>NC_088800.1:84125980-85332230 GCF_011386835.1 Chrysemys picta bellii
GTCACCATCTCCTCCCTGAGGCTATGCCCCATCAAAGCCACTGCTTGACTTCATTGTTCAGTTATGTTTTAAGAGGAAGACTGGGGCCATTTCTGCTGTGGGTTTCCCCACTGCACCTGTGAGGAAGTCAATGGGATATGTGCTCATTACAAAAAAACCAACCAACCAACCAATCCACATTATTGACAAGACGTGACGGTTTTCAGGAGAGCTGGAGGAAGATTACATATCTCCATTCACAATGTAACAGCATTTTCTAGTCTTCAACATGAGATTTGAGAATTGGATACGGTCTTTTCTGCAGAGCAAGAAGAGGAGCTAATGGGACATGGGCCCACATCCTTAGAGGTATTTAGGCACTTAAATGCCGCTGAAATCAATGGCAGATAGGTGCCTGAATACTGCAGCGGATCTGTGCTTTGGACACTGTCATGATGGGTGCTATACAAGTACACAGCTAGGTCAGTTAACAGAAGCCCTCTCGTGAGTCATTCTTTTTTATTGCTATGAGAAAGCTGGTAGTGTCACCAGCTCCAGTTCAATAGCCTAAGCTTGTATGAAAAGTGCTTTCTTAGAGCTTTCATTCCCACCGAACGTGGGTGTTCTATAAATCTAATTTCATCACAGCCAGCTAAACAAGATGCCAAATGAGACGAAGCCAGAGCAACTGTCAAACCGGTTTCCTCACTCCACTTTCCCTGGGGCTTGCTTCGGCTCTCAGTTATGCACACGCAGCATCCAGCGGTGATACATGCATGCACATCCCCAAAGACCAAACTCTGCCTCCGGTAATCTGCTTTGTTGATGTCGGTCCTCCTGTCTCTGGCTTGGATTCCAAGCCCAGTGAAGCCAGTGGGCACATTGCCATTGACTTCAGTGGCTCTGGGTCAGGCCCATTGAGCCTAACAGGGAATCTCCTTGTCCAGGCGCCTGAGAGATGACAAGTACATTTCCACTGCGCCCGGCTCCTCTGAGCAGGAACTCAAGGGTGGGGACCAATATTATCTGGAAGAACCACCCCCTGAATTATGCTTTGGATAAACAGCTGCCTCCAGAGGCAATTCTGCCCTAAGGAAAACAGATTAGGACATCGTAGAAGGTAAGTGTTACCAATGGTGATGGGTGGTTAGAACCGTCGTCAGCTTCACGCCATGCTTTCTGACCACTTCCACAACCTACAAACAGAGCATCATAGAAACATTAGAATTCACATCACCTGGCGTAGGCATGGCCTCGACCACGAGCAGGGGCTTTTGTGCCTCAATTACGGTTTGTAAGGAACTGAGCCAGAACCGGCATCCCAGAACTCGGGCAAGGCTCCCATTAACTTTGCTGGGAATTATGCCAGAGTAAGGACTGCAGATCAGGTCAGAAGGGCTTGCCAGACTGGATCAGAACATCAGTCCAATGTCCCACCTCCGGCAAATACTTGTTACTACATAGGAAGCCAAGAAAAACCTCCATACTGCACCCAGGGCAGATAAAGGGGAGAAAATATCCTTCCTGGTCAGGTCTCAACAATTTGATTACCCTTATCCGAGCGGCTGTATGGAACAGTAATCGTGACATTGTCCAGCCTTTTCACCCCTAACCCAGAGCAAGGCTCATGGTTAATCATTTCCTGCATTTAAATGCAGGGTTAGCTTAGGCAGCAGCAAGCCAAACCCAGCTCCCCTTTCACCAGGCAAAGCGCGATAGCCAGAGCGCCATGGAGCGTTACCTTCTGGGGTTGCACCGGGTCAACAATCGCTGCCTCTTTGGTTTCCTCATCGATGATGAGATACATGTAGTTGTCCGTGAGGGCCGGAAGCAGCTCCACCTTCATGTTGGTCTGTGTGACTAGCTTAGACTTTCTCAGATCAGAGTCGGCGTGGAGGAAGCCAGCGCCTGGCCGTGTTGCACCTGGGGATGCAGAGGATATTTAAAAACAAGGTTGGTGCAGCAGCAAAACTGGGGACCCTGTGGCTCTGAACTCCAAGGCTCTGAAGGGCCCCGGAGAAGAGCAGCACGTGGCTTAATGCTGTCTCCCGCTGGAGCGGATATGGGCTGCCACATCTAGGGGGATAATCAAGGGTACAGGAGGGGTGAATCCTCCCAGGCAGAATGCAACCTGCTACAACGAGGAGTCAAATGGCTAGCACCTGGCAGTATGGCCCTGCTTCCCCAGAAACACCCAGGAGAAAACCTGGCAAGTCACCACAGAGATGAGAGACGGGCCCTGGCCCACAGCACTTACAGTCATCAATGAACCTATTTGCATGAGCAAAGTTACACAAGGTCTACGTGATTGCGGAATTGGGCCTAATTTGAGACCTGAGCAGGCAGAGGGGGGTGGAGAAGGGCAGACAGCTGTCACAGCCGGAGGACTATGGGGTTAACAGCAAAGGCCAGTGTACAGCACAGTGGAGCCAAAATAAAGAAAGATGTTTTAGAGCCATATTTCTCAACAGCCAGTCCAGAGACCAGCGCCAGTCGCGGAGATCTCCCCGACACAGTTTAGAAAGGCAGCATGCCAGTCCCTGGTATCAAAAAGGTTGAGAATTGCTGCTTTAGAGCACAGACAGACATCTTTGGCTCATTCCTTGTAGGCACCATAGCAGCAACGTAGGGCAAAGGGGGAGAGAATGCAGGATTCTCTGCAGAGAACGCTGGCCTCCCCTCGGTAAACAAGTTATTAACCAACATACGCTCTGGAGGAAAGGTTTGGGTTAGTGGGCTGCAGCCACTCAGATGTGACAAAACGAGGTGTTCTGCTGTTCGCTTTGGGTGAAGCGTTTAAGCAGATCCAGGACATTTCACACGAAAACAGCCCAAAGTAAAAAAGAAGCCTGTTTAACTCCACATGGAATCAGTATCTAAGAGAAGAGCCAATGGGCAAAAGGATCAGCCATTTAAATGGTGGGGATGAGCAAGGGATGATAGCCCACTTGGCCTCCTGTTTCTCGAGCCTCTAGTCACCTACTCACCAATTTCAGGGCTCCTATGTGTATTTGTTAAAGGAAAAAAAAAAAGACAGACAGACAGACACTCCATTCAGGAGGATTACTGTAGCCTGTAAAATCTTGCTCTGCATAAGCCAATTGTCCGGGATGAAATTCACCTCTATGGAGAGGGCCAGTACAACATTAGTGTTACAGAATCACTGAGAGATGCAAGACTAGGGCCCCATTGTGCTGGGTGCGGTACAGACACACACAGAGACAGTCCCTGCCCCAAGGCACATACAGTCTAAACTGACACGGTGGCAGCCCAGAGAGGGGAAGTGACTTGCCTGAGGTCACACAGCAGCTCAGTGGCACAGGTAGGAATAGAACCGAGTGCCGCCACTGGACTGTGCCGCTTCCCCACAATATGGCTTGTGCTGGCTTCTGTCCTTGGGATAATTTCACCCACCATAGACAGGAGAATAGGAAAGAAGAAATATCTAAGTTTCTGGAAGAGGTTTCTAAACAGGCTTTGGGATGCACAGTACACAGGCATCGCAACAGTGGAGACAGGCCAGACCTAGAGTTACAATCCAGCTTCGTCGGTGTTAGGAGCATTTGGCACATGAAAAAGCCTTTAAGCCACAATCTCACGCACACACAGTTTGAACCCCGCCCTCTCCCCCCAGGACATTTAAAGTATTTCTAAAAAAAACCCACACACCCCCCTAGAACTGCAGGAGACATTAGGACTTTAGAGACACAATGCACCAACAGGAAGTGTAAGGAAACAGACTCCCTACGACACTTCATAGCCAGCTCTTACAAGACGAGTTCAATGAAAGACCTTTTCTCCCCCCATTTGTTCCTTCCCCCAAGAATCTTCCACCCACCCCATATCCTCTTTCCTCACCTGGGTTGAAAGCCTCTAAAGGGAAGAGGCAGGACAATGCAGAACCTCAGCTGAGACTAACAGCAGCTACAAGCGTCAATAGGGATTTTAAGCAACAAGAAACAGCTTCAGCGAGGGAGCAGTTCTACTGATCCACTACATCGCTTGGAGGTCTATTAACACAATCCTCCTTAAGTAGGTCACTGCATCTCAAGAAGGACCAGTCCCCCACTCGGTCAGCGTGACAAAAACTGAAGCCAAATTGAAGTTCCTTATGGCAACTGCTGACCCATTTAGTCCAAAGTGTCTCTCACCCTGCTGACAGCAGCAGCTCTTTGTCTAAGCAGCAGAACCCGTTTCTGTTCCAACCCTGTGAGACTTTTCAGGCAGTTTCTCCCTTGCAGAGCTGCCAACTGTTGCAATTTTATCACTAGTTGGCATTTTTCTTAAAGCCCCAGCTCCTGGAGGTAGGGGATGGTGTGAGAATCTCAACTTGCATTTTTAAACTAGGATTCTAGCCCCCACATTGTAGGCAAAAACCTGAAGACCCACGTGCACCCTAAAGGCTCAGAACTCAGAAGCCAAATAAAAGAACCCTCAAATATTTAGCTTTAAAAAACTCTCATGATTTTCTCAGGCCTGACAGGATTTTTGTCTGTTTGCAATTGGCAATGTTGTGCTTGCCAAGATGAAACGCCCTTCTCTCCCAACGCAGAGTCTGCCCATGGCTATATCAAATGCTCCACATGAACGCACGTTCGGTCTAATCTAGCTCCTGACGAAGCCAGTGGGGTAGAACTGCCCTAGCAAGGCTGGAACCCGCTCGCCCGATCAAACAGCCTCATATGGGAATTCAGCCGGCCATCTCCCCGGAACACAAACCGGCTGTCCTAATGCCAGAGAGAACTGATGCACCGCAAAGGAGACAACCGTGCTGCTTTGAACTGTGTTGACACAAGGGGCTGGTGTTTCATTTTACTCCCAGGACTCCAGCCCAATGTTTTCGGAGATTTGGCAAATCGTAATTTTCTTGGAGTGCCATAGGCACAGCTGGAAACAGAAATTGCAATCAAGGAAGCTTCTGAACAAGCCTCTCACACAGCTCAGTAATGTCCATGTTTGAGGAGAGACTTATTTTTAAAAGGCCTTGTAGTCTGGTTATAGCTCATAAAACACAAGCCCTGTAGAACTTTAGAATAGATGTTAAATCTACTGCGGAGCTTCACTTTGCAACAATCAGAATCTCTGCAACCATCTCAATACTGGCAAGCGTAATAATCTGTTGGAAAACTTACGAGGCAGACAGTGGTTGCTGTAGGTCCCCTTTGGCTTATTTATCTGGCCCAGAGTCCTTGGTTTTCCCCTCCACATCTGCCTTCCGCCTCATATTAAATTAGAGCTGTAAGATTAGTAAAGGAAGAGAGTGCAAGAATCTAAAATGCAATACTGCAAAGAAAATCCCCAACTGAAGCATAATAGAGCATACACGTAAGAGGTATTTGACACAGAAGACACTTCAACAGCCATACCTGCCAATTGGTGTTATGGAGCAGGGAAATCCCTTTTATAAAAATAAATCTATCATTCCTCGGCAGGAGAAACACCAAAAACAAACCAGTCCTTCTCCCCCGACTCAAATCTGGTGTACTTCAATAGGTAAAACCATTTCCTCATCTCCCCCAACCCCCTTTATAGTTAAATTAGGCTCTGACCCTGTAAACACTTATACACATGCTTAAATTTTAAGTAAGGAAATAGTCCCATTGACTTAAAGGTAACCGTATTAATATTTGCAGGATCTGGGCCCAAGTTATTGACCAGACCCTTGAGAGAGGGTTTTCATTCAAATACTTGCCTTTAAAATACCAAAGTGCGATTGAAAAAAAGAAAAGAAAAGAAAACCCCCAAACAATAAAAGTGTGCACGCACTTCGAAACGCCCTCCAAATTTCCAACTGTATCTCGGACCTAGTTTTCAGAGCTGTTCTCATCTGGTCTACAGGTATATAATTTCTTATCTGTGCATATCAATACTAGCAGAACTAGTTCTGTTTAAGACGTCATTCAGCCTCATAACATAACGTAACAGCCTCATAACTGGTCCCACTATCCAGTACCACACGACAGCATTTATTTCAAATGTTACTATGTCAGCCTTAATAAAGTGTGCCCTAAAATATTAAGGCCTAATGGATTTATTTTCATACTGTTCCTTAATATGTTATCATACTTGGGGTCTGATCCAAAGCCCATTGAAGTCAACAGAAAGATTTCCATTGACTTCAGCAGGTTTGGGATCAAGTTCTTTGGTCATATCTTCCGGGACCGCTCTTCAGTGTGCAAGTGTGATTCTGCTCTTGCATGTTTGCAGATAGGAAACTGCACATTAACTTCACATTATCCAGCATATGGATGTATGCTGAGGAGACAAAGAAGGAAAGAAGCAGAGTTTAATGCAAGATTTCTGTATGGAGAGGTGTTATGAATCCATTCCTTCTACACGATTAGGGATCAGATAGGAAATCTATATTTATATTCTGAATCTGGTACCTGCACATCTCGTGTTCTGCATTCACTGTTTCTTCTCCAGGTAGAATGGACTACAGCAAGCTACTTCTTATGATACTTTATCTTTTTGGTCATAGTGCTTGCATGATTCTCAGAATTTCCATCTGACTTATGCTCGTTTGTGTTGCTACCACCCGAAAGTGATTAATGCAATTTGCATAGTAGCTCCCAGAAATACATCTGGGAAGGGCCAGTCACATCATTAGGCCTTTATAATAATAGAATTATCCTAATACTACTTAGCACTTATGTAGCGCTTTACATGTTCAACGCGCTGTACAAACATTCGAGTTCTGGCAAACTGTGGGGTCCCTAATGATCCAAAGGGATGACAGAGTTGCTTATAAAATACTGTACACTTTACAAGTTTGACAGCAAATGTAGTCAATAATAGATGGTTTAGGGTCATTCCTACAACTGGACCCAGGTAAAATCCTCTGTTCCTTACTTCACTGGGACTCAGGGTGATAAATTCACATTAAAATCAGAGTTTCAAAGAAGTTCTGTCGCTGTTTACGTTTGTTATTGTTTCTAAACATTACTAATACAACCCCTCACCCACAAAATATTTTTAGTTTATCAATAAAACCAGTCAGGGCTGGGTTTTCAAAATATACTCCAGGAGCATTTCCCACCCAATCCTCCAGGTGCAGGAAGGCCAGAAATGAAACTGAAAACAAGAAAAAGGGAAATGACACCTAAGTGCAGTCAATCTACGGAGTTAACTCCCCAAAAAGCCCTCAAGCTCTATGCCGCGAAACAACAACATTCAAGCTGTAAGCTCCTGAGGTGTCACAACCAGGGTTACAGCCCAACAGGAAGGGAAGCATCTGGGGTTCTGATTTTTTAACTAGGAGATGGTTTTCCCCTGACTGTCCTTGTTCAGGATCAGGGGGTAGCCGTGTTAGTCTGTATCCACAAAAACAACACGGCGTCCGGCGGCACCTTAAAGACTAACAGATTTATTTGAGCATAAGCTTTCGTTTTTAACCCACGAAAGCGTATGCCCAAATAAATCTGTTAGTCTTTAAGGTGCCACCAGACTAGGGTGACCAGACAGCAAGTGTGAAAAATCGGGACGGGGGTGGGGGGTAATAGGAGCCTATATAAGAAAAAGACCCAAAAATCAGGACTGTCCCTATAAAATCAGGACATCTGGTCACCCTACACCAGACTCCTTGCTGTCCTTGTTCAGTCGCCTGCAAGGTGATTCCAAGCCCAGCCCTGAAGTTAACACAACTGCCCGGCCAGAGGCAGACACACCCTGACCCAGATCAACTAGACAGGGCTGGTGCCGCCCCAAAAGAGATCTCTCCTGCGGCCCACAGCAGACACACAGAAGGGTAGGGTGACCAGATGTCCCAATTTCATAGGGACAGTCCTGATATTTGGGTCTTTTTCTTAGATAGGCTCCTATTACCCGTTATTACCCCCCACCCCCGTCCCGATTTTTCACACTTGCTATGTGGTCACCCTACAGAAAGGGGGTGGGAGACATTTCCCCCCACCCCAGCTCAGACACGTTTCCTCCCCCAGCTGGAGATCATAGACTATCAGAGCTGGAAGGGACCTCGGGAGGTATCTAGTCCCATCCCCTGCTCAAAGCAGGACCAAGCCCCAGACTGATTTTTACCCCAGTTCCCTAAATGCCCCCCTCAAGGATTGACCTCACCCCCCCTGCGTTGAGCAGGCCAATACTCAGAGCACTGAGCAATGGGGGGGGGACTCTTGCCGCAGCCATAATGCAACGGGCCGGGGTGTCCCCAGGGGCGAGCCCCGCCGCCGAGCCCGCCCCGGCAGGGGGGGACCTGCCAAGAGCCACGTACCCGCTCGGATCCCCGCCGCCGCCGCTCCCAGCAAAGCCGCCGCGCTGCCGAGCCACCGCCGGCTCCCGCAGACCATGGTCCAGGGCGGCGGGGCTGCCCGGCGGCGGGGTTACATAAGCGCCAGCCCCGGCCGCCCCAGCCCCTTTCCCTTTCCTCCCTGACCCGCCGCCAGCCAATCGCGCCGCCGCGCGCAGGACCGGCCCTCCCCGGCGGGGCGTGCGAGCCTGGCCGGGCTGGGCTGCAGGGAGGCACCGCTCCGGATGGGTGGAAGTCCCCGCGGGGCTCCTCTCTCCCGCGCCGCCCCAGGCGCCCTGGTGGCCCCGGCCCCCCGCACGCTCAGAAACGCGGCTGGCTCCTTGGGCACGTCCCTCGGTCCCGTTCCCACGGTCCTTGCACGCCCGCGGGTTGCACGGCTGCCCCATTGGCGGGGGGACCCAGCCGTGCACCGACCCAGCAGCCGCCGCTACCTAAGGAGGGGTGGGGGGGAGAGGCTTTGCCTGCTTAACTCACTTCTCTTGTGATTGTGTGTGTGTGTGTGTGTGTCTTGTCTCCAATTTGTTCACCTTGCTGCTGATTGCATGAGGGACGAGGGGCCCTGTGCAACTTGCCCTGGTGCATTTTATTCCTTCAGACGGTTGGGGTAAGCCATAAAGTCCCCATTGCACAGCATTGGAGATGAAGGTAATAATGCGCTGATAAGCGGGGGGGGGGGGGGGGGGGGGCTGGCAATGCATTACATTCGCTGATTGCAAGGGGGAAAAGCGGGGGTGGAGCCCTGTAGTCCTATACAACTCTATGGTTTTCAGCTGAGAGCAAGTGGATTGGTGCAGAAAGAAATGTCTCCTCTGGCCAGCCGTAGCTGTCAGATGAGTGTTCTGCCCTGGTCACAGTTCATCAGCTGACACACAGGGAAGTTTGCAGGGCTCATGGCTTCGTCCAAGTCTTTGGCCAAGTTCTGGGAATGGGGCAGAAACATCATCTGCGTAGGGAGGAATTATGCAGAGCATGCCCAGGAGCTGAAAAATGCTGTCCCCAGCGAGCCCCTTTTTTTCCTGAAGCCTTCCTCAGCCTATGTCCGGGAAGGAGACCCCATTATCAAGCCTTACTACTGCAACAATCTGCACCATGAGGTGGAGCTGGGAGTGGTGATTGGGAAGAAAGCCCATGCTGTCTCCCAGAAGTCTGCTATGGACTACGTGGCAGGTTATGCCCTGTGCTTGGACATGACAGCCAGGGACACCCAAGCTGAGTGCAAGAAAAAGGGCCTTCCTTGGACCTTAGCCAAAGGCTTCAATACGTCGTGTCCGGTGAGTGATTTTGTGCCCAAGGAAAAGATTCCAGACCCACACAAGCTGCAGATCTGGCTCAAGGTAAATGGTGAGCTGAGGCAAGAAGGGGAAACCTCTTCTATGATTTTCTCTATCCCCTACATCATCAGCTATATCAGTGAAATCATCACCCTGGAAGAAGGGGATCTGATTTTGACAGGTAGCCCCAAAGGTGTTTCTGCTGTCCAGGAGCACGATGAGATACAAGCTGGAATACACGGCATCCTCAGTATGCAGTTTAAGGTGGCACAGCAATCGCGCCAATCTTGATGGGGGAATCTGTCGTTTCGTTTTGGGGAGCACTCTACAGCTGCCTTTTAAAACAGCCAAAGAATGAAGAAATATCTAGATGTCTGTTCCCCATCAGCCTAAAAGAATGTATCGCCCAATCCTCTTGGAAACAATGAAGAACCAAATGTACTGAGCTAAATTAGGTTCTGTGAGCCTTCTTATAAAGGCCCCAGATAAGGACTACCACTGTTGTGACGGTCAAGCTTTCCACATTATTGAATGGCACACAGATCCAGCTAAAAATATGTATATGGGAGAGAGGCACTCAAGCAATCTGGTTAATGTGTTATATTTAAAGGAAGCAGCTTTAAAAAGGAGAGCTGGGAGTGTGTGAGAGAAAGGGAATTGTTGTGATGAAACACCAGTTTAGGAAGTACTCTAATGAAATTGGATTAAATTAAATGTTCTGTCATACTGTTTTTGCCCTAATCCTAAAACTAATTTAGTGCTCCAGGCATATTGTCTTTAAAATAAACATTGATTTTTTGCTAAGGCATGAAGAGGCCCTTGGAAATAAGTGTCCACAAATTTAAAATTGTTTCAGAAAATCAGCATTATTGTCACCACTTTTTTTTTTTTACTGTCCATTAATTTTTTGGTGGGGCAAGGTGACATTATAGGCACATGAAATTTGCTCTTGTTAAAGGAAAGATTCACTGTGGTATACTGCACCACAGGTGCATGTTTGCTTCTTTTATGTGACTGTCCTTAAAAACAAATTGTTTTTCAAAGGAGGTTAAAAAATTAAAGGGTAGCTGGCATACACAATATATAGTATATTTACAGCTGGTCTGGTAATTAACTGGGAAATACATGTCCTCAAAATCATGCACGTGATTGCCAGGAGGTCTCGTTAACTGTAGCACTGCATAAGCCTTCTGGTGGCTGATTAACAAGAAGAATACTCATATACTTAAAGTTAAGCACATGCCAAAGTGTTTGCAGGGTCAGAGCCAGGGCCGGCTCCAGGCATCAACTTGGCAAGCAGGTTCTTGGGGCGGCCACTTCGGAGAGGGGTGGCACGTCCAGCTATTTGGCGGCAAATCGGCGGACGGTCCCTCACTCCTGCTCGGAGCGAAGGACCTCCCGCTGAATTGCCACCGCAGATCGCGATCGCGGCTGTTTTTTTGTTTTGTTTTGTTTTTTGGCTGCTTGGGGTGGCCAAAACCCTGGAGCCGGCCCTGATCAGAGCCCTAGTTGTTACTTATGAAACTGTAGCTGGTACAACACTTTTGGACTGAAATACAATTTTCATGTATATCAATTCTTTAATACTGCTGCTAAACCCGCTATTGTGAAACAAGGATCTGAATTAACCCTAGCAAAGTGTCTTGTCCAGTAGAAAATCCCCTTGGTACTCTCAGCATTGAAAGTTCACAGCTTCTGCAGAAGGCCAACTTAATGAGAGGAAAGATCAGCCTGTTCCAGAAGCCCAAAACCCCACAAACAGCTTTCCACTTAGCATTGTGCCTAACGGCAGAATTTCCGTTAGTTTATGGCTGGTCACCTGGTACTGGCTTTCCTTGTTTCCAGGGGCTTGGTAACATCAAAATACAGCAAAAAAAGATAATATTTTCATAACTATACTTTCCCATGTAAACAATTCCTGTTATCACAGCAAAGTTACAAGTTCATGAGTGGGGGAAAAGGTGGCCAGTGCACTCACGTTTGCAGAAAGATGTAGTCCACAGACATTTTAAGATGTGGTATATATTGTGAAACAGTTTGAGATTCCCTAATTTAAAAAAATCCCTTTTCCTCCTCAACTATAGCTGTGCAGCAAATGGATGAACCTAGAACAGGAGTCATGCATAACCAAAAGGAAAGGGGGCGTGGGCATAGCAGTGGGTTAGCAGCTGGTAAAGCTTTTTGGCCAGAGAACTTTTCAGTGCAAAGGTATTCTAGTCACATTTTTTATATCTGGGATGTGCATCTTGGGCCTTCTGTTGTTCTTCCCTCACAGACTTCCATTCCTGAAGTAAGTCAGGGAGAGCCGTTCATAGCATGCTTTGGGCTCTATCTTCCCATGCATTGTAGGATCTCATCTATACTACAAATAGAATTGTACTGAGGACCTGGTTGCAACCACAGTTCCCCTCTAATACAGTTAAACTATGGTTCCATTTTAAAGCAGACAGCCATGTTTGGAATCAACAGCTTCTTTTGTCAGCTTTGGACTGTGGTCCCTTCTAAGTTCATGTCAAGCTGACTAATTGCTGTGGGGAAAAAACACCTCCATGTCAGAACCACCCCCGTTCTGAGGAAATCTGCGGACAAGCTCGATGCAGTGTCCTTCTTAAGAAGTCTGATTGCCATATGTAGAAATTGAGTTGAGGAGTCTCCACGACTCCATTGTGGAGAAGCAGGAAGCACAGAAGGTCTATTGTGATGGCTCTTAACCTTTCCAGAGTACTGTAACTCTTTCAGGAGTCTGATTTGTCTTGTCCCCCACAAAAAAGTTTCACCTCACTTAAAAACTATGTGCTTACAAAATCAGACATAAAAACACAGAAGTGTCACAGCACACTATTACTGAAAAATTGCTGACTTTCTCATTTTTACCATATAATTATAAAATAAATCAATTGGAATATAAATATTGTACAGTACTTACATTTCACTGTATAATCTATAGAGCAGTATAAAGTCATTATATGTAATTTGTTTGTACTGACTTCGCTAGTGCTTTTTATGTAGTCTATTGTAAAACTAGGCAAATGTCTAGATGAGGTGATGTACCCCCTGGAAGACCTCTGCTCTGCGTACCCATTGGGGTACCTTTACCCTTGGTTGAGAACCACTGGTCTATTGTGTTTTGTAGTTTAGAATTACAGGGATTTTCCCCAAAAAGGAGTGATTATCCTCTTTGGCTAGAGAACACAGAACTTCAGTGGGCCAGCAGTCAGAGAAGATCATTTTTGGCTAGAGAGAATTCTGTTTTTACTGCATTGTGATCGCTACTCTCCAATGCTGTATGAGATCACAGATCGTATCTACCACAATAAATCAAGAATTATAGTTTTAGAATTTCTTTCCTATGGGGTATATTGTAATGAAAACATGTTTGCAATTTAGATTAAATAACTGTTTATTATTCCTTTGAGCATTTTTCAAAATTTATTATAAACAATGAAAATTGTTTCCTTTCCTACTTAAGGGGCTTAATTCAACAGAAAGTGCATCTAGATGCCAGACAGATTTTTTCCTAAAATGGCCCCTAAATAAACTTTTCTAAGAAGAATAATATAAAACAGAAAGATCAAGAAGATATAGGCCCATTTGTAAAGTTCAGTAATAAACCTGTTTCTCTTTTACCAATCTAAATACATTTAACAAAATACAAATATTGCATCAAACATCTTTTTTTATAATAATGTCGTTTCAATGCAGTACAACCTTTTTAAATCCTTCCAGCTGTTAAAAAGCCAAACAATGTTATTTTCTTCCTTTTCCTGACAAGCTCTGACTGGCCTCTACAGGATCTGCTAGTCTACATGAAAGCAAGTTCACTCTCAATCCGGTTCTCAAACTGGGTGACAAAACCAACTGTAAAAATAAAGAATTGTATTTTTTCTGCAAAACATTTCAAAACTTCTTGTTTTAAAAGTTATATACAATATCTCACACCTAAATGAAGCATATTGCTTATATGCTTATGAATATCAAAGATAAATGCTTCCATTTTATGGGAATCAGAGACTGTGTGGGATAAGGAGAGGTACGTGTTATAAAGAGTTAAGTTTAATTAATGTTAAATAAAAGTTTGAAGCCAGGTTACAGTAGCTCCATAACAGGCCATTTTATAAAAAAAAAAAGGGGGGGGGGGAGTACCATACAGTGCACAGTAAAGTGTATGATTTAAAAAAAATCAGGAATGTTGCATCAAAGCAGCAAATGTTTTAACAATTCACTTCTCCAGCTGTGTGGGTCTGTATTATTGCCATTCCCAAGACAGCTAGAGACTCTAGATACTATCATATTCCCTTCCCCAAAGGCAAAGCCATGTGTTTTTTTTTTTTAAGTTTTAATTTGCATAATTAAATGCGAAAGGTAATATTTACACAATCCTAGACACAGTACGATATAATCAAACATGTAACTTGGTCCCTGATCCTACAAACATACACATGCTTAAGTTTATGCACATGAGTAGTCCTAATTAAGTCAATGGTACTAATATGTTTACAGTTAAGCACATGCACAACTCTTAAGAAGACCAGGGCCCTAGTCAGCAGTGGCCAGATCCTGCAGGCCTCACGCCTGAGTAAGGCCTACAGAAATAGCCATCCTGCTGTCAAAACCCAATAATGAGGACATTTATTTTCTTGTATTATACAACAATTATATGCATATAAATTCATACACCGTTTAACTGTCAACAAGTACACTAGGTGACTATCCTTTATTTTAATATAAAAAAATCCTTTCCCTAACTGACACTAACAAATGGTTTACTTGTTTAGTGATAACACTACATACTTACTTTAAAATAAATTTTGCTTCGTTCCAGAAGAAGGTACCATTTTAATGCTGTCTTCTGCTCTTCCGTCAGAGTGAGGAATTCATGGACCTGTTGAAATGATCAAACAACATACTTATTTCTGAAACACATAAAAATATAGTACATGTGAGTGAAAATCACTTTCAGAAGATATTAGAATGACCACAAACCTAATGCCCTCAAAGGAAAATGTAAAACTCATTGTTCCAACAATCATACCTCACCAAAAAAAAAAAAATTAGCAAACAGAAACGCTTCCCACCGACTGGCAGATGGAAAGAGAGAGAAGCAGTTCACTTTAATAAACTTGTAAAGCTATCAAATATCACAGAGATGCACGTTTTATAATTACATAGATATATTGAGTAGAATAAACTGCTTAATGTTCAAGGAGGCAGATTAATAGAAATATCAATTATATCTCCAGGAAAGTGTAATTTTTAAAATGAAAAAATAGGGATCTTCTGTTGAGTGTCTTTTAATCAAAGT
The DNA here is from genome assembly GCF_011386835.1 of Chrysemys picta bellii. NCBI lineage: Eukaryota > Metazoa > Chordata > Testudines > Emydidae > Chrysemys > Chrysemys picta. The sequence goes on from NC_088800.1 coordinate 84,140,799, forward strand.
AAGGTTTTAAGAGGATCGGCACCGTTATAAATTCTTAAATAAATGTAAACATGATTCCTTCTTTCTAGGCATTTGTTAGTTCCTATTCTTTGACAGGTGCAGTAGCTATACAGTAGAATCTCAGAGTTACGAACCAGAGGTTAAAACTGACCAGTCAACCACACCCATCATTTGGAATCAGAAGTACATGATCAGGCAGCATCAGAGAATATATATATATATATATAAGCAAATACAGTAGAGCACTGTGTTAAATGTAAACTACTAAAAATAAAGGAAAAGCAGCATTTTTCTTCTGCATAGTAAAGTTTCAAAGCTGTTTAAGTCAATGTTCAGTTGTAAACTTTTGAAAGAACAACCATAACTTTTTGTTCAGTTACAAACATTTCAGAGTTACGAACAACCTCGTTTCCTGAGGTGTTCGTAACGTTGAGGTTCTACTATGTAAGAAGTACAAACATAATATAGCAATACTAGTAATTTTTGGCTTGCTTCACACAGCTTGAACTTCACACTCTTAGACAGATCAGATCAAGCAGGGGAAACTGATTTCTATTATTTACCGTGCAACTTAATGTTTCCTCAGCTACAACATCTGAGAGGTTACATGAACGTAGAGTGCCTGTGTGATCTGTAAGATCAACTAGTAAATCAAAACTGGTAAAGACAGACTTAGCATCTGAAGTGTTGTCATTGCAGAAAGTGCATGTGTTTGACATTTCATTGACCACATAGTGGCACCCTGAACTGCAAGGAACAGGAAAAGACAAAGTATTAATTACAACAGGTATATGGTTATTTATTGTCAATTTGAAATTGTTCCCTAGACCACCTGACCTTCCTCCAAGCCCACCCCTCCAATGGACTCTTCCTTCCAGCCAGATTCCTTCATCTTTTACACTCATATAGAGACAAACTGGCCCTTACTCTCCTCTCTCCCTCCAAAGGCCAGAGAGGGCAGGCCTTATCTCTAATCATCTCTGGCAAACTACTATATCTGAAACCCTCCATTCAGGGCCGGCTCCAAGTTTTTTGCCACCCCAAGCAAAAAAAATTTCCTGCGCCCCCCCAGCCCCGCCCCAACCTTCCCCACTCCATTCCAACCCCTTCCCCAAATCCCCGGCTCCACCTCCTCCCCCAGGCACACCGCATTTCCCCTCCTACACCTCCCTCCCAGGCAAGCCTGGGAGGGAGGGGGGAGAAGCGGAGTGGCAGCACGCTCGGGGGAGGAGGTGGAGATGAGCTGGGGGGGGAGTGATTCCTCTGCCCCCCCCAGGGTTACTTCCTGCGGCCCTCCCCGCACCCCCCCACTGCCGCAACTCACCTCCGCTCAGGGCCGGCTCCTGGCTTTTTGCATCCCAAGCAAAAAAAAAAAAAAAAGGAGCCGGAGTGCAGAGTGCTGCCCCTTGGAAAGTGCTGCTCCAAGCACATGCTTGGAGCGCTACTGCCTACAGCCAGTCCTGCCTCCATTCTAACAAGACCAGATCTCCCTACTCCCCCTCCCCCCTCATGCAGAGAAGTTTCATTTTACTTTCCTGGAACTAGGCTAAACATTGTTTGATCTCAGTTGTGTTGGGGTAAAGGAGAGGAGGGTAAATATTTTTTCTATAAATTTAAAATATAAACAGCTGCTTACCACCTGTTTCGTATAATTTTAGATGTATCAGTATCAATGTTCAATGTAGAAATATAAGCATAAATAATGCCATAGACTGGTTCAGGTTTTCCCTCATTCTGCAAAGCTTTTACCTTTAACTGCTCCACTGTATAAATGTCAACTATAGTCTGCACTAAAGTTGAAAGGAAAATGTTAAATATGTCCAAGAAAACACCACTAAATAAAAAAAAAGGACAAAGTTCAAAAAGGAATATTGGGTCTGATCTAAAGCCCATTTGAAATCAACAAAAAGACTCCCATTGACCTTAATGGGTTTTGGATCAAGCTCATAATTAATATAAAAAAGTGAGACATTCAATAAAGAAAATACCGAAGAAGTAAGAGCTCCAACCCAGAGAAGATAAGTTTTACTCCAAAACATTTTCAAATAAAATATTTGTCCTACTTATTGTGTGCTTCCTTTTCTAAATATATTCATATATAGGTATTTTATATATAATAGTTTGCCCTGTCTTTTTCTTATTTATTCAAATGTATTCAGTTTAGGTCTCTTTCCCCAAGGCCAGTGCATTTCCAAGAATAGTACGTCAAGCTGTTTGCAAGCAAGCATAGCCATCCACATTTGAGGTACACAACATTGCCAGGCAATTTGTAAAACAGCTCGATAATGGTCAGGTCCTGAAATTCTTAAACAGGTGAAATTTTCCATTGAAGTCAGTGAATTTTACCTCTATAAAAACAGCTGCAGGAACAGGCCCGAAAAGCAAATGACAGTACTACACAACCGAGTCACATTAAATCAAAGGAATATCTGGAGGAATGCTTACAATTTATGGATTCTCTTAACTGATCCTCAGTTATATCATCCAAAGCTCCCGTTGCTGCACTCTCTTTTATGAAGTTGAAAAGAATATTCGCTTCTGGTGTGTCTTGAAAATATAAAATAAAAATTAACTATGAATAAATGTCCCCTGCAAAAAATGACAAGTAAAATGTCTGAATTCTGAAATTCTTGCTATTTTTATTCTGGTAGCAGCAAGGCCACATCAGTCTGCAGTGAGATGCTTCTCTCTTTCATTCTCCAACCATTAATACATATATGGGATGCACGAAGGAAGTGTAGATGGAAGTGCAGCAGGGAAACCAGAAATTATTGTTCACTCGGCACCTGACTGCCCCTTCCTGCAAGAGGGGAAAAATACTCTAAAAATATGAGCAAAATGCTACAGTAGCAATGCCATACCATCTCAGTAACACAAGACAAAGGCCTAGGAGGAGTGGGAGGGCCACTTAGGCCAGGGAGTCAAAGTAAAACAGGCCCAACCCTTCCACACAGATCTGCAAAGCAGAGATTCCCCTGTGCACCATCCACGCACCGCACTTTTCCCTGGCATCAGGACCAGCTCCAAGGTTGTACTGCCATTCTCTCTCCTGCCATGGCTACACCTCTTTATGGAGTTCTTGTCACAGTGAGGGAGCTAAGCATCTATATATGCGCCAAATGTCCAGAGACTGTGGGGCACATTCAATAGGAAGTAAACTGTGTTTAGCAGCTCTTGTCTGAGTTTGTCCTCTCTCCACTCCCCAAAATCTAGAGTCCCCAACATATGATGTTCACACAAGGGTCTTCCATGGACTCGAGTGAAGCGACTGGGAGCCCTGCTGCTGATCTGACTTTCTCCTGCACAGACACCGACTCAGCTCAGATCTTCACACGTTCACTCCTTCCACCCCACCCACACAATGGAATGAGAACATCTGGCCCTCAGAAACGATGCAACTGTTAATTTTACAAAACAAGTGCAATGCTATTTACAGGAGAGACAAAGCCTTAGAGAATGCTTCCAACTGGTGAAGATGACTCACTGTGTAGGCAGCTAGTGTTAGATCAGGCCATTCTTTCCTTAGTTAAAATTAAATTTTCATATGTCTCTGCAAACAGACAAATTATGAATATGCTGGGCCAAATTCTGCACTCAAATGCTCACATTCATTGCTCACTGAAATCAGAAGATGCACGTGAGAATCTGAGGGCTGAATTTGACCCAAGAATTCTACCCATTAACCTACAAGTTATTTTTACTGGGTTTGCATTTTGTACCTAATAGAGAAAGAAAAAAATATTCATGTTACAATGCTTAATAGGAGACTCAGCTAAGTTTTAACTACTGATTGGACAGTTTGCTAAATATTACAATGCTAGGTGTTATAGAAAAACCATTAATAGGTGAGATAGACAGAAATTAGCTATTGTATGTGGTGACATTTTTCTTTAGCTAAAGCTTCAAAATGTCTTTTAATTTCTAATGCAAGCTAAATTTGAACCAAAAAGTTAACACTTTCACTTGAATTATTTATCTATTAAGCCTACAATATGTGGGCTTTAACAATTTCTTACCTGGATTAGTTGTAAAAATGGTTTTTGATATAACAGTCGCAGTCATGCAGTTCCTAAATTTGTCAAAATTTATTCTCAGCTCTGATGCAAATATTACTGGACACAAAAACATAATTCTTTGTTATTTTAAATAAGTATCACACTAAAGATAAAAAACAGCAGAAATCTTTCACAAAAACATAGAAAAGGGATACCTGTTTCTCGTGGCATCCAACTCTGCACAAGCTGGATAGATTCATTATCCCAACTAAATTAAAAAAAAAACTGTTTATTTAATAGTGAAAGCATTGGGAACATGGGTGACAAAATATGAAAAATAGTAGGGATTAGCATTTATGCCATTAAGGAGCATTTATTCCCCTCATTCTTCCCCAAAATATTAAACAAAGATCTAATTATAGGTGAAAATGGTCAGAATGAGCCCAGTCCAGTCTTTAATTGTGCATGAACATGTCTGTGTGCATACCATTATTTGTATATGCAAACTACTGGGTTTATATAACCTGTATTTGTATGCTATGTGCACAAGCACAAATGCTTTTGGGTGTACAGATTATCTCACCTGTACACCCAAATGGTTATGCAAACACAACTACAGGCATATTTTGAAAATATAGCCCATCAAGTAACTACAAAACTGTCCTTCATTATTTCTAAGTGTTTGTTTTCATTTTAAACCCATTTTACCCTAACTCCACTTCCTGTTATTAATTCTGCTTAAGTCTTTTATCATCTTTTATATTCCCTTTTTAACTGTTTGGTTTGTGGAGGAAATGCACTGCACCTACAGCTATTTTAAAATGGCAAGTGCTACATAAATGCATATCTAATAGTATGTTTACTTTATATTTGCTAGGAGATTTAATTATAAAACTGTTTACCTGTGAATGTGCTGATAGGCATGTATAAGTACATTCATGCAAAGGTAGACCTATGATTGGGAGCAAACAATACACCTCTTTGCATAAATAAAATGTCTATTGGTCTGATTGGCAACAGTTTCTTTATTATTCCATACCATTGATGACCTTTCATAATTTATTTGTAGCTCAGCTTCACTCTGACACTCTTGAGCTGTAAGTTTGTCAATAACTCATAGAAATAGAGAACATATCCAAGGTCACTATCAGATATCCTTTATATGTAATATTGTTTAATGGATACTGCTGCCATTTAATAAATATTGCTGCCTCATCTCAGTGGCCACTCAATTAATACTGTATTTCAATTAACTAACTACAAGATTATGGCAATATTTACTACATTCAATTTATTCTCTCTTTATCTACCCTTGCTTTAATTGGTGTATTTGAATAATGATTTAGTACATAATTTACCAAATCATTGCAAAGGACGACTCTGTTTCATCACACAGCTTTACTTCACACCTCTGACCTTTCCTTTTGTCTGAAGTGGTAAAGTACTTTGGCTCCCCTACCTTGAAAAGTAAGAAAAATATTACTATTCACCTAAAATATATAGAAGAATTAAAAAAAATCAAGCTAGAAAGGAAGAGTCAAAATGATTAAAATATATAAAAAATGACAACAAGCAAGAATACAGAAGGAGTTTGCATCCCTGACCATCTTAGCTAAGAGCCACTGATGGCCTGTCCTCCATGAACTTATCTAATTCTTTTTTGAACCCAGTTATAGTTTTGCCTTCACAACATCCCCGGTGACAAGTTTCACAGGTTGACTGTGTGTTCTGTGAAGAAGCAGAGTTTGACGGTGTTGTCTTTAACCCCACAGAGAAAGGGCCAAACTTGTGTATTTCATAAAAACTGAATGAGTTATATATGTGAAGGTATCCACAGACACTCTGGTTTACTTTGAAAAAATGTTGATTTCCAGATATGTATATCGTCTATGCATGTGCTGAGATGATCCCAAAACAGTGTGTGATTTGGAAGGTTTCCATTCTGATAAATCTCCACTGAAATCACTTATTCAAAACCTATTTACTGAAAGTACCAGGATTTGGCCTAGCGTGTACACTTGAATGTATTTCAGAATAGCAGGATTGATGTTCATAGACAGACCATCAGTACAGTAGTTGCAATAAATTCCTGAACATATCTGGGGCTCTTTTGTGATCTCAAATATGCAGGTGTACCTTGTGTTCTCAAACCTCTTGATATTATATTTGCAAAGCAGATCTTTTAAGCTACAGTATGTGTTGGTGTGTGCCTGCAATTAGAGCTTTACACATCCTAAAGAAGTCCTAGCATCCCAAAACTTAAATATTACATTTATTAACTAATTTTATAATCTAATTTTTACTTTATAAAAGTGGACTTGTATGTATGATATGAACATTGAAATAAGTTATCCCCTTGCATTTTTGTATCAGATATATACACATCAATCCTTATGTTCCATTTTCTTATGAATATTACAAAATAATTAATGTCACTTGTTACCCTTACTTTGTATTAACTCAATCCATATGACTGCAGACCAAGACAAAAGAAAATCATTGCTTCAGGCAGCCATGACCCTGTAAATCTAGATCTACACTGAAATCAATCAGGGCTGCAACAGAAAAAAAAAAAACTTCATTTTGTTGTAGCACTTCTAACTTACCGACTTCACTGCTGCAAGCACATTAATGATTCTTCCATCAAGGCTTTGCCCATTTGCAACAATGTCACCCAGAGAATAGTAATCCTGAGGATCCTTTACAGGTAGATGCAACAGGGAAAGCAGCTTGGTGTCCACTTCATAGTGGCAACAAATTTTGACCGCTGAATGAGTCTCACTGAGCAATAATTTGTAGCAGCTAAATTGAATACATAAAAAACGTATTTTACACATCACTAGTACACTATCCAGTAAAAAGTTGCATCAATTCATAGCGAACAACGTCAGTTGATGTTTTTCTATAGGATTATTACTGAGGATGATAAAAAGTTAGGAAATGCAAGTCGTTATATCTTGATAACAACATGTCAGTTTTTCATCCTAAGGAAAAATGACATGATTATGTTACACTTCATAGATATTTACTACGAAGAAGTCAACATGCATTATTAACAATGTAAAACATAAATCCATCACCCTTTCAGCACTTCACAAGTAGTTTTTATTTTGTGATATATACTCCATGTAATGAAACATTTAAGAAGTGCTTTACAATGTGTTAAATTACATACTATTAGGGTAGCAACTCAGTAACAATGTCTATAGTCTATCGTACTTAGATTGTAAACTTTTTGGGACAAATACCAGTAATACTACTACTAATAATGAACACACACACACACACACACAACATTAGCCAGGATAAAAGAGTTCCCTCTCCACAGATTCAAATGCCTGAAGAATACATGAGAAAAGGAAAAGGCCCTTGCTTTTCCTTCTCAAACAAATAACCCTCAATCGATATCCCATGCTGGAATTTGGGTAGATAAGGTTTGACTCAGTTGTTCAACATCTGTGACAAACTCCGCTCTGAGTTAGGATTTACAGGGCTAGTTAATCTCATTGTGCCATCTCAAATTTTCACATACCTTTCACAAAGTTAACTGAAACCAAAATAATGGTGATACCATGTAAACTATTTAAAAAAAATAATGCTATAGTTTACTAAACTGCCTTCCAGCTAAAGACATGCAAATAGCTTTTGACAGGATTAAACATCTTTCCATAAAATTATTACGTGTTTAATTAAACACAATGGGGCACAGTCATCCTTGGAATAAATTCAATTAACTTCAACATAAGTTACTGCAGACATAATGTAAGTCATGCTTAGCTACTGAGGATCTTTACTATATTACTACAAAAGCCAAAGGTCCACATCATGACTAAATACATTTCCCTTGTAAGACTGTTTGGCAGAATATAGAACTATATATTGTTCAGGACCCACAAGTGAATGACGACAGACACATGGATACATTTTAAACAGCAGGCCACAACTTTATTAAAATGTAATGTCACTGTCTGCCCCGTTTCCCCATACCAGGCATCTGAAGTGGGTCCAGTGTGGGTTTTATAGGGCAACTACCATATAGCTCACAACTCTCAGGGTATACTTTTCACTCCCTATCCCAAGGATTTAACTTGCTCTTCTGAATCCTCTCACCTTTCCCCCTGCAAAGAGGATAGAGGGTCCCAAAGAGGGACCCCATTCTGCAAGGACATCAGTCTTTTTTTCACAGACCTAGGATCCACCAGCAAAATCCTACATCTCTGACATTCTGGTTGCTGGCCCTTTGGCCTTTTATCCACACGGGACACTGGCCATAAGTTGTGATGACTAACATTCATAAAGTTCCTCACATGAAATTCCTAAATTCTGCACCTATTTAACATAATTGTGTCTCCTGGATGATAGGAGGAAGGGGGAGGGGGAACCACTAGGCCACAGCCAATGTGTCCCTGTGAGAAAAAATTCCTTCCTGATCACTTAAACAGGTGATCAGTTAGACCCAGAGCAACCTAAAAACATAATTCCCATATAACGTAACAGGGAGAGGGGGTGGGTTCAGCTAAAAATAGACAAGAGGCTTGAAAACCCTAGGCCATGGTTTAAATAAATGACTGGGGGAAGCAATAGCCACTCTCTCTATCTGGCCAATGGGCAGCAGAGCACTCAGTACCCCAGTACACACCCCCCTTTAGCCAAAAGTTGTCCAGCACCTTACAGAGCCAATCAAGTATCCCAGCCGTTAAATCAGTGGTAGTAGTGGATGGAGGAAAGCATGGATGCATAACAATCTTGCAATTTTCCAAGGGAAATTGTCTTATAATAACTGTCTAGTCTGACAATTATAGACAATATTAATCGTGATCATTCCACAAAATAAGCTGGAAGTCTACTTTAAATTTACCTAGGAGTTGTGGGATTGAATTTTTCTTCCTTTTCTAGTTCCTTTGTTTGCACTAAAGGATTTTCAATTGTCACTGAAATGAAATATAACATAGAAAAATAATATTAAATTATTTTAAAACGAAGAGTACAGATATGTACAGAGAAATGTATCTAGGCAATTGTTTATTTGTTTTAGGTTAGATTGCAAACATTTACAGTTATTACAAATATTTTAAAAGTGCTTTAAGAGTGAAATTCTCGCCTGTGCAGAGGGGTCACACAAGGACAATATACCATGTCTCACTTAAGCCCTCAAAATAGAGCTTCTGTGGAACTAAAGTGGTGCACAGTCCTTGTGCAGGCTTTTTTTCACCCTATAGGCCTGATCCAAAAACCACTGAAGACAATGGGACTCTTTCTACTGATTTTAAGAGACGTTGGCACAGGACAAATAAATCAGGAGCTTTGGGGATTTTTTTAGTGGATTGAGTTGGGGATTTTTTGGTGGGGGAAGGGATTGTATCTAATCATTTAAAAAAATTACAACTGAAATAAAAATGTGAGTAAAAATGCTAAATTATCTTAACACCCAATTCACTTTTAATGATTAATAATAATTGAACACAATGTTAAAATGTGGATCCATTAACTATGGATGGGTTCTGAGTGGCAATATTCAGTGTTTATATCTGGGGGAGGGGTGCTGTTGACAACTGTTGTAGCTTTGACTTTAAATTCTAAAAGGTTTACTCCCTCTTCCTCTATATTTATGTAACTGAACAATTTGTTTCCAATTAAATTGTTCTCATAATCATCAGATGAAAATATAGTAAAACCGCAAACGCATAACGCTGATTTACAGGAAAAAATATTCAAACAGAAATATGTTAAGAGTAAACGCCAACTCACCACAGTCACCTACTCTAAAACTTTCTGAAAGCGATCTAACATACTCCTCTCTGCCCCAAGAATTTACATTTATAAAGTAAGCTGGTGAATCTCGAATGGTAAAACTGAAGGTGTATCTCTCAGATCCAATGTCTAAAAAGAGAAACAATGCTTTTAATATCAGATATGCATCAAAGCATGTTAATTTAATCTGATATTAGTATTATTATACTTGCCCAGATTTTACCATAACTTTAAATAAAAGTGTTAAATAAGTTAGTGTACAGAACTTTGGTAAATACCACTAGAGGTCAGCAGATCTTTTAATTATGAAATTTGGTGTTCACGAATGGGAGCTGTCTGGCAACAATAAATACTATGGTTCAAACAGATGCTGTGCAAGTCTCCCCACACTTGGCAAAGCACTTGTCATCCAACTTTTAATGGACTATTATATTATGTAACATCATGTATATTTAGGAGTGTAATTCAGTAGATATGCACCAAAAATGTTATGTGTACATCAAAGAAAGATTTAAGATCAGCCAACTATAAAAATATATAGCAGTGCAAAATGATAAAGCAACACTAAACAGAGAACATATTGAGCTAACTTCTCTGCCGGTATAACTCCACAGCGGTCAACAGATAAGAGAATTTGGCTTACAGCAACCTCCCCAGCAGTAAAAGTGGCATGAAGAAGTGTAGGTATGAGGCAAAAAAAACCAAACCTCATGGGTTGAGATCCTCACCTCTGCTCCAACCCCTTTACACTGCTCAAATGGGCTGGAGCAGGGGTAGGCAACCTATGGCACGCGTGCCGAAGGCGGCACACGAGCTGATTTTCAGTGGCACTCACACTGCCCGGGTTCTGGCAACTGCTCCGGGGGGCTCTGCATTTTAATTTAATTTTAAATGAAGCTTCTTAAACATTTTAAAAACCTTATTTACTTTACATACAACAATAGTTTAGTTATATATTATAGACTTATAGAAAGAGACCTTCTAAAAACGTTCAGCACACCACTTCTGAAAGGTTGCCGACCCCTGGGCTGGAGCATTGATTCCCCCAGGGCAGGCAATCAGGTGAACAGCCTTAAGGCTGCCTCTGGAGGACCTGTTCGCAAACCCTTGCAAAGATGACATGCCTGGGGACAGAAGGGACTCATTGTGGGACAGAGCCAAAGCTCTGCAGAGATTTCTTTGCTGAATACAGAATCTCATCCATGAAGCTGTCTTTGGATCATGCTGCACTGTAACATTTGTTATTTGTAAGTTTTCAATAAAAACGGTCTGGTGATCCACACACAGCAAGAATCATTCCGATCACAATTACATGGAGACATATCCTGGTATGTATTGTGAACCACTGAATTTAAAAGTTATGCAGACATGTTCCTAGAAAGGATTCTTCTTCTTGGGAGTGCCAGCAGCAGGACTGGGCAGTGACTGTCATGGAGACTGAAGTAGCCTCTCTCCCTGAAGGCATTTCCTAACAATATCTGTGCCATACCTGTTCTCTGGATAAACAGACAACCTCACTTGTCAGTGCTGTCAGTTTGGTACCTTTCAATTCCAATAAATTACATACAAAATACTGTTCTCATACAATTTTAAATGTATGCAGTATAGGAATCTGTGCCATTGAGATCCAAACAGCCCTATTTGCTTCACTCTTCCAAATACATCCTTAACACTTCTATTAAGACAAAGAATTAACATAAAAAACAGCAACATTTCTGCAATGTTCTCAGTTAGAGAGGGGCCAAAATTGGCATCATCTCCCCCATGCCCTGAGCTGGGGCTAGGAACTATGGATCTCAAGCACCTCTGCTTTGGGGTTTTGAAAAACAAAACTGATGAGAGTTTTGCCAAAATAATACTGTTCCTTCTGTCTCTGAAAAAATAAGTTTGATCTTTTCTATTTTTTTAACACAAAGAAAACTAAATATTTTTTGTTGTAGTCATACCAGCAAAGTTACATCACATGAGAAACTGAAATTAAAAAAAGAACTCTACTTTTTCGGTCTGGAAAACCTTTGACATCTGTTTTCCCAATAACTACACCGATTATACTCTGAAAAACAAAAAAGATTATAGAATACAAATATTAAACACAGATGCATATGATAAATTAGATTTCATGGACTTGTTATACTCAGATGATAATAAACATATTATTGACTGATAACCATTTTAATGTATTTATTCCACAGTGCCACATAAATGAATGGCTTAAACATAAACATTCAGTTTTATAAGAAAAAAAAGGAACTAGTACAAAATGGTAAAAGAGGCCCAAACATTTGCCTGTGTAAAAAGCCGTGGGAGGAAAAAGGTTACCTAAAAATGTCTATAATTTTGGCTGTCTTCCCCTCAGATAGGCAGGGATAGCTGGACTATGTTGTGGGCATTGCATGTGGCTCCCAAAAATGGACTGGGCCAAGATCTGCTTAAATTCACAATGGAGAGAGACCCTATGGCTTTCAGCCTCTTTGTTATTATTTATATTACTGTAGCAGTCATTGACCAGGATCCCATTGCGCTAGGTGCTGTACAAACACAAAAAATGGTCCCCGCCCTAAAGAATTTACAATCCAAGTATAAGAAAGACAACAGATAGATACAGGCAAATGGGGAGTACAAGGAAATAATCCACATTGGTCAGCGTAATAAGCAGTGGTCTCAGCACACCACCAGCCTGACCTCCTGAGGTCCCTTCCAACCCTGATATTCTATGATTCATGGTCAAGTTTTTTTGTAGGCATCACAGAAAAGGAGGTTTTGGAAGCAGGATAATGAGGTAGCTTTGCAGATGTTTATGCAGAGTGCCTACCAAGTGTGAAAGACAGCATGGGAAAATAAAAAGCACAAAGGTGGTTGTTTGAAAATTTAACAAGTGGGCAATGGAGACTGGCATTGTGGGCTGACCAGAGCCAGGAGTCAGCATCTCAATAGTGGATGAGAGGTGGTAAATTGAAGAGGATAGGATGTGAAGGCCTAAAAAGTGAAGACCGTCAAGCTGCCTACCACTTCTGCAGTCTTAGCATCACCAGTTTAGTTCCCACTAGTTGACCCACTGCCACTAGCTCTCTAGGACCATTCCAGTGGTCACAGAGCATGTATCATTTATATTTGCATTTTGGAATGGACAACATCTCTGCATAGCACTTGCACTTACATTCAGTGGATGTCCCTGCAATTTTGTTGTTCCAGCAACTGATGGAATATATGACCCAGTTAACTGGTATTTGCAAATGTAACAATTTAGTGGTCAATTCAGGTTGAATTCTGCACTAATTTACAACCCCATGCTAGCCACCTATTTCTCTGGAGGTACGCAGTGCAAGTCTGCTTAGAACCTGAGCCCATGTTTATAGTTTACTTTCAATCACTAGGTGGAGCACGGTAACTGTCCTATCCTATAGTTATTTAAAGGATTTCATTAGAAGCATGTGTTTAATACAGTGTAACTTCCTTGAGGTCTTCAGAGCTTTCTTTCATACAGCGTTTTCTATCAATCCACATAACATTATTTAGTTTAAGCCAGGCTGGACGGCAATTAAATGAGCTTGCAACATATCCTGTATGTCATTGCTGGTAATAGGGAGCTAGTTCTTGGAATCTGAACACGTGATTTAACGTCTTCTTAAAAACTTTAACCTGAAGTATAATTTATTTCAGCCTCTCCTAACAAAATAAAATTACACTACAGTAAACTAAAAACTAATTTTAACCAATTAAAATATGTACTCATTAGTTTAACATGTATTGATAGATTTATTGTTTTTTAAATTATCCACCCATCAAAAGCTAATTAGAGAGTCAGGTTTAATTTGTAGTAATTGGATGTTTCTTAGATGAAAACAATCTGCTGCACTCAAAAATTACAATTTTGCTTTTAAAAGAGAATATATTTTAACTGAGCTGGTAGATCAATTTATCTGTGAGTGATGACAAATGACAAACACTTCAATGCATTTTGCTGGGACAGGGAGAATTTATGAAAAGTTGAAAAATGACAGCACCAAATACCGAGGTGTGTGTAAAAACCTCTCATCTGCTTCAGTTCCTTTTGTGATTACCCAGCTTTCATTATTTAAAATAGACAAGAACATCAGACTAAATTGTCCTCTCCCATAGAAAAGCTGTGGCAACCGGGAAAGTACTTGGAAAATTCCATGTGTTTTCAACTCTGTTTCAATGTCATCAGAACTTCTGTAGCATGTATGGCCCTGCAACCATGCAGATGCCCTTAGATCTGTGGAGATATCTGGATACAACACCACAGCTCTCAGTGCATCCAAGCTGAAATTCAGTCTCTGTTCTCCAGGCTCCTGCACTGAGTAGCACAAAACATTTGAGACATGCTGTCACTGGTGGTCTAGTGGAGACCATTATAGCCCACGACTGAGGGGACTATGAAAACTGGAGATGGAGTTTCTGGAGCAGAAGGAATGATATAGCCCAGAATATTAAAATCTAAACTTGAAAAGCAAAGAATGAAAATTAAATATATGCACTGGGATTTCCTATTTTGATAATACAAAGTAAATGAGCTAAAATGCAAAGGACAGTTATGCTAGTTTATATTATAGGCCTAATCTTGCAAGCTTTACTCTCAGGAATACGGTAGTCTTGGTCCTCACTCAAAGTGTTAACAGTTAAATGATAGAAAACATAATATAGATATATACAGTAATAAATCTAAACACAGATCATAGAACTAACAAGTAGTACTAAATTTCGCTGCTCAATGAAATTGTTTTTTGTTGCACCTCATTCCCCTTCCTTTTCTGTATGATATCTTAATGTATTCTGAGGCTGAGTCCTTATCTTCTTATAATTTATTAAGGGTCTAGACCATTTTTTGTTTTAAATAATTAAGAAATAATAATAATAAACCCATTGGGTATATAATCTTGAAATCTTTACTCCCACTGACGTCAATAAGAGTTTTGTCTGAATAAATAAGGACTTCAGAATTTGGCCCAATGGGACTACTTATATGAGCAGAGGTTGCAGGATCAGGCCCTATGTCCATAACTTGTAGCCAAAGAATATCACACATCCCAGATGTGTTGTGACTACATAGTCCTGACTCTGTATGTGCAATCACTAATTCAGCATTCATTTAAAATGATACAAAGAGGTCTCTGATACTTCCAGATAATGAATTGCCCAGTCAATATCTATAGTTGTTGTACTTGCACTATGGACAACAGCAGCAGCAATTTTCATTTTCCTGCTGTGTACACAAAGAAGGTACGGTACTTTATATCTAACAATTACACTGATGCTATGAGTTTCTAAATACCTATCAATTACATAATTTTGCAGTAATAGAATATAGTCAGATACAATTTCATCGGAGAACAAAAGTACGATGTTGCTGAGACTTACAGGGCGAGCCAAATTTGGATGCAGATCTGAAAGCGCAACAAAGTTGTGTGTTGAAAGGGAATAGGCCATTCTTTATCTGTAATTTGAGAAAACTAATTTAAATCTAAACATCAAAACAAATCACTTTGAATTATTCATACTGAAATTGTTAATAGAAGTAATTTTCTATAAGAACTTTATTTTGACATAAAGAAGTTTGACAAACAGCACCCGTCTTCTGTAAAAGTTTTAAATGCATTTCAGGGCTTCTGAACTAACTGTTTTCTTACGGTCCATGTTTGTATACATAGTTATTATTAATTTCATTTTCCATCCACATTTCCCAGAGATATTTTGGGGTTTTAGTACTGAATGACTCTCTTAGGCCCTGACCTTGCAAATACCCACACTGCTTTTCCTACATGGGTAGTCCCATTGAACTTAATGGGACTGCTCACCTATATAAAGTTACTCAGATGTGTAAAGTGTTTCTAGAGTTGTAGCCTTAATTTGAAGTTATAATTAAATACATATTTTTTAAAAATGAAGGCCCTATTTCCTTAGGCGTATTTTTCGGCAGCATGATCTACTTCTGGCAGTATGAAAAAGGGTTTCTAAAGGATGTTCAGTACTAGAACACACTTTTTTCTTGTCCTCAATTTTTTTCATTTATTTACTAGAGTTTTGAAATTAACAACAATGTAATTTTCAAGATGCAAATTTTAATTGTAAAGGGCCCACTCCTGGGAAATACTGAGCACCCAAAACTCCCACTTATGCCAGTGCTGGGCCATAAATGCTTTGTTAGCCTACCTGAATGTTTTTTTGTAATTTCGGTGTTTCAATTCCAGGGCTGCTTCCTGTGGCATTTATTGATACTTTGCAAAGCGGTATCAGATTCCCTCTTTTATATAAGGAGCCATCAAGATGTCTAATACATAATAAGACATATTATAAGTAAAAATAATTGAATAATTGTCAGCATTTTTCAGAAGACAGACCTGTAAAGTCTGGAGACATCCTTCTTACAACTCACAATACTTGATACTTTGTGAGAGTTTTTAGTTGTTTTATCCTGCACCGCCACCATTATATCTTTCGTAGTTATTGGAAATCTCTCTCTCTTTCCTTTTTCCAGATATTATATATTTATATATTAATTTTCCTTTGACAGCTCATATGAGTTTTTAAAGACATTTTGTTAAGGTGAGACTGACTGCAGTAGGAGTTTTGCCTGGTCTTTTGTGGAAGGTCTTTGGCAACATCTAATTCACCTTACTTTCAGGATGTCAGACACTGAACTCACTGATTGCTTCTGTTAATTATAGAAGATTAGGTAAGCTTTCCAGACCTCCTTGAAATGAGCAGTTAGTTTTTTTTCTCCAAAATGAAATAAAATTTCCCAAGGCAACTACTAAATATCATCATCATGACATCATATGAAAATTAACAGGATAGGGATGCAAGCAGGACTATGAAGAGTAGCAGAGGGAGATAAATACAGTACTTCCTATATGGAAGCTCAGAACATCCAGTACACATTTAAGGAATTTTAGGATTCTCACATTATGGTTTAAGTAATTTTTGAGATCTTCATTTTCTCAATTGATTATGATCTATTATGAGAATCACAACAGAAGCCTGTAGTGATTCCAAACTATCTCCAGTGTCTCTATACAGCATTCTCAAAAATTACCCCTGGAGGCTCTAGTTTAATAAGAGTAGTGTCAATGCTAAAGGATTTCACTACTATGTGGTCCACAATCACATCTTTCTTCAAACATCAGAACATCTTAATGATACTTTTACCTTTTTAGTGACAAAACAAAAATAAAACAGTGCTTAGATATTGCAATGATTTGACAAAGATGTACAGAAATAAATAAGGAGAAAAAGATAAAAAAATAATTCCTACAAAATATCCACTCCTTTCCCCGCCCCCCCAGAATTTTACATACTAAGTCATCCCAGGCAAGCCTCTAATTCCATTGAAATGGAAGTTACATTTGTAACATCATTATCTTCTGCTTGTAGCTTTTGTTGTACTGAAAGTTTAATGTCTCCAACTACCAAAGCTATAATATGAGCACTGAAAACTAACATTTAGATTTGCAGCCCTCTGGTGTGTATACCCATGAGGCTACTGCAGAAGTCCAGGAAAAGTAAATGAATGGTACTTCTCACCCATATGGTTTCCTTTTTCCTCCTTGTCACACCTACAGCAATTCTACCTGGATCTCTCAGAGGGGAAAAAAGTAGTATGAGTTTTGTGTTTTGGATCATAGATTCATCAGAATATCCTAACATGACATCCATTTATTCCACCATCCTGTATTCCCTTCTATTACCATGGATAGAAAATATATAATAAAATATAAATCATTCTAAAACCATGAACTAACAAAATACTTTATAATAAACTTGGCTTGACAAATGAATCAAAACTTGTCATCTCCCACTGTATTTTGTTTTTTATTCTTTATTATACCAAACTTACTTTGATCATCTACATGAAATGGGATTCCTTCAGAGTGAGTTCACAAATCATACAGCTTATGAAAAGAAAAAATGGCTCTAAAAAATAAGAGCCAGACATTTAAAACAGAACAAAACTAGAAACAATTCATCTCTAGATGTTCTTTAGTCCCACTGACTTCAACAGAACTTAAACATGTGCTTAAAAATTAAGCACATACTTAACTGTCTTCCTGAATCGGGACCAGGTTCAAGGATGATGATCCAATCACAGGGGCAACAGGACATACGAATTATGAAACAGTGATTTTAAGCAAAAAGGTGAGTTCTCTATCCTCCTTCACAGAGGTCTGTTTTTCCTATAATGCTCCCATATAAACCGCAGTAACATCAATGAAAGTAACTTTTGTGTGATGAAAAATAGATTTCCTCATTTTCTATGAAATACGTTATACAGAAGGTACTAAAGCAGACTGCGTATCAAAGAAAAGTATCTGAAAAGCAAAGTAGAAAATCTTTAAAAGCATTTTAAAATGAAAATCTCACAGAAAGATATCAGTGATTTATTTTAGAACCACTGTTAACAATGGCCCAAATCCTTCTCCTATTCAATTAAATGGAAAAATTGCTATTAACATTAAATGGGAAGAGGATCATGCGCAAATATCTCCAAGGCATCTATCAATACTTTCTTCAAACACACTGTTAAATAATTTACCACACACTGAAACTGAATTCAGTAAAAAAGATTAACTTGAATGACCTATGTATCAAACGGAAATTAAACAGGCGATTAAAGATTTAAAAGTAAAAAAAATGCTACTGGCTCAGACAGCTAAATTGTAACATTCGATACTATGAATCACTTGCCTTTTCATGAGAAATAGAGGGCCCAACCCTGAGATGCTGAACACCCTCAGGTCCCACTGAAGTCAATGGGAATTGAAGGTACTCAGGACCTTTTCAACTCCTCCCAGGATCAAGCCCTTACCAAACAGGGAGGATAAGGGCATTTTTCCCCACACAGGGTGATAGAATTATGTTGGAAAAACTAAGCAGAAATCTTTGATGGGTCAAAAGCATCAACCCAGCTCATTAATAGGTTTTATACCACGCTATTCTATAAAGGTCTTGATAAAGTGACATCTTGTTGCCTCAAAGGGGAACCCAGGTAAAACTCTCTCCGTCTAGTGGGGTAGGCATCAAGAACTAAGACGAGCCCCTTTGACTCAGAAGAGCAGACGGTGGCCGTGCCGGTCACCGGTGGACTGGTACCGGCAGCGAAGTCCAGGACCTGCACTCGTCGGGTAACGGGAACCCGCAGAGGAGGAGCAGTGGAGAGTCCCTCGATGTCTTGGACTAGAAGCAGCGGACCGCAAGCCCTCTGGTGAGGACAGGAGCCGGTAAGGTGGAAAACGTCGTCTTCGCTCTTCTCTTCACTACAGGAAAGGTGGCCTCCGCCGCCGCCGCACTGATGCTGCAAGCCCTGAACTGCGCACGCAGTCACTAGGATGGACTGTGCCATGTGTCTGCGGTCACAGCTCTTTTATGCCATTTGTGGCGGGAAAACATGGTACAGTCCCAGCAAAGGCGGGAAACCGTCTGAGGTAAAATTGTTCTTGAGATCGCCCAGTGGCAGGAAAAACCAAGTTATAACTAGGCCAGGGCACACGGGGGGAGGGGGGGGGAGGTCACAAGATGGAGTTTGCAAAATGGTGATTTAGACTCCATTTTGAACGGCTGCTATATCCTTACAAAATTACATATTGGGTTTAACATACACATATTTTAATAAACGATAACAGTATAACAAATTACATCCAACAATCTCACCCCCTTAGCCATCAGTTATTCTTTACGTATTTTATTATCTTGAAATAACATCACTGCAATAATATGGGGGTGGGTTGTTTAGTTTGGTTATTGCACTTGTAAGAGCAGTTAAGACAATGCAAGGTCTTGGCATCACTGCTGTATGGATCTGATCCTACACTATTCCAGATAGGTTCTTATACCCCACTCATCACCTTAGTATCTGAGCTCCTTCCAGTACTATGCTAACTAAGCAATATGGCTACATATCTGATATATGTTGTTTGTTCTCTCATCCTCTCCCTAGAGGGAGAAGCGAGTGCAGTGTCTTGTTTCAGTTGAGTTTTTTTAATTTCTGTTTGGTTGGTTTTTGGGTATTTATATAAAAATAGCCTACATGCCACCCTTACTCAATCTGAGGTGCCAATGAAGTCAAGAGGGGCTTTGCTGGAGTCCGAATGGGGAGGACTGAGGCGGTAAGTGGTTATTGTTAGAGCCAGGCAAATCCGCGGATATTCGCGGACCGTTTTTGTGGATCGGATGCAGATATAAATGTTGAATCTGCGCAGGGCTCTAATTATTGTCACTTATTCAACACTTTGCCAAGACACCATGAGGAGCAATGATTATTGGGGTGGTGACACCTGCTCCCCGGTCCCAACACAACAGGGAGCTCTGCCTGCAAACCCACACTGACCTATGGCCCATCCTTAGTGCCCTGCACTGGCTGCCCTTGGGAGGACCAGAAGGTTGGGGCAGCAAGAGGAAGTGTAAGGATGGGGGGACAGGTGTCAGTGGGGCCAAGGGTGGCAGGGCAGGGAGTGTGTGGGTGAAACAGAAGGGAGCCCCAGGGAGGGGTGGTGGGGTCCCTGGGGCACGAAGAGGAGTACAAAGGTGGGGGTCCCAAGGGCTGGGGTCCTGTGGAGGGCCCCCACAGGTGGGGGCCCCCACCTCCATGTGCCCCCTGCACCCCAGCCCTTGGGAGGCCCCACCTCCGCTCACCCCTCTGCACCCTAGCCCTTGGGGGGCCCCAACCTCCGCACACCCACTGCACTCCAGCCCTTGGGGGACCCCCACCTCCATGCATCCCCTGCACCCCAGCCCTTCGGGGGCCCACCTCCATGCATTCCCCACCCCCCAGGCCTTGGGGAGCCCCACCTCCACACGCTCCCTGCACCCCAGCCCTTGGGTGGTCCCTTAAGGGCTGGGGGGTGCACAGAGGTGGGGGGGGGCCCTGAGAGGGCTACAGAGGGAGGGGCGAAGCACATAAGATAAGCAGGGGCTTGACTTTAAGCACGTTTGAATCCCGTTGCAATCCAAAGAGATGCCAAGCACCTGCTAAAGGGCTTGGCCACAGGAACGGAATGAAGCACATGCTTCCATTTAAATATGCATTTAATCCCAGTGAAATGAATGTGACTACTCATGTGCTTAACTTTAAGCACGTGCTTAAATGCTTTGCAGAATCAGGGCATTATTGCAGGGGTTACAAGACAGAAATTGCCTAATGCTGAAGAAAAATGATCATTTGTCCAATGTCATCGCACCAGTCACTTTAAAGAGGAGCTGTTCTTGTTTTCCTTCCCTAGTCAAGGTCTTTGCAAATATTCCTTCTCCTTCTTGGAGTTATTTTTAAAAAGTATTTGTATACAGTTATAGCTGCATTTTCAATTTGCTGTAGGCAAATTGTTCTGTCACCCCCAATAGCCCTTTCCACACATAGCCAGGATTATTATTTTTTTTTGGCTATACAATATCTTCAGTTTAAAAAACAATATAAATAGTCTTCAGTTATACTAAATATATTTTATTTGTACAAAAGCAATATATATTAGGGAATATAATTCATATTTTTGTCACCGGCTTGTTTTGGTGTGTTTTTCATTTAAATAAATGAATAACTGCGGAAAGGTACATCTCAGGGTAAGCTAGCACAGTCTCAACACAACACCATGAGCACTCTTTCATGAGAATCATCCTGCTTCACTGCACATTACGTTTGGTTCCGGAGATCAGCTTTACAGAGAGGGCCTGTACTGTCTTAATAATGAAGTCAGCATCTCTGATGTGCAAAGAAATGGTTTCTGCCTTTTCCGGCAACAAGGCTGTGCAATAGTTTCTTCTTAACAATAGCACTGACTTGTCAATACAGCCCTGATGAATATGAACAGAAATGAGGGCAACACATGTCTAGTTCTTGCCACTTGATAAAGAAGTCAAAGGTGACTGAGCAAAGGTCAGAGCTGAAATAGTTTGCATATATGGCAAGAGAAATGATTTCAGGTTGCATCTGTCATCTCTTCAGAAAATGCCAGGTGTCAAACAGTCAACACAACACAGTATCCATATAATTGGTACAGGTAATATTATTTAAAAGATCATAGAAAAAGAAGAATATGTGAGTCCATATTACTTGATAAGCTATAAAGGAGACAATTGTACCTGACTAGGGCACATTTTTTTCAAATTATATAAAAAAGAAATGCAAAATAATAAAAAAATCATAACCCGAATCGTGCCTGCCTTACTCAGACAAGAAGTCCCATATGTGTAATGACATGGGAATTTGGCCCATAGCGTCTGGTCCAAAGCCCGGTGAAATCAATTTGGATTGATTTGAATAGGTTTTGGATCAGGCGCTTACTGAGCTAAGAATACACTGTACATGGAAAGCTCTTTAAAAAATATTGTTCCTGCAGTTGGATCACTTGCTCCTGTCATCTGAGACAGTGAGAAAAGAGTCCAGCTTGCTGTTAGAGGTGGACTGATTTGGGTATTTGACCCCCCAAAAATGAATCTATAATTGTGAAGTATGTGGCTTCCCTCCTCTGTCCTTTATAGTTTTACATTAAGAAAACTGTGCATGGTTCCCCACTCATGGCTTACAGATCTTTTGAAATTAATCTAGAGTGCACTTCATTCCATCAAAAATATTTTCTATAAAAGCCATTGAGATTGGTTCTGCCCCTTTATGATATTGGTTCTGTAAACGCCCAAGAGAGGTCCAAACTAAAGCCACATCATGTTTAAGTCCCTCTGAAGTCACACAGTTAAGTGCTTTTCTGAATCAAGACCTTAAACATCAGAATGTAGCATCCCACATTTTTCACAAAGTTGGATTCTCATTGAGATTGGCCCAGATCTGTCTCTAATATAGATCAAGCCACACACACAGAGCTGTAATGGGAATCAAACTCAGCATGGATTCTTACCCACAGCATATGGACATGAAATAATGCAATCCCTGATTTCCACAATGATGCAGTATACAAACTGTAAACCTCACAGTAACATGCTGAATTTTGTATGCTCTTGATTGAAGGGTGTACTCCAGTTTGTTAGCCTGTGACACTCACAAGAATCCTCAAAAGAAATGTGTCATGAGAAGAGCTCCCATGTGAAGGCATAAAGTATGTATCCTTGGAAAATGTGTTTTATTTAAGCTACACTTAAATGCATCCTTACTGAAGTTTGAAGAATAATTTTGTGGGTTTAGAGATGGGCCAGTTCCAACACCCGCTTCCTCCCCTGAGATCCAAATACCCACAAATGTTGTCAAAGTTTGTATCCATATTCAAACTTCACAGCCAACCTCTCAATCTATAGCAGGCAGAACCAGAAACACTCCCCAAATCTGGGAAAGTTCAGATCCAAAAATGCAAATGTTTGTATTTCAGGCCTATCTATGCAGGACATACCACAATCATTGACTTGTTTGCCACATTTAAATCCACTAATGGTTACTTCGCCTATAGTGTGTGTGTGTGTGTGTGTGTGTGTGTGTGTGTGTGTGTGTGTGTGTGTGTGTGTTTGGGGGGGAGTGGGGGGGAAGGTAGCTGGGTCACAGATTGGGAATGGATGAAAAAACAGACGAAACAGAGTTTCTGAATTAAGATAACCAAACTATGCCTCCAAAGGGCCCAATTGTTGCTACTGGGCTAAATCCTGAGACTTTTTCGTAGTTCACTCTGACAGTCCCAAATCCTCAAAAGTATTTAGGCACTCAGTGGTAGTTAGCCCCCTTTAAGGATCTGGGCCTCAGTCCTTACATAGGCAAAAGATCCATTCACATCTATGAGAATTTGCCGGGTAAGGACCTCAGCATTCGGTCCACTGAGTTTTATTTTTTGTTTGGTATTCTTTTGATGTTTACACCGTCATGAGTAGTTTACACTGTGGCATGCTGGATCTATTTTTTCACTAGTTTAAAAAGACAACGGGCCAGATCCATAGCTGGTATAAATCAAGGGGGCTCCACTGACGTCAATGGAGCTACTGCAGTTCACACCAACTGAGGATCGCGCTCAATATTTTTAAATCTCATTGACTGTGATATCCACTTTCAGTGCCTAATGCACTTGGATGGACAAATGCACTGCAGAATGCTTTGCTGTGTCGTAAAAATTCCCTGGCTCTTTATTTTCTTTGCTAGCCCTAACAACTCAATGTGTGCCATATTTCATAACTGAATTAAAATTTATGTGTTTAGACATAATTTGTATTGATTCGAACACAGCACTCATGGGTTTTCATAGACAGCAGGAGAATGGAGCAGGCCATTTTGTCCATTTATGATACGTATAAAAATTAAAAAAGAATCAATAGAATTCACTTCTATGTCATAAAATTTTTTTACTCCTGATCAGTAATTTTATGACCTCAAGGTCACAGCTATTGAAATCTTTAGTGTGGCCTGACAAATGCTCTGAGTCAACTCCATACTACAGGATCTTTCAGTTCTTCAATTAAACAACTGAAAATGGATACCACCTGTGCTCTCTATATTTATTATGTCAATAAAGTCCATTATAATTATACTGTGCTGATGACAAATGGCATGCCAGAGAACTGATGGCCTGTTTTTTTAGGTAACCATTTTATACAATATGAACTGCTGATCTAACTTTGTTTCAAATGCTTTGAAAATGCTTGGAATGGCTTCTGTATGAGGAGAGATTAATAAAACCGGGATTTTTCAGCTTAGAAAAGAGATGGGGGGGATTTGATAGAGGTCTATAAAATCATGACTGGTGTGGAGAAAGTAAATAAAGTAGTGTTATTTACTCCTTCTCATAACACAAGAACTAGGGGCCACCAAATGAAATTAATAGGCATCAGGTTTAAAACAAACAAAAGGAAATATTTTTTCACACAACGCACAGTCAGTCTGTGGAACTCTTTGCCGGGGGATGTTCTGAAGACCAAGACTATAACAGGGTTAAAAAAAGAACTAGATAAGTTCATGGAGGATAGGTCCATCAATGGCTATTAGCCAGGATGGGCAGGGATGGTGTCCCTAGCCTCTGTTTGCCAGAAGCTGGGAATGGGCGACAGGGGATGGATCACTTGATGATAAACTGTTCTATTCATTCCCTCTGGGGCACCTGGCATTGGCCACTGTCGGAAGACAGGATACTGGGCTAGATGGACCTTTGGTCTGACCCAGTATGGCCATTCTTATGTTCTTAAGTCCTGATAAACAGAAAGAGGGACTAACACAGGGCTACCATTTTCATTAACGTTTTGCCAAACTATTGAATGGGGAGAAGACATTTCATGTGCCCATAGGATTCTAATCACACTAGAAGAAATAATACATAGGAAATCTGAAAAGTTAAATACTAGAGATTATGAGCCTGTTTCTTATCTCAGTTACACTGATGTAAATCATCAGTAACTCCACTGGTCCCACCACTGTAAAACTAGTATAAGCAAGATCAAAATCAGGCCTCATATTTATTTGAAGGCTGTTGTCAAAAAACTACTATTGGATTTCACATGAATTCCAGTTATAAACGACTTTTGAAAGCACATACTTCATGGGACATAAGCACATGCTTAAAGTTAAGCATGTACTTAAATGCCTCTCTGAATGAGGATCTTAGTACTGCACATTTGTTCAAAGCCCAGTTACCAGTTTCTTTAGGTTTTATCTAGTTTTAATTGCCATTTCTCACGCATACGCAGGTGTAATCTGACTCTGACTTCACTCCTTCCTTCACCTTTATGGCAACAAGTCATTGTTTGGATTCAAAGCCAGTAAAACAAGGATGCTGTTGTGTGTCATATCTCTGTTTGACTGTAGCTGGAGTATAATGCTTTATGGTCAAGTAACTAAGACTGTCAGCGTTTTGCCTTGCGGTTTACTTTCATTTTCCTACTCTTCTTTTCAACTAACTAATGTACCTGCATTTACTTTCCAGTCACACTTCTTGTTAAAATGAAGTTACAAGGTCTGTCAAAGAATGACATTAAAGAATCAAATCACAACCATGTAGTCATGCCCAACAGGCTATAGACACACAAGCAGCTGAGATGACAATAGCAACAACCAAACAATTACACTTTGAGACCTGATTATATATTGCATTCCAAATTAATAAAAATTGCAGGTGGGAGGGAGGGAGGGAAAAGGGTATTTTAATTAGTATATCAGTCCCAAGATTATATTTGATAACTCTGCCTAGCACGACTGAGTCCTCCTCCATGACTGGGGATACTAGGTGCTACTGCAATACACATTAATCATAAATTATAATAATAATATTAAATTAATACACGAACTCGCTAACTTGAAAATATTCAGCCAATTTACAAAAATGTAAGCAGATTATCAAAGTTGGGTATTTTTAAAACATTAACAGAACCTGCAAAAATATGTCATTATCTCAAGGGCAATAATCCTTAGCTCTTATCAGTATATCTCAAAGCGCTTTACAAAGGAGATCTGCATTTTACAGATGGTAAAACTGTGGCACAATGTGGGGACGTGACTTGGCTAAGGTCATCTAGCAGAGCTGGGAACAGAACCCACATCGCTTGACTCCTAGTCTGGAGAGCTACACTTTAGGCCAGGGATCGGCAACATTTGGCACGCGGCTCGCCAGGGTAAGCACCCTGGCGAGCCAGGCCAGTTTATTTACCTGCTGACGCGGCAGGTTCGGCCGATCGCGGGCCCCACTGGCCGCGGTTCGCCATCCCGGGCCAATGGGAGCGGCAGGGAAGCAGCGCGGCCGAGCGATGTGCTGGCCATGGCTTTTCGCCACCCCCATTGGCCCGACACAGCGAACCGCGGCCAGTGGGGTCGCGATCGGCCGAACCTGCCGCGTCAGCAGGTAAATAAACTGGCCCGGCCCACCAGGGTACTTACCCTGGCGAGCCGCGTGCCAAACATTGCCAACCCCTGCTTTAGGCCATATTGCCCCTTTGAAAGGGGTTAAACCCTGGGATCAGCATTTTTCAGTTTTAGGGTCCAATTCTTGCACGGCGCTGAGCAACTTCAACTCTCACGGACTTCACTTTGCAGGATTGAGCCGGTAATTAGTAAAAGAGACTTTCTACATATTACAGAGCATCCAATGGGCCCAGATAAATACATTTATGAAGAAATAACTATTTAAATTATGCTCATCAGTACGGTCACGGAATCCAAATGGCATCTCGTAAATTCACTTAGCAATTTGTTATACCATGATTAACATTGCATGCATGCAGGGAGAGCTAATCTGGAACTCATCACTACTGTGGACATTTAAGACATATATTTTTAGCTTTAACAGGCTCATCAAGGCCATAGTACATCCCAATATTTGCTCCATAAACTTTCTGCCGCCCACTGCTTTTATTGAGTGGACTCATCTAATATTTATACATGCTTAGACTGAAAAGAATGTGTAAAATGAAAAGGGCAGACCTGTAATTTCATGTAATTGGCCTGACAGAATGCATTAAAAACAGCAGATTATTAAAGGTATTCACTGTTCTTTGCCTTTGGGCTGATACCTGAACTGGCTGGGAACCAGGAGCGTTGACTGAGTAATGATGACATTTTTAATAGAAGTAATACAGGTGCTGATGCAGTGAAACAGATGCTTGGTGCATTGAAGGATATTCAATCTAAACTTTCTCGCCATCACCTCAGTAAGCCATTGTTAAAATCTTTCAGCGACGCAGTTCCCCGTCCCGCACAGCCTTACTCACTGGAGTAGTCTTTGTATTGATTTCAGTGGGACTGCTTGTCAGATTTTCTTTCATGCAATTTTATTTACAAGGACTGCATCAGGTCCTGTGTCTCTGAACGCAGAAGAAACCAAGGACGAAAGGATCTGTTTCTTAGCTTACAACCCTCCACCCTCTTTAGCCAATACCAGAATCAAAAGCGGTCTCTCTCTAGGTGTTTCCTGAGTCACTCTGTGCTCACAAGATCCTGCTTGGCTTTCTTGCATCCCCCTCTCTCTGTTCTTGCCAGTTCTCAGTTTCTGTGTATTTTTCTCTACACACACAACACACACTACTCAGCCAAAAGTGCCTGTGCAGATTCACACACACCTTTTGTCTTAGGAGGGGGTTTATGCTTAGTTATGTTAACTGACGGATGAATTGTCACCAATAACAAGGTTTCACCTAGCTCATAACATTACTCTGAGTAACTATGCAACTTCCTGGAGTCCATGAAGCATGCATGCTCATTTGCCACTGTAAAATGAAAACGAACCATGGCGGTCTTCAGTCCAAAAGCCATTTACGTGAAAACGGCACCTACCTTTACCTACTCTGGTTCAGCACAAAGCCTTCTCGAACCACTAGGACTTGAGGCTCCCAGCAGGCAGCAGAGTGAATGGTATGTATGTATATATATGTCCAAGCAGGAGGGAGAGTTTGTGGCTAGATTGGGTTAGATTTAGAGATTATGGTGACACACTCTTGCTGCCTGACTGGGGTGAGGCCTATGTGTTAACAAGGATGGAAAAGGACAAGCTTTAAGGCATAAACCTACTTGATTTTGTGCATATGAGTAATGTAATGTTTTATGTAAGTTACTCCATGCAGACATGCATGTACAAGGCTAATATGCTTATTAGCAGAGCTCCAGCAGTCTGCTCCATACTCTAAAAATTGTGCACTAAAGTAGCTTTCAGCAGTGCTGGGGTTTGCAAATTGTAATGTGGTGGTCTTAAATGGACACATCATTACAATTAGCATGATACACTTGAGTTGGTATAATGCCACTTGAAAGAACAACCGAGCAGCTTAGTGCATTAAACTTTACAACACTTGACATCTATGACACACAGTGCTTTGTAAAAATGGCTCCCATCGCTAACATACAGTCACTATTGTCCTGGCCCTTTAAAATACCTGCTGCCATACAGTGCAAATCCATTTAATAAAGTGTAGTTCCTGTTTAAAAATAGATTCACCCTTCCTAGAGGGCAGGAGGAATTTTAAAGGGACAGGACTGCAGATGAGTAAATGACATGCAAGGGCTTCAAATAGAGAATCAAAACAATTTCCCCAGAGTCTTTATCTATGATAGTTAGCAGTTCTTCTCCAAAACCTGAATCAGCTGCTTATTAATCAGCAAGGTCAATTCAAGACCAATGTTCATAGTGGAAGTGTTCATGCAGCCAACTTGAAATTGCTTTGATTTCCTTCCACCTGTTTGTTAGTGTGATTTATTATTTGCGTTTGCCCAAAGTCCCCAATCAGGACCAAGGCCTCACCCCACAGCATCTCACACCCCATTGGGCTGGGCCCAGCTCCCCACTCTGGCCCATTGGCTCTCACCACAGTGTGAGGGTGGGGCACTCCTCCCACAATGCCTCTTCCTGGCCCTGGAGCCATTGCACCACTTGCCTGAGCTGGGCTGTGGCAGGCCCGAAAGAGGTCAGGCCATGGCCCGGCTGCTCCCGGGCTCCGCAGCCTATGCCTTGGAAAAGCTGGTCCCTGCAAAGAGCTGAAAGTCCAATTTAGAAAAGTTTCATTCACCCCGTCAGGGAGTAGAAACAGTAACAGGTGACTTAGGTGGCTGGCCACTCATCCGGAATAATGCAAATAGTCAAAGCAAATCCATACTCCGAAATATATTCACATTACCTGTGTGATGGTGACAGACCAAGTGCCAGCTCATGTCAAAGCCCCTGGCCAATTCCCTTGTGTATTAGTGTAGATCAAAGTGATTGTTAAATGTATAAGAGTGTATTTGGGGTTTAAACTTCATGAAAACTAGTGGGATGTCACTTGCATTGTTTTCATTTATCTGTATCCTGTTATAATGTAGCAGCAAACATTTATATTGTGTGTACCCCTGTAACTAAATAACCCATCAAACGAGAAAGAAGCCTGGGGCAATGCAAATGAAGAACCTTAAGAGAAAAGTGCTAATTTCAAAGCAAGTAGTCATTGTGTGTGTGATGATCGGAGGTCAGACTCAAAATGCATTCCTCACTCTCTGTCATCAAAGGAAAAGCCCACGTGGGCAGTGACCCTATCAGCTTGTTTTCTGTGAGAAGAAGCTATAAATATGGATACAGGGAAGGATCCTTGATCTCTGGACTGTCTGGATTCTAACAGAGTGGAACTGAACAAAAAGACTGAGATCCCCAGAGTTTTTCTGGGTTGCCCTGAAAGATTTTTGGGAAACTGGCAGATTACTACATCTCTGCTGCCATTTGGAATTGTAGACTGTGACTCACCTGTACATATATGTTACCTGCTTTCACCTCTCAATAATTCTCATTTCCTTTTCTTAGCTAATAAACCTTTAGTTAATTTACTATAGTATTGGCTACCAGTGTTGTCTTTCTAGGGTACCAATTGATCGGGGGTCAGTGATTGGTCTCTTGGGACTGGAAGCAACCTGATGTGGTGTGATTTTTGACCTTTTATCACAAAGTCCAGTTTATCTGAGTGCAAAGATAGACTGGAGAGTCAAAAGGGACTGTCTGTGACTCCATGGTAAGACTGGTATAGTGATCCAGGGAGTTCACATTTGTTACTGGCTTGGTGAAATCTAGTTCTAGAACACACCACCGGTTTGGGGTGTTTGCCCCATTTTCTGACTGTTTGCCCTAAGGTAGGCACTCAGTCGTGAGCCACTCCAGACAGCGTGACAACATGATAATTGAGCACTGGGGGGTGGCGGGATAGTACAAATCTAAGACTGTTTGTAGATCATTTTTAACATAAAAAACAAAAAAATTCTTGGCAACGAACAGCTCTCCCAGAACTTTTCTCTCTCTGGGTGACTTTATCTATTGTCTGTGTGTCTGTAACTATGTCTGACTATTTCTGCAACCTTAGTCCCTTTGAAGATAGCTAAAATAAGCCGTCTGTGCAGCTATTTGATGTTCATAAACATTGGAACATAGCTTTAGATGTCGCTTTGTCTATTTCTCTGTGCGCAGACTGATGCTGTATCTTGCTTCTTTGAATGTCAGGCTCCAGTTGTCTGAGATGTTAAAGTCATCGGCTAGAAATTTAGCTTGCCTGTACCTGTAGAGTTGAAAAGGACTTCCTTGTGGAACCAAGGAGCCAGTGCACATGCAGCTTCTGGGAGTCAAATTCTTCTCGATATAAATCCAGAATTACTCCACTGAAGTCAAAGGAGTTAGTCCAGTTTTACATCAGTAACACTGAGAGCAAAATTTGGCCCACCCTGGGCAAACCAAGATTTAACATTTGCAACAGAACATTGTGAGTTTTGAACAAAAGAGATATACAAAGGTTAAAAATAGTTTTTGCCCCAAACTGGCAAAGAATGATTTGGGATTTGGGAGGAGAAAATATTTGAAAATGATTGGCTATCATCCCAAACAGACATCTCCCACTATTCAAATCAGATGCTCAAAAAAAAAAAAATCACTAAAAACCTATTTCCGGATGTCAGTTTGAGAAACAAGACATTTGACAAGGCTAATTGGAAAAACTTTTGTCCAACATTTTTCAATGACAAACGTTGGGGGTGAGGATGTTGATTTTTTTGTTTCAGTTTCCAACTAGTTCTACTGCTCAGTCAAACAGCAGTTGCATAAGGAAGACAGATGGGCCTGGGTGTGAGATAAAACTCAGGATTCCTAGAATAAACAGGATTTTCCTCCCAACACAAAGAAACAGGGCTTCAGTGAGAACCAAATAATACAGCCAAGTTAAACTTTCCAGCATAAATATATCTTTAATATAATGAGTAAAATCCTGCCTCCCTTGAAGTCAATGGCAAAACTCCCATTAACTTCAACGGAGTCAAGATTTCAAGACTAACATGGCTACTCCCTGATACTTGACAAGATTTCACCTGATCTTTTTCTATAAGTAACATTGTGTTCATGTTTCTTTTATATCCCTGAATTGTGTTCAGTCAGCTGTTTAGCAAATTCCTTCTGATATTGACATTTAAAGTTGTTACCCACATTTTTAAACATAAAATATCTATTGAGAATGCAACAAATATAAGAGTTGATCAGAAGTGGACTTGCCCAACACATTTTATTTTAAGAAAATGAACACTAGAAGTCAATCTAACAATTTATACCGGAAATGTATATCCCTAGAATAAACCACTACAGACTGTTTTCTGTATACAGTACACCTCCAACTACAACCACATTTACTGAATTGGCAACATACTTCAGATCTAACACATAGTTTGTTCTATGTTTTTAAATTTGTTCTTGTCTTGCTATAAATTAGTATTTCTTTTCTAGAGTTTGCTTGTGTGATCATTATCCCAATTCACATAATTTGCTAATATACGTAACTACCAGTTTATGAAGTGAAAAGGAAAAATAGCACTTGAGTATGTAGATAACATGGGGCCAAATGTATCTCTGATGTAATTCCATTGAAGTAGATGGAGTTAGATCATGAATGAATGTAGGAACAAAGGAACGGATTAGACTAATGGTCCATCTAATCCAGTATGCTGTCTCCAGTGGCCAGTACCAATTGTTTCAGAGGACGGTGCAAGAATCCCCGCAGGGACCATTATGGAATAATCTCAGTGTTTGACCTGTAACCTGAAGCATTAGGGTTTATATCCTTTAAAACATATCCTATTTAATGGAAAGGTGGATGTTCTCATTACACACGTCTTCTGTTTTCAACTAAACTCTTAGATTCAGTGATACCTACCAGGACTACTCATGTGATTGAAGTTAAGCATAGTGCAGTAAATGCTATTCACTGCAATATAACTGTGCAGTGTCATGGACCATTCCAGGAGTGTTGCAAAGTCGGACTCTCAAAAAAGATGCACTATGATCACCATTAGCCCCTTCTTGGATTAGAACAGTTCTCAGGCATTTTCAGAGGTATCTTATCATAATGTACAGGATAAATCCTGAATGTTTCATTCAAGGAAGTAGCTAACGCAGAACATAGCACATGGTTGTCTAAGGTAAGATTTGCATTACCCCTGTTTCATGTTCCCCTTTCAATCTGCTTCACCCACTGCTAAGGGCTCTGCTGTGGTTTTTAGACCCCGCGCTATGCTGAGGGAGTGGTGGAGACACCTTGCCGCCGCAGGCATCTTTGTGAGCCCAGTGCCTCCCCGAGCAACCTGGTGCACACATTGGAGCAGGCTGGCTGCTATGGTCCATTGGGGTGCAGCATACACTCTCCTGCACAGAGCTGGCTGGCACAAGGGGAGGAGGAGCCATGAAGCGGCCTTCTCTTCCCCAATCCTTTTGGGTCACGTGGCCCTTCTAGCGGGGATCAGCGCCTATGCTCAGAAAGGCGCAGGGATTAAGATGCAAAATCCCAAAACCTCATCTCCCCACTTGCCCTTCTAGGACTTTCACAGGTCATCTCGGGCCCAACCCACACAGATGGTCACATCCTGAACCTGATCTTCAGCCTAGATGTCATGATCGAGTATATCACAACCCAGCCACTGTCTTGGCCAGGCCATCACCTCATTAAGGCTGTGGTCAGAGATTTCCCAGCTCCCAGGCAACAAGATAGACCAATGACTTTGATTCGATCACAGAGACTCATGGACTCCACCAGAACACACGAAAGGACAACAGCACTCTACCCACAGGATGAGGTGTCGAGGACCTGGTGAATCATGATCACTGTACGGTAGCCTGGACTACTGACTCATTGGCCCCCATTGCCAAATTCTACCTGCAGGAGCTATCCGGGCTGGTAAACTGTTTCCATCACTTCTGAATGCCTAAAGCCCGAACACAACTGAGCATCAAGTGCGGTGAAGAACTATCACCCGACTGCGCTGAAAAGATCACACACATTCAGGAAGTTTTCTCAAACAGCACCTGCCCCCACCAACCAACTGCCGGCCCGCTTTCCCAGAGTTCAGCACACTCACTCAGCAAGTCGTTCTGGACACCCTAAAGGAGTCTCGTTCCAAGATTTGTGAATCCAACCCGGGGCCCTTCTTGGATTGGGAAGGAGGTGCCACTCCCAACCAAAATAGCCAACACATCATGCAGAGGAGGAATCTTCCCTTACTCCTTCAAACATGCAATAATCCAACCAACACTGGAGAAACCTGCCCTGAATTAGGGTGACCAGATAGCAAGGGTGAAAAATCGGGACAGGGATGGGAGGTAATAGGCGCCTATATAA
Organism: Chrysemys picta bellii; assembly: GCF_011386835.1. Lineage (NCBI taxonomy): Eukaryota > Metazoa > Chordata > Testudines > Emydidae > Chrysemys > Chrysemys picta. The sequence continues at coordinate 84,174,557 of NC_088800.1, forward strand.
GACAAAGCACTGAATAGTGGGACAGTCCCTATAAAATCTGGACATCTGGTCACCCTACCCTAGATACACTGGTTCTAGCCAACTCCCACCCAGTGGCAAACCTGTTCCTGAACCAGCTCATAGAGAAGCTAGCTAAACTCATCAAACTCAACTACAGGCTCATCTGATTGAAGCTAAACATTCTAGACCCGGCACAATCTGGATTCAGGCAGGACATGGAACTGAAACCACGTTAGTAGGGCTGATTGATGATCTCCCCTTGGCAATGGATAGAGGGCAGACATTCATTCTCTTCCTGATGGACCTCTCTGCAGCATACTTCACTGTTGACTATGAGATATTGATGCCTCACCTGAGAGTGGTGGCAGGGGTCCAGGGAATGCCCTAAAATGGTTTGAGTCCTTCATGGACGGACGCACCCCACGAGTAAGGATGGGAAATTGTACCTCCACCACTAGACCCCTCACTGGTGGCATCTCACAAGAATCAGTTCTCTCTTCAGGCCTTTTCAACATCTACATACAGACACTAGGTGAACTGGTCAGACAACTCAGACTCAAGTGCCAGCAGTACACAGATGAGACACAGGTTTGCCTATCCTTCACCACATACAATCTCACCACTACCACCACCGTGATGCAGTACCTGGATGAGATCAGCTCATGGATGAAGAACAGCTGGCCGAAGCAGCACCCACGCAAGGCAGAGGTGTTGCTGGTGGGCAGAGGAAGAGAGAACTTGAAGAGCTCACAACCACTGTGCCGTCTGCTCTAGTTGCAGTCTCAAGCCCACAATTGTTTAACTCAGTCCGTAGCTCAGGAGTACCCTGGGATTCCTCGCTGATGCTGAGCTCTTGCACACAGCTCAATCATTGCCGGGTGGCTAGGAGACTCCATCCCATCCTGGTAGATGGTGGACTGGCCTCAGTTGCTAACCGCTTTGTCACCTCTCCGTTGGACTACAGAAAAGTGACATGCCTGGGCACGAAGCCTTCAGTGCTTAGGGAGTTCAAACTATTACAAAACATTGCAATGAGTCTCCTCTGCAACACAGGCTACTGCGAGCACATCACATCCTCCTCTGCTCTCTACACTGGCTTCCCATACAATATTGAATCAAGTTCAAGGTCTCGGTCCTTACCTTCAAGGTGCTCTAGGACCTCAGTCCAGGATATATAAAGGAACCTAAAGCTCCAGGATGAAGACCATAGTCAACAATTGCACTCCCCTGACACAATGCTCTCACAATCCAACTACAGCTCATCTTTGAGGGAGACAGAACTTTCACAGGGACCAGTCTGAGATGGCGGCATTAATGCCCCTGGGAATTAAGGACCATCCCCAAATCTCCCCACCTCCCACTCCGAGTGCCAGGTGTATTTCTTTGGTCTTGCCTTCAATAATATAAACACAGAGCAAATAAAATAAACCCTACCAAAACAAGGCGCTCCACCACGCACACTTCTCCCCCTGGGGAGAGGAGGAGAGAACAAACAACATGTGACGGGTGTGTAGTTACGTCACTTAATGCACTACTAGAAGGCTCTCAGATACTATGGGGATGAGCACGGGATAAGAATCTGTATAGAATAGAATAAATTGTGACTAACTGGCCCTAAGGTGGTACCTGATCCCATGTGTGTAATTGACAGGGCAGGGATATGTCCCTCTATTAGTTTGTTAATTGTAATGCACACAGACTAATAAATAATAATGAATATGAACACAGTTGGGTCAGGTACACTTTGCAATGGGATTGAGATCAGCAACTTCCCCCCTGTGCAGAGCCTTCCTGTTAGCACTTTAACTCCTTGTTTTAACAGAGTTTGGAGAAGTAAAAGCTATGCAGCTCCTTCCCTGTTATATGCTAACATTACAGGCTTTAACACTGGACTGGAAAAGTAGTTGCAACCAGGCTGGGGCATTCACTCCGATAATATGCAAGCATGTCAGTGTCTGCAATAACTTTCTGCTCCCTTTGAAGTCGGTAAGGGAAGAATACACGCACACAAGTTCAAACCATCCCTGCAACAAAGGGGTTCCATTTCCAAAGAGCCCATCTGGGCACACAGCATGACTGCTTCCAAAGATGGGCAAATGCCAGGCTTTTCACGAACACAAAACACTGCTAAGCCAAGAGAAAACAAGTCTGTCACCTCCGTGCCAGCTTACCGACATGGGAACAAGCACAAAAGCAGAACAGGGTGGGCCAAATCAGGTCTTCAGCTACACCTGTGTAATCCTATCACCTGGGCACAATGGTGTCAAAATGTATGTATACGTTAAACTTTTCTATAAAGCCCATCACTGTACTATGTGGACGGCTTTCATACCTTGATGAATTTATCCTCTGCACCAACAGGGATAGAAGACAGACCCTCCTGCTTCAAACGTATCGATTCCTCTTGAGCTCACAGAGCATCTCAGCAGTATAGGGACTATGGCACAAAATTCAGTACTGCTGGCTCCACCCAGAAGAGGGCAGTGGTGACATGTACAGATTAACCACTTCATTACAGTACAATATGCACCAATTTCTAAGTGGCCAGCGTGCATAACTATACTCACAAACTGACCTTTTGCAAAGGTCTCCGGTGCTGCAGAAAAGAGTGGTTAAGAGATGTATATGCCAAAAATGATTGGCACCAATCGATAGGGAAACTGTGTTTGTTCTGTGCCGATAGCTGATGTGTTCATTATAACTGATGTTCTGTCACAACTGGCTCTGCCTCCCTCCTTTAATTTAATGCAGCCTTCTTGTTAGGTGGTAAAACTGCAACATGCAAAATGAAATCAGCAATGCAGACGATGCTACCCTGGAGGTGAAAGTGAAAGAGATGCCTGACATCAGTGACGTGCGTCTGAACCGGCTTGAGTACGTCCAGTTGGTTGCTCATTTCTGATCCTACAAAGTACTGGGCAACCTCCCCTCCCAGCGACTTGGAGCTGGGCGCTATTCAGCACCTGGCAGGATCAAGCCCTAAATCAGGGGATTCTGATGAGAACAGGTTACATTTGCGGAGCCTTTCTGAATCCCCGCATGCCCAAACCTTTCTGCATTTAATTCTGATTACTGCTAAATCAATATGTATGTCTTCCTAGTAAATACGTGTGTCAGGGAGGTTTTCATGGCGCACAGGATGTATGGTGTCAAGACTGTTTTTGTCAGCAAAGCCAAGCCGTTCATTTTTGTCTCCCTTCCCCACCACTGAGCCTTCTCCAACACACAAAATGGGCTCCAGAGCCACCTCCCACAAAGAAATTAGAACCAGAAATGCAGGATCACCCAGCAAGAAGCCCTCTGTTCAAAGATCTAACGCCTCTTCAAAGCCAGAGCGAATGCACTTCTACCTGAATTGATTTAGGCATGGCTTCTGCATCACCAGGGTGAGGGAAATGGTTAAATGCTAACAGAAGGAAGGGTAATTGAGAGCTCATTGTGTATACGCATACCATGTTTGTCTGGATGAAGGAGGCATATCCCCCACGGCTGATGTTTAGATGGCGGGGCTGAATAATTGGTCTATTTATTATACTTCATTTTCATATAATTAGATCTATATTAAATTTTCAAGGAAAACAAATAGTTCAGAAACAGCAGCACATGCCACTGGATTACAGACCCTCTCTCAAAATAAACTCCAGGAGGAAAAAATAGGCATAAAGTAAAGCGATGTCATTGCAATGAACACTGGTGCAGTCATAGCCAGTAGGGACAGGATGTGCAGGGTGGGCACTTAGTGGTAAGTTGACCACAGACACTAATACGGTTTTCAGGGGGGAGCCAAATTACACACTGAAGGTCTGAAGCTGGGAGGTGCTCGCTTCTCTTTTCATTGACTTCTACAGCACGGGCCTGAAGGCACTCAGCACTTCACAGGAGATGATCTGCAATCTCTCGTGGTCAGGTCTCAGTGCAGGGGCCTTCAAACCTTGCTCAGCGCAGGGTCATATAAATTGCACACCCATGGAGCACATTGAAACTGCCCTCCATCTTTAACATGGCAGGGCAGTCCCCAGGGACTGTTCCCAGCTTGCAGTTTTTCAATTCACGTCATTTCAATGTGACTTTGTTGGCCTGACAAGATATGCAAGTGTTGCCAAAGTGTAAGAAAAAGACAGACCCCTCAGCTATATGTCAGGCTGGGTCTCACTCACTCCGGAGAACGTTACATCCTACATCCTTTTGTCATTTCTGTCCATTCCTGACCTGGCAGCAGGTTGCAATGTAGCATCATGCTATCTATGCTACCTCTCTCCTTTCTTCCGAACCGCGCTACAAGGCGGGCGTAATACACATTACAGAACTCTGCACTTTGTGCTAATGTTAAGGGGAGCTGTGTCGATTAAAGCCAAGCCAGGAGCAGGCCATTGCTGAACGGCACAGGAGCAGACTCAGAATAGGGCATGCTGGTCAATATGGTTGTTTATCCACCTCACTGTCCTTCATGATACAGGAGTTAATTCAGACTCATGTATGCTACCGTTTCATATATTGCTATCTTCAGCCGGGGCTGTGAAAGGGACAAGTGTTTCCACTATGACAAGTACCCCCAAAACCCAGTCAAGGTTGATCTCAGGACCCCCCACTTCTTCTATGCGCTTAGCCAAGAGGTTTCACCTAGTACAGCCAAGTCACATTCCATCTGGAGAACATTCTTAGATTGCACTGCCTGTGGAACGCTACCTTTGCAATCATAAAAACATAACACAACTCTTATTGGCCAAAGGACCCTGTATCCGAGAGGCACCCAAGTGCTGTGCTAAACCCTACACAAAATCACCAAATATAAATATCCGACTTAACACAAAGGATCCCAAACAAAGCGAAACCACTCAACAGTAGCTGTGCTTGTCTTGTGGCTCACAAGATGGAAGAAGAGAGACTCTATGACCAGCACTGTTGTTTCCATTTCCATACGACCAAAGAAAGAGAATCCTCCTTTCATGAGAAGAGCCCCTGTTTAAAAATGCCTCTGGTCCCAGGAGGCCCTTTAGGAAGCATTTTTCTTTTGCCGGGAAGAAGCAGACTCTGTTGCCAGGGCAAAAGGGCAGAACACAAGCATTGTCTACACTGGTAATTTGCTTCTATTCCAGCCATCGAGAGTGAGCCATCAGCGTAGCTGCTCGAGTGCAAACCACAAGTGCGGCCAAGGAAAGCTGCGATTTGCACCAATGGGGTTAACTGTGGTTAGCAGGAGTGTGTGCCTCCAGTGCAAAGGGCAGCGTTCCTTATCTACTCTTGGGTTTGCATTGGCTGGCCATCGAATGTTGGAATCCGCGCAAATCCATAGATAAGGCCACAGTCTCTTTCAGATCTGGATGGATAGCAACCCTAAACCTCCACAAGAAAGCAGAAGGGCTTGATAATGTGGCCTCATGTGTCCTCTAGGGATCTGTTTTTTATCTTGTTTCCTTAATTCCCCATTATGTTAAGAAACCTCCAATGTAAATCGTTTTAAGTTATATCTGTTTGTTTTTAATTTCCACTGATGCACCAGTATTATTTACACTCATGAAATATAGTTGCGGGTACATGTATAATGTCGTGTGCATGAAATACAACTGGCTACCTATATTATTTATTGATTGGAAAAGTCAATAATGCCAACCAGCACAATTCATTTAAATAAGCAAAGAACACAGCTGCAGACTGACCATGTACACAGCTATTGATGAAAATGTGTCCAGAGTTGGGTGTATTTCAACAGCGGTTCCAGTTTGATGGAATCTCCTATGAAATAGGATTTCCTCTTTATAATCAAAGGAAGAATTTAGGGACAAATCCAATTCCCATTTTCAGACTTCAGTGGGAAATGGATCAGACCCTTAAGTGGAGAACTGGCCTCGCAGACACTATCTGAACCTGGATGGTAAATACTAGGAAGGTATCTGAAATGATATGGGGCTCTCCTGCACATGGAGGTCAATGGGAAGTTTGCAGTTGGTTTTAGTAGCGTAATGGTGACCACGAGGCAGTTGAAAAGTGACTGCTTAGTACAGTTCAAACCGTTCTCCAGGTGCCCAGAGCATTTGTCAGGAAGTTATTAGAGCAGTGATATGGCAAATGTAGCTGTGGTACAATCAGTAGTTAAAGTCCGCCCTGGAATAAAAAAGTAGGGCATTATTAAAAAAGAAAAGCCCGGCATATAGATGTTTTGGGTTTGATTTGTGCACATTTTGGGGTGAAAAATAGTGCATTAACCATCTGTGTATAAATAGCTCCTCAATTAGCATATTTAATGTATGTGGAATTTATTCAATGTCTGTGGATTCTTGGGCTTTTTCGGGAGTAAGATCAACAGGAAAATTTGCATAATGCTGGATGTGCAGAACGATCTCTCTCAACTGTCCCAAATATTTCACCAGACACCCCCTCCTCTGCAGTAAAGAGCAGAGACTGGGAAAACAGAGCATCGTGCTGGATAGATTTCAAGGTGATAGATCTGTATTCAGTTATCTTTAGGCAAAGTCAGAGGGTGCAAGAAACAAGGAGGAATATTTGAGCCAGACCCTCAGCTGGTGTAAATCTATGTAGCTCTTTTGACTTGATTGACACCAGCTGGAGATCTGACCTCCTGACTTCACTGAAGTGGCATGTATTTACACTAGGGCTGAATTTGGCCCATCATCCAACCCCCAGTTCTGCAACAGGTTCTAGGACGGCTTGCAATCAAATGATCTGCCCACAACCCACGAGTAGACACCTCAGGGGGGGTCACTGATTTCACACCCGTATACCAGAGTAGAATTTTGGCTCTAAATCTGAGGAAGCAACAATGTAAAAAAGAACTAACGGAGAGGGCCTCGTCCCATCTGCATGCTTACAAAGAGTGCAGAATAGCCGCGGTTGCATTCCCCACTGTAGCACTGCCTCTCACCAGGGCTTCTCGTTGCAGGGATCCATGCCCCAGCCACCCCTGTAGGCCGTCTGTCCTTGTGCGCGATTCAACCCTCGGCTGAGAAGCATCTAGTTCAGATCCTTTGCGGGGTAACAAAAGTCCAAGTAACATCCAAACTGTCTCAACAAATCAGGCCATCCTCTGGGCTCTGTCTTCATTCCCCTTTCTGGTGACTACTCCGGAACCTTCTCCCCAGTTCCAATACTGAGCTCTCTCAGCTTTGATGAGGCCCGGCTGTCCATAAAGTTATCACCTGACCTCTCTTAGACCCGCCCCCTCTGACTGAGGAGCAACTAATTAATTACACCTCAGATGTAGTAAATGTGACTATCTGGCCTTTAACTCTCTCTAGCTCATGATGGGGTCTCACCCTGTCACATAGCCCTGTAGGTTTTCCTAAAGGAAAAAGGCCATCTGGTCGGAAGGTTTCATTGCCAGAAGCTGTTAAACATCCGTTCTTTAGTAAATGGGCCAGATACTCAGTTGGAGTAAATGAGCACAGATCCACTGAAATCAATGCAGCTACGACTGACATGAGCTGAAGACCTTGCAGAAGTGATACAGATCTCTACAGAAGTTATGGACTCTTAAAGGCTAAGCTCTGGGGTGAGATCCTGGTGGACAGTTACACCCCTCTGACACAACTGAACTCTATAATAAGGGCAAAGCTTGTCTGTGCGGGGGACAGCACTTTCTCGGGGGCTAGTCCCAGACTCTGGAATGAACTCCCCCATCACAAACCTCCCTGCCTTCCGCTCCAAGTGCAAGGTGTATTTCTTTGACCTTGCCTACTCTGACATAAACAAATAGCAACATATATATTAAAAAACAACAACCACCCCTAAACAACCTACCGAAACATTCACTCCACTGCACACACTTCTCCCCCTGGAGAGAGCATGAGAGAACAAACAACATGTGACAGATGTTAGTCATGTTCCTTAATGCACTACTGCAAGTCACTCAAATACCATGGAGGGAAGGCAGGGTAGACTAGACTAGAGAAATTACTGAGTGGGGTTCTCTGGTCTGTGTTGTGCAGGAGGTCAGATTAGATAATAATATTCCCCCTTCTGACCTTAAAATCTATTCATCTATATAGTTCTTCATTTATGCAGAACTAAAGCATTTGCATGAGGTTTGTTTTCCAATCAGATAATAGCCTGAGGACTCAGCCTTCTTTCTAAAGAACGGAAGAGGGTAAGATACTATCTGACCTACAAAAAATCATCAAGTTGCGGCAAAGCTTCTCTTCAGGTGCAGCAGGGTCTATAGAAAAAAGAAACAAGATCCCTGATTGTTCTCAGTTGCCTACTCTGATGTGTTTTTTTCATTTATTTAATCAAAATCCTGGTGTATGAAATTCTTCCGGCTTCAAGTTTTTGTATTATCTGCTTTTAGTTGACTTTGCTAGGGTTGCTCTCAGCACAGGACACAGAAAATGTGGATCAAATTAAGCAGCATGAAAAGAATTCCTCTCACTCAAACCAGGGAGCATATACCTATTGTCTCTGTCTCCTCGTTATGTTTTCAAAAGGCATTTTTCAATGGTTGGCTCCTGCTTAGCTTACAGCACGGAACTTTTTTCCTGGAGAAGGTGGCTCTGCATCCAGTGATTGCATCGGGGATCAAAGGCTGGATTTGAATTTCTGAAGATGGGTAGTCGATCAAGTACGAGAGCAGAGTTTATGGACTAATGTTGACACCATTCACACCAGGTGGATGTAAAGTTGTGAGTTTTGTATCCCAGGCCCCCATCCTGCAAACACTTAAAGCATGTGTGTGACTTTGTACAAGTGAACCATTCCACTGATTTCAGCGGGATCACTGACATGTGTCATGTCAAGCACCATGCATTACTGTTTGCAGGAGTGGGTCCACAGACTGCAAAATAAAGGTCCGATCCTGCAATGTACTGAGCACCTTCAAGTCCCTTTGAAGCCAATGGGAGTTGAATCCAAAAGCTCTATTACGTGGTAACAACCTATCTGGTGAAATCACAATTTTGGACTGTCCGGAACCTAAACTACAGTCTGAGGGTGGCATGTTGGGAAAACAAGAATCATTTCATTGGACTCTGGTTGTTCTGACACGTGCTGTGAAGATGGCATCTGGATGTCTCTCTAACAGTAGAGGGGTCTCCTTCCAGTTTACGTATTTATCATCCCAAAGTGGATGGACGTACTAACTAGAAGAACTCTTCAAGGTTCGATGAGGGACCCTCCACCCTTGGGTCAGAGGGAATAAACGGTGCTGGCCAAAAAGGTGAATTAAACCGATATAGCATGCCCAACAGCGATCATGTGCTGAGTGTGTTTGATGCAAGTATGTTGCTGGTGACCAGGATACTTAGCTGTTTTCATGGTAGCAATATCTGGCAGCACTTCCATAGTTAGCCATCTGCCAGTGATAATACAAAACCACTCTGATCGTGTGACCCTTGATCAGCTAACATGCCTTCTTGCCCAAATCAGGGGTACGTTTCCTCGGAGGAGCATTCGTGGATCAGCTTGTGTAGGCTGCTTCCTGGATCATCCAAATATGTCCCCGAAACATGACAAACAGGGTTGTACCATATCTCGGTAGCATGTAGACTCCGGGCCCTGTTCTGATGCCACCGTCACTGTTTTTATACTTGTCTATCATAACTAGGGTTACCATTCGTCCGGATTTACCCGGACATGTCCTCCTTTTTGTGCTAAAAATAGCGTCCGGGGGGAATTTGTAAAGCACTCACAATGTCCGGGATTTCCCCCCTCCCCCGGCAGAGCAGAGCGAGCGGCTGGGAGGGCTGCAGGGAAGTCCCGGGCTGGACTCAGGAGCAGCTGTAGAGGAGCCAGATCCGCCCTGCATTCTGAGCCGGCAGCTCCCTTGCAGCCCAGTCCGGCAGCACTGTGCAGGGCCAGACCGGGTTTTGTTGTGCAGGGCCAGGGACCGGGTTTTGTTGTGCTGGGGAGCTCAGCCACGTGTCCAGCTCGGCTGCACAGAGCCCAACACTCTGTTCTGAGCAGCAGGGTAAGGGGGCAGGAAGGTTCTGGAGGTGGCAGTCAAGAAACGGGGGGGGGCTTTTGGGGGAGAGTGGAGAAAGTTTTGGGCAGTCAGGGTACAGGTAGGGGGTAGGGTCCTGGGGGGCAATTGGGGGGGGGTCTTAGGAGGGGGCAGTTAGGGGACAAGGAACAGGGAGTCTTAGGTAGGGGGTGGGGTTCTGGAGGGCAGTTAGGAGCAGGGGTCCTGGGAGGGGGCAGTCAGGGGACAAGGAGCAGGGGGGGAGTGTTTGGGAGTTCTGGGGGGGGGGCTGTCAGGTGGCAGGGGTGGGGAGATGGATCGGAGCAGTCAGGGGACAGGGAGCAGAGGGGTTTAGATGGGTTGGGAGTTCTGGGGGGGGGCTGTCAGGGGGTGGGGAGTGGTTGGATGGGGCGTGGGAGTCCCAGGGGTCTGTCTGGGGGTGGGGGTGTGGATAAGGGTTGGGGCAGTCAGGGGACAAGAGGCAGGGAGGCTTAGATAGGGAGTGGAGTCCTGGGGGGCAGTTAGGGGCAGGGGTCCCAGGAGGGGGCAGTCAGGGGACAAGGAACGGGGGGAGGGTTGGGGGTTCTGGGGGGGCGGGAAGTGGGAGGGGCAGGGGCGGGGCTAGGGCGGGGCTCCTCCCGTCCTCTTTTTTTCTTGCTGAAATATGGTAACCCTAATCATAACTGACTTCAGTAGAGTTACTCTGGGTTTGCGCCAGTGTAAATGGGATCAGAATCAGGTTTTCTGTATTAAAAGATTACTAAATGAAGTTCTCACTTTCTCTAGCGTTACCGTATTTAAAAAATAAAAAAAGAGGACACTCCACTGGGCCCTGGCTCCACCCCGGCCCTGCCCCAACTCCGTCCCTTCCCCAAAGTCCCCGCCCTAACTCCGCCCCCTCCCCTGAGCGCCCGCATTCTCCCTCCTCCCTCCCAGCCACGCCAAAAGGGCTGCCCGAGCGCTACCGGCTTCACGGTTTGCCGGGCTGCCCCCAGACCCTGCGCCCCCGGCCGGCGCTTCTCCAGCGCAGCTGGAGCCCGGGAGGGGAAGCACCCAGCCGGGGGCGCAGGGTCTGGAGGCTACCTGGCAAACTGTGAAGCCAGTAGCGCTCGGGCTTCGGGCAGCCCCCATGCCTCCGGACCCTGAGCCCCCAGCCGGGCACTTCCCCTCCCGGGCTCCGGCGGCTGCTGTGTCCCTGAACTCCTGGGCTCTGTAAGCGCCGAGCTGCCCGAGCGCTACCGGCTTTGGGCAGCCCCCATGCCTCTGGACCCTGCACCCCCGGAGCCCGGGAGGGGAAGTGCCCAGCTGGTGGCTCAGGGTCCGGAGGCATGGGGGCTGCCCGAAGCCCGAGCGCTACCGGCTTCACGGTTTGCCAGGCAGCCTCCAGACCCTGCGCCCCCGGCTGGGAGTCAGGGAGCACAGCAGCCCCCGGCGCCTGCTCTAAGGTAAGCCAGGGAGTATTTTTCCCGGACATGTTCGGCTTTTTGGCAATTCCCCCCAAACGGGGGTTTGATTAGCAAAAAGCCGGACATGTCCGGGAAAAACCGGACGTATGGTAACCCTAACTTTCTCAGCAAAGAGAGATATGTACCAACCCAAACCATCATGAACAGGGCCGGCTCCAGGCACCAGCTTAAGAAGCAGGTGCTTGGGGCGGCCAAGGGAGAGGGGCGGCATGTGCGGCAATTCGGGGGCGGCAGGTCCCTCACTCCCTCTAGGAGCGAAGGACCTGCCGCCGCCAATCGCAGTTTTTTTGTTTTTTTTTTTTTGCTTAGGGCGGCAGAAATGCTGGAGCCGGCCCTGGTCTTGAACCTTGGTTTTCTGAAGTGGCCTCAAATTTTGCCTGGGCAAAATAAAAATGTGGGTTTAAACAATTATGATGCATTTTATAGCATTTAGGTATCTAACTACTTAAATGCACCTGTAAAGTTGCACCTGGAGTTATCTGCGGATGGAAGCCCACGGGCATGAAGTCAGAGTTGACTGAGAATCAGGCCCAGTGCGTTTAGAAAGAGACTGAAGCGGGACTCACACTGTCAAAGGCAGATCCATGGCTGCAATCGGAACACCCCACAGCTTGTGGATATTCAGAGAAGGATTTTTGGTTCAGCCCATTATAAACAGGAGCCGTTTGCAAAGTTTGGGCCTGGTTCCAAGGGTGCGATTTCATGCTCTGCCTCTAGGAGGTGCAGGAAAAGAAGGGGCTAACGCGGCTTTAAGCCTCCCAATTCTGGGCTGCTGCAGGGGTAGGTTGGGACAGCCCTGGACGAGCTGCCTAAAGTTAGCAACATAAAATCACTGTAGCAGTGTCTGCTACAAACTGGGCCCTTAACTCCCACTGGAGCTTGTGGAGTGGGCTTCTGTCTTACTCATCTCCCATGCCAGAGGAATTATTCCCCAGCCGGATGCAGGGCAGCATAAACTGGCCACAGCAGAGAGGAGACCCCTAGCCCAGATTTCAGTCCATGTTCTGGGTTTGCACTCGTTTCTAATCAAGACAGATAGAGCTACGTTTGTGGACTTATCAGCAGAGTTCTTGGTGTGTCACAGAGAAGAGAATTTCGCCCAGTTGTGGGCGTACATTACAGTGCATGTAAGTGAAATGATTCTGCAATTGAAATCCGTTAATCATTGTTTTCTCGTGCATTAAAAGCCAAGACTGTTGAGCTAACTACAGTAAGTGATTCGGGCTTACAGTAAACAACACTTCAATTACTGATCGCTTGTGTCATTATTTCAGGCTTGCCTTTCTTCCCCCCCCCTTTGAAATAAGTTACAGAAGATGGAAATTACTGTGAAGTCTCTTAAGACTTGCACTTTATTCCATCAGTTATCTGACCTGTCTGTCGGTTGTACTTCAATGTACAGGTTCTTACGTAGCTTATCGGGAGCTAGTCCCGCTCACCGCATTCTGTCAGGCTGCAAAAAATGGAGCAGCCATCGTACCACGTGCTTTGCGTAACCTCTGGCTGCGGAAAGGCTGGTAAGAAAAATGAACTTTGTTGTGTTGTGATCATTGCTGGGCCTATTTCCTACTACCTTGCGCTTTACTGGGTCATGTAGTGGGGTGCCAAGCAGGTGCAAAGAGGGTGTAAAACACCCCCAGGGTGCTAGCATTTGACTCTCCCTCTTACAGAAGCAAAGGATGAGCCAAGGAGGAAGGTAGTGGAGCATCAAACCCTGCTATGTTTAAATGTTACAGCTGTTTTCAGCATGCTCAAGTTGCAGCTCTCTGAATTGCTCTGTGATGTGACAGGCTGTGATTTTCCCAAGATAAACTCAAAGCCAAATCCTGAACGAAGCCAGCAGCACTATCACGTCTTCCATCAGCTGAGGATGTTTTCTTCAGCACTTCCATGCAGCAGCGAACAATATTGTGGAGCTCTGCTAGGGCAAATTGCTCTGCGGGCGCTACGCCCCCATCACGGGGAGTGGGATTTTATTAGCTGCAGCACTCGTCTTACTTTTAAAAGGGATCCGGTGCTCGTGAAAGGGGCTAGCTTGGGGCCCTGGAGGCTGAAGTCCTCTGTTTAGACACAAAACCGGTGCAGCCCAGGCAAAACAGTGAACCTTTGTGCCTCAGCCCCGAGAGGCTAGTTCACGCTCCCTGCCTAAGCCATCCTTCGTTTCCCTGCTCCACAAGGGTGTTCAGTCAAGTGGTGGGTTTTGTGCTCTAGGACTGGAATGAGACCTAACCAACTCATTTCACATAGGCCAACCATTGGCTGCTAATGACATTTGGTCACTGCTGGGTTTGAACCTGTGGTCTGTACAGGTTACAGACCCCTGTCTTGTGCCTCTCAAGGAGTTCCTCCTTCCCGTCATGAACAGGCTCTGCTTAGATGTGAATACAACCTCGGGCTATGTGTAACTTGTGAGCTGATTCTCCATTAGGTTTGTGGTTCTAGTCCCGGCCCTCCCTGCTTGTGGATATCCAACCCCATGGAAAGCTTTCTGCATGATCTGGGATGCAGGGGCTTGTGGGTGGGAGCCGACACTCTCCTCATGTGTTCAAAGGGTTCAAACATCCATGCACGGAGGCTCTTCCCAATGCCTAGATCTCGGGGGGACTATCTTGCCCCCAAACATTCACAGAAATACTTCTCAGCTGAGCAGCTGATCCAGGACTAGACCTGGAAGAAGAATCAATCAACACCCAGTGCACCATTACAAATAAATGATCAGATCTGTTAAACAATTCATTTGTGCATGCACCCAACCAAAATGGGCTTCCCGAGGGATTGACCGTCTTCCCACCGAGCTCAAGGAAAAATATTCCAGTGGGAGCAGGTTTGGGCCTGGAGCTTTCTGGGATAAATGCCTGTTCAAGAACATGTGGGTGTGGCACTGGGTCCTCTAGCTTAGAACCTCTCCGTGGGCCCACTCCCACTGACGTCAGTCACCAGTCTCCCATTGACTCCAGTGTTGCAGCATCCAGACCCTCCCCTCTAAATCCTTCCCCTTCCAGGACCCTGGGCCTTCTTCTGCTCAGGCTCTGTAAATGTTGCTCTGGATTAGATTAGCAGCTAAACTATTGCACAATGCTGAGAGCATGAAGGTTCATTTGGTTTAATGATGTAACTTTTGGGGGGAGGGTGTCTCTGATTCTTCAAAATACATGATTTGGTTATTTCCAGCCCAAACCACAGCCCCTGTTAATTTTTGTAAAGCAGGCACAATTAAGCTGATTGCTGGGGGATGTATTGAGTGCAACCTTGCGTCTTCTGGAAGGACTGGATATTCAAAATCTATCCATCTGAAATCAAACCACTAAAGGATTTATACCCATTGAACAGGCACCTCTTTGCCCCCGAAAATATAAATCCACACACTGATGGCACTGCAAAGATAGAAAATGGTTTTTTAAATGCCTGAGTTTATGAGCAAAACTCTTTCAACCATGGTTGGGAGCTTCCCAGCTATGTGTTTCTTTAGCCCCATTCATGAGTTCTTTTCTCTCAACCCCCCTTTTCTTTTTTTTTAGTATTCTGTAACTTTATAGTATTAAAGTTTCATTTTAGTCTCTATTCTGATTTTCAGCAGATAAAAGAATGGAATGGAAGTGGAAAGAGCCCCGGAGCCAACCATATCATTGGAGTTGACAGACTCTGGAGTTTCAAGCTGGGAAAGCTGTTGTGAGGACAGGCCTGTGCTCTGCTGTGGGCCTCATTCAGGAGGAGAAGGATGGGTATTCATCAGTTCTGCCAGTCATTCTGCAGCTTTGATCAAGGGACCATTTAGGGGGGGGAGGAAGCACATTTCATGTCTGAATGTTTTGCTGGTGGGTTGTTTTTTTTTTTAAGTTAGAAATCTCATAGTTCCGAGTGAAATGTTCTCTGTTCTGCACAACCCACTGGGGGTCACTCCACGTCCCAGGAGAGAAAAACAATGACGGGTCAGTTGGATTCCCTCCCTTTACAAATCCAGTTTGAAACGGAAAGAACTGGGACTTTGAATGAGTTTATGTTTTCGTTACTGGAGAGAACTACAATGGCTGGTGAAAACTTTGAGGTGGTAAATAAAATACGCAGTATTGATGTTTAGATTTAAACCAGCACACACAGCTATGTACACAGCCTGATTTCCTGAGGGGTTTAGTCCCAGATTTTTAAAGGCATTTAGACATTGCAGCGCTCAGCAGTGCAAAGCCTAACCGATTTAGGACCTACATTTCATTGTCAAAAAGGCATTCAATGGCAACTCTTAAGTACCTAAACCCCTTATGAAAATGAGATTCAGGCTCCTAAATCAGTTAGGCACTGCAACAATGCCTAAGTCCTTTTAGAAAACTGGGCTAAGTGCCTTCAGTTCTTACTGATTTCAGCTGACACTGGGAATGCTCAGCCCCTCTGAAAAGTAGGCCCATAGGAACCACAGTGGAAAGCGTTTGGGCACATTTCTGACCTCACTTAAACTGGTCTTAATCTGGAGTCACAGCAGTGGCAAGCAAGTGCATGCGCAGACTCAAGGCCTGTGTGAAATGTTCCCAGGAGGAACAAAGACTTAGATTCCCATTTGCACCCGACTAGATGTAGTTAGGAGGGGCCCATTAAGGAGTCAGTTGAAACTAATCGCTCCCAGGGATGACTTTCTGCTGGCTCTGTCCACAATGTAGATTACAGCAGTCTTGGGGCTGCTCTAAACTCCACCGGTTGGGCTATGGGACTCTAGAGGCTGTTCTGCCAGCTAGGGGTCGCCAGAGTGCATTGACACTCTGGACACAGCCCCTACATTGGAGGCTGCAAGTGGGCGACAGTGGAGGCAACTACTCCTGCTCGGGAGATCTGCTAACTTTACAGTCCCTTTGTGCTGATAGGCTGGTGCAAATTGGCTGTGTTTGGGGCAAATGGGGAATATATGCTATAGGTTTCCCTTAACAGACTAAGGAGAGAGGGTTAACTAATATGGTATTTCTCCCCCTCCTCCCCATCTTTAGCCTCCTTGGTTTGATCCCAAGATGCAAAATACAGCTCCAACGTGAGGACAGAATTTCCCCAAAGTTCAAGAGCATACAGACCCAGGGTTTTGGATTGGCCCATTATAGCAATGGAGACCTGCTGATCTTATCCATCTAGGAACTAACACCACACCCATCTCCATGGGATGGCTGAAGCCAATTAGAATCACAGGACTGGAAGGGACCTCGAGAGGTCATCTAGTCCAGTCCCCTGCACTCATGGCAGGACTAAGTATTATCTAGAACATCCCTGACAGGGGCTTGTCTAACCTGCTCTTAAAAATCCCCATTGATAGAGATTCCACAACCTCCCTGGACAATTTATTCCAGTGCTTAACCACCCTAACAGTTAGGAAGTTTTTCCTAATGTCCAACCTAAACCTCCCTTGCTGTAATTTAAGACCATTGCTTCTCATCCTAAGGAGATGCTTCCCTGACTAGGAATTGAACCCAGGCTATGGCAATGAGAACACCATATCCTGGTCACTAGACCATCAGAGAGATGTCTAGCTTGTAGTCAAGATCTTGGTGGGCGGGAGGATCTGGCTGGGAAAGGAATAGGGTTAATGGAGATTGGAATTGCCAGGGATTCTCCCACCATAGTCGGATCAGGAGGGGTCAGAGCTCCTTGCATGTTAGGAAGGGGTTGCTGCTCAAGGCAGATATATTGGGAGCTGCAAATGGGTCCCAGTTCGCTCTCCATGCACAGGAGTAACACTCCTCAGCACCATGTGGGGACAGAGAGAAGAATGGAGCCCGTTCACAGGACATTTTCCCCAGGTGGTGGCTTTGGCTATTGATTCTTTATAAAGGTAGCAGAGCCGGGAACCTCTCACACTGATGTCATATTGTTCCAGGCAGGAGAGTTTAACATCAACACAGGTTTGTACATCTAGGAGTGGTATCTCTTCTGGGTTTAATGCAGTGGATGTTTATAAATAAAAGGTTTCCTTCCTTGCCAGGCACCGGGGGGGCTGAATTATAGGAGGGCTAAGTGAGGCCATGGGCACAGGCCAATATTTAATGTACCTTTTATAGGCATTCATTATAACAGGAACGTTAAAGTTTTAAACTATCTTTATATCCTGAGAACGTTCATGTTACTTGTAACCGGAATAAGGCTGGTGCGAAAGCCCGATGTTATTACTATTACTCCACCTGGGCTTCCAGTCATCCTAGGATCTACTGCGGTGAGCACATGGCCACCCATGCATGACCACACACACACACACACACAAGACTGCGGGTTGGACCCAATCTGTAAAAACACCAACGTCTTAAAACAACTTTGAAAAGATCCGGCAGCACATTTTATATTGTTATTGGTAAAAGGCTAGGGATGCAAAAGGGAAAAAAAATAAAAAAGAAGGAGCTATGTTTAAAAGGCTGAAAACAGTCCCCGAACAATATTAACACACAGTAAAATGCACCACCCATTCTTTATAAGGCAGCTTAGGAAGCCAATGTTTTTCCACACATTAATGTGCAGAAGGTGCAGGCACATGGATTCGGCTACATTTTAATATACCTGGGATCTGACATGATAGGGTCTCTTTAGGGGGAATGGGAGCAAAAATCTCGCCGCAGTTCACATTTTAAGAGTTTAAAATAACAGCAGAGCTACTTCTGCTAGAGGAGTCAGTTCAGGGGAGGGGAAATTGAAAGAGGAACATAGGAATTGCCGGACTGGATCAGACCTGAGGGCCACCTAGACAGTGCAAAGCAGTAGATACTCCAGAGGAGGATGTCATAAATCTTGTTATAGGTAATTGGGGGATAATCTGCCCCCCATGAAGGTCCCATCCTAAAAATTAACAGCGATTGGCTTAAACCCCAAAGCATGAAATTGTATAAACCTTCCAAAAATTTTCAGAGCATTAATGATTTTATCTCTAGGTATCCTGTGGTAACAAGTTCCAAGTGGCAAGATTCCATAGAAGGGTGATTTAGGCCCTGTCTGCACTGGGATGTGTCTTCAATGATGTAACTATTGCAGGTCTACCCAAACATTTAGTTCGTGGCAAGTTGGGGTGTGAATCTAGCCTGCTGCGGGCTAACTGTCCGTGTGGCCCCTGCTGATGGCTTTGGTCTACTCCCGTTTGAAAGAAGACTACATCAAAGTAGTAGAGCCCGGGGGGAGGGATAGCTCAGTGGTTTGAGCATTGGCCTGCTAAACCCAGGGTTGTGAGTTCAATCCTTGAGGGGGCCACTTGGGGATCTGGGGCAAAATCAGTACTTGGTCCTGCTAGTGAAGGCAGGGGGCTGGACTCGATGACCTTTCAAGGTCCCTTCCAGTTCTAGGAGATGGGATATCTCCATTAATTATAATTAATTATAAAGCACATTAATGAGCTGTTCATACACATCAGCAGGATCCCCACGGACAGTTCGTCCGCAGCAGGCCAGTTCGGGGTAGATTCACACCCCAGCTTGCCAAACATTAAATCAGTGCAAGCCCTGCCCCCAGCGCACACACACAGAACCTGAGCAGAGTGGGGCTTCACACTGGGACAACCCCCTCCAGAAACTTACCCACTGATGCAGCATGTCTGCATTGCAAGGGTTTCTCCAGTGTCACTGCATCAACTCCCCTAGCTGAGACATACCATTAAAAAGTCCCTGAAGCACCAAAAAAATGCAATATAACAAGCGGTTGAAAGCCAGAGGTCTGGTCTACATTACAGCCCTCTATTGGTATAACTACGTCGCTCAGGGGTGTGAACTAATCCCTGGTGTAGACAGTGTTATGGAGGGAGGAGAGCTTCTCCCATCAACATAGCTACTGCCTCTTGAGAAGGTGGATTAACCACGCCAACAGGAGAGCTCTCTCCCGTCCGCGTAAAGCGTCTTCATTAAAGTGCTACAGTGGTGTAGCTGCATCATCGCAGTGTAGACCTTCCCTAACACTAGCCTCTGCTCAAAGCAAGCAGCAGGCTGGATTCACACCTCCATGGAGCACCTTCCTCTCCGCCCCAGTGGGTCTGTGGCTTATCCCCTAAGGGAGGAAAGAGCTTTGAGACAGGGCAGTGGGGACTCCCTGGAGGAGGCTGCAGCTCAGATATGTAGAGTCAATCCCCTAGCCAGCTTGGAGACACTCACAGCGGCTTTGGCTCTCTGTTCTCCCTGGCCAAAGGGAGGAACTGGCTGCTTTACTTTCCCGCCGGCTGCCAACTGGTGAACTTCCACTGCCCTGTGCACTGCTGTGCACCAAGCTAATTCCCTCCAGCAGGGGGCGTGGCGCTCACTCACGCAAGCCAGGTCCTTCCAATGTTTTTGGAGCTGGCTGAAATTTTTCCACTTTCGAGATGTCCCTGAAAAACGGCGTCAAAATTACAAATTCTGACAGAAAAAAATGCTGAAAATTTTGGGTGAGCTTCTTCCCCTTTGGGGGGGGGTTTGTTCGGAGCAGCACCATCGTCAAGCTATTTAACAAAACCAGGTGCCCTTTAGGCATCAGGATCAGAGCTGACATGCAACGAGACTTCTCCCCTCATGGAGAAACAACACAGAACACAGCACGAGCTATTGACAGATGGCGAGAAATCAGGAAGGAAAGGGTTACAAACGGGGGAGGGTTGGGGTGCAGAATTGACTCTGCAGCTCCGCTCATTAGCAGCCCTTCTCAACAGGGTCTAGCAGCAAACTGACTTGTTAAACACTACTCTGTTCAGACTAAGCCCCCGTATTATTTACACCGCTTCATGGCAAGCCAGCATGACTTTGATACATGGGGCACTTTCCTTTCTTTCATTTTGTTAATAAATCTTGCCAGCAAAGGAGGCACAATATATCACATCTTACAGCTTTCTTGCTCCTCAGGACCAATGGGTCTTGTGCTTTAATAAGGACGAAGCCAATCTGAGATGAGGCAATTTTGGTGTGACGTTGAGGGGGAAAAAATGCTCCAAGGTAACAAAAGCACTTGGGGGAAACCGCTCCTGTGCACAAACACATTTTCATAGGGATTTACCTGCAAAATAAATCAAAAATGCCCCCCACTCCTCCTTGGAGGTAGGCAAATATTTTTATACCCAACAATAAACATCACTTTACAGATGGGTTAACTGGGACACAGATATGCTAAGTTAGTGGCTAGGTTAGCTCCAGATAGGTTAAGTGACTTGGTGGAGCTGGGCAAAGAACCCAGGAGTCCTGCTTCTCCCATTTCCTCACTGCTAACCACTAGACACACCATTGCCTCCTGATTTAGGACCTAGTTCTGGAAATCATGTGCTCAGAGCCTCCCTGAATCTAGATGCTTTCCTGAATCAGAGCCCTAAGGGTTTCCTCTAGTCTAGAGCCGTGTGAACAACCACCATTGAGTCTGGCAGAAGCAGGGAGTTGATAATGGCCCCGCCTCCACCCTGCCCCTTTCTGGGTAACATGCACCCTGGAGGGTGTGAGGACCAAGCAGGCCATGTTCACAGGGATGGCTGCTGTCATCGGGCCTTGTGCAAGTGGGAGGAAGCTTCTTGCCACCCTATGTGCCTGCGCACGAGTCAGTCACAATCCAGCCAGTGTCAGATCAGAATCAGGCCTAAAGGAGTTACTCTGGATTTACACCAGATCACCCGACAGCAGGATTTGATCTCCTAATCCCAATGCAATGCATTTGTACTGGAAATGCAATGGTTAGAAGAGTTTTTAAATTAAAAAGTTGAATATAAACAGTAACTCACCACTGACATTAAAACTCAGGGCTTTTACTAATTTGGTCCCCAATCCTCTTGCAACAATCTCAGATAATACAGCAGGATTAGCTAGATAGAGATAAGTAGATGGCACCCTCATTTCTCATTTCTCAGTGATGCTCAGGACCTCCTGGGATTGAATCTTCTATAATTAAGGCTTAAAGAGATTTGAGATCACAGTTTTTGAGCTCACACCGAGTGCATAATAGAGGATGCAATTGTTCCCTTAGGAGAAAACACAGCGTTGGCTTTGGAAGGAGGTGTGAATTGCAATAGAAAAGGATCACACAACACACTCCGCCAGCGACATATCAGCAAAAATGGAGCGGAAACGCCTCACCATGGACGTTGCTTAGGTGAACTGGGCTATCACATATAGCACTATACAGATGTTTCCATGTTGGATGAGACAAACATCTGTGCAGACAAACAATTGCCCAAGGGCTCAGCATCGGTGTTATTTTGAAAGCCAAGCCGTCAGACCTTGTAAGAAATGATGACACACATGCTACTGGGGGGCCTTCTCCAGCACTCACTAGAGTAGCTCACCACAGCTTTAAAAGCTTAGCAAGACCTTGACTAGATAACAGGAGGGGGACATCTTCCCTGTAACATATGGCTATATTTCCATATGTAAAACTGGCAGTGAAGACAAAGATCTAAAGCCAACTCATTACTGTGTAGCATAAAGGCACATGGGGCAGTGAACTATAGGGAACAATTCAAAGCACCATCATCAGAGAAAAACAGATGTCACGTCTCATGTCAAGTGTATATCAATGAAAATGGAATGAAAGGGAAGTGGGGAAGGGGAACAAATGAATGTGTAATGAAAAGAGCAAGGAATTTAGAGCAGTCCAAAAAAATGGGAAGCCAAATAATGGGAAAAATAGGATTTTTAAATGGAGAAGTTTATGAACACATTCTCCTTTTGGTTTACATTTAATGAAGATTAGCTAGATAGATAGATATATCATACATATATCTAAGATACTTATTTACGTCTGGGTTCATACACAAACAAATTACATCGCTGCCTATACCTCACATAACGATAACGTTTTGTCCACACCTTTAATGAGAACAGAATTACACCAGTGATTTAACTGTTTAGTATTGAGCTGAAGTTGCAAATAAATTAACCTGCACTAATGAGATCATAATTTGGTTTGATTTTCCTTAAAACCACCCTCCCACACACAATCTCTCCACTAGAACATTAGCGTCTCTCAAAGATCCGTCAAGCCTGGAACGACCAAACCACGCACTTGAGTTTAATTGATAGGGCAAATGGAACAACTTTAATAAATGTGTAAATTTCTAAGCAGCGGCTTAGTGCCATTTAAAGCAGCAGGCTCATCAATATTTTATTACGGGTGTTATAGTTTGCCATTGATTTTCACCCCTGCCCTCGCTCCTCGTTCAGCATTACTTAGTCATGTACGCATTAGGAGCTACACCTTTGCTCCAAATGTCACCGTGTCAATCCATGCAGAGCAGTCAGGAGCAAGATTAAAACACAGTTAGGTAAGGCAGTTCATCGATTCATTTCCCCTCTCCGCCCCCAGTTGCTTGCTGTCCCTCATACACACCCCAGTCAGGTACGTGCACTGGGTCAAGTCCTCTGCTGGGGTAAATGGGCACAGTTCCATTGGCTCGAACGAAGTTGCACCCAGTTTCACCAGAGGGAGCTTTGGCCCGCTGCCTCTAAGTGGGCTATAGCCTGGGTGGGAGTAGGAAGCGGAAGGAGGTGCTGGGTTGGATGGCAAGAGAACAATGTTCAGAATCCAACAGATTCAGCCCAGGATGACACTGCTCTGATGAAGCCCTGCTGTAGCCGGTGGCTACTGGAACAGCTACGAACTGGTGAAGAATTCCCTAGTGGCCTGTGTACCAGCCTGTACACTAGGTTGTGGGAGGCCCATGGAAGCACAGATCTAGCAGCTGGAGACCATAGGGGGCAACCACTGCTCGGTCCCTCTCCCGCTCTATCAGGGAGCCAATTCAACTTCCACTGAACAAGTCAATGGATGCACTAGTGGCACTAATGGGAGTTAGTTCAGGCCTTAAATTCTACAGCACTTTTCCATGAAACTTTGCAATCTTTGCCTCGCTCTCCCAATTTACATCATCAGTCCTGGTTTGTGAAAAACCCAGGAACTTTCAGGGAACCTTTGCTTGCAAGCAAGACCTGGTGAAGTGAAAATCAGCTCATTTTCGCTTTAGAACAGCCCACAATTTGTCCCAACACTTCAAAATCTTGAATTTCAAAAATGGAGGCTTAGTTTGCCCCAAGATCAGATGAAGATACAAGAATTCAGAGCCAAGCTGCCTTTCCATGAAAATAAAAAACCATTCATTTAAATTGCTACCTCTCCCTCCCTTCCCCCGCCACACACACACACACACACACACATTTTCCCCATGAGTTTTAGGCAAATCAAGGTCAATTGTTTGCAAGCAACAGGGCCAGGGAAGAGGGGTTTGCAAAGGGCTGAAGAAAAGTGGATGAACGGGGATATTGTTACAATACTGACTTTTTCCAGGAGGACTAAATTGTGTCTTTGCTGCACACCCTGAATGAGGGGCAGCCTATAGCTACACCACCCCAGGAAGGAACTGTGCTTCAGGGAATCCTCATCTTTTCCTTACTTGCCCTTGCTTCAGGGGTGGGGTGAGAGGAATTGATTGCACTCCTTTTCAGTGTGTAGCAGGCTGTCCCTCCACTGCTGATTGGCGTGTAGACGGAGAGGGTTAGCCACTGCTCCCCTACCCACTTGTTCATGGCAGGGGTTTAGGAATCACAGCCTCTGCTTCCGGACCCACAATCCAAGCAGATGCTATGCCGCTGTGCTGGGGATTGGGGGCCTTAACTCAGCTGCATGGGACCACGGTACATAGCTCGCGGTGATTATAGAAAGGCCTTCCCTCATGGGTAGTCCCTGGCAATGTTTATAGAGAAATAACTTCATTTTTATACAGACTAAACACTGAGGCTAAGGAACCTTTCCCAGGGCCCTGTCAGGGGCTGTATCATCTTCCAGGGGCCTTCGTGCAATAAACTTTTACAGCTATTATAAAGCACATCAGAAAGTAATACTGACGGTGATTAACTGCCCCCCTCCCCTTCTTTTGATAGTACAAGAAACTCACTGCTCTAATCATGTGGAATACTCTTCTCTAAGGAGCTGCAAACTCAATACCTTGTTGTCTGGATGCAAATCCCCTGTAACAGGTAAGAGAGCAGGGTGCTAATACGTTCAGCTGGAACTAGGCTACAGTAATCTAAGTTGTGTGGAACAAATGGTTAAGCTTCCAAATTCCAGAAATCTTGAGTCTCCGAATTCAAGGGGAAGTAACACAAGGTGTGCGGTCAGGGTACGTCCACACTGCAACAGGAAAATCCGCCGCGGTGCGTCTCAGAGCCCAGGTGAACTGACTTGGGCTCGCCAGGCTCAAAATAGCAATGTAGACATTGAGTCTCGCCCCGCTCGCAGGGTTTCAGAGTCCGGGGTCCATCCCGAGCCCAAACACCTACCCTGCTGTTTTTAGCACTGCCGCCTGAGCCCATGTCAATTGACCTGGGCCCTTAGACTTGCAGCCACAAGTCTTTTATTGGAGTGTAGACAGCCCCAGTGATGGAAGTATAAATTCCTTAGGGAGAATGTAGCTTGTTCTTATTTGATGCGGTGGGGCTGCAGTGTGGGAGGGGAGGTACACTGTGGCAGCGCTTTTACTAAGCAGGGCTGGGGGAGCAAGTATCAGACAGGTCAGTCTGGTAGAACTGTTCACTCACGGCGAATGTAACCCTTTTGTCTGACTGTGGGCATGTTGCGATTTCTTTGGATGAGTTCGTTATTCAGGGGCATTTGCAAAATAGGGACACGTCATTTTCAGCTAGTGGAGTGTTTGTGAACTTAAACTATTTGTGACTCATTATTTGAGACGTGTGATTGGTCTGATGGTATTATTTCTGCCCTCTGATTGTATGGTTGGAACTTTTAAAACAGGTGACTGATGACCAACAAATACCAGGTGTGACATTACCCAGGGTACAAACTGGACTGTTGAACAGTTGTGTCCCCTCAGTTCTCCAACCTGGGGTGCCTTTTGCACTGCTTTGCTGTGAAAGCAACCACTCCTGGTCTGCTCATACACAGCCTCCATCATGTCAATTACTCACAGCTGTACTGCAGGAGTACTAAGGCCAGCCACTCTAGAATTACACTGCAGAGCAACACCAGAAAATTCCCAGTCCCAGACTTTCCCCCAGAAATGTGTGTCTTGTACTGCCCAGCACCCTCTTTCTGGATAATACAAGCTCATAGAAAATCCATCATTTTTAAAATACAAAATGATATGCACGCATCTTGTTATCTCAAATAGAGTTTCCCAAACATTCAGAACAATTACACTGGTTTAGATAGAACAATAGAACAAGTTCATTAACTACAAAAAGCTAGATTTTAAGTGATTACAAGTAATGAGACATAAAAGTCAGAATTGATTACAAGAAAATAAAAAGTAAAAGACAACTAATATCTACCTTAACAAGCTAAATGAATTCAAAGCAAAGGTCTGTCTCACCACATGCTTCCGCAGTCTTACTGGCTGGAGTCCTTTTCAGCCAGGACCCCTCCCCCAGTTCAGTTTTACTTTCTTTGCCCTTCAGGAGGTGTTGATGCTGTGGGCAGATAGAAAGGGAGGAGTCTTTTGGGGCATCTCTTCCTCTTTCTGATTTCTTTGAAAATCATCTCCAGCTGAGGTTCAGGAGACAGCCAGTCTATGGAGACAGGAACCTCCAGCTGGTTTTTTGCCAAGATGTAAAGTTCTCTCTCACTCCCTTTTTCCTGCCAAAGAATGGCCATTTGACCAGGTGACGGTCCATCTGATCTTGCTGACACCTGACTGAGGCATCGGTTTGCCTTTTATTTCTGAGGAACTGCTTTGTGACTGTTTTTGCAGACTTGGAATATGTCTCAATAATATCATACACTAGAATCTTATAATTTTACATTACAATGTTGCCACACACATTTTACCAGGACAATAATGATCAGCAAATTATGAGTTTTCAAGTGATAGCTCACAAGACATACTTTGTACAAAATGTATCATAATCTTGTAAAAGGGGTGAACATTAGGGCACAGACGGTCACACTGTGGTATGGATTTTCAGGCAAATAGCCATCCATGTTAAAATTTATGACACAGGATCTGTGAACATTCTCACAGAGCCCCAGTGCAAATGGAGCACTTATGACTAATTTGCCTCTATCAACAGCAGTGGAGCAAAAATAGTCTGTTTATTCATTTATCTAGTTTTTCTTTATTTAACCAGCCCTGCATTTCTAGGGATGTTGATATTATTATTGTTGTTTATTTTATCTTATGCTAGCATATAGAGGCAAGGGTCTGATCATGCTTGGCCCTGTACAGAGACAAGCCCACACCCCATCTCACCTCAAGAACAAATATATCTCAGTATTAGCTTTCAAATAATATTTTCCTTCCAAGAAATACCGTGCAACAACTCTTACCAGTTGGTGTGTTAGAGCTGGGGGGGAGATTCAGGGAGTTCGCTGCTGTTTCTAATTTTGCACGAACCACAAGAATCACACATTTTCCTACGTGTGCTGAAGAATCTGTCGCTCTTTTTGCAAATGTTCATATTCTGCCCTTCTCCCCTATCCCTGACTTGAGTCTCAGAGGAAAGGAATTTACAGAGAATGAAGGACACAGCATGGTGGTGTTGGGTTGGGTTTTTTTTTAAAGCAGTCTCAGCCCTTCTGTATCAGTGTTTATATGGAGGTGTAATTAAGCCAGATTTCCATTTATCACACGGGCTGTGGAACACCATTGAATGAAGACCCAATTCAGCATGGCAATTGTCCGGTACCATTTGGCTGATGTTACAAAGGAGTGGTGTGGTCCCTTAAAATATGTGCTAGCTGCTCATGTTAAACTATTTGTTTGACCTGGTATTTAGCTGTGACACCCTGAGTACCTTTCCCAGACCTGCGGAAGAGCTCTGTGTAGCTGGAAAGCTTGTCTCTCTCACCAACCAAAGTTGATCCAACAATAGATATAATCTCACCCACCTTGTCTCTCTAAGGGTAAACTGGTCTCATGGTGACCTTTTCACACCATCTTCCCACCTGCAAACCTCCTGCTGCAGCGGCTACTAATTCCCTGCTGGTAAGAGGGTGTGGCTGGCCAGGTCCCAGGCTTCCAGCCCTAGATCGCCCAGCCTGCGTACTGTCCAGCCTTCCTTCCACCGCTAGATCCCAGCCATGCAGCCTCCGGCTCCCTCCTGAGCATCTTCCCTGCTGAGCTCAGGTTGCACTGTGCCCTGGAGTGATTAAAGAGTCCTTTGCTGCCGGACGCAGTGCCCCGTAATGCATTAACCGGACTCCTAGATCTTGGGCTGGCTTCTGGCATAAAGGTGACTCTCATCCATAGTGGGCCCACGACAGAGAATGTAAGAGCTGGGACAGATTATGGTCCATCTAGCCCAGTATCCTGAGTCTTACCATGGCCCATACTAAAGCTGCAGGGACAGTGTCACAAACAGGGCAATTATCGTGTGATCCATCTGTCCCTCCTGGCTTCTGGCAGTCAGTTTAGGGTCACCCTGAGCAAGGGGTTACATCCCTGACCATCTTGGCTAATAGCCATTGATGAACCTATCCATCATGAACTTATCTAATTCTTTTTTGAACCCAGTTATACTTTTGGCCTTCACGACGTCTCCTGGCAATGAGTTCCACAGGTTAACTATGCTTTGTGTGAAAAAGTACTTCCTCTTGTTTGTATCACACCTGCTGCCTATTAATTTCATCAGGTGACTTCTGGTTTTTGTATTGTGGGAAAGGGTAAATAACACTTCCTTATTCACTTTTTCCACACCATTCATGATTTTATAGACAGCTATCATCTCTTTCCTTAGTCGTCTCTTTTCTAAACTGAACAGCCCTAATCTTTTTAGTTTCTCCTCACGAGGATGCCGCTCCATACCCCATATGATCTTTGTTGCCCTTCTCTGAATCTTTTCCAGTTCCACTATGTCCTTTTTGAGATGGGGTGAGCACAACTGGAGCAGAATATAGATTCCTCCATTTCCAGTCCTTGTCTGACCTCAGGAGCAATCCTCCTGCTTCCTTCCTCAAGAGAGATGCAGCTTTCTCTCTTAAAGCCTTATCAACTCTGAGCATCAGACTCTCTTCCCTTGCTGCCTCTCCAGCACAATCAGGAATTCCTGCGTTAGATTTCTGGTACCTTGGCATATTCTATTTATACCGATTCTTTGTCAGAAGAAAGAATTCAGCCCCCACTCTTCTCCACCCCCGCAAAAAAGCGTGTTTGTTTTTTTTTGTTTTTTTTTTTACATTCAACCATCTACTCCCTAGCACAGCAGATTTGCACTGTGTTAAAAAATGTGCTGAGCTACCTAAAGAAAATCCAGGCTGTCAGCAAAGCAGGATACCTCCCGGTGAGCTGGGGGAGCCCACACAGGTCCTTATGAACCACACTGACAATATGGGTCATACATCTTGCAGTCCTGATGTGACAGTATGTAGCCAACATGATATATATATATATATAGAGCTCCCTTGGTTTTTCTGTGCTTCTAAGTCTGGCCTTACCAGATCTGTGCACTGGCCCAAAGCAAGGCAACATGTGAGACGTTAGAGGAGAGAAACATCTTTTCATAGAAGCTGCTAACAGCTGGGGTGGGGAGCCCGTCGCAGTCTCTTGTGTTTATGTGGAATCAGCAGTCTCGGTTAGCCGCAAGAAAGCGGAATCTGAGACTTTTCTGCCAGGGCTATGCTCCAGACTGCCAATGTGAAGTCTCTAGCATCTCTCATGGTAGAAAGAGACACGCACAGGCAGAGGTGCTGGACCGAGGGGTGCTGCTGTACCCGCTGTCTTGACGGGGTTTCCATCATATCCAGAGTTTAAAGTTTGGTTCAATGGCTCTCAGCACCCCAACTATACAAACTGTTCCAGCTCCCCTGGGCACAGGTTGCAATGGATATTTTATAGATTCATAGATTCTAGGACTGGAAGGGACCTCGAGAGGTCATCGAGTCCAGTCCCCTGCCCGCATGGCAGGACCAAATACCGTCTAGACCATCCCTGATAGACATTTATCTAACCTACTCTTAAATATCTCCAGAGACGGAGATTCCACAACCTCCCTAGGCAATTTATTCCAGTGTTTAACCACCCTGACAGTTAGGAACTTTTTCCTAATGTCCAACCTAGACCTCCCTTGCTGCAGTTTAAACCCATTGCTTCTGGTTCTATCCTTAGAGGCTAAGGTGAACAAGTTTTCTCCCTCCTCCTTATGACACCCTTTTAAATACCTGAAAACTTCTATCATGTCCGCTCTCAGTCTTCTCTTTTCCAAACTAAACAATCCCAATTCTTTCAGCCTTCCTTCATAGGTCATGTTCTCAAGACCTTTAATCATTCTTGTTGCTCTTCTCTGGACCCTTTCCAATTTCTCCACATCTTTTTTAAAATGCGGTGCCCAGAACTGGACACAATACTCCAGCTGAGGCCTAACCAGAGCAGAGTAGAGCGGAAGAATGACTTCTCGTGTCATTCATTCATTTAAAAGGGATTTCTTTACTCAGGCTGCTAAACACAGGCAGACTTGGTGGGTCTCTCTGGGTCTCGCTCCCAGGCTTACTCACACAGACTCCTGGCTACACTGTAAGGGCCGAGATGTTGGTACCGTGAAGAATGCTCACCACAGGGTCGTTTCCGGGGCGGCTCGTCAGCCCGGGCAAGCGAGGCACAGCCTAACGAAGAGTTCCCACAAGCTACGACATAGACATGTTGCATATTCTTTTTTGTTCCCCTGATCAATGTATACTGATTTCAGGACAATTTGTGATGGGACGTAAATGCCGCAACTCGCTCGCCCCAGCAGCGAAACGCAACACCAGGAGGATGGAGGACTACAGCGCTGCGTGAGGCTCAAATCGTGGTATCAAGAAGCTGCCTTGTTGCCATGGCAATTTGCCACACCCAAGAGTCACTTTTATAAGGGCGTTGCCATGGTAACTGCTGCTTGGTGAGCCCACGAGGGGTTTGTCGCCCTTAAGCCTGGGCTGCTAGGGAATTGCAGGGGGCAAGGATGGGGCCTACCTACGTCCTGCATCTGCCCAGTCTCTTACCCCATGTGCGTGTGGGCCAGAAGCCCCCAGTGCCGGTAGTGGCTTTAGCTCCCGGGTCCACCTGCTGCGTGTTCACTATAAATAAGGTATGCCTCTAATAGCTATTATAGTGGGTGGTTGTGGGAATAACGATTGTGATGTCTGCTTCACCTGTCCACAAACTCACAAGCGGCCACTGGTCATTTCTCAGCTCCACAGAAGGGCTTCACTCTGAGCAGGGGCTTCGCTAGCCTGGCTACTCTGTTTTTGCCTTCAGCGTAGGGTGACCAGACAGCAAGTGTGAAAAATCAGGACGGGGTGAGGGGTAATAGGAGCCTATATAAGAAAAAATCCCAAAAAACAGGACTGTCCCTATAAAAACGGGACATCTGGTCACCCTACTTCAGCGTATGGAAACAATCGGAGACGTTGATTCTCCTTCGGCATAAATGGAGTTTTGCGGTCCGGCATAACCAGATACAAATCTATGGATGTCAGTGGAGTGGCAGCCATTCCCACCAGGGCAAGAGTCACGCCTCTCCCAGATCTGGCTGTCTGCAGTGGTTGCACGGGAGCTAAATTCTGAGTGCTTAATGGAAGCCCAGTGGTTCAGTTCAGGGGGAGGCCGCGGAAAGCTCTCATTAATTTGTCTCTCGGGGGATTGCTGTCCCTGAGTTCCACTTGTGTATTTGGGGTTCAAGTGACCGTAGAATGCAAAGCAAAATGCGGCCAGAACAGCTGTGGGGAGGGGATTGTCTAGTTTCAGAACTGCTGAACTCCACGCGACTCCCACCCAAAATGTAGACGGCCCATGTTCACTGGTGCCGCAGGGCCAGGTTTGCGTCAGTCTCAGCTCAGGTTTGCTGTGCCCAGATCTCAGCAAACCCTTCCCATCATTCCACTCCTAACCAAAGCTCCATTCAGCTCCAGGGTTATTCACTGCTTCCCATCGGGCATTCGTGGCTCTTGAAGCCGACGTTCCAGGCTACCATTTAGACAGTCCGCTGGTGATTTGGCTTCTCCAGCAAGAGCCAGCCCCAGCTTGGAGAATGGGGGGGAAATGATTATTTCAGAGACGTTACAGGATGTGCTGTTGACACCCCGACCTTCCGCATCCTCTCTGAATGAGCTCCCAAGAAAGGAAGTCGTCTGCACCCGACGCAAGACAAACGCTCGGCCAGCACAATGTCTGGTGGCAATTAAGACAACGTGTTGGTTTGCAGACAGTAGATTCCATTGCTTTCAGAAGTGGTACCGAGGCAGCACATTCGACATGGAAGACTATCTGGGCTTTGTATCTCACGGCCCAAAAAAAGAGACTTCAGCTATTTTCCCAAGTGTTTTTCTTCTTTGCTTCCTTTCTTGTTCCCCTCCACCTTGAAATGATCCGATGGTCCTATCCCTTCTTTCCCAGGCAGGTAGCATATGGGAGCTGGGAGGTGGGCGGGCAGGCCACTGTCACTTAAGCATGTGACTAAACAGGAAAAGACTAATTTCAGAAAAGCATTGCGTCTAAACCATTCCAATATGGCAAAGCAATGTGAACCAGCTTTACAGACCCTTAAGTGAAGGCTGACTGTTCCGTAAAACTCTTTCCTATCTTAACCACAACATTCTCCCAGACCCCCAACCCGCCCCCCACCCGTCATTCCTAGCCCTTTCTCTCTCTCTGTCCTCAGTGTGTCGGGAAGCACATCGCTGGGAGAGGCTGATCTGAAATGCTGATCCTTTGCGGTCACACGGACATTTTCATTCACAGCAGAAATGGGGGAAAACTAATTCTTGCCCTCTTCTCCTTCACATGTGGTTTCTTTAGGCAGTGTCAAGACTCGCTGTCAAGACTGAGACTCGCCGCCTTGGGCTTTGGGGTTTTTTTCTCCGCTGTCTGGATGTCCCTGATTTACAGTCCCCGCCCTGCAGAGGTTACTATCTGACTAGGGACAGGAGGGGAGAAAGGAAGGATTGTTACCCGCTGGTTACAGATGGGGAATTGAGGCATGGTGAGATTACCTGACTGGCCCAAGGTCACCCCACAGAGTCTGTAGCAGTGCCGGACATTCAGCCCAGGTCTCCAGAGTCCCAGTCCAGTGCCTTAACCACCAAATCATCTCTTCCCTCCCTCCTCCCCAACGCCATTCCGGTTGTACTGCCCTGCCAATGCACTAACCATGACCTAGACGATTCACTTCTCCAGGTACATGGTAGCTTGGCATTCAAGCTACCATTCAACCCCTCTTCTCTCTGCTGAGGCTGTTCACAGGCAGGATAGCCACTTTTGTGAGGTGAATTGGACTGAGACTACCAAACTCATTTCACACAGACCCCTGAGCAGCCACCAACTGGCAGCACCTCTCCCCCCTGTTAAACCGGGCTGGATGGGGAGAACTGAAGGTGAAAAAACGTTATATCTGGTTACTGGCCCCTGAAGTCACCCTCTCCATTGGCAGCCATCCTCTTTCACCGGGCACTCCTGCACCAGGCTGCAAGGGCCCAGCAAAAAGCAACAAAATGAGGGGAATAAAGTGGGTGCCATTGAAAAAGGATTGGTTTCCAAGTAGCAGCCGTGTTAGTCTGTATCCGCAAAAGGAACAGGAGTACTTGTGGCACCTTAGAGACTAATACATTTATTTCAGCATAAGCTTTCGTGGGCTACAGTTCACTTCTTCAGATACATAGAATGGAACACACAGACAGAAGATATTTATACATACAGAGAACATGTTCTGCCTGTGTTCCACTCTATGCGTCTAAAGAAGAGGGCTGTAGCCCACGAAAGCTTATGCTGAAATAAATTTGTTAGTCTCTAAGGTGCCACAAGTCATCCTGTTCTTTCTGTGAAAAAGGATTGAAACCCTGCCAGAAAGGCACCGATCAGAAATCCCTAGGAGAGGTTCCGTTCTCACCTACACCAGAGCAAAACTGGAATGACTTCACTAAAGTAAATAGAGAAAATCTGGATTCACACCTGTGGAACTAAGATCAGAAGCTGGCCCACTGTCCTTTTACTCTTAGAACTTGTGCTTCCATTTATGTTCCAGAACAGGGAGAATTGTTTTGGGGAGCCAGGAACCCATGCAAATCTCAGGGCTGGGTTTTTGAAGGCGCTCAGCCTTTGCCTAAGCCTGTCCCCATTGAGGTCAATGAGAGAACACCCACTGACTTTGACAGGAGCAGTCAGTCCTCGTGTGAGCCTGCATTGCATTAAAGAGCGGGAGCAAGAAGGTATTTTATGTAGAGGGAGGATCAGAATTCGATCTTGCATCTCCGGTGTCAAGTATCCAAAGGCACCAATTTTTTATTTTATTGCTATAAATTGGAGCATTTTGTTAGGCAACATAATGCTGTTTCTAATCAAGGGAAAACCGAAGCCTCTTTCGTTAATTTAACATAGGGGCTCAATACATGCAAAAGTTCACAACAAAAATATGACGACTTTGTCCAGGCATGTGCTGGCTTCCTTTGAATTCTTGTCTTTTCTCTACGCGATGGGCAGTTGTGGTTCTTTAACATAGTGGCAAACGTTTATATCTGTGCGAGGCACGTGACTCGTGATGCAGAAATGGCTTGGAAAACTTTCCAACGAGAGACGCTACATTTATCATAATTAACAAACACAGGGGCTGATTCTGCTCTCCCTTACACCCGTTTGATCCTGGGGGGACGCCACTGGTTTCAGTCGAGCCATTCCTGCTTAGCCCAGGTAAAAATAAGAGACAAATCACACCACTGATGGTGTTACTCCTGATTTACAAGTGGGTAACTGTAATCCAAAGTAGGCCTAGGGTGATGGAGAAAAAGAAGCAAGCTCTGGCTTTGTAGCTAGATCAATAAACAAATAATTTGGTCAGGCAGACCAAGAATGGGACCAGCGGAGAGGAGCTCCTGCATTCTAATTGTGGCTCTGACATTGACTCTGTATATGGGCTTGAAGTCTCACTTAACTCCAGCCTCCCCCTGTGGCAAGCTGGGATACTCAAAGTTACTGCCTGACTTCCTGGGGATGTGTGAGACTCTCTCAGTTAATGTCAGCGTAGTGCTGTGACAATGTGGGGCCTGATTCTGCATTGCCACGTGCCTCGTGCATTCATCTTCACCCGTGCAAAATGGGTGTGATGCACAACCGAAGCAGAACGATAACATTTTGCACTTGTAAAACTAAACTGCCTTGTCGGCACTGTTCTTATGTCAGGATAGCTCACGTGCATTAGTTACCCCAAGGTTAAGAAGTGTACACCTTTGTTGGCAGTGAAGACAAGGCCTATAGGCTGTGCTCCCGTCCTACTATGCTGGGAAAAAGTGCCAGCTGCAAAAAGCCCACCCGCTCTTTGAGTTCCCACCCCTGGAGCACGGCGAAGGGAGTGCCCGGTGGAGGAGAATTCAGACTGGCTTCAGTGAGCCTTTGCTCCCAGAAGATCTCAGGGTAGCTTTACAACCGCATGGGACACTACAGAGCTGCAGTAAACCAAGAAGAAACCAGCTAAACTACTAAAGATGCCGATGAAATGGCTGTAAGGGAAGTGCAGGGTTCACTACATTTTTATAGCGTGTATGTTGTAATGATCCGGCTAGTGTACCACTGCCATCTACTGGATGGAATCAGAGCCACTCCACTATGTACCATATATCCTATATGGCTATAAATTAAAGGAGATTTTCCCTGTAGCTCAACTGGTGGAGGCATGGGTTTTTGGAGTGGGAGGATCTGGGTTTTGTTCCTGCGGTCCGTATGAATTGCCAAGTGGCCAGTGGTGTTCAGCAGAGCAATAGGGCACCAAACTGGGACTCGGGAGACCTGGAATCTATTCTCAGCTTTGCTGCTGGAAGACCTTGTACCTCAGTTTCCCCATCTGTAAAATGGAGTTAATGATACTGACCCCTTTTGGAAAACACTTTGAGCTACTGATGAAAAGAGTGAGGCTTTATTATTGTTACGATATTGAAGAGTGGAGAACAAAACTTTCAGCCTACAGTGTGCACTGTTCTGGGCCTTTTTTGTTTCTCCTCCTTTATGTTGTCTTCGAGAAATCAAGACAGATAATGGAGCTGAACCCTTTCAACTCAGGCAGTGCCGTCGCTTCTAGAATTACAGGCACCAGAATAAAAGCTTCACTTCCCCAAATGGCGAGTGCCTTATCAAGCAGGTTTTAAAGTCTCAACACAAAAACTGAACTATTCAGGGGCAGGAAGAGAAAAGGCCTTCAGTCCCTCCTTTTGTTAGCAGGCAAAATTAGTGCTTATGAAAGGCAAGACTCCACATATGGAAACTGCCTTCTTTATGGCCAGGCTGAGCGCAGGGAGGGAAACAACAGAGAACTCTACATAGTCACCAAGTAAAGTCCCTTAGTCACTCCTTGATGAGACAGTTCTCTTATACACAAGTCTCTCAGAGATACACGGACTATTTTGAGGGCCCTACCACTGATGGCTATCTTCCACTCTATGCTTGCAGAGATAATGCCTTCGTATCTCCTTTCCCACCCTGCTGTGTATCAATTTTCCTGGTTGGCACAGGCCTTCTACGTGGTCTGTGTTCCCCCCTCCCCCCATTGATGGGCAAGCTGATGCAGCTAATGCTACGCTCTGAAATGTTATAGAATCATAGAATATCAGGGTTGGAAGGGACCTCAGGAGGTCATCTAGTCCAACCCCCTGCTCAAAGCAGGACCAATCCCCAGACAGATTTTTGCCCCAGATTCCCTAAATGGCCCCCTCAAGGATTGAACTGACAACCCTGGGTTTAGCAGGCCAATGCTCACACCACTGAGCTATCCCTCCCCACATGTTGTTGACTATGTTGCACCAGTTCATTCCCAGACATACCAGTCTTCTGAATTGACTTACCAAGGCGGGGGTCAAGGAGCTGGCTGGGGAACAGAAAAGGTGCAAGACAGCTGAGTTGACCATTTGCTTTCCGATATGGGGAAGTCATGGTAGCCACTAAAAATGGCTAGCTCTGGGGATTGCTCCTTACTCCAATGGCTTCTCAGTTCTGCTATGCCTGAGTAGTGCTCCTGAAGGGTTGGAATCAATTTTCGCATTGCTCCGGTAAGAAGATTGATGGGAACAGCTATAGCTAGAACAACTTCCACAGTACGGGCTTGAGTATGCTGACTCGTCTCTTGCAGTCACCTGTGTATTAATAAACTGTAGCCTGGACAGCTGCGGAAGTCAGTTCTGTTATTCTGTGGCCATATCACCTCCTGATGCTCCCCCCACATTGCTTGCAAAAGCCTGTCTAGACAGCAGCTTTGGTGTTACCAACAAAGTCTGCAAATGTTCCTGCAAGCATAGCTGGCTACCCCTCTGCTACCCTGAAACCCATCCCCGTGACTCCTAATAGCCTGAGGACTACCAGCTGATTCAACATCATGCTTGCTTACTAAGTGATCGGAAAAGACAATGGTGAAGGTGAGCTGTGGAAACATCTAAGACACCTTATAAGTGAGCCGGGAGTCAGGCCTTCGGATTATGCTGAGGTGGAAACAAGGGTTGGACAAGTGATTTATATCCATGTTCCAGGTGCGGAGCACTTCCTTAGCATTTGAGACGATGGATCAAGAGGTGGATTTTCTGTGTTTCTCTCTGTCCAGGTGGCAGATTTAAATAACATGGTGCTAAGGATGTCTGTGCCCTGTCTACACTCCAGCATTCCCACCTTTCTTCCCACTGGTGGTGCTGCACCAATGGGAGCAGCAGTGGGAAAATTTTAGGGGCGGGGGGGAAAAGGCTAGTGGAGACAAGGTCAGACCCTTCATTGATGTAAACCAGCATCACTCCATGGCTTTGCTGCAGCTACACCAATTTACAGCCCAGAGGATCTGACCCTCTGAGCCTAATGAAAAGCCGTATTCATTTCAATGCAATGAGACCCGGGGGGATTGTACTAGCTGTGAACAGACATTCTAGCACCGCGCCTTTTTCCTCAGGTCCCCTGGTCTCCCTGCTCTGTCAGTAACACTGGATTGAGTTGTACTGGGTTGCTGCTTCTCTGACCTAGCCCTTTCCTTATTGATTTGGGAGGTCCCCTAGGGTCCTCGACTCGCTCTTATTCTTTTTAATATTCATCGGCTCCCTCCCGGACCCATTATATGCAGATCTGGCCGTGATTAACATATGTGTGCTGAGGACACATTCATTCCCTGCACCCTTACTGAGGCTCCTTAATGAGAGGGATGAGTGTGGAGGGGTCCATCTTACTTTCTGTTTGGAACACGATGGCATGGATGATGGAGGCATTTTTAAAAACCCCAGTGCCGACGAAACAGAATTGCTTTCAACTGCTGTTCCCCATGGTTTGATTATGGGTTGTCTGTTGCCCCCCCACAACCGCACACTAATTCCTTTTTGATGAACTTGCTTAGGTTCCGGAGGCCAAAGTCAGAAACCTTGATGTCCCCGTTCATTTGGCCATGTCATCCAAGGTACTCGTTAATGTCGTTATTCAGCACACCCTCTTTCATCTTCGTCATATCTCCAGGCAGTATCTCGTTAGCTCAGCACCATGTGGTCCGTTCTGGTATGTTAGAGCTGGAGGGGGCGGATGGAAAGGCTGGTCAGCAAAAAACGGATGGCGCTACCTCTGGGTGATAGGAACTAAACCATCCCACTCCCCGGTGCTTTCTTGCAGGTCTTGAAAGCCCTCAACTAGCTTCACGCCACACAGCCTCTTGTTTTCAACATTCTCGCTGTGGATAAGATGCTTTGGCCCAAGCCTGCACCTGTTGAAGGCAAAGCGCATTTTGCTGTTGACTTCTGTAGCAGCAGGAGTGAGGCCTTTATATGGCTTTGCTGTTGGCTCAGTGAGTGCCTGCAGGATGGTCATCACTGCCTCTGCACCTAGCCGATTGCTACGTTAAGCCTTAGCTGGTCACCTGTTAGAATTCTGGATGCCAACTAAAATGTGCTGGGTGATGTGCACACAAAATACTCTTCATTTATGGAACCTCCTGCCCCTGGAGGCAGACCAAAGAATTCATGGCGGCTCAGTTGAGACTTAGTTTGTGGTGCCTTTTTTTTAATCAGTATGGAGCTGAAACAAGCATTCTGGGGAGAACTCGGTGCATGCCGCGGAAAATTTTTCATGAATATGTGTTTAAATTGTTAATTTAATGAATGCACTTTGAATGTGTTTGCCCCTCTTTTGCATTCACTTTTAATCACTGAGTTTACTGGGAGAAATGTGTGCAGAAACCGTGAATGTTAAAGGACTGTTGGAGCGTACTGGTGGCAAGTGAATTTTTGCGTGTCTCCTAAAACGCGATTCAGAAGCGATGCTCATCCAGTCAGGAAACAGAAACCCTGTGACCTGTGTGTCCAATGAATATGAACCAACACAGATCAGATTTGAAATAATAAATAATCACAGCAGATTGCTCACAAACTACAGAATAAGAATTATCTGCTGACATTATTGGGCAAACAATGTGATGAAGTGGGCATTCACCCACGAAAGCTTATGCTCCAATACATCTGTTAGTCTTAAAGGTGCCACAGGACCCTCTGTTACTCTCATTCTGGGTAACCAATTGCCTTGTACGATAATTAAGGCAGATATTAAACCAAAACATCCCAACTGATTTGAAAATTAGAAAATACTCTGAGTGTATCTGGTTTCCCTCTCGTTTACATACTTGCATAAACCGGCAATGCCTGATCATGTTTGTACGCACATGTGTAGACCAGACTTCACTTTAGATGACTTGGAACCAGCCCATTGGCATGTGGATACAATTACAACACTCTCTCCTTTGGCATGGGCATTTTCTTGATGACTGAGGAATATGGCATGAGTTTATTCTATGTATTGGGATTACATTGAGATTGAAACCAGAACATAAAATGCAGAACTTGGCTGGGCTGAATGTTGCAAAGCTATTTTGGCTTTTTGCAGCTCAAGAACCATGCTCAAAGCCATGAATACTTTGCATCAAATGTCAGTGGAAAGAAAGAAAACTCCCCAAAAGGCAACAACATTTTTCTCCCCAGGAATGTAGCTGTTCTCTATGCTGTCATCTTGCACCCGGCCCAGTCATTGTGAGGAATGTTATGTCTTTTGAAGGGAAATGTCATGGATGTACTCTCTTCCTTAAAGGAGTCTTTCGGGGAAGTACGTGATGATAGGAGGCAAATAATCTGCAGCTGACATTATGATTTTGTTTTTCATTCGGTTTCATCAGGGACAGCGCTTCGCTACAAGAGGCCGTTGGGTCAACAAAATATTAAATTCATCCCTGCCGTGAACCGAGTCACACCATGGATGGATCTGGCTCAGATCCCTAGTGCTGACAATGCAGCAGATGGAATGATTTCTTGTGAAACAATAGCCATTGTCAGTTTAGCCCTTTCTTCTCTCCTGGGAGCATTTGAGAACAGATTTAACCATCTGCAAACACAGCCAGGTTCTCATACCCTCGCTCAGGCTGTATAGAAACTTAGTCAGCAAGCAGAGTCTTATTTAAGTTAATGGGACTGCGGATGAAGGAAGGTGCTGCTCTGTGATCCTGGTACCATTCACCAGATCACTCGGTTGTTTCCAGGCTTTGCATTATTCATAGAGTTAGAGCTTATTTTGTGCCAGGGCTTGCCAGGATTCAGCCCCAGCCCCTCTTCTGTCAGTGGGGTGCAGGGTGTGACCTCCCATGGATGGTACGTGCGAGGTCATGCTGTGCAGAGGACACGGTCATTATTGCTTGAGCCCTGGCACTGCTTTCTGGCTTTATAAATTAAGCACTACATGTACCATTCACTTCAGCTATGGCTGCACTTAGAGGCCCTACCCATGATTGGGGCCGCACTGTACACACACTTAGTAAGGAACCATCCCTGCCCTGAGGAGCTTACAATCCAAACAGACAACACAAAGGGCAGGAGAAAGGAAATATTGTTATCCCTGTTTTAAAGATGGGAGACTGAAGCCCAGAGAAATTAAGTGACTTGCCCAAGGTCACACACAAACTCTATGGCAGAGCCAGGATTTCAACCCACAGTTCTATTGGGATCCAGTCCAATGCTTTGGCTGCAAAGCCTTCATTCCACTAAGTATTTGAGATTCACCACCTTCTTTTGGTCAGCTAAGTCACATGGTATTGCTTCTACTCCCTGATTGGGAGACAAACATTTTTAAACAAAATGACAAATAATTAACAGAAAAGAATTAAACTTCTGATACAAATTGTTGGACAAATAATCAGTTGTGCAAGTTTGGGGATTTATCAGTATTTTCACGAGTGCTGAGCGGGATGGATACACTCTTAAGAACATAAAAATGGCCATACTGGGTCAGACCAATGGTCCATCTGGCCAAGTATGTCTTCCGACAATGGCCAGTGCCAGATAGTTCATAGGGAATGAACAGAACACAACAATTATCAAGTGATCCACGCCCCGTTGTCCAGTCCCAGCTTCGGGCAGTTAGAGGTTTAGGGACACCCAGAGCATGGGGTTGTGTCCCTGATCATCTTGGCTAATAGCCATTGAGGGACCCATCCTCCATGAACTTATCTCGTAGACAATAAATCGCAGCAAACTGAGTTCATCACTTTTAGTTACAAATCACATTTTGTTTTATTCTACTAGTTCTGAAGACAAAAAGTTTCATTTTGTATGATAAGTTTTTATATAACATTTCATCCTTAAATGTAGCTCAGAAACAAGTCTTACTGAGGGTCTCTTCTCATGGAAAAGTGCAGCCTATTGGAAAGATGGAAGTCTGCATCTGGTTAAAATGTGCAAAACGGCATAATGGTATAGTACAAGCGCATTGGGAAATTAGAGAGAGGGTTTGAAAAATAAGTGGTTTATAATGGGAGTTAGTTCTTGTTCCGGGAGTTGTATGATTAAAGTAATGGTATGTTAACATACCAATTCTCTCTGAACT
Source organism: Chrysemys picta bellii (assembly GCF_011386835.1). NCBI lineage: Eukaryota > Metazoa > Chordata > Testudines > Emydidae > Chrysemys > Chrysemys picta. The sequence continues at coordinate 84,215,655 of NC_088800.1, forward strand.
ATTATAGCCCACTGGAATATGGTTTGTAACACAGTGGTAGCAACGTAAAAGTGTTTTGCTGGCGTTAGGGAGAGGGGGGAATTCAATTTTGGTTAAGAATGGTTTGTTGAAAAATCCCTAGCCAGTGGCAATTCCGAATTCCCAAAGGGCTGCAACGTAGGGAATTGCAACTTCAACTTAAAATAAAAAATAAATTAATGGAGATATCCTATCTGAGCCTCCCAGGTGAGCGCCCTAACCATTGTCCATTATACAGAGTGGAACAGCTCCAAAAGGAGAGAATGACACAATAGCAGAACTTGACTCAATCGCGTGGTGGTTAGATCAGTCACTTGGGATGTAGGAGACCTAGGTTTGAATCCCTGCTCCAAATCAAGCAGAACAGGGAACTGAAGCTGGCCTTCCCACATCCCCGATGAGCAATTTCACCCTGGACCCAAGAAACCTTACCAACAAAAATTTTCCTAGAAACCAATACATTTCTATGAAAAGTTTCCATTTCTATGAGTTGGCATTTTTGGTCAAAAAATTCCCAGCCAGCTCTACCTAAACTGTGATAATTTTACACCAGGTATCACCGTGCAAAAAGACTCTCTTCTAGTGCTCAGGTTTCATTTCCATTCAAATAACCAAGGCTGGGGGGAAAAAAATTCTCTCCAGAATCCCTGACCAGCCAAATGAAATGGATTTTGGCAGCCCACAGGGCTAACACAGCTAAACCACGTGCACACAGGGATCACTGCTGCCTACTCTGTGCATACCGCGTACATTGGTAAACCTAATTTTCTCCTCTCCTGCTCTTTCAAAGTGAAATTGACCCATGCAGATGTAACCCACCCCCATTCAGTGTGACACCTGTCCCCCTCTAGTGACAGGTGGTCCACATATAAGTGGTTGATGAGTCTCTCCTTAGCTGAGAGAGCTGGATTTTTATAGCCAAGGCACTAGAAGCTCACGCGTTAGCTCCAGAGCCCCCAAATTCAATTCCCACTGCTAATGATCCTCCACCAGCATGAGGCTTCCGCACCACTCAAGTCTCACCTGTGGCCTGTTTTTAAGATATAAGTGGAAGCTGGGTTTCATGCTGCTGCTGCCCTCCCAAGTGTTAATTTCACCCTACTGAAACACCCAACTCTTTCACATGATCATATGAGCCAGTCGGCATAAATCATCAGGACCAGAAATGTCCATGCCCTGACCCCTTTGCATTTTTAGCTCCCATCTTCACATCATTCCCACTCTTTTTTTTTTAATTTAGTCATTTCTTGACTGTATTCAGGGATTGTGCCCTCCCTGGTCATCTCTCCCCAGCTGCCTGTACCACTGCCCCAACTGATCTTACGGTTCAGAACTGTTTTCTAATGTCCCTAGGAGGATATTTCATCTGCTCAGGAAGAAGGGAACATCAGAGGGACATGTCATAGGTATTGGAGCTCAGAGTACTTACCAGCAGGGAGTGACGGCACAATGGACAGTCTGCGGCAGCTAGATACAAAAATGGCTGTTCTAGGGCGGCAGCTACTGACTCTCTCAAATTTAAAGAGCCAGTAAGCAGAAAAGCATGCTGGGAAAGGCTAGTGAGCCCACATTGGAAACCAAATGATCGCAGAGGAAACAGTTACTTGAGATGGGCTGAAGTCCCACCTTTGTAAGGGCCAGGAATGTGGGTGGAAGACACCCTGGGCTGTCTCAAGGCTGGAACCTGGTGGTTTTGCAATAGTTATGTCCCTGTGATGCAATGGTTTTTTTAGATGTTCTTTGTATGTCTGACCAGCCTGTACTGAAACCTTAGTGTGGCTGCACTTTGGTGTCCTACCTCTGTGTCCTGCTGTTCTCTCATCTCTAGAGAGACCTGGGTTCTATGCGCCACTCACTCAACATTCTCTGTGCCTCTTCTATCTCAGCTATGAAATGATGATGATGGTAACCTGGCTTTGCAAAGAATTTGAGACACATTGATAAAAATAGCTACAGCTGGTTACAAGATTTTGACAGAAAACTTTTACTTCCAAACTGGGTTTGCTTTGAAAATATCATTTTTCATGGCAAAATATCATTTATGATTGAAGTTATTTTTCCTTTTCTTGTGCAGGAAATTGCACAATTACCTTGTCTTATTTCATATTGAAATTTCAGTTTTGGTTTTTGAAAATGGAAAATTTTCAAAATGTCAGATTTTTGGTTTTTCTGCCTTTCCTTTGCTGTTTTCGTCTCTCTTTTTTTGGCCACCAAAGGCAATAGAAACTCTGAAACTTTTCCAAAGTTGGAGAAGTTTTGAATATTTACAGTGTGAAAAACGTGGAAAGAAAATCAACACATCATTCCATTTAACACATTCAGAGGCCAAAAAAAAGTTTGTGTGAACGTTTTGGGAGGGAGGGGAATCCCATTTTTTTTTTTTTTAAAAGGCCAGTTTTCAAAATCTTACCCACAAGGAAAAATCTCAGTTTGAAATGAAAATGTTGATTTGAATCAAAATCCTATGAACATTTCCTTTCAAAAATTTCTCCTGAAAATTTTCAGATGATAATTTTCCAGCTGAATTTTTTCCTAGGGAAAAATGGTTTTTCTGACTCGCTGTATATGTAAGGGAATATGAAAGCTTTGTGTCTGTGTCACTGCACAGACTGTGCACCCCATTTAATGGATGATTGATCATTTACCAGCTGTGATGGTGGCACTGCCAATCACATGCAGGCTGTAACTTTCCTATTTGGGACCACTGCTAAATTATAAATAAGCACTGTGTCCTGCACCAGCCATGCTGACCAGCTCCCCGAGCATCATTCCACTCTTCCACTCCCTCCTCAATAGGCTGGCTGTAATCAACATTTGCAGGCTCCCTGAGTCAGGCATGCTCAACACCACTTCAAAGCAGAAAGACAATCAAGGCCTCCTTCTGGCATTTGATGTATGCAGATCCTGGTAGCATGTGACATTGAGGAAAGCCAGATCACACAGTAAAATGTGAGTTTTGTGGAGAGGGGTATCCTTTGTGCATCAAATTCTTTATTTCTTGTCAAGTGTTCCCCACGGCAAATGGACCTTGCTTACAATTATTAAATGGTCACCCCACCAAAGTGTAGCCAGCTCACAAATAAGGTCATTTTCATGAGCAGACTCCGTAACAAACTTCTGGACTAATGGATTCAGCTGAACCAGAGGAAATGTCATTGAGCAGGACCCCAGATATAGATTGTGATCGTCTCTGGATGCAAACATTTTTATCAATATGTGTAACTTTCTCAGTGCAAGTTAATCTCTGTTGACAGTGAACGCTGCCCTCTGTCCAAACACTTGACAAGGTCACATGACAAGAAAGCCAGGGAGATCTGTGACTGACAAGGTCACATGATCACTGGGTGACCCTGCCAGAAAGTCTGAATATAACTGACACTTTACCAAAAATGTTTAAATAGTCAGAATCCCTGTAGAAAACTTGGGGGGCGGGAGCAGTCGAAGAAGGCGGAGGGAAATGTGTGTGGAATACGACAATGTCTTGTTTATATGCCAGAGGAATCTCTGATACATTTTTTTTCCTTCCTAGAGCTCACCGAACAGAATAATCCCGGCAAGGTGCAATTTCCAAAGCCCTGGGAGGTGATGGGAAAACGTTCACCATTATTTTCATCTATGTAAACAAAATTACGAAGGATGCATTAGGCACAAAATTACTAGTTACAGTTCGCTGTAGAGTGACATAACCAGGATTCATTGGCAAGAAAGCACCTTTGACACATTAACATGTTCAGCTTTGCCTTCCCTCTCTCTGTGATCAATTTCAGCTCACACATGGATGATGCAAGGCATGCCAGGATCACGGTTTAATGGAAGGAACGTGCCCAGATTATGCCTAGTGAAGGGCACTCCGTCTGTGATTCTCGCATCACGTATGCATGATCCTTACATTTTTAGCTGTAGGCGGCCTCATGGTGTCTTTCTCGGAGCAAACCGAAGTCCATACACATTATCCAAACCATCATTTGCATGCTAATTTGGAAATGTCTTGACCTAACAGCTGTCAGTAGCACGCAGGAAGAAAATGTTTGATATATGTCAGGCTCCCGCTCGCTCTCTCATGTTTTGAGGCCAGGTTCCTTTATAACTAGACATCCTGGAGAATAAATATTTACTTCCAAGTAACCTGAAAAATCTGGATTTTTACAAATTCAAGATAGGAACAAAAGGGGGAGAAAACCTATGAAAATAACCAGAGTCTATTTTTCACACTGGTCCAGAACAGCAAATACACCAATGAAAACAAAAATAGTCCTGCATCATTTTCTTTAGAACTTTATTTTCAGAGATCTTGTGCAGAAAAATATAGTGGTTATTTTTTTTTAGTGTGATCAGATTTTGACATTTTCACCCAGCGTTGTTAACCCAGTGGAGACTGCTTGTACAAGTTTTACAGGTGGTGAGAAAACTCCAGCAAAGGAGAGTGATATCAGGCCCAGAACTCTCTCTGTTAAAATATAAACACAAAGATGTATCTTCCATATAGGGAAAAGAGAAAAAAAAATCAAAATATAACTGGTCAGTACATAGCACAATCCAAGCCAAACAATCCAGCTGAAAATTTCCAATGTTCAAATACAATTTCACACCATACTATGGTATTTCCAGAGCTGGCAGCTGCATTCTTACTGAGGCAAAACTCCTAGTGGCTTCTAGAGAAGTTTTGCCTGAATAAAGACTGTAGCATTTTGGTTTTTCACAATACAAGTTTGATGCCCACAGGCTTATAGGAATTTTTTTTTAAAAGTGATTGTAAATTAGGTGAAATTGGCTGGTGGGGAAAAAGAAAAGACATCTTGGATTAGATTTTCATAAGTTCTCAGTACCCACAATTGGGAACAGATTTTTCTAAGTGTCCTTCTTAGACACCCAAAATGAAGAGGTCAAAGTTTTTTTTTTCAAATGCTGTCAGCACTGATCAGCTCCCATTGGGAGGAATGGGAACCATGGTATGTTGTGCCTTAATGAAAAAGCTGGCTGAGGTCTTTAGAAAATCTCGCCCCTAATTTTTCTAAATTTGCTTTTTTAATTAGGCCCATTAACAAGTGATGACCAAGGCCATTTCTTCTAGGATATACATGAGGCACATGTGTTAACAAATGATGGGTTCCCTATTCTGTTGCTAAAAGGAACCCACTTGTAATTGGGGAACAATGCATCACAAAAGCGACCACTGCTCAATCAATGGATTTGATTCTACCAGCCCAATGGCAACGTTGCATCTTGGTTTTCACCAGCAATCAGTAACTGTCCACTGATGGCAAACAGAAGGGAATAGTTTGGAATTCCTCAGGCTTTAAGGGTTATCCTAGGCTAATGATTCTGCACACATTGAAATGCTAGCCATACAACTTGATGGATGTTTGAAGCATGTTATATTTCTCATGCTGGGCGCAATGCTTTCGCGTTGTCACAGGATAACGTTGCCTTTTGAACAGTTTAACTGATGGCAGCAATTTGCTAAGATTGTGGTGGCTTTTTTCAATGTGTTACAATGAAGAACTCTTAAGAGATAAAGTTGAATTTCAAGCAGCCCCAGTGATATAAGGTAGAGCATTCACTATCCCATCTCCTCTCTAATTCACCATCACTTGGATGCCAATTCTGCCTCTTAATGCTGCTTTTCTTTCCTTACTGAGGAGGTACGTCCCCCTACCCACAACAGAGGAATACAAACATTTTAGGCCAAGCCAGGCCTATTTATTAATGTTCAATTCATTGTGAAAGTTTAAAAGCAGGATATGGAAAATACATCCCCACAGTGTTGTAGGCCAGAATGAAATTTTGCTGCCCAGCAAACACATCTAGGGCTAAAGGCAAAGAAAATGAAATGTCAATGGATTTTCTCTGATCTCAGTCACCTTTGCAATTTTTCTTTCAGTATACCTGTAACAAAATTCATAGAATTCAAGTAATAGGTTTCAAAGTAACTCCCAGGGACGACAGTAACAAAAAACTGCAGCATCGTGTCTGAACCAAAACAACGACAGAGATTTGTACACACTTGACCGATACATGTAATTAAAGTTACATTCCCTTTGAATTGAACTGGCCATTTTGGGGTAGCACAACAAAGATCTTAATGAAGCATTTGGCAAGGATACCTCCCCGCATTTAGTATATTAGATTGCAAAACCACGATTCCATTTTGGAACTCTTTCATGGAAAAACCCTGCAGCGCTGGGCATACGTTTGTTTGTATTCAATGATTCTCCTTTGAGAGATCCATCAGATTTCCATCTCGGTTACCTTTCCCCTTCCTACGGGGAACTTCCAGCTTATTGTCCTGGTCTAATGAAGTGCAGACTTCACCTGGACAGCCCCACAAGTGGCTCCTCTCGAATGCAATGAATACAAATACTTGACCTCATGAGCCATGGGGCAGCAATTAGTTTAAGCAAGGGGTTTGTGTATCACTTCAAAAGTCTTAATCCGTGCGGTCAGCCCTGGCATGGTATTTGCCAGAACCTATTGAGTAGTCTTAATGAGTCTGCAAAGCAAGCTTTCAATACATTTTGGGTTGCTTCAGATGCTTTAAATGGCATAGTCTATATGGCATTGTGCAGTTTTAGAAAGGCCTAGGCTTTACCCCTTTCACAAGGCAGACAGAAACCATCTTTAGACCCGGGGCCCGTGACGTTTTGCATATCAATATGGCTCTGGCTGAATGTAGCCACTCAGCTGAGAAATAGGATCACGATCAGCGTTTCCAGGTTTTCACAGGCACTTGGGAAACTTTAAAGCCCTTCGTGGAGAATAATTTGGTCGAATGTCGTGGCTGAAAACAAAACCTAAACAAGCAAAGTGCAGTCCATCATGTGGCGCTGCCAGCGAAAGTGACAACAGGCTCCAGCGGCTCTGACATCCAACCCCCAGCGGGTTGGCAGAGAGGGCACTTCCATTTCCTTGCACACTTTGGAGGGGGGGCAATTTTACGAGGTGCTGGGTACCTGCTGTTGAGGGCTGAGCAACCTCCGCTCCCCCTGGCTAGAGGGCGCGCAGCAGCACCTGGGATCGGGCCTCACTTAACATGAATTTTCAAAGGGGCAGGGGTAGGGCATGAGGGGAAGAGAGAGAGATTCCTCTACGGTTTGTACAAAGCTGGACACACCCAACTGTACGAAACTGTAGAATTGATTCACAGAAAAAGCTACGGAAATGGGGGAAGAAGCCATTTACATGTAGCCTGAACCTCTTTCTGCTTCAATTCCCTCTTCAGGACCATATCCTCAGCTGGCCTGAAATCACTGTAGTTCCACTGAAATCAATGGAGCTGCTCTGATCTACGCCAGGTGTGAATCTAGCCTTTCGAGCGCCGCAGAAAATTAATCCAGATTTTGTTTGTTGTTGAACCTAGCACAGCGTCTTAACCAGGTACAATGCGGCTACGTTGGCTTTAGAAACTGACAGGAATGTAAAGCAGGGCAAAGACAATGCAAATTAGAAGTCACGTCTATTTCCAAGGGATACCAAAAAACATTCACGTTTCTCTCTCTGTCTCTCAATATATAAATAGCTGAGTTGTTCGTGTTCAACTTGGACCTGACATTGAGTCGCGTCATTTTGTGCATCGTTTGTTGCGGCAGTAACAGATTAGCCTCCTGTCTGAAACCGACTAACACGCTCACCGTTAGCCATGAGTTTAGAGTCTTTAAGTGCCACCCATACAAAAGAAATGCCACACTGAAGAGGATGAAGAACAAAGAGGAGCCTCTTATTGTAGAAAAAGCAAAGAAGTGGGAGAAGCTTTAACGACTTGTATTGCAAACCAACTAAAAACACCCTATGTAAAATGCCAGATGCAAAATCAATCCGGAGAATGACTGGAACACGAAGGGACGCACTGGGAAGGGCAGAGGCTCTTTGCTTACATTGTATTTGTCTAGGAAAACACTGGCTACCCAAAAGAGTTTAACATTTTTGTTTAACAATGCAGCTGGAATGGTTTGCAACCAATGGCTTGTGACCATTGAAACAGCAAGTCAACCCTATGCCATACAGGATAGCCAGCACTGAGACTATGTTGTACTGGAATCAAATGGACCTATCACATAGTACAAAACCGTGCAGGGCCCGGGGCCCTCCAAAACCATGTAATGAGCTACTTAAAAAGATAAACAAGTCACTAATAAGATTATGAAAGGTTAATGACGTTTTTTTTGCCCCTCTTTAACTATGAGAACACTTGAACTCATTCCACCGGCCTCCAATGACTGCCCTTTGTGGCTGCAAATCTGGAAACCGACTGGTAGGCACTGGGCTAAAGGTCAGACTTTTTTTGCTATATGTTCTTCGGCAAAATTGTTTGGGGGGGGGGGGGATTTTTGTCATTACTCTTGGAGGTCTCCAACTTTATCACCTGTGTTACATGTGATGCACAATGCAACCGGATCTGGAATATATTCAGAACTACTGCTGCTAATTGTTTTTATTCTTTCAGACTATTTTAAATCAGGAAAAATACACCATTCTCTGGAGTCGCTGTTCGACCAGATGAATCATCAAATGCCAGTCACTGCCCAGTCTCAGAAAGGAAATTCGCCTCAATAAAAATCAACATGTGAGATGCAGAGCCAGCTGCAAAATGGGAAAGAGAAAATGATCAAAGTGCCACTCTGAAAACAGGGCCCCAATCCTGCAAGTACTTGCACATGTGTCTAAGCTTTAAGCACATGAGTCGTCCCATTCTATTCAACGAGTGTTTTGACTCAGCTGTTAAGGCCCTGATTCAACAAAGCATTTAAGCACCTGCTTAGCTTTAAGCACCTGCTTAGCTTTAAGCTTTAAGTTAAGCAGGTGCTTAACTCCCATTGAGGTCAATTAGATGCAAGTACCAATTTAAAGCTGACTATGTGCTTAAGACGATTGTGCTTATTAGGCACAGAATTAATATTTCCTTTTATTTCAAACTTTGCCAATTTACAGTTCTTTTGTCCAACCCTGTCATATGCTACGTGATCACTCACCAAGACAAATAATATTTGGACTGACAAAGTATCAATAATTTTGTACGGTCATGGGGAAAAGAACTGGCAAGCCGATTTTGTGATGTGGCCTAGTAAATTTTTATAGCAATTTTGCAGATCTGGCAGAAACTATCAAACCAGGTAAGTGTTTCTAAGGTCACCGAACGTGACTTAGATCCAAAATTCAGCTCGTCTTTTTTAAAAGGGCTTTTACAAAACTCTAATGAACACAATGCTTTATTTATTGTACATTTTAATGAAAAAGAGCTTTGGGAAGAGGAGGGCGTCCATGTCCTCTTGAAGCATGGGAAACTGAAAACCAAACTTGCTGGGTGTAGGCCCAAAAGCTGGAAAGTGAAATTGAGTAGAAACACAAAGGCTCAGGTCCTCAAAGGTATGTGGAAGGGAGTTAGGTGCCTTTGAGGAGCCAGGCCAAAATTCACTGGCCCAACTGAGTGAAGCAGTGAAGCGTGCACACACACACACACACACACACACACTAGCATAAAAAGTAAATAAGATTTTTTTTAAAACTGGGGCATGCTACTGGCCCCAATAAAGTCAAAATTCCATTGACTCCAATGGGAGGGGCAAGATCAGGCTCCTAACATGTTATCATCATGAGTCACTTGTGTTTTTAATATACCGGGCCAGCGCCTCAGCTGATGTAAACCAACCTAGCTCCTTTGAAGTCAATGGACCTACATTGCTGTACAGCAGCTTCGAACCTGGCTCCAGTTGTTATCTTTAGTGTCCCTTTGCAAGAAAGGCATCCAAGAACTAAACACAGCACTGATGTCTGGGGCCCTCTCCCCTGCTAATTAAAAGGGTCGGGATGGCTGATTGTGAATATTACAGCAGCATTAGGAGGCCAACTCTAATTTGCAAAGCTTTATTGTGAATCTTAGTGCCTTTGTCACTGCACACACACACCCACACGTGCGCACACACACACACACACACACACACACACACACACACACACACACACACCCATCTGAAAACCATTCCGGTTAATATAGATTAGCAAGATTTATATGGAAGAATATTTAATCTGATCTGGGGTTGGGGGTTTTGTTTGTTTGTTTTTCTTTCTTAAATATTTCTCTCTACTCAGTAAGTGTACATTTCTCTCCAGGAACAGGTCCATTATAAATTAGAACATGGGAAGTGTCTTCCAAAAGTTTGCCTTGGACACACCTATGCTAGAGTCCCTGGGCAGCTTGGCACACAATGTGCAAAGGGCCCTGTAGGTCTGCTAAGGGGACTAGTTGCCCTCTCCCCACTGTGGCTTAGAAAGCCAATGGCCTGGTGAGATCTCAGTCCCACCCAAAGTCCTGCCCAGTCATCTGATAGAACTTCATGTTGAAGGGTCTATAAAATTCCTGCAGACGCTGGATCACCTGCCCGTGGATTTTTGGATGAGGCCGCCCTTTGGACTTCCCCAAACAGCGGGGCCGGCTGCTTCCTTCAGGCTTCTTCAGGCAAGGGAAGCCCTTGGTCTCATTGAAATAGAAGTGTTTGTCTGTCACGACTCTCTCGAGACCCAAGAAGTCTTGCACTCGGCCCATCTCCCCAGCTGGGTCACTCACAAGTCTTTCCCCGCTGACAAAGAGGAATTTTGAAAGGGGGAAGTACTGCAACCAGTTGTCCAGGTGCTTGGCATAGATACCGATCCGCACTGCACTCCAGGTGGTGTCGATGAGGCCCGTGCTGACGTTCTTGAAGGCCAGTGCCTGGAAGCTGGGTATGGTGGGGTTTTTGGACAGTGTCTGTGTGTAGTCCGAGATGGCCCTGGTGACTGGGTTCCTCACCACCACAATCAGCTTGGTGTCCCTGGACATGTTGTAAATACGTTTGGGGGCCTCCTTGGTCACAAAGTAACTCGGGGTTTTCTCCATCGTGATCTGCCCCTCTATAGTCCGCGGCATCAGGTTCCTGTGGAAAGGAAAGGACAACAGTAATGACTCAAGTGGATCTGTCCAGCTTTGACCCATTAACACTTTCAGGGATGGGCACCAGTGTAAGAACGAGCGGATAATATCAAGCCATCAGCCCCCACATGCCAAGCCCAATGCTCAGGGAAAATCCCTCATCAAAACGCTTTAAAATCCCTTCTTAAGCCCTATTGTGTTGTGCTGCCTACAAGCCATTCCCATCAGGCCCTGATTAGGGTTGGGACTTCAATTTTTTTGCTAAACTCTGTTTCTTTTGTTACCTCCCTCTCCAACAGACCCCTACTTCATTACTCTGTTTTGTCCACCTGTGGCATGGCTAGACTGTGAGCTGCCTTGGGCAAGGACTGTCCTCGGTACTGGTCTACAGAGTGCTTAGCACAATGGAGTGCTGATCCTTGTCTGGGATTGCTAGATGCTACCGCAGTACAGACAGACACACCAAGTGCAACCCCATTCACTACAATGGGGTTGCATGGGAGGTAAGTCAGAGCAGGAACTGGCTTTAGTCTGTAATAGTGTGGACAAGAAGCAAAGTACAGTACGACAATCACAGTACTTGTCTTCTCCTGAATTAAGCACGCAGGTCAAGGTTCTGATGTCAATGACCTTGGTATAAGATCTGGAGTCACTCTGAGGAGTGACTCCAGAATTACAGGACCGTGGCCAATGTGGATGGGTGGCAATGGATGATTAGTAGAAGACTTTCTTTTCTAACTAGCTGGTGGAACTCCAGAATGGGTCAGCAATGACCGCGCCTTCCCTTCCGTTTGTACTGCACCTGGCACATTGTGGGCTCTACCAGAAAAAAGTTAAATAATAATAGCGAGCGACGATGTTGACATCTGAGGGCTGTCTGGGCCCTCTCTTGAATGGGTGGAGAGCCAGATCGAGTTCAGGCTGTCCAATTGTCCATAGCACCAAAGTCACTGTCATTGTTGATACTAATTGGCATCATCGTTGGCATCATCAGCAAAAAAGCCGAGGAAATGGTGGGGGAGACTAAGCTACTCTCTGACCCCCAGAAACAGTGGCCGCAGGACAGGGTTGGTGGGGACAGCATGGTGTGTGACTCCCGGCCCCTTCACAAGACCTGAATTCTCTTCAAACCTTGAAAATCCAAATGCCCTCTTGGGCTCGTGATAACATTAAAAACCTGGCTGGATTTTAGCCACGTCCCTGACATTAATAGCCATGGGATCTGCACAGACAGAGTGTCCTGCAGAGATTAGAATACACCCCAGTCCCAGGTATGCCTTTAAAGGGCAAACTCATGAATCCGAGACTCTGATCTAACGCCACGTTCTAATCTCAGTTTATGAGATCGCTCTCCTAGAAGCATAATCAAAAAACAGCCCAGATTGTTGCTCCTAGGAGAACTCTAAGAGTTCTCACACCCCCAAAAAGAACCCCTTTTCCTCCTTTTACCATGCCTTGACACACCAGTTTGTTCATTTTAAACTGCCTGCCAGCTAATGAGACCTGGGATGTGGGGATCCATTTAGACTCTAATGGGCACTTTGTTTTCTGACAGGCTGGACTTGCTCACTTACAGAGACCCTTCCAAGATTTCGCTACCAAAACAAAACAGAATGCTGCCTACAATGGTATTGTCAGGAGCTGGCCAGTGTGTATGTACATGACTGCCCCCTGCTGGATGGACTCAGAACTGTTCAGCTTTGTATCATAAACCCAATAGTGCTAACTGGAGCTGGTTGAAATAATGTCGGTGAAACTTTTCCACTGAAAAATGCCATTGATTCCAAACCAAAAAGTGTGACTAGTCAATAGCCCAGTGGATAAGGCACTCCTCTGATATGGCGGACCCCCAGTTCCAGTCCCCACTCTGCATCATTCAAAGCAGTGACTTTAACCTGGGTTCCAGAGTGGGAACATATCTTGCTCTGCTGTTTTTGTTTTCTTGTGAAAAAAATTCCAAAGGCCTCGGTTTCATTCTGCATCAGAATGAAAACAAATGTCAAAACTTTGAAATTCTTTACAAAATAGTTTCACTGCATTCCAGCCAGCCCCAGGTCGGAGAGGTTCTCTGTCAGCTCAAAGGGTTGGGGTCTGTTTCTTTGGATCCGAGTTCGGTCACGGTGGAGTTCCGAGCAACAACGGAGCTCAGCAAGCCTCAAGTCCATGGTGCTCACCTAGCAATGTGATGGATTCGCCATCACTTGCTGGCTCTAAGCCAAGACTGGATGTCTTTCTGCTATGGCTCCAACAGACGTTATGGGCTCAACATAGGTTCTCTAGCCTGTGTGATAAAGGACGTCAAATTAAACAATTATGATAATCCCGTCTGGCCTTATAATCCACAAAAGCCCTCGGGGGCCATGGATTGTGTCACTATTACACAGGGCTGACCTCAGAAGAGCTTTCAAAAGAAGCTAGTATCCTCTTTTTTTTTTTTTCTTTTTCGTAAAAGGAAACTCGGAAGCTAGAAATTAAGACAGTTTTAGAAAAATGCTGGGTTTCCTTCAAAGAAACGTGGAAGGACCTTTCCATATAAAGAATTTCTGGATGGCAATGTTCTCTCTAACAGCTTGGGAGGTCACATTGCCACTGGGTATAGCCCCACTGAATACACCCCCTGTGAATTTGGCCCAGGCTTCTTGAAGAGAAGAGCCCAGCTGTGTCGATGATTGATTTCAGACCGACGCCCCCACAAACCCTACTCCTTGTCTGAAGCCAAAGGGGCTGCCCTCTTCCTGAGCTGTCAAGCTCAGTTTGGTGCCGTGTAAGTCTCAGACCCGGTGAGCAGGAGAGAAGAATTAATCAGTCTGTCTGCATAAATATCCTAGCAGGCGGATGAGGGCCTGCACTACGTGAGTTACTGGGGCTGCTCTGAGGACCATCAGAGCTGCTTGGAAATAATGAGAGGCTGAAAGTGAGAGGAGAGGAGTGTGGGGAACTGGGTCTTCAAGGACTTACTCTACAGCACAGTCTTAACAGACCTGTCTCTATTGCAACGTCAAAGAGCGAGAAGCGTTACAGCGCGAACTCTTCACCGACATGGGTTTATCGGCCAGGTGTAGCCACATGCTTCGGGCTGCACACGGAGAAGGAAAAGCTCAGACTGTACCACACTAGTTAGCCCAGTTTGGACAGATTCAACTCTGCTAGGCTGTACTAGGACCCTGAGGGGTCGGAGAAGTGGGATGATTTCCAATGCCGCTGCTTGGTCTCTGGTACAGAAGGGGATGCAGTTGTAAAAAGGGAGCTCTCCTCTCTAGGCCTGAGGCAAGTCCACCCCTGGTTCTCTCACAGCAGGACCCAAGTAACTCCTCTTGAAGTCAGTGGGGGAGCCTGCAGCAGGTGTACTGAGGCCACTGGTGTGCAAAAACCCCATGAAAGTCTATTTCATTGGTGTCAGAGAGAAGAATCTGGCCCCATTTTACTCACTGTCAGCAGCCCAATCAAATTCACTTTACTAAAGGAGAGACTAAGGTAAAATCTCTCACCTAACCTTGCCCTATCACAATCCAACCGCCAAAGCGTTTTCAGTTCAGTTTCTCTCTTACTGGAGATGGTTTCTCTCTCTCTCTCCGATGCACTCCTCAACAAATCCAGTCTCAAGTCTTTTAACACAAAAGCAAACTTCTCTGATTGCTGCACCAATAAATATTTATAGGGTGTTCAACGGTTTTTTATTCTTCATGTAGTGAGCTGCAGGTTGTAATTGTAAAGGCTTCTTTTTTCTCACCCTTGCGTTTTCATGATTGGAGTTCCCATCACTGTGACGGATGGAGAACTCCTGGCAATGTTACTGTTTAATCAATAGCTGTAAAGAGGCCAGCTGGGATGCTGTGGGACTTGCCAACAGCACAGTGAACTCCTTCTATTAAAAACCGTCCAGTTCCCAATTTCGCACACAAAAGGTGTGAGCAAAAATGCAAATAAAACGCCAGATTGAGTCCTGCGCATTCCTTTGCTAATTCTCCTGCCACCCACTCCCCTGACCAGCGCTTCCCCCAGGAAGGCAGGAAACGCATGGAATACGCAGTGTTTCATTGGACTTGTCCAGTAAACACTCCAAGATGGTTTTTCGACAACATGAGACCCTGGCCATTGTTTAAAAATTCAAATGTGCTTTTAGCATATCCTGTCGTCTCTCTGAAATGTGCTGCGGGGGAACTGAAACGTATAGATGATGATAAACAACCCAGGCTAAATAGCTGGTATGAACTGGTGTAGGAGCTATGCCAATTTACACAGCTGAGAATCTGGTCCTGTTTCTATTTTTCAGGCAGCATGGAAGTTTGGGCGGGAGAGGGGAAAAGTTTTGTTTGTTCTAACACCTAGCTAATGTCATAACAGCGCAATGTGGAGTTACAATTGTAAGGATTAAAAACAAAGCAGAATTTTGGAAGGGATATAAAACTCCTGCTCAGAGCACAAGCCAAACTGGCTTGGGACTCAGGAACCCTGGATTCAATTCCTGCCTCTGCCACTGGTTTGTTGAGTGACCTTGGGCAAGTTACTTCCATTCCCTGTGCCTCAGTTTCCCCACCTGTAAAATGTGAATAACGATAGCAACCAGAGCTGGATTAACCCATCACTGGGCCGTAGGCAAACATACACTTCTGGGCCCCTCTGCTGGCCAGCTAAGCTCCCACGGTGTGGACATATTTATATTAACCAGCACAGTTGCACTAGTGACCTATTAACCCAAATACATCCGCTCCCACCGCATAGATGTTGCTTAGTTAACCCTCTTTTGTCCAGATCAGTCAGTGACTGGCTCCTGCTGCGCAGACACTGCCCCACATGTCCCATCCTCCGGGCTCCTTGGGCCAGCTTCCCCATGTGGGCATTCACGGCAGCGCCCTGTACATCTAACAGGTCTCGAGGCTGTCGCTGAGTGGGCAGACCAGAGGAGTCAGGGGTTGCTGGAAGTGGGACAAGGCCAAGAAGGCCCCAGTGGGGAGCCCTGGTGCAGGAGCCAGCCCCGTGGCAGCAGTGAGGAGCAGCACTGGCTGCCCCACTGGCCATTCAGGTTTGACCCTGGGGCCCTCCGGGATGACAGGGGGGAGGCCGGGCCAAATCTGAGCAGGTGGCATTGCACTGGGGCAAAGGGGGTCGCAATGCCCCTCGGGTTGGGCCCCTCATGAATGCGGGCCTTAGGTACGTGCCTAGTTTGCCTATGTATTAATCCAGCCCTGAGAGTGCCCTCCTTTGGGAGGTGTTTTGAGATCGACAGATGGAAAGTGCTGTATGACAGCTAGCTGTTGTTACTATATTAACTGACACGGGGCAGGAAGATACTTTCCCTGGGAGCAGGTTACCCCATAACTGCCTGCTGCAGCATTTCCTTCACCTTTCTCTGAAACCATTGCTAGAGACAGGATATTGGAGTAGATGGCCCTGGTCTGACAGCATGGCAATTCCTACCCGATGAGAATATCCCCACTGAATGGTATTTTATCACTCTCTTCCAATATATATTATTACAGTCCAGACTGGCTACCTGTCACCAAAATTTGCTCAATTCCACTTTGGTCTGGATTCACACAATACCAGTTTCCCAGGCCCGTCAGACTTCTCCGGGAGTCCAAAAGCTGCAGATGTCTAGGACATAGAAGCAGCACGGGGATGGCTGGGTCCAGGTGAAGCGATATCTGGGAACCCATGGGAGCAAATCCCACTGAGCTTCATGTGATGCTACCCCTTACCCTGCCTAGCTGGGATGTGCTGCAAAATAACCCGCTCCCTACAACCTAACCCAACCCTTTGATGACCCCCAAAGTTGTCTTCTGTCCACATCAGCTAGACGTGAGGTGTAATGCCAAAGGGGGTGCAGCGAGAGGAAGGAAAGAGATTTGGAAGCATGTAGACTTCCTTACCGTGAACATCAGTCTCTTGTCCCATGCAACGGGGACACTGTCCCAACCACAGGGCTCACAGTCATGATAATTTCATAGCACCAGGCTGTCTCATGCACTAGTGAAGTGATGTTCTCCTAGTAACAAACAACGGGCCAGCCTATGGGGGGATTGCTCAGCCATTCCCTGGCAGGCAGGATACAGATGAACTCAGGAAGGCTTAGGGGAGTCTAGCAATAAGGACAAAAGAATCGGAGTGATTTGCTAATAGCAAAGGGCTAGATCCTGAGATCTTACTCCAACAAAATTGAACCCGAGTTTTCCTGAGTCAGACCTCAGGATCTGCCCCCAAATTAGCTGACTCCAAGGCTAATTAAGGACTATTATTATATTTATCATTTATGTCACACTAGCAGCACAATGGCCCCTGTCAGCAATAGGGCCCCGGTGCACTAGCCTCCAGCTGGTCCCTGCTCATCACCCTCAGGGCTAGCCCCAATCTCCCAGAAAGCTCCACACTTTTCCCTTGGTGAATCATGGAAGAATAGAAAGGTAAGGCTGGAAGGGACCTCAAGAGATCATCTACTCCAGCTCCTGGAGTCACCTTCCGACTCCTCCATCACACCTGGTCTTCCAGATGGATCGGAGGGAGCACAGTTTTAAAACATCCTGCTTGAACCTGTAACCAAGTGCCCCCCTGCAACTGAGGGTAGCTGCCTCCCCGGTGCACACCACCACCAGAGTCCTCATAGTCCTACTTGCACCAGTGCCCGGGGCTGCAATGCATGGGATCGTGTGCAGATAAGCAGCTGCCTGGAATTAGGAGTGATTTGGTGCCCGAGTGGGAGTGAGGGTCAGAGATTGTGAGTTTGTGTGCCCGCGCATGTGTGTGTGCGTTGTTTATGATTTGTGTAGTTTGTAGTTTCCTTTCCAGAGTTGTTTATTCATTGTTAAGATTAGTGCCGGGGTTTTCCCTATCTGCAGCCATTTCATTCTGTACCTAACGCCCCATCTTTGCGGTTTGCACTTGCTGCAGTACTACTGCTGTTCATGCAATTCACTGACATACATAGTTTCCGGTATGCTGCATTGACGCCGCCATCTATCCCCTGATTTTCGGTGTCAGGCTATTCAGAAAAGGACCCCACTTTAGTGGGTAGGCAAGGGGAGACAACGGTGATTAAACACCTACTCTACAAACTTTCAGTGTACCCCCCCAGCACAACCCTTATTTTCCTTTACAAAGGGCCACATGCCAAGTGGCCAAGGGAGCTAATGTGTTCGCCTTTCATCCCATAGGAATTAAGGTCAGACCCACTTTAGAGCAGAACTGACATGAGGGTTCCCAAGTGGGGGGGTTACATCCTAGAACCACCCTATAACTCAGCAAGCTCTGTGACTAGGGAAGCAAGGTGCCTCGCTGTTCATGACAAAGCTGTGGGGGGAATTAAAAGCACCTGTCCCCATGACACCTGGATTCACCCCACGCCCTGAGTTTCAGAAGCACTAAAATTCAGTGCATTTCCCCTTACGCATATTCATACATTAAAACCATTGATAGGGCCAGGCAGTGAAAATCAGCCTTGCTCCACTGAAGTCAACCCACTGTAACTTGCACCCATTTACACTAGAGGAGGATCTGACCCAAATCTTTTCAGAATGAGTTCAGTGCTGGCAAAAGATGCCACTTTAACAGGCCTGGAGCTTGAAGTCAGTGAGCTGCATCCACAGAACCGGCATCAGCACAGCAAGCTCTCTCCATACCCTGAGCCTGATCCTCCTCTCGCTTCGACGGGCAGTAATTGGGAGAGACTCCACTGAAGTCAATGGAGTGACACAGGGTGAGAGGAGAAAGAGACCCTTACGCCAAACTTTTCCCCTGCGTGAGCCCACTGCATGGGCGAGGGCATTCCCTACACAATGGCATACTCCGCACAGCGTGACCTCATATGCACCGTATTGCGCGAGGTCATGCCACGTGGAAGACGCCATTTTGCTCTACAAAGTGGCATCCTACGCCCAGGATGACCTTTCATGTAGGGTGAGTGCAAGTTCACGCTGGGCAGAGGAGGCCATTTTGTAAAATGGTGTCCTCTGTACACTTGGGATTGACACGACCGCATCCACTGCTGGCACAACCCCACGTGGGGCCACAACCCGTAGTTTGGGAACTGCTGCCTTAGACCCTTAATTCTGCTCGGGAGACACCATTTTTAGACAGAGACGGCAGTTCAGTCCCTGGCCTCTTTACTGCACATTTCTGTCAGAAAATGGAGTTTTGTTGAAATCTAAACTATCCAGGGGGGGAAGATACATTTGGGGAGGATTTTCTGTCAGGTGAAACGAAATGAAATGTTTTGTTCCAGATGAACAATCATCTCCGCAGCTGCCTGAGGGGCTGCAGTGCCTCATGAGAACTGTAGTTCCAGATCCCTCCTGCTCCCATTCTCCTCTATCAGTCAAGTTCCCCAGGCAGACTACACCTCCCATGATGCACAGCAGTCCCTCTGTGTGGCTGAGCTGTCACAGGGCCTCCTAGGGGCCCCACAATGCACCGCAGTGGCTGAAGGACAGGGAGAGTAATGTCTAGGGTGACCAGATGTCCCGATTTTATAGGGACAGTCCCGATTTTTGGGTCTTTTTCTTATATAGGCTCCTATTACCCCCCATCCCCGTCCCGATTTTTCACACTTGCTGTCTGGTCACCCTAGTAATGTCAACATTTCATAAACTGATAAATTGAAACGAAACATTTCAACTTTTCCAGGCAGAATTTTACTGGACCTTTCTGCTCCATGAAAAGTTTCACTATTTTGACTTTTCGTCCAGATTCAGGACAAAACTAAGTATCGAAATATTGGAATTTCGACGGGATGGACATTTTGATTTCCAATCAACTCTACTGCTGAACCTGCCCAATTAGTGTTATTTAGAGGTGGTGGCTTTTGTGTCGTCTACTCCCCAAATTAAAGTACCTTAAAGCGAATGAAATCTTCTACACAGCTTAAAAAGCAACCTGGAAATAAAGAGAAGTGATTCAATTTCTATGGTGCATTAGCAGCCAGTATCCAAAAGGTAACCTTTACCAACAGCTGTTCTGTGAGACATACATTGTCAGCAGATCCGCCTCAAACACGTCTTCGCCTCTCAAGTGAACAAACCGGAAAGATTATGAAGTGGGTAATCAAATAAAGGAAAGAAGCTACGGAATGAGAACGTCTGAACAATCAGAACATATTGTTTTTAAAAAAAATAGATGACTCCGACCGCTCCATCCGTAGCTTTGCTAGGCAGGGAGCTCATCTGAAATGCTCTGCCAGCCACTGAAGTGGATCTGTGAGCAGCGCATTATGAGGGGCAGTTCCTAGCTACGTTCAGCAATTGTTCTCTTTCCCTTCCATTATTCTGAGGCGTTGCGGTTTGTGTCGGGGCTGCAGCCAGTTAGTCTGCAGGATCCTTTTCTATTTAGGCTTGGAAGGATTCGGTTTTTATCGGTAAATGTCTGTGAACATCGATTTCACCGAACACACAACAACTGACAGAAAAATATTTCCATCAGTAATAATAAAAATCTACACATAAGCAAATTGAGAAAAGTGCTGCATGAGAACTTAGAGTTTGATTTAAGGATATTTACTTTGTATATTTTGCCATGTGATGTTGACAATGGTTACAAGGTGATTTAATAGTTATAAGCCTTTTTGAATGTCAGTGTCTACTATCATTAAATAATTGTCTGATCCCCCCAGTGTTGACCCCCCCCCCAATTTCTCACAACTGTGAAAATTGTTTTAAATTTTATCACTTTAGATAAAAATAAAAAATGCTTAAAAATAAACATTGATATTAAGAACATAAGAATGGCCATACTGGGTCAGACCAAAGGTCCATCTAGCCCAGTATCCTGTCTTCCGACAGTGACCAATGCCAGGTGCTTCAGAGGGAATGAACAGAACAGGTAATCATCAAGTGGCTAATCGTGCACCTGGAACAGTGAATTCCAAATATTAAAATACCAGATGGCGTTATCGATCTGAACTGTTTGCAGATAATCCTGTCTGCCCAACTACGTTAATAGAGATATTCTGTGAACAAGTACAGATAACAACAGAGCCATGAAAATCCAGATCTTACCAAAGATTATTCCTGAACAGAAAAAAGGCCAAATTGGAAGTGTGTGTGTATATTTTTATTACAATAATGCCTGGACACCCTGACCAAGCGCTGAGTCCCACTGTGCTAGACCTAGTGAGAGACTGTAAACTCTGCAGGGTATGTACTATCTACATAAATACGGACAGTGGGAAGGCACCCAGGCTCAGAAAGATGAAGAGACTTGCCCAAGGTTGCACAGCAAGTCAGTAGCAGAGTTGAGCTCAAACCCAGATCAACTGGTTCCTTATCCAGTGCCCAATCCACTAGATTATATTGTCTCTCAATACCTTGCTTGTTTGGGCAGCTCTGTAATGCAATTCCTTAAATTCCTCCCTTGTTTGAAGTCAGCCAAACATTGCATGGCTTCCATTACACATGCTCCCCGTAGCACAGGGGATTTCCATTGGGAATGGATTTGGTTTTGCTTGGACAAATTATTTAACCTGAACCTCTTTTGCTTTAGCCTCCATCGTATTGGTTCAAGCCAGAAGGAAAGCACATTCCAACCAACTTCTAAAAAACTGCTGCTTTATTGGGCTGAAGCCAGGAAGCGGAAGTGGAGATGGCAGCACAGGCCTGGGGGCGTTTGCTAATCGTGAGTTATGGCTTTCAAGGAGTAATACAAATATGTTTGATGACTTTATGGCAGCAGTTTGATTTTGATCCAGCATCTTGTGTTACATTTGCTAAATGCAATATATGCGACGCTTTGATGTTTGGTGGTTTGGAGACACGCTTAGGAAGTTACGTTGGGGGGGTCAAATGAAATGTTTTGTTATGACAAAATCTAAAATGTTTCTTTTGGGCTTTATCCATTTTTAAACATTTTCTTGGGGGAGAGGGGAGGTTTTAATAACCTTAAAAGAAATTTGCAAACAAAAAGTCATTTTGAACCCAAAATTGAAACATTTCATTTTGAAAATGTCAAAAATTAACACTTCAAATTTTTTTTCAGGTTTTTAAGTTCAGCAAAATCAGCACAAATTTGTGAAATCTTTTGGTTTTGCTAACTCTGTGTTTCTTGCTGAAAAAAAGTTTCAGCCAAAAAATTTCACCTGGCTGTCGTACACAGCAGTTTGTTTAGGGTTACCATACGTCCGGATTTTCCCGGACATGTCCGGCTTTTGGGGGCTCAAATCCCCGTCCGGGGGGAAATCCCCAAAAGCCGGGCATGTCCGGGAAAATCGGGAGGGAGGGCTGGGCCGGGGTCGCGGGGCCGGGCACGCTGTGCCGGGCCGGGGTCCAGGGGCGCAGTGCCGGGCCGGGGCCGCGGGGTCGGGCCGCCGAGGGGGTGCGCGGGGCCGGGAGCCGGGGGGTCGGGCCGGGAGCCGGGCCGCCGGGGGGGTGCGCTGGGCCGCGGGGCCGGGAGCCGGGGGGTCGGGCCGGGAGCCGGGCCGCCGGGGGGGTGCGCGGGGCCGGGGGGGCCGGGGGGGTTCGCTGGGCCGCGGGGGTCGGGCCGGGAGCCGGGCCGCCGGGGGGTGCGCTGGGCCGTGGGGCCGGGAGCCGGGGGGTCGGGCCGGGAGCTGGGCCGCCGGGGGGGTGCGTGGGGCCGGGGGGGCCGGGGGGGTTCGCTGGGCCGCGGGGCCGGGAGCCGGGGGGTCGGGCCGGGAGCCGGGCCGCCGGGGGGGTGCGCTGGGCCGCGGGGTCGGGCCGCCGGGGGGGTGCGCTGGGCCGCCGGGGCCGGGATCCGGGGGGGTGCGCTGGGCCGCCGGGGGCCGGCCGGCAGTGCTGGGCGGGCCGGGGGTGGTCGGGCGGGGGCCAGGGCCGGCACCCCAGGGCCCGATCCGACCCAGGCTGGCGCCGCCGGGGGGGCCAGCCTGGGCCGCACCTCCTCCCCCCCACACCCCCCCTTACCTGCCCAGGCTTCCCGCGAATTAAATGTTCGCGGGAAGCAGGGGAGGGGGCGGAGACTTTGGGGAGGGGGCGGAGTTGGGGCGGGGGAGGGGGCGGGGCTGGGGGCGGGGCCAGGGCCCCGTGGAGTGTCCTCCTTTTGGAGGCACAAAATATGGTAACCCTAGTTTGTTAGCTCAGATTGACGTATTTCCTGGCCTACGGCGCTCCCAACCAAACAGCTTCAGCCTGGAAACACTTAAGCACATGAGTATCTTTACTCACATCTGTAATTCAACACAGTCCTCAAACTGTCCTCATTAGCTCATGCCGTTAGCTCTGGAGGGCCCTGGTTCCATCCCAGGATTCTTGGGTTTTACTCCTGGCCGCCCAGGTAAATCACTTACCTGTTCTGTGCATCAGTTCCCCATCTGTAGATGGTGATGATAATAATTCCTCTCCCTCACAGCAGCTGTGGAGGTGGATTAATTTGTGCTTTTAAAGCACTTCGAATTCTTCCAATGGAAAACATTATAGAAGTGCAAAGTATTATCAGCATTAACCAAATGTAGAAAGCGACACGACCTGATGCTCAGCCTGTTCCAGAATGAGGGGAGAAGTTTCCTCTCTGATCTACAGCAAAAATGGATCCCAGTTCCTGACTGCCAATTTGGCTCCGGTTCTGTCTGCAGATTGAGAAACTGCCATCAACAAGAATTGAAACCCTACATGTGGGAAAATGTGCACTAGAGATCTGCCTTTCTCTCACAACTCATCTGAGTACACCACAAGGAAATTAAGTAACTCGCCCCAGACCCCAGAGCAATTCAGTGGCTTGGTCTGAATTACTTCCCCCTGCCTCCGAACACTTTGATCTAACAACTAGGCCACAGCGTCGCCAAACAGTAACATTACATTAGCACTAATGCAGATGGCTCTGATGAACGCTCATCACTGGCCTGCGAGCTAGCTATGCATACACACTCTCTACCATTAGCTCATTCAGCACTGAGCTTTGAAACAGATTTTTTAATTTCTAAGATAAGATCCATTTTGTTTAAATTAAAAAAAAAATACAACCAACCTTTGGCTTTGAAAATTGCCATAAGGCATGGGTTTTAATAATGCATAAGCCAGCGGAGAAATAAGTGAGCACTTTTGCAGCCAAATGTAATATTTTTTAAAACAATCTCTCACTCTGGGGTTTCCTGATGCATTAACAAAATAGGGAAAAGTTCACTTTGGAATTTCTTTTCTACCCAGCTTATTTCCATAAGCAAGCACAACGTTTTGGCTCTGAGATGCCTTAAGGAAAAAAATATATATTATGTCCAACGGCAACTTTGTTAAAGAGAAAGGATCCTATGTAACCACTGTAGGAAACATACCATTATTACTCATTGCAAAGCAGTCATGATCCTGAATTCTAAGGAAGTATTTGTTATTCACAAATATTTACACCATAGCTCTTACGCAAACAAATTTCAGCCCCTGGGGTCGATCGCAAGCTGTTCACTTCTACTATTTGTTGTTCGTGGTATGCGATTGGTCCCCTAAAGTCACATGATATTGTTTCTGATTCCCCATGAAATAAACGCTTTTTGAGGATGAGAATGGTGTCTAAGGACTGCCGAATAATGCACTTTTTGGGACACATTTTTGGACCAATAAATGTTGGGGCTAAAAATTGCGAAATTTATTTACAAACCCATACGAAAAAGACACTGCAAACGTAGAAAACAAAGTGACAATTTGGCTAGGATGCAGCTAGATGTGTTGGGTATTTCTATGCTTCCCGTCACCACAGTATCTGAGCACCTCTCAATGTTTCATGTATTTATCCCCACAACACCCCTGCAAGGAAGACCAGTGCTTTTATCCCCATTGTACAGATGGGGAACTGACGTACAGAGAGGTTAAGTGACTTCCCCACATAAGAAGCCTGTGACAGAGCAGGGAATTGAACCTGACTCTGTCTTCCACGTCCCAAGCTAGCTTGCTAACGATGGGAACATCCTTCCTACCTAATCCCTCATGCCAAAATTGCCATTAATCTTCAGTGATTATAAGATCTCCAACTAGAAATATTACACGCAAACACGTCAATTTCAATAAAATTTTGTTCTAAAAAACGCTCAAAATGTTTAGATTAGGTCCTTCTGAGAACGGAACATTTTGGTTTTTTCTCCAAACTGACTTTGCATTTTGAAATCTATTTAATTTTTCATGATTCTACACGATCATTTTTAAACGATTAAACCCTAATTGAAAAATACAAATAGGAAAGAGGAAAATTAAAAAAAATAAAATATATTTAAAAAAGTCTAAATGAAAATGAAATGTTGATTGAGCCTCAATGATTTTTCTTTCAGGGAATTTTGTTTTGCAGGAAGTTTTGACTTTTTGTTCCAATTTGCAATTAAAAAAATTTGAAATGTCAAAATTTCCCATGGAATGAAAATTCCACGTTTCAATCCGATCTACTCCACAAATTTCCTCCTGGATTTTCAAAGGGAGGCGTGATAATGGATGCTCATTGAGGGTCTTTGGAAAGGATTAGACCAACCCTGCAACACCAGACGTGCACCTTTATGCTGTTTAAATTCAGTTTACGGCAGCAATTTTTACACTGCATGATTGAAAACAAGCTCAGCCACGTGCCCTAGCCTGGGGAATTTTTTTTAAACCAATTGCTTAGCTTCTCCTTGATGAGTTTCCTAACTGAGAGTGTTATTCTTTTTTATACTCAGCAACTGCACGGACATATGAAATTAACAAATCCAGACTAGTGTTAAACTTCTATAAAGTAAAGATGACTCCAGCCAATGCGGTCACAGATCACGGAGAACTCACGTCAAAGCATGTTCAGGTCATTTTGATTAATATTGCAATAGCAACCCAAAAGGGCTACCCGCCATACACTCACATACGAAGAGACAGTCCCTGGCCCCTAAAGCTTCCCATCTAAACAAGAGATGAAAGATGGGAGAGGAAAGACACAACACACAGAAGCAGAGCCATCAGTGTGACGATTGGCACATGCCTTGTGAGTTCATTTTTTCATTCCGACCCCTCAGAAAAGGGCAGCTGGGAATGGTTCCGACGTATGTCCCCACCAACAAAGATGTGGTTGGTTAATCGACATGCAAAACCGCCCAATGCAAACATGGAGACACAAGGAAATGGCCTGTCGAGGAAACCACCCTGAACGTACCTAGACCCACACATCACACTAACCCCCCGTGCTAACAGAGTCCTCACTGCAGAATCTCTTCCACTTCCAACAAATATAGAAAGAAACACAATGCAGTCGCCATCCGGAGCTCTCGGCCATGCCTAGACAAGCCCTAATCACACCAGGCGGTTTCTTCAGGACTACACCTAGCAGTGGGGAAAGTATTAAGGGGAGACCCCTACGAGTTGACTGAGAAGTGGTCAGAGACTTCCAGTCTCCTCCAATTCCAACTCCTGTCTTAGGGCCAGACTATGAGCCCTCCAACCCCCACCGGCGGGCAGATATTCACATGGGGAATCCCATGTGTTTCATGGAGAGTAGCTGCCCACCAGCGGAAGATGGGGTGACAATCCAGCCCAGTCAGTTAAGCCACTGAGGCCTTCAGAGCTCGGACAGGTATGTGGTAGAACAAGCTCCAGCAAGCTGAAACGGGGAGCCTGGTGCATGAAACTGAGTTTTATAGGAATATAAATTGATCCCATGGCTTGGCAACCTTTGGCAGGTTCAGAAGAAGTGCATCAGCCAACTGCGTGTGTACATCCCAGGCTGAAGAAGCTTTGCCTTTGCCAATAGTTCTGTATCCTGCAGACAAACGGCGAGCCGTCTAGTGTCACCACCCATCTATTTTTAGCAGCCAAGGAAAAGAGGCGAGAGTGGAACTGCTGAGTTAAAAGTACCTCCCAGCCTCTCCCCATCTGGAGCGTTGGAGAAAGGACTGGCGCCCAAACCCTGGGCAAGTCCCCACGGGGCCCCCAGCAATGTTATTTAGTGTGAGATTGGCCTTTCCAAATGCAACACCAGGGTTTTCCTCACTAAATATATTAAACAGCATCACATTCAATTAGCTTGGAATGAAGGAAAAAGGATGAATAAAAGCCAGGTTTCCAGAAGTTTAACTGCTACGTTTTCTTAGCTAGTCCTGCCACTTGTACGTGTGGTACATTAGGGTTTTCTCCTGCAGACCGAGGCTTCTTAGACTGCAAAGCTGGCACTCTCAATCGGAATGGATGCACACGTGTCTGCAGCTACCAGACCAACAGACGGCATGCACACGTGTCTGCAGCTACCAGACCAACAGACGGCCAAATAATCAACATAATTCATCACTGCCCCAGGCTTCCAGTTGGGCTGGGAGATCAATGCAGAACAATGACTATTAGTATTACTTATTGTTTGTATTACCATAGGGTCTAGGCATCCCAGTCACGGACCAGGACCCCACAGTGCTAGGAACTGTACAGACATAGAATAAAAAGATAGTCCCTGCCCCAAACAGCTTACAATCTAAGCATAAGACAAGAGACAGAGAGATGGAGACAGACAGACAGACAGGGGAGCACCAGGGAACGATGAGACAATATTAGTCAGCATGACAGGCTGTTGAGATTGACACCCGTGTAACTGAGAAAGGACTTCAGCCCTTGTATTTAGCGGCAGGCTTACATTTGTTCCAAGCATCTCTCTCTCTAACTCAATCTAAAGGGCGAAAGAGGGCTGAGGAAAGTTCCTACATTGCATTGGGCAAACTCACCACCTCCCTGATAGGTGGAGCATACATGTAGCCCAGGAACTGTATGAGAGGATCACCCCGAGGATGGGTATAAATGTGTTACTGCCAGCTACAGAAGGGGGCATTGTCAAACCCAGGGTTAAGCCATGAGATTGCCAGTGATCTGCTGCAGAGAAAAGGGGAACAAGGCAGAGTCCAAGAGTTGCAGGCACGGTGTGGAAAGCTGGATAACTAATCTGACAGGCCTGTTCCAGATGGGGAGTTGAAAGGCTAGAGAACAGTTAGGGAGGAGATGGGACCACAGTCCTGCCCCAACTCTGCACTGACCTAACACAGATTATTATTGGTCTGAAAGTACCGAGGTGCACCAGGCTGAATCATCCTAAGGGATGATGTGGGGTTGTCCCTTTCTGGGGATGGAATCCAGACCAGTGAGGGGTTGTGTCCTGCCTGCCCTGTAACCCTGGGTGCCTGCAGGGCTTTGATGTTGTGGCTCACAGCCAGGACACCAGACAAGCATGCACTGAGTGTCTGTGTGGTAAGACGCTGTGGGTCGGCGTTCTGATTGCAGCAACCTGTTTGTTACACCCCAGTCACATGCTGCTCTCCACCAGCCTTGGTTACCACCAACCAAATAACCCCATGTACTCCCAGCCCCAAATTTCCCCAAAACTGTGTGTTCTACTACATCCAGCCCTTCCCTGCACCTTTCAGAGGAATAATGAGGTTTGTTTGCTCCTTTAAAGAGCCAATACCCAGCAGCTTGCCACATGAACTGGAGTTAACAATCACTTCAATTCAAACACAGCACTGGGTTGGTTTAGATTTATTAACAGCAGCACATAGGTTAAGTGATGCCAAGTAAAAGAAATAAAGGTGGAAAAGGTTACAAGCACCAAGTGAAAAATACCCATCTAAAGGTCTGAAACTTAATCTAGCAAGCAACAGCCTTTGTTTAAGATGATCTCTCACCAACCACTCTGCCCAGCATGCCTGACTTGCTCTTAGTCAGGACTTTCACAGAACCACAGGCTGCTGGTTCCCCTTGTCCTATCCTAGGTGAAAGATAAACTTGGGGTTCTTTGCCCCTTTCTTTTATAGGCCACTGAATCTCAGCAAAGGATTCCTCTGAAGCTTACCCACCCAAATAAAGTTCATTCAAGCTGTGAGTCTGGTGGGGAAAGAAGTTCCATGCAGGTTTCTTCCCCGGCTGGTGTTTGCTAAAATGCAAATGTTGTTCCTGTCCTCTCCAATGCAAATGAATGGCCACTTGACGTGTGATTGCTAATTGACTCCGATGACACCTGGCTGGAGGCATTGGCATGTCCTTTATCCGAGAGAAACCAGTTTACCCATTCCCTGGACTTGTCTGATAAACACACGTTAGTTCTACATTTCCTTCATATTTGTATGGTCCCCGGGGTGTTTATCAGACACACATCACACAAGAATATTAATGATCTGGGTGTTGTTAGTTTTCTAATGATACCTTACACGACACATAGTTTATGACATTAATAAATTGAGATACTTTGAACTGGCCAGCTGAAACTCACTACCAGACACCAGTGAGCCCCGTGCCCTCTCCCACTGGGATGTTGCTAGGGTCCCCCGCACACTAACCCATGATTCTGTGTCCCCCGATGGATAGCAAGAACTCATCAAAGAGAGTATCACACAACTAAATGTTACTGACAAAGAGCTCACTTTCTGGGATGAATTTTCCACCGGATATTCATCCGGGCTAAAACCTGTGCAAAGTTTGGGGGATTCGGACTATTTCTCCCAATGTCTGGTGGGAATGACAAATGAGACGCCCCATCCCTGCCCCCAGGACAGAGCATAGCACACCCCGTGCCCCATATCTCCAAAGCAATTCCTTTCCTCTGCCTGGGAAGCTAGCCCACGGTCTAGGGGCCCTCGCAGTTAGAAGAGGTTGTGCTTTCTCAATGCTAGCTCTCCACCCAGCAGAGCTGGGTACTTAGGAAGAGGATGGGAGGTTGGGGGGGTTCTGAATGAAGGAAAGAACATTTTATTAAAAGCATTCACGAAGTTATTCCTCACACACTCCCATGGAACGCCATGTGAGAGCGATTGTGGCTTTCTATCGGGCCAGCATTTACAGTGCCGGCTATTCATTCCCGGCTTTGCTGCCACTCTGAAGTAACTGGCAGAGCACATGCAGTTTCCATAAGTTTGGAGTGCTGGGAGCGCAGCTGGTATGAGGGTCTAGCAGGCTCCTGTTCCAGTTTGGCACAAGAGAGCCGCTTTCAGATATCAAGTTTTCCTGCCTGCCTGCAAGCGGGGAGCTCCGAAAGAGGAAGAGATTGAGTTGCTTCCCAAGCCTTTTTAATACTCCCCCTCCCTAAATTAACCTTGCGTTTGTACCCTTGTTTGGGGAATGTTTGACTTTGGCCTCAGTTTACAAAGACCTATAGGCAGCAGCATGCGGTGTAGAAAGGCGCTGGCTGTTCTCGTTCGGCCATCCTGCTGCCCCTCAAGAGAATCTTTCCAATGTATCTCAGATCGAAGCCTTAGGTGCCACTTTTCAGCTATGCAAGAGCTCCCGAAGGAGACCCAGCTCTGCTTACAGTTTAGCAAAGCCACCTCTGTGCGGAGAAGGGTCCCTGGCTATCCCTTCCTGCGGTGTAAAGCCAGGCACCGCCAGTTGGGCACAGGGTGATTGCGTGACTGTGCCACGCAATCTCAGTACTAAGGGAGTTAGCTACATGGGGGGGGGGGGGGAGAAGGAGGGGAAGACTCTCTTACAGGGCCGGCTCCAGGCACCAGCTTAACAAGCAGGTGCTTGGGGCGGCCAAGGGAGGGGGCGGCAACTGCGGCAATTCGGGGGCGGCAGGTCCCTCACTCCCTCTAGGAGCGAATGAACTGCCGCCGCTGATCGCGGCTTTTTTTTTTTTTTTTTTTTTGCTTGGGGCGGCAGAAATGCTGGAGCCGGCCCTGCTCTCTCGACCCAAACATCTGTTCTGCCTGCAGGGATGTTAGGAATGAGATGTAGCTACCTGATCCAGCATGCTGACTCTGATCAGGGGATCTGAGTTCCACTCGCCTACGTTTTCACAGCACCTGTCCACCCCGTCTGCTTCCTTGAAAGTGCACTCGCATTGCACAAATGTTCTAGGGGGCAAAGGGAGAACGGACTTTAGTGGAGTTGTGCTGACTTGCAC
This sequence comes from Chrysemys picta bellii, assembly GCF_011386835.1. Lineage (NCBI taxonomy): Eukaryota > Metazoa > Chordata > Testudines > Emydidae > Chrysemys > Chrysemys picta. The sequence continues at coordinate 84,246,337 of NC_088800.1, forward strand.
TGGTGATCAGTTTAGCCCCACGTGCTCATTACACGTTGCATAAGTAGCTCTGCCCATGGTCCCCACTAACTCCTAAGTTCCCTCTTAATGGGGCTAGGTCTTCGTTCAGAGCAAACTCCCATTGAAGTCACCAAAGTGGGTGGGAAGGCACAATGGGTGCATTCCCTCTCTGCACCTGGGAAACTCTGGGTGGCGTGGTGCCTCCTGGACGCATACAGGCTACAGCTCCTGCATAGATTTGGTACTACTTTTCAGCTATGCAGGAGCCCAAACTAAGAGGGATAGGTGTGTCAGTCGCCATCGTGGCCAACAGCTCAGGGATCAGACCAGGCACCTCCAGACCTCAAAGCATGAGCTGCTCCAGCGTGAGCTAAAGCTCCTCACTGGGACTGTAACACTCATATCCTCTGCAGTTTGGGCTCAGAGAGGAACCTGTAACCAACCCTCACCAGTGGAAACAACAAAGAGTCTGGTGGCACCTTAAAGACTAACAGATTTATTTGGGCATAAGCTTTCGTGAGTAAAAACCTCACTTCTTCGAAAGCTTATGCCCAAATAAATCTGTTAGTCTTTAAGGTGCCACCAGACTCTTTGTTGTTTTTGTAGATACAGACTAACACGGCTACCCCCTGATACCTCACCAGTGGGTTACTTGTGCTGGCCTCTGCAGAGAGCTGAATTTTATCCTTCCTGTGTGCGTTTAGGGCATTGCATGAAACAGAACCACAGCTGGGTTCTTTCACGGGAGGCTTTTTGGCCATGGGGCCGCACCCTTCATTCCAGTCCACTTGGATCTGGAGACTGACTCGGGCAAAAGCAGCAAGCCAGATTCTGCCGTGCCAATCTCAGTGAGAACACGAGTGGCCCAGGCCGTTTCTATTTCTAATATGCACCCAGGGCCTGATGCGTGGGGAAAGTTTCCATTAACTTTAACAAGAATTGGAAGAGGCCCTTGGAGCCTGCTTGCAGCACTGTTTTCATCGACCCTTGGAGCAGCAGACTGTTGGTTGAGTGATGGTCTGCGTTGCAGAAGGAAGCCAAAATGTCTTTGAAGCTCCGCACCTCTATTAAAGAGCCCATTGGCACACCTTCAGCCTGCTGCTGCTTTTTGCTCAATAAGATAAGCAGGCAATATACGGTTAATTACGTTCACAAATCCGTCATAAGATTTGCCAAGCTGTTTTACAGAGCTGCTCTGCGTAGACTTGCTGAAGAATTTATGCTGTTCTCCGGTGCTTTCCTGGGATGTCATTGGTATTTTTGGAAAATGGATGCTTTCCATGTGCTGCTAACAGACATAAAAATATCACTCAACAGACACAGACTTAAGAGCTAAATTAATCCCTCTGCTTAACGTGCAATAAAACGTTTATTATCAAGCAAAAAAAGCTGGTGATTCTGTCATCTCGGAAGGGACCACGTTAAACCGAAACACCGCTTTTCTAAATCCCTGAATCACAGAATGGCATTTCGATGACCTGAGCACAGGAACTCAAGGTTCTAAAACGTAATGGTTCAAATTTATTTTATGTGCTCTAACTGTGCTCCTTAAAAAGGAGAGGAAACCCATAAGAGTTGGTAACAAGCAGAGGTGGTGGGTAATAACCATGCATTAGCACTTGTTTCTTTAAAGCTGGCCATACAAATGGAGGAATGGTTTGACCATCTGGAACTGTAAAAATCTTATTTTAAAAACTTCTTATAGCAGGTGAAGTGCAAATAAAAAAAAATACTTCGTCCACAAATACACTGGAGACCAAACACTGTAAAAGAGATCCGAATTTGCCACCTTTTACAGCACATTGGACGTGGGTGGTCGGAAAAGTTCATGGACTCACATTTAAAACATTCACTCCGCAAAACAAGTGCCTTTTCCTTTGCAGCAAGGAATAGAAGGCACAACCTCTACCCAAGGACCTACTGGATTTATGGGCCCAAATCCCAGTGAAGTGAACTGAAAGGGTCCCCTCCATGCTGGAGTCCCCTGCTCGGAGCCATTTCCACCTGCGCAAAGTGGGTATAAAATGCTGCTACCAACGTGAGTGAAGTATTTTGACTTTAAAGCATTTTATACCCACTTTGCAGAGGTGGGAATGACAGCAGGGTAAGGGGCTATCGGCCAGGGACAAGAGACGCCAAAGAATAGCTGCCGTTGCAGACAATCACCACCACTCTGGTTCCTGCTCAGAGCCAGGTTGATAGTAGCCCCGGGCTCAGAGGCAGGGCAGAGTGGGGGTGGGCCACAGATAGGGAGCATGTAGGGGACAGGGCCAAGGTGAACCAGTTCCCCAACCATTCTGCACCCCACAAGACAGGGACCCACTGGCACCCCTCTCTCACTAGCAGAGAGATGACTGTTCCACAAAGCACAATCCCTGGGGAAAGCAAGATCTTCAGTGAGCCAAAGGCATTGGACACTTTTCCAATTGTTTGTGTAGTCTTGCGTCCAAGAGCTTAACTACGCACACAAGCTGCACCAGTTCCAAAAGCGAGCTAGTGAAACCAGTGAAACCCCTGACTTATACAAGGCTGGCTTGCACCTGGCAAAACCGATGTAAGCTAGGTTTACACTGAAACGAGAGTCAATGTACAATGAAGCACCAATTTAACGAACTCAGTTTAAAGTCGCTCCTTTAGTTAATTCAGAGCCACCACCGGCCCAGACCAGGTCACAGATGGAAGAGTATATTCTTGCCGTTATTTTCGGTGTCCAGTCGCGCCCCCATTTTGGGATCACGTCGGAAACGCCTCTCACCGCCGTCTCCATAGTTAATTGTGAGACGCATCATCTTCCTCTGCAGCTTCAGCACACAAATTCCCAGCTACTGCGAGATAATGACACTATTTCACATTTTCATTAACTCCCTAATACTTTCTCCTAAATTACGTCCGTTAGTTATTGACAACCCCGCTCTCCCTCCACGTCTAGATGAAACTGGCAAATGAAAAGCCAGGCTCCACTTTAGCGAAAGCACTGGAAACTTTTAATTAAATTTACAGTTAATTCTTATTGACCTTAAGAGGCTCTCTTTGGAATGCTAAGCATGGCCTACAGGTACAAGGTGAGAGATTCAAATGACGACGCACTCAGGCAGGCTTCGAAAGGATTTGTATTTCAAGTGGAGAGCTAATGCCTGGGAGGGAGAATAAAACATTTCTGCCTCTCTATTAAGCTGATACATTTTGATCGTTATTCAATATTAAAGTGACTGGCATTGGTTGGGCATCAGAGACGGGATATCCTAGATGGGGGCATTCAACACATCAAACTGCTAACATTTAGAAAACCTCAGAGGTACGGAAAACGTCACTGGCCCTGTGGTCTCCCAGGAGTGATTTATCTTTTCGTTCTCTAAAGTTTTCCTTTCCATGCGCCTTTGGCAACCTAACCTGCTTTCCTTGTCCCCGCCCCCCGCGGCACGACTGTTCATGGCAGTTGCTTACAGGCCAGGGGTTTCATCCCATTGGCTCAGTGAGGGGATCCAGGCCTCTAGGTTCCCTGGCTCCGCGTTTTCTGTTCCTGGCAAGTGACGATTCTCAATCTTGTGCTCCCAACCCCAAAATAGAAACATGCGCAGCCCCAATGGGCAGGGAGCTCATTTCGCTGCTCCCTCCATTCCACAGCAAGCCTGGGTCAGAGCCACAAATGGCTTATATACCAGTCATCGCAATTCCACAGCAAATCTGGGCTGCTATGCAAGCTTCCGAGGGTGCAAAGCCAAAGATGCTTACTCCTCTTCCGGGATCTGTGTATGGAGAGGAACCTCTGTGCGTGGATCTCCACACCCTCCGTGGCATCCTGCAGCCTGTTCCTGTAGGGGCAGAGGGCTCTCCAGATGGGCCAGTGGATCTGTGTTAGGGGGTGGGAAGGAGGCCTGAGGACCAGCAAGAGTAGAACACACGCTGCATCATGAGGAAACCGTCCCCCATAGCGGGTCCCAGGGACCCAGCTTTACTGGAGTGGGAGAGTGGCCCCGTGCTGGTGGCCATGTGTCTGATCTATGATCAGAGTGGATCTTGGTAGGGGGATCCTTAAGATTTGGGGCCCAAACCCCCTGCTTCTTTTTTTGTGCTTCATTAAATGAAAGACTAATAAGAAACATCCAGATTTCTGCCACTCTCTTCATCGTTGCCCCCCCCAAGAGTAAAATACCGTCCCCCTAAAGAGCCTGAAGCATTGAACACTGGAAGCTACAGACCTCTGCACCATCCTGGTGCTACCATACCTGGGGAGAGCAATGGAAATCTGGCACGTCTGCATTGTTTGTGCTTCAATGGACTTTGATCTAATTGGTCCCAGCCCAGGAGAGGAGTTTCAGCGACTGCTTCTCAAAGACTGCCTTTGATTCTTCAAATTCACTCCTCATGTTTTCCCTCCCACGTGGGAGCCCGGGAGCAGGTGCCTGACATGCACAAAACAGGACTGTGCCTGCGTCTGCTGGCGAGACGGGGCAGGGAGAAGGAAGTGGTTAGGATCAAACGAAAGGCTGCTCAGAGCTTGGCCACGAAGTCAGTGTGAATCCAAGCCCTTGCTGGAGGAAAAATGGCAGGATCACCTTCTCCTTTCTCCATTGTTTTATGCATCCAGGCACGTCTGGACGGCAGCAAAAGTATCTTGAGAGCAGCACCCCTTTCGAAGATGCCCCAAATCAGGACGTGCAGAAGCCTTGTGAGAAAGCCAGTCCTCAGGAGAGTTGGAGACTGATTGTGCAGACTCAGAAGGATGGGATGAACATCTGAACCAGAACATCAAACCCTCTGAGGGTCACCCATGACTTAGTGAAAGATGTATTGGCTCCAGTAAATCCAAATGACAACCAGGTTCTACCATTTCAGTGTCCATTTCGATCTAATCTACCGAGCTAACCTGCTCCTGGTGCCCAGCCCAATGGAACCCTTGTCTAGTGCCGTCTAGGCACTACCACAATATAAGAAGTTCCCTATCTCTCCAACAACCCTAACATCCTAATCCAAATCCTGTCAGGCTATCGGTATAGAGGGAAAGCACTCATGAGTTCAGCTAAGTATTTATTTGTCTGGCATCTGGGAAATACCAGTATTCAAAGTGCTAAAAAGGAGTCACCAATGGTCCAGAAGGAGGAACCTAAACGTAGACAATAGAAAGCCAGGGCCATCTCCATGTAAACGCTCTCGTACATTCAGAACATGCTTGTTCACTTTGAGGCTGCATAATTGCTCCCGTACCATGTCAGCCTCTGCCTGTGAAACGAAACATGACCCTGGACTTCAATTATCAGTCACTGAGAGGTGGAGCTAACAAGCTCATGTCTTTAACGGTCTCTAATTGCTATCGGCCGAGAAGTATTTCGGAGGCGCAGCGAAGATTCACCTTGCTGGTCATTTCGGAGGGCACATATATTGGATTAAAACGGAAATTTCAGATGAAGACTGCACTTCCAAAATGCCTTGCGAGATTAATTACATCTTGCATTTAGGTAATGAAGTGTAATAAGTCTAACTCTGATAAAAATGCGTGCATAGCGGCATTAAATACAAATCACCAGCTATGACTGATAGGTCACCTCAGCAGAATTCAAAAGCCTGGGTAGAGATAACCGTCCAGTGTTAATTGGTTCAGGATTCCTGGAATCTAGGATGATTTTGTTTCAGAATGTGGTGGGGCGGCTTCCCCACACAGGCAGAAGCAGGGTTAAAGCAGCCTTGGGGAGGCTGCACAGAACCCAGCCAATCAGAAGAAGGCTTACTGAGCCAGTCAATAGGGAAAAGGCTTAGTGGAGCAGCCAATCAGGGCCAGGCTGGCCCATATAAGAAGGGCTGCTGAGCAGAACAGAGGGAGTCTCTCCCTGGAGGCCAAGGGAGGAGGCCTGGCTGCCCTGTAGGAGGGTTGAGTGAGACAGCAGCACGGACAGAGCAGTGCTGGGGCAGGGGCAGGATCAGGGGAGCAAGAGGGAGCCAGACTGAGGCCCTGATACAAGGGCGGAGAAGGTGCTAGCACTGCGGGGAAGTGGCCCAGGGAAACAGACGGCAGAGTAGGAGGAGGGGCAGTACGTGGCTGCTGGCTAGCGGGTCCCTGGGCTGGCACCCGGGGTAGTGGGTGGGCCTGGGTCCCCCATCTTTCCCCCCCCCTCTTGCCACCGAGGGAAGTGGCCAGTGCATGGCCTGCAGTTTGCTACCGAGGCGAGTGGCTAGACCAGAGACTGCAGTTTGCCACCGAGGCAAGTGGTTGGACTGAGGACTGTCGGGTCCCCTGGAAGGGGGGAGAGAACCGAGTGGGGCACAGTGGAGGGCTGTGTCCAGAAGAGGACGCTGCAGTCCGGGGAGCGACGTGGGTCCTAGAGGTGGAGGCGAGAGTGACGACGGGCGAGACACCTCTAGACAAGGGCGCTCTGGCGAAGCGAGAGCTAATTCTCAGGATGGCCAGCAGGAGGCGCTGCGGTGGTGTGTTGAACCCCAGCGCGCAGAGGAAGGAGTTCCCCTGATAACACGATGAAACCATCACGTCATGGAAACAGCTGTTTAAGGGAGGATGAACTCATTGATAAGTAGAACAGGAGGACTTGTGGCACCTTAGAGACTAACAAATTTATTTGAGCATAAGCTTTCGTGGACTACAGCCCACTTCTTCGAGCCAGAGCCGCCTACCCGATAGGACGTACAGAATCAAAATACAGCACGTCTAGAAGTCAGAAAGCAGTTATCACAACACCAGTGACTGGGGGCCTACTTGGACTGTCAGCATCTTATAAGCAGTGACACCAGTAAAGACCCACATTAGAATCTGGCCAGTAGACTGGGGCTAAGGCCCCTGCTGTTGGGACATCCCGGGACCTCTAGGTTATGACTCATTCCAAAGTGCAATTTAAACTGCTGTTAATCTTCCGACTCTCCCCCCATCCTAGCCTGCAATGTGGGCTTGCTGCATGTGCTTTACATGGCTGTTATTTGCCAGCCCCAGAGGGCAGTGACTTTCAAAGGAGATTTTATCAACTAATATTTGCACAGTGTTTTCAGGTTCTGGAATGAAACATCTGATAGAAGAGCGAAACAGAATTATTATTTGACACAAAGCAGGGGAAAACCCTTCGTCCCATTGAGCTGGGTGCCATCACAGACATTTAGCAACATGGGGATGGCACGGTGGTCACAACTCCAGACCCCTGTTGCCTCCCCCCTGGTCGACAATCCATGATCTGAGGTTCCTTTCTCCTTGGAGGTAAAGGGCTTCCATCCACTGTATTGTCTCTTTCTTCCCCCGTGCCCAACGTCAGGAGCTGTACGCACTCCGATACCACGGTGATGGATGAGGTGTAAGAACCTGAACAGAACGCAGATGAGGCGATCCGATCTACAAGGGTTTACATGATGCCTGTGTGTCAGACCTGGCACCATGTGATCCAAAATTCCCCTCAGTCCAGCCCACTGGAGGCAGATTCATATAAAATAGGCCTCATGCTCTTTGCTTGTTTGTCTGCAGGTGCCTTTGTGGCAGAGGTCCCGTGAGCGGATTTACTATTTAAAATGGGGGGGGGGGAGCACAATTTATTCCTTTACAAATGTCAGGAAATAGCTTTAGGGAGGCCAGAGATCCAGCTTCATGACAAGGCGGGATTGATTTCACATCACCAAGTCTCATTACAGCGAGAATGCATGTTGCTGGTTGGGACGGCTTTCTCGGAGCATGCTCCATTAAAGAGCGTAAACATGGATTTCCCGCCTTCCCCTGCAAAGTGAAAATGTCATTTGCCTGGAAAGCGCCCAGCCCGCCTGGGGCACTAACCAACGTCCTAATGGCACAATAAGGGGATAGAGATGTTTGCGGCTCCAGCCCTCTGCTCTTCCAACCACAGTGCACTAGGCGCTCGCGAGGGTTATTGTCTGTGCATGCCCCGCCCAGCACAAGGGGACCTCGTCACCAGAGTTTGGAGACATTTTCCCAGAATGGGAGATCCTCAGCTGGTCTAAAGCAGCGTCACTTCACTGAAGTAACAGGAGCCACACTGATTTATACCAGCTAAGGAGGCTCTCCACCACTAACATGCCTGGACTGTAAGCTCTTTGAAGCAATAATCACTTTTTGATTGAGTTTGTACAGCCCCTAGCGCATGGGCTTCATGTCCCTGACGGAGGCTCCTAGGAGCTACTGTAACACACAAATAAATAACAAATCAAGATGCTCGATGGGTTAGCTAATCTCAGCCCATCTCATAGCAGTTTGGCAAACAAGAGCTGAGGTGGTTGGCACAGCTGGTAAGCTGGTAACTTTCCCTCCCATCTCATTCCCCTCCACCCCCCCAGGATCATCTTTCTCCTTCCCACAGGACATCTACAGTACGAAGGGCCTGGGGCCTCACTGGATGGGAGGAGATGGCTCATCCAACTTGACCCTCCTAGTTCCGTTCGCCGGCTCCCTTTGTAAACTGACCCTATGGGGTTCCCGCAGCCTAATTCGTAACCCAATGCAGCAGGAATCTGGTCCATCTGCCCACCCATTGTTCCTCTTCTAGCCCTTGTGAACGGAACCAACTCCTGCTGGTTCACTTGGAAAGTCAAACTGGTTGAACCACCTCCTGCTATCCAACAAGGCCCAGAACCTTTCTTACCGTAGATGTCTTGGTGGACGCGGGAGGGGAATGAGATGGGAGGCAGGGTTAGCAGAACTAATTTGCCGAACTGCTACGAGATGGGCCTGAGCTAAATGAACCCGGCTACCATCTTGGCACTGGTACAGCAGCCAGCCTCGAAGGACCTAGGCGAAACACTGCCCTGCAAAAAAACAACAACCCAGCATTAACTCTTTGAGATTCACCTAGCTGAGGGAGCCTGCCAGCTCTCTCTCTCCTTAGCAGGAGCTGGTTAACTGTGTGGGGCCCATTATTGACCTGGCTGACGGTCCAGGTGTGGGTTACATTTTACAGGGAAATGAGGGTTGCAGATATATGGGAAGGAGATTACACACTAACCAATCCCAATACAAACCTACTGTCCAGCTCCTGAGTGCAGCCCTCACTAAGGCAATGGGAGTTTTGTCTATTAGTGAATGGCCCAGTCTCGTTTTAAAGGTGCCACACAATGGCTTGGCCACCACTTCCCTGGGGAAGATTAACAGGCCTGTCAGGAAGTTTTACAGAATATTCTGACTAGATTTCCCCTCCCTCTCAGTTAAACTCCCTTTTTATTATGCTCATAATTCCCCTCCTTTCTCGGGTGTTCATACTCTTCAAATATTTGCAGACAGACAGTTATCCTGTCTCGCTCCTTCCCTGCCCCCTGCTTAATCACGGCTTAGCCAAGCTGGACGTATTTAGCTCTTGATATCTCTCCTCATAAATCAGGCTCTAACCTTTCCCATTGCTCTTCCCTGAAATCCCTTTTCAGCCATCACCTTGCAACACTCCAGGATAGAAACCCAAACACCAGGTGGACCACAGACACCTTTCCCAGGTGGGGCTGCCTCTTTACTTGACAAACGTTATCCTAAGCATTGCACGCGGCGTTTACCACGGCCCCAAACGTTTACCCAGAATCCCCCTCAGGGCATGTCTGACAGGCATGGAGGAGGCAGCTCCCATGATCCTTAGAGGCCACGCCATTTCCGGCAAGCCCCACGACAGCACTCAGTCATGCAACAAGCACCTGGAATATGTCTAGAAAGTTCCATCGGAGATGCTGCCCCTGTTCTTCCTTAGCCACGGAAGCTAGATCCCCAGCAGCTGCTAAAGAATCTCTCTTTCCCCGCTATAGAGCACAATCATTGATGTGTGTGCTAGAGGCATCTTCCATTAGCCGCATCTCTTCCTGAGCAGACCTGACAATTGCAAGTGTCCTAGGACCTGCCTTGTCACCAGATACCGGCGATAAGGGAAGATCTCTCCAATCCACAGGTGTCGTCCTCCCCCTCTGTCACCTAGGAAAATCTGCCCTGCCTCTACCAGACTGTTCTCCTCACTGCCTTGTAAGCTATCTGGTTGGGATCTGAGATATATCCTCTTCCAATTACCATACTGCTGGTGTTGGGCAACTGTACAAGAGCCTTCACAAACACCTCTGCATCAGTAGGTTTTAATGAAGAGCAAGGCCGTCTCAAACAGCATCTGTGCAATGTTGGTTTGCTGATGGAGGACACAACGGTTGTATTAGAAGCGCCAAAGGCCAGAGTCTGATCTTAAAAATACTTCTGCACATGTAAATGAAATTATTATAACTACACCACAGCAGCGTCTCTTCATCTGAGGATCTCAGAGCAAGTTAAGCAATCCCCACAGAAGCTACAAAATGGAAATAAAGTGCCCATTTTAGGGACAGGGAAAGTGAGGAAGAAGGGCGGGCTGATTTCCAAGTTAACTTGTCTGGAGGTATGTGCCTATGTCCTGCACTATTCCCCAGGATTTAGGGCCGGAGTTATTTAGGCACCTAAAGATGCAAATAGGAACCTAATTCACTTGGTGCCCAACTGCCACTGATACCAAAGGGAGTTAGGTACCTATTTGGCTAGGCACCTATCTGTATTTTTAGGTAACTAAATACCTTTGTAAATCTAGCTCTTGACCCTTTGCAGTCCTACTGGATGGAAGGGGCAGGAGAAATGGACAGCACCATTATTGGTATTATATGGACTTAATATGGAGAGTTTCTTGATCTCATCCAAAGAAGTTATGGGGTAGGACGCTGCGTAAAACACGTCCCTAATGTAAAGGTGCTGTTCAAGGGGAGTGAGGCTGCCCAATGTTCAGGACTAATAGCAGTGCGCTCCTGGGAGGAGAAAGACCCAGCAGGCTTCCTACGAAACTGTCATGGGACAAAGTGGGCAGGCAGCTCCACTGCCAACTTCCCACAGGATCAGCAAAACACGACCTACAGCACAACACATGGCATTTTCAGAAGTCCTGGGCATCTGGCCGAGGACTTTATTACACTCACTGGGAGCGGCCGGTGCTCAGCACCTCTGAAAATCAGACTCACTGTTGGGATCTAGGATTTGGAGCAGGGGAGGAGGAAATCAGAAGAGAGAGTTCCAGGGAGTTTGAATTAAAATGAAAACATTGCCAGATGGTAACAGCTTCTACACAAGACGCTGGCTCCCAGAGACGGATGCAGAGTTTCCCAAAAGTCTCCGATCCCTAAACTGGGCCACAACAAAACCACGCATCCAAGTACTTTAAGGAACCCCATCTCCGTAGTATCTGAGCATCTCAGAATCTCTAAGGTATTCATCTTCACGGTGCCCCAAGGAGGTAAGACAGTGCTACTATCTTCATTTTACAGATGGGAAACTGAGGCACAGATCCTCAAAAGTATTGATTGCAATGGGAGTTAGAAGCCTAAATACCTTTGAGGATCTGGGCCAGAGAGTCTAAGTGACTAGCCCAAAGATATCCAGGAAGCCCCTGTCAGAGCAGAGAATTGAATGGGGATCTCTTGAGTCCCATACTACTGCCCTAACCACTGGTCACACTGCTCAGTGTGTTTCTCAAAGCTCCAGTTCCTGGAGTCAGGTGGATACGGGGATTTGCAGGTTTCATTTAACAGAGTAAGTTTCCAGCCTTTGCAGTAGTGGAGAACAGCTTGGGAATGTGACCGGAGTGCACCCTATAGGGCAAAGACCAGGTCAATTAAAAAAACCACCACTTTTATTTTTTACAAAATCTTTTTTTAAGCCACTCTCCAGATTTTTAGGGGCCTGGCTCATGACTTTTTTTTAACCCTTGAAGTTGGCCGTGTTGCCATTCTCCCAGCCCCAGGGCCAAAAATCTGCTTCACCTGCTTCTTGCTTTCAACTCACAGCTAATGCCATGGAATCAAGTATTATATTACAAAATCCAGCACTAACATGACATTGCTAGGGGTCAGGTCACAAGAGGACAGAGGATAGGGCTCAAGGCACTAAATGGTTATCACTGGGACCACCACTCCCCAGCTACCGTGAAACCAGGGCATGGGATCAGGTCAAACACTCTGGCCATCTCTCACCAGTGTGGGAGAGTGTATGAAAGGCCATTCTTTGTGCCGGGGCCTCAGCTCTAGCATTCTCTCTCGGTCCAGGTTTGGTAGCTCTTGGGATGTGGTGCAAGATGTATCTGCACAATCTGGTCTCAAGTGACTTGATTTATGGAGCTCTTTAAATCAGAAGCAGCAATATCGTACCACAGGTCAGATGTAGGTGAAGAAAGATTAAGCCAACTCCTCACTAGAAGGGCAAACTTCTTTGAGAACCGTAGAACTGGGTGAGTCATTCGCAATTCGTTTCTACAGGGAATGTGACCTCTTTTCCTACTTGCAAATTTCCTGCAAACAGATCTGAATTTGCTCAGATTTGTTCCTCAGTTGCAGTCCAAACCCTTCCATTGAGTAACCATCACAGGGCTCACAGACAGCCCTGAACGAGCACCGTTGGGATGGCACATGTAAGCCACATGGCCGGTTTCTGTTCTCCGCTTGGGTGAGCACGACTGTTAGCCTCCGATCTGAAGGGGCAGAGTGGTCTAGCAGAGGGCACAAGACTAGAATTTAAGAGACTAGGGTTCTAACCCCAGCCCTGCCACTGACCTACTGCGTGTCCCTGAGCAAGTCCCTCCCTGTGTGTCTTTCCCCTCTCCCTATTCATGCTGTAAGCTCTTTGGGGCAGAAGCTGGCTCTCAATCTGTGGTTACGTCTACACTGCCGTTAGATCCCCAAGCCAGCTGACTCAGGCACATGGGGCTAGGGCTGTTTAACTGCAGTGTAGACATTCAGGCTCAGCCTGTGGCCTGAGCTCTGGGACCCTCCCACCCCACAGGATCTTAGAGCCCCTTAGCCGGACCCAGATGGCACAGGCCAGCCGCAGGTGTCTAACTACAGTGTAGACATACCCTGGGCATGTACAGCTCCCAGCACGTCAGGGCCTACAGATGCCACCCAAATACAAATAATAATAAATGAAGGTGCAGGCACACAGGGTTATAAATTCAAAATATGCTGGGTGTGCCACAGTCCCCATTGAAGTCCAGTGTTTCCCATAACCATTACTGCCAGTAAGCCCATTTGTTAGATTATTTATTTCTTCACCTCTTTAAAAATACAGCCGTAGGCGGCCATGCAATGCTCCGGGCGCCTCGTCCCTAGATTAAAATCACAACCATAAACAAAGGATACCCATATATGGGTCCACCTCAGCCCATACCTGCCTCAGCGGCTGGGAGGTGCTTTCCCGTTTGGGTAGACAGGCGAGCTAGCTCTGGAGCGAGCATGCTAAAAACAGCGGCGTGGCCATTGCAGCGGAGGCTAGCCGCCAGGATACGGACCCAGCGAGCCCAGGTGGGTTTGTACTCGGGCAGCGAGACCCAGCTTCCACCCGTGCCACCCCCAGCTACATTGCTATTGGTAGTGCTCGAGCTGGTGTGTAGACCTACCCAAAGTTGTTAGGAAACCAGGGAAGAAACTGTGCGTCATTATAAAAACGCCACAAAAGCAAGCGAAAGGCAATGGGATTTATCCTGGGGGCCGATACGGTTGAAAGATTTCTCCAGTGCTAAAGAAAGAGGCACCCTTTTAAGCCAGTGAGCTGGGAAGCCGATGGCATCGCTGTGGGGACAAGACTCCCAGCAAGGCCAACACAGATTAATTTCCCCTTTCCTTTGCGCCCCTTCCCCTCCCCTCCTCAGTTCACTCAGGCGGCCCCTAGAATAGCAGGGGCGATGCTCTGAATTGAGTCCAGCCACAATTAGGCTGGGAGTGCCTCTTTCAAAGGCAGCGTGACAGGCTGCCCCAGGAACAGAGCTTAAGGGGGACAGAACCTTTTTTGTGTAAATGTAAAACAGTTTGGAACCAGGAAAGGGGGCCGAGGGCTGGTACAGATTTATCCGCTCACACCAGACATACAGTACCACCCATCTCTGCATATGAATCACAATAACAGGCTTATCTGCCGCAAAGTTGAGACAAGGCAGCCTTTGTGAGAGCGGAAAGCCACTGCTACAAAGTTATTACATTGAAGATATACCAGCCTTTTTCTTTGGGGGGGGGGAGTGGTTTGAGGGAGCACCGAAATAGCAGCACCTAGACTGAAAATAAGGGGCCAGACCAGGGCTGGGGTAACCCCATGCTATCGCAGATGGAGTTACGTGGTGGATGAGCATGACCCAAATGGGGTGTTTTTGTTCCCGACTTGGGAACAGACGGAAAGAAGCGCTTGAAATTCCTGGTTCGCAACGACGTGGCCGGTCTCCGGAAGCAGAAATGCCACCTCTGTCCACAGCCCCCGTTCCCACCAAGGCCCTGCAGCGTGCTGGAGCCACTTCCAAATGCTCAGCAGTTGCGCCAGGGCCCCCCCCCCAAAAGCGCCTATTGGAGAAGCACGTCAGAGCTTCTGTTGAATCTCTAATGTCCCTCCTTGCCTTCCCACACGCAAGGCAGGGGAGCATTAGCGCTCCAGCAAGCTGCCTGGGAGCAAATTAGGCTAAGTTCCTTTTGGCAACAGGAAACCTTTTTACTTCTAATTACTTTAATCTTCACCCTTCTTCCCCCCGCCCCCCAGTTCAGAGAATCCAGCATTTCACTTCAAGTGACTCACAAAGGCAGCCACTGGGCCCTCCGGGCACGTCCATTCCTCAATCTATTATTTTTGATTCAAAAAGCGTGCAAATGAGGCTGTGGGTTTCCAATCAGGCCTGGCCATGAGCTAATTGCCTTTAAGAAGGGAAACCTGAATATGCTAATGGAGGCAATAACGAAGCGATGATGCCCCTGGAATGAAAGCCAGCCCCCCGGCTCAACAATCCGCTGACTTTGAGACCCAGCAATTAACAACGAGGACAATTTCTTAATGCTCTTTCCCCACACACATACGCTGCCCTTTGCGCCTAATTACAGTTTGATACAAGAATATCCAAGGTCTGGGTGGGGAAACGATCCCCCCCACCCATATATTTGCTGCTTGGAGGAACATGGTCCATGCTCCGGAGCTTTGACACCACAAAGCACCTCCTGCTGTCTCCAAAGCAAGGAGCGGATGGGCCAGGGATTGGTCATGGAGCCTTTCGCTCTTGAGGTCACCGGTTTGAATCTGGTTGGGCAGTGGTCAAGCCTGGTGGTGTGTGTGAAATGGAGCAGCCGGGTCTGAGACTAGTTCCTAGTGGGCAAATGTCTGTCTGGCACCCGAAACACACCCCTGCTAACTGGCAGCAGCAAAGGATGGACCATGGAAACTGAACTCTCCCCTACAGGGGTTGCCCATCCAACGTAGGGCTGAGGTACATGAAGACGGGCTGGTGGGACAGGGGAAGAGAGCCCAAGGTTACAGTCTAAACCCTGGTTCTGCTGCAAGGCACAGAGAGAGTCAAACCGTTTCCCTTGCTCACTTTGGGCCTGCAAACAGCAGGATTTAGCCCAGTACAGACACATCCTCCTGGATGCAGAGTTAAGCGAGTTTGGCCTGCAGTGTTCACAAGTCAATGATCCCAGCGGGGGTCACGACCCGGAAGCTGCCTCCAATAACTCACTGTTCAGAGAGTTCAGGCAGGGGTTGTGGGCCAGAAAGCTGCCAGTTTCCCTTTGCCATCTATTTACCTTTAAGACCTGGAGGGATTTGGAGTGACGGAGAGGACAGAATCCTGACTCAGAGCCAATATTAACATTTCCATTTGGAGTAATTTCCACTTTAATCAGTTCTCTGACGCCCAGTTATTAACCTTAGATAAGAGCTGAGCTGATTTCTGACACCGCCGCAGCCACTTCGGATTTTCAAAAAGTTAATTGGTGTCATCTGCCAAACACGACAGCACAGCCTAAAGCGATTATCCCAGAGGAGGGAGATGAGCACATTAGCCGGCAGCTCCAGCAGACCTGAATTTGGATGCTGGTTTGCATGGTATTGTCTCAGATCCCATTTGTGCACACAGCAAGAGCAGTTTGGCTTTACTGGCAGACACGCCCAGGACTGGGAGAGCGAGGGACGCTGCAGGTCAGTATTGAGGGGCACTAGCAGAGGGGTGTGCAGGAAGAGAAGTAGTAGAGCTCAGGTTTGGGTGTAGTGATGGAGTTGTAGGCTGGGGGGACCCCTCCACCAAGAACTGAAATGGGGCGGTCAGGCATGACGTGCATTGGCATGGCTGAGTGAGATCCCAAGACCAGGACTGGAGAAGCTGGGTGGGTTCCAAGGAGTGGAAAAGCAGCTAGAACGGGGCACAAAGGGTGTGTACACGGAGACCAGGATGCACTGGCACAGCTGTGTGGAGTAACCGTGTACACCATCTGCCCATGCTCAGCCTGTCTCTGTAGTTAGCCCCTCATTTCAATAAGCACTGAAGCCCCAAAGCATCTGCAGAGTTGGCCCCAATGGAGGGCCAGATCCCAATCTCATTTCCGCAGGTGTGTAAATTCAGAGGGAATCCGCTGAAGTCAGTGGAGTTAGTCTGGATTTTCACCCACGTGAATGAGATCAGAATGTGTCCCAGAGACACACCTCAGAGACTGAACCTCGAAACAGTCACTGAAAGGGGAGATAAAGGGGTCACCCCCACTCCATGTGGTTGGCAACCCTTTCTAAGTGACCCTCATCTCCTTTGAGACATAACCTACCCCCCTTCACTCAGCATTTGATTTACATTAAGATCATGCTAATTTGTATGACCCAGGCTGTGTAATTATGGGCAGTTCAACGCCCTGCAGGTTTGTAAGTGACTAACACAAGATTTTCCTTCTAAACTAAATACTTTGGAAAATCCAATACGGCCGGCTGATTCCTCCTCCAACTCCGAACACCACAGGCCTATGAGCCAAGCCCACAAGGGCCGCCTTTTAATCTCAGGTTGTGAAGACAAGGAAGCCTTTATTCCCAAACGGCTGTGTGCGTTCAGTGCCTTGTCTCTGGAGAGCACAGGGGATAGTCAATAGTAATAACATTTCACTCCTTTGGGAGGATTAAGGTGTTTTCTTTCCAAGGCCGGCAGTCACGCTCATTTCCATAGGATCGTTAAGGCCAGAGGGTTACTGGTGAATGCACATAACAGCATATGATTATGTATAGTGGGATATAAGAGACAATTAAAGGGGCCATTTCTTTTCTTCTTAGAAGACATTAACTAAGTGGAAAGGTGACAGCCCCAGAGACTGGAGTCCTCTGTTTATCCATCCTAACCATGTTCCTCATTCCTGGTCTGGAGAGACCGCCGATGGGACAGTAGGGGACATATCCCATACATTTCCCGGGCTCTTTGTTGACCTTGCCAATCAGGGTGTCAATTTGTGTCTATTTGAGTATGGTTTTCTGTGACATGGACACCTAGTTCTGGAAGGAACTGGTCTGCAACCCACCAACTCATTTCACACAAGCCCTCAGCCATTCATAGGTTCCAAGGCCAGAAGGGACCACTGTGACCATATAGTCTGACCTCCTGTATTGCACAGGCCAGAGACCTGCCCCACAATAACCCCTAGAGCAGATCTTCCACAAAAACATCCAATCTTGACTTAAAAATTGTCAGTGATGGAGAAGAATCCACCATGACTCTGGGTAAATTGTTCCAATGGTTAATGACTAAGGCTGCGAGTCTGTCACGGAGGTCATGGAAGTCATGGATTCCGGGACGTCCACCTCCTCAGCCTGGCACTATTTAGTATTGTAGGTAGGAAAGAAGAATCCAATTTATAGTCAGACAGAGCCACCCTTTCCTGATCCTGAACGATGCTCCCTCAACAACCACAGAAGCCAGGGGGAGATAAAGGCCCAGATCCTCAAAGGTATTTAGGTGCCTAATTCCCATTGGTTTCAATGGAAGTTAGGTGACTAAATATTTTTGAGGATCAGGGTCTAAGTCACTCAGGGTATGTCTACACATAACCCACACACCTTCTGGGTGTGGAGTTCTGTCCCATCTAGTGGCACTGAGACCACTTAGAGATTAACGAGTCTACTCTACAGCCTTAGCTAATAGCCAGTTGGCTTTTAGCTCATGCAGTAGAGGCTCATGCATTAAGCTCCAGAGGTCCCAGGTTCAATCCCGCCCGCTGACAACCAGGGTCTGTCGGTGTTATGAGTAGGGGCCCAGACTTTCAACTGGGAAGTCTCTGAAGCTCGGGACTTGCTTCTTCAGCTAAGGGAAGTATGTAACCTATACACCTTCTGAGTGTGTGTTCTGTCCCATTTAGTGGCACTGAGACCACTTAGGCCAGGTCTACACTACCCCCCTAATTCGAACTAAGGTACGCAACTTCAGCTACGTGAATAACGTAGCTGAAGTTCGAAGTACCTTAGTTCGAACTTACCTTGGTCCACACTCGACAGGCAGGCTCCCCCGTCGACTCCGCGGTACTCCTCTCGCCGAGCTGGAGTACCGCAGTCGACGGCGAGCACTTCCGGGTTCGACTTATCGCGTCCAGACTAGACGCGATAAGTCGAACCCAGAAGTTCGATTGCCAGCCGCCGAACTAGCGGGTAAGTGTAGCCAAGGCCTTAGAGAGAGATTAACGAGTAGAAGCTCATGCATTAAGTTCCAGAGGCCACAAGTTCAATCCCGCCTGCTGACGACTGAGGTCTGTCGGTATATTACATACACAGCAAAGAAAAACCCACAGCTAGTTCGTGCCGTCTAGAACTATTGTACTACAATGAATCAATACAGTGAGAAAAATGCCACTTAACTAGCAAGATCATTAGAAAAGTCAGCCTAATACTTAGACTGCAGTATTTCACTTCGTTAATTTAAAGATATTTTAAAAGTTACATTAATGAAAAAGCAGCCAAACCCAATTTTTCTGGGAAAGCTGGTGTGATACACGAAACAGCTCAATTAATTCTTGTAACAACAAAAAAATGGTTTACAAAACATGGTTTGTCAGCAAAAGTATCATCATCTGCTTTCTGCACAAGGAGAAACAATGGAATGAAATATAAAAAAGAACAGAGAAGATCATTGTTATGAGGGCATCATGGAAAACTTTTCAATCTGGTGTTTTGGTATCAAGATACCACGGTGATGGCCACACTAGAAGTAATTAACATTGTTAATTCACACTGATGACTGGGAGGAACCCCAAGAGAGACAATATGTTACAAGGTTAGCCAGTAAATTTAGCCCATTATGGATCCATTATGGATGAACCTACTTAAGAAGAGTTGATCATATTTTTTTCCCATCTGAAAACTTTTTTAACATTAAAAAGTGGCCTTTGGAAAAAAATATTTTTTTCAAAATTCTCCAATAAAAGACAAATCAAACAATTTTCCATTTTCAGATTTTTTCCTCCCTCACCCTTTTTCTGATTTTGTCATTGAAAGAGGAATGGTGTGGAGGGGGAAGGGGAGCGGGAGAGTTAAAAACAAAAAACTTGACCAATGGAAAAACATAAGGTGTTTCTTTTAAATTGAAAACTTACCATTTTTGACCAGATCTACAGTTAAGCACATGCTTAACTTTAAGCACATATTTAAACATTTTGCTGGATTGGGGAATG
Organism: Chrysemys picta bellii; assembly: GCF_011386835.1. Lineage (NCBI taxonomy): Eukaryota > Metazoa > Chordata > Testudines > Emydidae > Chrysemys > Chrysemys picta. Next base: position 84,265,744 of record NC_088800.1, read on the forward strand.
GTCAGTTCCAAAACAGCAAGGCTGATGTATCTCCACAGCGCGCTTTATTCATTTGATTTGCAAACTGCAGTTGAGTTTGATTTCTTTTTAAGGGAAATACCCCCCAGAATCCTAGTGACAGTGCAGGCCTAAGTCTTCGAATTAAGGAAAGCGGGGTACAAAGAGGCCTCACCTCAGCAGTAATATTAACCCTTTGCTGACAGGAGGTGGAGACCACCAGTAGTTCATTATTAAATGCATAGCTTAGGAATCGGCAGATTGGAGACATTCTATGATGAGATAAACCACAATAGATGGACCCTGCTATAACACTCTGTACCGATGCAGAGTTAGAGGAAGCAAGCAAAGCAGACCTCCCTAGCACCTACAGCTGTTTTAATAACAGCTATTAATTCATTGTTAGATTGTTATTAATATTGCATGCAAACTCAGCGCTCAGAGGAGGGAGACAAAGCTAGGGACTCTAGTTTCCTCTCTCTTTCATGTTTACAAAGGGGGATTTCTAAGGGCTTGCAAAACTCAAACCATAAAAGAATGATTATGTTTACGAGAGGGAGAGATGGGGTGGCTGGGGTGAGAAGCGAATGGGACAAACAACCCCTTCCTGTCCTCCTGGAATGAAATGTGTCTGCAAAGCAGCAATTAGAAACCCTTTTATTGATATTCTCTCCCCGGTGTCTCTTTGATTCACAAGTCCTTGTTGCCATCGGAGGCGGAGAGGAGACTCTGTGACAGGTGTCTTGCCTGTGACCCGGGTCAATTGAGGGCTCTGATCTCCAAATGACCCTTTCCATCAGTGACTATGTACAGCGCTCAAACAGCTTGCAGATGAAGGGGCAACAGACTGGAGATGATTTATTCAGGAATTAAAGGTTCACTACCCCTCTTAAACACTGATCCTCAACACTGTCTGCCTTCATTGCACACAATTAAAGGGGTTAGCTACCCAAGCCTGCCATTACCCCTCTCCCTTAAATGAGATCAAAAAACACCCCCCAATTCCTCTAACATACAGTTTGGTGCCTAAAAGAGGGGCTCATCTCATCGTAACTGCTCAGAACGGCAGCAACATGACCGGGGCTCATTGTTTAGGGCTCCCATGAGTTTTCCACCTGAGGCAAATCCAATCCTTGCCCCCTCCCTGGGACTGGGCAAGAGCATCTCTGTGGAGATTTTCTCACCTCTCACAGATTTTATCTGCAGAAGGGCTTGGCCTGGATCTCAGTTTCTACTAAAGGAAATTTTTCACTTAGTCCATGGGGAAGTCCCGTCCTGCTCAACAATCAGACAAAAGCGTATTCCTGTAGGCCTGGCACCTGGATACTTTTTAAAAAGAGACACTCATGGGGAGGTTGGGTCCAAAACCTCTGGGAGGTTGTGTTTGAAAACACAAGGTTTGTTTGGTTTTGTTAAATCATGCCTTGAAAAACAACACGTTGTGGAAAATAGTCTTTGTCTAGATTTAAACGAGCTCACAAGCCCTTGTAACATGGCATTAATCAGAAAGTGAAACTGACTAGGAATGAATGTATGCTGACTAGTCTACTTCTACTATGCAAGTTCGTAAAAGGGAAACCCCCCTACACACACACTCACACACACACACACACACACACACACACACACCAGTAAAAATTAAATTTTTACAAAATTTCCTTTCACTATGCAAAAGTGTTGCTTAGCAAGACAAGCAGGGACTTTTTAAAAATGCTTTGATTTTTAAACTGACAGCACCCCTTTAAAGATCTCTTCCACTCTACTCCGCGCTGATTAGGCCTCAACTGGAGTATTGTGTCCAGTTCTGGGCGCCACATTTCAGGAAGGATGTGGACAAATTGGAGAAAGTCCAGAGAAGAGCAACAAAAATGATTAAAGGTTTAGAAAACATGAGCTATGAGGGAAGATTGAAAAAATTGGGTTTGTTTAGTCTGGAGAAGAGAAGACTGAGAGGGGACATGAGAACAGTTTTCAAGTACATAAAAGGTTGTTACAAGAAAGAGGGAGAAAAATTGTTCTTCTTAACCTCTGAGGATAGGACAAGAAGCAATGGGCTTAAATTACAGCCAGGGAGGTTTAGTTTGGACATTAGGAAAAACTTCCTGTCAGGGTGGTTAAGCACTGGAATAAATTGCCTCGGGAGGTTGTGGAATCTCCCTCATTGGGGATTTCTAAGAGCAGGTTGGACAAACACCTGTCAGGGATGGTCTAGATAATACTTAGTCCTGCCATGAGTGCAGGGGATTGGACTAGATGACCTCTCAAGGTCACTTCCAGTTCTATTATTCTAATCTCTAAAATCTCCAAATATAAAGGACTTTGTTCCTTTCTAGCAACTATTGTTGAACCTGTCATATCACTCAGCTCCAGCATTAACTCCCGGCCTCTCATCCCAACCTAAGGGCCTGATCCAATGCCCATTAGGGGCAAGATTCCCCCTTAACTTCATCAGGCTTTGGATTGAGACTTACATGCACATCAGTTTGAGCCACTGGGCTCCACAAGGGAATACAGAGAGTTAGGGGCCCAATCCTGTGAGGTGCTGAGTCCCCTATCCCCAAAAGAAGCCAAGGGGAGTTGAGGGTGCTCAGTATCTCTCAGGAGGTACTCAGCACCAGATAGGTCCAGACCCAATGGGTCTGATCTTGCAATGCCCACAGAAAACCAACGGCAGGATCGGTGCTTAAGTCTCCAACTCAAAAATGCACTTGATCACGTGCTGAACTGAAAGCACATGCTTAAAGTTAAGCACATCTACAAGTACTTTGTCAAATCAGGGCCTTAGAGTGGATAAGTGCAAAGCTTGGGCTCTTAGCTGCTTCTGGGTTATTAAAACGGAGATGATCAGTTTTACTGTTGGAGTGAAAACACGGGTTATGGAGATAAACAGCACACACTTGATCCAAAGGTTTCTTTTCTTTTATAACACAGAAAGAAATCTGCTGGCTACAGCAGCTGCTAATTATCTATTCCCAGAGCAGTAAATTTGCCAGCAGCTACCCAGCTAGTAATCCAGCCGATTATTACACCTTTCAGAGGGATCAGCCTTTTAAACATGTACTTCCTAAGCCGGCATCTTGTGTTTTATGACCAGCTGAAGATACTTGACTTGCTGTCTGCCAGCGGTAAAACAAAAAATTACGCCCTTCTGCAAACACAGAGGAGGCACCAGTGACAAATGTTATACCTCTGGTAACTGAGGTTTCTTGAGCATGCCAATAAATAAGGAAAATTTGCTTTTAAAACTCTACTGGGCTGCCAAGTTTGGGGCTTTGAATCATTGCCGCGTGACAAGTGTGGGAAAAGGAGCGGAACCTAGGCCTGTCATTGCAGGGGAGGCCACCAAACTGAACTAGGCAAATGGGATACCAGCCCAGGTGTGACCACACTCCTACAGCAGACATACAAGCATACAAGCCTCCATTAATTTGGTTAACAACTGGCCATTTAAAAAACAGAGCGCAGAGACAGTATATTTTCAATCAAGGCAATTTAGGCCCAAAAACAAACCCCTCAGATCAGGATAAACATTTCTATGAACTTTTTTCAATTCCTGTGCGGGGGGGGCAGTTGGTATGGCAACACCCATTTTTTCACGTTCTCTGTATATATAGATATAGATATAGATATCTTCCTACTGTATTTTCCACTGCATGCATCTGATGAAGTGGACTTTAGCCCACAAAAGCTTATGCTCAAATAAATTTGTTAGGTGCCACAAGTACTCCTCGTTCTTTTTGCTGATACAGATTAACACGGCTACCACTCTGAAACCTGACCACTCTTTGTGTCATTGCCCACGCTGAGAGGAATAAAAGCCATAAACAAACAACCTAATGAGGAATGAAATGAAGGGGACGTGACATTTAACAGTTTTCGTTTTTAATAATCTAAAGTGTTATTTGTAATGAACACCAAAGGGATATTTATATTACACACCTATCTCACACACAGAGGGCATCTCACTCCTTAACACAAGTACATCAATTCTACATCACTCAGAACATTCTCTTCTCTACCTAAAAGAGTCCATCTTATGAAACACTAAGAGTCAAATTCTCAACCAAATCTGCAGCTGACAGTTTCAGAGTATATCTTTGACGTTAGAATTTCAGAATTGCATCTACACGTCTTGCACCTTCCCCACTAAAGAACCCCAAAATGCTGTACAAACCCTATACATAGGGATTGCTTTATTCGCCACTGAAATGTAGCTATTGCTGGGGTGGAACATAAGAGTTCTAACAGCAGAAAACAGCTCAGGATACACCTGAAATAGAATAGTCTCTCCAGGTGTAAATGCAGCAAACATTTTAGCTAGGGACTTTAGTTACTCCAAGTGGAATTTGGCCAAGATGCTGGGGCATCTGCAGCTGTGTCCTCATGGCATTTTATAGAAGATATTCAAGATCTGGCATTAAAATAATGAGGAACTGCATTTCATCTAACAGCACAGATCTCCAAACACTATGCTGGCACATTGGTTCTTAACTGACTTAGCGCGTGGTCCAACTCCCCCTGAAGTCAGTAAAAAAAGACTCTCATTGGCTCCAGTGCCCCCTACGTGGAAGATCACTGGCTGAGCAAATCACTTCCTACACTGGGCTCTCGCACCTAACCAGTGGTAGATGGAGGGCTCATACAAATGAAACCACAAAACTCTCCTGGTGTTATGGTTCTCACCTTCCCTGCAAAATGACTGACAAATGGGTTTTGGAAAGCCACAGGGGGGACACATTTATTTTCCTTTTTAACACAACAGGAAGTCCTCAGATCACCCACCCCCAAAACCTTTAAATCATAAAGGCAAAAATCACAGAGGGTAAATAAAACCCTAGATCTAGAGCATTCAGAAATATTAAGGCTCGGTCTTATTTGCATATAAAAGGCTGAATTACTGAATATGACAAATGCAGTATGTACACCGTACAAAAGTAACTACCAACGCTGGGGGTAAATCATTGCTTTATATTCTCTATGTTCCTCTCCTGGAGCAGCTCCCTAACTTGCATATGACAACCTGACAGGCCAAGGTAACCCCCCTAGGCAAACTGACGTGTTTAGAAAGTTGGGATGTTCCTAGGAACGATTGTTGTGTTGGATTCCCATGCTCCATCTTGCCAGAGGGAAAACAGAAAGCGAGACAATTAAGCCCAGTGAACAGATGATCTCTAGATACACAATTTGGGCCATATTTGCAAAGGGATCTCTCCAGCAGGCTGGTAAATGTTGAACCCGCCCCCACTGCAAGATGTGCAGTTGACAATCCCAACCCAGCGCAGTCACCATTTAGGCGTATGATAACGAAGAGCAAACGGAAGGAAGGAAGGATTCACACACGTCTCGAGACCTTTCCCGTTTGTCTAGGAATTGACAGACCCTTTGATTTCTGCCCATTTCTCAAGTAGCAGATGCTGCGAAAGCCTCTGGATGAGTCCCCAGAGCCATGAATAATTTCACTTTATTTGATCTCCGTAGCAGCTACCCCTGCTTGACTTTCGATCAGCAGCTCTTACAAAGCCCAGCCTCGGACACCTGGCACTGCAGCCAATGGAAGGCTAGGCTAGGGTGGCCATTTTCTGGAATCTCCACCATGACAGCCTGTACCGACCCCGGCCACATGCACTCACCCAGACAGGGGAGAATCACGCCTACCTAACTCTCCTGCAATTCAGCTCAATCATAGCCCACAGCCCCCTTTGTAAGACACCTCGCTCCTGACCTTCTCCCCTAGTCCAGTCCTGGGTGCCCCATACCCAGCTCTTCAGAGCAGCCGAGTCTTGACCTGCAGCACCCACCCTTCCTCTGGTATTCCAGTCCTGGGCTCGCTGCCCACTCCCCAGCTCTGCGGATGCCCCTCAGTTCGGACTTGCAACACTCCTGCCATTTTCATCCCTTAGTTTCACCGCAGCAGAGGCTGCCAAACACATGAGCCTGAGTTAAGCGAGAAAATCCCACACACAGACCCACACACCCATCAGCCATGTAGCTTGTCAACAGGGTGTGAACCCAGAACTCAGGCTGTATTAACGTACATTGCTTTCCCCTCCATGGGTTTGGGAGAGGGACAGTCTGGAGGAGCGCACACATACCCCCCTCCTTTCCACCTGGATACCGCCTTACAGAGGGATTTTCTGTGGGGTCAGGGGGAAGAGAGCATGTCATGAAGCAGATTCACCTCTGCTCATACAGTATCACTCAACTCCCAGGGTGCTGGACCAAACCCAGGCAGGAAACAAGAAGCCCCAGACTTAGAGCTGGTTGGGAATTTTTTACTAAAAACTTCCCCCCCTCTTCTCCTCTGAAAAACACCAATTGGTCGAAACCAGAATGGCTGCCAGGCATGGGTCGCTCTCGACAAGTCTCCTGAGGAAAAGAAGAGTTCTGAATTCGTCGCATAGCCTGTCTCAACCCTGTCAGAACAATCCGGTTTGGCTTTTCGTTCCAAAACGACTTTCTGGTTAGAAATTTAACTTAATTTACATTTGAAAAGAGTTTCAAAAGGGGGTGAATTGGAACAACGCGTTTTGAAAGGATCAAAACTAAATGTTTTGATTGACCCAAATCAAAAAAATGTTCAGTCTGTTGATTCACGAACATGTTACAGATTCTCACTTTTTGTCCCAATTCAGGACAGGAAAACATTTTTAAAAATCGGGAAAATTCATGCAGGATGGGAAAGCCATTTCCTGCTCAGCTCTCCTCATATTCCTGTAGCTCCAACTCCCGTGACAACAGGGAATTTAACGTGACTCAACGTGCAATAGACACAAAATGCTGAGAGCCCTTTGCTATTGGCCACCTTGCAGTGCCAGCTCTCCAAAGCGAACAAGGTGAGAGGAGGCCTCATACAGCCAGATTTCACCAATAAACGATATCCTAGACAGCAGCAGCAGCAACAAATTCTAAGCGTGGGCCTCATTCAAAGGTCCCCCACGCTGTGACGCAGCCCGGATAATCCCAACACGTGGCCAGTATACAGATTTTTTTCCAGTGGCACAAAATGGAAGCAGCTGTTGGAGCTCCCTGTTATCTACGGGTCACAATGGCAGAAGAACATCTGACTGGAATATTTGGCTCCGCGGGATGAATCTGCTCCATGAAATAAGAGCAGACTCCAGAGATGGGATAACTAATCTGGTGTGGAAAAGCTGTCAAGTTTGGTCAACCAATGAGGCCTTTTGGGGGAGGGGGGGGGCAACTGGATGCTTGATTGAATTAAGGGTTAAAAGCCTCTTCCTTCAGCAGGTTTTTTTTTTTATTGCTTGAAGGGAAGCTGAGAGGAACTTCAGCTCCAATTCCGAGGGGCTGGGGAATAAGAAAACCTCAAAGCAAATCACCACCATGTGTGAGAGAACAGCGAGGATGGTTTAAAAGCAGCAGAAATATGGGACGGCTTTGTGGTCAGGCATAGGGCTGTACCCGTATTATATAGGATGGCCACCACATAGCACAAAAACAATCTCCATTATTCTCATCAGATTGAAACGGAGCAAGGTTCTGCGGAGAAGAAAGAAGAGCATTGTTTGCTACAATACGAGTTCATATCATCAGACCTGCGTCCCTAACCACTTTGCAAAGTTAAACAGAAGGAGTGAGGTTAAAAGCAAAAGGGAAAGGACATTTTCAGCTTAGATTTGGAATGGGATGGAGAGTGGATGAGACGGGCTCTTCTAGGTGCCAGGAACTATGCTATCAAATGCGGTGAGAGAGAGTGAAGGGATTGGAGAGAGGCCGGCACTAGACAACTGGAGGGAGAGGGGGCTAGTGAGGCAGTCTGGAGAGGGACACAGTGGGCCAGGTCAGGTGACTGGCTGTCCCACTGCTAGGAGATCTGCTAGCCATGCGGATCTACTGGGCCGCACACCAGCAAAGAAGGTTCTGCTTCTGGGGTTTCAGCCATAAAAGGTCAATATCGAACTGGATCTAAAACAGATGGGGTGTCAGTGGAGGTAGTCTAAGGACAAGGGACCTTCTTTGTACCTTTGGGAAGGTATCCAGCTGCATACGGTTTATGGGGAAAGCAGTGTGTTCTAGTGTATATGCAACAGACCTGGAACCAGGAGACCTGGATTCTACTCCTAGCTCTGCCACTGACCTGCTTGAGCCAGTCACTTCCCCTCTCTGTGCCTCCGTTTACCCCTATATTTTAAATGGGAATGCTTCAAGCTCTATGGCTGAATGTGTGCTACATACTGTGCTAAATATTATCACCACTCAGTGCATGATGGAGCTTGCAGAGTTCACGGGAACAAGCCTCGTTAGCTGCCCAAACAAGCCTCCTGCAAAAAATTCCAGTTGTTGTTTTATTACTGTTGTTATTAACTGGTTTGCATGGCTCTGGCTTAGGTTCCAGCCCTATTTTCCTTCCTTCTTTTAAGTGGTTATTTACTAGCTGCTTTTCCCAGCGCAGTATTTCATCTGAGGCTACGCCTCCCCCACCCCAGTTTTAGTTAACATTAGAGGGTTTTCTTTTTTATAGCGTCAGATGTTTCCCATGCTATGAATTTCCCTGAGCTAGATCAGGTCTCCCATAAAGAGGGAGAGTTTAGTGTGTGCTTCAAACTGCGGCATTTCTTGTTAAAAACTTTGAGGCGAACACAAGTTCAAAGGTTGGGTGCTGCACAGGAGTCGTGAGCTTTACCATCGGCTGATGAAATGGTACAGTATCATGACATGAGTCTAGGCGATTATAAGGGAATGCAATGAAATCATTCCTACTAGCAGTAATAACTCTTCATAAGAATGGCTAAACGCATGTCCGTGGCAGAGGATCAGTGTGAACGTGTGCTGATGAAACATGAAACACGGCTCCTGATTACTTGCGGTCATTACCTTTCCCCAGGCACTTTTTGCAAGCCTAGGGGAGTTAGGCCCAGAATCGTGGCCACATTCCAAGCCGGGTAATTACTAGAGCTGAGTGGATTAATTTGTAACCCAATTAGTCATAGAGTTTCCACCGCTTTTTGTGCTCACGAGCAGACTGCAAAACTCTCCGATTTATTGATAACGCAGAGAGATTTGTGAGTTTCGCTGCACTGCGTGAACAGTGCACGTCAAATATTTCATGGGGCAAATCATCAGCCACTATGCATCTGTCTCATGCCACTGCAGCAACTGGCGCTACAGTGAGTCACAACCACTGAGGAACTGGCTATAAGACAGGTCTCTGCATATTTGGATCAGAATATTTTAATAAGAAAGAAAAACAAGTCTATTAATATTTCTCACGTATGTTTGGATACTGACCCTGCTGTGTCTCGGTATGGTCAGATCTGTGAACTGAAGCCAAAGCGCAGTATGGCAAAGGGGTGGAAAATATATTACGCTATTTGAAAGGTTTTCAAGAGCCCATCAGACCAGGATCTTCCCATCCTGTTTCCAACCGCCATCATTATTTGATTTAGGGTCAAAAATAATGTAATGGGTCTTAGATGTAACTCTGTAATTATTCACCACCCTCGTCTCCTCTCATCGAGCTGCTGTATCTCAGTGCTCACCGCCGAAGCTCTAAGTACAACTTTCCCTTCTCTCCCCCTGCGTCTGCCTGGGGCTCCTTAAACAGTCTGGGGAGCGTAAAGCTCAGCACAACTAACAGCATCGACCTACAATAAACCTCATGCGCTGAGCTATGGAAAATGTATTAGCTGGTCCCAGCTACTGTCTGGCCCCAGCAGAGAGCAAACATCATGAAACCAGAAGAGCCAAGCTCTTCCCTAATCATCTCTGTCTTGAGCTGGCACTGGCCGCAGTTTCTCTTGTATCTATCCAGGAGCACCGTTCAGCACAGCATGGCTGCTGCTGGGTCATTAATTAAAACCACTCTTTGGTGGGTGTGTCTTTGGAATCAGTGGTAATACAAGGAGAGAAGTAATAAGAACTAAAGGAAAGAATGTCTTGGCCCTTGATAATTCTGTCTAGTCTTTTCGTGGTGCTGGGCTGAATAGGCCCGGGGCTCCAGAATTGGCAGGGGCAGTGCTGGGTGGAGGAATTCATCTTCTAGCAGGGGGACAAACGGAAAGGCGTGTTTGTGGTTACCCTGAGCTCCTTTTAACAGGCACAACTAGGATGACCAGACAGCAAATGTGAAAAATCGGGACTGGGGTGGGGGGTAATAGGAGCCTATATAAGAAAAAGACCCAAAAATCGGCACTGTCCCTATAAAATCGGGACATCTGGTCACCCTAGGCACGACCCTGAAAGCCCTTACCAAGGCAGAACTCCCAGAAGCCTCAACCGGAGCCCAATCGGTCCCCCAGTGCTTTGTAGGGGAGCGCGCTTCGCCTCGGTGCTCGCTCATACACATGCAGCACCAGGGTCAGCTGACTTCAACGGAGCTCCTCCGAAAGGAGTGGGAGGGAGAGCGGCGTGGGGCCAGAGACCCAGCCCCTCTGCTAGGGCTGAGGAGAGCCGCTCTGGCGAGGGACAGCAAAGACGGCCTTTGCACTCACCCAACTCTGGATCGTTCCCTGGCATCATGCTAAACATTGGCTGCCAGCAGCCCTCAGAGGTTCACACAGGGGCTAGGGACCAGTTGGATTTGGGGTGGTGGAGTAGTCTCTACAACACTGATTGTGCTGTCTTTGGAGACACGATCCTCCCCACAGCAGCTACCATGCACGCCAGGGGCTGGGCGACTCTCCCATGGGAATTCAAGCCAGGTGCTGTTTCCAGCCAACATGGCTTGATGTAAAATGATGCTACAATATAGCACAGAGGTTAGATTCCTGCCCTCGCAACCATGCTGGGATCCCCCACCTGCCTGTCATCCCCACGGCCTGCCAAAAGAAAAGCTCCCAGCCCATGGTGGCTTCTGGGCATTTGGCAGGAAGGGAATGCTGGAGTTAAGAAGCTAAGCAATTAATTCAGTCGTACTTGGACAGGAAAGTGTGCCGAACAGGTGTTGCTAGTGAGAGTGTCTAGACAACAGCAGGAGCTGATGGGGTTTGCTAGGGACAAGAAAGTAATGTAGAACTCAGCTCTTAACCCTATCTGAGCTTGGAAGGAAATGCCTCAGAACTGGCCGCAGGGGAATCTAGGAAGCCTTTCCAGGGAATGGCCCTGGACAGGAGCCCCTGGTCCAGGAGGAGGGTGGCCTGGGGTGTGTTCCAATGCCCCAGTTGTTTCCTGGTCGCAACAGCCCACCGTTGCCACTGCAGGGAGGGTGCAAGTTAGAACAGCCCTTAGGGCTGCTCTAATCCATGCCAGGGGCTGAACCAGGGAGCTGCTGGGTAAGAAGGCACAAGGCCCTGTGCTGGGCTCACACCCCACAGGGGTGACTTGCCCCCCACACAGCTGAAGACACTTTCAGTGTCGGCCCCGCTCCAGCAGGTTCTGAGAACACAGCGTGTTCAGTCGCTTCGTACTTCTGTTCCATGTTCGATCGGCGTGGCGAGGAAACCCACAGCAGCAGAGGAAACCCAGGCCTTTGACTCACAGCCACTGTAATTCAAACCAGACCAGGAACCGCCATCTGCCTTTTGTCAGCAGCACGAGTTGAAAACCTGAGCCAGGCCAGCGTTCGCATTTGGCTGTAAACGCCGAATAGGGCGGCCTGCCCTACCTGGCTGCAGAGATTTCAACAGGCCGGTTTGTGATTCATGGGAAATTGCTCCGAGGATGATAATTACACATCCCCTTCATATCGCATAATCGTTTGTGGCTGTAGAAGGTGGGACTAGCCAAACGGGATCAATAGCACGTCATAAACCTTTGCATCAAGGATGGGGGATGGGCTTGCCCCAGCTCTGAGCTGGGGAGGAGCAGGGGAGTTTACAGCGGCTTTTCCATTAGGTTTGGAGGCTAGACTGCAGGAAATTTACTGCCAAGTCATATAGGGCTTCATTCACCACTGCCTTACACTGGCATGGAGCGGGACTAACTTCAGCAGAGTCACACTGTAGTGGGGCAGCTGCCCCACTCCCTGAATTTGGGCTGCAACAGGCAAGTGGGCCTGCACAGATAGGGAGCCAATCAAGGAAGGCCTTATAGGGAGCCAATCAGGGCCCAGATTGGAGGGAGCCAATCAGGGCCAGGCTCAGCCCTATAAGAAGGCTGCTCAGGACAGGAGCAGGTAGTCTGTCCCAGGCCTTCAATGGCGAAGGTCTGTCTCCAGGCTGGGAGACTAGCACCCGGGACAGCGCAGTGCTGGGCAAGCCCGGGGAAGCAGAGGGTAACTCCAGCCTGGAATCTGCAGGCCCTGAAGGGATGGGCCTAGCCGGTGCGAGGGGCCGAAGGGGAAGCGGCACAGGGATGTGGACAGATGGAGGGAGAGAAGAAGGGCAGGACGGCTGCCACTAGAGGGTCCCTGGGGTGGGACCCAGAGTAGTGGGCGGGCCTGGGTCCCCCCCCTTTTTCCCCTTGCCTTGCACCCGGCCGACGGAGTGGCCATCTAGAGCTGCACCAACCCCCTGCCAAGAGGGGAGTGACTTTGAGGGTGCAGTTGGCCACATCGGCCAGGACGCAGAGAGGCAGCGGATTGATACCTCCCCTCCCCCCCGGAAGGGGGCGAGGATGGACTAAGGGGCACTGCCGGAGGGCAGTGGCTCAAAGAGGACGCCGCGAGCTTGGAGAGCAACGCGGGTCCAGACAAGCCAACCGAGGGCGAGACTATGGATGAGACACCACCAGGAGGGGGCGCTCCACTGGACAGAGCTAATTCCCGAGACAACCAGTAGGAGCACCAGGTGGTGAGTCCCAACCTCGTCACACACACTATGGGCGTAACCAGCAGTGAGTCGGCCCCATGTATTTGCCTTATAGGAAATGGACTCCGACCAGGAAGGGAACAATGCATTGGAGTAAAACACCTGACGTGGCAGGAATCTAAAGAGATGCTCAGACGCTTGCAGAACAGCACCATGAAATTCACCCCTGCACAAGAGTCTCACAGAACCCCAAACACAGGGTTAAGTGCTCCAGAAACCCCTGGGGCAAATTTCACCCGCTCTGAGGGCAGGGTTCTGCCCAGCGCACACGAGACGGGATGCAGCTGCGGCCCTCCAGGTGAGATCCTGGCTGACTCAGAGCTCTCCTGGCATATGCACAAGCCTAAAGGATGCCACGTCCTCCCCACCCGGCTGCTTCATGGACTGAACCAAATGGGGACAGGGCAGCACCCATCCATGCCCGGTATGCGCGGCTAGTGCCCACATAGGTACTAGGACCATACCAGGGGTCTCAAACACACGGCCCGTGGAGTTATTTGCTGCGGCCTGCAAAGCTCCTCACCCCTCAGAGTTATTTCCTGTGGCCGCCAAGCTCCCCTCACTCGCTACTACCCCTTCCCCCCAGGGCGCCGCATCCCCGCTCCTCTGCCTACATCCAGGCGCTTCCTGACGCCAAACAGCTGTTTGGCGGTGCTTAGCGCTTTCCTGGAGGGAGGGGGAGGAGTGGGGAGCCGTGTGCTCAGGGGAGGAGGCAGAGAAGAGGCGGGGCAGGGGCGGGGATTTGGGGAAGGGGTTGGAATGGGGGGGGGCAGAGTTGGGGTAGGGACTTTGGGGAAGAGGTTGGAATGGGGACAGGGAAGGGATGGGAAGAGGCGGGGCAAGGGCAGGGGCAGGGCCTCATGGAAGGGGTGGAATGGGGGCAGGGCTGGGGCCAGAGGGTGGGCTTTTGTATCTTTATATGAAAAGGTGTCAGTGGTGTGGCCCTCAGGCCAATGTACTAGTCCTCATGTGGCCCTTGTGGTGATTTGAGTTTGAGATCCCTGGACTATAGTCTCCACTGGGATTTGGGCTAGCCCCTGCAGCAGTGGGTGTGAGGCACGGAGAGTGTTCTTGTATTCCCCTGTCACCCTCACACACATGCACCCTTGTGACAGGCAGCCAGAACACAGCCCTGGGTTCATGGAGCTCTCCTGCTCTGCTACGAGGGTCTGTTCAGGGTACAGTTATATTCCAAAAACAGTTCAGCTAGTTACTTGGATCTTCAGTTCTAGCAGGTCGACCACATCCCCATGCCAGGGCTGGAGAACCAGAAAGTGAAACTGACCATAAAAAGCAAAGAGAAACTGACTGGGCTAGTGTGCTTAGCTAAGGAAAGTGATCCAGACACTCGCCTTCACTACAATAGGTGGCGTTCCTGCTGCGAGCAGAATGAGATCACTTGATTTACTCCATACTTACACTGGTGCAACTAAGATCAGAATCCAGCCTTGGTCCTTAGCCACCTGCCATCTGATAGGGAGCAGACTGATGCTGCGTTTCCATAGAGATACAACCTGTCCACACCCTCCCCGCACTGCCTGCACCAGGGGAAGAGGAGGGTCCCTTCCCGCTCACAGGGTGCTACTGATTAGTACCACATCAGTTTCTCACTGTCACTGAGCAGGTCACGTGAGGGCGAGCGCTGTGAATTAGGGAACTGCTCCCAGCTGGTTGGAGAATGGCTCCCAGGTGAGTTGAGGGCTTTAACCAGCTGATCTGCCCCCATTTAAAATTCTTTAAACAACTGTGCAGCACAAAAGCTTTGATTCCCGGCTAAGTTACAAGATAACAGATGTTCTCTCTGAAAGAGTATCGGAGGTCTCGGAGTATGTTAATGTCTATCCAACACTTGCACATTGGGCTGCCCCTGGATTTTGAATCCAGACCTACGTTTTTGCCTAGACTCCCTGAAAACATAGGGACTGTTCTGCAGAGGGAATTTTACGCTATTCAATTTTAAAAGAGGGCAACACACGTTACAAGCCCAGTCAGACTCCTGCCTCTGATTCAGAAGCCCCAGGTCCCTCTCTTAGAGTGCCGTGATCAGAGCAGTCTGAATGCAGTCTGGTACAAACAGACCAAAGCCTCTGGTCATCTAATACCCAATGAAAGAGTCATCGCACATTGCTGATTTTCACACTCAGTACAATTTATCTACAGAGAAGAAGTGGGGTCTAGTGGTTAGAGCTGGTTTTAATTCACAGCTCACCCACTGACACGCAGTGTGATCTTAGGCCAGTCACTTAACATAGACGTGTCAGTTTCCCCACCTTTAAAAATGGGGCTAATGATATTTACCCACCCCGGGGGCTACTGTGAGGCTTAATTAAGTGAGCCAGATCCTTTCCTGGTGTAAACTGATACAACCCCTTTGACTGAAGTGGAATTACACTGACTTACACGGACTAATAACCGTCATGAATTAATAACATGACCCAGTGTTTGTAAAGCATGTTTAGATTTTCCAGTGAAAGATGATATAGAGGAGTGAATTATGATGGAACCAGTTTAAAAAGCACTAAGCCATTGCTTAAAAAAATCAACTTTCAGTGCCAGCAAAAGACCCAAGTTCCTGTACAGAACATCACACGAAGATCTTGAGACGCTACATTCACTTAGATTGGATGTTCTCTAGGGCAGGGTCCATCTTTCTGATCTGGGTTTGTACAGCCTCTAACGCAAGAGGTTTTGATACCACGATACGCAGAATAATAAAGGCTAGGTCTATACGAGCATTTTCAACACGCTGGCAAACGTGTTTCGACTAACGTGATTTGAAACAGGACCTTGCACCTAGTGTAGACAGAGCAGGTAGTATTTAAAAGAGAGCTAGCAGGTCACAGTCAACCATGGCCTGGGAGGCAACCGTAACCTTTAACAAGGCAAGAGTCTGGCGTTAACAATTAGAATAATTGGTTCTTGCATCACTAGGCGGTGATTTCCGCACTCACAGGTGAAGGCTCACAGCTATTAAGTGGAGCTGTTGTGAAGTCTGGCAGTTGCATTTCAAGGGCATCTGTGCAAACTCTTTTCCAGCTTGGCTTCACCTCTGTTAACACCCTGTGAGTTTTGATTTGAATTTCAGGTTCAAATGAACCCAGCGTCTCTCGCTCAAACTCCTCCAAAGCCGCCTGGTTTCCACCTAAAAACCACAAATCAGCCCCAGCTTGTGAGCCTGAGCCACGTTTGGGGTCTCTAATAAAGTCTTCGGGTTCCATCAGGAAAGTTTCCCATGTCAACTGTACGCTCTCTGGAGCAGGGACTGTGTCTTCCTATGCCTTTGTACAGCACCTACCGCAACGGGGCCATGGTCCTGACTGGGACCTCTGAACACGAACACAGTAGAAATAACCCTCCATAAACTCATGTGGAAGGGAAGTAGCAGCAGCACCCATGACTGGGTCCTCACCTCCCTTCTGGAGATGTGCACCATCAGGGAGGATGGCAATCCAGTACTGCAGCCACTCAGGCTCCATAGCCAATGTGGGGCTGGATCCAAAGCCTAGGGAAGTCAAAGGAGTCTCCCGGGCTACGTCTACACTACAGCTGGGGGCAGCAGCAGCAGCTCGCCATCCTCCAAGCCTGACGGACCCCCCGGTCCAAGCTCAGGTGACTAGCCCGAGCCGGCGCCCAGGCAGCAACATGCTACTTATCTCAAGTGGCACTAGCGCTAGTCTGTCTACCCAGACTAGGAGGTGCGCTCCCAGCTGCAGTGAAGCCATACCCCCATTGACTTCAGCAGACTTCAGCTCAGGCCCTGGAAGCTGAAGGGATGACTAATTCTTCTCCAGACCTGTGTCTTGTACAGACAGAGGAGAACAGCCGTGGGAGAGACGCCTATTCAGAGAGAGTCAACAATCCTTTTAAACTGCTTTCCACAGCCGCAAAGAGCGCCCCGAGCCCTTCAGGGGAATTAACCTTTCCGAGAACATTTCTGCATCCACACCACAAATTCTTCTTCTGTTTTAACGACGACGGGAGCACTAAGCGGGCTCCTTGCTTTGCTGCCGGCAGCTCCCTTTCTCCCTCTCGTCCCGCTGTTGCCAGCTATTTAAATTAGATGTTGCCATCGCATTCTGCAAATGAGTCCAAGCTGCAGATGGTACGTTAGAATCAAATCTCGTTTCCTCCTTTAACCCTCTCGCCAGCCCGCGAGGTGAGCCCTCGTCCGTTTCAAGCGGCTTCGTTTGACGACAATGACAGATGGGTTTCCAGATCTTTAATTTGGTTCCACTTGTCATTCTTCCTATTGATTGTGTGAATGGCTGGGGGTGGGCAGGCAGGCTGGGCCTGAAGGGGGAGAGAGAACTCAGAAATACTCTGCTTCGCATAATTTCCATCTACTGTAAGTGACATAACCGCAGTCTGGGGAGGACAGGAAATAACTGACTGGGATTCAACAGGAAAGAAAATGCCCCTGTGACAGTCACACGTCCATCTGCAAAAGGGTACCTGGGCAGCAGGCCATATGGGGACTGTCACCAATATGACCCAGGGAAGAGTATTAAGCCTTGGGGTTTTTTTGGATTACCAAATGAATAAGGAAGAAGAGGAGGATTCCAATACAAATCTGTGCCACGGATCACAGGTCACTTGGCATTTCTCAGCCTAATTGAATCCCTCATTAGCACAGGTCTACCTCCTGCCCCCAGAAAATCAAGCGGCTGCATTTGACTGTTAAGTTGTTCAGCATGTTAACATCCAGGCTAACTGAGTCGGACACACAGACCGCGCAGATCAGAGCCGACGGGGCTCCTACACTGCATTTAAAAGATGCTATATTATTTAATATTTTTGTGCTGCGGGCTTTAGGTGGCTTTGCTGCAGCACAGAACTATGAGGAAGCACCCAGCAAAACAGACCCAGCAAAACAGACCCAAATCCACAGGTTCAGTAGCCCTGAAGTCAGGGGGAGGTTGCCTTTGGAAAGCAGCATGAAAACTGAGTAAAGGCTGCAGGATTTGGCCCACGGATTGGCGAGTGCTGATTTGGCAGTATAATCTGAGCTCAGCAGAACTTTGATGGTAGCCAACCTGACAACCCTCGTGCCAGATTTAATAGCCAGCAGGCGAATGGTGTCATCTGCATCATTAGCGCTTGGCTTGGGGGGCCGGGGGACCTGACACCGAGCCACTGCATGGTTCTGAGTAAGGAGCAGATGTCTTGCATGTGAACAGCATGAAGAGCAGAAGGCCATGTTGCCCCTGCAGGTGCAGGTGTGGTCAAAGGCAGCGGCAATTAGGATGTTCCATTACTCAAGGAGGGGGCCGGGGGAGATAGGAAAACCACGGCTGTGGTCTCAGCTGTGCAAAGCCTAGGGGTCTCGGAGGAGAAATCCGCTAGTGCATTTAGAACAGGGAGACAAGCTCATCCATGTTTGCAAACCTCACCGGATCCTGTAGCCAGCTCCATGCTGGAGGTGGGAATGAAGTGACCCTGTCTTCCCTTTTCCCTGAGATTTCTTTTGACAGGACTCAAGTTACTGATGCCTGGGACACTGCCCACTTGGCCCTGGGTGGAACGTGCTGTCTGTTGTAGTCTCTCCCCCTGGCTCCAGGTCCTCTTGGTCACACACGCTGCATCAGCCAGTCCAGGATAACAGGCTGACAAGACAGCAGCTCCAGGTAACGAGCTGAGCTCCCAGACAGCCTGTCCTGCACTGTGACCAAACAGGAGGACATGGGGATTTGGCTCTGCACCCCGTAGGCAACCCACCTCCTCCTGGCACTGGGAGTGCCTGAAGAGACTTGGAAAGGGAGTCAGCAAGAAAATGAAGCAGATGTGACCAAGCCTCCAGCCTCCTGGGCAATGGGGCTCTCCAGACGAAGTGAGATGCTGGACAAAGAAGGCCAAAACCCCTCGTTCCGACAGCCAGCAATGACTCAGGGAGGTCGCTGGAGGCTTGTTCTGCTCGCTTTGCTGGCGGGTGGCTGGGGCAGGACACCCACAGAACAGTGTGCAGAGCCCCTCTCCAGGCCTGGGCTGTCAGGGGAAGCAATAACACTGCTTTAAAAGGGGAAATTTTGCCTAGCAGGAGGAGCCAGCGTTCCTGGTTCTAGTCCCAGCTCAGTCATGTCCTGGCTATGTGACCATCAGTAATTCCCCTTAACCTCCATTTCCCCGTCTCTGAAGGGGGCTTAACCACGCTCCCCAGGCTCGTGCAGAATGGGAGGGTTTGTGTGGACTTGAGTCTTTAGACTCCTCCAGTAGAAGATGCAGAATATTTGTATATAACCCCTGAGGAATTCAAAATTCTCTGTGTCCCAGGATACAACGGAGCCCCACATAACACTCCGGCCCATTGAGGCTAGGCCTGGGCTGAATTAAGCCACTGTAGCATCCAATGCACTGGAAGGACCAAATCTGGCCCATATCCTATTTTGCAAACTCTTAAAAGTGACCCAGGTGATAAGAATGCCCCTGGTAATTGAGGCTGGACTTGCCTGCTAATATGATAAGAACAATGCTTTAAAGCAAAACACTTTTCAGTGGTGTTAATCCCCTGGCCTGGGATTAACACCTCAGAAAACTTGGTTCACTTGGCATTGTTTATGCTGTGTTTACTTTAGTGAAACCACACTGGTCAGCTTCACTTTCTGGGCCTGATTCTACTTCACTTATCCTGGTGAAGCTCTGCTAACATCCAGATTCACAGCAGCACTCTACCACCACATCCGCACTGCAAAGAGGAGTGGGTAAGGGAGCTCACCTGAGGACATACCCACACCTCAGGAAAGCTAGCTAGCTTGGCACCTCCTTGTCCCGAGATGCGCGCTTGTGTGTGGACAAGGGAGTGTCGAGCACTGTCACGCTCTAGACATATGTAGGGTCAGCAGTCTAGATCTACCCTCTGTGAGATGAGAATCAGGCGGTTTTTCATCACTTTCAGCTTCTCGGGCCCTAGCACAATGCCCTTGGGTTTGATTTTCCAAGACTGCCGGTGAAGTTTTGAATTTAAAAAGTCTCTTTTCATTGCCACCCCCTGTAACTACTGATCTAGAGTCCTTTCCCCACCTCCTCCTAACTGCTCAGAAACAACAGCTTGCCTGGTCCCAGGCATCTCAAGGGCTGACACAGGACATGTGGCTGAATCGATGTTCTAAGGCACACTGGGGCTTCTGGGAGTTAGGGAAGAGCATCTCCCTTTGTCTCCTCCGCCCCTTGGCCACAGAAGGTGGTTTTTTTGCAGGCAGAAAGCTGTCACCTCCCCATGGCAAGGCTCTCTGTGAGATGGAAATGGCATCACATTTCCCACAAAAACGGAAAAATTCCCATCTGTGTCAAATTTGCAGTTTTGCCTGGGGAAAGATAAGGAACAAATTTCAGTCTTTTTACCATAAAAAAAAACCCAACTCATTTGCAGGCAGAAAGCACAATAACATTCCACCTCGGGCCCCAGCAGTGACGCAGTCACACGGACAAATAATGGCTGGTTTCTGCTCTCCCCAGCTTACCAGCCAGGGGCAAAAGTACCACCCAGCCACCAGGCCTGCAACAATGGGCTCTCATGGGCGCTGCCATAAAGGGAGAGGAGAAAAAGCCAACGAGCACCCCCATGTATTTCCAAGGCAGATTATTGCTGATGTGTGGTTGCCACATGGTTATTTTGCTTGACAACCTGTCCATACCTCTGTACTGTAGAAGTCCGTCGCACTTCAGTATTAGCTGATAAAAGTTTCCCCGCAGACAGGGAATGCTAAATAGTCAGAAATCTGTCCAGATCGAGCTCATGAACTTAATACAACTTCCTGCACTATCGTGATTTTTTTGGACGCCTCCGAACACGCACGTGTCTCTTTCAGGGATGTAAGAGGTCATCTCGCCCACTGTCCCTGAAGCCCTGGAATCAGACCCAGCTGGCCCCCACATGGAGCCCATACAATGCAGAAGGGAGCCGGCTTGACACAGCCACCCTTTCACAAAGCCATTCCTTGGATTCCCGCACAGAAAAACGGAGCAGAGACACTCGGTAGCTTTTGTCAGATCTGGGGCATGTTTCCATCTCTGGCACCATTCTGGCCACAGTGGCTGCAGCTAAGTCGGAGTCATTTGCTGCTAACAGCTCTCAAAGCTTCTATTAGACAATCCTGTTTCAAAGGCTAGGGCTCCCCAGGTCGGTTTTTATGGATTCCACATTTCTGCAGAGGGTAGTTTTCCAGTTAATTTGTGTCTCTTGGTTGCTTGGAAGTGATCAATGCAGGAAAATAATCTGTCTCTCTCCCCCCTGCCCCTCATCCCCACTCCCATACATCCGTGCACCCTGCCACTCGCCCACCCTTATGCGGGAGTCTTCACTTCCTATCCTAAACTTGTGCTGTGTTGCCCTGAGCTGTTAGACACTGTCACTTTTATAAACATATTTAACGGGTCGGGGGGCAGGAAATTGTTTCATACGGGGCTTATTAAAAACACTTTAAGCTTCCCTATATTATTAGTGGTGGTGGTGGGGTTTTTGTCAGCATGATACCCCAGTACACGTTCCTAGGGTAGACTCCCTCATCAGTTTAAACCATGACTTGCACTGCACAGCACAGCACATCCACACTAGGCATTTACGTCAGCTGCACTGGTGCAAAAAAACCAAATCAATAGTGTAGACATGGCCTCAGCTTATTAAATGTTTAGGGGAAGATTTTCCAAAGTGCCTAAAAGATTTTGGAGCACAAGTCAGCAGGACATATGCTCCTAAATACACTAGACACTTTTGAAAACCTGCCCCTAAATCGTTTTCTTTTCACCACTTGTTTAAACGCTTTGCATTTCACTCAGCTGGGAGGATGACATCAAGTTTTGTTTCTGTTCAGTTTCACTTTCAAGCTCTCAGACACCAGCAGGGTGCTGCAATGTTTGGCCTGCAAACACAGCAGAATGGGGATTGTTCCGGTTCCAATTAAAATACAATTCACTGAAATTTTCAACAGAAACCCACAAAAACCTTTCTATTGAATTGAACTCCCTTTTTACAGAACCGAAATCCACCGGGCAATGGCCCTTTAAACAGCTGCCACGTTGCACCCCAGAGGTGGCTGCATTTCAGTAGCAGATGAGTAGTTTCTTTGGTTTAAGGGGATGATCCAGCACTTTTATTTACTTCAATGGGCTTTAGATCAGCCCCTCACAGCTTTGAAGCCCTTCAGGGTGAGCGTACTACGGAAACACAAGGTACTGTTATTACAATCACGTCTCAAAGCTTCTCTCTACAGCTGCCCTGAACTTGCTAAGTCAGGATGGGAAACTTTGACCATCCCAGCCAGGACCACCCAGCTTCTTCTGGGGCTTGGTGAGCAGCCTCCTGGCATGTCAGGAATAATTCTAGGAAACTTTCCATGTGCTCTCCTCTGGCTTATTTCCTTTGGCAGCTGGTTACAATAGAAAATAGTCGATGGACATGCCGCAAGCCACTGACCCTCCCGCTAGAAAAGAAAAAAGGCGGGAGGGAGACAAAGGAAAGAGAAGCACCTGCTTTCCAGAGGACTCAGCGTGGTTTGTCCTTCCTTCTGCCCAGATCTTAAGCACCAACAAGTAATTACAGCCTGGCCAGACACAGCAAGGATTTGAAAGGACCCCAAAGCCCTGATGCTACAGTTCTCCCCCCTGTGAACTCTGGGCCGAGCCACTCCGTGTAACATTAGCCTTTGAGGAAACTCAGTGGCTGTGCTTCCCCCAAACCGCCTTCTTCAGAAGGAAATCATCAAACGCCCGTCAGCATCAAAGCACGTTCCAGCCACATGTCATTAGTGGGGATTCAAACAAACGGTTATCAGTCTATCTGCCGGGCATCTGGAATGAGGGCTGGGAATGGGGAAACAGCAGCTGGCCAGTTCTAGCCAACGTTCTGAGCACGGTATAAAACAGCGAGGACCAACATCCAACAAACTGAACCTTCCTGAGCTCTCTCCACAACCAGCTCTCTCACGTCATCCCTTGCAGGCTTGGAAGGACAATTCGGCCGCACAGTAAGGCCTGGTGGGCAATGCATCTTAGCTTTGGTGAAGCTAATTCCACCGGCAAGGAGCCCTTAACAAGAACATCCGGACTCCAGTTCCCTCGCTGGCTGGCCCAGCCGCTCCATCTCCATGGATTTATAGAGAGGCAACATGATATGATGTACAGACACATCATGGGAAACCAGCTTATCCCAATTACAATTGCCTACTACACTAGGGTGACCAGACGTCCCGATTTTATCGGGACCGTCCCGATATTTCCTTGTTTGTCCCGCGTCCCGACCCACATGCGGTCGGGACAACCGGACAAACAAGGAAATGCCCCGAGCCTCGAGCCCGGAAGTGCTCGCGCCCCCCCCCCTGCCCCGACTCCGCCCCCTCCTCCCCCGATTGGCTCCCTCCCCGAATCCCCGCCTCTTCCCCGGGCTCACCATTCCCCCTCCCTCCACAAGCGCTGGAGGGAGGCCCGGGAGACGCAGGGGAAGCGCGGGGCCGGGGTGAGTAACAGTCCGGCCTGGCCCAGTGCAGGCAGGACTCAGTTGGGTGGTTGGGAGAGGAGGGGGGCGGCCCGCGGGGCCAG
Source organism: Chrysemys picta bellii (assembly GCF_011386835.1). Taxonomy (NCBI): domain Eukaryota; kingdom Metazoa; phylum Chordata; order Testudines; family Emydidae; genus Chrysemys; species Chrysemys picta. The sequence continues at coordinate 84,288,975 of NC_088800.1, forward strand.
GCGACGGGGGAGGAAGCGGCCATGGCGCTCGGCGGCTCTGGCGCCCCCGAACCCCCCGAGCCGGGGCCTGCAGCAGCGCGTACGCTGGGCCCAGCCCCTGGCTAGGCACGTCTGGGCTGCCCAGCTGGTGCTATCCCGCGGCGGCCCCGGGGTGGAGGCATCGGCCGCCCAGCCCCATTCGTTCCCCTGCGGGACGGGGGGGCTGGGGCCTGCTGCCCCCACTCCGGGGCCGCCGCGGGATAGCACCAGCTGGGCAGCAGCCCAGACGCTGGCCAGGGGCTGGGCCCAGCGTGCGCGCTACTGGGTCCCCGCAGCAGGCCCCGGCTCGGGGGGTTCGGGGGCGCCAGAGCCGCAGCCGCGGAGCGCCATGGCCGCTTCCTCCCCCGCGGCAGTGGGAGCTGCAGCAGCGGCTGCTCCCGAGTCCCGCTGCCCGGGGGGGAGAACAACCGCCGCCTGGCCCCGCGGGCCGCCCCCCTCCTCTCCTTACCACCCGACTGAGTCCTGCCTGCTCGGGACCAGGCCGGACTCTTACTCACCCCGGCCCCGCGCTTCCCCTGAGTCTCCCGGGCCTCCCTCCAGCACTTGCGGAGGAAGTTTTTTTTTTTTTTTTTTTTTTGGCCCCGCCCCCTGCCACGCCCCCCCACGTCACCCCCCCCGCGACGCCCCCCCCCACGTCACCCCCCCCCCGCGTCCCGATATTTTTCTTTGGTGATCTGGTCACCCTATACTACACATTTATGCTACTGGTTTCCACTGTGGCCATCTTCTCCTAATTCCACTCCACCTCTTGGGAGGGGTGGGATGAGGAGCCCTACCCGAGATCCTGCCTGAATCTCTCTTCACTTGGTCTCCACATATAATACCATCTCCAGTGAGATCAAAGGAAGCATAAATGACCACCCAAAAGTTACGGAATGGACATGCTGCTGGACTTGATGGCATTCCACCTGAGCTGCTCAAAGGTGCTCACTATTCCAAGGCATCAGCCTGCATCCGCTGTTCTTAAGAGCCTGGGCATCAGCCAAAGGACAAGCAGAACAGAAAGATGGTATCATAGTGTCCCTGAACAAGGGCAAAGGATCTCAAACTGTGTGTGGCAACTACAGGCCAATCTTGATGGGGTAACAAGCCTTGTGGACAGCGGGGAAGCAGTAGATATGGTATATCTTGACTTTAGTAAAGCTTTTGATACTGTCTCACATGACCTTTTCATAAATAAACTAGGGAAATGTAACCTAGATGGAGCTACTATAAGGTGGGTGCAAAACTGGTTGGAAAACCGTTCCCAGAGAGTAGTTTTCAGTGGTTCACAGTCATGCTGGAAGGGCATAATGAGTGGAGTGCCACAGGGATCGGTTCTGGGTCCGGTTCTGTTCAATATCTTCAGCAGTGATTTAGATAATGGTACAGAGAGAACACTTATAAAGTTGGCAGATGATACCAAGCTGGGAGGGGTTGCAAGTGCTTTGGAGGATAGGATTAAAATTCAAAATGATCTGGACAAACTGGAGAAATGGTCTGAAGTAAATAGGATGAAATTCAATAAGGACAAAAGCAAAGTACTCCACTTAGAAAGGAACAATCAGTTGCTCACATAAAAAATGGGAAATGACTGCCTAGGAAGGAGTACTGAGGAAAGGGATCTGGGGGACATAGTGGATCACAAGCTAAATATGAGTCAACAGTGTAACACAGTTGCAAAAAAAGTGAACATCGTTCTGGGATGAATTAGCAGGAGTGTTGTAAGCGAGACACGAGAAGAAATTCTTCCCTCTACTCTGCACTAATTAGGCCTCAACTGGAGTATTGTGTCCAGTTCTGGGCGCCACATTTCAGGAAAGATGTGGACAAATTGGAGAAAGTCCAGAGAAGGGCAACAAAAATGATTAAAGGTTTAGAAAACATGACCTATGAGGGAAGATTGAAAAAATTGGGTTTGTTTAGTCTTGAGAAGAGAAGACTGAGAGGGGACACGATAACAGTTTTCAAGTACATAAAAGGTTGTTACAAGGAAGAAGGAGAGAAATTGTTCTTCTTAACCTCTGAGGATAGGACAAGGAGCAATAGGCTTAAATTGCAGCAAGGGAGGTTTAGGTTGGACATTAGGAAAAACTTCCTGTCAGGGTGGTTAAGCACTGGAATAAATTGCCCAGGGAGGTTATGAAATCTCCATCACTTGAGATTTTTAAGAGCAGGTTGGAGAAACACCTGTCAGGGATGGTCTAGATAATACTTAGCCCTGCCATGAGTGCAGGGAACTGGACTAGATGACCTCTCGAGATCCCTTCCAGTCCTATGGTTCTATGATTCATTGTAATCAGTCCCCAGAGAGGTCTTTTCTCATGTTCTGCTTGGTAGGATGCAGCCACTCTTTAACAGACATCATCATCTACAGCAATCAGGTTTCACTGTTGGGCGGTCAACAATGGACGCTCTCCTCACTCCCCGGCTTTTGGCTGAGCCACATTGAGAATTTAATCACCCGTTTCATGTGGCAAATATCAACATAATAGCAGCTTCTGAGCCAAACAGGCCAGCACTCTGGCTCACGCTTAAAAGGAGTTGGAGTCCCACAGTCTTTGCTAAATCGATGCGCAATCTTCACATCAGTACCAGTGCAAGTGTGCTTGTCAATTCACAGCTTTTGCTGAATTTCTACACAACCTCAGGTGTGCGGCAGGGATGTATTTCCTCCCCAGTGCTATTCTCTTGAGCCATTGACTGGATAGGAGGACTTACCGCTCCACATGTCAGAATCAAGGTGGGTCAAGAAGTGTTTACCGATCAAGACTATGCCAACAACACTGCCTTGCTTGTGAAGAAGTATGAGAATTTCAGACCTGTCCTCCAAGGTCTCCAAGACACTGCCTATGCTCTGGGATTGAATCTGTCCGGGCAGAAGACCAAGGTCCAGAACCTTGGATCTGGGCTACCAGAACCCTGGGTGCAGGTAGAGTCAAGTACTATGAAGAACACTGACAAGTTCACCTACCTAGGCTGAAAGCAGAGTTCAGATGGTCACAGCAAACCAGACACTGGACAATAGGGGGGAGGGATAGCTCAGTGGTTTGAGCATTGGCCTGCTAAACCCAGGGTTGTGAGTTCAATCCTTGAGGGGGCCACTTGGGGATCTGGGGCAAAATTAGTACTTGGTCCTGCTAGTGAAGGCAGGGGGCTGGACTCAATGACCTTTCAAGGTCCCTTCCAGTTCTAGGAGATGGGATATCTCCATTTATTTATTTTAATTAATAGGTCTTGCCCACTCCTGTAGAAAGACCATGTCTCACTTACGGACGCAAAAATGTCTTTGCATGGAGACAACGTTCAGGATCTACTGAACCTCTGTACTACCTGCCTTGCTATATGGGTCAGAAACTTGGACCCTCGTACAAGCAGAGTTGGGGTGGCTAGAGGCATTCCACATATGCTGTCAGCATCAAATCCTAAGCGTAATGTGGTTTGACTTTGTGCAAAATGTCACAATCTCATAGAAATCTGGTTTCCTTCCATCGCTTATTATATTTAAAAGCGGCGTTGCATGCTCTTCAGCCACGCTGTCAGGATGGACAAAAACAGCCCAGCGCACCATGCTCTCAAACCCTCCAATCGACGCATCAAGGGGTGCCCGCGCTGACCCTACCTGGCTCTAGCTACGGGCTCGGCCCAGAGGTTTGTGGATTCGCAGGATTGAGCCAGATCTAGGAGCTTCACCACACAATGCCTGGGGCGACACCATCAACTGGGTCACTCTGACTGGTGCATCAGTCCTCAGTGGACAGCATGTGTTTGATGATGAATGTGATCAGGACATAAGGCACGGAGCGTGTTTCATCTGCCGCACGACTGCTCCTCCCGCCTCACCAGCACAATTGCTGTTCCAAACTAGCTCCTCCCACTAGGGACAGCAACAGAGCTCCACCTCCTGAAAGGCCCAATACCTTATCTCAGGATGAGCCATTCAAGAGAAGCAAAGCAGAGGCATAAAAAGGGCTGGGGGTCCCCTCCTCCTTCCAGGGCTGGTCGGGGCAGCTCTCCGGGGGTGAAAGTTCTCCAATCAGGAATAACTCTCTATCCCAAAACAGTAACAGCAAAAAACCCACCAACTCATTTCCCTGGAAAGCTGGACGAGGCACTATATCAAAGTCCCCGTCTGAGGGTTTCAGAGAAAAAGAAAACATCAAAGAAATAGGAATTCAAAGCGTCCAGTATTTGCTCCCAAGTTCTCGTGTGTCAACCTGTATATTCCGGGCAATGTCTTAAGCCTTCGGAAGTCGGAAGCCAGCAGAGCGGCTAAGGTTAAAGCACAGAGTGCTGTCCAAAGTAGAAAGTTGCTATTCATTTTGTCCCCACCCAGGAGAGAAGTAAATCTTGCATGGCATTTTCCACCGATGCAGCCATGATATTGAACGTATTTAATTTAATTTGAGCTGTTTACGGTCATCAGCTTTTAGAGTCTGCTTAGAAGAAAACAGAATTACTTTCATTTCTACGTTTGAAACACTTTTCAAAGGCCATCAGCATTTGGGCAGCTTCCACCTTTTCTCGCGTTGCTAATTAATGGTCCCATTTTTTATTTTGGGATGACTCCGCATTTTCTGCAAAGAGGAAACGTACGTGGGAAATTCATAAGACAAAGTGACTGGTCGGTTAACTGGCCAGAAAGAAGAGCACCTCACAAAGGTGTTTCCAACTGATGTATTATTATGTGTACTGCACTAGCTGCTATACAGACACAGAACAAAAGGACGGTCCCTGGACCCTAAGAGTTTACAATCTAAGATGTAAACAAAAAGCCAGATTTGCAAACCTCTCTTGCACTGGTGAGCATTCACTCACACAAGTCACCCTGAAGTCAATGGAACTATTCCTGTGAGTAACTACTCACCAATATGAGAAAGGGTGGCAGTCCGGCTCAAATGCAGGAGGTGATGGGCATGATCTAACACTAGATAGGCAGATTAGCCACATACAGACCCACACCAGAACATCCGTTCTCAGCCACCCCATGTCCTGGAAGTATGAAATCGGGACCTGGAATAGAATTTTCCACATGGCTCCTGTCTTGGTAATGAGCCAGACCACAACACTGGATCCAAAGTACATTCAGACTTTGCAGTTGTTCCAAATGCAGAGCGGGGTTTGAATTTTCCAGGTTTGGGCCATCTCTAAAAATTGGATCTCTGCGCAGGATCTCCCAGAATCTCTGTGCAAGTCTCCTTAGCCTCTGAAAAAAACCCTTCAGGATCTAATTAAAAGACAGTGAAGGACAAACTGATTCCAGCCGTGACTATACCCAAGCAAAACCTTTCCTTCAGGTTCAAATAGTCGGGTTAAATTGTTGTCTTTTCTTATTTTTCACGTTTGCTGCAGCCTCTGCCCACCAGATTCCACCCGGGAGTATTCACTGGCTGTTCTTTGCGAGACAGCTTGTTAGCTGAAGTTTCAAGCACAAGTCTGCAGACTCAAGGCAGTGGTGGTGCCAGAGAGGGGGGAGGAGGTTGTGTCAGAAAAGCAGCTGCTTTTTGAGGGTCTTCAGAACCACAAGCCCAAAGATCTTGAGGTTCCTCCATCGCTACTAAAAACCCAGGCACATAAATAAGATTTGTGGGTTGTTTTTTTTTTTTTTTTTTTTTGCTTTAATGCCGGATATCATAGAATTTGAACTGGATGATTCCACTACCCTCTTTCCCCTAAACCTCATGTGCCAGCAACATCTTCAGTGCATCTTCCTTAGTGCCAATGAAATTACACCATGGTTGAATTTGGCCCCGATGTAAAAATGCTCACAAGGTCCATTAATTGCCGTCATTTCAATATCAGGATGGAGACCTACTCTGCTTTTATTAGGGAAGTGGCTCCGGAGACGTCAGAGACTCCTGGGTTAATCCTGAGACCACCAAGGAACTGGAAAGAAATGTTTGTCTGCCCTCAAGAATCACTTACTCTTTTAAGTGGGAGACTCACTCCATAAATGCTGGGGATTAGTACTGAGTATTTAATGCAAAAGCAACCAGGCCCCCAAGGAACCGGATACTTCAGTTTGGAAGGATTAAATTTAAATCGGTAAACATCAATTTCACCGTCCTCTCACAAGCAGACGAAAAAATATTTCCATTGATAATAATCAAAATGTACAGAGAGGCAAAGTAAGAAAAATGCTTTTATGAGAACTTAATACAGTTTGATTTAAGGGTATTTACTTGGTATATTTTGACATGTGACGTTGACAATTTGTGTTTTAGTGGTTATCAAGCTTTAACTTTTTGAATCTCAACATCTACTGACATCAGGGCCGGCTCCAGGCACCAGCGCAGGAAGCAGGTGCTTGGGGCGGCCAATGGAAAGGGGCGGCACGTCCGGGTTTTCGGCGGCAAGTCCCTCAGTCCCTCTCGGAGGGAAGGACCGGCCGCCAAATTGCCACCGCAGAATGAAGCGGCACGGAACAGCTGCCGCCGATCGCGGTTTTCTCTTTTTTTTTTTCCCTTCGCCGCTTGGGGCGACAGAAAAGCTGGAGCCGGCCCTGACTGACATTCATTATTGTCTGTTTCCCCCCATAACTTCCTGCAAGAGTGAAAATTTAAAATCAATAAAAATTTAAAAAAATCCTTTAATACAAGCATCTATATTATCCATCAAAATGATAAAAACAAACAATCGAATTCTACCAAGCCTAAGTCTACTGTACACAAAAATCACTTCCCCCGCTGCTGACATACAACCGTCTCTGGAGGGGACCACAGCAGCTATTTAATAGGGCACATCAATTGAGGGCAAGAAGAATACAAAATGAACACCTTGCAAAAATGAAACTATCAAGAACCATGATGTGTGACCAGAATTGGAATTTGGTCAGGCTGGACTGACACTCCTACTTCTGGTATTTAAAAAACATGACAGGATCTTCAAAAGACATGGGGGGGGTGTCAAATTTTCAAAAGCACCTAATGGACCTAAAAGCCTAAGTGCCTTAAAAGTCAATGTGGACCTTGGTTCCTAAATCACTTGGGTACTTTTGAAAATTTGCCCCCAGAAGAGACGATGACCTGGCTTGACATCTCAGCTGAAGGACAGCAGGAGAGTTAGCTTCAGAGAGGTCTCTCTATGAAGAGGTCAAGGTAGCTCCAGTCTAATGTCTGGAGGAGATAGGTCCACCTCACAAGAAACACCAACAGCACTGACCCCACCTCCCCAACCCAAGAGCCATCAAGGACTGAATGGGCATTGGACAATGAATGAGTCTCTCACCTGCCTGATCAGGATGGAGACACACTGACTAGGCAGCGTGGCAGTAGGGTGACCAGATAGCAAGTGTGAAAAATCGGGAGGGGGCTAATAGGCGCCTATATAAGACAAAGCCCTGAATATCGGGACTGTCCCTATAAAATCGGGACATCTGGTCACCCTACATGGGAGAAACTGTACTGTTATACAGACAAACAGAGGGCTTCAGCCTACGGCACTCTCAAGGAGACGTGTTTCATTAGTACTAAATTCATTTTTAAACAGATAATAAAACACAAGGGAGCATGAAAATGAACCTCGACCGAGTTTAAAAGTACAAAACACTAAAAGGATACGGATACATAGTAAGGGCTGGGTTTTGTTTTTTGTGGGGGAGGGAGGGAAGGGAAGGTCAAGTTGGGAAATTGCATGCATAAAATGAGGATGTAATGTACACCTCCCGTAAGTGTACCTGCAAACCGGATACAGGCAATGCCCATCATCAGCCATCTGTGCAGAAAATCCAACCACAGTAACTGTGCAAGCACAACCACAGGAACTGTGTTAGCAAACTGGGCAAGCATTTTGCACACTTGCTTGCACACCCTACTTTTTAAATAATCTGGCTCTAATGGTCAGACCACATTCTCTGCGGTTATTCAGTTCTGCAAGCTACCAGAACCCCACAACATGTCTTGGATAACACTGCTATGGTTTGGAGTAACATTTTTATGTAAGATGCAACATACAAAATTGTATTCCGGTATTTTATTGTGTAAATTAATTTACTTCATCATTTGTATTTGTTATTATTTATTTGAATTATGGTAACAACCAGGAGCCTGAGTCATGGGCCAGGACCTCAGTGCGCTGGGAGCTGTACGCAAACACAAAATAGAAAGATGGTCCCTCTCCCAAACTCCAACGGGGATCAGGGCCCCATTGTTCTAGGCACTACAGACACATAATAAGGAAGGGTTCTTACCCCAAACAGCTTGTAAATCTAAAACAGACGAGACAGAATTATCCCTATGTTACAGATGGAAGAGAATTGAGGCACAGAGAGATTAAGCACTGGAATGGGTTACCTAGGGAGGTGGTGGAATCTCCTTCCTTAGAGGTTTTTAAGGCCCGGCTTGACAAAGCCCTGGCTGGGATGATTTAGTTGGGGATTGGTCCTGCTTTGAGCAGGGGGTTGGACTAGATGACCTCCTGAGGTCCCTTCCAACCCTGAGATTCTATGATTCTATGTGACTTGCGCAAGATTATACGCAAGAGCAGCAGAACTGGGAATTAAGTGTACATCTCCGGAGTCCCAGCGCAGTGCTTTACCCACAAGCCCACTCTTCCTCCCAGCAGGTAGAGTTCTATCCAAACAGTTCACACTGGAATTGGGCTGTTTCTAGGCATCCAACAGGGAAAAGAATTTCAGCTTCATCCTCCACTGCTCCTTTCCCAGCAAAAACCAGAGCCAAGCAGGTAAGCACGCACGGGCTCTGCCTCTCAGTCACTGATTGCCACCAAGTCGCCATTGATCTATTTGCACCAAACCCCCGCCACAGCAGCAATGCCAGGAACTGCAAGCCTTTGAAAAGAAACATCCTTCTTCTCTCTCCTGGGAGATGAATGGGTCCCCCTTTTTCCATCTCCCCCACCCCGAGCCATTCCCAAGAACCTTGTCGTTTTCTCTCCTAAATTTATCAGCAGTAAAATGTTTCCATGTGTTAGTCCACGCCGACTCGGAAAACGCAGAGAGTAAATTACAGCTGGTGATTTGGATGATGCTTGTGGTTTGGTCCCTGCTTTAGGTTATAGGCTCTGGGATGGGCTTGGGAGAAGTATGCCAGGAGAAATACTAATAGATCCAGACGAATGGCCGGGCCAAGAAAGAAAATAACCCCGCCTCGGCTCATTCAGGTCCCTAGAGGTGTCCTCGATCCTGACTGCAGTAGCCGGAGGAGGTGCTGGAATTAAAGTGTATAATCTGTTACTTGTGGTGCAAGCATCCAGACAAACAAGGGAGAACAACGCCAGCGCGCCCACTAGCGTGCTGGAGCGGGATGGTGCCTGATGCCTGAATTAAATTTTTTAATGTCTAAGACACCACAGGATTATTATCCCAGTGCTGCAAATGAAGGAGAGCGGAGGCACGGAGAGATTAAGTGATTTGCCCCAGGTTATACAGGGCAGAGCTGGAATTGACCCTACATCTCCTGCAGTCTTTATCCCCAGCCCCATTCTTCCTCCCAATGGTGCATCGTGCGTCGGTATTTTTACACCTGTGGGTTGCTCTGTTTTATTTATCAGAGTGAACACAGTGCTGGTGAAAGAAGCCAGACTAGCTGCCCTAGACTGAATTCCTTTGTCTGGCTACCGGACTAGGGTGACCAGATGTCCCGATTTTATAGGGACAGTCCCGATTTTGGGGTCTTTTTCTTATATAGGCTCCTATTACCCCCCACCCCCGTCCCGATTTTTCACACTTGCTGTCTGGTCACCCTATGCCAGACGGAGGCACTTCAGGCAATGCAAACTCCCCACACCCACCACTGCCAATTCACCCCGGGACGCCCACAAGAAAAGAGTGAGGAGTTCCCTCTCCACAGCCCATTCAGTCTGCCCAGCCTGCCCAGCAAGGGAGTGGACTGGAGAGAATTGTGAAGCACACAACCATGTCTCCAAGAAATAACCTTAGGCCACTGACTTGTGTCACAAAGGCCACGAGCATCCAGATGGTGATGACTTCTGGTCCCAAGCCCCCTCTTCTCTGAATCCCCTGGGTGGCTCCAATCCCTTGTCTTTCCCTCCTGCTAACTGCTTCTCAGACAATCGATCCCATGCGGAATTCTGGAAGGAGGGGCTTTCAGAACACCTGAATCATTCAACTCAAAGAGTGACATCAGTTTACACTTCCTCAGGATCTGGTCCAGAAAACATAGGGGAGGAGTCGAAATGGTTACAACTTACAAAAGCAAAAACTGTTGCACCTTTTCCTTTCCTTTTTAATTGTGCTGGGCATGAAGAGACAACGATCAGTGCACGAGAACCTGTAGCCAATGCTCCTCATCCAAATGTGTGGCATCCTAAGGTACTGCACCTTTCTTAGCAAAGGGACTCGCCCTGCTGGCAAATTCTTTTCAAGGTGATCCCTTTAGTCAGATGACAATTTCTGCATCTTGGGGCATATGTCATATAGTCACCTTGCAAGGCCTTGTGGTTCCAGAATCATTCAGATTTAGGCTATGACTACACTACAGTTTATGTCGGGATAATTTGTGTCACTCAGGGGTGTGAATAAGCCAACCCCTGAGCAAGATAAGTTACACCGACCTCCGTGCCGGTGTGGACAGTGCTTTGTCTCTCCTGCCACCACAGTGACCGCCTCTCGCAGAGGTGGTTTTATTACGCGGACAGGAGAGCTCGCTCCCGTCGGCACAGAGCGTCTTCACCAGCCGCGCTGCGGAAGAGCAATGGAGTTGTGCCGCTGTAGGGTTTCTAGTGTAGACAAGCCCTTAGCTCACAACAGATCCAAAGACACCCACCTCCCATGACCGCTCAGCGCAAGGACTGGTCGGAAAACAAGACTCCCAGGATGCAAAAAATGTCAGCGGCACGGCATGTGTTTTCATTCCGCATCAGAACAAAACCGAGACCTGTTGAAACTTCGCATGGAAAATTAGCGAAGAGACCCCCACCCACACTAGAACACCCACTAGCCCAGTGGGAGGTGGAAGACCCAGGTTCAGCCTTATTTGGAGCAGGGACTTACTTGAACCTAGGTTTCCCACGTCCCAGGGGTGTGCTAACTACTGGCATCTCTCTCCCCCTTATTTTGACCAGAAATCCCATGGACCCAAGAAACCTTCCTGACAAAAGTTTTGGCTAAATCAATAAATGTCTGCAAAAATTGTTTGGCTGCAATGGATCGGCCTTTTCTGATGGGAAAACGTTTCACTGATAACTCTGAGCTGCCGTCGAGATCTACAATCATGGTATTAAACCAAGAACCACCAGCGGGGTGGTGACTGGCACGGCAGCGCAAAGGGCTGAGTTGGTGCATTCCTGGATCACAAGGCTGTGGCGAGACTCACCCTCTCCAAAGGGTTGGCTACGAGGCTGTCTCATCCAGGAGCAGCACGCTCGTGGGAAGAGCAGGAGGGCTGCGAGGATGGATGTGTCCTGGGGCTGCCAGGGACGAGCTGCAGGCTTTGGCTGGCAAAGGAAAATGGGCATGTTTGAGGTTAGGGCTTGAAGCTGCTCCCTGCTAAAAACAACTACAGCGAGTAAAGTGGAACGTAGCTCTTCGGTGGATAATCACACGTCCGGCCGTGCTAGCAGGCGGGGTCAGGTCCAGCCTTATTTAACATCTTCATCAACTTATAGAAGATGAAGAGGTCTCCAGGGTTCCCGCGCCTTAGGCGTCCCCTATGCTTCCTTCCCCCTGGGCATCCCAAGGGCTCTGGGAACGGCTCCAGCACTCCCCTAGACCCTGCTCTGCAATGTCCGGGTGGTTTTCCCACTCCAGTTCCAGTCCTCGGGCGGGGCCCCAGACAGTCCACCCCTTCTGGGGTTGTCAACGAACCGAAAACCCATCCCAAAACTGGGTGAAGGCTCTCTGCCTGCAGAGGGCATTCGTCAGGCTGGGTCACTAAATGGCGTTCACATGTCAATAGAGAGGAATAGTCCCCTCAAGGTGAGTCACCACTGGACCCTCCCTTCCTTCTGGCCGTCGGGCAGGGGGTGTGCAGGAGCTCCTGCCTTCTTCTCACCAGGAGCTGAGCACTGGGGACCTGCTCTCCTTCCTGGCCTGCCAGCAGCTGAGCTGGTTCTCTCCCTTTTAAGCTCCTGCCTGCAATGCTGACATCTCTCACAGGTGGGATAGGGCAGGGCCACTGGAGCAGGTGTTAGCTCATTAACCCCACGCCACCTGGTGTGGGGTCTGTGTATCCCATCACAGCAGCAATCAGCACGGCCACGCAACAGGCTGATGATGGTAAACTGGGAGGAACTGCAAAGACCAATGAGGACCCAGAGGTAACACAGAGTGACCCAGAGACATGGGCATGACATAAAATGCTATTTTGCTTGGGTGGGGAATGCAAGCAAATACACCTGGGGGGGAATGAAATGAATCTTCAGGGAGACAGAGGGGCCCGGCTGAGGTTGGACTGCACTGTGAACGGCCGGTGAGCAGTGTCAGCATTTCTCTGGGGATCCCAGCAGCTGCTGCGGAATTTTATTTTTTATTTAAAAAAAAAAAGTTTCTAGCCCTTGCGGTGACAGAGCTCGAGGGCAGGTCTACACTTCAAATGCTACATCGATGCAGCTGCACTGCCGTAGTACTAACGTGACGATGCTCCTATGCCGACAGGACAGCTTCGCCCAGCGGCGTAATTAATCCACCTCCCTGAGGGGCGGTAGAAGCTCTCCGCACGGGGGATTAGGTCGGTATAACTACGTTGCTCAGGGGGACGGTTTTTCACGCCCCTGGGTGACAGTTACACTGATGTACGTTCATAGTGCAGATCTGGCCAAAGTCTCACTGTGAACTGACGCAGCGTCCTCTTTCCACGTCTTCACACAGACAAACAATAACTCCCAAGAGAGGTGTGAACAGGGCCGAGAGCGGGTTTGGGCCCTGATGAAAAAAAATTGTTGGGTCCCCCAGCAAGGGCGGACTGGCTAAACAGGGCCGACGAGAGCTGGGGAAAGCCGGGCCCCCTTCCGGACCGCCGGGCCCCAGTAATTTGTACCGGCTTCCCCGCCTCTCGTCGGCCCTGGGTGTGAACTGGGCCCATTTGTCTTTATGGGACATTTGCACTGGAGCCGAATGATGACAGGCTAAATGTTATCTTTCGTTAACTATTTCAATGCTGATGACTTTAACAGAAACATCTAGCCGGTCTGGGATTGTCATCAGATCTGGAGAGAACAACGTCAGCCACACACCGTCCCAGCACACCGTGGTGTGGATTCTGGCCCTTTGTAGTCAGAATCAAACAGAGTGCCCAGTGATTTCGCTCCACAGATGCCATTGCATATAAGTGTGTGTGTGTGTGTGTGTGTGTTTGTGTACACGTTTGTGAGTAAAACAATTAAACCACCGGACCCTAATTAGAAAATATTTCCTGCATACTACTGTCTTGTCTTAGCATCTTTAACTAAATACTTGGACACAGGGGTGGATGGATGGATGGAGCTAGACAGACAAACAGATCAATCAACTCATCGTCTGGCAGCTGAGCCACAAACTGATGCCACTCCTGGCCTGAGACAGTTGCAGGGAAGACATGGCTGCTTTGTAAGTAGGGCCGGCTCCAGGCACTAGCCCTCCAAGCATGTGCTTGGGACGGCACCTGGAGGGGGGCGGCGCTCACCCGGGGAGAGCGGGGCCGCGACCGGGCTCGCCGCCCTCCCCCCGGCACTCCGGCCAGTCGGGGAGAGCGGGGCCGCGGCCAGGCTCTCCGCCCTCCTCCTGGGGCTCCGGACGGTTGGGGAGAGCGGGGCCGCGGCCGGGCTCGCCGCCCTCCCCTGCCGCGCTCCCCGCCGGGGGAGCAGGGGGCGGCGGGAGGCTTTTTTGCCTGGGGTGGCAAAAAAGCCAGAGCCGGCCCTGTTTGTAAGACCTGGAGAAGATGCTCTGGATTGGTGGTTAAGCTCATTTTGGGGAGGAGGGACCCAGAGGCAGGTTGAGGACATGCTGATCCCAGCTCACACCCAGGTATGGGAGCAAATGAAAAAGGAAAGGAGAATGCAGAGGTGGGGAGATACCGAAGGAAGCCTCTGTTGTATGAAGCCCTGCCTTGCCAGCTCAGGGTACCGCGTGATCGAAACAGCACAGTGTAAAGAAACAGAGCAGTGTGACAAGAAAACACAAGCAATCGTCAATCTCCAGAGCCGAGCGCAAACTGTGCCAGACAGACTGGAGGCCCAGCACGGCTATGATTAAACGGACACATTCCAACAGATCAACACTCGAGAGCCACTCAAACATGGCAGAAAAATCAGTTCTATTTAATCATTAGATCATCAAACTGCAGATGACGTAGGAGGCGGCCACCCCACCCCCGCCTCAGAATACAGGCTGAACAACGGCACAAAAGATACTTTAGATATATTCCCTGCCCCCTCCGGTAATAAACGTAGCCGGCGGATTTTTCCACTTTATTATTAGGTTACCGTATGCTGCCGAGGGGAGTGGAGATTGGGTCTTCTTATTTTGTACAAACATGGCACAGAATTTCAATAGATAGAGGCAACTGAAACTGGAAATTAAACAGAGAGATTCCTGTTTCCTGCTCGAACAGGACAGCCACTTCCGGTAAGTTTCATTCCACTGAAAGGGAAACCCCCTTCAGCTCCATCTAGCCCAGTAGTCCCATCACTCCTGGCAGGGCAGAAAGAAGCCGCGCCAAACCCCATTTGAATTCTTTAGGAGGAGTCACCAATCCCAGCTGGCAGCGTCTGATCAGCGGCCAAGAAACTGCTTTGGGACGGAGAAGCCTTGACCATCAGGATTTTAGAGTGAGCTTCCGAACCACAGTTCGAGTGAAAAATAACTAGGCTGCACTAAGGATGGGTGAAGTGGGTCAACCAAAATAGAAGCCACCCTAGAACTTGAAGAAATCCCCCAAATTGGCCATTTTTGCAAGGTTTGGAAGGGGCCAGCAGCTCCAAAGATCCTTCTTAAAACAATGCTAAAAAAAAAAAACCACCCAGTTTTTACTCATAAAAAATGACCTGGAATTTGCCTAAAAGTAAAGCATTGAAAGTAGAAAGTCCCCTGGACTGAGAGCTCTTGGAAGTATTTGGTCTCCAGATTACCAAGTCTCCATACACAGGTCATAGGTATTACCAGGCCGAGCGACTTTAATCCCCAATCTGAACACCCAGCTAGGACACTGCAATAATTCTTTGCTCCCGCAGGGGGATTTTATCGTCCCTCCTGGCTCACGCGGGCAGTGGTTGATGGTTTCCCTAAGAACAAGCGTAATGAAGGGTCGTCGAGATGGAAAAGCACTCGAGAGACCACAGTTTTGGATACACAAAGCATAACAGTGCAACTTGGCCTGCTCTCCACTAATACCCAGCCACTGAATTCAGCAACAAAGAGAAGTCACAGAAACCACCCCAGACGTCACAAGGAGAGTAATATGCATGGGAATCTTGTACATGGGGGACACACAATTAGTCTGACAGCTGGCCATCTCCAGCCACAGCCCTGCTTGTAACTGGCAAAGTCAAGTGAAAAGTCCATCAGTCCCTGGCTGTTCGAAGAGGTCGACACTCTGTTGTTAAAATCGCTGTGCTGCATCTGAGATACCGCAGCATGGTTGCAAACAGCAGATGGTCTTACCCAGCATCCCAAATGGGCTACGAGATCTGGGCACCAGGGTAGGAAGGAAGGATGGAGGTGAAACCGAAGGGCTGAATATTCTAGATTTATTCCCCGTTATTTTTTGTTTTTAATAGAGATTATTGGGCCAGGTCTCACTGGGTATAACAAGGGACTTAAGAGTTTTTGGGAGTTACCTTTTTAATTAAGGTAACTCCCAAAAACTCTCACTGCCTTCGAGACGCAAGACTGTCTGTTTTTCTTAGTTCAAAAAAAATGCAGAGAATATTTTTTCAATTAAACCTGCCTTTTTAAACCAACTTCCCTTCCTGGATCTATTAATCAACCTTCCCTTACAGAAAGGTGACCCCTCTGTCTGGCCACTTCATACCTACTGCTCTTGGTGAGTTTCAGAGTAACAAGATGCCAGGCGAGGAGATCGTTCAGGCAACTGACTCTAGGAGACAGTGTCTTTCATTTCTAGGCTGCTGGTATGAATCCAGCCCAGGTTTCTAAGCTGACCTAATGTCATTATTGTCCGATGGCTCTTTTGTGACCTTGGTGGAAAAAGTTGGTGTTTCTGATCTGGTGGCTAGAAGTCAGATGTGCACCCCACAAAATCTCCTCCACTACAGTGGTTATTCGAGTTAATGTGTTACCTGCACACAAGTATTCAATGCTGTGAGCTGGTCATCACCATGTTATTGTTAATTCATTGCACGACTGCAATTACGGTGCCTAGAACTCTTCAGATGGACTTCTTTTCATTGTCGTTTAAATCTAAAGACATTTTAAAAATGCAATGGCCCCCCTTGCTAGAATCTCAATAGATAGAGGCCTTGAATGCACCATGGAGTCTGACCTCACTGGTGGTGCCTCTCTCCCAGCTGGGGTGGGTCATGCTGGCAAATCACTGTGACTGCCTCTCGTGGGTCCAGTCCAGCTCCAATGAAATCAATGGAAACCTTTCCATTCACTTCAGCAGGTGTCAAGCCCCGATTCTGACAAAGTCTTCTGCGAGGGCACAAGAGGCACACTCAGGACTGCTCTGGGATGCAGATCATCCCAGGGGTGGGGTGGGGGTGGCAGGAAGTGAAGACAGGTGGCGAGACTTTGGGACTGGCCCATGGAACACAAGATGAGGGAAATATGAGGCCCAGAAGCAGGTTTTGTCAGACCAGGTTAGCCCGTAGTTCCATCAAGCCCGGGACACAGTTCCTGGCAGTAGCTAACACCCACGATTCCTGGAAAGGCAATTATGCACAAGGCCAACTGTGCAATGTTGTGCAATTGGAAGCGTCTAGTTGTCATTGGCAGAAGCAGCAACCGGTGCTGCCTTCCTGCATCCCCACAAAGCAGCTAACACGCCAGCCTCCTGCCGGCTTGCAAACAGATGTGGTTTACAGAGAAAAAAAACCACAGACTGACCTGCTGCCACTGCAGAAATAGTGTTGCCCGCCTTACCCACCGGAGCAAGGCTGGAAATCCTGACAAACGGGCTATGAATGCAGACGCCTTAGCGCAACGGAGGAGAGAAGGAGCGAGTGACCGAGAACAGGGAAGAACGTGGTGACGTCAGTGCCTTTGCCCCATGCATCTCTCCAAACATTTCACTGCTGAGCATCAGTTCTGCTCAGATGGTGCCATTTCCCATACAGGGCCAGATTCTCAGCGGGCGTCAGTCCGTATAGCTCCTACAAAGTCAATGCAGCTGTGTTGATTTAAGTCAGCAAAGGAACTGGTGCTAGGGTGACCAGGTGTCCCCCGATTTTATAGGGACAGTCCCGATATTTGGGGCTTTTTCTTATATAGGATCCTATTACCCCCCACCCCCCATCCCGATTTTTCACACTTGCTGTCTGATCACCCCAGGACCATACATTAGGAGGCGCTCTGAGATTTTGAAGGAAAGAACAAAACCGCCATCACTTTCCCCTGAAAGTTTCCCACTCTCCTGAAATCTGTTGAGAGACAGGTTTAATTAAAGCAGCGCAGCTCCCTAGTGCCAATATAAAGGTCCCCCTTATCAATTATTCCTATAGATGGACAGAAATGAGCTGTCCCGGTATAAGCACGTTTTCATCGTCGTAACTGGGGGGTTGTACATATCCCTATAAAATCCCACCGCTCCCCAGAATAGTTAAATCGGCACAAAAACCGTGCAGAAAAAGGCCTTCTCATGGGCCAGATCCTCAGCTCGGGTAAATCAGCATTGCTCCCTTGAAATTAACGAAGCTGCACAGATTTATAGCAGCTGTAACTATGGCCTTGTATTCATAAGTGGCACAAGCCCAGGCAGAACCCTGTGTTTATACACTCGCATAACACTGATCTGTTTGTTCCTGGTTCCCTTTCACAACAACAGCACAAACGATGGGAAACGGAAGGGTTTTCACAAAGTTTTCATCCAGCACACGCCACAAGTTCAGTATTTTAGGGATCAACCCTCAGCTATCAGGGTCTAGCTAGCCCCTGCAACTCATAGGAAGGATCCGAGAAAATTTTTCTCCGAACACACAGAGTTTGCCTTGGGACCACAATGTTCTTTCTTTTCATGTGTGGGTAATAAAAGCAACATCTTGGGACGTTTGGAGAGTATTAAATGGTCAGTCACGGAGCGGCTCTCCTTGCAATGCACACTCAGCTAATTATAAAGCTGTCCAGCAAGCCTGGGAATTTCATCGGGGGTTTAAAAACACTAAGTACGTTGGGAGCTCGCTCTGTACATTAGGTGGGCTGGTGAGATACAACTGAGTACAAATATTTCCAAGAGCCCCATTTTATATTACTTGTGGGATCTTCTTACAGTCCCCATGAGAAAGGCAGGAACGCTTCTCTTTTGGACAGCAAGTCTCCTTTTTTTATGGGAAATCCTGGAGGGCAATTTAAAAAGATTCTCCTTTAGCCATGTGATGTAGGGGGAGGCTTTTGGAGGGGAAGGATTAGCGTTCTCTCCCAGCTGCTGCTAAGTTCCCAGTGGCCACAACTGTGACAGCCGGAGTCTTTGGTGAATTTGGTTTTGCCCTCATGCTTTCAGGGAGGGTAAATCAGTCAGCAACGGATACACGGCATCCGACGTTAGGACACATCTGTGCCAGGCCTGCAGACTCAGGTGTTTACAGTGAGAAAATCTCACAGATAGTAGAAATGGGGCTTTTTACATTCAAGAAGCCAGCCCAGTTCTGGATCTCCACCAAACAGCATACTGAGGAAATTGAGAGCATATGTCAAATTAATCCAGGGTTGATTTTCATCAGAGTTTGCAAAAACTATGATAGGAACTCGCAGGCAGGATTCTAGATTTCAGCCTTTCCTGCGTGCAATGCAGAGCATAGCAAATTGCATTTTAAATGGCTCTTAACCTGCAGCGTGATCTAAACAGCGAAGGTTAGACACACACAGGCAGGATGACAGAGTACCTGTTGTAGCAAGAGGAGACTTAACCCCTGGAGGGGAACACAAGTAAAACAGATTGCAAATTAGAGCCAGGGAATAACAGATGTTTTGCGATTTTGAAAAGTAAACAAAAAAATTGTTTTGGGTCGAACAAAACATTTCATTTTGATTTCGGCCATTTTTAAACATTTTTTATTAAAAAAAAAAAAAGTAAAGGACATTTTTAAACTCAAACGCGCTTAAACCCAGAAATCAAAACATTTTCAGAATTTGAGGAGTTTTTTTAAACAAATATTTCAGAGAAATCAACATGAATTCACAAACTGTTTCAGTGCTGCCGAGTCTGCATTTTATTTATTTATTTGCCAAAAAAAGTTTCAGCCAAAATTTTTTGCTAGCTCTGCCGCATAGTCTCTTTTTAGAGATGGAGCCATCAATCCAACAACTCCTTAACAATGGGGTCGGATGAACTGTGACCCAGATCTGAAACTTGCCCAGTCTTAGTTTTGACAGGCAAAATCCACCACTGATTTTTGCCCATCTCTAAAACTTCAAGGATATTCCTCTAGACCCAAGATTTCATGCTGGGCATATCACTGATATCAAGGGGCTTTGGTAGGAGCTATAGAGACATCTCCTTCCCAGATGCCTGGCTGGTGGGTCTTGCCATTCTCTAGGTCAGGAAGGAATTCCCCCTCCTGCCCCCATATCAGACTGGCAGAGACTTTGGTGTTTTTTCACCTTCTGCTGCAGGACAGAGAGCAGGTCACTTTCTAGCATCATCTGGGCACAGCTCACCTAACCAAGTCCCTGCCATTTCAGGGGCCTCGGGCACCGGTGCATCTCTCTCGCTCTCTCCTCTTCTCTGCCATGGCACACAACGGTTTAGTCTCCTGAGGGCTGTAATGCTTCAGTCCAAATCCAAGTATCTGGGCTCAGTGCAGGAGAAACTAAGGAGGCCTGTGATGTGCAGGAGGTCGGACTAGATGGTCACGTCCCTTCTGACCTTAAACTCGGCAAGGCATCATGGTCAAGTCCGTGGGGCATTGGATTGGACATCAGAGACTGGATTCGATTCCTGGCTCGGCTGCTTACCTGCTGAATGACCCTGAGCAAGTCCCTTCCCCCTCCATAGCTTTGCTTTCCCTCCTACACTTTGTCTGTCTTGTCTAGTTAGCTTGCAAGCTCTCTGGGGCAGGGAGCATCTCTTCTGTGTGCAGGTACCGCGCCTCGCACGTCGCCATTCTGTGCGCAGGTCCCGCGCCTCGCACGTTGCCGTTCTGATCTCGGTTGGGGCCTCAAGGCAACTGTAAAACGAGTCATAAAAACATTGCAGGAGGACGTGGGAGCACTGACATAGGGTACGAGAAGGAATGAAATGAGGCTCGCACCGGGCAGTTAACTTTTTGCTCCACTCCACCTTAAATACCCTTCCAGTCGCCCACCTGGAAATGCTGCCCTTTAAGAGAAGAGAGGAGATGGGCGATGTCTCAGCTCTTAACAATGACACTATTTATAGACGCTGCCTGCGTCCCCCTTGCGCCGTTTGCTGAACTCATCCCTTCCAGTCCTTCACTCGCGGATTCAATGGATCCATTTTTATCTCCGGGCGGTAGCAGGGCGTTCACGCCGCTGACGTTCACCGAGCACGTTTTCCTAATCATGGCTTTTGGCGCAGGACAGTCGGCTCCCTTCCAAATCTCATCCAGGCTCTTCCCCAAACAGACCGAGCAGACAGTTCCAAGGCGAGGCGGTTAGAGCTGATCCGTCCATCGCTTTTCCAGCCAGGAGTTGAAATCTCAGCATTTCCAGTTGGCCTCGCCATAGGCACAGCATAAGGAAATGATTTCAGTGTTTAAAAAAAACAGCAACCCACATCCACTGCACACAGTCAGGAGCTGAGCAGCACTCGTGTATAAACGGGTGCCAGAAGAATATCAAGCCCCCATTTGTAATGGCAGCCAACTGGAATCCAGAGTACGCACGTCAGAACCATTTCAAAGGCAAAAGACACACACACACTGTGAAAGCGTCCCAGTATTTTTATGACAATAACGTGTCCGTAATTCATGGGAGCTGCAATTGAATAGCGCTCACCACTGAGCCCCAAATACCAACTCATGTTTATAGTGGCAGAGCTTTGGAGTTTCACTCCTGAATCTGGGGATCGGTCCAAAACAGACATGGGATCGGAGGATGGGATTTAGTGGCGGGGGCAGGGTGTTAATGCTGTTTTGTGTTGGTGGGGGTTTTTTTAAAGGGGGGGGGAATGTGATGGGGGCTGGATCGAATGAAGACAATCCACTGGGCTTCCCCCCACACCGGAAACCTATCGAAATCCATTTCTCAGGGCTTCTGCCAGCCATTGTGGAAGCCAGACATTTTTCTTTGTGTTTTAAATTGAATCTGGGCTCTCAGATGGGAGGAAGGTAACATAATTTGAAAGAGCCATTACAGGGCATGGGTGGTTACTGGGTTATAGCATCCCTCTCTGCACTACCATTACTAATGCTTTACCTCCTCGAGCACCTTTCACCAGGGATTTCAAAGCACTCTCCAAACCTTAACTGCTGAACCATCCTGTCACGCCTGTGAGGAAGGGAATTATATCTGGGTGGTTATAGCTGGGGAAACCGAGGCACAGAGAGGCTACGTGACAGGAAGTCAGTGGCAGATCCTGGGGCCCCAACTCCCTGTCTCCTGTACAAGCGCTACTGCTATTCATTATTTGTAATACGGTAACACCTAGACGCACCAACTGAGATGGAGTCCCTCTTGTGCTAGGCATTGTACGGACACACAGGGAGAAGCTTACAGAGGAGACAGACAAGGCGAAGGGACTTGCCCAGGCCATATAGCACGTCAGTGGCAGAGTTGGGAAGAGAAAACCAGGATTTCATGACTCTAGTCCAGTGCCTTGTCCACTAGGTGCTCAATCCTCCTACTGGTTTACTGGCCTATGGATCATACCCCAGCCCTACAGGCGAAGGTCTGTTACAATGGAAATACTGATAGACCCTTATTTTCCATCACTGAGAGGAACACTGTTAGGTTGTCAATGGGTCTGATCTCTCAGGGCATGTCCGCAATACAAAGCTACACTCGTAGCCCAGGCGAGTTACGTGCATGCCAAGGGAAGAGACTGTACTTATCAGATCGAATTGGCAAACTGCAGCTCCACACAGCATGCATTGAAGTCCTGGGGCAGTAAGTTTTAGCATGGACTTTGCAGAAGCTCTCACAGTTGACCAGCAGTGGCCAGCTCTTGGTGAAGAGAGTAGGTGGGAATATTTACCAGAATGTTTGATTAACATTAATGCTACGCTAGTCCCAAACTGCTGTCAATTAACAGAGATCCAGTACAATACAACAATGTCAACTGAGGATCGGTCCACACATACACACAGTTTGACTGTGTTGTGCTTTAGGAACCGAGATCGGAAAAATCACTTTAAGGAAAACTGCTTTTTCCTCCTCTGTCAGTAATTTTTTTTTACATGTCAGGTTTGTTTGTTTTTTATAGATATCCTAAAAAAAATTACATCAGAAAATATTTTGAGTAAAATATTCTCTTCCTCACAGCCTCATCAAAATCCATGTGCAGTATTACTTTCCAATCCCTTATGGCAATGGGATATTTTAAGGTCAGTTAAATTTATTCTTCACTCAAGATTTTTTCAGTTCCCTGCATATTTTAAACTGATTTTTCCTCTTTAACCCAGCTATGTTACAAAAAAAACTTTCCCTCTCTTTTCTGAAAAGAAAAAACAAAGTTGTCAAAAGAAGAGAAATTAATCAGAAACAGGTTCTCACATTTTCTAACTCACTACACTTTATACTTGTTACAAAAAAACATTGACAATGTCTCCCGTTCCCTGAATCCCTCGATGTTTAGAATGCTACCCGGCGTTGAGCTCGGAATAAAAGAATTAATCTGAATATTTGAATTTATTTTTCTTATTTGCCATTTCATGTCCCACAGAATAAATGTTATACACGAGGAGGGGTGCTAAACTGAGTGAGAACAGAAAGCTAGCCCTTCAAAATCTGAAGTTTGTTTATTTTTGTCCATGCTGGGGATTTCCAGTGTACTGGAATAAGAACTTACATTTGTATAGCGCCTTTCATCTTGAAGGAAGCCACAGACTTTTATTAACATTATATACAGAAAATACTTCGTTCGATTCTCAAGTGCAGCAACCTCTAGAGTGAAAAATGGCACTTCTTTTTAACAGCACATAAGCAGGAGCCAACCCTGCAGACCTTTCCCGCATCCGTAAGTGTTGACAAGGGGGGTCCCTTAAGTGGCAAAATGTTATCACCCCAAATGGAATTTGGCCAGCACAAAACAGCTAACCTCTTACAGAACGTCTCATGTAAGAATAGTTTCTGTGTCTAAGAATTAGTGAAATATTCACAATGAAATTAAGGACTTTGCATTTTGGTGTTTATTCACAAAAACAATCCCACATTGCCCCAAACCATAGGTGTCCTACTCAGAAACTGCCCTGTTTTCAAGCAGAACCACCAACACTCACGAAATTCAAAATCTCATCTGAATAAAGATCCATTTCTGCATCCAAAAAAAAAAATCGGTATCTACCCGTGTTTCAGTGCAAAAGTGGACAGTTCACAACAACCAAAATGTGGGTTGCTTAAAATGGAATGAAAATGCACACACTATTGCACGACGTTTCACACCTCCACTAACAGCAAGGAGCATTGCCCTGCTCTGCCACAGACATCCTGTGGAGCCTTGGGCAGGACACTTAGTCGTTCGGTGCCTCAGTTCCCCAGCTGTCCAATGAGGATAATACTTCCCTATCTCTCGTGGGTGGGTGGCAAGGATAAAAACATTAAAGACTGTAAAACACTTTGAGATCTGTGGATGACGAACCCTACATGAGAGCTAGGTATTATTAATTATTATATCTACTCCTGCAGGAGACTAGCCCCTCACAGTATGCTATGGCCAGCATCCTCAAATCCATTCCCAGTCCAGGAAGGAATTCAAGTAAATGTGTCTAGATCTATATTCAGGACCGTATGTAACCACACAGTTACCTTTAACCATGCACTTGAATCTCAATGACTTCAGTACGGCTTTAGATTGTGCTTAAATGCTGCCCCGAATAAAGATGCTGTCCTGAATTGGAGTTCAAATGAGTCATCGACACTACTTCCCTCAACAAACTGGGTACGCTTTGGAGGACAGGCTGGGGCCGCGGGAACCTCAAAAGGGCCAGAATTCAAGTTTAGTTAGGCTAAAGGATGAATCTGATGGTTTTCTGAATGATCCGAGCCTCCCAAGTGTGCAGAACTGGTCTGGGAAATCTTATGAGAACAGGATTTCTAGCATCTCCACTTCCAGTCCACCTAGTCCATGGCATTTTGGCACTTCCAGCTGATCTTGGAAACTTAAAGGGAAAACCGGCTTCTCCGAACATTTCAGAGCGTCCCAGGTTTTGTGCGGGTTTGGTTCTAAAAAAACAGGTGCACGTTCAGAGGGTGGGTCTATTTTTCTTTTAATCCAAATCAATTTGCCCAACCCTATTTCAGACCATGCCAAAACCTGCTCAGCTTGTGACAACTGACAAGATCGCATCCCGAGGTGCGATGCTGCTGCAGGTTTGCTACACCCGTGCTCTCCTTTTATACTTCGGAATAACACATTTCGCCAGAGTTGGCACTTACTAGCATCTCCCTGGGCTTTGCAGCGCGTGTGCACAAGTTCCTTGCCCTTCCGTAACTCAGGTGGAATATTTGGTTAAATAAAATACGTTCCTATCGACTGTATGGAAAATTAAAATTTCTGGGACACGGCTAGGACAATACACACATTAGACTAATAAAAGAAAAAAGGAAAAACACTTCTTTGTGCAGAGCTCTGTGACAGGAGGTGGTGAGTTTGGCTTCATTATGGACTGGACAGGTGTCCCTCTCACAACAGCCAGCTCCGTAATTAGCCTTCTTGGGCAATCTCCATGAATGCATTGGCATGGAAGCTAGAATATCCCTTCTTCAGGCCAAGATGAAGGGACATTGGCAGGGGGTGGGAAGCGGGCAATACAGCAGGCCCACGCTGTAGCTATTCTATGGATAACACCAGAGTTACGAGGACAGATTCCAGACTTACCTTGCATAAGTATGAACTCATATTTCAAAGTATCTTGGGCTCTTAACAGAACCTGTTGGTCTGGTGTGTTCAGCGGGATGAACTGCACGGGCTACAATATGCTCTAGATCCATCATGAGTAGAATCATCATTTACATTTCTGTAGTGTAGTGCCCTGGCCTTCATCCCCAAGTGCTTCACAAAATATATCTCCCAGTATAACACAGAAATCCAGCCATCTCTCGAGTGGAGAGGGGTAGCCAACAGATAGGACCTCCGTTTTTAAGTACTCACACGGGAGAGACTCAACCACAGGGCCAGTGGCTTAGCACTCAGGGTAGCTATTGTAGATTCAAAGAATGCAGGTTCAAGTGGCCAGATTCTGATCACGCTTACTCCGGTTTTACACTGGTGAGCCTACACTGATTTCAATGGCATGACTCCATTTCTCCTGGTCCCAATCTCACTTTCACCAGTGTCAATCAGAGGTAGCAGGCCACGTGAGATCAGAACCTAACCCTGTGGGTCGAGGCCTTGCAGACGATTGCTCAGGGTGACGCTACAGAACATTGCCTCTGGGTATGATCAGTGAATGCCATATGGGAATGTTCACGCCACAAAAGATGCCAGTTTATCAGTGGCGCTTCAAAAGCACCCCTCACCCTAGAATGTAGGTGCTGTTCTTATTAGAATCCATCTCCTGCTTCCCAGAAGATGCTGAGCTTTATATACATTGACAATGCCTCAAATTTCTGAAGCTGATGAAAAATCCCTCCTAAGATCTCTACCTAGCAGCCAAAAGATTAATGCTAACAAGCCAGGAGCCTATCCCAAGTACAGAGGAACAGAGTGTGGGTCCCTGTGTTCTTGCTCCATAAAGCGAATATCTTACAAATTGTTAAACAAATTCTCTGTATTTG
The DNA here is from genome assembly GCF_011386835.1 of Chrysemys picta bellii. NCBI lineage: Eukaryota > Metazoa > Chordata > Testudines > Emydidae > Chrysemys > Chrysemys picta. The sequence goes on from NC_088800.1 coordinate 84,314,959, forward strand.
TAGCCATCTGGCCTGCATTTCGCCATCTACATGATTCAACATATGTTGCTTTTATCCCCTCCCACCACCCCCAGCTTCCCCTCTGTTCTCTGAACACCCCTTCCACCCTCACTCTCAGAACCTGCTCCGTGCTAATCCTGTAAAGTGTTGGGCACATTTTAGCCCTTGTAACAAATGGACCCACTTGCTCTAGTGGTTCTCACCAACAAGGGCCGTTTTCCAGCATTGGTGCCAAAGAGGAAAAGGGTCTTTGCTAAGAAATAAAGCTGCTCTTGTTGGCCCGTCGTGGAATTTTTGAGTCAGACACACTGAGGACCAGATCCTCCACCGGTGTACATCAGCATAACTCCATCGAAGCCAATGGAGTTTTGTCAGTTTACACGACAGAGGGTCCATGCCTAGATGTCCACTCAAGTTGCAAGGCAGTGGAGAATGAGTCTGTTTTCCTACAGTTCTGTTCGTGGTAGTTGCTGGACATACACATCAAAGCAAGCAGACCCTTTCCCAAAACACTGTTAAGAAGCACTCAGAATATCACAGACCGATTTCTGAGCACACAGCACTATTCAAAAGATCCACAATTCCTACCCCAAGGATCAGTCAGGCCTCAAAGACTCATAGACTTTAAGGCCAAAAGGGATCATCTTGTCTGACCTCTCGCACATTGCAAGCCACAGAACCTCACCCTCCCACTCCTGAGGTAGGCCCCTAGCCCCTAGCCGAGTTACTGAAGTCTTCAAATCTTGATTTAAAGACTTCAAGTTACAGAGAATCCACCATTTACTCAGCAAGTGACCCGTGCTCCATGCTGCAGAAGGCAAACCCTCCCCTCTCTCCCCTCCCCCCCAGGTCTCTTCCAATCTGACCTAGAGGAAAATTCCTTCCCGACCCCAAATATGATGATCAATTAGATCCTGAGCACGTGGACAAAACCCACCAGCCAGACACCAGGAAAAGAATTCACCGTAATAACTCAGAGCCTTCCACTCTAGTGTCCCATCTCCAGCTGTTGGAGATATTTGTACCAGCAGTTGCAGACGGGCCACATGTCGTTGTAGGTAACCTCATCACACCGGCCCCTCCGTAAACTTATCAAGCTCCGTCTTAAAACAAGTGAAGTTTTTTCCCCCTGCTGCTCCCCTTGGAAAGCTGTTCCAGAACTTCACTCCTCTGTTGGTTAGAAACCGTCATCCAATTTCAAGCCTATGCTTACTGATGGACCGTTTATATTCATTTGTTCTTGTGCCGGTATTGGCCCTTATCTTAAATAACTCCTCTCCCTCCCAGGTGTTTATCCCTCTGATGTATTTATAAAGAGCAATCATATCTCCCCTCAGCCTTCACTTGGTTAGGGCTAAACAAGCCAAGCTCTTTAATTCCCCTCTCATAAGGTAGGTTCTCCATGCCCCTGATCATCCTAGTAGCCCTTCTCTGCACGTGTTCCTGTTTGAATTCATCTTTCTTATACGTGGGAGGCCAGAACTGCACACGCTACTCAAGAGGAGGTCTCACCAGTGCCTTGGATAATGGTAATAAGGCCAGGCCTTGCTTCAGCACCATTCTACCATGATTATTCTCCTCTCTCTCTCTCCTTTCCTCACTGGTCTTGTTTCCTGCTGTGAATTTCTCTCTAGCAGAACTAGGGCGACCAGATGTCCCGATTTTATAGGGACAGTCCCGATTCTTGGGTCTTTTTCTTATATAAGCTCCTATTACACCCCCCACCCCGTCCCGATTTTTTTGTCTGGTCAGCCTAAGCAGAACACTCTGTTCATTTGATGGTGCCATGAACCTATAGTGGCAAATAACAGATGCAAAGGTGACTAGCTAAACTCTACACAGGAAACACAGGAACCTTCTGCTCCAAAGACACAGGCTTCTGCCGCCAAAGTTAACAGACATCTGCATTAGGTGCTAATAACCGATTGCTCATCTCCTCTTTGCAGGTCTCTAGAGGCTGACGAGCGAGTGGCCAGCAGTGATAAGTATTGACACATCCACGTTACACAGAACAAGATGACGGCATCTAGGGAAGAGAGTTAAGAGCGAAGGATTTTGCTTCACCTCTACGTTCGCCCCCAATACACTAGGCCAACAGGAAGATACAGGTGCTCAGCATCTCTGAAAAATCCGCTCAGCCCTAAATTTAGACCCCCCAGGTTTGAAAACACAGGTTTTGAATCTTTTCCCAGCCCAGCGATCGCAGCTTCCCTGCAAACTGACTCTCTCCTCTTAGCCATCCCTGGTAAAGCGCTCGTGTCAGACGCCCAGCTGGACACTTAACATTGGGATTGACACAGCCTCTCATTCAATTTTCATGAGGCCTGTGGAACCCTGCTTCAAAGAGAAGTGGGGAGCCCGGAGCGCCAGGGCAGCTCCCCAATGGGACGGGGAGTGTATTACACTTAATTACACACTGTTCATGGTCTTACGTATCAGGCCAAGTGTTACCAGATGTGTAGGGATCTCTCCAAGTGAGCTGCACGCCTGAATGCCTGTTTGGATATTTCATAGGTCAGTATCTTGGGTGTTAGGGTCAGGGCTGGATTTCATATGCAGATGTGACAAATCTTTTCTCCTCTTCCGATAGCTTTTTAATAACAGCATAAATCATCAGACACGTCTCAGGTGGCTGTATAAATTACTCATTGGTGTATTTAAACAGGTTTATCGGGGCCCTTTTTCTAGGCCACCATACGAAGCCGTCGGGACAATAGACCTGCCTGCTGAGAACTCCGAGTCTGAGACTTTGCATACACCATACTTCATATGAAAAAAAAAAAAAAAAAGATCTCCACATTACACCAGCGTGCTTCAGACGTGTTCTAGCAGGGCAACAGAAACACAAATAACTGATACGGGAAGGTTAAAGAAGGCTGGAGCCGTCTATTCCTAATGTGTGCCTTGCTGCTTGCAGTGTTCGGATTGCACCTGGGAATTTAACAGGATGCTCAGATAAAGGCAAAGAAATCAACTCAAAGGAGAATAAAGGAACATCACGAGTCTGGCATCATGGCATCAATTCTGAGACAGTTTCTGAGACGACAACCTTTTTACTTGTGCTTTAAAGCGTTCTTGCCTTTCCCATCTGGTAAACAAGAAACTACCATTTAGCATGTACAAAGCCAGCCAGGACAGGACCAGGTCAGCAGCCCAGGCAGTGGCACAGAGTAGCCATCCGAGGATGAACCGGCAGGTCAGGCAGGCTTGTACTTGGGTTGCAAACCTGTGCCGGTGCCTAAGCGACATCCACACGGCTACTTTGAGCACAGTCACTCAAGCAGAGCTAACGCATGTGTCTGTCTAGGCAGGCTGCAATAGACGTACCCGTTAGGACGTTACACAGCTCCCATTTATGCTCGACTGCCCCAACTGTCAACAGGTTTTTTTGCACAGAACGTTTTCAGTTTTGCCAACCCAGTCAGGGGCCAGGCCCCAAAAGACCATGAGACTGGCTTAAAAATCATGGAGTATTTCTTTAATTTTTTTTATTAGTCTTCTTATTTCTGAGCCTTTAGGGTTGACGCTTTCAAGGAAACATGTTTTTTTTAAGTGACAGTGGAGATTCTCCCATTATAACATGACTCCAGGACCTGGGGCTGTAAGAAAAAACAACAAATACACCTCTACCCCGATATAACGCTGTCCTCAGAAGCCAAAAATCTTACCGAGTTATAGGTGAAACCGCATTATATCGAACTTGCTTTGATCCGCCAGAGTGCGCACACACACACACACCCGGAGCACTGGTTTACCGCGTTATATCCGAATTCGTGTTATATCGGGTCGCGTTATATCGGGGTCGAAGTGTATCATGTTTCAGAGTTCTTTTAACAAACATCATGAGACTCATAATACAATTGCAGCAGTTCGCACCGCTTCATGTCACACAGATTATGTTTTGAACATTAATTCTAATTGTGACATCAAGAGAAGTATTTCTTGCTTAAACAATCCAAGCTGAACACTGCAGACTTTTACACTCAGAGTCCTTCCCAAAGAGTATGTTTTAACTTCTCTCTTTTTTGGAAATGAATATGGCTCCTCGTTTCATTTAAACGGAAATGTATTTTTCACTCAGGTAAACACAAGGTGCATTACACACTATCGTCTGTCTAATGCACGGGCCAGGAATGTCATGCCCATCAGAGACCGCGTAACATCAGCTCCATGTCTGAACATTCATGGTCAGATTGTGGAACTGTTTACCAGTGGCGACGCGTGGGAGGGGGCACGTGGGGTCACATGCTTTCCCAGAGTTGCTGCTTGGCTTGTACTGAGCATGCTCAGTAACACTGCTGAAGCCAGCTTCCCTCACTCTGCTGTCCCACCCCCGCCCACTATCAGTGGGGGCAGGTTGTCTCCGCCCCTTACCCAAGCTGATGCATACTCACTCACTCATGTAAGGGTTCTCAATTGGGTCACAAATGTTAAAAACCCAGAACTGAAATCAGTTGGCTGCCAGTTACAGACATTGCTGGGAGATAAACTGGGATCTACATTTTCAGTTATTTTCAATTAACATGTCACTAGAAAAACGGTTTAGTAGAGCTATCGGGAGGTTTAACTAGGGTTACCATACGTCCGGATTTTCCCGGACATGTCCGGCTTTTTGGTCCTCAAATCCCGGTCCGGGGGGAATTGCCAAAAAGCCGAACATGTCCGGGAAAATACTAGTCCCCTGCTTACCTTAGAGCGGCTCCAGCAGGCTGTGAGCTGCAGGCGGATTCCCCCGCAGTGGTGGCTGCTGCTGCTCCCCCCAGACACCTCAGCTCTGTGTAGCTGAAGAGCGGAGCTGCCCGAGTGCTACCGGCTTCACGGTTTGCCGGGCAGCCCCCAGACCTCCAGACCCTGCGCCCCCGGCCAGCGCTTCCCCAGCACAGCTGGAGCCCAGGAGGGGAAGCGCCCGGCTGGGGGCGCAGGGTCTGGAGGCTGCCCGGCAAACCGTGAAGCCAGTAGCGCTCGGGCAGCTGTTTCGCGTGGCTGGGAGGGAGGAGGGGGAATGTGGGGCACTCAGGGGAGGGGGCGGAGTTGGGGCGGGAACTTTGGGGAAGGGGCGGAGTTGGGGGGCAGGCAGGGAAGGGGTGGAGTTGGGGCGGGGCCGGGGCCCTGTGGAGTGTCCTCTTTTTTAAATATGGTAACCCTAGTTTAAACGCTAAACATGGAATTGACTCACTGACATATTTGGTCATGTTACATATTTAATAACTCACTCTTTGCAAATTACTTCTGAAAGTGTAGCACCCTGATCTTGCAAAGCCTTACTCCTATGATTAATCCTTACTCTGTTAAGTCACATGAGTAAAGGCTGCAGAATCCGGCCCTTAATTAGTTTCTTAGGACACTCAAAACCAAACAAATTTGAAGTTCTAACATATAGCCCTTGTATCTACCTTATAACAAGATCAGAATCAAGTCCCTATATATATATATATATATATATATATATATATATATATATATATATACATACATACATACATACATACATACACACACATTGTATATATCTCCCTAGATGAAGAGAGAGCTGAATTACGTTGGATCACCAAGTTTCTCTTTCGTTTGTATGTTAGGAAATTAGCCGGCGCACCAAACTCCAAGACTCTGTCCAGACTGACTGTGACAACCCATTGGGACTCTGTAGTTTCAAACAACTTCAGCAGCTGCTTCTTTGCTTTGCCAAATGAATTGTGGTATTATCTTTTATTATTATTATTATTGACTTTGTGCCAGAGTCTCATTCCAGTTGTTCTGGTGTTAATCCAGAGCCACTACACTGAAATCAATGGTGTTACTCCAGATATACACCCGTGTAAATGAGAACAGAATCTGGTCCCTTAGGGTATGTCTACACAGCAGATGGGAAGTGTAATTCCCAGCAGGGATAGACACACACACACACACACACACACTCGCTCTGCTTGAACGTGGCCCCAGCACCACGGGGAGTTGGGCTGGCTGCTGAAGGACGTACCTGGGCTCAATCAGGATTGTGCTTGGGCGGCTGGCCTTAGCTGCTGCCCATGCCGCCAGGGTCGTACAGCAAATGTGAGTTGTTAGCTCAAACAGAGCTAGTGCATGTATGTCTGCCCAAGCTGAGAATTACACCTCCCAGCTGCTGTGTTAGCCATTCCCAGAAATACAATGCACCAGATCTTCAACTGGTGTAAATCAACAGCGCCGTTCTGAAGTCAATGGAAAGATTGCCGGGCACCAGCTGGGGATTGGACCCAGTTTTTCCACCACACACGTCAATGGAAAGACTCCCATTGACTCCAATGGACTTGGCTTGGACCCTTAAAATCTGAGATGGGTGATGTTGGCTTCTCAATGAGGATTAAGCAATGACCAGGGCACTGGTTACTTCCTCTTTAAGGAACAAACTCGGGGCTGTAGAAATAGGGATGGACGAGTTCCAACTATGAAAGCAGGATGGAGGAAGACTGTGTTCAGGTAACACAGGAACCGACTCAAAACCAACCTCAACAGCCATCTCCTATTTTGAGGTTTGAAGCCTTTCGGACAAATACTTGTTCAGTCTGTTCCTGAGGCCTCTGCATTTTCATGATGAGGCCGGGACCAGGAACAGATGTGCTGAAATACCACAAAAAAATAAAAGCATGGTTTTCTTGGTATTTCTAGATGGATCAGAAGCTGGAAACACCAGAAATCTCTCCAGAACACCTCATATCTCAGGAGACCACCTTCTTCGGTTATCAGACCCAGGAGGTTCAGAAAAGGATTGGATGATCATCCAAACAGAGGTCTCTGGAGGTTCTCCCATTACTTGGCTTAAAGGAGCCCAGACAGGTTCTGAGAGGAGTGAGACCAGAGACAGAACTAGGGCTGGAAAAAAGCTTGAGTTTAAAAAAGACCTGCCAATTAATTAAAAAGCAGGAAATGCTGAGTCAGCCAAGAATGGCTTTTCATTGAGTGCAAGAGTCACTTTTAACTAATAATGCAACAGAGGTAAAATCGGAGACCTGAGATGCTCCACACTGATTAAAGAAAATTGGGGGGGGGGGGCGGAGGGGGAATGTGCTATACAAAAGTGAACAGAAATCTACCACTAGCATCTGCTGCAAGATTAATTGGGAGCTTGCAAAGCATTCTGGGTAACAATATGCAAATGAATAAGCATGTCCAGTGTTCCACTCGACCTCAGAATCTTCTGTGCCCTTTTAAGCAGTTCTGGTTGTAACAAAAAACAATGTGACCTGGGTGGAACCTGAAGTCACAGCAAGGAGTTGTCAGCAGTACAGGACCGTTGACTGGGTGAATTGGATTGGGTGCTGATATATGCAGAGAACAAGCCATTTAACCACCAGGGCGGAAAATATGATCAGCCCCTGTTTGAACTGTGGGGTCGAGCACAGTTCCTTAGAATGGGGCTCAAAACAGGTGACACCGTCTACACCGGCAGAATATTTCCAACACCCATTCGGCAGTACGGTAGCCGGGAGACTGGATCGCTGTGTTTGTCCTCCAATGTTGTACCCAAAGTGTCTGTAGACAGTGTCAGAGGAAGAGACAGGAAAAGGAGGTGAGCAATACCATCAGTTAGTACCAAGCAGTGCCTTATTCTGTAACAAAGCCTGTCTAGCAGCCAATAAAATTGACCTTCCCTCAATCCAAGCCATGTTGCAGAAAGCAAATAAATATCCGAGTGGGGTAAAAACATGCAGGTCCACACTGGGCAACGTGTGTCTTTTTTATTTCTGTGAAATCCCATATACTTTAATGCTGCTTTGTAAATATTAAATAAGTAATAACTTCAGTAGCTACCTCAGACTAAAAAGTCCCAGCAGGTTCACAGTAAATCCTGACAAACAAGTCAGACCTCGTCAGTGAAACACCCGGGGCCAAATTCTGCTTTTAGTTGTACTACTTTAAATAAGTAGCACAACTTGCCAAGAGGGTTGACAGTGACACCAATGTAGCTGAAATCCCAATATGGCTCATTCTAGTCCACATAATATAGTGCTAGAGAAGTTGAGCATGAGTCTCACCTGCAACTGTGGTCACCACATATGCTCTCAGGGCAGACACTGTCTTCTTTATTACTTGTTTGCCTAGACCATGGGCCCTAATCCTGAATTGAAGTGCAGTAGAACATCAGAGTTATGAACACCAGAGTTAAGAGACTGACCAGTCAACCGCACACCTCATTTGGAACCAGAATCAGACAGCAGCAGAGAGACCAAAAAAAAAAAAAAAAAAAAGCAAGTACATTACAGTACTGTGTTAAACGTAAACTACTAAAAAAAAAAGGGGGGGGGGGAGAGCAGCATTTCCTTCTGCATAGTAAAGTTTCAAAGCTGTATTAAGTCAATGTTCAGTTGTAAGCTTTTCAAAGAACCACCATAACATTTTGTTCAGCGTTACAAACAGCCTCCATTGCTGTGGTATTCTTAACTCGGAGGTTCTACTGTACCTAGATTCTACTGTACCCGAAATGAAGAATAATTTGTGCTTGTACAACACGGGCACAATCTGATCTGGTAACGTTTTACACCCCTGTTGCACGGGCACAAGTGACAAAACCATGTGGAAGTCCGAGGAGAAGCAGGCCCTCTGTGACGAACTTTCATTTCCTTTTTAGTAACCAATAACCATTCCGCATCCTGCCTGTTCGCTTGCTGCATTTCATTCACTTGGACACAAAATAAAAATCGATTGACTAGCCAGGCAAAGTGGAACCAATTTCACTTCCGCATATTAACCCAAGCGGACATAGATTTTTCCTCACGCTTGGGTCTCCAACACGGCAGGCGAATGTTTAAATCTACCCCCCCCCCCAAAAGCTTTTCATTGAAACAAACATTTCTGTCCAAAACCAAAATTCCGACCCTAACTAGGACTTGGCAGCAGCCCTTGCATTTTTCTCACCGTTTCGGTGGCTTTGGAACATGACTTTCTGAAATATAAAAGCGACCAGAGGAAGCAGCATCCGCGCTCGCTGGAGAGAATAACCTCCTACACTTAGGCCAAAAGCTCCGTGGCTCCGATGCAGCCCCATCCCCCCACTGAGTTGTCACTTCAGGGAAGGGACTTGGCAGGCAAACGCGAGCAAGGTTAGGACAGTCCATGAAAAGGTTTGCGTTGCCATCAATAACCCAGGAGACCTCAACATGCCACTCTCGTTGCGCAGGCGGCGGCGATGGACAGCATTTTATTGGCAGCCTATTCAGTCCCTTGCCAATGGCTCCATCCCAAACCCCAAGCATCAATTGACAAGTGTAAGTAATGAGGGACTGTGGACGGACGCGCTGGAGAGCTCCTAGTCGAGCACCTGATCAATGACACTTATTGAGCCTTCTTCATATTCCTTTAACAGCCCACTCTGTGCACCCAGTAATTGGAGGGCTGCTTTCACTTCCATCATTATTGACAATTCCTCCAGCGGGCGTGGAGACACAACTTGTCACTAGGAATTACGGCGCGACTTCAAGGCATAGGGCAAGATTAGCAACCACAACACGGCATTTAGGTGTTCAAAAAAAACCAGCGCATTTGTTGGGGTGCGATCAGCCATTTGAAAAGTGCACATTTATACATCTGGACAGAAGGACAACAGGCTGACTTCAGCACCCCTACAATCTCCCCAGCAGATGCCCTTAAAGAGAGATGCATGATGCATGTTAGATAAGACGGCATGTTGCTAAAAGACTGAAGGAAAACAAAATGAACCTACCAGTTGCCATAAGTAATATTGCCTCAAGGAAGTTAAAAACTACATCACGGTACAAATGGCTTGTGTCACCTTATAGCCAGGACAGAGTCTGTTTAGAGCCAGGTAACCCCACCAACCAGGGGAGAGGGCATAGGGGAGGAGGTAGGGTGACCAGACAGCAAATGTGAAAAATCGGGATGGGGGTGGGGGGTAAAAGGAGCCTATAAAAGAAAAAGACCCAAAAATCGGGACTGTCCCTATAAAATCTGGACATGTGGTAACCCTAGGAGGAGGGGAAAGGTATAGTAATCACAAATCCAAAGCTGTAAACTCTCTATTAGCGCAGCACTGCCCCATGGTTAAAATAGAGCTCGGAAAACAAGAATCTTGGTTTGCTAGTCCCAGGTCCGCCACTGACTCTGCATGTGACCTTGGGCAAGTCACTTTAGCTTCTTTGTGCTTCTGTTTACCTCTATCTGTGAAAGGGGAGACTATTTACCCACCTCACAGGGGGACTGCCGGACAGAGTTAATGTTTGTGGAGTGTTCTGAGATAAGGGTCACCTCTGGTGCAAGGGGCCAGAGAAGGCTGAATGTTAAAGTCACGCAGTGGTCAATTCTGCCCTCAGCCCACAGTTCAAGTGAGCAGGTTGTGTGATGGTGAAATCTGCAAGGGCCAAAAGGAATCCAGGGTGGGGAATGGCCAGTGGATCAACCATCCCAGCCCCAGTGCTGTCCCAGTTGAGCTCCATCGTTCGGAATACTGGGGTTTAGGGAACTCTCACAGCTCAGCCGCACATGCAGAGTTCGGACACTATGGATGGGCTCCCAGAATGCTGCCTACCCCCACGCAGCAGCAGCAGGCTTGCTGCATCCAGGTCCCTACCCAGAACCTGGGGAGAGAAGGAAAGATGATTTGGCCTCCGGGGACCATATCTGTCAGATTTCTTGTGCCTTCCCATCAATCACCAGAGACTCCTTTTTGCACAAAATGGTAGACATCCAAAACCCCTGCTAATTCACCAGCTGAACTACCAAATGAGTACCAATGGTGGCAGGTTAGGAGATTGCTAATTCTTCATTATAGCTGCAAATACACCTGCTGCATATGCATGCAGGAACGCGAACGCACACACGCGGCGTATTTATGAGTCTAAGTAGTAAATCAATACCAGAATGGTCAGGACTTCCAACAGCAAGGACGCTTAACAAGGTCACATTCTGATTCTCTCCAGACTAATGAGTGACGATTACTAATAAGACCCCAGTGACAAGTGACTACATTAATGTAATTCTCTCCTGCTTGTAATCAATGTTCTGTGTTAAAATTCACAGCTATTTCTGAGGCATGAAATCACTTGTCTCTCCCTCCCTCTTCCCCCGTCTCCCAGCTCCTTTAGATCAGCTGTTTCAAATAAAGAATTTTACACTTATGATGACCTATTGGTGCCGGGATTTCTTCACTTTGGAACATCTTCAATACTACAGCTTGATAAAGAGAGGCAAATATTTGCAGTGAATATTTAATCAAATTTGACAGTGTGTTTTGATTACAAGATGTTTGCGGCCCTTTCACCTTCGCTGTCCACGAGCATTTGTATATTGAGGCTTTCCTAGCCCAGCAACTCACAAAAGGCAAACGTTCAATGAGAATATTTGCAGGAAGCACATTTTGTATATTTGATTTGTATCAGTCACATGGTATTGTGCTTTCTTCCCTGATTGGACGATTTAGCTAAACACCACACACCACACAAATGGAAGATTACACGGCAGGCCTAGTCTTCCTGTGCAGTGTTTGTACAGCAACCAACACAGTGAGGTCCTGGTCCATAGCCCGGGGTTTCCGGGTGTGACGGTAACACAAATCTTAAATCATAACTATTTAATTGATAGCCATTTGAAATTTGCGGCCTGAAATTCCATTCCACACACCCCTTTAAATGCCACACTTAAGCCTTCAAAATAAGTTAGTCAGACACACGGCAGGAGTTAGTTGCTGAAGTTACAGAGCAACTGTACGCTGAATTGTATTAGTCCCTATTTGCATTTCGGACAATCTGCAGACCAAGAACTAGTCACCAAAGGGAGTTGTGAATAATTCTGAATTGCTGACACCTTTCAGATGTATGTGTTCATACACAATTTATTACCGGGGGAAAAAAACAAGCACAATTTGTCAAACCACATTATTTGATGTGAATTATTCACCCAAAATGAGGGTTTGCAACTTTTGAGTAATGGGTGAGCACATTGTACCTTGAAACATGGACACTTTGGGGACCACAGAGTCACGGAGTGGGTGACGGCTAAAGTGAAACGAATGGGGAAATCGCAGCTCTTGAATGCTATGCTGCTTGCGGGACCCTAACACAGGGGTTCTGGCCCACAGACCCCTCTGAGCCCAGTCTGCAAGGCTCATGCAGTCAAAGCCACAGACTGGTGGGGCACTGCACGTTGAGCCCGCAATAGATATGAGTCCCGAAGTTGAGGAAAGCTGCAATCTATTTCCTGAAACTACTGTGCACCCCTCGGTGCCAACGCGACGCCCCCTGCCACAAGCGGAACAAAGTTTGGGCACCGCTATTGTAAAACCCTCTGTTGGACATGAGCTTGATGTAACTGTTACATGCAGCAAAAATAGGGCATGATCCAGCAAACCCCTACTCATGAGAGAATCGCAAGGTGTCCCACTGAAGCCAATGCAATTGTTCGTGGTAGTAAGGCCTGTGCCTGGTGGTAAATATTTCCTGGAGCATGTCCATAGATCTTTTAGAAAATAAAGGCTCACTTGAAAATAAGATCACAGCATTAAAACCTGACCTAGGAACCTGAGACAAGAGGCTAGATTCTCACCACCGACTTCACTGGAGTTACTCCAGATTTACACCCTAATAGAGAGCAGGATTTGGTCCATAATCTCTGCAAGTTTTGAAGCTTTCAAAATTAAAACCCTAAACCTGTTTGACGGCTGCCTCCCCTGGCCCCTTCTTCCTCTCATTCCCATCTCACCTCCTTCTCCCACAAGTCAAATATCTAACAAAGGAAGTGAATTCTAAAGAGATTTTGACATTCACCATCTATAGTTCCCTTTTATCCGTAGTCTGATGTTGGATTAATGCACGTCACATCATTTCAAAACAGCGACCACGAATGAAGCTGCAAAAGTTAGGGAGGGAATTGCAGGAAGGAAAGTTAAAGAATCAAAGTAGCTTTGGAACCTTAAGCAAGTTGGGGGCGTTTCTTAAAAATCCCTTCCCTTGTGTAACCCCCGTTTTTGGTTTCATTTTAGGAGATGGGGAATGGAGACTGTGAAGGGAAAAAGAGGAAGGAGGGGTTGGGATTTGATACTGTTGCTTTGTGTGGTACATAGAGACTGACTGCAAAAAGGTGGAGAAACTCAGCAGAAATATTCAGATGCAATCAGAAAGGTCTGGTTTTCAGTATGTATTATAATAAAAGAACAACAATAATCCCTAGCTCTTCTATAGTGCTTTTTATCAGTAGATCTCAAAGTGCTTTAACAAAAGAGGGCAGTATCATTATCCCCATTTTACAGATGGGGAAACTGAGGCATGGAGCGGTGAAGTGACTTGCCCAAGGTCACCCAGCAGGCCAGTGGCAGAGCCAGGAATAAAACCCAGGTCTCCCAAGCCCCTCCCTCGAGGACAAGTGGTGCTCCACACTGCTTAATGTTAAGCATGTGAGTAAATTCCCCTTGACTTCATGGGGATCTAATCATATTCTTAAAGTTAAGCACATGCTGGAATCGGGGCCAGAATGATCAGTACCTTGTAGGGTCAGTGAGCAACTGACGTGAAAAGGGGAAACTCTCCTCCTTGGGGCTCAGCATGACCCTTAGACCCCAGGCATGAAATCCAAACTCCCTTCTCCCCACTGCCTCCCAAGCGGTCAGTTTATAGCCTTTCCCCTGAGCACCCGTGCAAGGGGGTGGGGTAGCTGATCTGAAGTTAACCCCTTGACTCGTTAAAGTATTTGCCATCAGAGACAACTCTTATGCGGCAGCTTCTGCTTTGGGCAGGCCACCATTTTGCAGAAGGGGCGTGGGGGGGGGAGAATCAGTCCGTTGCTGATGAGCTTTGTAAGCAGATGGATTTTGAAAGCTCTTTGAAAAGCCATTTAGAGCTAAATCCGGGTATTAAACCAGGCCTTTCATTAGCCCAGTTTTCAATCCCCACCCAAGCTTAATACAGTGAAGAGTTTTTGAAAGGGTCAGGCATAAGCTTTTAAGCATGTTCTCCAATTAACTTTTGTGCTTCCCTCCACAACTTCCTCTGAGCAGCCCACTTCCTTCTCCGAGTGACTATAATTACTATTTTAAACATCTTTGAACAGCCTTAAGTAACAGATCCCATTTGCATTTAGGCAGCATCTCAGTCCATTAGCCTTTTCCACTTTCCTGTCATTATTTACTTGTAGAAACTGTCTAGAGAGGAAAAAACCACGGTATTTTCAAAAATAAATAGGGTTGCTGCTAAGAAAGGCGTTATTGGCTTTCAGGACAATCGCAATTACTTCATGTTATCAGATACAACGTGCGTGATCATACAGTGGATATATCAATTTAAAATCATCAAGACAAGAAGAATACTTTGCAATGTACCATCCCGGTTTACAGCAGCAATGCTGCATTGTATCTATCCATGTTACAATTAAGAAGCTGGATTTTCAGAACAGCTGAGTACCCCAAATCCCTGTTGAAGTTCAGCGGGAGCTGCAGGTGCTCAGAACTTCTGATAATCAGCCCCAACTTTTCCTTTAATACTATTTTTAAAAAGAGTCCTTTTTCTAAAGGTAGTGTTTGCAATTCAGACAATGCAGCACTGCATGAAATCACGAAAATTAGAAAGAGAAAATGACTAGAAACAAAAGTGAAACTGACTAGTTTATTTTCATTGTCCAAATAGAGAAGTGCAGCAAGTAAACAAACAGCATAAAGTGCAAAGAGTAAATTGGAATTTTTTTAAAGTTCTTTCAGTTTTATTAATCTAGGAAGTTATCTGTAACATAGGTCAGATTTTAATAAGTATATTAACTATAACATTGATTTGATTGTCATAGCAGAAAAATCATGACATGCCACAAAATGCAAAATTCACAGATGCATAGAAAATATGAACAAATGTCACAGAGGCACATGGTTTTGTGTTGAATGTAATTTATTTTGCAATGACAATTATTTAAAACTGTTCTATAATAATTAAACTAACAGCAGTGCTGCAACTTTTGCTATTTTTTTTTAGTAGAGTTTCACAATGTTTGAGGTTCTTCTTAAAACTTCAGACGCTGAAGTCATGTGAACACACAAGAAGCTGAGTTTTTGTATAAAAACAATAAGTTTTAATCCTTGTGGTTGCAGAGATAAGCTTGAAAACCTGAATTCCAAAGGTTCAAAAGCCAGAAAGCAAATATAAAAAGAATTCCAAGTGTATTAGTTGTTAAATCTCATGATTTTTAAGACAATCACGTGATTTCTTGGGGCCTGGCTTATGGTTTTTGAATGCTTAGGGTTGGCAATACTGTTTTAAACCATGTAAAAACCCATGTCACTCCCCAAGGCTTCACTACATTGCAAATTTGGTTTAAAAAAATTAATTAAAAGTCTTGCGCAGCTGATTACAAAGAACATAACTTGTTACATCCTAGGAGTCAGAGCTTTTATCAGGAAGACCATAGCTAATAGCAACACGCAGCCTTAATCAGGTTTAACAACACAGAGAATAAATGGGCCTCATTCCTTTGCAGTTGCACCAGTTTAAGGGTTTGATCTAAAGTCTGTTGAAGTGAGTGAAGAGAATTTCATTGACTTCTATGGGGTTTGGACTGGGGCCAAAACCAGAAGCCACCCCATTAAAGTCAACAGCATCACACTTGTGTGAAATTGATGTACGTGAGATCAGAATCAGGCTCTTTGCCTCCGAGCTGATTACGCATTCGTTGCAAAGAGTTTTCTAAACAGCCACAGCATAGCCCGTCTGGATCATCCTGAATAACGCCTGCCCTGTGATCATCTGAAACATTTTCAAATGTTTCTTCCCCATCCTAGCAGCAATAAAAGCTATTTTTAATCCCATTTGAAAGCAGTTTGCAAAATGCCAAAATCTGCATGTACTGCATCCCAACAGATTGCTTCATAACTACTGTCTAGACCAAATATTGGGAAGCAGCAAAACATGGGCATAGCACCCAGAGAGGGCCCGATCCTTCAAACACTTATCCATGTGAGGATCATTTGACTTGGTGTCTGCAGAGCTCAGGGCTAAATGTTATGTAACTAACAGCACGCTAAGAACACAAAAGGGTTGCTATTCAGGTGAGTTAATTTCACTATTTCAGCTGAAAGAAAGTTACATGGTTATTCTACAGACCCAGATAAGAAATATTAAGCTTTGCACCTTAAATTAACAAGGGGCTAGCCTGACGCTTTTCTGTCTTTTTGTTTGTGTTTTATATTTACATTTATTTATTTTTGGATTGTCGTGACCTGATGTGTGGGGTTTGGAGGTGGGGAAGATAGTCACTACTTCTGACATTTTAAAAAATGAGATGATAAAATGATAAATAAGAAGTGTGCTCCAGAACTCAATTTGTAAGAAGACACTGTGAAAGGAAGGCTGCTCTCAAACTTTGAGGATTTGGAAGTTAGTTCATTAGGAAAGCAGATTAGCCTTTGTCAATGAATAAAGATAATGCATTAAAGCCAAGCTCCTTGGATGTTTTGTCAGCTGATTCCATGTTTATTTTGTACCATTTCTTTGTCTCTCCCTACCTATATATTACTTAAATGCTTCTATGAAAAGCGTTCCTCAAGCAAGGACGTGAGTTTCATGCCAAAATGCATCTTGGCGATCACTAGGAAGCGAAAATGTCCATTTATTTAACGGATCCTGCTATAGGATATCTTGAGCTGGCTGCACAAATCACAACACACACAAAAACCCTTGAGGCATCCACTTAACTCTGCTTTTCAAGTGCCAATAACATTCTCAGCTAATGTCAAAAGAGCAACACTGGAATCAGAGTGTGTATCTTTTCCACGCTGCGCAAAGACTTAAGGACAACAAGGTTTACAGATAAGAAAGCCTGCCCCAGGAAACCCTGTCTCCCAGCTCCCTTATAAGATTGTCACTTGCCTCCAACAGTGAGATAGAAGAAATGCTTGCAAATGGCAAGGTTTAACTGTCTCTAGTACCATTCTATACACACATACGCACACACAGGTGTGTGCACGAACCATATTAATAATTAGCTCCTCCTTTTGGCCTTTGTGTACTGTTCTTGAACAAGGGAAAAATTAAGAAAAACAAAGTTTGGGGGGGAGAGGCTTAAAGAAATTCAGCGGGTTGAAATTGTTTTATTAAATTGATGGAGGCCTAAGGGCACACCTACTATGCATAACCTCTCTGCATTATAGCACGGTCCACAGATCAAGCATTGATATTCAGACACAAGGGCCTGCCAGCTGTTACCACTGCATATACGCAGCCATGAGTGTGTGGCTTTGTTATTTATGCCCCCCCAAAATTAATGAAGTATGCATTTGTTTTAATTTCCTATAAAAATCTGATGTGGGCCAACATCCGCACCGTGATATTTTGTGGTGCAAGAGGCTAATCTTTCAGCAGCTGCATTTTCAGTGTTTGTCAGAGGCAACAAAGATGTGATCAGTTATCTAGTGCTTCAGCGCAGCACCGCACTTATCCTGTATCTATAAAACTGTGTTCCTTTAGGTAGCAAAATACAGGCTGCGGGACGAAGAGGATCGTAAATAAGATGAGGAACTAGAAAATGCACTTCTAGTTATTCAGTTGACAATGAATTGGCTAGTCTGCGCGGTTGCATTCTGCAGTGCTTCGGTGCAGGGAAACTGCTCTTTGCATCAGCTGATTTTAAAAACCTTAACTACCCAGAACTCCCTGCTATCTAACATAATGTCTCTAAAGATCTAGTCATTCCATTGAAAATTCCCTCAATTACCCAAAACCCCCATATTCCAAACTTTTCCATATTCTCCCCATGACGCTAGAATCGTTGAGGCCGTGATGTGAAGCCTGGAACTGGGAGATTTTAGAGAATCCGTTTAAGTTATCGCGGCGATGAGGACAAATTAAGCTCTAACAATCTGAAAGAAAAATCTCAGCACTAGTAACAAAAACGAACAAACAAAAAAACCAAATGCAACATTTTAAATAGATTTTTCTCCCCAAACAATCCCCAGTTATACAATCAGAGATGAGCCATTTCTGCTGTATGTTAAATCAGCCACAGCCTTTTAAAACTAGAAACTCTCCACATAAAAGTTTTACTGGATTGAAATATTCTGCAGTTATTTCGATCCAGCCCCTTTCAATGCAGGTTGTGGCTCTGATTCTGATCTCATTTACATGGCAAATACAGAGTAACTGCATTGGGCCAGATAGCCTGCTGTTGTAAACAGACACAGCTCCAGGGAAATGAAGGATTTATGTCAATTTATTAAGTACCTGAGGATCTGGCCCTTTACTTTAGTAGCGTTAGTGGATATATGCACCAATCCAAATGAGTGCAGAACGGCCCCCATATCTTCATGGGTTGTTCGCATCTCTAACAATATTCCTGCTAGAATTCTAAAAATCACTTGTCAACTTACGTCTTCATGCAATTCGATGTATTTACATTTTCCCTTTTCTTTTTTTCCATAAAGCAGAGAAATAACTACACAGAGAGACAATAAAGTGCTAATATTTAAATAAAAAAAGGACCCCTTCTCCTTTGAAAGACAGTGCACTTTTACCCCAGTAGCCAAACTACAAACATCAGCTTTGCTTTCCATTTAGGTTTAGTTTACACAGTGTTAAGTGCAGCAAAAAAAAAAAAAAAGTGGTTTTGCTTTAGGATAAAAATTCACTTCATGCTTGGATTGTCCATTAGGTTATTTATGTTATAATCCAGAAAGGAAAGCTGTTTATCCTCATATAATGAGTTAAACCTATAGTAACCAGAAAACCGTCACGTTAGATATTTGGTTGGTTTATGCTGAAGGCTTTCGAGTCATTAACAAAGACCCCCACCCCACCCTACCCTTTTCAAAAAGGGAGAGCAGATAAATTGAATTTAAATACACAGTGAAAGACTAACCTAGAATGAATGTTTGTAATCAATTAACTAAACAATTCTTTAAGCGAGTAATATAATATAAACTACTCCATAATTACAACTAAATACTGCTCATTTCAGTACAGCAATTGTTCCAAGCACAAGAGACTGAACTGTGATTATGAAGAAGGGGAATCTGGGGTTGTCCATATTCTAGAGGAATTTTTTTTTTTATTTAGTTAAGACAAGCAACAACTCTACAGGTGCCCCAGGCCCCAATGTCTTGGCATTAAAAGCTTTGGTGTAATTTTAGTTTCTTGGCTCATTCAAATATTTAAAAAATGTTTACACCACTTTGAGATAGTCCTAGGAAAAGTTTTAACTTTCATCCACCTTTTCTTTTCACACAGGCACACCTCAACTTTAGCTCAGTCTGACGTTAAATGAAGAAATAACAATGAAAACACATTTTTATACGAAAATAAAACTGGAAGAGCAAAGAGTAATAGACGAAATGTTCTTATGCATAGTGTTTTGAATGCAGACTTGCTCTACTCTGAATCACAGTGAAGTCTCTTCAAAGATTCTTCTTCACCAGAGAGAAACTGGTCACATCTTTATAGAATATTGCACTCATTTCTGTGATTCAGTTAATGATATAAAAATGTTCTTTACTTGTATTTCCACTGACTCCACAATGCTCAGAACCATTTTAAAACATTTCATTGGTATCACCTAAACTCCCTGCAAACATTTATATCCCTCAAAATTCACAACTAATGCGGTACTACGCATAATATTTATTCATTTTATACCTCTGCGGTATACGCTGCAACTTTTTCTTAGCTCCACTACTAGCAACATAAGAATATTCTAACTTCTATGCTGGGTTTAATAATGTGTATAATTGTCATTAAAATGTTTTTCTGGCTGGTTAGGTCCATCTATTAGTTTTCAACAAAAACGAGAGCCTACTGATTATTGCCAACCCCATAGGAATATGTGGAACTTAGAAATGAAATCATAAATCACTGTAACATTAATACAATCATAAAAATAACTTTGCTGCTGACTGTACTTGAAGGTGCACTAAGTCAACAATTTTACAATCCAGATGTGGTGTTACAGAGCTGCAACTGTGAGGCTAACGTTACCTCACTTTCCATTTAAAGCCTGATTTTCAAGGGTTTGTGTTTCAGGGAGAATTATTACCTTAAACCTTCCCCGCAACGGAAAGAAATGTGAAGAAAGATGACGTAATTGAAAAGAAAAAAATCTTTTTTGTTTTGGTTTAAAAGAGAAAACAATAGCTGGACAGACAGACCAACAGAAAGACAGACGGGGCTCCCCGTTTTATTACTTTCAGATGTTTGAATAGACCAGTGACACTTTATCAATCTGCACATGTTGGCTTTCTTCAAACTAACAGGCTAGATTCATTCACTGACTTCAGGGGACTTACATCATGAGTGAATTTGGCCCAGACACTTTCAGTTGGCCAAGACATGGAAGTTTAATAGACACCACATGCACAGTAGCTGCTCTTCCAAATGTTTTATCGCCCGAAGAGTTCAACTCCATTGAAACCCTTGAAACTAAACAACTCCCTTGAATCAATACGGTTCTGCCCTTTGACACAACGGGCCGACCGTAACGTATCAAAGAATTCAGACAATAGTTTTTTTCCCCGCTTCTCTCCACTGTGACAATATTTCCAACCCATTGTAAATAAGTGATTCCTTTGATAGATTCAACCATGTCACGCAATGCTAATGGTTACTCCGTCTTTTTTAAACTCCCTACATGACACACTGGAAAAGGAAATGGGAAAAAATTGCAGGTGTATCAAGGATAAAATATTAAGGGTTAAAACCATAAATCCAGGTAATTCAGAAGCCAAGTCTCCAACTTTATCCTAGATTCAGCAGTCTTTCCTTAGGCAATGCCATCTGTCCCAGAACCAACTAAGCCTGCCACATATAGGTACAGTGTGGTGCGTTAAGAACAGAGGGCCTGATTTTCACAGTTACCGAGTGCTCACAACTCCAGCTGAAGGCAGTGAGAACGGCTGGTGATCAGCTCCTCTGAAAAATAGACCCAGGGCTTCCTATCATGTATGATTCACTGGGTTAATGCTGACATTAACCAACAAACTTGCAACGGTCTGTTCCCATTAACGCCTGCAATTTAATTTTTGTTTTTAATAAGAACACTGATTTGTTGATCACTGGCCTCCGAATCCCTGAAATAACATTCAGACTCAGGAAACAAGAAGTCATCGGATTTGCAACACAAAGACAGGTTTTGTTCTGATAAACATTTTTGCGGAGAAAGCCAGCCTTGCAACTAGGAGGCATGAAAGGTCATTTTAAATATTGTTTAGTACCGGAACTTCTGTCAACCTCCCTTTCAAAAAAAAAAAAGGTTGTTTTTAAGTGTTAAGAATAAAAAAAATTAGACTGATTATTATTAATGATTTAAACAGAGAGCACCCAGCATGGCCTAAGAGCTTTCCAAGCACAGAGGACAGCACAGTCTGCACCTTAAAGTCTGATCGCTGTGAACCTGTTGCTTTCACACTGGAGCGGAGACCAAGGCACTACCAGATACCCCACCATTGGCCTGACACAGGGTGGCATACTTTAAACCCTATGATGCTGCAGAGAAGTGGCTCACGATGTATTATGCACATGGGGCATTCATTCCTGCTGTGCTATGAAAAAGCAGAATCCGCAGAGACCCAAAGAGGTGAATGATTTCCCAAGGAGGGAGAGCTTGGGAACGGCTGGGCCCGCTTCTATAAAGGCCATACACACAGTAAATAATCTGCCCCCACCCAACCGGTAAATTTACCAGTGGCATTTTAGTCACTCTCCTAATAAAGATTAAGCACGAGGTTCCCACATACACACTCCCTGCCATGATTTTTTTTTTAAACTAACAGCCCATTCATGCCTTGAAAGATTATTATTGCCTTTTTCTAATGGGGGGTGGGAGAAAACCAATGCAACCCAGGTCATTTTTCTACACCATAACCCCTTCAAAAAGTGTGCATAGAAAATTTTTAAAGAGACAGGAATTAATTTTTGAGGGGCAACCTAGAGTGAGTTGAATGGGAGCAGAGGGCAACCTGAATTGCATGGATTGGAGGGGGGGGTTAGGAGGGCAACCTGAATTGCATGGATTGGAGGGGGGGTTAGTCTGGATTGAATTGTTGGGAGCAAGGGCTAACCTGGATTATATTAAAGAGGAGTAACCTGGATTGAGTGGATGCAAGCAGGGGTGAACACAGATTACACTGGAGTAATCTGGATTAAGTGGGGAGAGCAGGAGTGAACCCAGATTACATTTAAGAAAAGTAACCTGCATTAAGTGGAGGGACCAGGGGCTAACCCAGATTACAATAGAGTAACCTGGATTGAGTGGGGTGGGCACAAGAGTGAACCTGAATTACAATAAAGAGGAGAGATCTGGATTGAGGGGGGCAGCAGGACTGAATGCAGATTACATTGGCATGACCTGGACTGAGTGCAGAGAAAGGGGGTAACCCGGATTACAACAGAATAACCTGGATGGAGTTGGGTGGGAGTAGGAGTGAACCCGGATTAGTGATCTGGATTGAGTGCGGGGAAAGGGGGCTAACCTGGATTACACTAAAAAGGAGTCACCTGGATTGAGTGGGGGTGGGAGCAGGAGTGAACCCGCATTACACTGGAGTGACCCGGTTGAGTGTGGGGAAATGGGGTAACTCGGGGTACATTATAGAGGAGTAACCTGGATGAAGTGGGGTGGGAGCAGGGGCGATCCCGGATTAGGTTGGAGTGACCTGAGGTGGCTAGGGGAGCAGGAGTGAACCCGGATTACACTGAAGTGACCTAGAATGAGTGCAGGGAAAGGGGGCTAACCCGGTGTATATTACAGAGGCGTCACTTGGACAGAGTGGGGTGGTTGTAGGAGCGAAACCAGCCGGAACGCAGGAGTGAACCCGGGTTACCCGAGAGCGCCCCGGGCTGGGTGCGGGGGAACGGGGCTGACCCGGGAGCGCCCCGGCTGGGTGCGGGGGAACGGGGCTGACCCGGGAGCGCCCCGGGCCGGGTGCGGGGAACGGGGCTGACCCGGGAGCGCCCCGGCTGGGTGCGGGGGAACGGGGCTGACCCGGGAGCGCCCCGGGCCGGGTGCGGGGAACGGGGCTGACTCGGGTTGCCCGAGAGCGCCCCGGGCTGGGTGCGGGGAACGGGGCTGAGCCGGGTTACACGAAGGAGGACTCCCCGGGACGGGGCGGGAGCGGGCTGACCCGCGTCTCACCTGTACCAGCGCAGCCCCTTCTCGTAGCCGCGGTCGAAGAAGTGGGGCTCGGCGCCCAGGGCGCGCACGGCGGGGTGCGCCCGCAGGAACTCCAGCAGCGCCCGGGTGCCGCCCTTCTTCACCCCCACGATGATGGCCTGCGGGAAGCGCCGGCTGCCCGGACCCGACCGGTCCCCGGCCGCCGCCTGCTCCTCGGGCCGGTCGGGGGCGGCGGGCGGCAGCGGCTCGCAGGAGCCCGTCAGGCAGTAGAAGAAGTAGGTGCCGAGCAGCAACATGGGGAGGCCGAGGGAGGCGCGGGGCTGCGCCCGCAGCAGCCCGCCCAGCTGCCCCGCCAGCCCGCCGCGGCTACCTCCCATGGGGCGCCGCTGCCGGGGGCCGGCCAGCGCCGCCCGGCCGGCACATGCTCCCCGCGGCCGCCGCCGCCTCCCCGCGGGCCCGGGCGAGCCTGGCACAGCGGGGCCCCCCCGGCCGCTGCCCAGCCGCGGGAGGATGCAGCGCCCGGTCCCGGGGCCAGCGCTGGGCACCGGCGCAGCCACCTCTGAGCCGGCCCCCTTCGCCTTCCTCCTCTGCCACCGTCCCGCTGCGGGGGCGGGTCCCCGGCTCCTGCCCGAGCCCCGCGGGCGGGCACCCCGCAAAGGCGCGCAGGCGGCGGCAGCGGCTGCTGCTCCGTCCCCTTTCGGAGTCCGCGGCCGGCCGGTCCCGGGCGGGGCAGGGGAGTCCCGCGGGTGCCTGACCTGGGCACGGGCGCCGGCGATGCGGGGCCGGAGAGTTGGCAAAGTCCCTCCCCTTTTGGAGACGGCGCAGCGAGAGGCAGGGGCCAGCCGGGCTCTCGGGGCGCTGCGGGATGCGCCTGCGAAGCGCCGGGCTGAAGGAGGGAGTTTGACACCCACCCACCCCCAGCGCCGCTCAGCCGGAGCAGGGGGCGGCCCCAGAGGCGGGAGGGCCGGGCCCCGGCTGCGGGATGCGCACGGTCCCGGCTGTGGCAGAGAGGCGCTAGACAGACCCTGGGAATGAACTCCTGGCTCTAGTGGGGTCCATGGGACGGGACGGGGCGGGGGGTGAGCCAGGATTTCACCCTCGGGCTCTGTCCGGACTAGGATAGGAAGGTGTTGGCTAGCACACAAGGCACCGTTTTAAACCGGCGGAGTTACAGTGTAGGGGGGAGCCTAGGCGTTACCTTGAGCTAGGGTGACCAGACGGCAAGTGTGAAAAATCGGGAGGGGGGTAATAGGAGCCTATATCAGAAAAAGACCAAAAAATCAAGACTGGCCCTATAAAATCGAGACATCTGGTCACCCTACCGTGAGCAGTTTAGCACCTGTTAACTCTACACCCTGCCTTGTCCACACTACGATTTTGACACCTTAACCAAGTTTAAAACACACCTTTTCTTTCCCAGTGAAGACAGGCGAGGCACCAGACTCCAGGCGTGGGGGTGAGGTACCCCGTTTGCCAGCTATTTGCTAGACAGCAGAGGAATATTGAGGCTGGGGTCCTGGGTCTGTAGGGGTGTGTTCAAGTAGTGCTTACAGCCCTGGTGTCCCCTTTCCTACACCCCAGCCTGATGCACTCTGCCCCTGAACATCACTCCAGCCTATCCCCCTCTGCCCCTATTATTCCTCCCTCTGCTCCTCATCCCTGTGCATTCAACTCAGGCTGTCCCCCCTTCTCCTGGGCAGCAGCAGGGGGGACACTGAGAGCCCACAAAACCAACTGTTTTCTCTGTCTGAGATTGTTCTCAGTTCCAATACCTGGCACCACAGAGGACACCAGCAGCCATGAGGAGCAAAAGCAGTAAAGTCAGGTTCAGGCCCTGCAGCCCTGAGAGGGAGCATGCTCACTACCAGGCAGCTTCTTTCAAAGAAGTTTGCTGCCACGATCTGTAACAAACCTCTGCTGTGTATGTGCAACTGGCAGTTTTCACATGCTAATCACTTGAACAGATCTGTGTGGATTTGCAGAGGGACAGCACAAGGCACCTCTCTCTGATCCCATGGTGATCCCCTCCCACATTTCCCATCCCTGCTCCAAAGCAGAGAGGCACTAGAGTTTCTCAAGAAAACATTTGTAAGAGTAGTTAGCAGGGGCAAAACAGCGTATTTCCCCCCTGTCTTGGAAATGGCTACGCCATCTTTGCTCAAAACTTTCCCCAAAAATTCAGCCTGTGGCAGACACCCAGCTTGGAAATTTTTGACCCAAATAGTTAAAGTTCTGCAAAGTTATATGCAACTGAAAAACTGTCTTTATAATGGAATCTTCTCTCTAAGTCTTGCTACCAGTTCAGCCAATAATACATGAATACATTGCAAAGTCTTACTATAGTATTATTGAACCCTAAAAGAGATGCAACATTAATTATTAAACCAAGTCTGGAAATTAGCTTCCAGGATGAATGCTCAGACCTGCTATTGATCCATATGTGAAATTCTCCATTGAATTCAATAGGGAGTTCTCAGTACAAATCCCTAGTAGGATAACAGAGCCAAAATTTAGCCTAGTGTCCATTCATATTTTCCAGGCAACAGAGGGAGTTAAATTAAAAGGCGCCTAGTCAGAACCAGCATGGAGCAGCGGGTACTTGAGGGGCTATGGAAATCTCTAGCTATGCCACATTCCTTCCCCCCTGCAACAGCCACACCTGTATTCACACCCTACACACTATAATAATCTTTGTACAAAACAGGCCTTGTGAGGTAACATTTGAAAACTAATAACTTGCTGGTCAACACTATCTTGGCGAAATGTATATAGCAACACTGGGTGTAAAGTTATGAAATCCCCCATATATAATGTTAAAGGCACATGTTCCAACTCATGTTGCACAAATTAAAGCACAACGGGTCAAGCATGTCTTGAAGAAAGGAGTGTAGAGTTACTTCAATTTGTATATAAGCTGTAAACAAAGTCCTCAGACAGCAAGAGAGAAAAGAAAGGAGAGGAAGAAAATCTGCATCTTAGCACACGCAGGTGAAAGAAAACCACATGAAGCATCTTTGCTCACTAGTCTCCATATCTCCTTCTGCTCAGACAGATAGAATTTTATGAGGGGGGCTGAACTATAAAAGTGAGGGGCAAACACCCCAAGGTATCTCTCTCCCTGTCGATCCCACTCCTTGTAGCTAGGAAGACAAAAGAAACCGCGATTGGACTTTGGGGGAGGGTGCTGACCTGAACATTTTGGTAAGTAATGCTGTTGAATGATGTGATTGGGACTTTGCCCTGAATCAAGTATAGTTTGTTAAGTTAGGCACTAGGAAATGTTTTGTCTTAATTTTGTGTGTAACCATTTATGACTTTTATGCCTCATTACTTAAAATCCTCTCTTCTTTTGTTAATAAAACTTGCTGTATTGTTTAATCCAATCCAGTGTGTTTAAGTTAAATTGTCTGGGTAACTCCATTTAAGGTGGCAAGTTGTTGTGTATTGTTCTCATAGAGGGACCGCGGACCGAATACCTCTGGGCTGTCCAGGAGTGGGCTGGAAAGTACAGAACATACATTTTTGGGCTGGGAGTGTGTTGGGGTCACCCTGCAGTAGTAACCAAGGCTGGTGATGAGAGCCCCAGCGTGGCCAGCAGGATGCAGTTACACTTAGACACTTAGGGGTACCTGCATGCTGGTGACTGTTTGTGAGTGATCCAGGTTAGGATAATAACCAGCAGCAAAACATTGCAGGGCCCTCCAATAACAGAGGGAAGGTGATGACACAGCGCCTCCCTGGTCTGGATAACACCACAGTGTGTCACAGAGGGCTGATGGTCATTCCTTTTGCAGTGCATGAACACCACTCCTGGCTCACCCAGAGAGGAACATTTCTGTTCGCTGGCTTAGAGCATATGATCATCTCTTTATTTAGCAGCTGGCCCCAGTGGATACAAGCACCTGCTATTTACTGAGTTCGGTCCAGATCCTCAGGTGGTGTAAATCCACATTACTCCATTAAAGTCAAAGCAACTAAGCTGACTTAGACCAGATGAGAATTAGACCCTGACTCAGATAGCAGCAATTTGTGCTTTTGGCACTGAAAAATTCTGGTTCAGCTCCCCGTGATGACCATACTGTCTGAATGTATGCAATCAAGGTGAGCAACAATGACATAACAGGCCCCTGACACGGGCTGAGCACCAAAGTACAACATGATGATGAAAATACCACATCAGCCTTAATGAGAATGCATGCAATAGGGGTGGGGCATTGCGCCAAAAAGCATTCTGCTAATTTTGCAGAAACCTTCGAAGTTCCAACTGCCTCCTTCCCAAGCGACCAGGACCCCCACAGTGACAAAAAGAGGAAATTGAAAAGTTTGTCTCTTACTAGTTTTTTTTCCCCAAGACAGAAATTAAATGAAGATCAAACAGAGATTGAATACCAATAAAACTGGAAGGTAAAAAAAATGTTTTACAGCCTACAATAGATTAACTAAATATGTTCTCATTTTTATGACACTCTAATTATTGTTTTAAATCACTTACATCATGCAAAGGGATTTACAGCAAACTTTTTTTACTGCAGAGTTTTTAATCAAAGGGAAAAATATGCTGTAAATAAACAATAAGGATTGTGATGATAGCCAAATGCCACGCAATTAACAATCAACACTGAGAAAGTCAATTTTAATTATACCGCATCAGCTCTTATGTATAAGTATAATACAGTGCACCTATATTTTCAGATTGGGGAAAACAATTCAAAGGTTTATTCACTTACCTTAGGGCTTGCAAAACAAGTTAAAAGGAAACAATTTACAATGTGGACTTTTTTTCAAAATCAAATGCGTACTTGAAATGCGTCACATTAAAAATACATTTTTGCAAACCTCAGAGAGAACCAAAACAACTGTATGCTGTTTTCTCATGGAAAAGTCAGTGCATTCTTACTACAATATCTGTATTATATTATTATTTCTATTACAATAGCACTTGGAATTCCTAGCTGCAGTAGGGGTTCATTGTGCTGTACATTCTACAAACACACAGAGACAATCCTGCCTTAAAGAACTTACAATCTAAATAGATAAGACAGACAAAGCAATATTATCATCCCATCTATAGATGGGGGAACTAAGGATCAGAGAGGTTCAGTGATTTGCCCAGGGTCACACAGGAAGTCTGTGCCAGAGCGTAGGTTTCCTGAGTCCTATGATAGTGACTTAAGCACAAGATCTACTGACTATACATTTCTAGAAAGTTAGATCCTATTTGTTGAGCCCTCCGCAGATACATTTGTATCTGCATCCAATCTGCAAACATAGCCCATGGATATAAATCAAATATCTGCAGATTTGCAGGGTTCTACCTATTCACCCTGCTCATCTTCAATAGGTCTGATTTAACTTTCTGAAACACCCCTGGTATTCAATGTATATCCTACACTGAGGTCACTGGGACTACTCTTGTGAGTAAGGCAAGCGGGATTTGAATCAAGTTGTTCTATGGAGAACATCTTTTGAATGCTGCCTCCTGGAACAGCAGTGTCAGAGCCTGTATCTAGGTGGAAGCAATAAATAACAATACTTAGTACTTATGACAAGATGATCTTAATGTGCTTTACAATCTAGGCATCAAACATACCCATTTTCCAGATGGGGAAACTGAGCCATGCAGAGAGGCAAAGTGACTTGCCCAAGGTCACGCTGGAGGTCAGTGGCAGAGCAAGAAAAGAACCGAGGACTCCTGCTACCCACTCCACTGTCCTCTCCACCAGAACTCCCTCTTGTCTGCCACAGCAGCTATCATGTAGTGAGAAACACCCTATATTGATATCTATATACATCATTTGAGCTTCACAGATCCTGCTTAAAGTTTTCCCACTTCCAATGGCCTGATCCTGTGCATTGCTTGGTGCCCTTAACTCCCACTGAGTCACAGGGCACTCAACGGCTGGATGGATCAGGCCCTACATTTGAAGTTTGCAATGATATCCTTGTCAAACCATGTCATGTCAAAAAGGTCACGGTGTAAGGAGTTTTCTGCTAATGCTCATTCTTTTTCTGTGGGATCTCAGCACCTGTTGAGATGGGGTACAGCTCTGCATTGATACTGGCAGAGAAATCTCTCAAAACACTCTCTCTCTTTCCTCCATAACATTCCTCTTTCACTTGTGCAGTTTACTGAAGCCTGCACAGTGCACTGACAAAATATAATCCAATGGAAACATGCCAACACCTTATTTATGTGACTTGCCAGTGAGAATGAACCAATAGACACTGGGGAAGGAGTTTTGTTTGATGGTTAGAATGTGTCTAGGTGTCAAGTGACTAGTTTCTATACTACTGCCCTCTACTGGATGGGACTGGAACTGCTGGCCTGTGTGTCATAGGTCCTATACTGCTAACAGCTCATGGAGATTTTCCTTTAGCTCCAGTGGTAGTGGCTTTGGCTTGTAGCATAAGAGAATTCAAGTTACATCCTCACTGTGGCTGCAAAATTCTAAATGGCCAAGGCATGCAGCACACTGACAACCATAAGTGCATATGTAGCCACAGATATGTTACCATGTAACTGACCTTTTCCTCGTATGATCTAAATACCTTTAAAAAAAAATCTAGCCCCAAATGCCCAAATCACTTTTGAAAATGGAACGTAGGGTCTTTTGAAATTTTACCCTGTATCTGTCAGAGTAATTTGGACCTTTAACTGGGAGTTTTAGGGTTAATATGCACCCCAAATTTGCTTGACAGTGGGGAAATGTTGACGCCGTGCGCTCGGCATCTTTTTTCTTCCCTCACCCCGGGAACATTTTATCACTGGAATTGAAATAAAACTGCCACAAACTAACTTACTAAATTCAATATGTCTGTACACATCTCCACCCCAGGCCCTGAGCTGTAGACTATGGAGTCTGGTTTAACTTTATGGAACACCCCTGGCTACTTAACTGAAAAGCCCACAGGTCCTTCCATCAGTCTCTTTCTGAAACGTTGCCACTTCAGCCATTTCCAATTTTGCACTAAGGCCGTTTTCAGCTAAAATCAGCAATCTCAGGGGTGCCAGCAAAATGCAGGGATTGACAGGCAGGCACACGATTAAGCTGATGAGGAATCTCAATCAGGCAGAGAAGCAGTAAGTTGATCTTTTGTTCCAGTGGCACCCACCCTACTAACGCTCAGATGATTCTACCCCCTGAAGCACCCAAAAACTGCACTGGAAATGTCAGCCCTGGGAGCCAAGTCATAGCTGGAGACGTCTGCAGGTGATTACCAGCTGCTGCTGTTTCTAAATAGAACTGGAGGATACAGTTTGAGGGGCTGGAGAAGAAACAGACCAGCACAATGGTGACATTTACAACCCAGAGTAAGAAATCACCGAATGTGAATCAGAATAAATATAATACTGTGCACTTGTTCAGTGCTTTCCGTCTCAGGATCTCAAAGCATTGTACAAGCTTTAATGAACCGTCTGGGGGAGGTAGGATATTTGTGACCTAATGGGCCGAATGGAGTCCTGTTCTAAGGGGAAGACAATGGCATCAGAGGGTGTATCGGTGAGAGCCAAGGGCATATGAGGAGGATTTCATTGGCAGTTGCATGCATCAATTTATGCCAGGACTTCAATTTGGCCAAGTGACTTTATCGTACCTGCTCACCAGTTGAATTTGGCCGATGATTCCTTTTCCCTCTTTAATTCCCAAGATTCTGTTAATTGTCCCCATTTGAAGTGAGTTTAAAAAAATTGCCTGGTGTCGCTAAACTGACGTGGTGGTCTCAGGTTTGGTGTTTTACCTGAATTTAGATGGCAAGCCGTTCAGGACAGGGACCTGGTCTTTTAAACGTTTTGCAAAGCCCTGTGTGTGCTTACAGCTCTCTGTGAATGAGAACTATGGGGGACATTTCCATGAGAGTTGGGGTTTCTATATCAGAGCACCCTAATGCCAGGAGAGCCTTTTGTAACACAGACGTTCTCCCACTGCTGGAGAAAGAGGGAGAAATAGCGCCCCCTAGTGTACTAGTTGAAGTAGGAGGCTCAGGGATATCAGCTGCGATTCACTGCTAAATTATGTGGTAGGTTTTTAGCAAGAGAACAGAACAGATAAACCTCCCACTTCACTACGCTAACATCTCCAGGCAGGGAAAACTAGACATAAAGATTAAGACAAAGACATGAGTCTGTTACTGGGAGCACTTTAATAAACATAAACTAACTTTGGATACTCAGCGCAGTGCCAACAGCACTTGCCAGCGCTTGTTAGGTTCACATAACTCTGATTCACGGGAAGGACAACTTCAATCCAGGTCTCCAGTGGCTGGAGAGAGCTTGCTGTGGCAGGGCATCGTTTAGAGGATAAAGGATCCGGGGCCTTAAAAGGCATCCTAATCCCCACCGCCCACTGGTGCACGATGCCCTCACTAGCAAACAGGAGACAGGATCTCTGTGAAGCAAAGGGATCGGTGTCTTTCAGAAGCTTTAGAACAGATTTTTGTTATGCTTGATGAGGAATTAAGTGACTGCAGAATTGTCACCAAAGTCAAGTTGGCCAAGGGGACTGGATGGCTCAGGACAGGGGTGGGCTTAGTAGTTGGGAGCCTCTTGTTTCTAGGTCACATGGTTCAAATGCCACCTAGATTATTAACAGTGTTCAGTCACCACCATCTGAACACTAGTCTGTGTGAACATTGCTTGTTTCAGCCCATCTTCCAGTAAATAGGGAACCAGCCCCTAGTGTAGCTGGGAGTCTGGGAGATGTCAATTTTCCTTATATTGACTGGGCACATTTCAGCTCAGGACAGGATGCAGAGGTAAAATTTCTTGACACCTTTCTTGACTGCTTCTTGGAGCAGGTAGTCCTGGAACCCACAAGAGGAGAGGCAATTCTTGATTTAGTCCTAAGTGGAGCACCGGATCTGGTCTGAGAGGCAAATATAGCTGGACCGCTTGGTAATAGTGACCATAATCACAGTCATGCTGGAAGGGCCTAATCAATTCTGGGTCCGGTTCTGTTCAATATCTTCATCAATGATTTAGATAACGGGATAGAGAGTACACTTATAAAGTTGTGGATGATACCGAGCTGAGAGGGGTTGCAAGTGCTTTGGAGGAGAGGATTAAAATTCAGAATGATCTGGACAAACTGGAGAAATGGTCTGAAGTAAATAAGATGAAATTCAATAAGGACAAATGCAAAGTACTCCACTTAGGAAGGAACAATCAGTTGCACACATACAAAATGGGAAATGGCTGCCTAGGAAGGAGTACTGCGAAAAGGGATCTGGGGGTCATAGTGGATCACAAGCTAAATGTGAGTCAACAGTGTCACACTGTTTCAAAAAAACCGAACATCTTTCTGGGATATATTAGCAGGAGTGTTATAAACAAGACCTGAGAAGTAATTCTTCCGCTCTACTCTACACTGATATGGCCTCAACTGGAGTATTGTGTCCAGTTCCGGGGGCCACATTTGAGGAAAGATGTGGACAAATTGGAGAGAGTCCAGAGAAGAGCAACAAAAATTATTAAAGGTCTAGAAAACATGACCTATTAGGGAAGATTGAAAAATTGGGTTTGTTTAGTCTGGAAAGAGAAGCCTGAGATGGGACATGATAACAGTTTTAAAGTATGTAAAAGGTTGTTACAAGGAGGAGGAAGAAAAATTGTTTTTCTTAACCTCGGAGGATAGGACAAGAAGCAATGGGGTTAAATTGCAGCGATGAATTGTTCAATCAATATGAAACCCGCCATGATGGACAACACATTCAGCCCCACTTCCAATGCCCTCCCACCAAATCAGACATAATTCAGCCATAGCCCAGAGTAAAGCCAATGACTTATCAAAGGGATACATCTGGCACTTGTGCCCTGAAGATTGGTAAATTTAGGTTCTGGAAAATGCTCCAGAAGCAATTCCACAACCAGAGACACTTCACTAAATATATGCTGAACTATACATATCTGGGGATGGTCAGCAAAAGCATCTTGGAGGAGTTCAGCTCCCACCATCCATCCAGGTACTTGTATGACCCTCATCACCATAAAATCTGATGGTTCATAGAATGGCAGCCCATCTCTAAGGTATCAAGGATGGACACCATGCAGAGTTTTCTAGATTAGAATCAAGACCTTGAACTGCACCCAGAAGCACATAAAGTATCTTAATCTGTGCACTTCCCTGGGCTAAGGTGGAATAAGTTGACACTGACATACTCCATCAGGAGGGGCAGGCAGCATGCTCAACCATCTTGGAACATCTGTGTGATGCTAAGTGCTAAGTGCTAAGTAATGCTAAGGTGACCACATATCCTGATTTTATAGGGGCAATCCTGATATATCGGGGCTTTGTCTTATATAGATGCCTATTTCTCCCCACCCCCCATCCCGATTTTTCACACTGGCTATCTGGTCACCCTATGTAGGGCACACTGCAGTGTTCAAGCCCGGAAGTGGATGGCTGTGATGAGGGCCGCATCAGAAAGGAAAGGCTGCAACTCCGAACTACCACAGACTGAAACCCGTGCTACTAGAGGCCACTCTCACCTGGAAATGCAAGAGCACTCCGAGGCCCAAAAGCATCTCGCAAGGGGTGGACTTACTCCAGCCAATAGATGGAATAGCTGTAAACATTAGTCCCTCAAGTTGCCTCCCCCTTTTCCAGACTGACTTTCAACCAATGGTTCTCCTATCCCAGGTCCCTCCTTTGGCCAGGTACTCAGAAAGCAAGTAAACGCTACCATCTACATCTTCAGAAAGGAGGATTAGAGCTCAGTGTTATCCACAGGCCAATGCTACTGCAACCCAAACTGTCTCCTCTAACAGCCTCATATTTACCGAACAAGAGGAGTGGCAAATTCTGTGTCTTCTACCTGTGAGCTCCACTGCTCTTAAAGTTTGCTCACTTGCCCTGGTTATATTTTCCCTCTTCAGTTTTGCTCCATCCAACCTTTCTTTGCCACCCTGCTAGACGGTTGCTGGGAGCAACACCCTGCAAAGGTGGGCCATATTAGCATAACTGCGTGCATCTGTAAGGGTTCAGGAAATTAAGCTTCATGTTCATTGTTTGATTGTAAACGCTCTCCTGGAGGTTAAAAGCAGTAAAAAGAAGAGGAACCAAGAACTTCTCTTTCCACAACAACAGCCCTCTCCCCTCGTTAAATAGAAGAGATTCTCAATTAGCTGTCACTAGTACTGGGGCTTATAGCCGAGTGTGCAGACCAGCCACTAAAGCATTACCAGCACAAATCTGGATCACGCATGCTACCCCGCACCCATAGGAGGCACAGCAAATGGCAAGGCAAGCTGCACAGGCCTTCAGATTTTAGAGCACTTTGAAGAATCAACCTTGAAACAGACCGGACTTCTCACGCTTCTAGCGGAGCTGGTGCTCCACTCTAACGACCAGAGCTGATTGCATCCAGCGGGACAAACATACGCCGCCTGATATACTGCACTAGTCCAGGCCTGCATCTCTCCTGCATAGCATATGCCAGACTCTGTGGTACATGTCAAGACGATGTCTCCAAATTCTGCTTTACTTCAGACCGAACATTTAAACCCCTGTCTTCAGAGGAAACAGCCAACCTATCACCCCACTGGGTACTCTCAGCCTCACCAGCAGAGATTTGATGAGGTGATGCACAAGGTTCAAATCCCTGTTAAAAATGTCATCACTTTTCCAAAGAGCAGAGTGAGAGCATGCAGCCCCATGGGACAACGTTCCCCTAGGATCAAAGCCACTGTTTCCTGCTGCTGTTTGCCAAACAGCTTTTAAAACAATCCAATTAGGCGAGCAGTAAAATATGTGCTAAGCATTGACATTGTGTATGAAAGAGACACACTCCAGGGCCTCCTGCTAATCAATGAAGTGGATGTAGAGTGTCTGATTCAATTATCTGCTCTTTTCAATCAAAGATTCTCTAAATGAGAGTCTGAGCTGAGATCCCACGATGGGGCCTGAGCCAGCGTGGCCAGCTCTCATGATTTGTAGCATGAGACTCAGGATATTTGATGTTTTACATAAAGCCCCTGCTGCTCCTGGAGGCACTAATTAGGGGAGAATCTCCGCATTCATTTAATAAACGAAATAAGCTCCTAGCCCTCATCGTTGCAGAGAAAAGCTTGAAAATGTGCCGGCTCAGAAACCAGGAGGCAAAGACAAAGCACCCACATGTGTTGGCTTTTTTTAATTTCATGATTTTTAAGCCAATCTCCTGATTTTGGGGGCCCACAGCATGACTTCTGAACATTTGAGCTTGGCAATACTGCTGCTGCAATGTATCCTGGCCTTAGCCTGGCAGATCATGCCAGGCAGAACCTGTCTTCCACAGCAAGTGCCTGTGTTACTTGTCCAATGCTTTGCATGTCCCCTTTTTAGCTGTGGAATGATGTATGGTGGTTGGCTTCTCCATCATTATCCCAGAGCATGGCACTGGAGAGGGCCTTAAAGTTCAGTTCCATCTCCAAACTCCTCTAAAGGCTGGAAGTGCTTGGATCAAGAGTTTTGCTTTGGGGCCCTAATATCGAAATAGAGAACAGCAATATTATCAAACACCTCTCGCTTTTCTGCATTACTATTGATAACTCTACCATTTCCATCTAGTAATGGACCAATTCCACTGACAGGATTCTTCTTGTTCTTAGTACATTTAAAGAACTCCTTTTTTTTTTTTTTTTTTGGCCTTAACTCTGCTGGCCATTGACTTCGTCTTGTGTCCCTTGGCTTCCCTTATCAATTTTCTGCAATTCCTAACTTTTGATTTCATAGACTTTAAAGCCATTACCATCAATTTCCCCTTTCTTCCATGTGTTTGATACACAGAGAGAGAGAGAGAGAGAGAGAGAGAGAGAGAGCTGTCTTCACCTTCCCTCTAAACCAGGTTGGTTTTTTAAACCAGCACAACCTTCTTCCTCGATTGTGGCTTTTTGAACATCTAGTAAGGTGTTCTGAAATGATTCCCAACGATCATTCACATTTTTTTCTGATTAAATTCTTCCTCCTAGCTGATTTAGCTCATAACTGTTTTAAGCTTTGTGAAAATGGCCCTATTAAAGCACCAAGAATGTATATTACTGGTCTGGACTTTATTCTGCTTGCACGTTATAAATGTGATTAAGTCATGATCACTAGTACCTAAGCTACCATTGTTTTTAGCTCTGGGATCAGTTCCTCTTTCTCTGTTAGGACAAGGTCTAATAAAGAATTCTCCTTCTTGGCTGCAACACTTTTTGAGTTAGGAAATTGTTGTCTATCATGTTTAGTAATTTCCAGGCTGTTTTAGTACCGGCAGCATGAGACCTCCAGCAAATGTCACTCAAACTGAAGTCCCCCATGATCACGCAGCTGTTTTCCTACACATTGTAGATAGGTGCCTAAGGAGCCGGTCATCCTGTTCCCTAGTGTGATTTGGAGGTCTGTAGCAGACACCAACTAATACCCAAGCTTGTCCTTTATTTGTTAGGGCATTGATCCATGAGCGTTCCAGATCGTTTTCTTCCAAGCTACCAGTGATTTGGAAACAGGTTCTGCCCTTTTGGACATGGAGAGCCACTCCCCCACTCCTGTGAGGAAACCCGACTGGAGTTTGGGCCTAGAAGTTTGGGGACCTAGAGACAGGGCCAGGAGGCCGAGCTCCAAATCGGAAGAGCTGAGGAGATGGGCTGTGAGAACAGACTGGGACGGAAGAGGAGCTCCAGCCGGGACAGATGACACCAGAGCTAAGTACAGACTATTGTGGGGCGTGGGACTTTATTTTGGGACCTTGAGGAGCATTAAGAACTGCTTTTGTTCTTAAGCCCGCCCCAGGCAGAGAATGTGTTACCCACAGGAACACCTGCGTGCAGCTCGTAAGGGGTCTGCAAGAGGGTGCTAAAAGGGGCAGGGTGCCTGCAAAGCGACCCTGGCCACAAAGGGCTGGCCAGTAAACGACCACTCCACAACACATGGTGCTAGGCACTGCCCAGACACATAGTAAGGGAGAGTCGTGTCCTGAAGAGTTTGCAGGCTAAAGACAAGGCAGACATAGGGGAAATCAAGGCACAGAGGGAGTGGTGAAGTGACTTGCCGGAGGTCATTCTTTGGATGGTGCATGGGCACTGGGCACTCACTTTTGCTAACATCTGGGCTACCCATCAGTGCTTCATTGAGACAATATTCTCTCCAGGGCCGTTCGATGTCTTCCCCTTCTGTTAGCACTTTTTCATCTACTACCCTGATAACACAGTCTGTTGGGGAGTGAAGGTTTTAGTGAGTTTCTTAACGGTGTTGAAAGGTCCTTAGCCACAGTCACTCAGTATGCTGTTGGTTATGGCCACTGTCTACTGACAGATCCCTGTTTGTCCCATCACCAGCCACGAAGTCTTTCAACCGTGCTTCCTGGATACAAGCTGTGCTGTTTCAATAGGTCTTTTCATGTTGTGTCCGATCGCTTTCCTGGCCAATTCAAAATGTTAACTTATCATGGGGTTTTGCTGCTGGACCTGTGGTCCCCAGAAATAGGAAGGAACCCACCAGGGGACCCAGTGCGTGAATGTAGGAGACCCGGGTTCAAATGGGGAAGTTCTAGTTTAGTGAGTTCTCGGTCCCACAGAGGATGTCTGTTTATATCGCAACATTCATGAAATCTGGTTCCGTTGGGAATCTGCACTCAGGGGAAGCCCAGAAGGGCCCAGAAGAGATGCTGCAGGCCAGAATCAAGATGTGTTTGCAAGGGCAGTGAGAAGGCCCAGGACTGGCACAGATCCGAAATGAGGAGCATTGGCAGAGACGAGGGCTTGAGCAGCCGATGTCTTGCAGGTCAGGATCAAGGCGTGAGCCATGCAGAGCAGTGTGACAGTCCCTAGGGTTGGAGCAGCAGGGATTGAGGAGCATTGGCAGAGCTGTGTGGGCCTCCTTGGAAAGTTTACTCGGAGCGTGTCCTCAAGAAGCCTGGCTTGGCCAGGCCTATTATTGAGCCATGTGGAACTCATGTTTGGCTCATTGGCTCGGCAGTACCCAGAATGCTTTGCCAGCTCCTATCGATGTCATGCACCTGCTGGAGGATTTAGAGCATCACTCGAATGTTGACAAAGCGGGCGAGTGAGTGACTCTGGCACCGGTCGCTTTGTCTGTACGTTCCATTGCAGAGCTCACCCCAGCTGGGCCCAGCGCACATCGTCAGGGTTGTGCACATAAGCAAAAGGTAAAAGGGGATGAGCAGGGAGCACTGCAGAACATGATACAACATCAATGAGACAGAGAGAGAGAGAGAGAGAGACTCCTTTCTCCAGGCACCAAAGACTCTCCTTGGCATTAGCATGATCAGGAACCCCCTGACTCCTGTCTCTCATCAGACACACCCATGTTCCACCCACACCCTGCCCCTTTTTACCCTGAGAGTAAGGGATTCAGTGCACAAGGAACTCCTCACCATCCAGCGCTTAACCTCATGCCTGCACGGAGCCTCCAGTCACACCTGCCCTGGAGACCAATAGCCTTGTGTGCCCCATGCAAGGATCTGTAGGGTCAAGGCAATTGTCCGCCTTCACCCTCTTTTAAAGCTGGCCTCAGCGTAACCCACAAGTAAAACAGGTCGTTTGTCCAAGGTCAACCAGACAGATGCCAGATTAGAAACCACAATTCTCTCGCCTCCCAGTCCCCACCAGCACTTGTGACTTCCCAGAGGTCATTAGTTCGAGCCCAATGCCATGTGTTGACCGGCCAATCTCATGAGTCCTCACACCCAGTTCGAGGAGGTGCATTCTCAGGGCAAACATGCAACGGCTCCACAGCTGGGCTCAGGCACCATGTTCTCTCTGTGACTGGAGATGAAGGGAGATCTCAGCTGAAGATTCATTGAGCCCCTTTGGGTGAGCACAGAGAGACGTCACAGCCCTCAAAGCAGGCGTGTGTCACAGAGGATGCTGGACAGAGTCTTTTGTCAAAGACTCACAGACAAGGTCAGCTCCCAGACTGCTGCACTGGTCAGTACAGGATGGGGAGGAGGTGAGCAGCCCTCAGTGGTGAAAGAACAGGACTATTTAGAACAGCTGGACATGCACAAGTCCATGGGGCCGGATCTAATGCATCTGAGGGTGCTGAGGGAGTTGGCTGATTTGATTGCAGAGCCATTGGCCATTATCTTTGAAAACTCGTGGCGATGGGAGGAGGTCCCAGACGATTGGAAAAAGGCCTGGGGCCGGTTTTGTTCAACATCTTCATTAGTGATCTGGATGATGGGATGGATTGCACCCTCAGCAAGTTCATGGATGACACTAAGCTGAGGGGAGAGGTAGATAAGCTGGAGGGTAGGGATAGGGTCCAGAATGACCTAGACAAATTGGAGGATTGGGCCAAAAGAAATCTGATGAGGTTCAACAAGGACAAGTGCAGAGTCCTGCACTTAGGACAGAAGAATCCCATGCACTGCTACAGGCTGGGGACCTACTGGCTAAGCGGCAGTTCTGCAGAAAAGGATCTGGGGATTACAGTGGACGAGAAGCTGGATTTGAGTCAGCAGTGTGCTCTTGTTGCCAAGAAGGCTAACGGCATATTGGGCTGTATTAGTAGGAGCACTGCCAGCAGAGCAAGGGAGGTGATCATTCCCCTCTATTCGGCTCTGGTGAGGCCACTCCTGGAGTACTGCGTCCAGTTTTGGGCCCCCCACTACAGAAAGGATGTGGACAAATTGGAGAGAGTCCAGCGGAGGCCAACAAAAATGATCAGGGGGCTGGGGCACATGACTTATGAGGAGAGGCTGAGGGAACTGGGGTTATTTAGTTGGCAGAAGAGAAGAGTGAGGGGGGATTTGATAGCAGCCTTCAGCTACCTGAAGGGGGGTTCCAAAGAGGATGGAGCTTGGCTGTTCTCAGTGGTGGCAGATGACAGAACAAGGAGCAATGGTCTCAAGTTGCAGTGGGGGAGGTCTAGGTTGGATATTAGGAAACACTATTTCACTAGGAGGATGGTGAAGCACTGGAATGGGTTCCCTAGGGAGGTGGTGGAATCTCCATCCTTACACTGGCCTGTCTCCATT
Source organism: Chrysemys picta bellii (assembly GCF_011386835.1). NCBI lineage: Eukaryota > Metazoa > Chordata > Testudines > Emydidae > Chrysemys > Chrysemys picta. The sequence continues at coordinate 84,354,970 of NC_088800.1, forward strand.
GACTGCCATGGAGTTGCTCCTGATTTGCACCACTGGGAGAGGCGGTAGTTACATAAATAGACTCAAAGGCAGTTCTAGTAGCCAGGTGCATGAACACAGACAAACCTGCCCCGTTAACATGCCCTTGCGTCCTGCTGTCGTTCAGCAGCTGCAGCTTATTAGAGAAAGAAGCTCTCCATCCCACTCTTTCTTGAGGAATGGATCATTCCTATTTTTATTGTCAAGTGAAAACGCTTTAGACAAAGATGGAGCAGTATGCGGGGAGGGGAGTTGTGGGGGGTCAGTTTTCTTCAGGACACTGCAAAGTAGCAGGAATGCGCCATTCCCAAAAGAGGTTTTGTTGTTGTTCATTTCTAAATCAGGGTAAGGTGATGTTCCGGAAGGTTCTGTGGGGGGCTGAGGCTATACAAGAGACAGATGCCCCATACAGATAGTTCTGTGGATACACCACAAGCCTAACCAGCAGCACCCCCAGGTGGGCTTGTCTTCTGCAACGACTGCCAATTACGCAGCTGTGAAAGGGTTGGTTATTTTTAATCTGGACGTCTATCCACTGGAGAACTAACAATTGCCACTTGTGACCTCTGGCAAAGCAGGATTTGAACCCAGGACTCCCAGAGGATGGGGAAGTTTATTTTCAAACCCACTCATTCCACTTAAGATTTTCACGTTTCCCAATGCCACTAAAATGTCAGGTGTTAATACCCGTCCACATCCTTGGGGAAACCCACAGCACGTTAGCCGTTATCTGTTCACAAAACAAGGATGGCCTTGGGTGCTGTCGATCAGCAAAGCTAAACCAGGGGGATTCAGGACAGGAATAGCAGGAGATACCACATGGGTTTAGGTGCATTGTACTTCACAAACTACAGAGTGCACCTGCATAGGTGTAGAGAACAGAGTTGAGAAACTTGATTTGTGACTTTACGTATATATGAATCCCATGTTACATTTCCTTCTATTTATGGGCTCTCGTTTTTGCAAGTACTTAGACAATCACTGGCATTTCATCACAAACCCTGATGTTTTCCCAAATTTTAGCATGTGCAATCATTCATCTGAACATTCATGTTCGCTATTTGTTAGATTCCTCTTTTGAAAGTTTCAAGTCATCCAATCAGGGAGCAGAAAAACTCCCGTGTGACTTGGATGACCAGCCAGACAATATAAACAGTGAACAGTTGAAAAGAACAGTTTGCACAAATCCCATCACCGAGAAGTATTTCATCCAGATTATTCAGTGGAGTCTTATGAATAATAAGCACATTTGAAAAAAAAAAAAAAAACAACCACCACGAGTGATTGGCTCATAATCAGAAAAAGAACTAGATTCTGGTTTGGTTTTGTCTCACACAGGCTTACACCAATGTAACTAACTGGAATTTAATGGCATTCCTCCTGATTTACACTGGGGTAAGGCGAGGAGAATTGGGTCCATTTTTGTCAATGAATAATTCAACCAGGATGCTCGAAGTCAGAATAAAAATCCTGTATAAATTAGGGGCCAGATCCTCAGCTAGTGTCAGTCGCTGTAGCCCTGCTTTGTTCATTGGAGCGACACTAGTTTACACCCACTCAGCAGCCAGCCTTTGCTTTTGAACAGGCCCTTGGCCTGGCATGTTGTGGCAGCAGCAGAGGGGAAGTGGTGCTGAAAACATCTGGAATCCCAGCTGGCGTTCTAAATTCCACAGCTGGAATCTTGATCTGGGCTGCTCCGAAGAAGGCCTGTCTGGACTCAACTTCATCAATTAATAATTCTACACATGAGCGTATCGAGTTCTCCATCCAACACAGCTGAAAGTATTTCAGTGTGTGCAAATTTATTGATAAGCGGCAAGCGTTCAATGGAAATCACATGCAGACACTGTGGACGGTAAAATGATCCTCTCCGGTTCCTATCCCCGACTGATGAAATGCAAAATGCTGTTTGTTTCACTTATTAGATTATTATTACTGGCTTGAGCTCATTAGTCTCCATTTGAAAGACTGTTTTGAACCCAACGAAGTGACTATCCAGGGATAATTTTTCCCCCCGAGGACTTTTCTTTTAAGGGCTAGTAAGGGGCTACTCAACAAGGGACCACATGCTGGCTGGAGTGAGTATGTCTCAAGGTGAACTGGCCCTTTAATAGGGGATTGCATCTTAGCCTCACCTGTGCCAGGTGTAGCCCACCCCCCCAGATGAAGGAAATGGGTAAGAGGGTCATGTGACTCAGAACTACCCTTCTGGGAGCTCTAAGGGCAGCCTGTGGTTATTCAGGGAGAGTAGCAAGGAAAGCGTCTGGGAGGAGGCCCAGGTTGGTGCATAGGAAGGGGTCCTGGGAAGGAAAGGCAGGGAAGTTTGGGTTATGGGGTAGATAGCTCAATGGTTTAGGGTCCTAAGGCCAGTGACCTGTAGTAGAGGGTGGATGTGGATTCCCCCTGTGCTGCCACCCCAGTCAACAGGAGGAAGGAGGGACTGACTGGAGCCTGGGAGAAGGGCTACAGACCATGGAGGAAGAGGACAGATTCTGGGTGGAGGGGTGGCTTTTGGGTTTCCATCTGGATTTTGATTAACTCTGGCAGAGGTGGATTTTTTGCGACTCTGCTGGAGGGCAACTCACCTCCGCAACCTACCCACACTGGGAGTTGGGGGATGACAGAGGGGGGAAACTGAGGCAGTATATGGCCCTGAAGTCTGACAACATAAGTCACTGCTACAGGGTACATGAAGTCTCAGGACCACAAATGCCTTTGGGCCAGACTCATCAGCGGTCCAAGCTACACGTTAGCAATGCGCTGGTCAGACAGCCCTTAGAAATAGCACAGCATGTAACCTGCTGGATGCACTGAGCAATAGGGAAATTCACCCTCGTCCAGCACAAGAACTCTGGCTTTGACTCAGGCCCATATTCAGCAGGGACTGACCGAACCTAAACCGAGCCTGGACTGCCACAGAGTGAGGGTCCCCAACCCCTTGAGTATGTGCCAGGGGAACGGCCAGGCAGTCCGGAGGGCCCATCTGAACATGTGTGGTCCCCAGCAGAACACAGGCTGAGTGGTTGGCTCCCACCTTAGCCCATCACTGCTCTTGGTGATTCTCTCAATGACTTGAATTCTCCCCTCAAGCTGTCTGAGGTTTGCAATAATGAGGACATTGCAATCTGTCTTATGGGGTCATTATGGAGCCCGGCTCCGTGCGGCTTTTGAACTTCATGGTAAATGTGCAGTTTCAACAGAATCCCAAACACGGATTTCTGATCTCCCGTCGAGACCTGGAAGAGACCATGGTTACACCCATCCCTTCAGCCAGACTTCATTGCTTCCACAACAGCTGACTACGGGGACCCCTTGGCCGGTGGTTGCTATGGAACATCTGCCTTAATCAGCCGCAGATGCTTCCCCGCTGCTGCTGGAGTTGTGTGATTTCTCTGGAGCCTGCACTGGTAACCCCGTGGTGATGCATTGGTTGGGCACTGTCTGGGGAATGGTTTAAGAGCTGTATGCGTGTGTGCATGGGGCCCAGCAATCCATCACCATGGGATGGGTTTGCACATATGTTTTTAAGGCACAGTCTGGCGAGCTGCTGAGCTCTTCTCTCTCTCACAGACATCAGCCGGCGTCAAGGGTGCTCTGAGCCTCACACGGTCAAGCCCTTAATGCCTTTGGCCTGCTTGGAGTATTTCCATTCCTGGATGGTAGCAGTACCTTGACCAGACCAGCTCCCCGTTGGCAATCAGAAACCTGTGCAAAATAGACCAAGCTTTTCCAAACACTAGCCAGGGCTCCAAAGAAAAATCTCGGATCCCAATATTCCTAGACATTGGGGAAGCTCAGACTTACTGCCCAACTTTGCAGTGGATCCCATCTCAAGATCATACCACCCCAACCCTGGGGGGAAATCCTGGCCCCATTGACGTCAACGGGGGTTTTGCTTTAGACTTCAATGGAGTCAGGATTTCACCCCTGAGCTAAACACCTGGAAAATTTGGATCCAGATCCTAACTTGATGGCTTATGCCCATCTTGGACTACAGCAGTTGCCTGTACCTGGCCCCACTATCATCCCAGGGGGCAGCACCTTCATCTTTCTCTTTGTTCTTCCTCTTTCTGCTTAAGAGTCTCACTCAGAGCCATGGGCAAACTGGTGCTGAACTAAGAACTGGCCAGAACCTCCAGCCCCAGGCTCACCCCAGCCATCCCCAAGCCAACGAGGAGGTTTCAACACGTTTCAATGACGTCTCTTAATTCTTCTTTATGTTTGCAGTGAGTGGCACAAGCTTTCCCCTCCCCCCACTCCCGCCTGGGGCTGCCAGGGTGGAAATCAGAGCTAAGTGGGGCTCACTAGCCCCCCCGTGTTCTTGGTCATCCTTCTCCATGCCCGCCCCTTTCGTGGGCTCCTCCCTCCGGTCCTCTTCCCCATTTTTCCCTTTGTGTCTTAACCCTTTTCTCACTCCCCTCCACCCTTCCCAGCACCTCCAGAGAGACTCTGGGAGGGCAGCCCAGCCACTGGGCATCTGCTCCACCAATGTCATGCTAGAGTTAGGCTGATTTGCATCACCTGAAGTCACAGGTGTTAGCAGAGGGCAGCGTGGACAACTCAGTGCTAGCTTCTGCTCAGTTCCCACAAAGCCTGAATAAATATACCTGGAGAAGTGACTCACCAGCCAGCACGCCCCCTCCTGGCTGGGCACGGCATAGCAGCTTCCCTCTCCTCTGGGTTCTAGTCCAAGGTCTGCTCCTTCCAACCTCTTGCTGCTTCCCTGGACTTCTTCATACCTTGGCCTGTCTCTCAGCCCCTTTCCAGGCTGTGCAGCGTCATTCCAGCTCTGGCAGTGCACAACACAAGGCTTTCCTCTGGAGAGCCGGTTCCTGCCCTTTTATTCAGGCTCGCTTGCCTCCACCCCAGTGGTTTCTCCTGGCCTATTGTTAGAGGTCAATTCTCCCCCTTCACTTCCTGCTTTCCCACCACTCGGAGCTCCTCCCTTTATGAAGAAGACCCAGCTGGGTCTGATAACAGACTGGCCCACCACCTGTAGGGCAGCTGAGGGAGAACACAGGCAAATGGCGTTTTTCCACTGCTCATTTGGGGAACGTGGCGTTTAGTTTAGGTGAGTTTACCTACTTCTTTGTTTGTTTGCTTTTTAAAAAAATGCTCAAGGGATCAGTCAGGTTGACAGATGCTTTGGAACCATGGGAGATCCTTTAGGACAGGTCACCTCTGCAGAGGAGTTTGCCATGCTAATTTAGGCAAGTAAACTCACTACGGGGTGTGCGGCTTCAGTCAAAGCACCTGCTACCAAACTTCCAATTATCCAGGGCCAGCCCAATCCAATTAAAGAGACTGTTTCCCTGCATTTGGCTCTATACTTTACAAATACAGCAGAACTGCTTGGGCTCAAAGAGCAATCCATAAATAACAGGAAAGCCAGTGCCCTCTAGCTATAAGATGCTTACAGAGGCGATAGTCTAAATATAGCCCATACTTAGCCATGAAATCAGGGTTGCCACTTATCCGGTTTTCACCCGGATAGTCCGGGTTTCGGTTTGTGTGCCTGGGTGCGATTTGACAAGCCCTGATGTCTGTTGTTGTTGTTTTTTAATCGGGGGGGGGGGGGCGGAAAGTGGAGCATGGACAGGATCTGGGGGAAGACGCGGAGAAGGGGGCAAGGTCTTGGGGAAGAGGCGGAGAAGGGGGTGGTGCCTTGGGGAAGAGGCGGAGAAGGGGGTGGTGCCTTGGGAGTCCAGTTACCAGCCATTAGAAAGGTGGCAACTCAACATGAAATCTGTACCCAGCTTAATTATCTGGGGGTCTGAAGTCCCATCAGTATTGCAGATTTTCTCTTCATGGCCAGATAGCCTGGTGTTCCATGGATCCCACAGCAGCCCCGGGAAAGCATTCAGTTATCGTCCTGGTTATAAATGATCAAGTCAGCATTTAACATGAGGCTGCAGGTCAGCTGATCTCTCCTCCCGAGGTCTTTGCAGCAGTCCACAGTGCCCAAAAGAGATCTCAGTGTCTGAACGACTAAAATGATTCAGTCCAATGCAATCTGGGGATGAGGATCGAAGTGTGGCATGAGCAAAGGGGAGTGTTTCCCACCCCTAACTCACAGCGATCCCTAGCACCTATAGAGTGCCTCAGATGTGCAAACCACCAACCAGCCATTAGCTCATTACTAGGGCCCTACCAAATTCACGGTCCATTTTGGTCAATTTCACAGTCATAGGATTTAAAAAATAGTAACTGTCATGACTGCAGCTATTTCAATCTGAAATGTCATGGTGTTGTAAGTGTAGGGGTCCTGATCCAAAAAGGAGCTGGGGGGTGGGGTGTTGCGGTACTGCTACCCTTACTGCTGCAGGCAGCGGTGCTACCTTCAGAGCTGGGCAACTGGAGAGCAGCGGCTGCTGGCCGGGAGCCCATCTCTGAAGGCAGAGTCGTCGCCAGTAGCAGCGCAGAAGTAAGGATGGCATGGTGTGGTATTGCCACCCTTCCTTGTACAGAGCTGCATAGAAGCAGAAGGGACCAGATTCTTAAAGGTATTTGGAATCCTACCTGTCATTTCAAACCTCCCCCGCCCCCAGACCTAGCCCACTAACGTCCCACTTACACCCTTTGAGGATCTGGGCTGAGATGCCTGCAGATCATCTCGACAAATGGGCTACATGCCCTCTTTCCCCTCCTGCAGGCAGAGTGGGGGTGAGGACTTTCAGCCCTGGAACACATCACCGCCATGGTCACACAGTGCATTGTGGGGCACCTCCATTCCTCACCCCGGGCTATATTCCAGCCCAAGTTTCAGCTCTCAAGCATCAGCTATGTAGGTTGAGGTTGTGCTAAAAGGGGTTATTGTTGTTTGTTACAAGACCCAGTTCGCTTTGGTTTTGACTCTCCTGGAATGCCAAAAAAAAAATGGATTAAGGGAATTTACTCAAACTTTCAAAAAACAAATGGCCCTCAGCCTGGGAAAGCACAGCCCTCAAGATAAGTTACGAGCATGTGAAAACTGGAGATACTAGTAATGATAACTGTTTGCAACCTTGCGGGCATGACCAGCCTCTGCGTCAGTGGAAGAGCCTGTATTTAATGATCCTTCCTACTGGAGTCAGAGAAGAAGCATTTTTTATAGATTGGGGGAGGGAAAATATCATTGTGAAACTTTAGCTTCTTGTCTGAGCCCAGAGCTGGTTTATGGCAGGGGCCTTTCTGCCTTTGATCTATACTAGCATGGGGATTTTTATGAGGACAGAGCAGGAAGACTGAACTGTCTCTCTTTCTAATTGGGTAACCACTGGCTGTTGTGGAAAGGACCTTTCAGGACTTATGGAAAGGAGCGGCTGTCACGTTAATGAGAATCAGCTTGTTACTGATCTCCCACTGGTTGTGGTGTCTTTGTCCTCCTGCTCCAGGGCACATGGGTATGAATGTAGAATAAGCATGTGGGGAGGGGAAATACTTTCTTATAGACTCCCAGAGGATTTCCATCACCAGACCTGGGCCTGGATTTTTATTCATCATTTATACCAGAGACCCCCAAGTGGCAAAATTTGACTCCAAATTTGGATTCGGACCTTCTCAGCATCTGGGAGGTCTTCAGATCTGAGGGTTTGGTTTGACTCATGAGAGGGGGTGGTCATGAGATTTGGATCCAAAGATGGGTTTAGATTCTGGATAGAAATCCTCTGGATTTCTTCATGACTGCTGTTTATAGAGAACCTTTCAGAAAAAGATCCCAACTAATGCAACAACATTATTTTAAATGGTTCACCCCATGCAGCCACTTCTGGAGTAGAACATGGCAGCTGTTTTTAACATGCATGACAATGCTTTAAATAGTTCAGGACAGAAAGTGAAGGTGTACATTATCCATCTGAAACTACAGGAGGAATTTTAAGCAAAGAGAATATAATTTCCCAAAGTGACACAGAGCCAGCAACACCATGGCGAGATTTCTCTTTATGCATTCAACAAAACTTGAATACAGCAAATTGCCTGTAACTATAGTGATGCCACTGCACTACAGACAGTCCTGTTATGCAAGGAACTGAAACATTTACAAGATTTAAAACCTCAGAAATGTAAATAAGTGAGTAATTCTCAGTATGTTTTGATTGCAGGATATAAGTAGCATAGTCTGTGCTGCTGTATTTTATTGTGGCACTATTTGTCATTTGCTAGAACTCGTGACATGTCTCTGTCATGATATCCGGAATTACAGTCCATCTTTAACAGGCGGCATTTGTTAAACAAAACAGCTACAAACCCAACAAACACACTTCCACAAAGCTTGAATCCCAACTTTGTCTGTTTACCATGGAGCACTCTGGGTCTGGAACTCCACACAGTGACATTTAGTGGCTGAATAATATATTGCAAATAAACATAGCAATTACGATCTTAAAGGAAAATACTGAGCCTCTATGAAGCCAGCTCAGCAGCGCAGTGTGAATTTCCATAGTATTAGTTCCAGCACAGGCTCGCTGCTGGTTTCTATCGCCTGACCTGAGTGCTTCCTCAAGCAAGCTTTGGCCAAACCATTCCTCTGCAGTAAGTATGCAGCCATGCCACTCAGATAAGCAGCGAAGGAGCCCTGCTCAGGACTGACTGTGTCTCTCGATCTGTGAAGGCCCCAAAGAATGATGCAATGTGGGACAAAGACCCCAAATGAGGGACACATAAATATTATCCTAGCAGGAGATTGACCACGCTGTGGAATCTCTTCCTTGAGAATGCCAGACTCCTCCTAGCACTTCAGTGTCTTTAGTTCCGAAGGAAATAATTTTCAACAGTACCAGCAAGCGGGCACCAAACTCATGTCACCCGAGGGAATTTGGGGATCGAAAGGAAGGCACTTGGGAGCTCAAAGTTAGGTTACTTCCGGCCAGATCCTGCTGACCGGTATAATCCAGAGGGGCTCCCGTGAGAGAGTCCAGATTTACACGGGGGTGTGCCTGAGATCAGGAGCTGGCTCACAGCGTTGAATCAGCTTTCCAAGACAGGGCTGGCTAGGTCTCCAGCTCCAGCCATGGGAACTGGCTGAGGCTTGGTCATGCTTGGCTCACGAAAGCAGTGTTTCCCTGCCGCTATCGTAGGCGTTCTAGGCATGAGGCTACCTGCCCTTCACTTCATGATGGTTGTTTTACAGAGGAGAAAAAGACCAGAGTGTGGCTTTGCCTTCGAGCACTTTCTGTAAAGCCCTGTAAATGCACTGGGGCTTCAGAGGGAAAGTCCACATCCCTTCAGCAGGGAGCTCCTTGCCGAGGAAAGACTTGCCGTGCGGCTGGGATGAGGGGCTACCAGGCTGGGTGAGCCAGGGGCTGACGCTCCTCCGTCTCTGGGCCCACTGGACCCCCCCACCCACCCCAGGTTCATGCCAAGCAAATGCCTGTTGGGCTGGGGAACGTGCTGGGGTCTGTGATTGTTCTGAACACCAGGAAGAGCCGCCCCAGCCCGCTCACTAACTGCAAAACCAGCCGCCGGCCAAAATTGGAGCTTGCAGGCTCGTCGTGGGTATAGGACAGATTGAGAGAGACTGGCTGAGTTGCTAACTGTTTTTTAATGTTGGGGTGGAGGGCACGGGGTGGGTGCTTTCCAAATCAGTTTGTTGTCTAGAAGCCCCTTAAGAAGGAGCAGAGAAGCCCGTTCCCTGGTAATTATCCCTCTGGTTCTTCCGTGCCATGGAGGGATTTGTTTGCTGCTGTTAGATCCTGCTCCTATTAGCAGCTCCAGCTTCTATTTAATAACACCCCGTGGCACTTGCTGATGGCAGGCGAGGCTTGCAAGCTTTGTTATTTAATTGCCAAGCCCATCCTGAAATGTCAACACGCACGTGACTCATATTTAATATCGCACAAAACAATGAGCTTTTCACCACACACCTGCCAGGCTGCGCTTTGCAAGCACGATGCAGCTGGCGGGGCCGTCGCTGGCGAGAGAGAGAAGCGCTGCCTTCCGAGAGGTGCAGCCTGCGACCCCCAACCGCCCTGCTGTGCTAGTGCCCTGACTTCCACACCCCTCATTTGTGGGATCCGACCTACCCTCCATCAGTACCCGCCAAATCCCAGACACGGATCCAGGCGCCCCTTCCCCACTGCAGCTTCCTCCCAAGCCCCTGAAAGTCCTCACCCCGCTCAGCAAACCTCCCCACTTAGGGGTCAGAGGGGGCACCATGAGACGAGGCAGCAAACAGAAGATGCCTTGTAGCAAAGCAAAGACTCCCCCGTGCGGCGCCTCCTGCTGGTCATCTTGGGAATTAGCTCAACTCCAGCTCCAGAGCACCCTCTGCTGGCCGGTGTCTCACCTGACTCAGGCCCCTATGTCCCTCCCAGACCCTGGTGCCCCTTTACCTCAGGGTTCTGCCCCAGCAGTACCCCCACGCTCTGGGTCTCCCCTCCCAGGGGAACCCCCAACCCTCTAAGCCCTCAGTGGCTACTTGCCTCAGTGGCTACTGCCGTCATCTAGCCCCCTTTCCCTGGGGCAGACTGCAGTCTGTCATGGCCACTCATCACTGGCAAGGGGGTAGGGCCTGCTGCCTCTGTCTATCCCAGGCTACACCTCTGCAGCCCCAGTACCTCCGCAGGCCTTCAACAAGGCCTCAGCCTGGGGAGTTGCCAGGCTGGAGCTCCCCAGCTCCTCTTGCCCTTGTCCCCAGCACTGCTCCGCTTCAGGTACCCTGCTCCCCGGCAGCCAGCCCTTCCCACTCCAGGGCTAGTGAGATGCCTCACAGCTCCTGGCCCACAGCCCTTATCAGGGCCAGCTGGGCCCGGATTGAGCCGGCCACACCTGTGGTCAGCTACTCACTCAGCTGCTCTCACTCCTTTTCTCCCAGCCACAGTCCTCTCCACGCTGCTTTTAACCCCTGTTCTGCCAGCGTGGGGCCGCCGCCCCACTACATACCTGTGCCTAGAAATTTCTGGGCAGGGAACGCTTTCGGTGGCAGGATTTTGGAACAACGTGTGCATGGTCAAATGGGAGCACATGTGGTGTCACGTGTCCACCTCGGATACACACCTGAGGGGTCACCCGCTGAATTTACACATCAGCAGCTATTTTCCAGCTCGTCCCGCCAGCAAAGCCTCGTCGAATAGAAAGGAGCTGAAGTGCGTGAGAGCCATCCCCAAGAGCACGCCATGCCGTGCAATTCTCCTGAGCAACGCGAGCCTGCCCCCTGCTCCCCTCGGGCGGGACAAGATGGCGGGTGTAGCTGACAACAGGCGCGTTCAGTGAATATCCTTTGTCAGCCTCCAGCTGCAGCCTCGAGCCAGAGGAGTTAGTGATGTGAGTTACAGCTCTCCAGCTGCCCGAAACGGGAGAGGGGGGCATGCAAGCTGTTCAGGCACATCTGGAGAAGGGAACGACCAAAAGACACTAGTCTCTGGCTGACAGATTCCTTCCTTGTTGGGCCATATAGTATTTGTCAGAACATTAGCCTGAACAATACGCCACTGTCCTCTCTCCGAAAGCTGATGCGTCGGGGGAGGTGGCAAATGGCACCATAATGCCCCTAGTCAGCTGTGCAGGGCTTTAGTCTTTCCTGCCCCACCTCTCTGTAGAGCTGTGATTACCAGTAATCAAATAACCCCTCTAAAGTACCTTTGCAAAATTCCCCCTGCTTCTTTGCCCTGGGGACAGGAGTGATTTTTTGAGCAGGCGAGTAAAATCGAACTTGTTTTCATCCTCTTCGTCATTATTAGAGTGAATGGATTCTGGGCCGGGGCTTAAAGGTTTTCATGATCATGGTGCTACAGCTCATCTTTTCTCTGTGCCTTGAGCACACAGAGTAACTCGTAGACTAAAGGGGGAGGGTGGGTCTGCCTCAGACTCATGCCCCTGTGCGTGTGTGTTTGCATGATAACACAGTCTAGGGTTAGCAGGGTATCTGGCCAGACTCAGAGCTGCTCGTGTGTATGTAAGACTGGATCCCAGTGGCAGAGCGAGAGGTTGGCAGTTCTGCTCCCCCAGCCTGTATGTGGTTAGCCCATGACCACGGTGTTTGTATGCCTGTGGCCACAGATACTTACGAGCGCTCTGGGATGTAACACAAGGCCTGGCTTTGGAATGCTGCCTCCAGAGCGGTTTGAGATTTCCCTTCCCTGGGCAGCCAAGCACTCGAGCGGTCTCCCAGGGGAGCGAATCGGACGGATGTTTCGGAGTCTCTGGTGGGCTCTTCCCAGCGAGGCGTGTCTGGAGCAGAGCAAGGCCTTTTCCCCTCACCGGCTCTAGAGAGAAGCGAGCTCACGAGTAGTGCCGGCCAAGCAGCAATGGAGCAGGGACAGTTGATGAAGAGCTGTGGGGGCAGAGGGGAGCATTGGGTAGGATGAGACAATCCAGGCAGTGCTGCGAGGATACCAGGTGCTTGTCCCTCGAGCCAGCTGCTTGCCCTGTCCTTGCTCCACGCCGTTCTAAGCAGCACCAGGCAGGCAGCAAAGTGCGACGGCAAGAACACAGCATGTTACAACCCCAGCTCTGCCGCTGAGTTGCTTTGGGGACAGAACACTTCACCTCTTTGCAACAATCCCTCCCATCACCAGCCTGAGAGAGCTTGGATGGCACGTGACCGGCAGGTGGGAGCTAGCCCTGAGGGACCCATGGGAAAGTGTCCGGCCCTCTCCTTCACCCTGAGCTCCGGGTTGGCAGAGATGTGATACCGTAGGACTGCACCAGAACTGTCGGCGTTCCATTTGGCAGGCTTGACAAGCCACAGCTGCACAAACCAAAGCTGCTCTTGTCCCCACTTCTCTTCTTAGGGTTGCCTGGGTTGGAAACCCTCCTCTAACAGGTTCCACGTCCACAGCCCTGGGGGAGGGCTCACCAGATTTAGTGTCTCTTCGGCTACCCCCCACCCTCTCTGCTCCACCCTGCTTCGAACTGCCCCCTGCTTGCGGTAGCCCGGGCTTGTCTGGCTCCAGTCCTCAGGAAGCTGCAGAAAGAGCCGTCCCCAGAGTGCTGCTTTTTAGATGAATAATCCCCATAGCAGGACAAAACAGCCCAAACCCAATGAATTGAAAAGGCTGCAATTTTATTAACTATATGAAATGTGCACTTTTGATTACAATAGGCAGGGCTGTTTGGGTCCCACAAACTCCATCCCCAGGTTCGAGTTGCATGAAATATTAGCAACAACGTCCAAAGGCCTTGACCGTTCGAGCCGGAGCTTAGGGGTTCTCACGTGGTTCCATTCTGGGACTAGTTTTCCCACATGAAAACAGGGTCATTTCTGAGTGATTATATTTTCCTCTCCCAGGAAAACATAGGACCGCCTGAGCTGCGACATGATCCTGCAACTGACAGTGTGTAATTTGGGGCAGGCACCCAATTGAAATATTTTCCCTCACACCCAGCCCTGTTCAAACAGCCGCTCTTGGGTGTGCTTATTCTATTTAGATGTGTGCAGATGTGACTGATCTTGCAACAAAACTTAAACTGGACTTGGGCAACACAACACACTCACCCTGAAGAAATGATCATATTTGATATTTGTTTCGTGCTCTTCATCCTAAAGCACTTGTACAAACTGCCTGGATGCATACAGCACCACCAAAATGCAGCTGTGTCTGGGGTGGAGGGCAGCAACCACCACGCTGTGAACTGTGCACAAGTAGAGGGAAGGGGACACCTGTTCAATGAGACACACAGACACAGGATTTATTTTGTCTAGCTCAAGGATGAAAGGTTGAGTTGATGTCGAGGCACCAGGGAATCCTGCTATTGCAAATCTGACAGGCAATACACGGTATATATGTATATAGGGTCTGATTCTGATCTCACTCACAGCTATGTACCTGCACTGGGCATATTCCCACTACTCCCCTATACTATGTGCAGTCATTTTTACCAGTGGGGTAAATTTCTCCGAAGTCAGAGTCGTAGCATTTCACACTGGGACAGGACGACTGTACACGGGGCCCCCGCATTGTAATGGTTCAGCAATGGTCTTTCTCATCAAGCACTAGCTAAGGTTATTGCAAAATAAGGTTCTATGTATCTCGCTCTCTTGCCCTGTCCTTACCACTATTCTATCTGCAGGCTGCAACAGATGACAGCTTTAATATCCATTTTTTACTGCACACTTTCTTTGAATGATGAGTCTGGTCTTGCTCTGGGAGTTTAGGGTGTGCAAGGAATGCAGGATTGGGTACTGGTCGTGCCCCCTGGGTAGCGTACACACACCCCAGCCTATTATGCAACTCCAAATCTGTGTTCTCTACAAAGAAGAACCTGATCCCCAGAGTTCGGATCTGAATCCAAACTCCACCCAGCTTCAGAGGCGCTGAGCTCTTGGGTTCTGGTTAAGTTCGTCTCTGGATCTCTGTCTCTAAAGAGGGATCCGCTTATGACCAGGACACGAACTAAACCAGAAACCTAAGCTAGTAAGTCACATGGAGCTGAACTGATGCCTCAGAATCTATCCAACACAACACTGGATGACGTTGTTTTTGACCTGAGGATTAGTACAGGGTGGGTGAAGCACTGGATAGAATTAGTAAAGATACACGTGCATTAAATATTGCTGGGCTGTTAAAAGCCTTTGTTGGGAAGCTCCCAAGCTCATTAGAGATGCATCTATTTGGCATGTAATTAACGCTAATTGTTAATTGTATTGTAATGGCATTATTCCTGATTTACACCATAACAGAATCAGATCCGTTAGGCTCAGATATGTACACTTCAAGTGTCCCACAGAAAAGCTCAGTTACCCACAATTGGATTCCAGATGCGATGCGAGTTGGTTTTGAGCCGAGAAAAATCTCTTTCCCGAAGAAGCCAGTCTAATAATATGTAGCCAGACTGTCTTGCTGGGTAAAATATTACTGTACCGCAAAACTAATAGAATGGGAGCTAGTCTGACTACTGACAGAGAAAGTAATGGGATTTTTAGCTGATGCATCTGAAAAGCTCCCTCAGTGGGTGGGTGGATGGAGCAGGCTTGACAAGAAGTTGTACGTGGGAGTAGGCAGCGGAATACAGAATACAGACACCCCAAAGACAAGGAGGTTAATGACAAACAGCTGTCAGGGATGGGCTAGGTTTACTTGGTCCTGCCTCGGCACAGGGGGCTGGACTGGACTTCTCGAGGCCCTTTCCAGCCCAACATTTCTACGATTCCACAATCTGAACATGCCCCAAGCCACTGTGTGATGCTACTTGAAAAAGAAGTGACAGAGAGGATTTTCCGTGTTGGATGTGGCATGTAGGGAAGGGAAAGAACGTGACAAATGTGAAATGAGCACAAGGTAGGAGCGCTGGATAATCAGAATCATAAGAGATGTTGGGCTGGAAGGGACCTCGAGAGGTCATCTAGTCCAGCCCCCTGCGCAGAGGCAGGACCAAGTAAACCTAGACCAGCCGTGACAGATGTTTGTCCAACCTGTTCTAAAAAACCTCCAATGATGGGCAGTGGTGCTGAAACAATTTTTATGAGGCAGGGGAGGCAGAAATCATGTATTTGGGTTGTTAGTACTACTTCAAGTCAGGGGTGCGGCAGCACACCCAGCACCCCTAATTCCAGCACCTATGATGATGGAGAGTCCACAACCTCCCTTGGAAGCCTGTCCCACTGCTTCACTACTCTTGCAGTTAGAAAGTTTTTCCTAATAGCTCACCTAAATCTCCCTTGCTGCAGATGAAGCCAGTTGCTTCTTGTCCTACCTTCAGAGGACATGGAGAACAATTGATCCATAAACTTTAAAATACTAGGATAGGTTAATAAAACCTAATAAAACCTTTGTGCGTTTCTCCATGGTGCTCTGTGCCTTCCCATCGCTTGGCAGATGGGGGACAGGACTTTCCTGTTTGACTTGCATCATGAAATCAGTTGAGTTGGACAAGACGATTCATGGGTCATTTCCCCTTCTCCGTGGCAGGCTCCATTTCACTGTCTCTAAAACAGCCCAGAGAAAGGGGCATTTATGGAGCCAGGGTGGCCCCTGTGGTTAATGCACTGGCTAGGACGTCATGAGATGGGGGTTCAACCACCGGCTCTGCCATAGACTCTTTGGGTGGCTCACTTGACCTCTCTGTGCCTAGAGTAGGAATTGTCATGTTGGTTTTTTCCCCTCTCTTGCCTATTTAGTTTGTAAGGCCCAGATCCTTAAACGTCTTTAAGTGCCTGAGACCCGCTGACGTCCTACACTCTTTAGCACAGGGACTGTCCTGGACAATTGTGTGGCTACAGCATGCAACTCAATGGGGCTTTGCTTTCGGTTGTAGCCCCCAGATGCTACCACCATAGAGATAATCATTGTGCAAACTTGGAAAAATCTCTAGTCTTGGGTTCCATGGGCTCCCCTGACAGGCTGGGCTATTCCGCGCATCCCTAATATTAGCTAGCTACCCTTCAGGCACACTGGGATTGCCTGTAATTATTTCCACACATCTGACACGCTGGTTAAGTCAATTTGTATGATGAGTAGCTGATTGACTGGCCATAGGTATCTTGTCAACTGCTTACCTCCCATTTACAAGCTTAATAACTCAGTGGGACCATAATTACATGTTCATTGCTGAGCTCATTTAGCGTTAATTACATGCCAAATAGATGCATCTCTAATGAGCTTGGGAGCTTCCCAACAAAGGCTTTTAACAGCCCAGCAATATTTAATGCACGTGTATCTTTACTAATTCTATCCAGTGCTTCACCCACCCTGTACTAATCCTCAGGTCTAAAACAACGTCATCCAGTGTTGTGTTGGATAGATTCTGAGGCATCAGTTCAGCTCCATGTGACTTACTAGCTTAGGTTTCTGGTTTAGTTCATGTCCTGGTCATAAGCGGATCCCTCTTTAGAGACAGAGATCCAGAGACGAACTTAACCAGAACCCAAGAGCTCAGCGCCTCTGAAGCTGGGTGGAGTTTGGATTCAGAGCCGAACTCTGGGGATCAGGTTCTTCTTTGTAGAGAACACAGATTTGGAGTTGCATAGTAGGCTGGGGTGTGTGTACGCTACCCAGGGGGCACGACCAGTACCCAATCCTGCATTCCTTGCACACCCTAAACTCCCAGAGCAAGACCAGACTCATCATTCAAAGAAAGTGTGCAGTAAAAAATGGATATTAAAGCTGTCATCTGTTGCAGCCTGCAGATAGAATAGTGGTAAGGACAGGGCAAGAGAGCGAGATACATTTTGCAATAACCTTAGCTAGTGCTTGATGAGAAAGACCATTGCTGAACCTGTCCGTATTTAGGGTTTGTACGTGCTTCATCACACTTGTACAATTACTCTAAGGAGAGAGTTGACTTCACAATAAATTCACCTTGCTGCAGTACTTCTGGCACCAAGCCCTTTAGTCCAAGAGAGCTCACTCGCTTGAAACATTTTCTCCCAACTGAAATATGGTACAAGAGAGCTGTTTTAAGCCTGAGGGCAGATTTCAAATTTTGTTTGGGTTTTTATTTACCACATTTAAAGGAAAAAACCCTCCGCAATTATATAACTCAAAATCGGCCAGCGGGTTTGGCCAGTGTTGAGTTATATGAAAACAGCAGCAGACTGAGCTGAGCTGCAGTTTGGCAAACCAGTAACTTGAGAGGAACTTTGTGTTTTGATTTTGAAGGCCGGGGCCCAATCTGGAAAAAACACTTATCATCTTTTTTAAAATATCAGCCATTAAGTACTGGGATGTAAAGAACATCCAACCATTAGTTGCTCAAACCAGTCTGATTGCTCAAAGGTTTCATGTGCTTTTTTGCTACGGGCAGGCTGTATACTAAGTCCTGCAGCCATTGCTCACTTGAGAAATCTCACCGACATACAGAATAGGGCCAACAGGATCAGGGTCTCTGTAATCCTATTGCCCTGTGGTTTATCATATACATGTAACGACACCCCTGGGAGAGTCATCTTCTCTGGGGAGTGAACCCAGGAGCACTGGATCTAGTATCTGGGCAAAGGAACCGACCCATAACTCAAAGGCTGTAGCAGACTCACACTCTATATATGTGGATTAGTCACGGCAGTGGGACAGAGCCAAACTGCAGTGACTAGTCCACATACGGAGAGCTGCATGAGGCAGCTACATGGGTTACATCCAGAAAAACTGGTTGGAAAAATCTGCCTATTTACTTGTTACCTGACAGAGGCAATCAAAATTCTTGCTTTTGCTCTGAGTTACTGCCGTTCTCAAAAGGGTTTTGTTAAGAACTGCTGTAAAGAGCTATGCAAAGGAAACCCTCTGCAGTGCACAACAAGAAGCTACAAAACCCAGAAACTACACTGCACATTCTTGAGTGCCATCTACTATCACCTTGTCTATTAACCTATGTACAGACACGGAGCAGTCTTGTAACAAGGGTAACTCACTTCTAGAACTGGCCAGAGAAACGTTGATGGAACCAGATTTCCAGTTCCAGCTAAATCCAAATGCTTTGAGAAATTGGGTCAGTTTCACTGGGAATTTCTTTTTTTTTTTTAAAGAAGTTCCAATAATGTCAAAACATCCCATTTAGCTATTGTCAGACCCAAACGTTTTGATTTTTCCGTTTTTATTTTGGATTATTTTAGATTAGAATGTCACACCAAGATTTTTTTAAAAGTCAAAATCAAAATGAAAGATTTCAAACAATCCAAAAGGATTTTTTTTTTTTAATTTTCAATTGAGGAGAATCTCAGATTTTTCAGGTTTTGCTCCAATTCAGAATGGAGCCAAATTTTGAAATCTCAAAATCCTTCATGAAAAAGAGTTTCTATCCTCCACCCAGCTCTGTTTGCCTCCTCTTCAGGTCTAACCTGGAGGTGGAGCCACAATGCTGTCCCTTCTCCTCCGCCCCCTAGTCTGAGCTCTGCTCTAGCTCTGGCCCCAAAATCCAGATAGAACAAGCAGCAGCACGGAGCAAGGCCTTGCCCTCCTGCTCAGCCATTTAAGACCAGGGCACAGTCTAGCTCTCATCTTCTGGTGGGCGAGTGAACCAGTTCAGATTAGAAAAAGACCTACAAAGCAATCTTGACATCCGGCTCTGGATTTCCACCCCCCAATGTTGGGTGGTGTTTGAATGCTATGTTATTTCTGACCTGAACAGAGATTGGGCCAGGAACAGTATTCCGCTCTGGATTCCCCATGTTGTCAGCGAGGGTAGGAGGCTCTGACTCAAAGGATGTGAGATCTGTCCATGAAGAAAACTGACCAAGGAAAGGGCCCATGTTTATTCAAACTGAGCCAAAGACAGATGAGTGGTCAGTGCCAGTGCTAGCCCATTGGGGGCCCTAAGCAGGAATATTTCCCCCCCGTAAAGCACATACTAATAATTAATGGGCAGCCCCTTAAGCTGCTTGGGGCCCTAAGCAATTGCTTAGTCTGTTTATGCCTAGCACCGGCTCTGTGAGTGGTTCTGATACAGCTGACGTTATATTTGATCCACCTTCTAACTACCTTCAAACACCAGGGTGGGACAAACCGATATCTGTGCTCACTTTGTCAGTGCCGGGCACATCATGTAGTCTATCCTGTGGAATATTTATCTATTTTAGGCTTTTCTCTTGCCACCTATCACCCGCAGTGCCTGAGCACTATCAGACATGAGGTCACACAGAAGGAATCCAGAGAAAAAACTACCTGAGATAAAACAAATATGAAGAGAGACCTCATGGGACCGCAAGTCGGTCTTCAGGTATCCAAGAGACATCAAAATACAATAGACGGCCTGGGGCCACATCTTTAGGCTGGTGTAAATCAGAGTAGCTGCATTGAGCTCAATCGGATCTACACCCTCTGCGCACACGGTCCACTTAAAACATCTGCATAAGGAAAAGCTCCAGAGGTTGAAAACCCCGATCTGAAAGAAGAAACCAATTCTGAATAAGAATAATATCCAGGTTCAGGGGATGGCTTTGAAAAGCCCTGTCCATCGGTGAGCCATTTGTGTACCTGAAAATAATGGCTCTCTAAACCGCCTGGAATGACAGTACATTATTTTAACTATGACTTCAATGGCCCGAGGCTAAAAATAAATCAACTGCAGCACAGAGAATTTTAGAGTGTAAGTTACTGACTTTGCTCTCGTTTTACCTCTTTGCTTAATCATTATGACAAAAGGCCATAAACTCTGAGACTGAGGAAAACGGAAAGAGAACAGTCCTGGATTCCCCTCTCTTGCGATGGAGTAAATCAAGAGCGGTCAGTGGAGTTGCAGCGGTGCAAAACTGGTGAAAGTGGGAGGAGACTTAGGCTCTGCAAATTTTGAATGAGGTTCCAAACATGAAAGTGTTTCACGAATATCAATGGGCCAGATTCTCAGCAGTTGCAAACTGACATACGTCCATCTGCAAAGGAGCATTACCGGTTTATACCAGTGGAGGATCTGGCACATAAAGTACAATTAAAACAAGAGAGACTCTCCTGGCTCAGAATCTGCAGCTGTTTGGAACAGCATTAATTTGAATCACCACAATCAAATTAGCTCCAAGACTCCGCTATAGACAGCACATCAGCGGCCGGTGCCGTTAATAATTGTGTTAGAGGGAGCTGTCTGGTGGGATTCATTCCTGGCAATGAGAAAAATAAGTCTGCTGATGCCAAGTAGGAGTTAAAGACCATCGCACGACAGCAGCAATTTGAATATCTTTGTCAGGAAACATCACTCTTGACCTCCTAAGAGGGACCTGGGAAGTTCTGAATTACCCAGCATGGTATATGGGGTTTAGCATCATAGACCCGTAGGACTGGAAGGGATGTCGAGAGGTCATCTAGTCCAGTCCCATCTGACTAAGAGGAATAGAACAGTATTGCAGCAGGGGATGGAACGCTGGAAAAACATCCTGAGAGCGGCTCCATTCGTGTTTGAACTGATCTCCAAAGAGAAGTGATGGAAACGCCCCTCTTTTTCTTAGAACAACTGAATTAAGATCTGACCGGACAACTCAGTAGAAAAATCTGCTGCAGAGAAGAATCCTGCATTTCCAGGGACAGAGAGAGAGAGAAAAAGAGAGATGAACAGATCGGCCAGGCCAGTGACTCTGATTCTACACACTGTCACCCCCGCGGAAGGTCTGGGATACGGACAGGAAGCCAAACCCCTTCTTTGCCAGTAGAGGCCAATTCAGCATCTGTCAACCACATTGCTACATCCCACTTCATACCAGATTCAAACTGAGGTCACTACAGCCTGCCAACCCTGCAGTTGCTATGGGACATACTACATTTCAGCTCTAGTCCTGTGCTGTTGGATAGGGTTGCTGTGCGTTGCTAAAGAACTTCCACTTTACACTCCAAAGATAGTTGCAGTTCAGTGGTGGGTGTCGTTTGGATAATAGTTAAGGTCTGTGAAGTGTTTTGGGAGGAAAGGCGCTGGATAATCTAAGATTATTTCTTTATTAATTATTATTATTATTACCTTATCTGATCTGTGATCCGTATTTACCAGGTCAATTACGCGCTAATGGTGACCAATGTAATCCCATTGGCCACGGTACCTGGCCAATGGGAGCTGCGGAGCCGGTGCTGGGTGGCAGGGGCAGCATGCACAGATTCACGGAACACCCCTTGCCTAGGGGCACATCGGCAAGCCGGTGCTCACAGCTCCAGCGCCCCCCTTAGCCCGCGGCCCTGGGCTGCAGCCCATAAAGCCCCTGCATTAATCCGGCTCTGAATGTAAAAGCTCCCTATAACCAGTCACAGGCCAGCTTGCACATGTCAACAAGTCTGAGTTATTGGCTCTCCTGGATTATTCTTTTCAACTGGCCCATCCCTTCCGTGGTCTATATGAAATTATCCAACAATGTGCATGGGCTGCCAAACCTCAGTCATTTGCAATGTCTGACAGACAGAATGATCTAGTGGACTAGAATATGGGAGTAGGATCCAAGAACTCCTGATTTCTAATGCTGCCTCTGACGCTTTGAGTGGCTTTGTGAATGTAGGCAAGTCGCGTAATCTTTCTGGGCCTCAGTTTCTCCATCTGTAAAATGTGTCTGGTACATCTTTCATAGGAGGGCAAGGATGTGGGAACTAATAAAGTTTTACAAAAGGCTTTGAGATCCACACATAAGTCACCATATAAGTGCAAAGGACTGTCCTTAGCGAAACAATCAACAGTTTTGTTGATGCAGCTACATGAGAACACACGCGCCAGATCCCCAGCTGGTGTGAATCGGCAGAGCTGCATTGGCGTCAATAGCACTGCACCAATGTATACAGGCCGCAGCTCCATCCCATCCGTCTGCTCCCCTTTGCTCTGAAACGAGCGCAATTGTGTGTCAAGCGAAGAATTTTACATGTTTCCATCTTTTTAACAAGAATCTTTAAACAAAAAGTCTCAGGGCTTGGCTGGCTGCATGAAGAAGTCTACACAACATCTGAGTGCCCAGCATTAATGCGCTACAGAAGAGGGTTTCATTTTTATTTGGAGATAATCCAGCCAAATTCTCACTGGGCAAGACTGAGAGGTAGGGGAAGGTCTGGGCTCATGAAATGCAAAATCTGGCACAGAGCCCAGCAATAAAAAAAAAAGTAATCGAACAAACAAGGTTGAAAAAATTCTCTCTAGCTCTGACATGGAAAGAAAAACCCATGGTTCAAAGAATCTTCCCCTGCCAGTCAGCGGGTTCCCAAATGTCATGTTGTTGTCGATTTGTTTGGCCTTTGGAAGCAGAAAAAAAAGTGATGTTGAGGGAAAAAAATAAACCACCAGATTAAATATTAAGAGTGGCAGGCTCCTTCGCCCCCTGCCCACAACGAAATGCGGCTCTCTTGCTTAGGGGCGTAAAGAAATGCCAGTGCTTGACTTGAGAAACCCAAATTTCAGCTACACTGTTTCCGTTCACCAGATTGTCAGAAACACGTCGCTTACTAAACCCTGCCAAGTAGAACGCTGGCAGCCAGAAAGAACTTCCATTCCATCTGAAACAGACCCTGGCTTTTCTCCCTAGGAATTACCCTTCCCTGTCCCCGTGGGACCATTGTCCTCTCTGCAATCCCCAGAGAATAGGCTACAGAACCTACAACAGTGTGAACACCACCATCCCCTGCCCTCTCACGGCATCCTGGCTCGCATCAATTCCCCTCCTCCACCCTAAGGGTTTGTCCAAAATCCAGTTCTTGATGTTACCTTGGCAGGAGCCCATTGCATGAGAAGTAGTAACCGAAAGGCTACAGCTGGCCCTTAAAAGGACACTCAAGATAAAAACGGTTGGGTGAATTCCCTGCCATGCTGCATCCTAAGCCTTCCCGTTGGGATCGGTGGGACTGGATGAGGGACCCAGTCTCAATCCAGTATTTGATCGCCTGTTTTATAGTCCTTCTCTCCGGACCTGATGCAAATACTTCCAAGCTCCGTGTTTGCTGCCATGATTGCAGCCAGTGGGACTAATCAAGACGGCAAGAGACGCACCGGCTCTTGCTACCAAGGTATCATGAGTTAAGTGGGGGCCCAATCTTGCAAACACTGAATTCAGTGCAAGCTTGGCCATTCGCTGCAATGGAAGCAGGATCAGACCTTCCTTCCATCACGACTCCTGCTGTTGGTTTACATGCTGCACTACAGAGCACCGGGTGTGATAACCGGGCCCACAAACGCACCCTACTTGTAAGCTTCACTCTTTAAACTATGTGAAAGTTCATCAGAGGACACAATAACCCATCAAAGGTTAATAAGCAAAGGTACGAAAAGGAGACAGAATGACTCTATTCATCTAAACAAAAACGCTTGTGTCTCCAGTCCCGCGGCGGGGCGTGGAGGCTCGGGGCTTTCCCTCCTTCCCCGCAAGCCAGCGCAGCAGCTCCAGCCCCGTGGGGGGGCGCCGACATTCAGGGCTTCTCGCCCAGCAATGGGGTGAGCTGGCGCTCATGGCTCTCGCCCTCCAGGGGGCACTGTGGGCCTGATTAAATTAACCACGGGACAGGGTCTGGCCCGTGTGCCCACCCCTGCCCTACACGTAAGAGCTGGAGGGGGGGCACGCCAGTTGCTTCCCGGGAGCCACGCGGAGCAGAGGCGAGCAGGAAGCCTGTCAGCCCTGCTGCACGGCACTGCCAACCGGACAGTCAACGGCCCGGTCACCAGGGTCCCTTTTCAACCAAGTGTTCCCATCGAAAACCAGACATCTGGTCACCCTAGCAAGCCAGGCCTAATTGGTGTACAAAATAGTGAGGAGACAGGCTATTCCAGCCACCATTCCCTTTATGGGTCCTTAAAGAAGGAGGCTTGAGGGGAGAAGACAGAAGAACAGATGGAGGCTACTGGAGTGAGCTTCATCAACATGGCTGCCACGCCCTCCTCTCTTGGTACCCTTGGCCTTCGTCACCCTGATCCTGAGCGATGTCCTGACCTGACCGAGTTAAAGGGAGGGACCCAGATGACATTGCCACCCCTACCGGCTCCAAAACACCACCAGGGATGAAATAGGATTGGACTTTAACAGCTGCAGCCATATGTACCGACTCAATGGGCGCTCCGGGGCCGGAGCACCCTCGGAAAAAAACAGTGGGTGCTCAGCGCTCACTGGCAGCCCCGTGGATCAGTGCTCCCGCAGTGCCTCCAGCTGTTCAGCGGCGTGCAGGAGACACTGGGGGGGAAGGGGAGGAGCGGGGGCAGGAAGAGGCGGGGTAGGGTGCGGGTTTGGGGGAAGGAGTGGAATAGGGACAGGGCCTGGGGTGGAGTGGGAATCGAGCACCCCCCAGGACCTGAGGAAGGCGACGCTTGTGGCAGCAGCCGCAACAGCTCAACCCATCTCACCTAACTTCTTTTCTGTTCCCCAAAAGGACCGTTATCGGCATCTTTGATACCAGCGACGAGACTGCCGAATAAGGGTGGGTTTCCTTCTAAAGCTCTCTGCAGCCAATGGGACAGGGAACAAGGGATGCGATCACGACAGCCTGACATAATGCTTTACATTTCCAGGGCTGTAACTGTTTTTCCTTCTTTTCTGTGTCTTTAATCAAAGGTTAAAAGGATTTTTAATAGCGTGTTTGCCAGGGTACTAAGCAGACTGTATACCAAACCCCAAACCTTGTTTAACGCTGTTTATTGTTGGACAGTAACGGGGTTATGTGAACACCTTAGGCCCCGTTATTCCATCAAACTTAATTCAAAATACCCTTCAACCTGCCAGGGTCTGAATGGGGGACACCGTGACACAGATCCAAAGAGCGGGACCCAGAAAAAAATCATCCAGGCAGGAAAGTGAAAATGCCCTGGGATTCCTTCTGTCAGTGCAAATAACTCTCCCTAGAGCCTCAACTTAACGATTCTTTGCATTTTATGTCAGTCATTTTCAGCAATAAAAATAAAGCAGGAAGAGGGCATCAAATGTGTGTTTGGAATATAAGTAACCTGGGGACACAAATGAGTGACCTCTGAAAATGAGATGCCTGTGGAGAGGCATGTACTACACTCAGCGTGGACAGTGAAACTAGACCAGATGGTCTCGGATCAGTGTCACTTCCTGCTTCTCAGGGAGGATCACAAGGCTGCAGCTGTAACTTCATAACCACCCATCGTGCTTGGGTGGAGCAATTCCAGCCTTCTACCGATCACACCAGCTGATCTGGCCCTTCATGGTCACCCCTTTCAGGGCATGCTGAATACTTCCTGCAAGGTGCCTTCCATGGGAATTAAGGGCCACCTAACAAGATTGTGCCCATATATGTCATTCCACTTTGTGGTTCAGATATTGGTTTCTATGAGCTGACGTGATTGCCCCACTGCTCAACAGGGGAACAGCCCCTGAGGATCCAATCGGCATTCAGTTCCTTTGATGTTTCCAATGGTCGGAAGGAATTTCACACCTTTTTTGAGGTGCCACTCGGCTCCAGGGAATGCCACAGCTTGTGGGAGGGGTGCTTAGAGGCAGAGCTAATTGGCTTACACACTTTTGGGCCGTGTAAAAATAATATGTACAGTTCTGATGATAAGCTAGGCTAAACCGAGTGGCCCCAGAGAACAGCTGCTCTGAGGAGGACGATGGTTTTGTGATTAAGGCACTGCACTGGCACTTGAGAGATCTGAATTTTATTCCCAGATCTGCCACAGACAACCTGTGTGACCTTGGACAAATCACTTCATCTCTCCATATAAAATGGGGACAGTCCTACTGAGCTATCTCCTGGAGTTGCGAGGACAGAATAAGTGAGGCGGAGAGATTTGGAGCCATATTAGTGGGGGAGGAGAGCGATATCTGTTCCTCTTGTCTAGTCCAATCTGAATTCTGTGAAAACCCTCAGACTGCAAAAAGTTCTGTCATTAAGAACAGCTAGTGAACACATAATGAATCAGGTAATGAACTTAATGAGATAATACCCTAATTCCCCTGAATAGTCAAATGCTTCATGCGAACTCTTAAATTACAGCTGTTGAAATTAATGGTAAAGCAATTCGCAGGTAGTCTAGAATTAGACTTATGAGAATTGAATGCCCAGAGCTATATGTAACTAATAAAATCTGACAGGAATGGCAATCTGTGGAAAGCAAAGAAAGAAAGAACCTGGGTTTTCTTCTGTCCCCTCTGTGTGATGTTTGGTAAACATGGTGCTCTGTACTGTGAGTGGGTATTTGGGGCTATAATTTCCAATGTCATTTCACAGCAAATTCTCATGTTTTAGCACATTTGTTATATATGGTGGAAATTCTGAAAAAGCCGGATTATTTAACAAGTGGGAAATTGTCGTCTCTTATAGCTACCTTTGGGTAATTAGCTATAGTATGGCATATTGTCAAAACCAATATTACATCATTTACTCAAAAGGAAAAATATTGGTAGTTACTACAAAACATGGCACTATCCAGGGTATAGGGCACTAAACTTAGACTCGATTGATCTGGATTCTATTCCTGGCTCTGCTGCTGACCTTGGGTAAGTCATTTCACCTCTTTTTGCTTCTGCTTCCCCTGACACCCTATGTTTGTCTTGTATATTTAGCTTGTAACCTCTCTGGGCCAAGGACTGTCTCTCACTATATGTTTGTACTAGGCCTGCTCAAAAATGTTCGGTCAAAACTGCTTTTTCAATGGAAAATTGGGCTTGTGACTACATGAAATTTTTCCATGGAAAGTGTCTGCTTTCTGCAGAAACTGTTGACTTTCCAGCCAAAAAGCAAACACCCAAAGCCCAAAAAGTTTCCTGTAAATTGATGGCATGCCATTTGTGACGACCTCTGTTCCAGGACTGGTGTGTATCATGTAAACAAACAAGTTACACTAAGAAAACACCCAGTCTCTATGTCACTGGTTTTAACTCAAGTGGGAAAGTGACTTGCAAACCTTGACATGCCCTACCATTTGGAAGAGGGCTGACACTATTATAAGATCCTGTATACAATGAAAGCCTTCGATAAGGATTAATTTGTGTATCAAACCCACATACACACACACCTTGGTTTTTGGCTCAGTTGTTACATTTGGATCCACAACACCGTGAACTTTCCACATGCGGAGAAGCAAAATCTTCAGCTTGCAAGGGAAAAGCAAGTTCGACTGGGTATTTTAATACCACGGCTGATCAGTCAACAATAATTGGTTCTACTGTGAACATAATTCCCACAAGCAGTAACATTCTTTACCCACAGCTAAGGGGCACTGAGGAATGTATGAAATTCTTTCCTACCTTTGAAAACATCAAACACCAAAAATAAATTAATCCCAGCCTGATCCTTAGGGCCGAATGACTTGTTGACAAATACTAGCAAGGGGCAAACTCAACAGCACTAGTGGGATGTCATTGATTATTATAGTCAATAGCAGCCCGTAAGTACTGTAGAAACACATGGTGAAAGATAGTCTCTGCCCCAAAGAACTTACAGTCCAAGTATGAGACAACAGGTGGCTACAGACAGACTGACGGGGGAGTACAAAGAAACAATGAGACAATATTGGTCCACGTGACAGGATGTGGTCTCTGCTACTCAAGTGGCTTTAGTGAAGGGTGAACCTGATCTTACAAGCCTTATTCATGTCAAAAGTCTCATTAAAGACAATGGGGTTACTCTAAGGTTTAATCTGGAGAGTTAAATGGACATCACACGCCACGATCGCTA
This sequence comes from Chrysemys picta bellii, assembly GCF_011386835.1. Taxonomy (NCBI): domain Eukaryota; kingdom Metazoa; phylum Chordata; order Testudines; family Emydidae; genus Chrysemys; species Chrysemys picta. The sequence goes on from NC_088800.1 coordinate 84,382,908, forward strand.
GAACCAAAGGCTGTTGTGGGTCACACTTCTTCAAGCAAGTGTCACATGTTAGGAGAAAAATCAAGGTCCCCCTCCTCCCCCCCAGTACATTAGCAAATGGTTGCAGGGAGGTTGGAATGCAGGTAATTCAAATGCTCATTGCTGTACATTGGTGAAGTCCTCTTACTTATCCTATGAGAAAGTTTTTGGGCCTAGCCCAGAAAAGCAGGGAAAGATGTTACTAATCTCTCATCTTACGTGACACACATGCTGAACTAATCAAGAGGAAGGTTTGGAAGGTTTTCAAATAAAAGAGGGTGCAGAGTATATTTTAGTTCTGCTAACCCTGGGGCTGCAATACCTTTCACACCCATAAACTGCAGGTGCTCTGGTGATTGTAGGCACTTGTCTGTGCTGCCTTCACTAGCATTAGTATTGTACCTAGTAGCCATGTGTAACCCAATCCACGGTAGCCCCTCTCTGCTGGCTAGTTTAGAGACAAAAGCTTCTTTGAGGCGAAGATCCACTCATACAATGACAACAGGCATCTGGTGCTTATAGAGCAGACATTCCCACATGGTATATGATCTTCGTGAACCACATGGCCCAATCCCCTTACAAAGAATCGAGGTTAATATGTTGCACTTCATAACCTTTCTGGCGGAAAAAGCCAACCCCTTGTTTTAGAAGTGGGCCCAAGCCGGACTCTGTCAGGCAAACCTCTCTGAACCCTGGTGCGTCTGATACAAAAGGAGCCTACATCCAAACCACCACTGATTTTAGGCTTTCAGAACCAAACCTAACCCTGTTTGTCCAGGACTGAGATGGGGCAGAACCAAAACCTTTTACCCAAACACTCTCCTTGCCCAAACTTGGGGAGTTCTGATTAAATGGACCCGAATTCCAAATGAGCCCAGGTGCCGGCTTTACAAAGCCAAGCCCAACTAATAAGGTTTGGCAAAATCATCCTGCACCCTTGGCCCATCCTCCCTTTACTCCCAACACTGTGGCCTCATGCACTTACATGTAGTGCGATACCAGAAAGGTTCCCAATACAGGGTTTGATCCCACGGATCCCACTTGAGAACCATGCAGTGGGGGGTGATGGGAGGGGAGTTGGCTCTTTTCCTTATGAAGGGGTCTGCAGAATGAAAGCACTAAAGAGCCACATCGCTAGCTGAGTCCACAGCCTAGCATGCATCTCAGAAAGGCTCTAAAGCCTTCCCCAGATGCCAGCCTAACTAAGGGGAGTTCCATCCAGGACAGCCATGGGAGATACCATAGAGCAGGGTTCTGGAAATCCCCTGGAGCTGCTGCAGGGAGCTCACTAACAGGCACATTTGATCAACAAGACTTTGAGAAATGCAACTCCCAGAATGACCTACAGGAAACACCACCCCTTCGCCAAGGGGGAGCAGGTATGTGCACTGAGCTCTTGGAAGAAGTATGCACAGTAGGGTCTTGTATTGTAGTGGACAACAAGGAATGAAGATGTTGTAGAACAAATCCCCAAGGCCTGCGTAGTTACTGGGGACTTGGTGCTCTAGTACAGGCTTACCATGCCATCTCAGTGACAAGAGCTCTCTTTAGTGGTCTTCTAATCTTCTTCAGAGCACCCCACTGCGGCCCCCAGCCCCAGCACGCTGGGTGAGCAGCGTGGCCCCAGCCAGGACAGAGCACTGGGAACTGCAGTAGGGGGACTGGGAACGGAGCATGAGCAGGGCCATGCCCGGCTGTTTGGGGAGGCACAGCCTCCCCCAGCCTAGGATACCTTCTGCCCATCGTGACCTTCCCTGCCCAAGATGACTACATGTAATCGTGGCCTTTCAAGATTTTGTATCTAGGCAAGTATACCAGCTCTGTCCACCCTGAAAGCAGTGCCATGTCCAAACACGATCATTTTACTGGGCCCATCTGATTTTCCTTCTGCAAAAGGCACTTTCAAATCAGGGGCAACTGCCCCTGAGTGAACTCAGTAAATCCTACCAATGAGAGATGCTGCCTGACTCACATAGAGAAAATTAGCTGAATAAGATTAACATTGATCCTAAATTTTGCACCAACACCCACTGGAGGAATGTCCTAGAATGTCTTGAAGAATAAGCCCAGATCTGCACAGATCCATCAGTGTAACATTTCTCAATATTTATTCCACCCCTTCAGACAAGAAAACTCAGCAGATGAAAGCTGCTTCTATCTGCTGGCAACAGACTAATACTGATGACATATGTCTCCTCTTATGGGTCCCACTCATCAACGGATTCACCTTCTGGGTAAGTCTATAACTTTTTAATCCCAGGAATAGGTTTTGGAACCACACCTGGGACATAAAATCCAACACCCATGCTCTGTATGGAATAGTCTTTCCAGTGGACCAGGAGAACTGGATTATTAAATTACCTGGTTCCGGGTTAGGATGCACCAATACAGTGTTGGCACCTCTTTCATGCTGCTTTATTGTTCTCCAGAAGCTAAGCTTTCGGGTTGTTGGTTTTTAAAAGCCGCTGTGATTGCTGAAAGCCTGGAAAATGGGAACCAAGTGCAACTGGTGCAAGTGCTGTCTGCAAAACCCAAACCAGTAGCTCGGAGAGGTGTGACCTGCCCCATTCCTCTCAGTGGGTGTGAGCTCAGATGCCCAGTGTAAAACGTGAAGGGTACCTGTACACTGCAATAAGAGACACTTAGCAGGGCCGCAGCGGGCCTGGGTCAGTTGACTCAGGCTTACAGGGCTATACAATTGCAGTGTAGACATTTGGGTTCAGGGTTAAGCCTGGGCTCTGAGATCTTGCTGGTGGGGTGGGCCTCAGGGCTTGGGCACAGGCTGAGCCCAAACATTAACACTGCTGCAGGATTTTGATTGCTGTGCAGATCTACCCTCAATGTCAACACTGTTAACTCCTTCACTACTACCGCAGCACGTCGGAAAGGAGAAGGAGCGTCAGGGGCGCGGCTACAGGCAGCCTGCGCAGACTGGTCAGCTACCAAGTTGCAGTCAGGAGACGATTAGTGGGGTCAGGGTCGAGCCATGTCAGGATACCAGGAAGTCAGGGTCAGGCGCCAGGTTACAGGCAGCAGAGTCCAGGATGAACTGAAATCAGAAGTCAAAGTCCAGGGGCCACAGCAAAGTGAGGTCTGGAGCAGAAGCAAAGGGACGGTCTACATCATTGCTCAGACAGCTCCCTACGCTGGCTTCCTCGTTTATATACCAGCATGAGCCAATCAGCGGGCTGCGAGGGGCTGCCACTCATGGGCTGCTGGGCGGTACTTCCTGTAGTGTCTAGCTTCCTATGGTCCTCCAGCAGCAACCCAGACTAAGCGTCCAATAGCAACCTGGAAGCATCAGCAGCCAGCTACCCCTATAGTCCCAGGTTCTTGTCCCGCAGCCCCTTACAGAGAGGTGAAGATCACACAACCTACTATGAGTGGCCGCTCATTGTGGCAGCTGGGGCTTGGGAAAGCAACTCTATTCCCCCCGACCCCCACAAAGGAAGAAGAAAGCTGAGCTCAACAAGGCCTCTGAGAGTCCCCAAGGGAAAGCCAAGCTCCAGGGGGGCAGACAAGCTTAAGTGAGAGGAAGTCACGCTGTGGGGGCCCAGCATAGCCCATAGCTGTATTCACATGCACACAGTCTTGAGCTAGTGTGGGTACCAGCAGCAGTGCAGCTGGGCTGAGTACGTACCCCCCCAGTTCTAGGCGGGCTTGTACGTGGTATGGCTCAGGCGTGCCTCTGCTGCTGTTACAGTGCTCTGTATACTTGCACTAGTGCGAATGTGTGGACACGAGCAGGGGAATCACAGCCCTAGCTCAGAGTATAGACATAGCTATTGAGGGGAAGCTGAGCCCAAGGAACTCACTCCGCTGCGGGCGGAGCTTGGCCGAGTACCGCTACCTTTCTTCTCTCCAGTTTTACCCCTGCCAGGGCATTCTTTTTCCCCCTCAGTCATTCCTGTGGGCACTTACTGTGGGTACAGCTCCTTGTAGAAGTCTACTTGTCTTGCTGTCTTCTGGCTCCTGTGAGCAGACTGTCCTCCGAAGCAAACTAAACGTCTGTGGAGTGGCTGGCTCAGAATAATGCCCTCTTCTTTTCATCTCGCGTGGCCCCACTCCAACAACATTTGACCTCAAATCTCCCTCGGCTTTAGATCAATTATTGAGGGCCAGAATGGCCATTTGTCTCCTGTTTGGAACGTTCTCTCTAGGTGAGAACTGCTTCTCTTTCCTTTGGTATTCAACAAGGGGCCAGGGTTACGCCGGTGTAAGCAGGCGCCACTGCCTAGATCCACCCATTTGCTCCAGGTCTGAATTTGGCCCATCCGTTACCAGCCCAGCTCCTCTCTGTCTACGTTTGAAGGCAGGGGGTGCACTGTGTGAGCCTGGTTTCTCCAGACGCGCAATCTGTGTCTGCGGAAATGATGGATCTGGGAGAACATTTGGGCATTGTTCCGATAACTAGCCCTGTGACGCGGGGGTAAGTAAACAGCCTTAAAGGAGATTAACTGACTCTTAACTTTCCAGCCAGTTCAGAGACATTCCAGAGCAGTGAAATCAAACCTGAAAAGTGTTCAGGATGGCTCCTGGCCTGGCGCCATCCAGTGACGCTGCCAGCAAGGAAAAGAAGCTGCTTCCACCTCGTTGCTGGGCAGTCTGACATCCCACTGCTCCACGCCGGGCCTTACACATGGGCCTCCTCCAAACTCAATCATGGATTTAGAGAGAGTTGCAATCACGTGTTTATTATTTGTATAACAGTGGCACCTAGAAGCCCTGCTCAGGGATCACTGCCCAATTGTGCTATAGGCACTGTGAGATCCTGCCCCCAAGAGCTCACGGGCAAATAACAAGGACAATACCTATTGTCGTCAGGAGATGTCTAAGCACTTTTCCTATTATACAGATTGGGAAACTGAGGCATTGAGTAGAGAAGTGGCTTGCCCAAGGTCACCCAAGGAGCCAAGGAGACTAGAACCCAGGTCTCCTGAGCCCCCATCCTGTGCTTCAGGCAGACATTGCCTGACTAAAGAGACAAGACAAAGGGTGGGAAGAAAGCGAGTATTGCTATCCTGACTGTACAGCAGTGGCACTGAGGCCCACAGAGGGAGTTGCGCAGGATCACCCAGGAAGTCAGAGACAGAACTGGGAAAAGAACCCATGCGTCCTAAATCCCAGTGTAGCGCCCTACATACAAGACCCCTCTTCCTCAAGTCAGATGATCATACCAGCCTGCATCCCATCCCTTAGAAACCCCATGAAGGGCCGCGCCTGCTCCCAAGGAAGTCGCTGGCAAATCTCGCTCAGTGCAGGGGGTGGGTTGCATACATTTCAGAAAGCAGGTTTTTTCAATTGTGAGTGTAAATAAACCCCCGAGCCCTCCCCAGATCCTGTGTAAGTACAGAGCAGAGCACTGTATTCAAACCCCCCCCCCCCCGCACACACGTGCATGTGCACGCACACACACACACACTTTTGTTTGGCTATATATCCTTGAAGTCATCTCCCTGGATTTGACATTTGGGGTCTGCACCAGGTGAACAATGCAAGCTAAGCACCTAGCCCCTTGGAATCAAAACGTAACAGGACTCATGTGCATGCCTCTTGGTCCTTTTTAACCTCAGATCTCTCAAGAGTTATTAATACCATACTTGTGGGTCTTTCGTACCCCGTGGGATAACATCTGGGGGATATTCATCATGGCCACCGCAGATTTCATACCCCCCTCTTCCCACAAAATGAAATGGGTCACATCTGAACACCACGCCGCTTGATGTGGAATCATTAGCATGCACAGACTTCCAGTCCAATTACTTGACAGATGAAATCAAGATCCGTTGGTCTTATTGTTTGCATCTGGTGCACCGCATATATATACAGACACTTTTCTCCTCTCTGCTAATCTGCGCCCTCGTTCTCAATCTGAACTAATGTTCACTTCATCTGGATGTCGTTGAGCATTGTTCGGCATATGGAAATGTATCAAGCACGCCATAATAAAATTAGCCCTACACAACATCAATTATCCGTAGCACCTTCAGAGAAAAAATAGTATTTCCTGCTTCTCCTTTATACACCCATTTTTCGGGAGAGTAGCCCATTGTTTTTCTTCCTGTAATAATTTGTGACTTGAAAGGGTTTGTTCTTTCAGCCAGCGCCGACCAAAGCCACGGCAGATCAGAAAGTGGACTGTATGTATTTTCATTTCTCCAGCCCAGCCACTGCCTTCTTGCTGGTTGATTTTACTCAGAGGAACAATTATGCATTGTGTGAGCCATTAGGGTCAACAATACACGGTCAAAATAACCTGGCATCAGGAATATTTTAGGTGCTGAAGTCAGCACAAAGGTGGGGGAGTCTGAAAAAGCTTGCTGTGAAAGGCTCCGAGCAATGCGCCGAAGTCTGAACAGATTTCTGTTTGATCCGAATCATAGACTACATGAACAAGATCCTCAGATAGTGTAACCGGTCATGGTCCAATGAAGTGAGTGGAGTGATGCCAGCTGCGGATCTGCCCCAATAGATATGTAATTGTGACAATCTCAGACTCAACTGCCTGACATCAAAGGTACTATTATATAATAGATATAGCTGTGATAGAATTCCTTGCCAAGCCCTAAGTGTGTTCAGAACTTGCCTCGCTCTTGCAACGTCCCTTGACGTTTGGATATGGCCACTCAAAGACCATGGCAGGGGTAACGGTAGATAAGATTAGGTGGATAGATGGAGCTGGGAAATGAAGAAGTTGTCTGGGCTCTTTAATGAAGTTATAGGTAACATGGTTCATGGTCTCAACCAAACACCTACCCAGGTTCCGGGGACCACTTTGGAGAACCGCATGTTAACCAGAAGGAAATGGGAAAGTTGCCTCTCCAGGAATGCTGAGCAGTGAGTTGTGCTGCGGACAAGCTCTCTGCAAGATTTGAAAGCTAAGGAATATTGTCCCCACGGTGAAACGAGCTCCTCTCTGAGATGGTGACAAGGAGAGCTGACTTGTGAAAACACTTTCAGGGCTGTTCATTCAGCTCCGAAAGAGAATTCCGAGACAACCAGGTTCACGTCCCATGAAGATTCCAGCACACCCACTGCAGTCAATGGCAGTGCTTGGAGAGAGAGGATGGGCATGTGGCTAAGGCACTGGTGGGGGGCTCAAGAGATCGGGGTTTATTTCTGGGATCTGCCACAGACGCCCTGTGCTATCTCATGTAAGGCACTTAATTTCTTCTGGTCTGACCCTTCACCCTTGCTCCAGCCCCTCTATGCCACCTTAAGGGGCCCTACAACCTCATATCTATCTGGAGCAGAATTCCACCAACACAGACACTGTGGGAGACAGCCAAGATTCACCTTCTGAGACCTCCATGGCAAGCCCCAGCATAAGGGGTGGCATTTTGGGGACACAATGTTGTGGAGACTCTGGGTGCTGCTACAGCCCATAAGGTAACCTGGGGAGGCTGCTGTCCCCTTGATGTGCCCCCAGGACTGTCCCTTACCATGGTTTTGTACAATGCCTACTGCAATGAGGCTCTGATCTCAGTGGGGGCTGCTGAACACTAGCGTAACACAAACAATAATATTAAATGCTTCTGAATTCAATGTCTGATGCCGTTTGGACTCCAGCCTTCCTCCGCAGTGAGAATGCGCTAAAGCGGCTACTGTGAAGCCCTTAAACGGATGTGGATTTGTTACAACCCTACGAGCTGTGACCACACGTCCGGGGTGTTTCTTTTTAAACAGCTCTTTTACTTCACAGCAACCTTCCACTTTGTATGCCAAGCAGCCACCTTCAGCAAAACAGCGCGCCGATATTTAGCGACAGTCAGTTCAGGGCTATGCCTGGGTGAATGAAACTTCCTGTTCCTCAGATTACTAACGGAAATCACATTTCCACGGCTGGTTCAGTCTATGACTGAGCTCCCTAAAGTCATTTACTGTAGTATTGAATTAGGAGAGATGAGGCAGTTTAATTCTTGTCGTATGTTCCCCACCGTGCTCTTGCTGCTTTTAAGATGCTGACGCTTCATTTGAAAGTCTCTGTTCTGCGGCAGGACGGGAACGTGTGGGCTACCCAGAGGAAGCATTAAGGTCTTGCTCCTCCATGAACTATTGGTGTTCTGACACACACAGAGATTGCCATCTCGCAATGGGGCTTTCAAATAAAATGCACAGGAACGCCTGGGTTTGCTGCAAGTGCGTTTGCACCGTGATTGATGTAACACACCCCAGAACAGAACAAAAGCTTGCAACTGATGGAGAGGAACTTCGCATCCAGTTGAAATCAATTTAAAGATCTGGAAAGTAGGACTGAGGTAACTGTAGCCTCCTCACTGGAAAAAGGTGGATCATGGAATGAAGGAGAGCACCAAGGAGAGAGGAAAAAAACATCTGTCAGGAGAAGGGGAGAATGTTGTCAGAGGACCAAAGGAAGAACCAGAGGAGAGAGAAAGGCAATGGAGTTCCCTTGAGATTCCCTTTTGCTCAGCAGCACAGCTGGCCTCTGGGATGATCCCAGAGCCCACCAGAAAATGCAAAGGGGCCCTTCATTGATGCTGCCAGAGACAGATAGATTAAAAGACCTAAACCACTGGTGGGTCATAGTCGGGAGGTGTGAACCACTCCGGGGGGCAGGGCTACATGGGTGTGGTTCCAGTTCCAATCAAACCCCTTTGCAGGAGATGACACTGACAGGAGAAGACTCTTTATCGAGCAGCGCCTCCTGGAGGCCTAGACAAGCTCAAACAAGAGAAACTATGGCAAAGTGAGTCCTGTTTGGTCCATTTTGGGAGCCAGGCGTATCAGTGCCAGAGAGGCTGGCGGAAGCTTTCCCAGGTGGCGATAGGATAGGGCGGGTAAGAAGAGAAGGTGGAAGTTAATCTACGAAAGCCACAGCGGCAGACAGCGGAGCATTCCCTCGGTGAGGAGTTGGGATCGAGGAGGGTCTTGCTAACTGAACGTATAAGATTCAACCGTTGAGAATGGCCCAGAGAGCAAGGAAATGGCTAGAGGGTGGTGAGATACTCTACATCACTGGCTGGAGATGAGAGATGAGATACTGCTGTGCAGCTCCCCGGGGAGCCAGCATGTGAATCTCAAGGGACAGAATGGGACCAAAAATACCCAGCCAGGCCAGATCACCACAGAGCCCAGGGTACAGCCAATCCCGGGTGAGGTCTGCAGCATCCGCCATGGTAAATGCTTGGCCGTACAATAGTGGTTTAATAGATTCATAGTTTCCAAGGCCAGAAGGGACCATTGTGATCATCCAGTCTGACCCCCTGTGTAACCCAGGCCAGAGAACGTCCCCACAATCATTCCTAGAGCAGAGCTTTTAGAAGAACATTCAATCTTGACTGAAAAATTGTCAGCAATGGAGAATCCACCATGACCCTTGGTAAATTGTTCTAATGGTTAGTTACTCTCACTGTTAAACATTTACATCTTCTTTCCACTTTGAATTTGTCTAGCTTCAGCCTCCAGCCATTGGGCCTTGTTATACCTTTCTGGGCTAGACCGAAGAGTCCATTATTAAATATTTGCTTCCGATGTAGGTAGTTCTAGCCTGTAATCAAGTCACCCCTTAACCTTCTCTTTGTTAAGCTAAATAGATGGAGCTCCTTGAGTCTATCACTGTAAGGCAGGTTTTCTAATCTGTTAGTCATTCTCGTGACTCTTCCCTAAACCCTTTCCAATTTTTCAACATCCTTCTTGAATTGTTGGCACAAGACCTGGACACAGAGTTCCAGCAGCGGTCACACCGCTGCCAAATACAGAAGTAAAATAACCTCTCTACTGCTGGAAAATGGATGCCTATTGTAATATCATTCATTATGGCTTTAGAGCACACTGTATTTCCAAGGGAAGAGATGCTTTTGTATGGTGCATGCAAAGTATTTTTCGGGTGGGTACAACAGTATGGAAAGGGGTCACATTTCAGAGACTGACACCAAAGGGAAGAAGGGATTTGGTTGTTTTGGTTTGGGTTTTTTGTGACCCATCTGTCCTTAATTTGTTAGGGGTTTTCACTCTAAATTCTTAGAATTCTAAGGCAAATGCTTTGCAGTCCTTGATTCAGATCCCCTTGTTCAGCTTCCAATTTTTATTTGACTGGCTCAAGGGCACACATGTAACAAGAGGAGAATTACAGGCCCAAAGAAAAATAGGAATCCTGCAAATTAACAACAAATAACTGGCATCTGGGCAGCTTCACAGGCAGTAACTGTAACAGAGGCCAAGCTGGTGCCTATGGAATTTAATGAAAAGACTCCCATTAACTTCAACCCAAGTTGGTCCTGACCCTCACTGGTCTATGTTAGAGCCTGTTAATGCTGACGATGATTATACTGTGTAGCTACATGGATCTACACTGGTGCAACCCTCCAGTCCTGCACCCGTGTAAAAGGTGTTTGCACCAGTGTCTTTGCATCACAATTCCTATCCCAAGAGCCTCCAGGAACAATGTAGCTACACACTGCCCTTTATCAAGAGCTGAGAGTAAACCTGCCGTCTAGCCCATAGTGAAGGGATAAGGCTGAGACTGTGGCTAAACCACAGAACTGACATCAGGAAAACACGCCGCTATTCCCAGCTCCGCCACTGACTCATTGTGTTACCTTGGGCAAGTCGCTTCACCATCTGTAAAATGAAGATGTGTAAGTAAGAGATGGCAATGAGGCTTAATTCAATGTTTGTAAAGTGCTTTGAGAGCCTCAGGAGGAAGAGTTATACAAAGTATCACTATTACTTCCTGATGGAAACCATTTTAATATAAAGGCTTTTATGTGCTTAGCACAAATTTTGCTATTGCAAGACCGTCGCTTTCTGGCTGAAAGCAAATACAAATGTGACAGCATTTTTGTTTCCCAGTTTTACATTAACAGCATCTCTCCTCTTGCTTAACATGAGCAGGAAATGACATCCATTACAGTCACTGTTTACCGTTAATTAACTGCTAATTTTACAAACTTTTTTATAGGTCACAGCCATTAAATCATCCATGCTGGCTGGAGTTCTGCACTCGTATCTCTTGCTGGGAAGAGTTAGTTATGGGGGCTCAAACTCTAGATATAGAAATCCTCCTGTGGAGCCGTTTCCAGCCCCTTTGGCCACAAGTAAAAGCTTAACGCCTGTCCACACGAGATCAAATAGATGACATCGTTCTAGTGGTCAAGCAAAGAGGCTATTTTGGAAACACGTGGATTATTTTATTATCAGGAGTCTTGTTGAAGGCATTGATTGGAACATACAGAGAAATACGATAATGATTGTCACATGCGTATCCAAAAGCACAGAGTCCTGCGGTGCCCATGGATCTCTTCTCTTGTGTGTCTCCACAGGATAAGGAGCTGAAGTAAGACAGTCCTGAGGGGAACTATCAAGGCTAAGGGTCTAAGAGGAAGAAAATTCATGCCAGAGTCTCCCGTTCCTTGGAGGAACTCATGGAAGTTATTCCAGTTGAGATCCTATTTCTTCCCCTTACTCTGATTATTCACAGTCTACTTCTCTGACTGGACATGTCATTGCTTTATCCACTGGTCATGGGGTAGACTTTTACTAAAGGAAGGTTGTGATAAGCTGTCGCGATCACCTGGGACACCGGGCCGCTGTTCTGTTTAATTCCCCCTCTACATTGCTTTAAGTCAAGCTTCGGAAGCATATTTCAACTTGGCGTAAGCACAATTCCAGCTAAGGTGCTGCACATTCAGCCTGGTTGGGAGATAGTTTCAGCACACTTGCCTCCTGGACAGGGTGAAAGCAAGGTTCGGATCTGTAATGTGGACAAGACTTAAGCATGCTTTAGCTGCTCCCTGAGTAGGGCCTAGCTTGCTGGAGAGACCTTGGCTAGATCCCGGCTTTTGCCGCTTATGTTTTTTATATGGAAAGTAAAATGAGGAATCTCTCTCGATACCCTGTCTCACAGACTGGAGAAAGCTCAAATCCTTTTTCCCTAGGGTGAAATTCACGCCTGTGCACAGGGCCAGCAGGAGGACACATGAGCCCAATTTAAACTCAGTTTTGAGGGCTTAAGTGACCCCTAGGCTTTGCAGAAGCCTTCTGCAATGGGATGAATTTCAGCCACAGAGCTTGAGTCCAAACCACTCTTTTGATGAGTACTTTGATTATACTGTACCGGCCCTGGATGGAGACACAAAATGAATATTTCAGATATTTTTGGTGACTCGTTCACATGAGCAGTTGTAACAGAAGACATGATCAGCCTCTCCCTTCAGCATGTATCTGTGAATTATAGCTTTTTATTATTGTCTCCTACGTTAATCTACATCTGCCAAAAAATGTTAATAGAAAAAACTTTTTAGTCCCTCCTGGGAAGTCCATCTACAAACATATGCCACAAAAACAAGAAACATTCAATTTTATCTCCAGCCAATCTTATAAACACATCACTCCATGGCAATGGAATGTTTTAAAATGATCACTGCACAACTGCGTAGCAAAAGGGCTTTCCCACGAAGTATAAGCTGTGGATGAAATGCTCCATTAAACTGGGGCCCCAAGAGACCCCAAATTTCTGATCTTATAACATTCTCGCACAGTCTGATCCAAACCCTTTCTATTGATTTCAATGAGCTTTGGATCAGGCCTGCCACCGGTGCTCGGCGGCAGTTTCACACAGGCCAGTGGTGAATGTGCTTTGGAGACTCAGTTTACCCTTTTACTCTGCTGGAGGTTGTTTGTCCCTGTAGGGTAGGGTTGAAGAACATTGGTGTGTGTTGGAGGGTGGCATAAGGGGGAAGCGTCCATGTGCTGCCGGTGCTTTACCTATGGTACGAATAAAATCAGGTCTTTGGGGCCATCCAAATAAATCAGTGAAATATTAAATAAATGTAGCACCTTTCCCCAGTATTAAATTTGCTTTTAAGGAAAAAAGGAATCCTGGAAAACCCGATGCGGTGGGTAGTATAGACGTACCCTGAGAGAGCCCTTTGTTTGGCTGCTGCTTCTCCTGATTCTAGTTAAGAGGTAAACCTGCTCTGCCCCTAACAAATCCATGGCTTCATGTACCACCCTGGAGAGGAAGGATGGCCTAGTGGCTAGGGCACTGGACTGGAACTGAGGTCTTGGTTCCACACCCAGGTCTGCCACAGGTTCCCTGACTGACTTTGAGCAAGTCACTTATTTTCCAGGCCTCAGTGTCTATCTGTAAAATAGGGATAACTACCTTTCCTTTCTCCCACCCTTTTCCTGTCTGATTTCTTTAGACTATAAACTCTTCAGGGCAGGAGCTGTCCCTTAACGTGTGTCTGTACAGCACCCCGCACAACAGGGCTTTGATCTCAGCTGGGGCCTCTGGATACTCCTGTAATACAATTAAATAATAGTTATCAGCACGGTACATGCTGCGGCCATTCAGAACTTAGCAGCAGCAGCAGGGGTTGCTGTCAGTTCCAAAAACATTCAAGCTAAAGAACAATCTCCATTCACTGTTGAAAATATAGGGCATATGACACACAGTTGAGCCATTCAGATCAATAATAAATGGAGATATACCTATCTCATAGAACTGGAAGGGACCCTGAAAGGTCACTGAGTTAAGTCCAGTCCCCTGCCTTCATTAGCAGGACCAAGTACTGATTTTGCCCCAGTTGGGCCCCTTAAGGATTGAATTTACAACCCTGGGTTTAGCAGACCAATGCTCAAACCACTGAGCTATCTCTCCCCCCACACACACTGAGTGCAGCAGTGGTGCACATAGATACTAGCCAGTTCCTTAGATGACGATTATATTTTTGTTTTGATATGCGTGTACATTTTGTAGAATCCTGAACCTTCCCCATTCAGAAAAACAAGAGCAGAAGGCATTCTCCTGTCTCAGGGCTCACACAATCCTCCTGGCAATACGTCAAGAATAGGACTTCGCAGGTGCTCCTGGAAGCAGCTAGAGTTTGGTTCAGAAGCTGCACGTTGAACAAACCAAGCCATGTGAATTTCACCCAGTTTGGAGTTTCATGGTTCAATGACACAAACAACTGTGCACTGGATTTTTACCCACTAAACTTATTTTCAGTCAACATTGAATCTTGATTCCTAGAGGCGAAGAGCTAGAGCAGGGCTCCTTAACCATGTTCATAGTCCAAATTACACTGGGAGAGACTGTGTTGTGGATGCCCCCCTTTGCGTTCATGACCACACGGAGCCGAGGTGGATCTATTTAGGGCCATGTGCACCGAACCGTCCTTTCCCAGAACAACCCTGTGCGACAGCAGCCATGGCTTACATCACAAAGTAACATCAGGGAAGCACTTCATGTAGTTTTAGCTTCTTTTAATGCAATTTAGCAGCTGGGAAGAAAGACAACACCCCCACATGATCCGCAAGCTCTTCATAGACCACTAGCACGTGATCTGCTGACTACCAATGGTCGAGAGACAACTATCAAGGCGGCAGTGAGTTCCTGCATTAAGGCATCAGGGTATTGAGCTGCTCCCATCGGTGTCCCTATGCACCCTCTCAACTTTGTTACACATTTCAAAACAATCCTTATTTTCGATCCAAAGACAAACTGGAAAAAAAACCCAAAACCCAAACACTGTAGCCACAAGATTTTGCTTCCTCTGTGAATGCCAGTCTCATTCAGAGCAGACGAGAGCTAGTTTACATAGTAAAGTTTGCCTGCAAGGACTTGTTTGGAATTATAGCTCTTCAGAGGAATTGGAGCTCCCGCAATATGGATCCTTTATTAAGGTTTTAAGAATGCATCTCCAGCATTTGGTGTCAAAGAATTATTGGGCAATATTCTCCATGCTTTATGTCCCAGACTAGGGGCTGCGCTCTACAACCATCAGCCTATTAGAGGATATTTCACTTTGACATTTATTAGCGTTTATCTCTTGTTCATTCTTTTAAAAACACAATAAAATGTGTCAAAGGATGCAGCTCAGGGCTTGAGTCTTGAGTTTGTTTGTTTTTAATTAAAAGAAACAATTTGCCCTTCTTTGGACCTGGAGTTTTTATTTACTTTAAATCCCCACAATGGAGTGTTTATGTAGTCCCTGGAAAATTCATGGAGCAGGTCCTCAAGGAATCAATTCTGAAGCACTTAGAGGAGAGGAAAATGATCAGGAACAGTCAGCATGGATTCACCAAGGGCAAGTCATGCCTGACTAACCTAATTGCCTTCTATGACGAGATAACTGGCTCTGTGGATGAGGGGAAAGCAGTGGATGTGTTATTCCTTGACTTTAGCAACGCTTTTGATATGGTCTCCCACAGTATTATTGCCAGCAAGTTAAAGACGTATGGGCTGGATGAATGGACTATAAGGTGGATCGAAAGCTGGCTAGATCGTCGGGCTCAATGGGTAGTGATCAATGGCTCCATGTCTAGTTGGCAGCTGGTATCAAGCGGAGCGCCCCAAGGGTCAGTCCTGGGGCCAGTTTTGTTCAATATTTTCATTTATGATTTAGCGGATGGCGTGGACTGCACCCTCAGCAAGTTTGCAGATGACACTAAAACTGGGAGGAGTGGTAGATACGCTGAAGGGTAGGGATAGGATACAGAGGGACCTAGACAAATTAGAGGATTGGGCCAAAAGAAATCTGATGAGGTTCAACAAGGACAAGTGCAGAATCCTGCACTTAGGATGGAAGAATCCCATGCACTGCTACGGACTAGGGACTGAATGGCTAGGCAACAGTTCTGCAGAAAAGGACCTAGGGGTTACAGTGGATGAGAAGTTGGATATGAGTCAACAGTGTGCCCTTGTTGCCAAGAAGGCTAACGGCATTTTGGGCTGTATAAATAGGGGCATTGCCAGCAGATCGAGGGACGTGATCATTCCCCTCTATTCGACATTGGTGAGGCCTCATCTGGCATACTGTGTCCAGTTTTGGGCCCCACACTACAAGAAGGATGTGGAAAAATTGGAAAGAGTCCAGTGAAGGGCATCAAAAATGATTAGGGGGCTGGAGCACATGATTTACAAGGAGAGGCTGAGGGAACTGGGATTATTTAGTCTACAGAAGAGAAGAGTGAGGGGGGATTTGATAGCAGCCTTCAACTACATGAAAGGGGGTTCCAAAGAGGATGGATCTAGACTGTTCTCAGTGGTGGCAGATGACAAAACAAGGAGTAATGGTCTCAAGTTGCAGTGGGAGAGGTTTAGGTTGGATATTAGGAAAAACTTTTTCACTAGGAGGGTGGTGAAGCACTGGAATGGGTTACCTAGGGAGGTGGTGGAATCTCCTTCCTTAGAGGTTTTTAAGGCCTGGCTTGACAAAGCCCTTGCTGGGATGATTTAGTTGGGAATTGGTCCTGCTTTGAGCAGGGAGTTGGACTAGATGACCTCCTGAGGTCCCTCCCAACCCTGATCTTCTATGATACTATGCCTTGACCTGTGCCTAGAGAGATACCAGATCTCATCCAGTTAGCGGGGAGGAATAATACCTCAGAAATCAAACATTGACAAACCTTCTCCAATCTTCAGAAAGGCTCAGTTCAAATTTTGGGCCACCGCTTGGGGTTCTTGTTTTCTCTGAGCTGTTTCACCTGCCCCTACTCCGACTCCTCATTTTCTCCTCCTTTTCCCATCTGCCTGGATTTCTCAAGACTTAACAGTCAGCCCCCACCTGAACAGGCAGACACACACGCTCAGGCTGTTACTGTTTCTCATTGGACAAGCCAGTCATTGACACAATTGCAACAATATCACTTCCCTGGTGTTTTTGGAACAGTTGCACCGCAAACAAATGGATTTCAACTTGTAAAACCAGATACGAGGTCACCCACCCACACACACTCCTGCCCTGTGTGCATCCAAATAAACTCAGCACAAACAATCTGGGAAAGAACAAATTCTGCAAAAAACAATAGCTGCACTCTGTCCCACTGCCAAGCCTTAGCATGGGGGAAGCGGGGTCTTGTGGTTAAAGCCCAAGATGGGGAATCAGGAAAGTTATTACACACAGCTCAGCCACACCCTAATCGAGTGACCCGTGGGCAAATCCCTTCCCTTCTCTGCCTCCATTTCCTCACGTGTACAATGGAGGATAATGATATTTATCCACCTCGTCAGGGTTCATTAGCTGGGGCCTGATCCTGTGAGGCGCAGTCCCATTTTCAAAAAGGCACCTAGGCTACTAAGTTTTGAAAATGGGACTTAGCCAGCTAAGTCACTTAGGCCTTGCACAGCTGATCAGAGCAACACCTGCAGACCTTTAAAACCCTGGGCCTAAGTTCTTTCAGCATGCATGGGGCCAAATGCTGAGTTCTTTACTCAACCCTTCTGCGGGCAAAACTCCCACTTCCCTTTAATGAGCGTTAAGACTGAGTAAGGACCCCAGAGCTGGGCCACTAACCTTAACAGGAACTGAAGTACCCCGTGAGAGATGCTCCACACCTCACTGGATGAGTCCCGGTGCTTGCGGAAAACTTTGGAATCCTCCAGCGGGAGGTGTGGTGGAATCCCAGCGTATTAGGACATGTAGCATCGTCTAGATCACGAAAGGTGGGTTAGGAAAGCAGCCAGCTGGGTGGATGCTTCAGTCTGATGAACCATGTAATCAACCTGAACAATTCGGATCACAAGTCTCTGGATTTTACTTGAGAATTTTTATTGCAACCTGCCCCTGATGTCATTACCAGCAGTCATTTTATTATTAAGTGACTGAGCTGCATACGTAAAACAGACCGAGTTGCCCTAGTCTAGAACGCTTCCTGTTTGTGCTGGTTTGTGCAAGGAGCAGGCATGCCCGAGTATTCCCATCTATTCACGCTGTGTAGGATGGACAGGAAGAAAGAACAATCTTCAAAATTACATTTTAATAGCTGCCAGTTAAAGGGGGATCTTTTTAATTAAGTACAATCTAAACTATGCAGTAATGTCAGGAGGGATGATAAAAAACATTCCACTTGGACTAGTGCACAAAGAAAGGTGTATTTCATGAGTTTCATTACCAGAGGGCTGTATTGTTGCAGGAGTTATGGCCTCATGATCTATAATGCCCCCCTCCACACACACACACACATGAGAGCGCATGAAAAATATTGCTTATGTTCAAGATACATTAACAGAAAAAGAGTGGGTCACTGGATTTCTCTTCCGCAGCCGTAGAGCGTTGAGATGCGGAGATCTACAGCCACAGCAATTGAGGTTAGCTGCTGTCAATTGCATGGTAGTATCTGACTGAGTCAGCTCCTCCTGGTTGAAATAACACAGGTGTCCTCTGCATGTCGTGCCTCTTTCCTTTCAAAAATAACTTCCAAGCGTGAAAAGAAGCTGTTGGATTGGGGGTTGGGTGCAAAATGGGGCCTGTGGGGTTCACTGCTGCTGCCCCAGTTCTTCCCACATCTCTAAGACAGAAGCACTGCCCATGGCAATAACACATCCTGACACGCCATGTTTCATCTTCAGCCAAGAGTCTAGTTCATCCATAAGTTGCGAGCTTGATGTTAGAATCACCAGGTGACATTCTCTACCCCATGATTTGCAGGAGGTCAGACTAACTGATTGTAATGGTCCCTTATGGCCAGACAATCTATGATCTGTGATTGGGTCCTTCTCAAAGGATCTTACCCGAATAAAAACCAAACTGAAAACAATAATCTTGGCAGCTTGATGCATTGGCTTTTCCTCCATCTGCAGATGCAGCAGCTGCTTTTGAGGAACTTAAACCAAGTGCTACCAGTGAGGATGCTAATGTAGTTTCAAGATAATTATGTTCCAGGGAGCATGTAAGACAGGACTAATGGAATGGCAATAGCATAAGAACAGAATCTTTGTCCCCTCCACTATTTTGTTTGGTAAGTGCCTTTCCGTAGGACACTACAGGGATACTGTTGTGGCACCGTGCAATAGGCAGAACACCTCTGATGAAGATCTCACATTGGTTTTTGTGCCATGTGCATCTGTGATATATTTCCAAAGATCTGCATACGCTGTAAGAACCCACATGCTCCCACCTTCTGATCCAGTCCTGAATCAATCAGAGATTCACTATTTAGGTCTTGAAAAGAATACCTGTGAGATTTTAAGATAGCAGAGAAGTGGGCCTCTGATGCTACCACGCGCATCCCATTGGCGGTGGCCGGAGAAGTGTCCACATGCAGACAGCTTAGAATAGTGAATAAGGAGCTGTGGACCTAATGTTGCTCCAGGGGCTGGTAATCCCTTCACATAGAGACAAACTTACTACAGAAACAAACACCAGCAGCCATATTGATCTGCAGTAGGTTCAAGCAAAAGATCAACCTCTGTGAAGAATTTGACAGGCATTGGTCAAACCCGTGTCCTGAAAAGTCCCTTACTCAAGGCCAGATCAGTAATGAAAATCGGATTCTGGAATGTGAAAACGGTGTACAAAGCTACTAAAACTGCTCAAGTAATTAAAGAAATGGACAGATACCGTCTTGATGTCCTTGGAATTAGTGAGTGTAGATGGACAGTTTCACTGAAACTATTCTTTAGAGAAACAAATAAGACCATCATCTACGCCAGGAATGTGGATGATAGACATGAAGCTGGTGTAGCAATTCTAATGTCAAATAAAGTTGAGCAGCCACAGACTGAGTGGGAATCAGTCACCGAAAGGATTATTAGAGCTTGCTTTCAGACTAGAGTCTTCAAACTAACAGTCATACCATGCTATGCACCAACCAATGCAGAGCCAGATGAGGAAAAAGATGCTTTTTAATGATTTGTTGCAGGACGTGTTAACCCACGTCCCAACACATGATATCATGGTGACTATGCGGGATTGTAACACAAAGGTTGTAAGTACCAATGATGGGTTGGATAAAGTTATGGACAAGCATGGTAGGGGTTTGGGCATGAACCAAAAGCGTGAACAATTACTAGACATTGGCAGTATGAGCAACCTAGTGATTGGCAGACCAATATTTCCTCATAAAGAAATCCATGGAACTCCCCAGTTGGTACTACAAAGAACCAGATAGATCACCTCTGCATTTCATGAATGTTCATTGGCAGGAGTACAGGGAAGCAGATGTGGGCAGTCATCGTAACCTTTGTATCACTAACTTGAAGATCAAGTTAAAGAGGATGAACAAGTTAAAAGAAGACTGCCCATCAATAGCACACAATTAAAAGACCCAAACAGAAAAAGTGCTTTTCAGCTTGAACGGAAGATCAGGTTCAGAATTCTAATGAAATTAACTGAAGAAAACCAAGACATTGATACTCTTTGGGAATACATCAAAGAGTGCTATCTAGAAAGTGCAAAAACAGCTCTAATAACAAAAAAAATCCAAAATGAAGACTGGATTAGCGATACTACTTGGGCAGCAGTGGAAAAGAGAAGACGTGTAAAGCAAAATCTCATGAATGCTAAGACGTGAAGAAAGAAGCAAGTGGCAAGAAGAATACAGAGCTCTTGACAGAGAGGGGAAAAGGAGTGCTAGATGAGATAAAAGAGCGTATGTTGCTAGAATATGTCAAGAGACTGAAGATGCTAGCTAAAGAGGTGACCTTACAACCTTATATAAGACAAACAAACAGCCAACAGGAAACTTTAGCAGTGCTAGAGTCTCTGTTAAAGATGCAAATGGAAAGATTCTTAATACAGGAGAACAACAAAGGAAAAGATAGGTAGAACATTTTCAGGCTTTTTTAAATACACCAAGCCCAAAAGAACTACTAGAAATGCCAAATGTAGCGTCAGAGAAGGTGGCGACGCCAGTCAATGGTTTGCAGTGACAAATGGAGTATGGCAACGGTGTATTATGTCTCCACTATTTGTTTGCATTGGTCATTGACTATGTCGTGAGGAAAGTAACTTCCGAAGGCAACTGCGGAATTTTATGGATAAATGATAAAGCACAATTGGATAGCCTCGGTTTTGCCAGTGACATTGTCCTGCTTACTTCAACACATCGCTTAATGGACGGAAAGACCCACCTTTTGGCAGATACAGAAAAACAAGTTGGTTTGTTCATCAACAAGTGGAAGAGAAAATATTTGGCTATCAATGTCCCCAAAGTAATCATTAGAGTGGACAAAGAAACACTAGAAGAAGTAAGTCATTTCACCTAGCTAGGAAGTGAGATGTACAATGATGGTGACACCATGCTAGAGTCAAGTAATGAATATCAAAAGCATCAGACAACTTTCATAAACTTGAAACTTGTCCTCCTTTATGTAGCAGAGTCATAGAAATCTACAACACAAATGGATAAGATGATCAACTCATTCCAAAGTAAATGCCTGCAGAAGATCTTCAGAATCCATTGGAAAGAGTTTCTGGCAACATCCGAAATTCTAAGTAAAGCAAACCAAACTAAAGCATCAAATATGGTAAGAAGACAATGAAGGACATATTTAGGACATGCTTTAAGGGTGCCACCAACACAGCTTCCACAGCGAGTGATTATATGAACACCACCTGAAAAGAGAAAAAAAGGGCAACCTAGAGAAACGTTACGCGGAACATAGAGAAAGAAGCCAAATCCATCAACAGGACATTCAGAAGCCTGAACAGACCAGCACAAAACCAAAATAAATGGCAGAAACTGGTGGACACCTTATGCACCTGGGGATGCAGAGGAGAAAGAAGAGAAGAAAAGCTTCAGTTAGTTGCCAGATAAGTAACGGTGTTGCTGGTGAGCCCAACTATGACAATAAAACACCAAAGTCACCTAATTCCCATTGATTTCTATGGGAATTAGGCCCCTAAACACCTTTAAAGATCTGGACCCAACACCACTTCAATATGGCAAAGAGAAAATTATATATCTAGCTATATCGATATCAATATAGATATCTATGTCTGATACATAAAAGATGCAAACCTTAAAAAAAAGAAATGTCTTTATAATGTAGTAGAATCTTCAAGCCACAGATATATCCAGGTTCTCTCGTTGTCGGATCTTTTCCTCCTTAAATACACTGTATCCATTTATCCAGTCCTGGTATCTTTCCAATCCCTATTTTACATTCCATTCTAACAGTGGTGTCATATAAAATTTTTTTTTTGCAAAACCCTCCACTAGGCCGCTTCAATAAGTGGCCTGCTTAATTTTTAAGACAAGCAGATCATGACTCAATGCACTGAACATCTTGACTAGGGGGTGGTCTGAACCGTAGCCTGCAAGCTGAGAATCTAGGGTAAGATCAGGGGAACATGGAGAACATGAAGGCTTAGAGAGATTTCTGGCAGGTTGCCTGCAGCTTTTCTACTCCTGAAATTAAAGGCTAGAACCATACTAACTCCTCTGTCTAAATTAAAACGAGCTATATTTACTGCTCATTTTAATTGAATTATATTAAATCTAAACTAGATGATAAGCAGAGCCAGCCCTTGTAGTTTGTGGTCTAATATGTTTTGCATTCAGACAAATATATACCAGCATGTCATCATGTTCAAAGCAAAGGATTTGTTTCTGGGCTATTTTCATCCTGCATTGACAAATTTGACCTGGAAATTTGAAGTCCGATGGTTTTGCTAACAGCTTGATGTGCTTTAAGAAAGAGCAGCGACTGTGTAAATGTTCATGTTTGCAAGTCCAATGGAAAAAAGCCATTTTTTCCTCTTTCCACTCAAAGGGATCCAGCAGTGGATAAGGTTGAAAGCTCTTAATTTAAGGATGTGCTACATTCCGGTTTGTTAAATACCGGCCTGAGACTATATTACGTGCTGTTGCCCAAAGAGATTCGAATACAATCATCTGAGTCTGAGGCAGAAAGTGATGTGTATTTAATGAGTGTGAACACCGAGGATGTGGTCCAAGGAATAATGGGATCAAACTGAGGAAGAAAAATTTAGGCTGAAGAGAGGGGAGGGGAACATTGTCCTAAAAGTGAGATCAACTGTAGAATAATCTCCCAGTGGGAGGAGTCAGAGCTCCGTTGCTTGGTTGGGCAAAGCACTGGTGAATTAATTACAGGGAATAATCCTGCATCCAAGTGAGGTCAACGGGAGGAGGGAATGGACAAGGTGTCCCTTTTGGTCTGTCTGGGAAGCACACAGTGGGCGCTATCGTATACAAATAAATAGCAGCAATAGATCTTTTCTCTAATTTCTATGATTCTATCACATCCCCCCGCAGACAATCCTCATTCTGAATTCTGAGTCTCACCCTGGTCCCTCACTGCGGAGGGAGGAAGCCATTTTCCTCCTGCTGTAATGCTCTGGCCGATGGTTCAAACAGGGAGCTTGTCTTTTTGAATATCAAGAGGCAGCTAACCAAATTAATCCACTCCGCTTCACTGAATGGGGATAATGTAATAATAGCAACCATATAGTTCCACCTGCCTCTCAAGCAGTATTTCAGTGGCTTTCAAACGCCCAGCAGCACCAGGTCCCCATGGGGGTGCAGAAATAGAGGGTAAACAGAATGCTTTAGAGCTGTTCTTCAGTGGGGCTCTATGGCTGGTCATATGGGACTGGTTCCTCCTCCTTATTTTTAGCTGATAAATGGAATTGAAAGAAGCTAAAAATATATTTGGTGCTTTCCTAATATCGTTTTTCCACATAAGCAACTACTATGGGCTTTATTCAATGGCCAGTGGGGACATGGGGATGTGGACCACATGACTGTGAATGGGCTTAGAGGTGGAGCCAAGTGGTCATGAATGGAAGGGGTTGGAGCCAACTGGTTTTGAATGGGAGGGGAAGTGATCACAAGAAAATCTCTTTACCCAGTTAGGGCTTGTCTACACAAGGAAATTGACTGGAATCGCTATTGCAGAATAAGCTCTTCTGAAACAGTTCCCATGTGGACACACTTATTCTGGAATAAAAATGTCTTTCTTGTGATTTAGCTGAATCCACTTTGGAAGATAAATAGCTTCTATCTCTAGGTCTCTGCGGAAATCACAAGGGCTATAACTATCCCCTGTTATCCACCCCTGTCATCCCCAGACCCTCTCTCTCTGTTGTCCTGTCATTGGGTCTTCCATCTCCTACAAGTCCCTGGGTAGAATTCTATGAACTGGGTTATGCAGGAGGTCAGCCTAAATGATCATAATGGTCCTTCCTAGTCTTGGAAACGCTACAGGTAATACAGTAACATTTTCCTTCCATGGAATGCCTATGATCCATTGCAATTCCCATTTCCGTGAGCTGTCCTACTCTTATACCGAAAGCTGTCCCTGAAAGACACCTGTCACCGAAGGAAAGAAATGCTTTGCTCCAGGTGGACCATCAGCCAGAATGCCGTACGGCAGGCTGTCTCCTTTAGCAATCGAAACCCACAGCGTCACCTGGGTCTGCTTGCTAGGTTCCTGAGCTCTCTCACACTCGAGCCCTTCAGCCTCGTTACAACAGTTGTCATAAAACGGGGAGATCGGAACCGTGACTCATTCAAACAGGAGGAGCGTGAGCCAGGGCGGTAAGTGCTTGAAGGGTGAAAACACCAACCCAGGAGAAGGACTAATAGCCTGTCCTGCCTCACTGCCGCCGATGGGCGTTTTCCCCGTCTAATGAGTGCAGGGTCAAACCCCAGTGTTTTGGGGGCTGTAAGTGGGGGTCCCTAGTGGGCTGGCAGTAATAGAATGATACCGAGAGAGTGACATTAAGGATGAAGATAAGGGGAATATCTCCTCAGAGTGAGCTCCATTAGACTGTGGAACGGCCTCTCCAAGGACAAGGGGTGGGACAGCTATCACTGAGGTGGACAGAGCACTGGATCATGCACTGCAGGGAACTGCGGCTGCTGGTGGAGGCCATTTCCATCTTCATAGGTCATTTCTATCTCTAGCAGGGCTAAGATAACTATCTATATATAGTTATAGAGAGAGATAACTAAGATATCTATAAACATCAGGGGCCACCCGTGTTCTCAGCTCCCCACCATTATAAATCTGGCCTTGCATGGATCACACTGACAGGGTCAGCTCATGCTCTTAACTGGGAGGAGGATCTTCCTACTATATTTCCTCAGAATCGTCCAGCGAGGCCTGATTCGGACCTCACAAGGGTGTAAATCAGGAGCGACTCCACTTACGCCAGAAGCATTACATGGGTGTAAAACTGGTGTAAATGCTAGCAGAATTAAGATCCCTGCCTTTTAATAATAAAATCCTACTTCTCTTTATAAAAATAGACCCTGCCTCCAAGGCCAACTCCCTATCAGACTAGAGTTCATCCTTAGCGGATGCAAATTGGCATAACTCCATTAAAGTCCATGTGGATGTGACGAAGTGGGAATTTTCTTAATGTTTTGCATGAATACTGTGTGTGCCTCAGTTTCCCCTATGTGTTGCACAAGTATCTAGGTGATGGGACAAGGGTGCAAGATAATTGCAGAGACCCTAGGGGGCAGGTGTGATGCCATCTAGCTTCCCGGGCCCAAGCAATGGCCAGACATTCTGTATCCTGGCAACTGATGGCCGGGGACCATCCTCTGCAAGGAGCCATCCGAAGGAGTTGCAGAACAAAGAGAGAGGGGGAAGCCAGGTGACCAATTTGCCCAGGAAAGAGACAAAGGACAGAGGAGGGGCAACTGGAAGCTGGTCGGTCTCCTGGTTTGGGACTCGGGTGCAGAGCCCAGGGTTCTGGATCCCCCCCCAAGATGGACTTTGCTGAATCTTCCTACTTCCTGTGCTATCAAGAACTGTTCTATGCTGTGTTCCAGACGACTAATAAACCCTTTCACAACGCTGGCTGAAAGTCACTGCTGACTGCAAAGCTGGGGGTGCATGGCCCCTTTTGGGGGGGGGTGCAAGGCTTCCCCAGGTGTCCCATTCAGGTGGATGCCCTCCTGGGAGCTCATGGCGGGAAACTGGGAGGGATGAATGCTCCGAGGTCAGACCCAGGAGGCGCTGAAGCCAAGGAGGCTTGCCTTAGTGAGAGTGTGCCCGGAGGGGAGTCACACTGCAGAGCGGTCCCAGAGCACAGAGCCAGTAGGCATGTTGATTTACACTAGCTGACGATGTGGCCCTCTATAAAGAGCCCTTCAGGATGGAAGCTGCTACATCAGTGCAAGACTTTGTTATGACGTTATTAAACAGCCTCGTTAATAACCACTATAAAAGACAAGGGCTGCGAAAAAAACGAAACGAAAATGCTTGATACCAGCAGAATTGTGTCTTTGTAGCATGTGTGCCAGGAAGCATAAAAAAAATGACAGTCGATAGATACTAGCAGAGAAGAAAAACATGCCACCCGTCCTAATGCCATCCAGATGAGCTTAATTCAAAAAAACTTGGGCATGTGGCTTCAATAAGATCAGGGGACCCTGCCAAGAGTCACACTTCCTATATTGGATTGCATAAAGGCTAGACATGTAAGACATGGAGAGAGCACAGGATAGTCCTGTGCCAACCAGCAAATATATAACACTGGGAGCATAAAATATTAATCACTGATGATAAAACAATAGGAAAAACCTGCCTTTTGAGGCAGACATCAATCCTCACTCAGCAGGGAACATCAAGAGAGGCCAATACCATACAGGTTCTGTTTAAATATTTGCCTTCCTTAATGCTCACGCAAAAAGCATTCACTTTGAAGTTGAAAATAGACTGTAAATGTCTTTTGTGGGAGATGAAACATGATAAGACATGAAACTAGGAGGCTAAACCATAGTTAATCACGGTGGTTTTACAAGCAACAAATCATTACTGTAGACAGTAAAGTGTATTACTTAAAAGAGTGCTCCTATGAAGTTCAATAGAAAGAAAAGTACCTCCCTGACAGCACAAAGGACACAGAGCTTTTCAAGTCAGGACTCGTCCATAATAGCTGGGAAGGAGACCCCTCCAAAGAGGCAAGAAAGCACATTGCTCTGAGCTCCGTGCTTTATTAACGTATGCAGATGAGCACATACCGTCTGAGTCCCATCACCTAAGGACAGTAACTACAGATGCTCTCCACATTATGCAAAAGGTTACTCACCTGAACTTCAATGAATCTTAGGCAGACACAAGCTAAACAGACCAGCTGTTTATGCAAAACGGTGTAGCTAACAGATCCAACCTCAAAAACTTGGTCGCACAACAAAAGACCCTATTTGTAATATATTTAGTGTGATTTCACTGGTGCCATAAAGAAGACATAACATGACAATACATCCCCAAGGTATTTACAGAGGGAGGTGATAATGCCGTGGCATCATAATCCAAATAGCCAGTTCCTTTGGAAAAACCCTGGGAAAGCACCAGAAAATTCCACGGGAGTCCCTTTGCAGGATTTCCCAGGAAAAGTCTCCTCAGCTGGGAGCGACAGAAGGTCAGAGAGTTGGCAGCAACTGGTGCCTCCCAGCTTCACGGATGCAGGGGGTCTGCAGGGAAGAATCTTCTTTTATCAGACAATAGCGAGATCAAAGTTAGCGCAGGTACATCTATAACGAGCAACAACCTCACCCCAGGAGCAGTGGAGAGATCCTCTGCATCTCATTGAGAGTCGCTCAGGAGCGTGTGAAATTTTTGCCCGGGATCTCTTTTCCACTTGATGCAGACAAAAACTCCTGCTGCTGCAATTGGGAGTTCTGGGAGTGCAGCGAGGGAAGCATTGCTGAGCGCTTACCTGTCTCGGGCCTCAATGAGCTTCCATTTATATAAGAACATGGGAATGGCCATACTGGGTCAGACCAATGATCCTTCTAGCTCAGTACCCTGTCTGCCAACAGTGGCCAGTGCCAAGTGCTTCAGAGGGAATGAACAGAGCAGAGCAATTTTTGAGTGATCCATCCCCTGCCATCTAGTCCCAGCAGCTGTCAGTCAGAGGTTCAGGGACACCCAGAGAATGGAGATGCATTCCTGACCGTCTTGGTTAATAAAAGCTTTAATCTATCTAGTTCAAGTGCCAGTCCATTGATGGATCTATTCTCCATGAACTTATCTAATTCTTTTTTGAGCTCACTTATACTTCTGGCCTTCACAATATCCCCTGGCAGTGAGTTCCACAGGTTGACTGTGCATTGTGTGAAAAAATATTGCCTTTCATTTGTTTTAAGCCTGCTGCCTATTAATGTCATCAGGTGAGCCCTGGTTCTTGTGTTATGGGAAGGGATAAATAACACTTCCTTATTCACTTTCTCCACACCTGTCATGATTTTACAGACTTATGGGTAATGAAGTTTGGCTTACTGGCCTGTAACTGCCCGGATCACCTCTGGAACTTCTTTTTAAAAAATCAATATTACATTAGCTACCCTCCAATCATCTGGTACAAAGACTGATTTAAGTGGTAAGTTACTTACCATAGTTAGTAGTTCTGCAATTTTATATTTGAGTTCCTTTAGAACTCTTTAGTGAATACCACCTGGTCTTGGTGACTTATTACTGTTTAATTTATTGATTTGTTCCAAAACCTCCTCTACTGACACCTCAATCCGGGACAGTTTCTCAGATGTCACCTAAAAAGAATGGCTCAGGTGTGGGAATCTCCCTCACATCCTCTGCAGTGAAGACCAATGCAAAGAATTCATTTAGCTTCTCCACAACGGCCTTGTCTTCCTTGAGTAATCCTTTAGCAGCTTGATCATCCAGTGTCCCCACTGATTGTTTGGCAGCCTTCCTGCTTCTGATGTACTTCCAAAAAAATTGCTGTTAGTTTTTGAGTCTTTTGCTACCTGCTCTTCAAATTCTTTTTTGGCCTGCCTAATGATACATGCAGTCACTCTCCAGCGGCATAGGTCAGGTCATTTGTTCTTCAGAAATGGTTGGTAGGAAGGAAGAAAGTATAGACAGCCACACTGCTGCAGACTGTCATATTGCAGAGGTTATCAGAAGAGGATGTGTAAAGTAGTTCTTTGCCCTAGTCCTGTTCACACCATTTGGCAGATTAACAAACCCATTCAGAGAAACTCAGGATCCATTTGTGAATAATTCCCAAACAGAAAAGGGGCTGAATTCATCATAAATTCATCCCCAATTGATCTCCATCGACTGTGGCCTTGACGTCTTTGGGAATTTGTCCTTGATTCCAGCAATCAGCGACCAGCCGAGGCAGCTGACCCCGTGCAAACCCCCTAGTACGGGCAAGAAAAACTGCTATTTGTACTGGAGGGGCTGACCCCTGCTTGAAAGTGGAATGGACCCCACTAGCATTCCTTGTTGCGTGTTGAGCTTTGTACAAGGGCAAGCTATCAACAGCTGGAATCAGAGCAGGCATGACTACAGGCAACCAGTGCCAACATCATCAGCGCAAGCCAATAAAGAGCGAGGAGGAATGATCACAAAAAAGAAAGGAGAGTGTGAAAATCTTGATCAGCTGATGCTGGATCCACTCAAGTAAAATACAATCTGCTATAATGCTCAGTTGCTTCAAATGGAGAAAACGGGGCGGGAGAGGCATATATTTTTATATAACAAAATGAAGAATATTATTAGGAGAGAGATGCGTGTAAGTATGACTGATTAACACATAAACCCTCACTAATTGCTTAAAAAGTCAGATCTCAGCAGCCGGGGGAAACATGATTTAAATTTTCCTTGGGCTAAACATTTTTCCAGCGAGCTCAGACTAGCTGTGAATGTTTCCAGTCATTATCTCCCTAATTAACACACACCACAAACTGAAAACAAATGTCAACACCTCCTGGCTTTAAGAGATTCGCTTGGATTAGGCAAACTCGGGGGGGGGGGAAATGGGTCACCTATCCATTCCCATTAGGTGCATGAATTCTGCTGGGAGTGATGCAGCCAGGAATAAAGATAGATGAAGTTATTATCAGAGACTGCAGTGAAATAAGCCTTTAATTTTCTCCAGATGTTTTTGGATTTTCTCTATTGACAGGTCTGCTCTCAGAGGGATTGGGAATGGGGGTTCTGATAGGAAGATGACTTTCATCTAATTAAACTTCTTTTCTGCATGTCAGTAAAATTAGAAGGGTTTTTTTTAATCTAATTTTATTGTATGCAACTGACAAAAAAATAGCTACAACCCCTTGCTGAGTTGTCACAGCCCCAGATGTAATTAAAGCAATTCTTTTTAAACACAATGACGATTCTAAAAGCCTGAGAATTAGATTACGGAAAGTGCATCAAATCTGTTTCATGAAATGGGCCAGCGGGGTTGATATGCGGGGCAGAAAAAGGCTTAGCAATTGTGGAGATGCATGAAATTCCACTCTCCAGGGAGACAAGGAACGAACTGCCAGTCGGAAAGGAAGGGTGAGTGTATATTTTAGCAACACCGTTTCATTCTCAAGGAGCAGCTTTAATTCTAGGTGGGATATTTCTTACTCAGCTAATACATGGCCAGAGAGTGGGATAACCCCTAGACAGGGGGGATAAAGAGAACCTTCTTATCCTCCACCCATTTCTATGGGCCCACGGTCAAAGGGCATGTCACGAGCAGCCAAAAACGGAGCTAAGCCAGTGCTCCCCCATGCTCCATCGCAGGGGAAGTGAGAGCAGCGTTTAAGTCCTCACCAGGCAACGAAGCTGAGCTACCACCACGGCGCACGTGGGCCGCGCCTTGTTAAAGAGCGTTGAAGATCCCCCTCCAGCCTGGACTGCCCTGGAGGAGGTGCGGCTGGGTGGGCAGGAATGCCGCTGAGGAATCCTGCTGCTCCATGGTTTCTCCTCTTTCCCACAACCCTGGTTGATGCTGGGGACTGCACCAGGGACTTACTAAACTGACAGCACAGACTTGGACTAAAGAACCAGGCTCTGTAGTGGGGGGCTGCAAAAGACTCACCTCCCCTGTAGATCAGGCAGAGAGAGGGGTGCAGGACACACACTGACCAAGGGAGGAAGGATGGTTTTGTGGGTAAAGCATAAGACTAGGAGTCATAAGATCTGGGTTTTATTCCTGGCTCTCCCATAGCCTTTATGTGACATTGAGCAAAGTCACTTAACCTCTTTGTACCTAAGTTTCCATATCTGTAAGGTGAAGATATTATTGGACAGAACAAGGAGTAATGGTCTCAAGTTGCAGTGGGAGAGGTTTAGGTTGGATATTAGGAAAAACTTTTTCACTAGGAGGGTGGTGAAGCACTGGAATGGGTTACCTAGGGAGGTGGTGGAATCTCCTTCCTTAGAGGTTTTTAAGGCCCGGCTTGACAAAGCCCTGGTTGGGATGATTTAGTTGGGATTGGTCCTGCTTTGAGCAGGGGGTTGGACTAGATGACCTCCTGAGGTCCCTTCCAACCCTGATATTCTATGATTCTATGAATGGGTTACAGCAGGGGTAGGCAACCTGCGGCACGCGAGCTGATTTTCAGTGGCACTCACACTGCCCGGGTCCTGGCCACTGGTCAATGGGGGGTCTGCATTTCAATTTAATTTTAAATTGAAGCTTCGTAAACATTTTAAAAACCTTATTTACTTTACATACAACAATGGTTTAGTTCTGTATTATAGACTTATAGAAAGAGACCTTCTAAAAACATTAAAATGTATTACTGGCACGCTAAACCTTAAATTAGAGTGAATAAATGAAGACTGGGCCACTTCTGAAAGGTTGCCGACCCCTGGGTTACAGCATGACAGACCTGCGCTTGTGAAGGCCTGATTCAGCAGAGAACATGTGAGTTCAGTCCAGCTCCGCCTGGACACGGGCTCCCCATCACAAAAGCCACCACCCCAGCCGGCACTGAGAGTACCCTTCTTGTGGCAGTCTCGGCAGAGAGGCCCAGGACTGAATGGACCCTGGAGACAGAGCTCCCCTGACATTGCCGGCGCCAACCAAGGTAGGGATGAGGGGGAGGGGGAGCCTTTGCTGCAGTGTCAATGCTCCATCTGTTTTGTGGGTACCGGGCTGTCAACGCAGCACCTTGCACCAGCTCTGAACAAAACACAGAGTGCAGCCGCAGTCCTACGCCTGGGGCATTGTTAGCACACCACGGCCCTAAAGACTTGTTAGATGGAACGTACACAGTCTGGGTCTACACCCGGGAAGGGGCCAGTGCCCTCGACAGCAGCAGGAGCTGGGATCAGACCCAGCTTTGAAATAGAGAAGTCTCTGAACCAGACCTTCAGCTGTTATAAATCAGGGTCACTCAGGTTGTCTCTCTGACCAGCCGTAGTCTTGGAGTGGCCAGCTAGTTTATCTCCTGAGAATGGAACTGCTGCACCAACTTTGGATAGTTGTATCTGACCCTCCTCGTTTGGACTATACCATCTGACCCAGTTTTCAAAGTTGCCCCCATCACACAGCCGCTCAAAGCAAGCAACTTGGAAGGCAAGTGTCTGGTGCTAATTTGATGTAACGCTCCTTCTGACAATTTGCAGATGTCATGAATAGGCAGTTCTATGCGGTCTTTGCAGGAAGGTTAAACTTGAGGAAACTTTAGACATCCACAGCTGTAAGATCAAGACTGTTAGAATTGCGACCTTTGACCTTGTGCCGCTAGTAGAAGACCCAAACTAGAGGCCAGATGCACTCAGAAACCCCTGGTGCTGGGAGTGACCTGATGAATAACATTTCCATACATGCACGGAGCGATCATCGGATCGCTATGAATTATCTCAACCCTGAGAGAGACTAGACATCATGACAAGGCCCCTATTCAAGGAAAACAGCACGTTACAGCAACAGAAGTCTTAGCAAGATTCTCATCGGTGATGAGCAATTACCTTCCAAACAGGAAGAGAAGCTCCTAAAATGGTGGCGTTGGGGCTTGTGAACAATGTATTTCTCAGTGCTCGGAACGCTAGGTACACACGTTTACACCATTTACTTGCACCGCATACAGGAAAAAGAGGCAACGCTCCTCAGTACAAAACACTAACAATAATCCAAATCCTGATCTCACCAATACTGGTGTAAATCCACAATAAAGCTGGATGCATACTGTATACCGTATCTATCTCAATAAAAACCACATCTTCTCTTCAGCGGCATTCCTCTCTGTTTGTATTCCTTCTCTTTTGGGGGAAGGGGCTGTGCCTTACTCTATGTACGAACAGCACCTCGCACAATGGGACTTGCCTGTGAGCTAGTGGCAGATCCAGATTACAGGACTCAGGAGTAGCCCTCAAATGGGACCTCGTCCCCAGCTGTGCAACACAGGCAATGGGCAGATGGTTAACGCTAAACATCCTGGGAAGAAATGACCAACAGTGAGTGGAGAACTCATCGACCTGGAGAACTCATCGACCCTGGAAAGAAACACAAGACATTTCTTCTCTTCGTGGCTCTACAGGCACTGAGACTTTACATTTGCTTTGTCCCCGCGCCCAGCTTTTGTTATGGACCGGGAGGTAGGTGGTCTGGCCTAGTCATCAGAGCAGGAGTCCGGTCTAGTGGGCAAAGCAGGCATCCAGATTGGAGAACAAAGCCAAGGGTCAGCACCAGAGTCACCTGCCAGTCCCCAGAGCCAGGGTTCAAGCCGGAGTCAGAGGCTGGGGTCGGAGCCAGGACTGGTCACTGAGGATTGGAGATGAGGTGAAAGGGCAGGAGGAGAGGCAAGGATCAAGCATGGAGCAGGAGCGCAGTGGGAGTGAAGGCAGGAGAAGCCAGGGGCAGAGCAGGAATCAGGTACAGAGTTGGGTGCA
Organism: Chrysemys picta bellii; assembly: GCF_011386835.1. Taxonomy (NCBI): domain Eukaryota; kingdom Metazoa; phylum Chordata; order Testudines; family Emydidae; genus Chrysemys; species Chrysemys picta. The sequence continues at coordinate 84,416,233 of NC_088800.1, forward strand.
GAAAGCAGGCACAAGTGGGGTCCAATGTAGCCACAACAGGAGACCACCTCGCTGCTCAGACAAACATCCTGTTCCTCCTCCTGGCTTCAATAGCGTCACTGAACCAATCGGTGGAGCCGGGCGATCCTCCAGTCAGAGCTCCCGTGGGTGGTACCTTGGCTGGGGCTATAGCTCTAGTAACGTCTCAGCCCAGCCAGTTTCAGCAGCCATTGGGTGGAGGCCAGGATGTACCAGCTGTTTGGGGACTTCAAGACTTGGGGCATCACCGTGTTTGGGCTTGAGCCTCCAGAAGGGGTTAATGACACCAAACCGCTCGCCACACGTCAGCTCTTGGTATGTCACCAGGGAGGCTGATTGGGAGCCAGATGTTTTCCATCTGCCTCATTAACTCTTAAAGAATTCCTGGTCCATCACGCAGCAGGGAGTGTCTCCAGGGCAGACAGCTGGTGAGAGGTAAAAACACGATGTGAGATTTCAGCACTGGCTTTTACCTCTTCTCTCCTATCTGGTAACGCAAATAAGGGCATAGCCATAAAGATCTTCCTCGGAAATCTCAGTGGGGAGGGGAGGCACGAGCTGATGTTAGAAAAAAATTTTGACCGAAGGACAGAAATGAAGAGGGGGTCAGTACTTAAAGGGCAGAGATTGCCAGGGGTCACAGACTCAGCCAAAACAAATAATTCATCAAGCTGGTTCGCTTGCACCACACTTGAAGCAGTCTTACCAAAGCGCCTGCCCCCAGATTCTGACCGTCCCCACCAACACACACACTTTTCAGACCACTTTAAGCTCTGCTGGGGAGAAAGGAACCGAGGAATTGCCGGAGTGGATCAGGCACAAGGTCCGTGTGGTTCAGTCCCTGGTCTCTGACTGCATAGAAGCCTCAAGTGGCGTCTGTGGCCCAGATCCTCAGGTGGTGCAAACTGGCATGGCTCAGCTGTAAGGGAGCTGTGCTGGGGATCTGGCCCTGTGTATTCGAGAGCAGAAAGGATTTATGGCAAGTAAGAGAGAGAGAGAGAGAGAGAGAGAGAGAGAGAGAGAGTGTGTGTGTGTGTGTGTGTGTGTGTGTGTGTGTGTGTGTGTGTGACACAGATATATATATAGGTTACTGCACCCAGTGTAATCTTGGGTCAGACTGCTGCTTTATCCCAATTAACTTGCCTAAAGGAATAACAATCATTAGAACTTCCTAATGCCTGGTGATCGTTTTTGAATATAATGTCATTTTTATAGGAGCTTTTCTGTGGTTTTTTTAATTATTATTAAGAAAAGGAGTCAATCTCTCTTCCTCTCCGACATTTCCACTTTTCACTCCAGCCATTTCTCCGGAGGTCAGAGAGGTGCATTCTGTCCATTCTGTGCCGTGCAAAAGAAAAAAAAAAACCCCAAGGTCAGACTGAGGCTGTTGGGAAGGAAAGTGATGATTTTTTAAACAAGTAGCGAAGTTTCCATAGGCCTGGTAACATAATCCAATTTCTGTCCTCGGAGCCCTTTATCTCGTTAGATGCATGGTGCTGATGCGAGGCCTCTTTTGCTCAACTAAGCAAAATATTCGTATTAAGTCAGAATTGTCATTAGTTGAATAACAAAACAAGGGTTTAATGATGGAGGAGGGGGGCAGGCCTCATCAGAGCCCATCATAGGCAATGATAAGCAGTAATAGGGCAATCAGGCGCTCCGCAGAACAAGCCTTGGAAAAGGTGATAGCAGAAAATAGGACGGTTCTTGAACAAATGGGAATCCCAGACAGGGCTGCGGAGGTCTCTAACAATGGCCAGCCGGGTTAGTGAATGCTCTGAAACCTGGCAAGAGGGAGGGTCTCGGGGTCCAGGCTCCAGCCCAAGCAGGAATGGCTACACTGCTCTTTTTAGCCCCACAGCCTGAGCCCCACAAACCTGGGCTCTGAGACTCAGGGCCACAGGTTTTTCTTTGCAGCATAGACATATCCTAATAGTTAAAGATCAGCTGAAGCCCTGAAGTAGGAGGTGTGAATTCTCCTCCAACAATTTTGTTAGCATTAACTATTATAACTGGGCATTCTGGTATCCATATAAATGTCCAGTCTCTTCCAGAATCTCACTAGGTTCTTGGGCTCAACGATATCATGTGACAATGACTTCCACAGGCTGATTATGTGTGGGCGGGGGAGGGTTCGGGAAATGTACATCTTTTTATCAGTTTTGAATCATACACACATGTGGATAATGACATTAGGATGCACAGAGCTATGCACTTATTATCAGGCCCAGTACTACCAGGGGGACAAATCTCTCCTCCGCCCCAAACAATCTTCAGAGGGCCACAAATGCTGGTCAGAAAGGCCAGACTAGGTACAAAGTTTCTAATGTTAAGCAACAGAACAGCAGTGGATTGGAGAGTCCTCACCCTTTATAGATCACAGCAAAATACTGATACAGGAGCCAAATTTTAATTTTAAAAACTCTTTAAAATCCAAGATTTTCCAGGGGTCTCACTAGCCCCTGGACTCCTGGAAGGTTGTGTGTTTTTTAAATAGAGGCATCCGTGGGCCCCAAAATCCCCCCTTGTTGTCCCCCCCCAGTGATGGGACCCTAGAACCATCTCTGCCGGCTATGATTTGGTTTTCTGCGTGCTGTGCCTTTCAAGGTCGAAGCGTCGTTTGCTGGAAGTAAAGAGGTAGCAAGGCCATGCAATCCAGTGACTAGGTACCGGAGTGGGAGTCAGGAGTGCCGGGTTCTGTTCCTATCACTTCCCCCATTTCACTTCCCACGCTGTCTCTTTTGATTGTAAGCTCTTCAGGGCAGGGACTCTCTCTTACTATATGCGTGTACAGCACTACCACAATGTGGACCTGTCACAGGGTCTACTCACTGCTAGGGGCACCTTCTCCTGGCCACTCTGGGGATTAGCTCCTTCCAGGTGCTGCACCCTCTCTGGCGGTCTCTCCACCCCTCATCCTTTCTCGCCTGGCAGCCCTCTCCTTCCAGGAGCTGTAGCTTCCACTTTGTGACTTGGCCCTCCGGCCAGGCCACTATGGGCCTCCTCTTCTGGGGTATCCAAGTCTTTTGGGGCAAACTGTCCCAGGCAGTCCGCTCTTCACTGCCTGCTCTGTGCCACTTCCCCAGTGGCGGGCCCACCCTCTACTCCAGATTCCAATTCAGGGGCCCCTCTCTTCAGCAGCCAAGGTCTCCACTATCCTATCCCTTGCTGCTTTCCCCCTGACTCTTCCCTTTCTCTGGGTTTGCCAGCCACACAATTCCCTCCACCCACTGTCTTGGACGAGGAGGACTGCATGAGATGTCACTTTGGAGCCGATCACCATGCTGCTTAGAAAGCACTCCTGGTCCGGGCTGCTTTGGGGCCATGCACTGGGTTAATGCCGGATGAATCTCCTAAGGTTTGGAAGTGTAGTCCGGCTAGTCCCTACTGTGAGATGGGCTCCAGAGAGAGGGAAATGGAGACATCCTTAGTGCTCCCACAGCAGAACAAAGAAACCCCTTGGAAAGATCATCTTCAGCATATGTTTAAAAAATGGAACTGTAACCAAAAAAAAAAAGAGAGAGAGAGAGAAATGGTCCAGCCACTCCAGCTTCCAGGACAGCCTGCTGGCTTTTACACTAGGTCTGGCTATTCTGCAGGGAAACGGAATTCCTTCTCAAATAGCATGAGATGTGTTAGGGCTGAAAACAATATTGAAAGAGACAGACTTTAGCCTGCGGCTTGTCTGCATCACTGCACGATCCATCTTGCCGCAGGGGGCACTGAAGGAAGCACTGAAATCTCATCAGCCCACCAGGAGCTGATGACAGCGCGGTGGGGGATGGAGACGGAGGCGTGGGAACAAACTGGGGAATTAGTGGTGATTCCAAGTGTGGCTGTGGAAGAAGCCATTCCCAACCCAGTGACCATCTCCGGGGACGCACGGAGGATGCCCAAACCAACGTTCAGAGAGGTAAAGATCTGCAGCTTTATAAAGCGCTACCCAACATCTGAGACACTGCAAAGTGGCCTGGTTTCCAGCTGGTGGGTGCTCGAGACTTGTTCAAAATCAGGCCCCCCAAGGTATCCAAAATCACTAGCCTCTCTTGAAAGTGTTGGCTGGGGGCTAGCAGGGATTCCAAAGGGAGTGAGGGCCCAGGAGCAGGCTGCAAAGTATCTGAACAGAAGGGAGAGGAAAGAAGGAAAAAAATGCTCGAATCCCACCACACGCAGGTGCTAATGTAGCGGAGCCCCCTGATCGATGAGGTTTTCCAAACGATTGTTGTTATCACTGCCGTGTTGACATGGCACCCATCACTGTGGCACCTGGGTAGCTTGCAAGACGAGGTTAACTTGAGACACTCAAATCTCAATAAAAGTCCAAACGCCCTGCTCCCCTCCAGCTCTGCAAGCCAGCTAGGCGAGCAGGACGAAATGGGGTCTGCCTGACCAAGAAGGAGAAGAGCATTTTAGACACGGGGAAAAAAGAAAATCCAATGCATCTTATTCATAAATGTTCTGGGTCATTACAATAGGGCCAATGTGTCTATAGACAAATGCAAGGCATATTGGGAATAAACAGGAAGAACTCACAGTATTAGTGCATAAGCTAAATTGTGACTTACATATGTTGATAGCTGTTATAAAGAGGACGGTGATCAGCTGTTCTCCATGTCCACTGGAGGCAGGACAAGTCGTAATGGGCTTAATCTGCAGAAGGGAGGTTTTTAAAAACAAGCTGGACAAACACTGGTCAGGGAGGGTCTAGGTTTACTTGGTCATGCCTCAGTGCAGGGGGCTGGACCGGTCCCTTCCAGGACTACATTCCTATGATTGTCTGACTTAGGGGCTGATCCTGTGCGATACTGAGCGCCCGCAGCTCCCACCCACATCACAGGGAAGTGAGGATGGTCAGAGCATCACAGAAGGAGCTAGACACATTGCAGGATCAGGCCCCATCTGACAGGGGTAGAACTGGGCTCCTTGCCGTTTTCCCCATTCTGTTTTCATAACGGTGTTTACAAAACCCAGTGGGCCAGACCCTGTGGTCCTCAGCCGGCTTTTACTCCAGGTTTACTCAGTGCCTGCTCAGAGACGTGCCTAGGAGTTTGCCTGAGTGCAACATTTGGAAGGACTGCAGGATTCGGCCCAATATAGATCAAAACAAACTGGCACTCACCAAAGCCCCAAAGCTCTTCCTTTCATTACCGCTCCCTGAGCCACCTGGAGGCACCCAGCCACCTGGTCTAGGTGCAGGAGAGCAGCTTCAGCAGCCAAAAGACTGAGCAGGGGGAGAGAATCAAAGAGAGCCCTGGCTACACGCCATCCCCTTAGCAACTCAGCCTCCGCGGAGGTTCCTCTCTCTCTCCATTGGGGAGCTGTACCCTGTGTCCCTTCTGTATGCCTGCCTGGACCTTCAGTCCTCCTTCGCCAGCCCTCCCTGTACGCCGGCAGGAGATCAAAGCAGCGACTCGGCTCTCAGCTGAGGCATCTGCGCCCTGCCACCAGGTGCTGTGGCCGACCTTAAATAATCTTCGTCACTCATTGCCCCGGATGCTATCCCAGCAGATACCTCATCCCTTGCTCTGCTGGGACTCGTCAGCAATTCGCCTGGCACAGAATAACATTCACCGATGCCCGTCAAGGAAACAGGTCGTGATTTATAGGCACATGCTGCACCGTGCCAGCGAACTGAGAATCAAGGTATAGACTGTGACGAAAGGGGCAAAGGGGGAAGCAGCAGACTTGCAGACTCCTGCAAAGACTTTGGGTTGTGACTACCTATTGTTCCTGGCTTCGTGTGCTCATTGGAACAGTCTTTAGTTAACACCGAAATCCTTAGCGCGTTCCGTATGTGACAAAGCCAGGAAAGGAGGCATAATCCAGACCTTTCACTCCAAACAAGTCATGAGCATTTATTCTATGCTATCCAAGCTGTTGGCTGATCCAAGCAGAGAGAAGCCTACCAGGAGCCTTCAGAGAAGCTAATGCTCACTGGGAAGCCTGCAGATTGCAAAACTGGAACAGCAGGACACTGGGGAAACGTAATTCTCAGCTCCAACGCCTGAGCTGGATTCAGGCCAGAGTGACACTGAGTTCTGCCGGCATAAAGCAGGGCACAAGGCCCCGGCAATAGAAAGGGAGCGGGGTCGTCATAGTGCAAGGTGCCGTCAACTCAGAAAACTTAGATCCTCGCCGTCCTGTTCATTTTGCTCTCGTGCCAATGCTGCTGTCCAAGCCAACGCCCGCCCTTGCAGCAGCTTCAGTGGTTTCAGGATCAGGCCCAGATAGTAGATGGGCATTTCAATTGCACTGCCTGGGGTGAGCTCCCACACAGCGCAAAGGACAGAGGGTAGCAGCACACAAGAACGGGGTGTGCAAACCTGACCCTGCCCTAACAAGATCACTGCTGTGTATGCTGGGAGCAGGAGGGAGGCTCGGCTCTTTGTTAGAAGTTCATGCTTAAGTCGCTGACTGTTCAGCCCATACCCTGCCCCCTTCTCACTAGCCATTACTGAATGGGCCAGCAGGGGGCCTGGGACTCCCCACTGCCCAGGACTCAGCCCAGCTCGGACCCTCATCTGCACCCCCCTGGAGGGTCTGCTCACATTCGCACGGAATCACAACCACCTCACACCTGTCAGAAGTGCTCACAGGGTCAAGACCAGAGGGAGGGGCTTGTCCTTCTGGCACCCCACCCCCCACACCCCAGGAGACAAAGGCCCCACATGCACAAGTGCTCAAGGGATGGACCCTAAATTGGCAGATGTGGGAGAGAGATGGGGTAGGGGGCCTCCACCCCAGGGGTCATGGAGAATTCAGGCCATGTATGGATCCACCAGCCATCCCCGTTCCTAAGCCCGCACTTCTCCACGCTGCCCTGCTCAGATCCCACCCCGCAGAGCACAATCCTGCATTATGCCTCCCCACACACACCAGTTCTGCAGCTTCTCTCAGCTCTAGGCACCCACCCTGTAACTCAGCCTGCAAAAGGCCTGGCCCTTACGTTGTATTGAGGGAAGGGCAGGATTTGCCCCTTAAAGCTTCTCATTGCATGAATCCTTACTATGCTGCTCTCCCCCCACTACTGGACCAGATCTGTAGCCCTGCTTATGCAACAGAGCAGCGGTTCTCAAACTGGGGGTCAGGACCCCGGTTTAATGGGGTCACCAGGGCTGGCGTTAGACTTGCTGGCCAAGGCGAAGGGTTTCAGCCCTGGGTGGCAGGCAGGGCCGGCTCCAGCTTTTTTGCCGCCCCAAGCAGCGAAGAAGGAAAAAAAAAAAGGATAAAGCCGCGATCGGCGGCACTTCGGCGGCAGCTCTACCGCACCGCTTCATTCTTCGGTGGCCGGTCCTTCCCTCCGAGAGGGACCTCGGACGTGCCGCCCCTTTCCATGGGCCGCCCCAAGCACCTGCTTCCTGCGCTGGTGGCGGGGCTTAGGTGTGTAAGCTCTCTGGGGAAGGAGCATTTGTTACTCCGTGTTCTGTTAGCACATCATGCCCATTTGCAGGGCTCTGGTGTCGTCCTCAGCACTAAGCCATGTCAGTCCATTGCCCGGTGGGCTGCGAGACACCTCCTACTTCCCTTCGAAATCCCTGCTTCTAAGGCTTGAATCCGCTCAGTCCCCCTACAGCCCTTGCTCCCCGCTAATGGGTCTTCTTTCCTTTGTGACTGCTCACAAGCGATGTCACTTTAATGGACGCTCACGATAAGTCAACTCGCTCTGCGAAGGGCACCGGTGGAAAAACTTCAACATCTACATGCATCTTTGGGCAAAGGGGACATTTGGAATAGCAACTGCACCCCCTAGTGTCTGTTTGGGGTACAGCAAGTCAACATTAAACCCAGTTGAAAAGTTTTCAACTAGCAATAATCACACCTCAGATTAACCTCATTGGCTAGGATACTGCCACTGCGCAAAAGAAGTAATTATCAATTATTATTATTATTTGTACGGTGAGAGCACCGGGAGCACCAGTCATAGACCAGAACCCTATTGTGCTCGGTGCTGTACAAACATATATACAAAAAGATGGTCCCTGTTCCAAAGAGCTGACAATCTAAGTAAAGTCTCTCTCTGTTATACAGCTATTGGAGGCTGAACTAATCAGATCTTTTCCTTACAAAGAAACTAACTCCAGGGACAATGGGGCCTGCGCCAGAGTGAAGGGGAGGAGAATACTCAGCTTGGTTGGGGGGCAGGGGGGGGCATTACAAAGAATCCAGGAGCTTGAAGTTTGGGGGATAGAAAATCGGTGATACTAACAGATCTGCCGGCACTATTCTATATTAAATCATCGATAAGACAAATCCAATTCTGCCCCCTTTCGACAGCCACCCACAGCTCTGCCGATGCACCTCAATCTTCTCCAGCAACAACCTCTGTTATTTCAGTTCTGAGCTCCCCCCATGGAGCTCACCCAATGCACTTTGATCCTGGCCTGTGTGCTCAATCCAGGCTCCCTGATGCTCCATTCCTCACAAACTCTGCCAACACACCCCTTATCCACCCTGTAGGCTGTACCCTCCGTCCTGACATCCCTGTTATTCCAGTCTTGGGGAGCAGCATTCCCCCGTAGTTTACTTCGGCGCAGACAGCGTCATGTCCAACGCTCGGAGTCGGGGTTCAGGGACGTTGTCCTTGCAATCTTTGCGTTGCTGTAAATGATTCTGCGTTTCCTCCCAGCAAAGAGAGCTTGGAGAGAGAGCGAATCTTTGCTTGCTACGAGGTATCAATCTGTTTTCACAAGCGAAGCAATGACCAGGTCACCTAAGAGGCTGTTCTCCCCGCCCTGTACAAATGCTCAGGAGAGTCTAGCTCTACTGGACCCACCTTCACCGCTGCCTGTCTAGAAGACGGCTCGGGGCTGAAGGCTGACACGCAACAGCTTGGCTGGAAAGTGAATCAGGTTTTGTTTTTTAATAAATAAGGCTTGGAAGGAAACTGGATTCAGGTGCTTGGGAGAAGGAGAGTGGATTTGCAGGGAAGCCTTCATTTCAGCCTGCAGCTACAACAGTAAGGATGAAAATGAGGCCACAAGATTTCAGCCGGCCCTTCCCAGGGAGGGCTGCCAGGCACTGAGGCGAGTTAGGACAGCAACTTTCACTCCACTTCCCTAGCACACTCATGCTGCTCCTTGTCTCCAAAGCTGCCCGTGACTTTGCCCCACCCGTGTCTCCTCCTATGCCTGGGCCCTGCCCCGATTCCATCCTCACTGTCCCCTTTTGTCTTCTCCATCTGAGCCTGAACATCTAGTTCAATGGGACAATGCGCGTCAGTAACATCACTCACATGTGTCTTTGCAGGCCCAGGCTGTAAACTCACATCCCGCCTGCCCTCCAGAGGCCCGGTGAGGTGCACAGCAATTCCATACCGCACGAAAATGACTGAAACCCAAAAGCTGAGTCGTCAGCGTTGCTTCGGGAAGTGGGGAGGGGTCCCAGCCATGTCCAAGTAGGCTCTTAAAGAGCAGTGCTAAATGCAAGAAGCAGACATGGCCCTGGATTTGCAGTGGTGGCTACATCCTGGAGTTACAAGTGGGCCAGCAGCCGATGACCTGGCCCGATGCTTAGAGGTGACCAGATCAGAGGAAGAGCTTGGCTCAAAGGTTTCATCAGTTGTGCAGCAGCTTGGACCTAATACAGAAAGCTGATTAGCGACCAGTGTAACTGAGCCAGAACTGGTGTGCTCACCCATGTACAGTCAGAGCACAGGCAGCAATATTTGGTAGCAGCTGGAGTCAGAGCTGTGCATCAGGGAAAACAAGAGAGGTGTGCGCCCCTCTGCAAAGGCCGGAGGCAACTGCAGAAGGAAGGTTTGACTGGCTCCCTGCCGTCCCAGAAGGCAGATTTCACCCTAGCAGAGGCATGAGGAGCAGACTCAGGCAGATTCCAGTTTAAGGAGAGAGCGGTCAAAGAGAGCCACCTGGACACAGTCATGGAGGCGAGCGATGGCAAATGTTGTGCAGAAAATTACGCCGATGTCAGACCCACTGTAAAACAAGCAAGCTTGCATCACGCCTGACACGCTGCAGCCACTGCTACTGAAAACACTTCTCGTTTTGGTTTCATATTCTAATGCATTCGCTCTTGACCAAAAGTGTGTGTTGTGCGCGTGTGTGTGTGTGTCTGTCTGTCTGTCCACATTGTCCTTTTCCAGCGAGTCAGCCAGATGGAAGCTCCATAACTGTCCACAGGAGACAGGGTACCCGAGCTTGTCAGAATAAACAAACCCATTCAGAGGCAGATTCCTCCTGTGTGTGACTCTGGGGCTATAATTTTGCAACTGGATTGGTGAGATTCCTTCCAAAAGGCCCTTTCACCATTACAATGCCCCAGCACTGACTCTCCCTTCTTTCCAACCAACCCCAGCCAACCAAAAAGACAAAAATGGCCGTGAAACAAACAAACCTAAACAAAGTAAACGAATACACTCTTTTTAAAACCTCAGAACCAGAACCACTCTCCCAAACAGAGCTGCCACCCCAAAAGGGAAGAAGAGCCCGAGTGTCCAGTCCATTAGCGCTTTCGCTATCGCTGTCGAATTTATGGGGAAGGGGCCCAGAGACGATGGTGACGGGGGGCAATACAAAACTTGCTATTTGTACTCCAAGCCAGGCTTGTGCGAGGAAGATAGGGTCTCTGACCCAAAGAGGTTACGGTCTCAGACATGTGACTGTGACGTGTCTAGCACATCTTTGGGCACTCAGACAAAAATAATAATAAATCTGTTTTCTCCCTCCTCATCCTGCCATTCAATACAGTGAGGATGCAGAAAACAGAAGAGGAAAACTGGGATTTATTCCCCGCAGGGGTCAGCATGAGGAATGCTTCACAAAGCAGGTTATTGCTCCGGGACAATGAATCAATGGTTTATTATCAGGTCGACAGTTACAGAGGCAGATACAAGCAGCAGCAGCAAAGGCCCAGTGCTAAGCTGGGATGTCACGTTCTTTGTACGGGGTCCCGGTCACCTCCCCTCCGCCCCTGGGCTGCACCTCAGCAGGCAAAATGCAGCTTGTAAAGTGCCCCTCAGTGCAGATGAACCGTAATACTGCCATCAGCGTGCCTTAGTCCTCTGCCCACCGGGGGTGGACCCAGTTCCCTATTGCGCTGTGCACCTCCAATCTTCGCTCCATAAGAGGGCTGCTGTGGTTAAAGGGGGGCTTCCTGGAGCTCTACAGTCACGATGCAGGTTCAAGATGGCACTTGGAGCTGCACCAGTCCAGCTGGGGGGCAGATTCTGATCTCACTTAGAGTCAGTGGTGATCCTACACCACCAAAGCCAGTGGACGTTTTGCCACCCACTTCGGTGGCAGCAGGATCAGGACCTTAATGTGGCATAAATCCACCGCCACCCACGGAGTTACACTAACGTCACTGAGAGCAGAATGGAGCCCCTCCAAGGAGACAGCCGAAGAGACTCAAGGAGGAGAAAGCAACCCCGTTGTGCATTTGTACTGGTGTCCCTGTGGACCGATCAAGGAACAAACGAGGGTCTAGGGTTTGGAGGAAGATACGCACATTCCAGCCCAAGGGAACGGCAGTGGGCAGTGTGGTGAAGGGGAGGATGAGGTGCTGATTCAAGGGGAAATAAATATAATAGCCCTTAGTATCTAGAGGTAATTCACACATGATTTCCAAAGCCTGAGCTATGCAAGTTTTTGCTGAAAGGGCCCAATTCTGAGCTCCCTTACTCTGGTGTAAATCAAGAATAACTCTGCTAAGGCCAGTGGAGTCACACAGTAATAAAACCAGCACACGGCGAGATCAGAATCAGGCCCAACGCAGAATAAAATCAAATCAACTTCTAAAATTATTTCTATTGTGTGCAAAAGAGATAAAATACCCAGAGCGATTATCTGGTAGGATCATCCAAACATCCTTACCCTAACCATCCTGGAAGGGTTTACCTAGGGCAATTCATACCATGATCCCAGACCAGAAAATAGCATGTGAGAATGGGACCAGATTCGAATCTCAGTTAAATCCAGCGTCACTCCCTACTGATTTCAATGCAGTAACTCTGGATTTACATGGGCATAAGAGATCCGAATCTCCACCCAATATCTCCGTATTTCATTCTGGAAATAAAGGGTGAAATGTTGGCTCCTTTGAAGACAACAGCAAAACTCCTATTGACATCAACAGGGCCAAGATTTCACCCATCGTGCACGCTACTTATAATGGACAGGAGAGAAGGAATTCAGTAGCTGGTACTGGACAGAGGCTGGGCTGTTTTGGGACATGGGGTTGCTGGGGGTAGGGTCTGATGGATGAGAAGGAGTTACAGCATTTGCTTCTCCCCCATTCACTATGTTTAGGGGACAAGTCACGGACCATGAAATCTGGTCTTCCCTGTGAAATTTGGTCTTTTGTGTACTTTTACCCTGTACTGTACAGATTTCATGGGGCAGACCAGCGTTTCTCAAACTGGGGATCCCGACCCAAAAGGGGACGTGGGCGGCGGGGGATGCAGGGTTATTGTAGGGGGGTCACAGTATTGCCACCCTGACTTCTGCACTGTGGTCAGAGCTGGGTGGCCAGAGAACGCCAGCTGCTGGCCAGGTGCCCAGCTCTGAAGGCAGCAGCGCAGAAGTCAAGGTGGCAATACCATACCATGCCATCCTTAGAGCTGGGCTCTTAGCCAGCAGTTGCCACTCTCCGGCCACCTAGCTCTGAAGGCAGCGCCGTCACCAGCAGCAGCGCAGAAGTAAGGGTGGCAATACCGTGACCTTCTCCCTACAATAACCCTGTAACTCCCGCCAACCCTCTTTTGGGTCAGGATCCCTACAGATACAACACCATGAAATTTCAGATTTAAATATCTGAAATCATGAAATTTACAATTTTTTAAATCCTATAACCGTGAAATTGACCAAAATGGACCGTGAATTTGGTAGGGCCCTAACTATGTACAAGTTTGCAACCAGATGGTTCAAAGCAGAAGTTGTCACCTTGTGCCACATTCGCTCTAGGGAAGAGATAACCCACCTGACAGAGCAAAGGCAATCAGAGATCAGTGTCCCATTTCCCTTCTGCTCCCCCAACCTCATGTTCCCAGCTGACAAACCAGCACCCAGCACCGATCTCTGATGGGAGGCTTTGTATTGCAGAAGCCTGGAGGAACTTTGCTTCACTAGATTCTCATTTAGAGCACACAGGCACTTGATCCCAAACCGTTATCACAGGAAACAATGGGTAGCGTGTAGGAGTCCACTATAAGCAGCGAGTGAGTCCGGCAGCCCGCTTACTTCTTAAGGTTCTGCTCCGCTTTGTCTGAGAAAGGGGGAAACAAAATCAACAAGTCAGCCTTTCGACACCACTCCTCTGGAATCCCCTGCTAATTACACACCGGAAGTTTGGATGAACACAGTTAATATTTCACAAGTTTCGTGGTCTGGGGACTAGCAGGCCGAGCTGGATGCGCCGAGTTTTTGGTTCTAATTCGGGCTCTGCTCTTGCACCCTCTCTGCCCTTGGGCAAGTCCCTCAGAACCTTGCTCCTTGCTTTGCAGAACCCCCCTGGCAGCAGGATCAAACCCTCTTGTTCTCAGTTTCCCCATCTGTAAAATGGGGGGCATCTTTACCTCTCTAACAAGGCTTTTATAGAACTTCCATCGTTAACGTCTCTAACACACTTTGAAATGGGGCAGAGACACAGGAGGAATTACCTAGCTAAGAAGGCCCTGAGCTGAGTGAGTTTTGGGGCCTCCCGTGATGAGAGAGGGCAAAAGGACAGGATGGGGCTCGTGAGATTTCCAGCCCACACTGCACTTCCAGGGTAGGTTTGAGGTCTCGCAGGATTTGGAGCCATGATAGGAGCCCTGTGCACAGGGCTACTTCCTGATTGCTGGTTTCCAGCCGCCAACCCACCCTGCCCCGCTTATCTAGGTCTTAGTGGCTTGTGCTGTCTCCACTTCGGGGCTGGGAAGGAATTTTTCCCCAGACCACAAGCTTGGCTGAGGCATTTTGGCGGCGGGGGGCCCTTCAGTTGCTCCACGTCTTTGGCAGCACTGAAGGACCCGCCGCCGAAATGCTGCCGAAGACCCGGACGGCCACCGGGCCAGGGCTCGCGGGGCCCCTGCAGGGCCTGGGGCAAATTGCCCCACTTGCTCCCCTCTCTGGGCGGCCCTGCCAATGACCTAATAAAAACCAGCCACCCTCTAACTGAACGTGAAGCACAACACAGCTCATCAACACAAATCTCACAGAGAACAAGATCAGTGGGACCACACCCAGGAGAGTTTACCAACGCGGCTCCAGCCTCATCACTTTGTTAGCTTGGTGCCTGCTCTTGTTCCCATTGACCTAACCAGAGAGGGCCCCAGGGAAGAACATTTCCTGGTATTTGTTAATCGGGTCAGCCTGAGGCCCCCTGGGCACTTTCTGCCACAACGGCCATGATCCTGGACAGTGGCTGTCTCGCTAACAGAGGTGGAAGAAAGAGGGAAACAAATGAAGGCACCTCACTCCTTCCCAGGAGGCAGGCCTGATCAAGAATGCTCCCAGGGGTACTCTCAATGCCCCAGCTGTGTTTGGGAATGGGGAGGGGCGCGGCCTTTACACTGGTCCTTGGAGATGGAGACACCAAACGCGGATGCTAGACAAATGCATTCTTATTAAACATGCTCTCGCTCAAACCCTGGAAACCACTGGAGTCTCTAATCAAACCAGGCAGACCCCAGCCAGAGGGACCGTCCGGGTACAGCCCTCACCTGCAGAGATGAATTTCAGCGAGCTACTGAATATTCAGAAGCGAGACTGCCCCCTCTTCAGCCCGTCGTTGAGGAACTCATGGCCCAGCCCATTACCACATTTGCCGCAGGACACCTAGAAGATGCAAGGGAGGAAAACGAATGAACCGGGGCCAACCCACGGGCGCTCCCTTTGTGCTGCTATTCGGACAGCGAGCAGCAGGCACTGGAACGGCCCCTTTAGCAGAGACAAGTCAGGGAGAGCTGGCAAGCTTCTGCTTTACTCTCTACGAGGTTTTCATCAGCACCTTCAAGGCGCCCGGTCGCTCTTCGTACTTGGCCACGCTGTCGGCGTGAATGGTTTCAGTGAAGGCCGGCCACGGCGACGAGTGCTGGTATTTTGCTTTGCTGGAGAACAGCTCATAACCGCATTTGGAGCAGACGTAAATGCCTGGGGAGGGGGACAGGAGAAATGACGGGTTAACTTCGGGTGGCAAATTCAATCGCGTGTGTGCTGCACCTGTAACGCCTGCATCCTGCTGCCCAGACAGCGCGCAAGGTCAGAGACGATCACCTCAAAGGATGGTTTACAATACAGCCCTGCTAAACAGGGACTCAGGCCAGGATACACCAACAGGTCACCTACACAGCTTAACCAAACCTACCGCCACCTGCTGTCACTTTCCAGTGGCCAAGATATGACTCAGGATTTCATGGTGGTGGCAAGGGATGAAATCTCAGAGCGTTCTGCTGCAAAATCGCATGCCCCGTCACATGAACTAAAGAGAATCCCATTTAGCTACAAGCAGTACAGGGCCTATGACACAGTTCTGAGTCCTCTCTGTCACACACACACTGGCCTGTTCCTTATGCACCTTTGGCTCAAGCACAGCTCAGAACAGAAGTCCATGCTAAGCCCTGGTCCACACCCACCTCCTGCTGACCCCAGCCCCGGCGCGCTTTCTCCAGCAAGACTGGGCCCAACCCAGCCGGGCTCTGCGCAGTCCGAGCTACCTGCCACTCCCACGCACTGGCCTGGGTGCCAGGGGGCTCTGCACACACCTGTGCCCCTCCTGGGGAGTCATGTGACTAGTGGGGCCTGGCTGGCATCCGGGGAGGATCCGGTTCAGAGTCACCCTGCGCCAGGAGACGGGAAGACACTGGGGGCGCAGCGCCCTGCAGAGAGGGTCTGAGGTTCTGTGCGGCCACCCAGGGATTGGGGGAGCTCATACCCAGGCCCCACGACTGAGCTGATCAGGGCCCCGTGTTACCAGGAGGGGGCTGGCAAAGGGTTAGGGTTAGGGCAATGGCCACACCTATGGAAAGGGGGATCCCAGCCACCCCTATAGACAGGAGCCCGACCCCTATGGGCAATGGCCACCCCTATGGAGAGAGGGAGCCCGGCCACCCCTATGGACAGGAACCTGCCCACCCCATGGACAGGGGGAGCCCGGCCACCCCCATGGACTGGGGGAGCCCGGCCCCCCCTATGGACTGGGGGATCCCAGGCCCCCTATGGAGAGAGGGATCCCGGCCACCCCTATGGACAGGGGGATCCCAGCCACCCCTATGGACTGGGGGAGCCCAGCCACCCCTATGGACAGGAACCTGGCCACCCCTATGGACAGGGGGATCCCAGACACCCCTATGGACAGGAACCTGCCCACCCCATGGACTGGGGGATCCCGGCCACCCCTATGGAGAGGAGCCCGGCCCCTACGCACGATAGCCGCCCCTCCCCGGGCCGACAGCCGCCCCTACGGACGCGGGGCTCCGGCCGGCCGCTCGGGGCAGCCCCCGCCGGCGCCGCGCTCCCTACCGGGCTCGAAGTGGCCCCGGAACGCCTCGCCGCCGAAGAAGGCGCAGAAGGACATGGCCGCTGCTCGCCGCCGACTGTCAGCGGGGCCGGGCCGGGCTCCTCTCGCCGGGCACCGGGCCAGGGCCGCCGCGCACGGGCCGCCAGGGGGCGCTGCCGGGCAAGGCGCGGGGAGCCGGGCCCCGCCCTGTGCCGGGCTCCAGAGGCGCTGCGGAAAGGGACCGGGGGGGTAGCTGGGGTGTGATCCCTCCCCCGGGTGCTGTGATCACTTACACTGGGTGCCAGGGGCCGGGCGTGTCACTTGCACCAATCTGCCACCCGCAGGGGCCGCAGAGTGAGAGGCGAGCAAGGAACTGGGCCTGCGTCTCCTCTCGCTTACCCCGGTGCATGGGGTGACCGGAGCGCAAGGGGGTGAGAGGAGCCTATATAAGAAAAAGACCCAAACATCGGAACTGTCCTATAAAATCGGGACATCTGGTCACCCTACCCGTGTAAACCTGCGCGGACTCCACCGCTTTAGGGGAGTTACCGCTGCTAGACACCAAGGTGCGGCAGGGGCCTGCTTTCACTTTATTCGTCTGCTGGCGTCTCTTCCTACTCCCCCTCCTCATTTAGCCCTGATTTTCTCCCCTTCTTGCAGCCGTGCAAATCAGGAGTAACTCCCCAGAACCCAGCTCAGTTACTCTGGATTTACCCTGGGGTAGCTGACATTGGAATCTGGCCCATAATGTTTATCTTGACATTCCCTGTTTGACTAGAAATAGCTCCGTCTATAAGAGTCCTCTTAACCTTCCCCTGTAACCTTTCAAATGAGCTGAATATTTCATTAAACACAAGCCTGCGGGGGATCTGCCTGATGCACCAGACATTTCATGTCTCAGCTGGACACTGAAGAAATCTGAATGGCACAGGGCTGATAGCAACCCGGGCTCTGCAGCAGCGAGCAAGCACCGCTGGAGAATAATGGAGTTTGCCTTGTTTTGCTGCAAAGAGTTTTGAAGGACACTTCCAGACCTCGCTCATCTGAAGTGGCATATTTTGAGCTGCTTGTTACATTCCTGGACATGGCTAACCTGCACAAAGCAATAATCAATAGCAATCTCATATTCTCCCTGGGCAAGTTCCTGGGGGGGAACGGATCTGGAGTGGGAGGTGGAGCTCTTCACGTCAAAGATAAATCCAGTCAAGTCAGTTTCCTTCTGACAACTGATGACCTTTGTCAACTGCACTGTCTCAGCACAGTTCCCAGTGGACTGATGTTACATTGCTGTTATTACGGATTACAGCGTGTAAGTACCTTCAGAGGGAGAAAATACTGGGTGCTAAAGGGCTCTTTAATCTAGTGGAGAAAGTCAAAACAAGAACCAGTGCCCGGAACGCTGGAGCCAGACAAATTGAAATTGGAAAGGCACAAATTGTTACCCCTGAGGGCGATTAACCATTGGAACATGCTCCCAAGGAAAGTGGTGGATTCTCTCTCTTGCTGTCTTCAGATCCAGATGCTTTAGCCAAACACAAGTGACTGGGCTTAATACAGGGGTAAGTGGGTGACATTTATGAAGCTGGGATGCCCAGGAGGTCAGGCTAGATGATCTAATGATCCTTTCTGGCCTTAAATGCTTATGAATTTGCATTGCAATAATGTCATAAGGCACTAATCAAGGACAGGACGCCATTGTGCTAGACGCTGTACAAACACATAACAAGTGACGGAGCTTGACCCAAACAGTTTACAATCTAAGTAGATAATAAGATAGACAAAGGGTGGAAGAAAAGAAGCATTATTATCCCCATTTTAGAGGTGGAGAACTGAGGCCCAGAGAGAATCAATGACTTGTCTAAGGTCACACAGGGAGGCTTTTGCTCTCCCTTGCATCACAGAAATCACCAGCCTGGAGGGCAACATCAGCAGAGTCTATTGATTCACTGGGTTATGGAGAATTAATTCTAGCAGAGGCTGCTTTAGGAACATGATAGAAGACAGCTGCTACCCATCTTGTAGCTGTTCTGGTTCCATACCTGCCACTCACGGTGTCAGGATGAAAGTTACTTAGTGATAACATAAACTATCTAACCCTATAAAGAGACCGCAGGCCCCACTCACAGCTGATGCAAGCAACTAGAGGATTTAAGGACAATAAGGAGTTTTCTAAGTATATCGGGAACAAAAAGAATCCTGATACTGTTATTGGTCCATTACTAGATGGAAATGGTAGAAACATCAATAATAATGCAAAAAAGGAAGAAGTGTTCAATGAATATTGCTGTTCTGTATTAGAGAAAAAAACAGATGATGTAGTCTCATCAGATGATGATGATAACTCTTTCCTTCTACTAGTATCTCAGAAGGATGTTAAACACCAGCTACTGAAATTAGAAATTTTTAAATCAGCAAGTCCAGATAACTTGCACTCAAGAGTTTTAAAAGAGCTGGCTGAGATGCTTGCTGGACGGTTAGTGTTGATTTTCAAGTCTTGGAACACTGGGAAGTTCCAAGAGACAGGAAGAAAGCTAACATTGTGACAATACTTTAAAAGGGAAAATGGGATGAGCTGAGTAATTGTAGGTCTGTCAGTCTGATATCAATCCCGGGCAAGATAATGGGTGGCTGATATGGGGCTTGATTAATAAAGAATTAAAGGAGGGTAATATAATGAATGCCAGTCAACATGGGTTTGTGGAAAATAAATCCTGTCAAGCTAACTTGATATTTTTTTCATGAGATGACACATTGGGTTGATAAAGGTAATAGTGTTGCTGTAATAAATGTAAACGTCTGGAAAGTGATTGACTTGGTGCCGCAACTAGAAAAAACTAGAACAAAACAAAATGAACATGACAAACATGAAGTGGATTAAAAACTGACTAAATGATACGTCTCAAAATGTAACTGTAGGTGGGGAATCATCATCGAGTGGCTATGTTTCTAGTGTGGCCTTGTAGGGATCTGGTCTTGCTCCTATGCGATTTAACCATTTTATCAGTGACCTGGAAGAAAACACAAAATCTTCACTTATCGAGTTTGCAGAAGACACAAAAATTGGGGAAAGTGGTAAATAATGAAGAAGACGGGTCACTAAGACAGAGCAATTTGGATTGCTCGGTAAGCTGGGTGCAAGCAAATATGTGTCTTAAAATGGCTAAATGTAAACGTACCCATCTAGGAACAAAGAATGTCGGCCATACTTACAGGATGGGGGACTCTGTCCTGGGAAGCAGTGACTAAAAAAATTTGGGAATACCGATGGATAATCAGCTGAACATGAACTCCCAGTGCGACACTGTAGCCAAATGGGCTAATGTGATCCTTGGATGAATAAATAGGAATCTCATGTAGGAACAGAGAGGTTATTTTATCTCTGTGTTTGGTACTGGTGTGACTGTTGCTGGAATAGCGTGCCCAGTTCTGGTGCCCACAATTCAAGAAGGATGTTGATAAATTGGAGAGGGGTCCAAGAAGAGCCATGAGAATGATTAAAGGGTTACAAAACCTGCCTTATTGTGGTAGACTCAAGGAGCTCCATCTATTTAGTTTAACAAAGAGAAGGTTAAGGGATGACTTGATTACAGGCTATAACTACCTACATGGAGAACAAATATTTAATAATGGGCTCTTTGATCGAGCAGAGAAAGGTATAACATGATCCAATGGCTGGAAGTTGAAGCTAGACAAATTCAGACTGGAAATCTGAAACTAATTAACCATTGGGGATGGGAGGAATAGTTCAGTGGTTTGAGCATTGGCCTGCTAAACCCAGCATTGAGTGTTCAATCCTTGAGGGGGTCATTTAGGGATCTGGGACAAAAATCTGTCTCAGGGATGGTACTTGGTCCTGCTGTGAAGGCAGGAGACTGGACTGGACTCAATGACCTTTCAAGGTCCCTTCCAGTTCTATGATTGAAACAATTTACCAAGATTGGATGTTCTTCTAAAAGATCTGCTCTAGGAATTATTCTTGGGATGTTCTCTGGCCTGCGTTATGCAGGAGGTCAGACTAGATGAACACAATGGTCCCTTCTGGTCTTGGAATCAATGAATCTACAGGTCCACTGATATCACAGGAAACATACTTGCTCACACCTGGGCTGGATTTTATCCTCCGGTCACATACATACACAAAGCCATGGAGATGATCATGCTAAGAGCTAAATTTTGCTCTGGGATACAGCAGTGTAAATCTGGAGTAGCTGGAGTGAAGTTAATGGAGTCATTCTGGATTCATACATCAGTGTAGCTAGAAGCAGACCCGGGACTGATACCAGCGAATCAGAATCTATTCCATAGCCTTGTCTGACCCATCAATCCTGAATAAAATAAATATGAACTAAACAGGCCACAGCCTGATCCTTCACTGCAGTGGCGGATTAGCAACTGGGCCCACGGGGCCCATGCCCAGGGGCCCATGCCACCTTCAGGGCCCCCAGAAAAAATCTGCCACCCAGCTGCGGAAGCCCAGAGCCCCTGCCACCGGGCGGGCAGGACAGGGAAAGCCCCCGCACTGGACCCCGATCCACAGCAGCCCACCCCCCAGCAGCCCCCAACCCTGTCCCTGGCAGAAGCCCCTGGGCACAGGGCAGCAGGGGAAGCCTAGCCCTCATGCCCAATGCCACTCTCCGGCCGAAGTGCCTAGCAGGGCGGGAGAAGCCCCAGTGCCCTGACCTGGTCCCCCACAGAAGTGCAGGGGGTGGCGATGGAAGACCCAGCACTCGGACCCCCGTTGCAGCCCTGGGACTGGAGGAGCTCTCACTCCCTGCTGCGCTCCAGGGCCCTGGTGCAGGTACAGAGCGGCGGGGGGGGGCAATAAGGGGACAGAATGGGGAGGGAGTGGAACAGGGGCAGGAAGGAGTGGAGCTGTGGGCAGAGCCATGGGCAGAATAGGGGCATGCCATAGGCAGAAGAGGTGGGGAGAAGCCCCCCACTTGCTCGGGCCCCAGGCCCCAGGAAACCTTAATCCGCCTCTGCTTCACTGATCCCCTTTTCCTGGATGGATTTTGGCCTCGGACCAATAAGCATTCATTCGCATGGGCCGTTCAAAGAGGCTGCAATTCTTGCACAATAAAGAGATTTGACTTAAGGCCCCCATTCTGCCTCAGTAGTAAAAAATCTCCCTGATAGCGATCTAGAGACACTCTTCTCAGGCTGAGAACCTGACCCCACCCACCAGATCACTTTGCAGCTACGCTCTCCATTGCACAGACAGAGTTTGTTCGAACAGCTACACACAGCTCCTAGTCCAAATGCCTGCAGCCTAGATAGGCAGGTAGGACTAGGTTAGCTTGCCCTATTGCCCAAGATACTGGCCTGATTCTGATCTCCCTGAGACTGGTTTTACACCGATGATGTCGGTGCAGTTACCCCTGGGACCCGATTCTCCTCTCTCCCCCACTGGTTCCACATTAGTGTAACTCCACTGACTTCTGGGAAGCTGTTCTTGATTCACAGCAGTCTACATGAGATCAGAATCAGGCCCACTGTCCAGGCCTCAAGTCACCGCTCCCATCAGTTTTAGCCTGGTGCAGCTCCATTAGCTTCAGAGGAGTCACTCCTGATTTAACCTGAGTACGGACGGGGCCGTTTATCTGTGCGTGTGCCTAGCACGTCTCTGCCCTCGGACTTCCAAAGGCAGCACTCAGCAGAAACTCAGCAATCGCATCTCATGCTTTTTCCTCTCTCCCCCTCCCCGGGGATTTACCGCTGGGTCTGAAACACCCCATTATTTCCTATGGGGTCATTTTCAATCCCTTTCAGAAGGAGGGTTGGCAACCCTCCAGGATTGCCCTTGAGTCTCTTGGGATTACATATAAATCTCCAGGAGACGGCGGAGAGCAATCCAGGAGATAAATCATGGGGCATTCTGGAAATGAACGTTGAACGCTGAATCCGATTTGTACAGTAGCCCAGCCAGTGTTTAAAATGCCATGGTAATGTGCATTTGCCTGCCCAGCAGTTTCATTGTGCTTGTATTTCTTTACCTTGTGCGACGTTTTATGTCATGACGTAAAGTCTGTGCACCGTCATTGATCTACACATGCATGCGGGCACGTTCGCGTTGTCTCTTTAGTCTACGCTCACTGCAACTGCCTCGCGCTTTCAAACAAAGAGAACAGAAATGGATGATGGTGAGGGCTCTTCAAAACACAGCAGCTCCAAATGTACCTTGGACTACTGTCGTTACACCAGTGGTCATTGTAAAGACCCCCCCGCCCCCACTCTAAAAACTGCCTTCGCAAAGTCGATGAATTTACAGCAGAACACATTTTGTGTCATCGAGCATTTTCCGTTCCATAAGTCTAATCAATGAGGTTTTGCTGTATCTGTCATTTTCTAATGGCATGCTATAGTTTTCTGCATTTTAAAACAATGGAATAAACTAATGCACCCATGCACGCCTACACGCAAACATTTACACGTGCATTAACAAGCTAAGTAACTTAACCCGATCTCGCGATTTACAAATAAGATTCACATTACCGTACAACTGGAGATTTTGCAATATTGTTTATTTATGCAACCTGCTTAAAATGTGAACGTATGATTCACACGATGCTCCTTATTTCCACCAACGGCAAAATGATGGCTCTGTCGTGAAAGAGTTTTAGACGACAGTAGGTCAGTCACTAATGCTATTACGTCAGGGGATGAAACCTCCCAGAATAGATCCAAACAGAGTTGGCAACCCTATCAGAGGCACAGCCCTTCCCATGCACCAGCGATTCTCAATCTTCTTGAGGCCAAGGAACCAACTCTTACAGGACGCTGAGTCTGCAAAAGATGGCAACTGAGCTTACTGCATTCCCATTTTACAGGGGCATTGCAGGCACTTGGCAAACGTTCCCAGTGCTAATCACTCTTCCTTGAGCCTACTATGAGAATCTCTGCCATTCAGGATGCCTTGGCAAGCGTCGTTTCATTCTGATTCACTTGGCCAGACTGAACTGCCATCAGCTGAGTGATCTCTCTTGTGGATCACTGTGCCAATGCTGCCGAATGGAGACTTGCTAATATGGGGTCCAAACGGAGGTTGACTGTCAAATCAGCCAAAGGCAAAGCTAACACCGCAATTTGTAAAAGACCTCTTGAGCGGAGTTTGGCAGTGTCTGTCTAACACCCCTGGATCTGCAGTGTGGATTGTTTAGGGATCCTGCAGACTGTAGCAAATCCCCCAGATTAGGGACTCACAGGCAGAGACGCTTCCTCGCAGCTGCAGAATTCTCTTCATCTTGCATCTGGACTGGCAACAGCCCTGTAGTGCTGCAGAGTTCTTGGGGCCTTTCTGTAATCCCAGACAGATAGGAACGCATCGACTACTGGTCACATAGCCCGGTTAAACCTTTGTGTAACGGGATGCACGCTGCGCCCCGTAGGATTCGGCTCCTTAGCCCCACTCCTTAAAGACTCAGGGATGCTCCAAGCTGGTGCAACACTTGTGCTCTTTATTTTGTATCCGTTTCCCACCACCAGTTTCCCACTGTTTACGTGGCTTGGCCTCACACCAGCCTGTCCAGCAACAGACTATAGACTCCTTCCCCCATCTGAGCCTGACCTTCCCCTTCTGGTCTCCACCCCCCTTCTTCCACTTCCTCCCAGCCTTCTTGCTCCTGTTATGAGGCTGGCAGGTGCGGGCAGTTCCAAGCACTGGCTATTTACCCAGCCCCAATCCATTCCCCCTGATTGGGGCTAGGGTGGCAGGAGCTGATTAAGGACTTTCCTAGCAGTGCCCTGCCACACTTTGTCTAAGTCATTTTTTTTTGTATCTTGGTCCCTGATGATCAAATTGCTGGCATTCCTCAGCAACCTGAATTTGTCACCTACCATCTGCCTGGATAGCTGAGCCTGTAACGCACTCCACCTACTGCAAAGATCTGTCCCGTAAGCACCAGCCCAGTGATTTTGCAACTTTTGCTGATGCTGGAGGTTTTGTACTCTTCAATAATTGATGCGTCTTATCTCTGAGACCTTGTTAATTCATAGCACATTTGACCTTGCTGAAATATACCAGTGCAAACTCCCATCTGCTCTAGAGGAGTGTTCTGGTGTCTGGCCTCTTTATTAGCAGTAAAAACGTTTTCTCACACCGTGTTCGGCGCATCACTGGGCTGGCCTCTGACTCTGTTTCTTCATCTGCTTAGATTGAGGCTTTAGTGTAGGAGCCGTGAGGAGAGGAGGATGGGGGTGTGAACATTAGCACCTCCACTTCCACTTCAAGAGAGATCAGATAGTTTTCTCCACACCCTGGGGAAAGCAGGAGGACTTTGGAACAAGCAGACGGGAGTCTGTCCCCTATCTAAATTCTAGCCAAAATTTTACACTGAGCCCATTGCATGCTGGGACAGAAGGCTGGGAGTTTAGTTTGTCCTGGATGGTTACCCAGACAGGGCAGGCATGATCAGCAAAGCTCCCAGATATGTCCTCACTATTGAGCCTCAAGGCTTTGATTTAAGGAGCCAAGGATTTAAGGACACAACACCTTGTTCCGTCACAGGGGGGCAAAGAATTTCTCTTAGAAATTAGCTGTGAAAAGGTCATTTCCTTCTTGCCCTTCCCCATCCCTGCACAACCCAAAGCCCACTGACTTCTGTAGGCTTTGAATCAGGTGCCATGTGAGTGCAGGAGTCCCGCTGTATATTCCCACCAGATGCACAGCATCGATATTCTGTAGGTGTTGACCCCTCCCCATCATATCTTCTGCTGCTAGTTTCATGCAGTTCCTCACCCCACGGTCACAGGAAAGATTCCTCTGCCTCCAGATGCAATGCAAAGCCTTTCTCTAGAAGCAAAGGCACTAAACAGTTACCAGTGTCACAAACCGCTTACCCCAGCTCCTGCTGCGATGAGCACTTCACTCCCCCCGAGGATTGTGGTTGCAAACTTGTCAAAGGTTATTGATCAAGGAGGAAAGAAGATCCAGAGGGTAAGATCCAGTTTATCACAGTATATTGGCCCTTGCAGCATTTTTAGTGATAGTTTAGCTTTCCCTTTTGCTGCCACTGTCTCCAGGAATGTTTGTCCCTCGACCTACCTGGCCTCTTTCTCCTCCTCAGTTCTTAAGCCCATCCTACGCTCCCCTTCCTGATCCTGCCCTGGACGCGGAAATGAACAATGAACTCAAGTTGACACCCTCTGTTTGGTTTCTTTCTCAAGATACCTGTCTGTGCTGCGTACCTGAAAAGTCTTGGGCCACCTTGGGCTGAGTCAGGACGCCTGGATCCTGTTCCCAACTCTGTCACTAACCTATTGTGTGACTTTGGACAAGTCGCTTACATTCTAGGCTCCCAAGTCACTTACATTCTTGGATCCTTGGTTCCTGCCTCAGTAAAGTAGAGACAATCACACTGGCTTACCTTGCCAAGTCGCTGTGAGTCTTAACGGTTGCTAAGCTGTTATGACTCCTCAGATGAAATCTGCCATAAGAGGACAAAGGATAATATTAATAAATCATAATCATAATCCATGTATTATTCCAAATCAGCCTGTATGAATGAACAGCTTCCCAGCCTCGCTCTCAGTCATTTCTCCATCATCATTGATCTGAGTTATGTCTACACCTGTCAATGTGCATTAGGTCCTGTTATCACTAAGAGAACTGATGTTCCAGAGCCCCTAAATCCCTCTCTCCGTCTGTCCTCCCTTCCCAACCCATTTGGATTCAAGCAATAGGTTCCCACTGAAGCGGGAAGGGGAAGGTTGGCCGAGTCCCTTCTGAGGTCCCAGTGCCAAGCTGTTTAAAAGGCAGCAGCGCAGGGTGGCCCTGGAGGGAGGAGAGGAGGGAGGGTAAGAGCAGTATAGAGCAAGAGGGAAGAAAGATGAAGGGGCGCAAGGAAGGCTACAGAGGAAATGGGGGAGAGGGAGCTCCAGCGGGGTTGGAGGGACGGGGAGGGGTATCGAGGTGTGTGATGGGGTGCAGCAGCACCGGGCTAGGCCACAAGCTGTTTACTCTTATTCAGCCTGTGCAGTCAACTACTCTGGGTGGTTTCCTGTCCCTGCTAAGGGTGTAGGAAGTAGCCAGGCCCCAGGTTTCTCCCTGTGCTGGTGCTGGAATAGAGGGAAGACAGCTAAGGCCTCCCCTCTGCAGGGACTACCCTGTACCTTGTTTCAGTGGCCCCTATGGGGCTTTGCAGGGGTGCAGAATAGCCAGGTGCGGGTCTGCCCCAGCCACACCCCCAAGCTGCCTCAGCGCTTCCGCTCCACCCTCAGCCTGGCAACTCCCCTTCTGCTGGGGCATTCTGTGGAGGTCCCTTAGGCCTGGTTTCATGCCCCACGTGCTGGGTAATAACACGGGAGGACTCCATGTGTCTCAAACTGGCTCTTTAGTGAGAAAGCTATTGACAGAAGGGCTGTACTTGCAGCCGGCATTCCAGCCATGTGCACACAGACTGACTTCCTCGTGCCTCCTCCAAACACTTCCTTCCCGCAGCCTGTGCTCTTCCCTCCAAGTTCCATGCAGGTTGCTACAAGCCCACCCTGTGACCCCTTGGCTCCATAAATGAGGACCCCTACAGGGAAAACCCCACTGGCTGTTCATAAACAATCCCTGTAAAGCCAACTCCAAGGCCAATTTGACTTCAGGAGCTGGGTCTGCCTCCACTGTCAAGGAAGAACCCTGGGTATTGTCAGTGGGACGTGAGATCCGACGTAGGAAGCGGGGATAGAAGACCCTGGATCTTGCTGATAGTTTAATTTTAATCCACCAGGGTGGGGGGTAGGTGGCGGGGGCTGACCAATGAATAATTTACTACACCACAGTCTTTCCCCCGGTAGTTGAGTTGCTGATTTTCTCTCTCTCTCTCTCTTTTAATTCTCACTGCATATTTGATCCCACCAGGCTGGTGGTATATGGAGCAGCATCTTCTAATTATACAGAGAGACATTAAAGCTGGAGGAAATGGAACCAAGAAATGACTCTGATACTCCAGGTGCCTGAGTCATATCATCGTATAGGCTTCAGAAGACACTAATGAAGCAGGGATGAATTCACCAGGGCTGCACAGGACTTTATCCCCAGGGGCAGCTGTGTTGTCGTTACTGCGGATATAGAACTGTCCTCTGGGTTATTTTACTGATGTTCGTTTTTTATACTCAGTGGATTTAGGTTCCAGACCGGGCGTACATGGAGCTGGATTCTCGATCCCCAGAGCAGTATGGGAAAGAAACAGGACAAATTTCCCCCATGTACCACCCAGTCAGGGTGCTTCTCCCTGGACTTAACCAGCCCGCCTCTAGAGGGAAGAAGGCACTTAGCTTGCAGTTAGAGTGGGCCTGAACCACCAGGGTTGGAGCTGATCTGGAAGGAGAATGTTTCCAAGGTTTGGGGGGCTTGGGCTGTAGGGTTTTATAGACACAAGGGCCAGCCATAGGGCTCAGGAATGATTCCAGAGCCTAATATTGGGGGTGGGGTTCAAATTGAGTATGTTGGTTCTGGTTCTGGCCCATCTCTGCTTCCAATGGCCCTTCCGTCTTTAACCCCTGCTGTGATACAGACCTTTGTGTCCACTGGGAACCAGAGTGAAACAAGCGGGTCACTTAACATTATGCCACTTCCAGCAGTTGCCAGCCCAGGTTGGATTTGAACTAGTATCCTAGAGGGGGATGGCCCTGCAATTTCCATAATACCGGCATCAATTAACAAGGCATTTTGCTGTTGTATTTAAAGTGTAACTAAAGTATTTAGGGCCAAATCTTGTCCTTCATTATGCATCAGCACCCTCTACTGGTTGCAAACAGCGCTGCAAATATGGGCCAAATTTGGTCTCCTTACTCTACAAGAGAATTGGGGCCAGATCCAGAGAGATACCAGGTACCGATGATTCCCGTTAGAGCCTCAGGCTCCCAGCACCAATCAAGATCAGGCCCTTAAAACAGATTCTCTTCTTCCCAGCTGTCTCATTAATAATGGTAGCTGGTACCTGTGGGGCCACTGGCGAATGCAACACTCACAGCTGTGGTTTGTTGCATGAATAATACATATGTTCAGCTATTGTTATAACAAGATTTTAATTATGCCGCTGCCTTCAGGATACGTCTGCCAGCAAAGGGCTGTGTCTCAGATTATAGAACTGCTTAAAACATCCTCCGTAGTAAACACTTTGGAGTGAGATGGAAGCTGGCTGGTTTATACCTGGCTTCTTAATCCCCAGCTATGACCTTTAGAATGGCCACAGAGTGGACAATGGCACAGAACTCAAATACCAGGCATGGAACAAATGTAGGATATGCCCCTCTCGTTTTAAAAGCCATTTTAAGGAAATCAGACTGGTTTGGTTTGGCAGTGGACTGCGAAGAACCATGTACTTCTTGTAGTCTCTGGCTATGGTTGGAGGTTGTCACCATTTGATAGCTCCTTGGTGACTTATGTGAAATGAGATGTGATCTTTGGTACCCACAAAATAAAATACCTTCACATGTGGCTATGTTGCCTCATGGTTTGAGCAGGTGCCTACATTTTTCTGTTTGAAAGAGATTTTCTACCTCTTTTATAAGAAAAAAATGGACAAGAAGTTTTTGTATCTGTCTGAATTTTTCCACTTCTTCAACAACAAAGTTCTCAGTTTTCTAAAACAAACAATATAAATACCTAAAATGTCAACTACTGAAAAATGTTTAATTTTTAGAAACCAAAACCAACCAAAAAACTGGAGGGAGAGGGCAGCGGGGAAATTAGTTTTGTTTTGTAGGGGATGTTGATGGGGGAAAAATCCATGAAATTTTTTGAATTAAAAAAAATCCATGACATTTTTGGAATAAAAAATAGATTTATTTCAAAAATTTGCCTGAACAATACTTACTGTTTTCTGACTAGCTGGACCTGGTTTCTCCTCCTGGCTTTCCTAGGGGTTCCGTGTGTGTGATGATGGGTCCCTGATTTTGGCTGGGGCTTCTAGACACTACTATAATGTTATGGGTTGGGACAGCTTAACCCTCTTTGAAATTGTGGTGGGGGAGGGGAAGATAACCACTGCCCTGCATTTAAGATAGTTGTAAGAAGTCAGGTTGAAACAATAGCAGCCTCTCCACCCCAAACACAGGCATATGTCACCGCTGAAAGCAAAAGGCACATATGGGCAGAGGGGATGTGTTAGCTATTGTCTTGTGAAGGTGTGTGTGTCTATGAGAGAAACAGCGGACAGAAGCTGAGAGAGAAGGCAACAAGGAAGCACCAGGTACTGTCACAACAAGCCGTGGGAGCATGGCACTGCAAAAAGTCTGGAGAGAGAGCTTTTGGGGCTGAGTGCTGGCTAACAGGGGCCTGGACCTGCGAGCAAAGAAACCAGCTTCTGCTGTTTGATTCTTGCTGGGTGCAGGGAAACAGGACTTCGTACCTTCTTCGTAAATACATAGGATTGCATCAAAGTAACACCAGACTCGGCACCGATTTCTCCTGCTAACTGGAACAACGTGCAGGATCCTGAATTTTTGGCTGGCCTCTGAGGTAATGAGGGTGACAATACATCACTCACTCACTCATGCCCGTCACCCCAATCGGGGTATGGGCCGCCAACCACAGATCTCCAGAGTCCTCTATCCTGGGCCATTTGCTCTAGCTGGTTCCAGGTATAGCCCATTTTTATGCTATCAGCCTGAAGGTCGCGTCGCCAGGTGTTTCTTGGACGGCCTCTTTTCAGGTGGTTGCTCCTCATCTCTGCTGCGACCTGCGCCATCTTTCTTAACTCGTACATGGTCCTCACGTTCCATGTACCGATGGTAATCCTCCTGGTTGCAAGAACGGTAATCGGCTTTGTGGCTTCCTCACGACTTTCACCACCCAGCGTCATGTATCTTCAAGTTGAAGACCCTTCTTTTTCCAGGCTAAAAGTCTCTGTTATCTCTATTGTTGGCGTTTCTGTAGCAGGTTAATTTTTTACGGGGTGGAGTTGCTAGCCCCACGCCCAACCCTCCTCCTTTATCCTGACTTGGGACAGGCAGATGGCCCCAAAGGACCTCTCTGGTGGAGTTTTACAATACATATTTAAACAGAATGTAAGGACAGGGGTCAAGTCCTAGAGGAATGTATAGATTAAAATCTCTCGCCTTAAACTGTATCCAGAAATGGCTCAGATCTACGCCGCAGAGGGGTTCGGTGAACATCCCTGAGTACACCCGCAGCTGCGTTCTGCGCTAGCTGAAGCTTTCAAGCTGTCTTCAGCTGAACCCCCAGGCAGAGGGCACTGCGGTCATCCAGCCTGGAATCTCAGCTGTCCTGTTGCAATATTCCCTAGACGGCCTGATCCTGGCGTTTCCTTACTGATGTTAATGGGAGCAGGACTGAGGTCTCTATTGCAGCACGTATCCGGTGAGCTCCCAGCACTCATCATCCCAGCCTGAGTATATGGCATGGAAAACACATCAATATGGCAATAAAAAAAGAAAAGAAAAGAAAAGAAAAAAAAAAAGAAAAGAAAAGAAAAGAAAGCATTGCCCACAGCTGAACTGGGCTGTTAATATGGGAGAATTTGAAGTGATCCTGGAAGGTTAAGAATCCTGCATTGAGACATGGAGAGATTCACCCTGGAAACCATACAGTCAGCCCCAGGGCCCAGTGTGTTGGCTTGCTCTTGTTTAGCACCCACAACGTGCTCAGAACCGTACACTACCCACAAGTATGGGCAGCCCCTGTCCCAGAGAGCCCAGAGCATAGCCAATGGGATGCACCGACAAATACAGCGGTGGGGATCCCAGGGTGGTCCCTTGTTTTATTAATGATAAACTCGCTGCTTGGATTTGCATGAGGGCAGGATGGTGGTAATTTAACAACATGAATTTCCTTCCTTTTTCAAAGGGAAAGGACTTTAACCACGGAGAGCCAGCTCCTCCGCCACACAGCTCCACTGCAGACAAGGGAGAGAGGCCCATTTGCACCAGCTCAGGACCCGGTCCCCAGTTTTCCTTTGGCAGCCGGTGTTGGTTCACTTTTTGCGTTTCCTTCAGCCTGGGGACCCTACCAACGCACCAGGTGGTTTCTCTTCACCCACCACCTTCTGGTTAATTTCTCTCCAGCAAGGTCCTGCAATGCTGGGCTGGCAAACACCAGGATGGGAAGGTTTCGTTTGTTTGGGGAGGACATGAACCTGTTTCCACTGGATTTGGGCCCCTCCTTTCCCCATTTGAGCTGCCACTGTTCCTTAAAACAGATGCACTGCAAGGGCCCCCCCTCCCTTCGCAGGGGCTGCGTCCGGACCGACCCCGCTTGCAGAGGCTGCTTGGGGGACCCGCAAGCCACTGCCCCTTCCCCGTGCGTGGCCCAGTGAGTGTGAGCAGCGTGCATCGGGAGGAGTGCCAGCGGCAGTCACGGTAGCACAGTGCCGGGGGCGGAGGGGAGGGTGGGGTATTTATAGCATCTTGGCCACCGGGGCGCAGCGGAGGGGTTCATTGTTCAGAGCCCTTCTGCCACCCCTGCAGCTCAGGGCTGATAGTTTGGCAACGTGACAAGGGGGGGGGGGATCTCCAAGCCTCTAGCTGCTCAAAGCACCAGCCCTGCCAACGCCGCCGCAGCCGGAGCTGACCATGAGCCGGTGCCCGGGCCGCCGGGCTGCTCCCCGCCAGCCAGCCGCGATCCCTCTCCGGCGCGCCTCGGAGCCGGCGGCGGTGCGAGCGGGCGGTGCGGGGCGCTGCTCCCGGGGAGCCCTGCGCTAAGCGCCGCCACGCACCGAGCGGGCCCCGGCTCCCGCCGCGGCGGAGGAGCCGGGACTCTGGGAGCCCAGTTCAGCCCATAGGGACCGTGCCAGGCAGGCCGCGGCTTGCAGCAGCACCGCCCAGGCGCCGGGGGCTGCAGCGGCGTGGGCCCCTCTCTCGCGTGGGCGGATCGCTGCGGCGGGGCCATGCCCGGGCGCTTCTCCAGCTGAAGGATCCCGGGGGGGCGGACAGCCCCGCCCGCCGCCCCGCTTCCCCGGCTCCCACGCAGGTGAGTTCCGCGGAAACCTCGAGCTGGAGGCGAACGGAGGAGAGTCGCGCGTGGGACTTTGTTTGGGGTTTTTTTTGCAGCCGGGCTGCGTGGCCGGAGGGCGGTGCACAAAGACCAGCTCCAGGGGCTGCCCTGGGCGCAGACCTAAGGATTCAAATCCCAGAGGCAGCTTGTGACCCAGCCAGGGGGTTGCCCCCGTGTTAGGGGCGACCCAGGAAGAGCGCAGGGCTGGAATGATTTCGGGGCGGGCTGTGTGCGGTCCACACCCCAGGTAAAGTCCTTGTGGGGCCGGCAACCCGCGCTGCGTTGGAAACAGCAGAATAATCCAGCCGTTTTTCCGGCTAGAAATTAATGTCACCAGTGCGATGAGTTGTGAGGAGCTCAAGACATTACAAAAAGAAAAGTTCTCGAGACAGTCGCCCACTTAGAGACACCCAGGGTGAATGGCGACCCGGGTGTGTTTGCGGAACGCATTGCTGCAGCATGTGTTGTGAACCTCAAACTCCTGTCCCTAGTGGAACATCGATATGTGCATTGCAAATATATAGCAGAGTAGGGCTGGGTTTTCAACTACAGGCAGTTCAGACCTGACCAGACATGAATTCACCTGTTCTATAAGTGTGATGGATGATATGTAACTGGGGGGCCGCGTGAGGAATGTCTGCTGGCTGGCGAGTTCAGCATATGCTGGAGACTTTCAAGGGGATCCCACCCCTCTGTGCCATGTAGCCTCAATGGTGTCTTCAACCGGGTGCTGCAGGAGATTGGTGATGGCTCATGGGGGTTTTCTCCTCTCAGTAGGATGGACCATTTTACCATCGGATGAGGGTTTGGTGAACTATGGAGAATGACTGGCTGGTTTCCCAGGGTCTAGGGTTAGAGATCGACAGCAGAAAATGCCACCATCCTCCTATCTCTTCTACTCCCCACCCCCCACCGCAAAAAAAAAAAAACAACCCCAAACCCCCACCCTTTCAGAGACCAAGCACTAGGTGTGGAGAGTAAAATGCTTTTAGAGCACTAGAGGCAACGCTTCAAGGTCAGGAGAGAGGACTATTGGCAGGGCAGCCTAGAGCTAGCTTGCCCTGGCGCTGCCCCGTGCGTGGCAACCTGGCACCCTTCGCCGCCCCTAAATCCACTTAAAACGAGGCCCAAGACCATCTCCTTCCCAAGCACCTTGCAGTGACCAGCTGATCCCTGCAATGCTGCTGGAGTTTTAACAGATCCTTAGCATCCTGCTCCCACTTGGCGACTGGAGCAAACCGTGGGTGGACGCAACAGAGGGGCAGATACGCATTTGTGTCTCCCCTCCCAGTGCAGTTGGGATCCCCCTAGCCAAGCAGAAGTCTCCTCGGCTGCTTTGGCGTGGGTTTTACCTGTCTTTCTAGTGAATACAGCGCTGGGGAAGGGTGCAGGATTAACAGACCTGGCGCCATGGCATCTCTCTTCCCAGAGCAGTGGTCATTGTTATGTATTTCTGTTGCCTGCAGAGGTGTGCGCGGTGCTGTACAGAGGGTTACAACAGACAGCCCCTCCCCCAAGGACTTTGCAGGCTGAATGCCCTGTGCCTTGGATCGTGAGAATGGATCAGTCTAGGGGTGTGTGGAGAAGGGGGAAGCTCTTCAGTATGCACCTCCAATGGCCGTCTGTGGGGGGCTCCCTGTGGATCTAGATCCACAGATGGAGAGAGGGCCAGGAAGGGAGAGCTGGGAACCTGAGGGTAGCACCTGGGCTCCACAGGCTTCTTCCATCCCCCAAACCCATAGGGCAAACAGGAGCAAGGCAATACACTGAATCTTCCTCCTCTGCTCCAGGGATCACCACCCTACGCGGGCTGAAGGGGCTGCAGCTGTCAAGGATTACTAACAGCACAGCTGTACTGTCCAGGGTCAGTAGGAGGCCCCAGGGTGGCTGGGAGACGGACTGGAAGCAAGGAGAGTGTCTCCATGCAGTTGCCCCAGGAGATTTCCTTGAGATCCCCACAGGATCAGCGAGCTGCTTGCATGTCTAAGGGCTGCAGGATGCAATGCCAGCAGCCAGTAATATTTAGGCTCCAATCCTGCAGTCCAGCCCCGGCTACCCACCCACAGCCCTTTGCAAGATCCTGCCCATAGCTTTTATCAGGTGGATGTACTGAAGTGGATGTCGGCTGTTAACGCTGTCAGAGAGCCAAGTAGCTCTGAAGGTGATCTGCAAAAGAAAGAATCTGGATTCAATTCCCTTTGTTTTGCTTCTTGATGGGGACTGAAAGGTGCATGCAGGAGTGAGCATGTTGGCATGCAGGGTTCTTTTTCCCCTTATAAATATCAGGCATCTCAAGTCTTTTCTTCCCTGTTTTTGCTGGATGGCTCCTTGGCTGACCAGGGATGTGAATCAGGTGCTTTCCAACTCTTTAGCTGAAGGCGCTCGTTCTGCAGTAAAGAGAGCTCTTTCCCCAGTTTCTAAAGGGACCGTTAGATAAAACCGAATACAAATCACAAGCAATCCCCTCTCTTCCTCGATACCTTTGATGTTATAAGCCCAGTTGTCCTCCAGTGGGCCATGGAGACAAGGCCTGAATTTTTAATGTAAAAAATATCGAGACACATTTTGAAACGAAAAGAAAACATGCCTGCTCCAGCCTTCTCCAATATGAAGAAGCAAAGAAAGGGGGAGAGGTAGCTCAGTGGTTTGAGCATTGGCCTGCTAAACCCAGGGTTGTGAGTTCAATCCTTGAGGGGGCCACTCGGGGATCTGGGGCAAAATCAGTACTTGGTCCTGCTAGTGAAGGCAGGGGGCTGGACTCGATGACCTTTCAAGGTCCCTTCCAGTTCTAGGAGATAGGATATCTCCATTATTTTATTTAGGGCACAGCCCCCATAGTTTTGTCCTTTTCCAATCACCTCCAAGCGATATGCTCTGAACATCAGCGCCCCCGCTCCTTCTAGACCAGTGGTTCTAAACCTATTTATCATCGTGGGCCGCCTATGCAGCTCTCTCTGTGGTATGGGGGCCACATCCACACAATATATATACCACCTGTATGGCCCTGAGGATGTCACATGGGACACAGCTGTGTGCTGATTGGGCCACAAGCAGCCTGCAGGTTGAGAACCACTGCTCTAGGCCCGGAGCAGAGTGACTACCCAAGTGCACATGGAAGCCTCTGAGTTCTTTGGTTAAGAACAACTGATCTGGGCGCAGCTCCGAATCGAACAGGGGCTGTGCCCAGGGCTTTGAAATCTCTGTGCTCAGGCAAGCGGTGGCAGCCACTCTGCCTTCTGGATGCTGCCATTTCAAATTAGGTCAGTCATTCATCGCAGATAGATTTCTGCAAAGCTCCCTCCCAGAGGACAAAGCGGAATTTGGTAGCAGTGGCAGGTGCCGAGGGACCATTAAGCGAGGACCTCTTGCTGCAGCATGCGTCCTCTGGATCAGAGAGCAGCAAGTCACTGGAGGTGGCAGTGGGGCCCGTGAGGAATGGGGAGCTGAGGACACGACTTACCTGCCTTGTTTTGTGGTGTGTAGAACAAGCGATGTGTTATTTTTCATACCGGTATTTATTATTCAGAGGGATCAAACAGGCTGGAAAAGGCTCCTAAGAGACAATGGGCCAAATGTCTCCTTGGGGGCCAAGCTTCAGCTGGTGTAAAACAGCAGTGCTCCACTAACGTCAATAGTGCGACGCCAGCTGCGGATCCGGCTCTTGGAACATACTTAGTGGAGCTGCCAGAATAGAAACACCAAGGATGAGGATATTTTGACAGTAACCCCTGTTTTAGGTACAATTGTCACGATGCTCTCTCAGGAGTAGAGCCTGCTGGTCAGGGATTTTTGTCCTGAAAAATCGTCCTCTAATCAGATATAGTCTGATTAAATAACAGGGGCTTACTATCCAGATTCGAGCCCTGCATGTTAGACCCTCCACCCCGTTTTAACACCAACAGGAAATGCACGTGTTGGTGCAGGGTTGCACGGGGCTCCACACGTTTCGGGTAAGGCCAGCCTGATCTCTGTGAGGCACAGCACAGCGTTAGTGGCAGCGGATACGGGCCAGTGAACAGACACCGAGTCCCGAATCGCAGCAGGGGTAACGGCCCATTACAGCGGAGGTCAATGAGAGATGTAGCGCTCCTCTCCCTTGAACGCACGCAGGCCCCATGTCTGAATCCCGCTGCCTGCACGGCTGCTCGTCAGCACTGGAATGGGGCGCTCTCCTTGATGCCCGTGCTCTTGCATGTGAGCTATAGAGTCGGAGAAAACAGCAATGCAGAGAGCTGCACGGGGGTCTCCCTAAGAGATCCCTGACCCCTCAGAGACGAGACTGTCGTGGAGCGAGTGTCCACTGCATTCACGGTACAGAAGTTATTCTAATGCTTTGTATCATGGCAGCACCTGGGATCAGGGCCCTTTGTGCTAGCTACTTTATAGTCACATAGTAAGAGAGAGGCCCTGCCCCCAAGAGCTTCCAGTCTAATCAGAGACAACAAAGGAGGGGAAGCAACTACCCAAAGGTCACAACTGGGACTAGGGCCTAGGTCATCTGACTCCTAACCCAGAAGCCTGAGCTCTAGACCACATAGCCTCCTGAAGGAGTCCCTTGGTCATTATTTGGGCCAGAAAGAACCAGAGGCGAAGGCGGACTCCTTAAAAGACTTAAGAACGCCCCCTCCTTGAGCCAGTGGTCAGGTTGGGATTCAGTTTGCATCCCCAGCGGAAGACAGAAATTCCTCCCCGAGCTGCATTAGTAAAGGGAACCGGGAACTGGGAACTTCCCTGGGTGCTCAGTTACACCTCCGTCACTGGGGTTACACCCGCCTCACCGAGATCAGAATTCAGCCCCTCCAGGAGAAGAGGGCACTCATAAAAAACCCACCCCACCCCACCCCAGCTCTCCGGGCCATTTTAAAGTGACGCTCTCAGCACCTTCCGTCTCACCTCATGATCAGCCCGGCACTTACGCAGCGCCCCAGAGGCACGAGGCGGGGGAGTGTGGTCACACGTTCTGCACCTGCCGTTTTTATTTTTATCTGGGCCGAGCTGTGAACGTCAGTGCTCACAAAGGTGAAAAACTGGGATGGCGCCAGCTAGGCAGGGCAGAGGAGGTTGGGACTGAGCTTCCTGGCCCAGTCCTGCCAATGGCCCTCTACCCAGACACACAGCCTTCCCCATGCCCACTGGGCACCTCACTTCTAGCCTGTACCCACCCTACTATTCCAGCTGTTGGTCTGACCCAGCTCTGCCAATGCACCTCAGAGCTGTCCTGCAGCCTCCTCCCCCACTCCCCATTCCAGCCCTGGACGCCCCACCCACACAGCCCTGCCACTGCCCCATAGTCCTCACCTGCAACCCCCTGCGTTGTAGTCCTGAGCCTGACATCATTCTACTAACACCTCAGGGCTAACCTGCAGCATCTCCTGCTGGTCCAGTCCTAGGCTCCTACACACAGCTGCACCAATGCCTTTCAGTCCTGACCCGTAACACCTTTTTACAAGGGCCACAGATCTAATCCACTGGATGAGAAGGAGTCTGATGCAGAAACTGGTCAGGGGCAGTGAGGCAGCGAAGCCAAGAGGTGTAGGAGCCTTTGGGCTGTAGCAGGTCCTGTTATTTGTATTACGGTAGCACCTAGGAGCCCCAGTCATGGACCAGGTTGCCACTGTGCTAGGTGCCGTACAAACAGAACAAAGGTGGCCCCTGCCCCAAAGAGCTTGTCTCACCCCCCCTTTCACTGTTTGTGCACAGAGTGACCTTGGCCTTTTGAGGGAGAGGGACTTCAGCGTCTCCCCAGTTTCACCCCATTACTGCCACTGCGTGCACCCATTCTCTGGTCCCGGAGGGCTGGAGGCAGCTCCATCCTGGACTATCAGCAACACCGCTCTGAGCATCATGCGGGTTGAGTCAGCGAAGAGCAAGGCAAAGTGATTCCACTCCCAGGGGTGAAGTTTCCAAAAAGCTCAGGACCTGAATTCTTCGGTGCTGCCGTAATACCCTCAGGGCGACACTGATTGCAATGTTCTTTATGAAGCTAGCACCACCAGGCAAAGCTGCTCAAGGAGTCACACACTTGCCCAGGGCCTATTTTGGTTCAGGATTTACTCTTTCCTGACCCATCTGAATCAAAACAAGCTGTCATAATATATAGCCATAACTCAATAATGCTGCTTTTCTTCAAGCTAGGCTTGTTTTGTAGATCTCATTGCAACTTTAAAAAAAAAATCAAGCCAAGCTTGAAGATTGTACCTGAGGCTGTATAAGAAATTCCAATGTGTATTTACTCTAGTATTCATTGATAAGTCAAATAGTTTAAAGCAGAAGCTCAAGAGGACAGAGTTAAAAATGAGCTTCAGCCTTTTCTGTCCATGTCCTGCATTTTGGGTGCTTGATTTCTCAGCATTTGGCCAAACTTTTTGCCTGGAATATGTAGATCTGTTTTATAAAAAGGTCAATTTGCAGATAATTTACATCCTTTGATTGCAGTTTGGTTTCCTTCAAACTGCATCACTTCCTAATCAAAGAGCAACTGGAGGAGCTCTGCAGTCCCCAGACTAATAACCACAGCAGTTTGGTTTCTGTATCCATATATTTCAGTGATAATTAGATGAGGGATTTCTCACCCTTTTGGTTGGCTCATAAATCAGTCTCTTTGAAGTGAAGCAAAACTCTGGTGCAGTCTTCACTAGCAGCCTGCTCCCTGCTCAAGCAGCCACTGACAGGCTTAATAGGCTGGAGAGAACCCCTGGAAATTATTTTTTTCAATTAACTCTGGCTAATTTTGCGACAAACGCAAACACTAATTTGGCAGTGGCTCATCTGGGAATAAGATGCTGGGAGCTTTTATTGGATAGAGTCCAGTTGGATGAACCTTTATATTACAAAATGATCACGTAGCATTTGTAAGTATCACCTGTTCATTTTAATAAACATGAAGTACGGTAAATAACTACGGTAGCCGTTACAGCTTTGTGCAATTAAAGTGTTATCAGACTAGAGACATGGATGTGCTTTCCAAGCAAGACCTGTAGCCAAGGTGCAGCCTGCTTTGCGTGGCCATTAGTGGCCCCTGTCTGATCCCCAGCTTAAGTATAAGGATTTGTCCTGACATCCTTGGCCAGCCTTCCTCCTTCCCCCGGAGGTAGTGCAATGTGCTGCTGCCTTCATTCCCCAGAGGTGGCTGCATTTCAGTGGTTGATATATAGCATGTACCATACTTTGAGTTCTTTCCGGATGAAAGCTACTATATAAATACAAGATGTTATTACTGAACAGGCTGCCAATGTATTAATGGCCTCTTAGGATACAGGACTTTTTAGCTTTTAAAAACCAAGCAAAATATGACTGGGATAATTGAAGAAGGGCCAAGTTCTGAGAGATGCTGAGCCCTCAAGCACTTGCTGCTGACACCGCAAAAGGTCGGGGCCTCTCCGGATCTGGCTCTAAATGCAAAAGCTGCTCTTAGCCACTATCTGCCGATTCCGTACCTGGAGCTAGTTCTGGTACCCAGGGGCAGCAGGCTCAGTGGGTGGAGACGATAGCGTGACTCAGGACAGTCTGCTCTTGTTTGCGAGCAAGCAGCATTAGGGAATCTGCACAACGGCCATGTGACTCGTGCGGTCACAGCCATTTTCACAGCGTGGGCCACACCCTAATCCGTGGGTAGGTTTTTCTGCCAGAGGCAGTAGGGGCAGCCGTCTGAGCACTGCATTGGGAGCCAGGTCTAGTCCCAGCTCTGCCTCTTGGGCAAGTCGCTTCACTTCTCTAGGCCTCAGTTTCCCCATCTGTAAAATAGGCATCATGATATTCACCCTACTTTGTACACGGCTTTGCTATCTATGGGAGGGATGGAAATTGCTCAGACCAGCTCCATTCCCACTGGCAATCGTGTAACATCCCTGGGGCAACTGCAGGTGTTAGTTACAAGGACAAAGGAACCGTAGGAAAATATTTATATGTTTTTAGCTTCTTCCAGTGGTATTTGGTAGCGGAAAATAAGGTTGGGAGGCAGCACTGTGGGACCAGTCATCTCTCCACAGCCACCTGCAAAGTCTCCGCAGGCCACCACATAGCTAAACTGAAACATGCTGAGTAGATCAGGACAGGGACAGGGTCTTTCTCTTCCCAGGCGTTTGTGCAACAAGCCGAGGGGGGTCTCTGGGTGCTGCCACAACACTGATAATAAATAACGATGCTCAATGCGGTTTGGCAGAGTAGAAGGATCGCTGGAGAATTGCTCAGGCTCCATCTTGCACCTCTATCCTTGTACTAGCTGCTCCTCGCGTGGGACCCTGTCTACACGAAAGACATTTGCAGAAGGGTAACTAGCTCACGCACACCAGAGCACACCCCTCATAGAGACGTGCTGCCCTGAGACAGAGTGAAGCTTACGGCAGTGCAGCTTTCTTTGATCTGACACCAGAGTACGCGTGCAGTGGTCTGAGCTTCTAACATCATCGAGACCATTGCAATCATCTAGTCTGACTTCCTGCACAACACAGGCTATAGGACTTCTCTGTGTAACTCCTGCTTCACCCCAGTAGCTGTGCTTTAACCAGAGCAGCGCTTCTAGAAAACATCCGCTCTTGATTTTAAAATCGCCAGTGATGGAGAATCCCTTGGTAAGTTGTTCCAATGGTTAATTACCCTTATTGCTAAAAATCTGCACCTTATTTCTAGTCTGAAGGAGTCTAGCTTCAATCTGCTCGGATCTGGTTGTACCTTTGTATGCTAAACCGAAGAGCCCGCTATTACCAAATTTCTGTTCTCCATATAGGTACTTTTGGACTCTGCTCCATCACCCCTGAACATTCCCTTTGATGAGATAAACAAATAAATTGGGCTCCTGAAGTCTTTTTGCTGTTGGCTGTGTTTTTCAGTCTTTGAATCATTCTCATGGCAGTGCCTTGGCATTAAGGTCTGCACCTGTAAATTCCTTAATGACGGCAGGACCTGGGACTTGCAGCTAGCAAGGTCTCTCCTAGGCCAGGGTTTAGTTCTGTTCTATGAAGTGGTGGTGAACTCTGCAGAGGAGCAATGTATCCAAGGCCCATCTACACCATCCTAAGGAGGGCACTGGTAGAATCTTTCTTCACAATCGCTCTCAAAACAGGGTGTTAAACAACCCCGGTCACTTAACATAAATCAGTCAAACCACACTTTTAAAAAGAGCTTCATTTAGCATGACTGATCACTACCAGACAGGCTTTCTCTCTCCCTTTTAGCTCCTCCCTGGAAGCCTGACTCCAGCTCCAGGTGTCCCAGTGCAAGCTGATTGGGCCCCCCCCCGTAGCCCATTAACCCTTTCTGGGACTTGCATGCCCCATCGAACAGAGGAGAAAAGGAAGGCAGTTTTTTCTGGTGTGCAGAGCAGGGAAATGGGAGTCCGGACTCCTGGGTTACTTTGAGTGTAAACTCTTTGGGGTAGGGACAAGGCTGTACAAGGCTTAGCACAATGGCGCCTAACTGGGGTTTCTAGGCACACCTGTAATAGCTACCACTGGGTTCTCTCCCCAGCTCTGCCGCCGACGCTCATGCTTGAGCTTAACTTCACTTTGCCTTTGTTTAGCCATCTGTACAATGGGGATGAGAACTGCTGTCCTGCCTCCCACGTGGGCTGGGACGTGCCAGACATGTTCAGAAAATGCGAGGCTAGTTTAGCTTCAAGACAACGGGCGACAGCAGTGCAGAGCATCACGAACCCTGAAGCTCGAACATCAGCATGCCGCGAAAGCGGCCAGGTTAACCTCAGCCTCCTCCGTGCCTTCTCTTGCGATCTCACTGGAAGGAGGTAAATATCCAGCTACTGCACAGCGCAGAAGGATGAGATGAATGATATGAGACGGCTGCTGCTGAGAGGCTGGTTCAGTGCAGCTGAACAGACGTCTTTGTTCTTCACTTCGAGACTCCTCCTGACAGCGGCAGGAGTGTAAATGCAAATCAGTCACCGTTGCTAGCAAACGTGCCGCAGCTCTGCAGCTGACTGCAAAACGAAGCGTTGGCAAAGGCCTTGTAGCTAGACAGGGAGCGCTCCAGCAAAATACAGGGGCTAGCTCCAGTGTAGTGCTCTCTGGAGCCCCGAGGAGATGCTCTCCAGCCCTCTCCTGGATGGACTGGGGCATCCGTCAGGTTTATGCTGGGAACAATTGGCTCATGTAAATCAGGAGGGGGTCGGGAATATGAAGCATGAGATTATATAAACCGAGCCAGAGGCGGCTGCTGCACAGCCTGTAATTAATTCATGTCTGTAAAGTTCTTTGCAGAGCCGGAGCCCAATGCAGCCCTGGTGTAAGCAGGCCAGGCCCTGACAGCAGGGCTCCATTTGGCCCCAAAAGCTCTATAAATGCTAAGTATTATTTTTCCCTCCTGTAAATCGGAGCAGCACTGGACACCCCCGCCTGGCTGTTTGGAACAGGAACACAGAAACATGGAGTCTGCTTTGGAATTCATTTCTAACTACTCATTTTGAGTACACTGCTTGGCACAGTAACAAACTGGCTGGGGTTGATATCCCCTCTGCCCCCTACTGAATGGAATAAGCATTGCTCAACGGTGTGTCATGGGCCCTATACTGCTAACGAAGATTCGCCTATAGCGTAAGTGATCTGTGCTTTTCGAGCCAAGGGGAGCAGAGTTCTAGCCCAGCTATCACTATGACGTTCCAAGTGGCCCTGCAGTGTGTCATTAGCAGGAGTTTTCTGGCCAGAATGGTAAACGTTTTCACCCCACTCCTGCCCCCTCCCAAGCAGAATAGCAAATACTGTCATTTATTATTTGTATTGTGGTGACACCTAGGAGCCCCCACGGAGTCAGGGCCCCACTGTGCTAGGGGCTGTACATACTCCTAGTGAGAGACAGTCCCTGGCCCAGAGAGCCCACAGTCCAAACAGCCTTCCTCTCCAAATAATGCATAACCACAAATGCGAATAATGATTAATAATGTTTCCCGCCTGATTTTTTGGACCAATTGCTTGGCAGAGCTCGGGAGGGTTGTTGTGGTAGTTTGATATTTTGGGA
The DNA here is from genome assembly GCF_011386835.1 of Chrysemys picta bellii. Classification (NCBI taxonomy): domain Eukaryota; kingdom Metazoa; phylum Chordata; order Testudines; family Emydidae; genus Chrysemys; species Chrysemys picta. The sequence continues at coordinate 84,459,587 of NC_088800.1, forward strand.
TGGAGCGATCTGGCAATATTTTATGACAACTTGGAAAATTCTCTGGTAAAACAAAGTAGTTTTGGGGGGGAGGTTAAACTTCTTGTAAATCTAGTAAAAATTCAGATTGTGGATTTTTTTCCCTCGTACAACACAAGCTTTTGTTTAATTGAATTGGGGCCTAGATATAGTTTTAAAACCATTTGTCAATGTATAGCTAATGGAACACAGGGGTAGCTCTGGCTTCAATTCAAATATCTATTAAGCAAGCAACACAATTAGAAGAGTAAGATAATGCTGTTTAGTACTAGGCGGTTTATTCTTCCATTAACCATAAGAGGCTAAGAAGATCAGTCACCACCAATAACTCATAGTGCTGTAGGATAAACTGCCCCCAAAACACAAGTAGAATTATTAGATTTCTGGCATCATTTCTAACGTACAACGGATTAAAAAGAAAGCTACAGATGAAATCCCATGTTGCATTTTTTTAAAGGAAGTTGACTACGGTAATGCGTGTGTGTCAGTGTTATCTGTGTGTGTCAGGAGTTGGGCCTTGTTGGTTGTTTATGTGCATGTGACAGCAAACTACAAACCCCGCAAAGACTTACGCATGTGAATAAATTAACTCATAGGTGTGGTTCTATTAAATTCAATGAGACTGCTCATGTGAGTGAAGTTACTCACGGGTATACATTTTCGCAAGATTGGAGCCATAAAACCATGCACATCCCCCATGACTAAAAAATCACCTATCGGCCATGTACCTTACTTTTCTGGTACTCTGCTGAGCCCCTCTTCTCTCTTGTTTTGAAACACACCTTTCCAAAGTCGGTGGGCTATGAAGGCACTTCCTACCTGTGCCAGGGTAGAACACTTCTGTGTCTTGCCTTTGGCAGTTTGCCTATCTGCCTAGGACAAATGCTGTTCTACTGTTCCAAGGTTTTGTGGAATATTTAGCACAAGTGAACAAGAATCAGCATAATACAGTTTGCCATGATTACCCAACATGTATATTTGGTATAATATATTCCATATTGACACCATGCACGTAGTACCTATTCATGTGGGAGGGCTAGGGATGTGTCACCTATATGGTTTTCCCCCCTTCCATCTAGTTCTCCTAGACAGTGAGGTCAACTGGGCCCTCCCCACTTTGATTCATTTGTGCCTTCCTTACAGAACCACCACTAGCAGTGATGTGAACAATGGCTGGTCACGCCAAAGCGACCCTGGAGCCAGCGGGCTCTTCTCCTGCCTCCTTTTCTCCCCCAGGCTCGCCTCAGCAAAGAGACCCGACGGTCAGTTCCCAAGAGATAACCAGCCAGTTCGCCAGCGCCAGGAGCAAAGAGGACTGGGAGAACCTGGACGGGAGTGAGTTGATTTTCACCTTGGATAAGGATGAAGAGGAAGGAGCTGCCAATTTGCCTGAGAACTCTGTTCTGTATGTGGACACTGGGCAGTGTGAAGGCCAACCTGGATCTTCGTTCCATAGGCCATTCCCTCCGGCTTCTCCTCCAGAGCTGGGCTTCCTGATCGACATCCCCTTCTATCACCTGCCTGGCTTCTCTCCACCGAGCTCCAGTGCCCCTCCGAATCTGCAGGGCTCCCCGGGCCCCAAGCCCCTCATTAACTTAGTGAAGTCCCTGTCGACCGAGATACAAGCCAAGGAGAGCTGCCCTCTCAAGCCCCAGCCCTTGCTGAACTTGGTCAAGTCCATTTCGACGGAGATCTCCCACCTGGAGCCCGAGGTGACGCAGTCCAAATCAGACTCGAAGCTCAACGTGCATCTGTGGAGGCAGATCACCCATCCCAAGAGCAGAGATGGGGACTCCAGGACAGCCCCCTCCTCCCCCAATATCTCCCCTTCGGAGAGCAAAGGCAGCTTCTTCAGGGTGCAGGAGGCCAAGTTCGAGGACACGAAGAGGAGGTTCTCCGAGGCCATGCAGGAACCTCTCAGCAGACTCAGCAAAATCATCGGGGACGAGAACAGCGTCTCGGCCAAGTATAAACTGCCCCACTCCGGTGCTTACGTCCATGACTCCCTGTCCAGCCACAGCGGGGACTGCACTAGTGCGGACGTCAAGGCTGCTAGGCCCAGTCCCGGGAAAGCGGAGAGCGACCGGCCGGGAGAGCACATGTGCAAAGCGATCCGGAGGACCCAGGCGAAGGACGGCTTCCCCTTGGAGCACAAGTGGGGGCCCGCCTTGAACTGCCGCTACGAGATCTGCTCCTGTGGAGACGTAATCCAGGTGGTGGAAATGGAGCAGAGCGAGAACGGCCCGGAGGAGGCGCAGCTGCGGCAGCCCCTGGACGAGCTCCTCCCAGCCCAGCCTGGCAGCCCGGTGCCATGCAAAACCCTCGCCTGCGTCGCCATCTTGGCTTACAATTACTTCATCCTGCCTCTGCCCCCTTACCTCTCGGGCCTCTGTCTGGGACTGGCCTGCGGGTTCGTACTAGGCTTCCTGGTCATCCTGCTGTTCGTGCCAAAGCCTTCCCTGGCTCCCCGGCAGGGACGGTACCCTCAGGACAAGCTGCACTCGGAGCTGCTAACGAGGAAGCCACGGGAACCAGATGTCCTCAAGGTAGGAGATACGTCCGGTGGGGGGTGATGCCCGCTTAGGGGTCGCTCTGCTCCAGGGGGACAGCAGTTATCCAGACCACGGCTCTGTAACATGCACGGCCTGTGTGACGCCAGGGCCGGGTAGCCGTGCTCCGAGTGCTGATCATCCCTACGGTGTTTGGGTGCATGCAGACAGCGCCCGCCGCATAGCAGCACCCCGGCTGCCACAGGAACCCCTGTGGGCCCCAGACATTCGGGACTAGGTGGCTGCTGGAGAGTGTATCTAATCCACCGGCTCAGGGTGTGTGACGACCATGCCCCCAGCAACTCCAACAGCCTACTGCATATCCCCAGCTAGCGTCCTCCTTTAGCTCCGCCGGTGTCTGTCTGTTTAGGTCCCTCTAGAGCCCCATTACCACGATCCCTGAGCACCACACCATGAATTTATCCCCACATACCCCTGTGAGGTAGGGCAGTGCTGTTATCCCTGTCATGGTTATGTGATGGGAAACTGAGGCATGGGGAGAGTCCATGACTAGCCCACGGTCACACAGGACGCTCTAGCAGAGCCAGGAACGCCTGAGTCCCAGTCCCGTACCCATCCTTCCTCCCTAAAGCATTGCTGCTGGGCAGAGACCGGCCTCTGATGTGGAAGGCTAAGCACGCATCTGGGCATAGGGTGACCAGACAGCAAGTGTGAAAAATCGGGATAGGGGGTGGGGAGGTAATAGGCTTCTAGATAAGAAAAAGCCTCAAATATTGGGACTGTCCCTATAAAATCGGGACATCTGGTCACCCTATCAGGGCATGAAGAGGAGCGGGCTGGGCTCCTCAGTGCCAGGTAGGTAGCAAAGGGGGTTAGAAAGGCAGCAGCATGAATTACTTGGAAGTCAGGCAGGGGAAGAGAAATGCTTCCTTCGGGGCTGACAAGGTGGGGAGCTGAGCTGCAGCCAAGCTAGGGCAGACACCGAGCAGGAGATTTGATTCCTGGTTTGGATTCTGTCGATGCATTAATGACACAGTAACTCCCCGAACCCTGTTGACCCAGGGACTGGATCATGTGTGCGCCAGTCAAACGTCCCAGTGCGCTGGCTGGGCGATATTTCAGGGCCAGGGTGAGGAACGGGCTAATGGCAAAGCAGCCAGGAGGCTGAGCCTTGTGTGTTTTGGAAATCTGCTGAAACGCCGCCCTGGAGGTCACAGAAACGTTCGAGCGGACGCAGGCTTTGGGAGCTCCGGGCCGTGATTTCACATTGCTGGTTAAGTGTCGCGATAGTTGAAAGGGAATTCTTTATCATCCCCATTTTCTCCAGACGTGTGTCGAGCCGTATCGCTTGATGCTGACGAAGCCCCTCTCGTCTCCAGGGGAGCAGGGCTGGGGTCCAGGGGTTAATTTGCTGTGTTGCTGTTGTAAAGTTGCACTTTATTTGTCCTTGTGGCCTCACACCAGTGAAAGATAATGTGCACACTCACACACCTAGGTGAACACACGCACCCCTTCTCCTTTGCCACTCAGCACACACATCTCCCCGCATGCATGTGTGCACTTGTGCACCCCAGGCCACCCCACGTGCGACATGCACACACATCCAACTCACGCGCGCGTCACACCACACCTTACCTGCACGCTCATCCCCTCCTACTCGATAGCACATTTCTCATGAGCGTGTCACAGCAATTCTTTTCCAAGTGCAAGCGACTGGCCCGAAAAACAATTCCCATCACACTGTAGGCAGCAAGGAACACATACCACGGCTGGTCCCACAGTAAATCCATTAGCCGGCCACGGCTGCAAGACGTAATCTCATGCAGACTTTCCCTTCCAGAGCTGGATGAACGAGATGTATTTCTACGACCCGGAGACCTACCACCCGTCGCTCACTCACTCGGTGTTTGTGACGCTGGAAGGCTCCGCCATGAAGCTCTCCTACCCTAAGAACAACGTCCCGCGCCGAGCCACCTTCGAAGAAGAAACCCTCGACGTGGCCTTTGTCAGCCATCGGCACTACGACATGAGCAACGCCCAGGTAGGACTCTGCCCGAGGAGATCACAGTCCCCACAGAATAGCTGAAAGCATCTAGTTTAAACTGAGCCAAGACAGGTGGACGTAGCTTTGAACCTGAACTCGTCCCATTGGGGCTGGGTGGTACAGGCCTCATGCTGGACTCATCCTACCACATCATGGATGGGTTTTGGCCTTCAGTGGGAACATTTGGTAAGTCCTTCTCAGCCCAGCTGGACCATTTTGGCCCTTGGGACTCTTCATAGCAAGGCCATTGCTCTTCCTTCACTGTGTCTCCATTAAAGAGAGTCCCCGTGGCTGGATGCGCCATGTGATTGTCTCCCCTGTCCCACTGGGCTACACCAAAGAACATACGCAGTCCCCAGGCTGAAGGAACGGCTCAGTGTCCCCATGGCTTAGCCTCCCTGCCTGACAGCATTTGTTGATATTGCAGGTCTTTCTCTTCCCACCGGGCCTGGCCCGAAAGAGGATGTGGAACAAGAAATATCCCATCTGCATTCTGTTCCCAGACCAAGAGGACCAAAATTTCAGAAGCTCAAATGAGCATGACATGGACCTCCCAAGAGATGAAAGCCTGAAAATGACTTGGACACCAGGCCAGGACGTCCCCCTGAAGCCTCCAGGGGACCTCCGGGAAAGGACTCTCTACCTCTTTGGAAGAACAGGAAGGGACAAAGAAGAGTGGTTCCAACATCTCACGACAGCCTCCCTAGGGGACTGTCATGAGGTGCAGAGTGCCAGCTGGAGTGAAGGCAAATTTGGTAAAATATTTGGCCCGGGGGGGAGGGATAGCTCAGTGGTTTGAGCATTGGCCTGCTAAACCCAGGGTTGTGAGTTCAATCCTTGAGGGGGCCACTTAGGGATCTGGGGCAAAAATCACTACTTGGTCCTGCTAGTGAAGGCAGGGGGCTGGACTCAATGACCTTTCAAGATCCCTTCCAGCTCTATGAGATAGGTATATCTCCATATCTTATTTATTTATCATGGTGGCCTCTTTTGCATTTAGGCAAATACAGATAATCCAATGGAGGAGGTCACTTCTATAGCCATGGGCTTTAATTGGCTTGCTGTGGGCTAAATCCACCATGGGGGGAAACAAGTATAATCCCACTAAAGTCAAAGGAGTTGAGCCCAATTGTGCGAGCACTAACTCTGGAGAAAGACAGAGGGGGATGTCTGGTGGTAGATGGACCACTCAGCTTCAACCATGCCCCAGCCTAAAAGCATTTTCAGCAACTCTTTAGCAACAGATTTGCTGACATTCTACATGGCAGGTTTATTGGAAGGTGCCAATCTCAATATTCATGGCAACCAGTAAAACTCTGAGCAAGAGTCTTTACGTTGAGCTAAATAATAATAACTAGCTTCAGAAGCTGATTCGGTTTGGTGGGATACCATCCGGATTCATTGTCGCTGACGGCAAAGCTCGCTCAGCTCTATAAACAACTACCCCGGATTGAGCGGCAGCAGAGGGTGCTGAAAGCATGCTGGATGTGCCTGCCGAGGCCTCGCTCACCTGCAGAGAGATGCAGAGTGCCCGCAGTGTATTGCATCGATGCCTGGGAGAGAGAGAGATGGTCTGTGGCCTGAGCAACAGACTAGGAACCAGGAACTTCTGAATTCTAAACCTGGCTCCAACTCCCGTTGTGGCTTTGGGCGAGTCGCTGCACCAATCTGTGCCTCGGTTTCTCTGTCTGTGCGACGGAACTAATGATAACCCCCCTATAAGGGCAATGGGTATGAGGATTAACTGGCTGAAGTGTGGCAAATGCTTTGAAGTTGAATAGAAAAATCTGATCATTACATTCTGCATCTTCCTCCGGGGCAGGGAAAGACTCCTTCCTTTCCTAGATGCACAATTGTATCTCCGAGGGCGTTACACTTTGAGCCGGGGAGGGGGCGATTCCCAGCTTGAGGAGACGTCTCTGCGCTAGCGCTGATCAAACTGGTGTGCTATACAGAGAGCGTCGCCATGGTGGTGGCAGGGGGCTAGCTGTCCTGAGTATGTACCATCTGAGATGCTCGGCGTGTCCTCAAGGTGGCTGGCCCCTCCCGCTGCTCGCCCCGCTAAGCGGCACTCCGCTGACAGCACACCAGCTCGAGCACAGCGAGTGGGAGTCCATCTCCTCCAGCTGGGAAAACCTCCCCCTAGCTTGAAGTGTAGACTTACCCTCAGTGCTGATGGGTCTGTCCTTCCATCCGGCTGGCGTTGCTGGACGCCATTCGCTTGCACCGCTCCTCTGTCTCCACTCCCCTCAACGGAACACAGCCAGAGGACTAGCTCCATTTGTTTCTGTTTCCCAGGTTTCGGTCCGAACCAGCTCTCCAGCCCTTCAGGAAAGGGCATCAACAACAGCGGCAGCAGCCGGGGAAGCACGGAAGACATCCCTTCGTTGTTGAGACCCAAGGATCTAGCTGGCACCGTCCGGCAGAAGATTCTTCTGGATTACAGCACCTACATGTCCCGGTTTGTCCAGCCAGAAACGGGCACCAGCCCCCTCCAGAGCCCCTGTCACAGCGCCAGGGGCAGCCCAACCTCGCAAAAGGTGAGTGAAGCCAACGGCGTAGTCTGGCAAGAAATCCAGAGGCTTAGAGAAACAGACACGTGAATTCTCACAAAAGATTTGCCCATGCCCCTCGGCATATACTAAATATAGTATGTGAGAGTCAGGGATACTACTGTACGCTAATTTGATCTGATACTTACATTACGCTTCGGCATTTGTTGGTCTCCTTCATTCTGTAGCGTATACGTGGCCCATTTTCAGGTATTCTTATTTCTCTCTCTCTCTCACTTTTTTAAGTTCCTCAGGGACATGAATGGCAGCAGTGAATTGTCCATGGCTTGGATGAATGCACTGGTTGGGCGAATCTTCTGGGACTTCCTGAGGGAGAAATATTGGATGGACCAAGTGTCAAACAAGATCCAGAAGAAGTTAAGCAAAATCAAGGTGAGACGGTATGGATCTTTGCTTTCCCTTGCAGAAGAACCTCATGGTGTTCCACCTGTCTCATTGGCTGGGGAATGGGACTGGAAGAGAAAGTCCGGGCTCTGGTATTTTTCAGAGCATTGCGATGCAAGTGTGATGCATCCATCAAGTTGCCTTTAGGACCATATGGACCAAGTCCTTTATTGAAGTCAGTGGAGTTTTGCCACTGACTTTGATGGGAGCAGGATTTGGCAGTCAAGTTATACATGCAGTCAAGCCTGACATAAGACTTGACTGATGCTCTGTGAACTGGTGATTCATGTGCCCAGCTTTCTCAAATCTTTCATTGGTAGGAAACCTTACGACCAGGGTTCATCATTAAAGTTAAAGGGTTTATTAGGGAATTAGGAATTCATTTCTGGAATCTTTTAAAATCAAGATTAGATGCTTTTCTCAAAGCCACGCACTAGCTCACATCAATTCAGGGCAGTCCTACGGCCTGTACTATGCTGGAGGTCCGACAAGACGATCCTGATGGCCCCTTCTGGCTTTATATTCTATGAATTAACAGTGCAGTTGGGAAGCGTTTATTCAAACCCAGGCTGGGTCAGCAGTGACGGAGAGCCCTTTGCTGCTGGCTCTGGTTGCCTTTGGGCACAAGCTGGTCTCAGATCAGTTCTTACTGGGACAGGCGTCCACACTACAAAACCCTTTAGCACAATGGGGTCCTTTGCTGGCTCTCTCAGCAGGGAGGCCAAGAATAAATGGGGCCCTAGAGATGGCAATCTCCTCTGCCCCCCTCTCCCAGAGAGCGTCCCTCCAGGGCAGGGACAAAGCATGTCGGCAGAGAGCAGCGTATGGGGAAATGTGCCCATCTGAAACCAGTTAGAAAGGGTCTGAAGTAGATTGGTTTTGGGAGGGGCCTCGTACTGGACCTTCAGTGAGCACTAGGACTCTGTCAGTGCTTGGAGATGCTTACGCTCCATCCATTAAGCCACCATGGATGGAACAAGCCGCATGCATTAGCCACGGTACAAGTTCAGACATTCTGGGGAGCCCTTCTCCTAAAGGGTTTTCTACTCTGCCCTCCCCCAGGTCTGTTCTTCACTGGGTTATGAGTTGTCCGGTTTTAATGACATTTTAATTAAAAATTTAACTCCGGGGATCCAGCAAGGCTATTCCTGTGAGATAGAGGGTGGCTTTAAAAAAAAAAATAGACTGGAGCACAGTTTGTGTGGAGAATCGTTTGGGACACAGAAGAATATAGCAGCTACAACACCTACAGAAACCAACCGTCATAGAGAACAATCCTGCATTGGGATTTGGAGGATGGACCCAGTAGATCTTACCCATCTCTCATTTCTACAGCTGGAATAATGCTCATCCTACTTTGACAGTTTCATTGAGATGGCCCCATATCCTGGCTGGACAGCGCGGCCAGGGCCACTTTAAACAGCCCTGTAGCCTAGTTTCTGATTTCTGATTAATGATAAGCAGCTTCCCTTCTGCATCTGTTTGGAAGGAGATTGGGTTTAATCGCTCTCGTTTGTTCTCGCTCCAACCTAGCTCCCGTACTTTATGAACGAGCTCACACTCAACGAGCTGGACATGGGGACATCCATCCCCCTCGTTCTCAGTGCCTCCAGTCCGATCATCGATAACCGAGGTAAGGGTCCCAACGGCAGCCCCCCTCCCACCCGGTTCAATGCATTCGCACCAGGCCTTAGCCCCTGTCACTTTGCACTAACGTAGGGACTGGGCTCAAGACTTCTTTAAAAAAACATGTTTTGGGAAGATTAAAGCATCCCCGTGAAAAGTGCCTAGCCCTTGTCCCATCAGCCACGGACAAAGACCATTTTAGACCAACAAGTCTGTAGAAGTTACTTGGTGGCAACTATTTGACACGAGCTTGGTTCCACCACAGCGATGGCACTGCCTGCTTCGTCCAAAGAGCAGTCAATCAATGGGAGCTTTACATTGACTTCTGGGAGCTTTGGGTCCAGCCCTATGGCATTGATAATGCACCCACAACCAGATTATCCTACAGTCCAGTATTCCACAGAGACTGCCCTCTGCTGTCACTCCTAGGAGGGATCCCTCCAGCTCAGGGTGGCGACACGTTGGTGGGGTTGTAAGGGAGAAGCTTGCATTGGTGCTGCCCAACAACGGCTTCCCTGTGCTCTGGCCTCTGATCTCCAGGGCTGTCAATCCAGAACCTTCCTCCATCATTAATTGACTGACAAAAGAAACCCAAAGTGGGCATTTTATAGAATCATACAATATCCAGGTTGGAAGGGACCTCAGGAGGTCATCTAGTCCCACCCCCTGCTCAGAGCAGGACCAATCCCCAACTAAATCATCCCAGCCAGGGCTTTGTCAAGCCGGGCCTTAAAAACCTCTAAGGATGGAGATTCCACCACCTCCCTAGGGAACCCATTCCAGTGCTTCACCACCCTCCTAGTGAAAAAGTGTTTCCTAATATCCAACCTAGACCTCCCACACTGCAACTTGAGACCATTACTCCTTGTTCTGTCAGTGAACCAAATTGAGACAGTTACAGCTGGGGGCCACTATGAACTGGAGGGTTATAACTGGGGGTGCTATATACTAGGAACCCGCCCCCCCCCACCCCGGGGCAGTGAGAGCCCCTCGCCCTGATGGAAAACAGGGCAAGTAGAACACCCAGAACCAATGGGTCCCTTCCCTGAGGGGGCCACTGCAATGGGAGGACGGGGAAGGGCAGTTGTCCATGCTGCTAAGTCTCATCCCAGGGCAGCCCTGGGGAAATGGCAAGTTGGCAGCCTCCTACGGGAAAGGAAGAAGTGTGTCAAGTGGCAGAAGAGTCCAGGACTGCCTCAGGGACAGGGAAAGAGTAGGCTTGGAGTAGAGGAGGGAGCATGGGGAGGGGCCAAGTGTGGAGAAAGGCAGGCAGAGAATCAGGGCACTGGAATTAAGCCGGATTACCCCTTCGAGCACCACAGCCAGCGCTTCCACGCCCACACCCACTTTGTTCCACATGGGTGGCCATTTGGAGAGTCACGTAGCAACCAGCCTGAGGGTAGCAGAGGGGTTAGCCACTCACAGTGATGCACAGCTTGGAACAAAGGCTTAGGGGAAGGTCACAAACCTGTCCCCAGAATGGGGTGCATTTGGGGGAGATGCCACTGGATCCCCTAGACTGCAGCACCAGTCTTTCTCCATCCTGGGCATCCCACAACCCAGCTGTGGCAGCATGTTAACCCTCCCAAGTCTCCAGTTATCCCCTTCCCCCCTCCCCTCCGGAATTCATTCAGTAGAGACGCTGGATTAATATTTCATCCCCACACACTGTTTGCCAGGGACTCCTTGCAGTGGAGGAATAAAGCTTGTGTTGACCCCCCCGACCTGCACATCCCCTCGCATCCCTCCAGATCTCCCACCAGCACCTCAGTCTCCATTCCCGCTGTGCAACCTCAGATAAAGCGGGCGAGAGCACGCAGGGGCTCAAAACATTCACGGCCTGCTTGGGAATGCGCAATCCGCCGCCCACACTCCCAGGAGGCAGGTGTAAAGGGGACAGAGGAGGGGAAAATAAAGGGGCCACGCTGAGCCTTCAAACAGAGCCCTCTTCCTGCTCCCGGCGGCCGACCCAGCACAGTAATAATCGCTCTGTGCAGCCAGAAGCCAGTGCAGTGCAGTGCAGTCCTTGCTACGGGCGTCACAAGAACCTGCTGAATTTCCCAATGTGTGGAAAAGGGATCCTGCATTGTTAATGTCAGGATAAAGGCCTCGACCAGGATTGGGGCCCCACTGTGCTAGAGGTTGTGTGTATGTACGTGCACACGCACACACACGCACACAGTTTCTCACCCCCATTTCACAGGTGGGGCCCAGAGAGATTCAGTGACTCACCCCAGGAGACAGTGGCTAAGCTAGGAATTTAACCCAGCGCCTCCTGCCTCTCAGCCTAGGGCACTGCCTCCGGAACAGCCTTCCTGTATGACGGGAGCAGCAAGGCAGCTGCTACCCAGCCAAGGCCAGGGTGGTTGATTGAATGGGGTAAATTCCACAGTTTCCAGGGTTCAAGACTCTGTCACCTGTTCACATCGAGTAGTGACCAAAGGCTGTTATCCTCTGGTGGCTCTTCAGGGGCCTGCATGAGAGAGGTCAGTGACCGGAGCCCAGTTCCCACAGGGCTGGCGTCCCTGCATGAGGCGTCTGCTGGCAGTCTCAGCAGAGGCGCCAAGGGTCACGAATAGAGAGGCCGGCACGACGGGGCTGAGGCAGGGAAGGCTGGATAGATCGATGCTGAGCTTCCCTCTCCTCCCAAAAGGTGGTCTGTCCCGGTCTCAAATAAGGCACCGTGATGAGGCAGCGTGGGGAAGCTGGTACTGCCCAGGTGATACCGGCTCTCAGGCCAGCACCTTTCCCCAGTACCAAGTCCAATGAGGCTTTGTAGCAGGCACCGCGCATCCTCCCAGACACCACAGATTCCTGGGACCGTGGGTCACCTGCATCCTGTCCCCTCTGCAGGGCTTTGGGTGGACGTGGAAGTCATCTACAACGGCGCCCTACAGATGACACTGGAGACGAAGATGAACTTGTGCAAGCTGGGGAAAGAGGCACTGGCGGAGGAGAGTGGGCAGGCGGCTGCTGGTGGGGAAGGGTAAGGTCACTAAAGCGTTACTGGGCCTTCACTCCTGCAACATAAAATCATAGAGTATCAGGGTTGGAAGAGACCTCAGGAGGTCATCTAGTCCAACCCCCAGCTCAAAGTAGGGCCAACCCCAACTAAATCATCCCAGCCAGGGCTTTGTCAAGCCGGGCCTTAAAAACCTCTAAGGAAGGAGATTCCACCAGCTCCCTAGGGAACCCATTCCAGTGCTTCACCAGCCTCCTAGTGACATCAGGGCAGGAGAGACCCTGGTCCAACTGTTCCTCCAGGAGAAGGTAGTCGGTTCTATAGCCGTGCTCAGTAAGAGCACTGGATTTTGACATGAGTATGAAGCCTTTGTGTATTAATTCAAGGCACCCAGGACACTGCATTGTTCTGTCTCTACACTGAACAGAAAGGGCTTTATAATTCAGTGAGGTCTGCAAAATCATGGGTCTGAAGGGCACCTCACAGGGCTCTGCGGGCAGCAGATCTGCACATCTACAGTTCGCCTCCCTGCCGGGTGGCACAGGCCAAATGGATTTAACTCCATGTTCTCATCATGCCGCCTTCTAATCAGAAGGAACCTAGTCGGTCTTGATCTGAAGCAGCGTCTTAGAAGAGATCGGATTATTCCAGAGCAATGGGACAAGGTGTCTGATACTGGGGGCCATCCGGAGTCACATATCATCCAGCTGGGGCAGAAGGAATAAGTCAAATGAAAATAAATCAACTCCATTTGGAGGGATTTATCAGGCCATCTGTGCTGAATATTTTCCATTTGTCTGAGCAGGATGGAGACAGCTGGGAAGTTAGTTCTAGGAAAGAGTCATTAATAAAATAAAAAGATAAGAAGCGCGTGCCTGTGGCTTGTTTGTCATGACCAGCTTGTGCTCGGAGTTAGCTGACAGCCTCATCCCGGCCTTGTACTAATCTCTAGTCGTTTTATCAGTGATCAAAACAAAAATCCTCCCCCATCCCCATGTGCCGCTTTGGGTTTTTGTTTTGTTTTTTTAAATCAGGACAAAACGTTCTGTCTGGAGCTGTGAATGTTCTCATGGCCTAGTGTTATTCCCACCCTGCTCCTGGGCACATTCTCCATTTAACTGGGCCCCGTTGAAAGCACAGATGGGCTGGAAAGTTAAACCTTTTGTAACATGAACAGCGTTAGGCGAGGAGAGGGGACGGCCCAGAAGTGGGTGAATTCTGAGTTACTCCAGATAACGTAAAGAGCACGGGAAAGACAAGCATTGAAGGAATGAGGCTTTTGCTCCGTGCAGCGGCCTGTTCTTCAAAAAGAAGTCTGCTTCACCGGGGCGGGGGAGACAAACGTCATAGAATCAGGACTGGAAGGGACCTCGAGAGGTCATATTGTCCAGTCCCCTGCACTCATGGCAGGACTAAGTATTCTCTAGACCATCCCTGACAGGTGTTTGTCCAACCTGCTCTTAAAAACCTCCAATGACGGAGATTCCACAACCTCCCTGGACAATTTGTTCCAGTGCTTAACCACCCTGACAGTTAGGAAGTTTTTCCTAATGTCCAACCTAAACCTCCCTTGTTGCAATTTAAGCCCATTGCTTCTTGTCCTATCCCGAGAGATTAAGAAGAACAATTTTTCTCCCTCCTCCTTGTAACAACCTTTTATGTACTTGAAAACTGTTATGTCCCCTCTCAGTCTTCTCTTCAATGGCCTCTCCCTCTTGGTTCAAATGCAACTCCAGGTTGCTAGTGCTTGTCTTATCATCTGGAAGTATATGAAATAAGATGGTGGATCTTGGTCTAGCTCCTGGTGAACTTGTGTTCACAATGCAGACAGCAAAGCTAGCTGAGAAGCCAAGGGCTGGTTAAGCACAGAAACTGGATCTGCTGTAGCGCACTTACACGATCTTGTCTCAGAGACGGTGGAATGGAAAAAACTTGCACTAACCTGGCCTTTTGCTGTACTTGACCAGCTGTGAACAAGGTTGTCAACCACTTGTAATGATAGTGCAAATGAATCCTACTAATCACATACACCTGGCCCGTCCTTCTCCCAGCATGCTGCAAACCTTCACCTATTCCTCAGAGAGTGATCTGCTGGGATGTACTTAGCACTACTGGAAGAGTCTGTTGTTGACACATTTCCCCACATCCCCCATTGGCTTATTTACAAGTTACGGGAATGGGTTTTCTTCTGCCTTTTGGAGACACTGTCTGTGTGGCTACTTAGCACATGTCTAGCTGACTCAAGAATGATCGGGGATCACGCCACTCACTGTCAATTAGCAGCTATGTCTGACGAGCCCGGATTCTCATCCCTGATCCTGGAGCACTCCGCTTTGCTCGGACGTACATTTGCTGACAGATCATTGGTTGCTCTGACTTTTTAACAGAGCCATTCCAGGCCAGAATGTGAGCTGGGGCCCGGCCTACCCCTCGAGCGCCTGCTTCTGCTATGGAGATGCTGCGGTGTGCACGGCTTGCCTAGAGAATTATCCACCTGACTCCCCGCTACCTCTACCCACTAGGGAGAACTGGGTGACGGGTGACTGCAGCGAGAGGTGCATTGATCTGGACAAACATCATCTCATTCGGCCCCAGGATGCAGGATATGGGCTCCCTGAGCAAGTTAAAGGGAGGCCTGGACTTACTAAGTCTGGCTGCTGTGCTGAGACCCACCTATAGTTGCTGTGAGCCCTCCACACCACTGGAGTCCATGACCAGTGAGGGTACCCCGCATCCTTCAGCAGCAGGCCCTGTGCTTGCACTTGCTTTTACATTTCCTAGAACCAATGAATTCTTGCTCATCTTATAAATAATAAATGTACCCCAAGAGCCGCAGTCATAGACCTGGACGGGACCCCCTTGTGCTAGGCACTGTACAGACTGAACAAAAAGACAGTGCCTGCTCCCAATCCAGGACAAGAGAGGACTGATGGATACAGAGAGAGGGATACATGAGATGAGACTGGTCAGCATGATAGGCAGTCGTCTCAGAGGCCGAACCATCATCAAGTTTTTTGTAGACCTCAACAGCGGAGGAGAGTTTGGAGGAGAGATCTGAAGGAGGGCTATGAGGTAGCTTTGTGGGTGTTTATGGGGAGCTTCTCCCAGACATGATGGGAGAAAGCACGAAGGTGCTTGTTTGAAAAAGTAACGAGTAGGTGATGGAGGCTGCGGAGGTGGGAGCTGACATCTCAGTAGCAAGTGAGAGATGCTAGGTAGGGTGGGGGTTGAAAGTGAAGACAAGCAGCTTCTGCTTGATACAGGACAAGTGGATGGATGATGGTCAAAGCAATAGGCTAGAAGACTGATCTTTGCGGCAGCATTCTGATTGGCTATTAGCCAGACAGGCTAGCATTTCTCAAGGCCAGAGAGAAGGACGCTGCAGTAACTGAGATGAGAGATGCTGAGATGCTGGCCGAGAGTTTTAGCTGCGTGGATGGATAGGAAAGGCCACATCTTACCACATATGTAAAAAGAATCTGCAAGACTTCGACACAGCCTGGATGCGAGGAGCCTGGAGAGAGATCCGAGTCAGAGGCAGGATGGTGGTGTTGTCACAGTGATCGAGAACGGAGCTACGAGGGGGGGATTTGAGGGGAAAGATTAAAAGCGCCGTTTTAGCCACGTTGAGCTTGAGCTGACAGCTAGACCTCCACGAGGAGAGGTCAGAGTGATAGGCCGAGATGCTTGGACAGGAGGAGACGGGTCTGGAGCAGAGAGGTAGAGCTGTCTGGTGTCAGCACAGAGCTGGAATTGCAGGTTGTAACAAGAATCCTCTCCTGGGCCAGTCCTCTGCTGGAAGATGATGGGAGTTTCAGGTGCAGCATTAGGACCTTTGTCACATGTGGGGCTGCTTGCCAGGAGCCCAGATGGGACAGCACCTACCTTGCTTCTGATTCTGTTTTCATCCTGGGCAAATGCACAGAGCCATAATAATTGCTTCGCTTCGGTCTCCCTTAGTGCAGGAAGAGAAATTGCTCGTGGTTTGAGTTCACCAGCACTAAGGCCTGGCAGCTGGTTGGCTTTGCACAGGGAGGCGGTGGCCGGGGGCTGCGTTTTAAGGCTCCAGGAGTAGCATTTGACTTTAAGGCCGGTCACACCTGCTTTGTTGCAGCTTTTGCGGGTGGGGATATGGGAAACCCGCCCATCCCAGCAGGACGTGGGAATATTCTGCCAGGGGTCGTCTGCACAAGATGTACATCCCCATCGTGCTTTACCGAGATAAATCCCAAATAGCACAAGGAGAGAGACTCAGAGGTTCTGTCTCTCGTGAGATACAGCAAAGGTGAAAAGACCAGGCCAAATTCAGCCCTGACACAGCTGCCACAGTGAAATTCCTGGATGTGCACCCACTTACACTGGGGCTCAGCTAGGCCTCCTGTGTTTTCAGCTGCGATTTGAAAGGGGATGGAGAGTTATGAGACAGAGGGATCCAGGGAGGTGGTTCCAGTTGGCAGGGGCTGCAGAGGAGAAGGCTCTTGCACCAGCCACAGGGAGGAGAGTGACAGAGGAGAGGCCGGGGCTGGAGGAGTGGAGAGAAAGCAGCTCGATGAAAGCTTTAACGTCACGCTCAGCGGTGCATTAAATCTCTCTGCAACTGGAGCCAAAGCTCTTTGCTTCACCAGCCTCACGCTGGATTTCCAATACCTCAGAACCAAGATGACTCTGCGTGGTTTCGATTGCGAGGCGTGCATTCCCCTGCCTCCCTACCGCTCCAAATCCCTCGCCTCGCGGAACAGCTCCGCCCTGGCAAGAGGATGGGATGGCTCTGACACAGGAAAGGTAGCCACAAGCCTCCTTACTTAGCCGCATTTTAACAATACGCTCCGGCAGGGAGCAGCATCAACTTTTGCCTCCCCCAGTACAGCTCCGGGGGGGTCACTAGATAACAACTCTCAAGCTAACGCCCCTCCCCACAATGCTGGCAGTCTGCATTCCCCCTGCAAAAGTCCTCCCCAGCCTGACACTGCATGTAGGTCAGTGTCACCAGGTCATTTCTTCTTAAAGGCGAGTTAAAGGATTTAAATAGAGAACAATGCTGCCTGCAGGGGAAGGGAACTTCCCAGCTTGGGGGCAGCAGGGTCGTGCCCCAGCTATCCGCACAACCCATGCAACAAGAGAGACCAAGGCATGACGCCAGGATGATTCGTTTGGCCTCCGCTGGGGTCACCATCTACTGGTAAACCCAGCGAGCAGCAGGAAGATGGTTTTGGAGCCCCCAAGCCAACCAGCTGCCCAGACTCTCCTGCATTTAGACAGCGCTGGGTAAGCGTTTCAGAGCCCCTGTAATGGGACCTGGCTGGGCATCCACCTCCAAACTCTCGCCCCCAGCAGCAGCTTGGGAAGTCCCATTGTCTGCCTCAAGCTCCAGGGACTGTCAAGTCCCACTAAACCCCTCACCTTAGAAACTGACTTGGAAGAGCCCCATTGTGGCAGGTTCTTACCTCTCCAGTGTCAGGTGGGGCCACTGCCTCAGTTTCCCCTCTGATACAATCTCCCTCTTGCTCTTAGTTTAATATAATCCTACAGCTAAATTACACTCCTCCCATGCTGGGCTAAGGAAAGTCCAAATGAAATCTCTCCCAGTCTGCCCTGGGTCACCAGGCCAGCCTGCTCCAGTCACTCCCCACTCTGTCTCCCAAAGACCTGCAGGAAAACCAACAGATACACACCCCAATCTCCTTTGGGGGCCAGTGCCCAAATCCCCAGTTGCTCACCCACTTTCTCCAGGGTCCCTGCAGGTCTACAGGGAACGAGAAGACCTCTCTGTCTGTTTCCCTTTGCAGAGAAGCCTGCAAGCCCTCCAGGATATTTCTTTCCATAGAGAAATCCACTCCCCCCCCATACCCACACACCCCCAAACCTTGCTTCTTCCTGCTCTCTTCTCTGTCCTGGGGGGGAAGAGTCAGACATCTGCTTATATCCTGCTTCCTCCTCCCAGCATGCCTGGCTATAATGACCTACCATTCCCAGTGGTCCTGGGAACTGTAAGTCCCAGTACGCCTGGGTTCTGGGTTTAAAATGAGAACAGGCTGTCCCGGGGCTGTAGCCTTAAAGGGCCAGGCCACCCTGCTGCATCCATGTTCATCCTAGTATGAGAAACAGAGGTGACCCTGCCATGCGTCCCTGCCACCGGCTCCTCTTCCCAAGCACCTGGCCCATGCTGCAGGGCTAGAGGGAAGACGCCAGGCCCGTGCAGTCTGCGAGTGCCGCAGCCCAAGGACCCTCCCCGCCCAGGGACTCACCCCCTCCCTCTTTGCTCGCAGGGCAAAGCCTCGGGGGATCCTGCTGGCAGACAGCGATGCAGAATCCTCCAGCGCCGGCTCCTCCGACGAGGAAGACGTCCTTGCAGCAGAGTCTTCTGGAGCCCTGGGAGAGAGGATCGTCCCCTCTCCTGCTGAAGGGTAAATAATTAATAATAAAATAGTAATAATAATCCCTAGCCCGCCTATAGCACTATCCCTCAGTAGATCTCAAAGCACTTTAAAAAAGAGGTCACAATCATCATTCCCATTTCACAGATGGGGAAACTGAGGCACAGGGCAGGTAAGTGACTTGCCCAAGATCCCCCAACGAAGCCATGGCAGAGTCATGACCCAGGTCTCCTGCATCCCAGTCAAACAACCCCCTCTCAGAAGAGGGGTCCCTCAGCTAGCCCTGCCTGTGGGGAGCCATTGGGAATCACAGCCACTAGACACCACACGATGAGCACAGGACGGCTGGCTGGCTGGCTAGATCATTGAGTCCGACGTCCTGCAAAGGCACGTTGTCGTCTCCCCGATGAAGCTATTAGGGAAATCTAGAAGGAGAAGAGTTGTAGGAGTGTGAGAGTCTCACACCTGCAGCGCCTTCTGCTGGATGGATTTCCGTGTCCTGGGAGCCACGGAGAAGGGTGGCCTGTTCCTGCTGGAGGACTGTCGCAGTGTCATGGACCGCGGGGTGGGGGGGTTCTACAGGGAGTGAGAGGTGCCCCCAGGACGAATGGGGCGGGACCGAGTGAGGTGAGGCCCAGCTTAGCCCCCTGCCTTGGAACAGCCACCCCTTTTTCAGGCTGACGCTGACTCTCCTCTTCCCCCTCCTTAGCCACGGTGGCGGCAACAGCACCAGCCGCAAGATCCTGCGCTTCGTGGATAAGATCGCCAAGTCCAAGTACTTCCAGAAGGCCACTGAAAACGAATTCATCAAGAAGAAGATCGAGGAGGTGTCCAACACGCCGCTGCTGCTGACTGTGGAAGTCCAGGAGCTGGCCGGCACCTTGGCTGTGAACATTCCTCCACCCCCGACAGACCGAATCTGGTAGGAGCGCCCTTGTGTCCCGCCACGCGGTGATTCGCCGCGGAGCCCGGCTTCTACTTCCCAGAGCTTAGTGGAACATGGTCGGCGTTTCGGCCTGAGATTTAGGATTAGGGAACTCAACGTGGGCAGAAATAGTCTCCCAAAATGGGGACTGGATTGCTCGGGGGATTGGGCCACACACGTCACTCTGTTCCCATCTAGGTCATGGGTTCAAAACCAGCACCAGGTAGTGCTAGTGACCAAAATCTCTTATGGTCTGATGGCTGTTCAGTGGGTCTCAGCCCCCCTCTAATGGACAAGTGTCCAAAACTGGTCCTTTCGCTGGCAGTGTCAGCAGAGAGGCCAACAGCTGTATGGGCCACGGAGACTGCACTCCCCGGTCACCAGGCCACGTCTGCAGGAGCACAAGGGAGTTTGTGATGGTCTCTGCTTCCTTCCTTCCTTCCCCCTCCAGGTACAGCTTCCGAATCCCTCCCCAGCTGGAGCTGAAAGTCCACCCAAAGCTGGGCGAGCGGGAAGTCACCTTCATCCACGTCACGGAATGGATTGAGAGGAAGCTGCAGCATGAATTCCAGGTACCTGCTCCCAGAGCACTGGGAGAGGAATGATGAGTGCACTGGGGATGGATCAGAACCAAGGAGGGGACAACTGGGACCTAAACAATGTAAAGATGGGCCTGCAAAGTCTGGGGCCAGATGTTGCAAACCTCAAGTTTGGGCAGTGTTTAGATCCAGGGTTTTGATTCATGTAAAGGAAGGCGATAGAGTTTGGGCATCTCCAAATTCAGGGGTGTTCAGGCCCAAGTTTTGGTTCAGGCCAATCTGGAGAGAGCCGAAACCAAACCGGACTCAGGCCTCTTTGGAAAACACGAGTTAAACTTTTTAGGGGTTTGATTCAAATCAATGAAGTGCTCCAAGAGCCGCTGCTCTTGTAGGATTTCCCACCCAGTTGAAACCCAGAAGGCGCTGGTGAGACAGCCTTGGCTCCTGAGCCGACCAGCCTGATTCTCATCCCAAAGAGATTCAGCCAAGTTCAGCTCCTAGGGGCTTCTCCAAGAGTTTGAAGGAGCTACATGCTTCGAGTTATTCTCTCTTTTGCAATCCTTGTTAGAGCTGTTATCTATCTACCTTTTATTCTTAGGCTTCTGGTCAGAGACCATTGGCAAGTCCTAGGTGGAAAGATCTGCTGAAAGTTCCCAAAGCCCCCTGCACCAGCATGATCTGCTGGGATTTTAGTGTCTTCTTAACCAGCTAGGAAGGGCAGAGGTTTGAGAACTTGTTGCCAGTTTCCTGCGCAGCACCCAACCCTGACTCTAAGCATGGCCAACCACATCAAGGAAAAGCCATGTCTTCTTGTCTTGTCACATCTATGGTCGTGTACATTTGCTGAGGACATGGTCAACTGCTAAACAGCACTCAGTCGCCATGGGAAACAGGACCTTCTGATCCCAAACAGGCTTCTGCCCGGTGAGCTGAAGGAGATGCTCCATTGGGTTACGGCTCTTGTTGGTCTTTAGCCACTAGGTAGGGGGAAAAAACCCTTATAACCCTGGGAGGGCTGAGTCCAGCCAGCAGAGCTGCACGTAGGCATTAGCCACTCCATTACACCTCTGCTTATCGTAAGCTGCATCCCAGGTTCTGAGCCCCAGTGGGATGGTAGCAACAGGTACCAATCAGCCCTTCAGAGCTCCCAGCTTTGTCCCTCTGAAGGTTTTTTTCATGCCATGGTGTTAGTTTTGTCCAATTTCCTTTTTTCAGAAAATTTTAGTGATGCCAAACATGGATGATCTCATCATTCCCATCATGCACTCCGGCTTGGACCCCCAGCCCCCCATGGAGGGGTCCTTCAAGGACCTTCCAGCGGATAGTGAGAAGTGGCTCTGAAAAGTGACCCACTGGCTGGGTCAAGACACTTGGCAGAACTCTGGAGGATTTGCGGAGATGCCCAGCTAACCAGGGCCTGGCCACCAGTCACCACACAGGAGCCAAGACACTGATCTGAAATCGCCGGGTTCATCTCTCCACCTCATCTTCAGCATCCCCCAGCCCAGCAAAGGAGCCTCTTCTTCAAATATGGTACAGCACATTAAGGACAGAAACATACACCCACGGGGGGGGAGCAAGTTGGAGTCACCCAAGCATACAAAACTCCAGGTAGCTCATCCATCACCACCAGGTTCCTCTGGATTAACACAACTCCCTTGTGGCCAGGTGGGCATCTTCTGTGCCAGCCGGGGCAGGAACTTGCTCGGCAATGTCTGCTTTACAAAGGGGGATGCAAGAAACCCCAGGGAAGGGGGAAGCCTGAGGTCCGAGGAGTGTTAATCAGACGTTCCGATCAGAAATGGTCCACGCTTATTGCATCAGCACTGGACATCCTTTAAACAGGCAGCCGGGTCTGCCAGGAAAACTGCAGGCAGGAAATGAACTGAAACACACACACAAAAACCCATAACCCCCATTGCCCCTACAAGTGTTTTATTGTACTCTGAGTCTCACCTCCACGCAGCAGGCAGAGAGAGAGAGAGAGAGAGTGTGTGTGTGTGTGTCTGTGACAGGCTGCTTTGTATCTGTGTCTGGACACATAACAGTGATGTTACCTGGCTCTGACAGCCCCCAGCCCGGGGGAGGGGAGGACCATGTGCCCCTCAGCCTGGGGAGGAGCACGTGGGAGGTACAGGCAGGGATGCACAGCCCTGCTCCTGGCCGGGCAATGGCTATCACAGAGGGTTACTTGAAGGGGGAGAGTGGGGAAAGCGGCCATTTGATGGTAACCAGGCAGCAGCAGTGCGGGGAGGGACTGAAACAGTCACATGTCAAAATCCACCGACTGTTCCGTCAGGCGAAGTTGGGGCAGAGGGTAGGGACGTGGGGGTGAATCCCCCAGTACCTAAGGGGTGGGGAGCCTGGGGGGGAGCGCTCAGTATGTCAGGGAAGGGAGCGGAGGGGAAGTCCCATGAGCCTCAGAGAGAGAGCGAGAGCGGCTTGTAGACAAAAAGAGAGGCAGCATTGTCAGCTGCCCAGGTTCAGCCCGTCCTGAGCTCATGCCCTCAGCCCAGGCAGTGCACCCTGCACCTGGGGAAAGCGGAGGCCATGGGAATGCCTGGGCACGAGGCCCCGTGCAGGTCAGGGCTCGTGGCAGCACCTCTAATAGGTCAAAAGCAGGGGAGGAGACAGCAACAGCCCTCTTCTCCCATCCCAGGCCCAGGGGAGCCCCCAAATGGAGGACTGGAGTGAGCCAGCCTCACTGGGGATCAGGAAGCCGGTGGAGCGGAGGTCGGAGGGAGATCGAGTGGTGTTTGTCCTCACTGACGCTCACCAACATTGCGCCCTGAGTCCATCCTGCCCTGGGAGTTACCCCTGATGGGGGCATTAGCAGGAGGAGCCTGGGCTCCCTTGGTATTGAAGCCTCACTGCACGAGGCCTGTGCCCCACTGAAGCTGGCCCCCTCTGCCTTGCAGTGAACGAGGCAGAGAGAAGTAGCCTCCAACCGGCATTTTCGTTTGCTCCATGCTTCCTCGCTGTGGCGCATTTCAGGAGAGACACATCTCAGCCGCCAGCAACACCACAAGCATCTGAAAACACCAAGAGGACCAACCCTGCGCCGGGCAGCGATGGAAGGCGCCCGTCTGGACGACAGCACGAGGCACAAAGTGGGACCATTTGATCCTCCATGCAATAAAAGTAACCGATTCTGTCAAGTAATGTCACGGCACCGCGTTAAAACAAAGGGCTTTGCAGGCCAGGTGGATGTGTAAGAGAGAAGAGCTGAACTGAACTAATAAAGTTTGCATTCATCCACCAGGGATTCAGGCTGGGATGTGTTTGTTGTTATATTTATTGTCCTTCGTGTCTATATTGCCATTTCAGTGTGGCTTTTCTTTATAGCCACTCACTAAAGACCAGGATGTAGAACTCCCTATCCATGGTCCATCTAGCCCAGTAGCTCATCTTCCAACAGGGGCCGGTGCCAGATGCTTCAGAGGGAGTGAATAGAAAAGGGTAAGATATTGAGTTATCCATCCCCTCTTGGCCAGTCCCAGCTTCTGGTAGGCAGAGGTTTAGGGACACCCTGAGCCTGGGGTTGTGCCCCTACCATCTTGGTGAAGAGCCATTGATAGACCTGTCCTCCAAGAACTTATTTCTGAACCCAGTTATACTTTTGACTTTCACAACATTCCCTGGCAATAAGTTCTATAGGTTGATTCTGTGTTCATAGAATATCAGGGTTGGAAGAGACCTCAGAAGATCATCTAGTCCAACCCCCTGCTCAAAGCAGGACCAATCCCCAGACAGATCTTTGCCCCAGATTCCCTAAATGGCCCCCTCAAGGATTGAGCTCACAACCCTGGGTTTAGCAGGCCAATGCTCAAACCACTGAGCTATCCCTCCTGTGAAGTATAGGTTACATACCAGTTAGTAGTTTTGCAATTTCACAAATGAGTTCCTTCAGAACTCTTCCGTGAATCCCATCTGGTCCTGGTGATGTATTACTGTCGAATTTATCAATTTGTTCCAAAACCTCCTCTATTGACACCTCAGTCAGGGACTGACTTCTTCGAGGGCTCCATTAGCACCTCGATCATCCTGTGACACCACTGATTGTTTGGCAGCCTTCTTGCTTCTGATGTACTTAAAAAAAAAATTTTTGCTGTTAGTTTTTGAGTCTTTGGCTAAATGCTCGTCACATTCTTTTTTGGCCTGCCTAATCATACTTTTACACTGCACTTGTCAGAGTTTATGTTCCTTGCTATTTTCCTTGGTAGGATTTGACATCCACTTTTTAAAACATGGCTTCTTGTCTCTAACTGCCTCTTTTACTTTGTTGTTTAGCCACGGTGGCTTTTTTTTTTGGTCCTCTTACTATTTTTTTTATTTGGGGGTAGACATATTGTTTGAACCTCTATTATGGTGTTTTTCCAAAAGTTTCCATGCAGCTTGCAGGCATTTCACTCGTGGGTTTTTTTTTATTTCCATTTAACTAGCCTCATTTTTGTGTAGTTGCCCTTTTTGAAGTAAAATGCTACTGTGGTGGGTTTCTTGGGTATTTCCCCCCCCATGAAGGTAAATTTAATTACATTAGGGTCATTATTACCAATCGGTTCAGCTATATTCACCTCTTAGACCAGATCCAGTATACCACTTAGGACTAAATCAAGAATTGCCTCTCCCCTTGTGGGGTCCAGAGCTAGCTGCTCCAAGAAGCCGTCATTAATGGCATCTAGAAATTTTACCTCTGCATCCCGTTGTGAGGTGACATGTTCCCAGTCACTATGGGCATAGTTGAAATCCCCCATTATTATTGAGTTTTCTGTTTTTGTAGCTTCTGTAATCTTCCCAGGGATTTCACAGTCACCATCACCATCTTAATCATGTGGTCAGTAGAATATTCCTACGGCTATACTCTTACTGTTCAAGCATGGACTTCCTATCCATAGAGATGCTATGGTATTGTTTGATTTATTTAAGATTTTTACTGTGTTTGACTCTATGCTTTCTTTCATATAGTGTCACTCCCCCACCAGCGCGATCTGCTCAGTCATTCCTCTATATTTTGTACCCTGGTATTACTGTGTCCCATTGAGTAACATTGTTCCACCAAGTTTCTGTTATGCCTATATATCAATATCCTCATTTAATGCCAGGCACTCAAATTCACCGATTATATTATTTAGACTTTCTTGCATTGATATACCAGCACTTATAAAATGTGTCAATATTTAGTTGTCTGCCTTCATGTGATGTAATTGAATGGGATTCTTTTTTATTTGACTGTTTCTCTTCCATTTCTACCTGTACTTTACCAACGTACTAGGATATAGAGTATCCCCTTTAATAAATCCACCCTCTCAAGGGATGTGTCTGTCCGAACCACATGGTCCTCCCCACCTGTCGGCTTCCCCCAGCCCTTAATTTACAAACTATTCCCAGCTTTGGCTGTTTCCCAACTCTCCAATCTATGTACCTTGGTTTACTTGTGTGTAAAATGGGAATAATATTATTTCCTTACCTTTTATGGAGTGGACATGAAGTATTACCGACGACTTTGCGAAGTGGGTTGAAGTCCTCTGAATAGATCCAGGGCTATCTTCCCTCTTCCCGAGCTAGTATCACAGAGTTCAAACAGCGGCCTAATCTCGCACCATTCAGACTGGGAACAAGGCGTAAATTGGTAATGGTCAGAGTAATTAACCATGGGAACAATTTATGCAGGGTCATGGTGGATTCTCCATCACTGACCATTTTTAAATCAAGATCGGATGTTTTTTTAGATCTGCTCTAGGAATTATTTGGGGGAAGTCTCTGGTCTGTGTCCTACTGAAGGTCAGACTAGATGATCGTAATGATCCCTTCTGGCCTTGGAAGCTATAAAATCTATGATCATGGCTCTGAGGGGCCACGCTAGGGTGGACCCTGCCATTCAAACACAAGGGAGAGGTTTTTGATTGCTCAGCGTTCCTTTTCAGAGAATAATGAGCCAATCTCCTCTCCTGTTCTCTGCTCATTTTGTTCTGTTCTAGCCGGGTGCCAGCCCGGCGTGGGGCTCTGTAACGATTTGTGACAGGTGATGACGCTGTCCCAGCCACGTTCACGTCTCATCGTCCCCAGCAAAGGCCTGTGACAGGCAGCGATGCAGACGGACAATGCTGCATCTTCTGGAGCCCCTGCAGCAGGAAAGTGCCTGCCTGCCTTCCCTTGTAATCAGCTGGGTAAAATGTCAGCTAGCGACAGTGCAGGAGGGAGCCAGAGCCCTCCCCCGCCCTCCCTCCTGAGGCACGTGAACACAAATCGCTTTAGACTAGTCCTGCATGAAAGGACATCTCTCTCGCCCTCCCAATCGGTACCAATGGGACCTTCCCCTCCTTCTGCAATTGGCACAATCCTGAGCCCCTGCTAACGGCCCCATCTCCCCATTTGTACAATGGATACTTCCCCCCTCCCTTGAGATCCAGGGATGAGTAGCTCATAGATCCATGGGGTTAGAAGGGACCATCTTGTCTTACCCCCTGCCAAGATGCAGGATTTGTTGGGTCTAAACCATCCAGGACAAATGCTCTCCAGCCTCCTTTGGAAAACCTCCAGTGAAGGAGCTTCCACGACCTCCTGAGGCGTCTGCTCCATTGGCCGACTGTTCTTACGGTTAGGGAGTTTTTCCTGAGATTTAATCTAAATCTGCTGTGCTGTAGTTTGAACCCATCGCCTCTTGTCCTGCCCTCCGTGGCGAGAGAGAACAACTTTTCTCCATCCTTTTTATGGCAGCCTTTCAAGTATTTGAAGACCGCTCTCATGTCCCCCCTTAATCTCCTCTTTTCCAAACTAAACACACCCTGTTCCTTCAGCCTTTGCTCGTCTGGCTGCATTCCATCCCTTTGATCATCTTCGTCGCTCGCCGCTGGATCCTTTCCAGTTTCTCCACCTCCTTTCTATAAGTTGGTGACCAAAACTGGACACAGCCCTCCAGCTGAGGCCTAACCAGCGCCGAGTAGCGCTGGGCAAGTGCATTACTAGCCTCCACAGAGCATCTGAAGCAGGGGACGAGGAGTCCTGGGGAACTTCTTCCTCTCCACTGCTGCTGTCTAGGAAAAGCAGGTTCTTCAAGGAATTCATCTAGTTTCAACTTCCAGAAAAAAAGTATCCCCTCCTTGTTGGACCCGTTTTTCTGGAAGTTGAAGCAAGACAGGAAATAAGGTGTACATTTTTAACAGTGAAGGTAATTAATCATTGAATACCTTACCAAGGGTCGTGGGGGAGTCTCCATCACTGGCAATTTTTCAATCAAGACTGGATGTTGTTCTAAAAGCTCTGCTCTAGGAATGATTGTGGGGACGTTCTCTGGCCTGGGTTATCCAGGAGGTCAGACTAGATGATCACAATAGTCCCTTCAGGCCTTGGAATGTGTGAATATGCAGTCCACTGAAGTCACAGGAAATGTACTTGCTTCCGCCCAGGCTGAATTTTGTCCCTGGTCACATACACAGACAAAGCTGTGGTGCATATTATCATGCTGAGCCAAATTCTGCTCTCAGCTACACCAGTGTAAATCTGGAGTAGCGCCAATGAGGTCAGTGGAGTCACTCTGGATTCATAGATCAGTGTAGTCAGAAGCAGACCGGGACTGATACTAGCGAATCAGACAGAGTAAAAATCCACTTCACTAGCCTTGTCTGACCCCTCCATCCTTCTGGCCTTGGAATCTGTGAAAGATGTAATCATCCTGGCCAAACGAGGCAGGGCAGAACCAGCCTTGCTGACATGCCCAGGTTTTCCAGGCCTTACAGGATTCATCTGTGCCAGGTCTTCTTTTCCTTTCCTGGAACAGATGCCAAACACTGGGGCCTTGATCGGACAGGGATTTCTCCTGAGCACTGAGGAGGACGGGGAAGCCTGGTCAGATGGGGTCTCACCTGGGAGGGAAAAAGCAAAGGCAGCATGTCAGTTGCAGATAAAATCCCCCAGCTGGTGCTCCCGGTAGAGCAGGAGTGACTCTGACGTGCCTCTTCTGCAGCTTTCTGGAGGATTCCCCCCACTCCTGGCTGTGCCCAGCCTAGCAGGAAGGATGGGAGAACTCGGTGACCTGAGGACAGACTTTGGGCCCAAGTCTCCATCCACGGAAGTCGATAGCAAAACTCCCACTGACTTGAAAAAGGGTCAGTGAGCTAACGAATCCCAGAGCGGCCTCATTAGGCCCACCATAAACAGCCCTGCGTGGAGCGGTGCAGTCACCTCACTTCTGCGACCAGCCAGGTGTAAACGGCTTCTCCTCGCACTGCCAGCAGGGGTAGTGCACAACTGATGCCTTGTATCTCAGAGCGCCAATGGCCATTCCCTAGACAGCTCGAAAGAGTTAGAGGACAGGACCTAGGGGATGTTCCTAAGTCACAACAGACCCCTATACAGCTCAGCTAAGAAAAGGCATCTCCAGGTGTCGGCATCTCCAGGTCTCACTGGACCAATTTCCCCCGTGACTGTCCTCTCGGCAGCCTGTGGATATCAATACATGGGGAGAAGACTCTGGGATTGACTGATACCAAACTCTCCTTACACCAGACACCGATAACAGAGGCTAGTTTAAGCTTATTAATAACGGCGCCAGAAGAAAGACACAACGGCTGAGGCCTGGTTTGAAGTCCCTTTATTGGAGGTGCCAGGTTAAGGTGGCCATGTGTATTTCAATCCTCTACAATTCTTCCTGGGATTCTGGCTTCTCCTTCACCAGGTGTTTCTTCTGGGGGCCCTAAAACACAAGTGAAATGGTGAGAAGAAGAGATCCCATTGCCACAAGCTGATGAGTTCAAGATCCACATTACAAGCCTTCCCCAAGTGTGACCTAGAGAGGCAGTCGGTGAGCTGGACGCGGTGGAATGTCTATTCAGACGTGACCCCTTTTCACTGCACAAGGCTTGCAACACGAGCTGTTCATGTCTATTCCCTGGCCGCTAACTCTCAGCTCTCCTCCTGAACGGCAGCAGCTGCGTAGCTGTGGGCTCTAGAAACCCTCCTAACCCTGGAGGAATGAGGGTAATGAATTGCCCGTCCCTGAGCTGGCAGTTTGCTTAGCTGAGCAGCATGGAAAGTTGGCCTATGTGCTTCCAAGACCGGTTTGCTACTGAGCCCGGCAAGCTGGCCTGGGGTGATGGGGAAGATTGAGTGGTAAAGTAATTATATTGATTACACTATTAGAGCATCATGACTGTGAGCGGCTAGATGAGGTTGTGTCAGGAGAATTTCCTATACAATCCCCTGTTTCAGGAGGTTGCATATGACAACTCCTTCTGAGCAGGATTTTGGAGCAGAAGGGGTTTCTGGTTTGGGTTACCATCAAGGGGATAGATTCTCAGCTGGTTACATCAGCGGAGTCAATGGAGCTACACAGAGTTACACCAGCTGAGGACAGGGTCCCAGCCCTTCTAGTTTACAAGAGTGGGAGGAAATGGTGGTTTGGGGGCTGTTGTTTTGCTTCGGCCCAGCTAAATGTTACTGAATTAAATTAAAATGTGGGGAAGGTTCTGCTGCTTTAAAATAACGAGCTTAATGGAGCAGTCTTCCTGTGGCCACTTAAGACTTAATCAATGTCACCGTGCTGCCAGCCTGGCCACTCAGAGGCGACAGCAGGGACAGAACTCACATCTTCCTGCTCCAAAAGTTCAACCCCCTAGCACATGAGCAAAAGGAGAATCTCCAGCAGTGGTTAGTGCAGAAGCTACAGCCCTGTGCATTAACCTCCAGCCATCCCGAGAGTGATGTGAAGGGGTTTCATAGCCAGTCCTTCTGACCTGGAGAGAAGTTAAACACATGTGAAACTGACTAGCCTAGTAGTCAGACGGCCAGATCCAAACCTGGTTTAAATCGGCATCGCACCATTGGAGCCAGGCTGATTCACACCAGCTGTGGCTCTGGTCCACTTCGTATCTAGTCAATTTCACTTTCGGATTGCTACCACAGCACAAGGTGGTGGCGGGCTGGGGGGCAAACTCTATAAAGGAATGACTGTCTGGTTTTTTGGTTATAAACCTGTTTCCGCTGGGATTTTTAAAAGGTACCTGATTTGGGCATTGAAAAGCTTATTTAAACAAAATCCCAAATATGAGGCCAAATCTGACCTGACCTTTTTCCTTTAAAAACATTAAAAGTTTAAGGCAATCCAACCAAATCAAAGACATGTACAATTCCAGAGTGAAAGACACCATATGTCTAACAAGATGCTGCCAATTTAACGGCTTGTTGAATGCATCCCACTGTGGGTGCAAACTGGCTGACCATATGGTGCATTATTTGCTGGCTTTGGCTGGCTTGTATGACTCTCTCAACCATCATGTTCCCTCCTTAGCATTGTTTCTGGCAGCTGAACTGCCTTTTATGCAAGACAGTCCTGTTCATTCGTTTGGTGGTCTTTATTTTCTGGGCCAGGCCCTCAGCTGGTGTTAATCGGAGCAGCTCCTTTGAAATCGATTGAGCTAGGTTAATTGACACCAGCTGAGAACCTTGAGAGAATTCACTCACCATGAAAGCTCTCTTCTCTTGAGCAGTCTGGAAGCAGCCGTGGCCAAACTTGGAAGTGGTATCAATGAACTTCAGTTCGATGGGTTCCAGAGCCCGACGGCTGCTGTGCACCAGAAGGGACTGGAGAGGAAAAGTCACAACACATTAGGCTTATGTTTAACCAGAGATTTGAAAGCATACTTTGATGTGAGTGGAGTTAAGACATTTCACGCACATCCATCAGCCAATCACTCCAGCAACAGTGGTTTCCTCGGAGACACACCCAGAGTAGCATGACTTTGAGTGTCATTGCTTCTCAGTGCCCACTTCGAACTGGAACAAAGTAGCCGAGTGTGTCAGATCATGCAAGGATCGCTTCCAATGAACGGCAAAACGGTTCCTAAGGGAGACGAGACTGGCTGAACTGAAACTGGAAACACCGTTAGCAGCGAGAATGGCCTGGCAACACACCTCTCCGGGAAACGGCCCCCTGGAAAATCACTACATGACTCACAAAGTCAGCTCCTTCCTTACGTGTGCGCAGCCTCGGCACTGAATTTCGAAGGGGGGAGGAGTTTACCTTTCTGAGAGTGAGCACACGTTTCTTAGTGCCCATGACGCAGCCCTTCAGCATGAGGAAATCATTGTTGACTGCACCGTAGTGAGGAAATCCACCCTGTGGGGAAAGGCAGAGGTTGGGATTGCAGTAGTGAGATGTGTGGTTAACAGATATGCATCAGCAAGTGACATTAGCTGTAGCAAAGCTGGGTATTTATTATTTAATTATTAATCATCCTAATTATTAACTAACCATTAATATGCTTTGCGCTTATCATACACAGCGCAGCCCGCCCGTGAGGTCTACAAATACTAGTATCATTTTACACGGGGACAAGCTGTCACAGAGGATAGAGCTGGCAGCAATTTTTTGTTCAAAGCCGTTTTTTAAAAAATGGGAAATTGACTTTTTGTCCAAACTGACATTTCCAACTTTGATGAGATTTTTCTGGGTTTTTGCTGACAAACCAAAAACCTGTAAGGCAAAAAACGCCAGCTGAAAACAATTGTTTGTTGTTGTTTTTGGGGTGTGGAAAAGCAAAACCTCTGCAGCTTTTCGTTACTAAAAAGAAAACAAAACAAAAAGGAAGACAATCAAAATCTGTATGGCCAGAAAAAATATTTCCCAACCAGCTTTTCCCCAACAGAAACCATAAGTGATTTGTCCCAGGCCACGTCTCTGGTCAGTGGCAGAGTCGGGAATGCAGGAGTCCCAGCTCCAGCCCCACCACTTCCAATTTCTTTAGCCCTTTTACCAGCGGCGTGATCATCTTCTCGGTGATGTCGTAGTTTGTCGCGGCGCTGTTCTTCACTATTTTGCCATCTTGTACGTGGACCCCACGGCCAATACGGTAAATCTGGGTGAGAACCCAGGTTGAAATGGAGTTAATGGCTTTAGGCCACATTTGCAAACAAAGTGTCACAAACTGAGTACAAAAAGCAGAGATGCCGGGTTGGGACAAAACTCATAGGCTCATCTCAGATGTCGTCAGCATGCGATGGATAAAGCACATCCCCGCCCCTGGGCACAGATCACTGGGTCTGGACGGTGCCTAGCACAATGGGGTCATGGTAAGTGACTCAGACTCCTGGGCACTATGGTAATAAAAATAACACCACCAAACGAAGCCCTAAATTCCCTCCTGCCCTGAAATGATATGCATGACAGAGAGACAGGACAGGAGAGGGAAGGGTGCTCGAAAGAAGGAGAAGCCGCACTAGGCCCAAGGGAGGTGTCGCACCGGTGCCATACCTTCTTGTTGAGCTCCGTGCGATGGTGGTAGCCCTTCTGGCCAGCCCGGGCAATGGAGTAGCCCACCCGGGCTGGATGCCAGGCTCCAATGCAGGCGACTTTGCGTAAGCCTTTGTGAGTTTTCCTTGGGAGCTTCTTGGCATGCCAGCGGCTGGTCACCCCTAGGAAAGCAGGACAGGATGATGCTGTCAGAGGAGCCCAGGGGGACGGGTGCTGGTGCCTCAGAGCCAGAAATCAGAGCAAGCGTCTGTGAGGTTTGTCTTATGTTGCATCTCAAGTTATGAGAAGACGGTGGGTCAGGTTGAGGCAAACAGCCATTTTCAGAATCGGGGGCCCATGGACGGAACTGTACTCGCTCCGCATTAAACTGACTGGACTATGGTGTGTCTCCCCCCCACTGGTTTTGTCAGCACTGAAATGACTTTTTGTCCTTATTTTGTTTACTTCAGATTACAGCAAACCAAGTGCCCTTAGGGCTCCCATGGGAACTAAGCCCATAACTAATGACAGGGCATTTTGAACCAGGTAAATGGAACCAAATCTGCTAAAAAGAGAACAGACGTATGGGCACAAATCCAGCGACTCTTTGGTGTCCCTCATGAAATGAGCTGGGGGGCTCTCAGTCTGGCTGCTGTTCAGACTACTTCTCAAGGACGACCACCAATACTGGCACTGATTGTCCCCAGCGTTGGTCGTCTCGGCTGTGAGGCCGAGGATGAAATGAGGGAATGAGAAATGAACTCCCCTCTTGTCCTCTGGAAGAGGATCCCCAGGACATGGGGGGATTGCCGTGTACAGTATGTGGGACACCCGCACTACCACTGCCTCTGCTGTACCTGCTCCGGGAATAGGCATTTCACCGACACTAAAAACAATGTTTTAAAGAAATGTACAGTCCTAATAAACTGGAGTCTGTTCTCCTCTGGATGTCACACAAGGGGAAGCTTCTATGCATCAATGTTAATTATTCACAATGACACATGGATTCTTCACTGTGTTTAATTGAGAATTACTATTAATTAGATGAGGTCAAGAAGCCGTGTCTTGACAATGACAGATTAGTAAATAATTACTATGAGTAATAATATTAAGTACTCCGCACTCGTATGGCTTTTTCATCCATAGATCTTGAAGCACTTGCCACACTTGTCAGTGTTGCTATCCCCATTCTACAGATGGAGAAACTGAGGCACAGAGAGGGCAAGCGACTGGCTCAGGGCCACAGAGTGAGTCGATCTGAGCACTGGGATTATAATTTAGGTCTCCCGACTCCCAGTCCTGTGCTCACTCCACTACAAAACGGTCTCCCCCAAGAGCATCAAGGAGGCCCCACACCACAATGCCCTTGCAATGCGTAAGCACCCCTCTGCCCAGCCTCCTCAGAGGATCCATGCCAAGCCCCATGGCAAAGGGCCCTCCCTCCCCCTGTACCTTTCATCCCGCGCCCCTTGGTCACCCCGATGACATCGATCGTTTCGTTCTGGCTGAAGACCGTGTGCACAGAGACCTGCTTCTCCAGCTTCTCGTGAGCCCAGTCCACCTTGTCGGCCACCGTCCCGCCGTTCAGCTGAATCTCCATCACGTGGGCCTTCTTCTGACGTAGAGGGAGCAGCTTCATCTGCATTGGGCAGCGAGGGCCAAGAAATGACACCAGGCCTGTGGGTGTGAACGTGTTCCCAGGGGCAATATCCCTGAGTGCTGGGAGGAGGAGACAGGGCCCGCTTGGACGCAAGCGGGCTGTTTGCGGTTTAGTCTGCCTGAGTCTAGCTAATCTGTCTACCCAAGGGTACGTAAAGCACCCACTCACCGTGCTGTCTCCCCAGCAGCGAAGCCCTAGACATGGCATTTCAGGGTCTCTTGCTTTTATTATATCTCAGCATGGCTGCAGACTCCTGGCTGGGGACGGGGAGAACAGCACTCACCCGGGGGCGGGGTCCTTTCGCCCCGGGAAAGAGCGAGGCAAGGAGGTGGCACCTGGCTTTACTCTCCCACCACCCCAGCCAGGCAGCAGCATGAACAGGACTCTGAGGGAGCTGCCTTCAGCCCCTGCAGCTTGGGGACAAGGCAGCCTGAGAGAGAGAGAGAGAGAGAGGGGATGGAACTGAGAGAGGCAGAATCCGAGAGGGTCCTCCACAAACTAAATCCTGACGGGGAAAAATAACCCATCAAGCCTTGGTGTGACTGAGGCACATCCAGTGCACACACTCACTGAGCACACGCATGCGCACACACTTGCTGAACACACACACACCTTCACTAAGCATCCATCCCCATGTGTGCGCACACATCTATATATGCATGCGCACACAGCATATATGTACACACACACTCATTAAGCACACACGCACACGCTCACTAAGCATATATCCCCCATGTGTGCACACATCTATATATGTACACATGCACACACAGCATATATGTACACACACACATACACTAAGCACACGTCTCCCATGTATGCACACACAGCATATATGTATACACACACACACATACACTAAGGACACCCACCCTCCCACATGTACACACACTCTCACTAAGCACACACATAGCATACATGTGCACCCACGTGTACCCACACACACTAAACTCAAACACACACACACTTTCACTAAGCACACACACTCGCCAAGTGCAAACACACACATTCTCACTGAACGCACCAACACGTGCACACCAGGCATGGGTGCACGCACACACACACACACACACACTCACCCAGCATGCCATCAGGCTACGTGGTGATTGGCACAAGCTGCATTTCTGTAGCATGGGTTATTACTAGTTCCTAGGAAGCAGGCCTTCCCCTTCCCCACCCACCATCAGAAACACGTGTTCAGCTCCTGACCACGCTGCTACTATTGCCAGCTGAGATGCTGTTTCACGCTTAACCGGAATCCCAGAGAACAAAACACTACGACATGCCATGTGCACCCCCGACTAAGCACGGCGTGGCTAGGAACAGAGCGACGCCCACCCTTCCAGGGCCAGCCGGGGACAGACATGGAAACTGGGCTCTGCAGAGAACCCTCTGAGCCCGGGGCTAGCTGGATGGATTTTAACAGGAGCTGAGCTGTGTGTGTCACTGGAGCTCACCAGCTGTGCAGCAGCTGCGTGGATACGGCCACAGGGACTCGCAGGGGCAGTCCCCCTGTCTCCAACGGGACTGTTCAGAGGCGCACGTGCAGCAGACTGGGGGCTCGTCCGGCAGCGTTTTGTGCTTTCGGCCTGTATTTCCACCCACCGTGGGCGGCGTTCTCCTCTCCCCGGCCTCAGCAGCACTTGCCAGCCCCACCAATGCAGCTCAGATCGATGCAATCCCACAAATGGCCATGTGACCAGCCCTCGGCCCCCCAGGAAGATCCCCTCCTCACACAGTGCTAGACGGCAGCGCTGCGGCGTCACATCACCTCCCAGCGCCGGTGTCGCATCCCACTTTTCAAAAATCAGCGGGTAGTGATGGCGGCAGCCCGGGCCTATCCGTGTCGTGTGGCCAGACACAACTTTAGACCTGCCGTGGCGAGCTGACAAGCCCGAACTAGCCCAAAGGGCCCTCGGGCCAGCCAAGATCCTCCTGGGCTCTGAGGAGTTGAGAGCTCCCTGAGGATCCCAATTCAAATAGCCCCTGACTATCCAGTAGCTCTGGCATCTGGCAAACCCTTCCCTGCGGCCAGGATCACAGGTTATTTTTACCCCATCACCTGACACCAGTTGCTAGCGTTACACCGTTCACTGAGGGGCTTGGGACCAATGCCTGCTTCCTCCCAACGAACTTGTGAGTGCCTCTGGCACTGCCCACTGCAAGCCCTGTGGCTTCTCCAGGGTCCCAAGCCGCAGCAAGGAGATGGAAAACTCCAGGCCCAACCCTTCCACAGCAGCCGGGGTGTCAGTGCCAGGCTCCTGGGCGAATCCCAGTGTAGAGACTTCCATTGTGCCCGTTGGATTCCCCCTTGCACTTTCAAAAGGACGAGGTTACTCTTTGATAAGTGGCTGCAACGTCAGTATGCACCTCCTGCAGCGTGCACATACCGCAGCTCCAGCACCCACTAACCCGCCTGCCACTTCAAATCCTGCACCAGTGACTAGAGGCCCCAGCCAACAAGACCCTCCATTCCCCCCCAGTGATGAGAAGTGCCCCGATTCCCACCTGCTAGTTGCTCTCGGCTTCCAAGCCCTCGCCCCACTCCAACAGGCTATTGGGATCAAGTCCCACACCCTGTGTGAAGTTCTGACCTGAGTGTGGACGATGACTCGAATGACCTTGCAGTACTTCTTCATGGCCGCAAAATCCTTCTCTAGCTGTTTCTTCCCGTCCTTGTCCTGCCACTTTATGCAGTACCTGGTGAAGGCCTTCTTCTTGCTCTTGTGCCTAAGGACAGGAGCCTTTTAATTATGCTGGAGACTGGAATAATGAAGCACCAAATCTCAGAAACACAGTACAACATGTGGGACAAGGTTGCTTAAGGAGGGGAATAGCTCAGTGGTTTGAGCATTGGCCTGCTAAACCCAGGGTTGTGAGTTCAATCCTTGAGGGGGCCACTTAGGGATCTGGGGCAAAAATCACTACTTGGTCCTGCTAGTGAAGGCAGGGGGCTGGACTCAATGACCTTTCAAGGTCCCTTCCAGCTCTATGAGATAGGTATATCTCCATATATTATTAAGGCTTGCTATTGGAAGCATCATGCATCCATCATTGCACCAAGCTGAGGTGAGCAAATGCAATACACACAAGACCATTAGAGGGAGCTCAGAGGAGGAAATGGTGGAAGGACAGTAATGGACTGACAACACTTGCAATTCTGGCAGCTTTTTGTATAGAGAATCCAGTTGACACCCACTGATTTGCTCACTTAGTGAAGTCAAAATACAACAGCAAAAATAGAGCTAAATGGAAATGAGACAAAACAGTCTCTTTATTGAGGATCAGGGACATTTTAGGGGTCAGATAGAAAGCATGGCTACACAGCCTTACAGCCATAAGTTTACTCAATTACAAAGACTCAAGCGATCACTTTCCTCACTGCCGCTCCAAGATTTGGGAAGTCAATCTCTACAAAGGTGCCGAAGCGCCACGGGCTAGATTTTGCTTTAATTTGCACCCCTGTAAAACTGGAATTACTCTATTGACGTCAGTAGAGTTACTTTGATGAACCAATTACAATGGTGAGCAGAAGCTGGCCTCAGCTACGCAATGCATAATTGACCTGTGGAACTCACTGCCACATCACCGAGACAAGTAACTCAGTTAGTCCACGAAAGCTTATGCTCTAATAAATTTGTTAGTCTCTAAGGTGCCACAAGTCCTCCTGTTCTTCTTTTTACTATTATTACGTGAACCAGAAATTTGTGCGCACACGTTCTTATTCACAGTAGCCAAAATGGTCGTGTCGTGCAGCTGTGCGCAATTAAACAGCTGCTGCATTTCACCCCCGAGTGAAGGATTCCAATGTGGAGACATTACGAAGAGCCTCTTGTGGCTAACGCGGGGTGGGGAAAGGCGACGCTGTTACAATTGCCAGGAAACCCATGCGCCGAGAGATTCTTACCAGTTCTTGTAGAAGCGGCGTCTGCACTCATCGCTGAGGTGCTCAGCAAAAATGGTCCTGAAATTTCTCAGGCCCCTAGGAGTGTCTATGTATCCCACAAGCCCAACCACTACCAGGGGTGGGGTCTCCACTATTGTGACTGCTTCCACCTCTTCCCTCTTGGAAAGCTCTGAAATCAAAGGGTGTAGCAGTGAAGTCAATGGGAGCTGACTGTGCTCAGTTCTCACAGGACCAGGTTCTTTCAGGGGAGCCGTGGGTGGCCAGTAATTCTCTTAATTAGATACCCAAGTTCCTGGTGCCCAATGCACCTTCAACTACATCGTGTCCCAGCAGAGGGCAACTGTCTATTGGTGTCTCCGCCTTTTATAAAGGCAAATTGACTTAGAGCAGATGGGGATGCCAGTTGCACAGAACTGGAGACCTACCTTTATCTACTGCTCAGAAAGCAACAGTACACAACGTCCCCACCTAAACCCTGAGACCCCATGCAGAGTATGAGGGAAGTTATCCCTCCATGGGCTATTCACTGCTTGGCTTCTCTGCCAACAGGGAGCTAACTAATACCAGCTGTGCTGGTGATCTTATGATGTAAGGTAGGAATTGCACTGAGAACGTCTAAACAGCTGCCAGATGATTTTTGGTCACTGGTGAACTGCCATTTCAAATCCATAACCCATTCCCAATCCCCATAAGCTATCCATCCCAGCCGGCCATAAGAGACTTTTCCTTCTATCCTTCCCTGGACTCAAACTAGCTGATTCAATCAAAGCCTCTTACTCAGTCCTGGCCTGTGAACTTCTCGTAGGATGTGCGTCATGCCAGCTTTGTAGCCCAGAAAGGCTGTCAGGTGGACTGGCTTGCTGGGATCATCCTTGGGCCAGGTCTTCACCTTCCCGCGGTGACGCCGGCTTCTCTTATGAGGGAGGAAGCCCAGGTGGCCATGCCTGGGAGCTGAAAACTTGCGATGGGACTGGGGGAAGGCAAGAAACAAAAAGGATTCAGTTTTACCTTCAAACCCAGAAGGCTATGGGCCTGAGGCAATGCTGATTGAAGACAATGGGAAGGAATCCTTGGACTTCAGTTAGATTGGCTCTATGTATATTACAGATTTCAGGACAGCAGCTTGTTACATCAGGCCCATCTGCTATAAGATGTTTAGAAATAAAAAAGGAATTATATGAATTACAAAGGCCATTATGTATCTCGCCGATGGATGCATGATCTCACTGAGAGAGGAAATTCACAAATTATTTTTTCCTCCATTTCCAGTAACAGAGCGAAAGATCTCCCTAATGGGACAGATTTTATTTAAGTTTATAAATGTAGTCCCCATCCTTTGCGTCAAAGCATTCGAGTCTCTGTGAAAACTGCTGACGAGGATTTGCTAAATAAAACATCTTGACTATAATTGTCCTTCTTTCTGCTAAGAGAAGCGCAATGTTTTCCAGATTTGCCCCACTTTGGCGTTCATTATTATTCTTAATATGTGTCATGGCCACACGTAGAGGGCCCAGTCAGGGTTTGTACAGCATTGTGTTCGGTGCTGCACAAACCCAGAGTGAAAGCTAGGCCCTGCTTTGATAGCCGTACATGCTCATCCAGACAAGTCACAACCAATGGAGGTAACTAACAATTGGAAGAAATGGGGGAGGGTGGACAAAGGAAACCATAATAAGAACATGCCACATGTACAGGCCAAATATAATTATGAGAATTAACTAGAAAAGTCACAATCATGAACTCAACCTGGGCATAGCAACCACTACCACCTTGGAGAAAGTTGGACAAATTCCTACAATAGCAGCATAAAATCAAGGTTCAGGGAATCAGCCCAGCAGCAAAGGAGTAAATTTACACTCACTACAACTCCCTCTTGTTTATTCAGTAATTCCAGTACCAGATTTCCCTTTCCCCTAAACTTATTCTCCCGCCCAAAGTGGAACTGATTGTTGATTTCAAGCCAGTTTCAAATGTGCTCGTTTAATCTGCCCAATGAATATCTCAAGCCCATTAAATGGTCTACCCTACAAGCTATAAGACATTAACATGGAACGTTACAGACCATGGGACGTCTTCAGCACAGGTCAGCAGCACAACGAGGCAGTCACCAAGTGCCTCTACAGGCTAATACCTAAGATGTTTATCAGTCTGAAGACACAAATTTAGCTGCTGGCTTCATTCAACGCTATATTCATTTCATACTCAGAGTCAGACCCTGGCAGATTTGCTAACAACAGTTGTGATGTGGTAAAGGTCAATTGCCAGTGTCTCAATTTACCACAGAAACAAATTGAACATGAATGGAGGGAATTACAATTGCTACCTACAGCACAATATATGAAGACAATATTCTGCCCTCACTTATACCTAAGCAACCCCATCACTTCCAGCTAGATAACTACATGCCTAATTAATTACCTCCAGAGTTTTTTTTTCTCGTGCATGCCTGCCCTGCTGGCAACTCGGGACCTAGGCCAGGTATTCCCAAAGGGGATGTTATGATTGCTTTGTAACCCCAGGGCAGGGAAGAATTCCCCTCCTCTCAGTAGTGTGATTTCCTGTACTTAGCAGCACTATATTTAGAACTACTGTATCACTATTTCACATGTGGGACAATATATACCTTCAAGTCAGCGGCACTGCTATGGGTACCCGCATGGCCCCACAGTATGCCAACATTTTTATGGCTGACTTAGAACAACGCTTCCTTAGCTCTCGTCCCCTAACGCCCCGACTCTACTTGCGCTACATTGATGACATCTTCATCATCTGGACCCATGGAAAAGAAGCCCTTGAGGAATTCCACCATGATTTCAATAATTTCCATCCCATCATCAACCTCAGCCTAGATCAATCCACACAAGCGGTCCATTTCCTGGACACTACTGTGCTAATAAGCAATGGTCACATAAATACCACCTTATACCGGAAACCTACTGACCGCTACACTTACCTACATGCCTCCAGCTTCCATCCAGGACACACCACACGATCCATTGTCTACAGCCAAGCTCTGAGATATAATCGCATTTGCTCCAATCCCTCAGATAGAGACAAGCACCTACAAGATCTCTATCAAGCATTCTTAAAACTACAATACCCACCTGCTGAAGTAAAAAAACAGACTGACAGAGCCAGACGAGTACCCAGAAGTCATCTCCTACAAGACAGGCCCAACAAAGAAAATAACAGAACACCACTAGCTGTCACCTTCAGCCCCCAGCTAAAACCTCTCCAGCGCATCATCAAAGATCTACAACCTATCCTGAAAGATGATCCCTCACTCTCACAGATCTTGGGAGACAGACCTGTCCTCGCTTACAGACAACCCCCCAACCTAAAGCAAATACTTACCAGCAACCACACATCACTGAACAAAAACACTGACCCAGGAACCTATCCTTGTAACAAAGCCCGATGCCAACTCTGTCCACATATCTATTCAAGTGACATCATCATAGGACCTAATCACATCAGCCATACCATCAGGGGCTCGTTCACCTGCACATCTACCAATGTGATATATGCCATCATGTGCCAGCAATGCCCCTCTGCCATGTACATTGGCCAAACTGGACAGTCTCTACGCAAAAGAATTAATGGACACAAATCTGACATCAGGAATCAAAATACTCAAAAACCAGTGGGAGAACACTTTAACCTGTCTGGTCATTCAATGACAGACCTGCGGGTGGCTATCTTACAACAGAAAAACTTCAAAAACAGACTGCTGAGCTGGAATTGATATGCAAACTAGATACAATCAACTTAGGATTGAATAAGGACTGGGAATGGCTGAGCCATTACAAACATTGAATCTATCGCCCCTTGTAAGTATTCTCACACTTCTTATCAAACTGTCTGTACTGGGCTATCTTGATTATCACTTCAAAAGTCTTTTTCCTCTTACTTAATTGGCCTCTCAGAGTTGGTAAGACAACTCCCACCTGTTCATGCTCTCTGTATGTGTGTATATATATCTCCTCAATATATGTTCCATTCTATATGCATCCGAAGAAGTGGGCTGTAGCCCACGAAAGCTTATGCTCTAATAAATTTGTTAGTCTCTAAGGTGCCACAAGTACTCCTGTTCTTTTTGTATCACTAAAGGGCAGTCAATATATTCTGTGTATATACTGCTACATAAAATGGCCAAATCCTGAGCTCCGACCCCGATCCTGCAACAAGCTCCATGCAGGTGGATCCCTGAGCCCACGCAGAGCTCATCACAAGACTGGGGCTTTCAATTCATACTCAGGCCAAACTCATCCATTTCACTAGGTACGAACAGAGTAAAAATCTCAGGGTCCCCTCCCACCCACCAGCCCTGTATTGTCTCCTGTGCTCTGTTCCGCCCAAACGATGAGGGCTTTCACCACTCCACTTTAGAGAGACTATTCCACACACAGTCAAACAGATCGCATGGCAGGGAAGCTTTTCCTCATATCTCTTTATCCCTTTCACTGGGCAACACTGACGCAGTGTCTATTCAACAGCAGTAGCATTTCTTTAAGTGATGATATTTCATTGGACCTACCCAGAGAGGACATAACTGGTGCATTGACCAGCATTGGTGCTGTACAGTAAGAAAGAGGTTAAAATCTATCAGTAAAGTATAATTTAATAGCCCTTGTTTGTTTTTATTCACTTTAGTTACTTGGGATCTGGTTAGCCCTTTACTTCAGGTCTTCCATAGCCACACCGTCTTACCTAGCCGGAGACTAACAGGATCTGACAGGATATGTAACAGTTAATATTATCACCCATCTCTATGAAAATCAAGACTGTCCTGATTTTCAGTTATTTTTCCGGGACCCACAAACAGCAGCTCACAGAGTTCTCCAAAATATCCCATCTTTGAGCAGCAGTGGGGTGGATTGGGGGGGGGGGGGATATGCAAATACAATCCCTTCTTTCTTGTAGGTCAGTACCATGTTGTGCTGGTACTTGCACTAAATGAAGATTTTAAAAAGAAAGGAAAGTTGTTGTCTGATAGGCTGGCACCCGGCCTAGATTTTTTTCTCTTTTTTTACTAGCTTGGCTGAGGTTTGCATTTGCACGAAAACCAGTTAAAGCTCGACAGATGCCAGATCTTTTCATATCTCTACATTTAGTAATAAAAATAAAGCCCCTGCCTGTGGACAAAAAGTGACAGGCATCATCACTGGATTGTTTTAATCCTTTCAAAAATAGCCCCGTGTCTCAGAAGAAGTGAATGTTGCCACAATATCCAACTACAGCATTACTACACGTAGCTGCGGGATTGCCCACTGTTTGTCTTCAAGGGCCTGATCCTGCCCCCTTTGAAATCTAAAGGAATTTTGTCCTTTGACTTCAAAGAGAGCACAATCCTTCCCCCTCCTAAAAGCTACAGAACCACTTAACCGGGGGCCGATCCTTTTTCTCTTTTGAAAAGGTGGCAATATGACAACACGCAGGGCGGCGTGTTCCCGTGGTTTTGAACGCAGCAGTGCACGCTGCTCGGCGGGATCGCGCCGGGGGCCTGGGTGGGGTTGCCCCAAGAGGCGAGCCAGGGGAGTCGGGGCTGTGGACTGGGACTCAGGACTCCGGGGTTCCACTCCCGGCTCTCAGAGCAATCAAAGGCAGAAATGGAGCCCCCAATAGGCAGAGTCAGACTCCTGGGGGAGGGAGTCAGAGCAGGGCTTGTGGAGTTTGTGCCAGGGGGGCTAATAGGTGGTAGGCTCCTGGGTCCCCTGGGGCTAGTGCTGCTGGCAGGAGCCCTGGGGCCGATTCCCTAGGGTGGCCAAGCTCTATTCCAATGGGGGGCAGAGAGGTGGGGGAGGGGAGGTACCAAGCTCGCCGGGGGAGGGGGGTCGGTTCGAGGCTGGGAAGGGGGTCCCAGGGGTACTGGCCCGTTCCAGCCCGTCTGGATCCCGCTCTCGCCCCCTCCCCTGGGGCTGCAGGAGTTTACGTGACCCCCCCCCCGCCCTTAGGAAGGAGCGAGGGGTGCATGGGGGGGACACCATTTGCGGGGGGAGGCAGTTGCCCCCCCATTTGCCAGGCTCTATAATCACATACCGCGTGCTACATGCTGACCCCCCTCCCCGGGCAGAGGCTGCCGCCGGCCGGCGCGGCCCCTAGAGGCGGCGTTCTCCGCTTTACCCCTCCCCCAGGCTCGCGGAGAGTCCGGCGCACCAGGCTGTAACGAACGGAACTACATATCCCAGGGGGCATGCGTGGCGCTGCGCATGCGTATCGGGCGGGGCCCCGTTTTCTGCCCCGGAAACGAGACTCTCTCGAAGCGCCGCAGGACGCTACCCGAGTTGCGCCTGCGTGCCCTTTGACCTTTGCCCCCACCTGACCCTCTCCCAGCTTTTGGAGGTGGTCGCCATCTTGTACGGGCCGGTGGGGAAGGAGAATCCGCAGCCGCTACTGTGTCGCCATGCCGGACGACTGGGACCCGGAGGCGTACAAGAGGCCGCCGGCCCGCACCCCCATCCCCGAGAAGCGGTCGTCGCTGCCTAACCCGGCGACCATCATCAACACCCTCTACTACTACAGCGTCGACGCGCCGGTCACCTTCTTCCGAGGTAGCGGGCCGGGCCCCCGGCTGCTCCCCGGGCAGCACCCGCGCCCTGCCCCGCTGTGTGGATCGGTGCAGGCGGGCCCTTCCCCGCCCCCAGCCGTGCCCGGCCCATCCCCGTGGAGCTAGGCCTAGCCCCGGGGCACGCCCCTGACCTGCTGTGGGGCAGGGCTTCGGGCTGCCCGCCAGGGGCTGGGTTCACCCCGACCCCGGGCTGGGTCCCAGCCGCCTCGGGGAGCCCCCCCGGGCCCCTCTCCCTGCCTGACAGCGCCTAAGCAGAGGCTGTGGGAACAGCCAGCGGACCTGTTGCTGCCAGAGGGTCACGGGGGACCGTCCCCTCCGAGCTCCATCAGAGCCACGTGCGATGGCTTAACGACCCCTGTTCTGTCCATTGCCTCCGGGGCACCTGGCATTGGCCCCTGTCAGAAG
Source organism: Chrysemys picta bellii (assembly GCF_011386835.1). Classification (NCBI taxonomy): domain Eukaryota; kingdom Metazoa; phylum Chordata; order Testudines; family Emydidae; genus Chrysemys; species Chrysemys picta. Next base: position 84,504,308 of record NC_088800.1, read on the forward strand.
ACCGGCTACTGGGCTGGATGGATCACTGATCTAACCCAGGATGGCCGTTCTTATGATCTGCCCAGGACGGGGCTTGGCGCTCCGGGGATGTGTCCCACTCCCGTCTTGCACAACTGCCTGGTACCAGGTTGCTTTCAGTGCCATGTGCTCTCTGGAGACTCTCCCCTGGGGTATGCCCTGATTCCTTATCGCTTTTTGGGATGGGGTAGGGATAGCTCAGTGGTTTGAGCATTGGCCTGCTAAACCCAGGGTTTATGAGTTCAGTCCTTGAGGGGGCCACTTAGGGATCTGGGGCAAAAAATCAATACTTGGTACTGCTAGTGAAGACAGGGGGCTGGACTCGATGACCTTTCAAGGTCCCTTCCAGTTCTAGGAGATAGGATATCTTCATTAATTTTGATCTCCTGAGGTCCCTTCCAACCCTAATAATCTATGATTCTATGATTTGATGGAGAGTCATTTACCACTTCTGATACCATGAGGAACGCTGGTCTCCCTTCCCTGGTTAGTTTTGAACTCTGTGATAGAAAATATCAGACTAATAACCCAGAGGGCAAGTGACTTGCCTGATTTTGTGAAGCTTAGACATCATAGTGTAGCATTTACTGTATTTCCATAGGGTTACAGCTTGGCATTCTCTCTGTAGAGTCAGTTCGGGAAAGTGAGGGCAGGTGGACATGCACCTGATATTATCAATCATTCCTGCCCAGTCAGTGGTACATAGGCTGTATAGAAAGTAACTCAAGATTTTGTTGCAGAACAAAATACATATTGCAAAATTCCTTTCATTTTTATTTTCCAAGTCACCCAGTACACGTTAGGTTATGGAGACAATTTGTGTCATGTGTCCTGTATGCTTTCTATCCTAAACCAGAACTGTACCCTGCCCAGTAGTTGTTTTAGTTGGTTCTGTCTATCTCTTTGATTAGTACCTTGAAGATTCATGAATGTGGTGGTTGACTCTTGCAGAATGGATGGAACGCCAACATGCGAAGAGAAGATCTTATTACTATCATCGGAAATACAACCGTGTGCCGGATCTGACTGAGTGCTTGGAGGATGACTATGTATGCTTCTTTGAAGCTGAGTCCCAGTGGAGGAGGGACATGTATGTATATCTACAGCATGTTGAAGAAAACCAGTAGAGCACAGTTTTTTTTTTTTTGTCTTGCAATAGATTGCTTGGGATTGGTATGCAGCTTTCATGTGGTTTGAAGCTGCAAAATCATAATGGACTCTCCTCCCCCCCTCCCCCCCCCCCCCGCCATGAAAGTTTAGAAGCCTGTTCCTGATTCAATCATAGCTTGTCACTGTAAATACTCCACACTGAGGTTTCCCCTAGCTCCTGCTCCAATTTAGGAAGCTTCTCTTCTGCTAGTAGCAAAGCCAATAAGCTTCCTTAGAAGCTTATTTCAAATACTGGGCAGCTGCTGGTGTTCCTCTATCCCTGACAGAGTTCCAAGTATCTTTTCTGCAGCATGCCCGAGTTGGGCTCTGAATAGAACCCGAAAATCACTACTGATTCTCCTTCTCTGTTGCCACTACATATGGCATTGCTGCCAAGCCCCTGCGGCTTGATTTTGCTTAGTTGTGCCTTTTAATTGTATCCCATATTAAAGCAGCTAATAAAATTGTCTCTTCTATCCAGAATGTAACTTATTAACTTCTCCAGCTGCAGGAAGTTATTGCCACTGCTGCAGTCACACTGATCTCTCTCTCTCTCTCACACAGGAAAGTTGATCAGGAAATTGTGAACATAATTCAGAGAAGGGTAAAAGCTTGCCAGCAGATAGAAGGAACTAACTACCTTCAGAATTGTGCAAAGGAGATAGAGCAGTTTACTCAGGTTGCTCAAGCCTATCAAGATAGATGTGAGTAAGGCCATCTAAAGCCTCTTAATTTATTTGAAAAATGTTCAGGTTTGACCGTGGCATGACTTGCGGGGGAGAGCAGGAGAGGATGTCGAATATCCTAAACCTAACCTAAAGATTTGGAGACTGGTGCCGTCAGCTCCTGAAAGAGGGACCATAGAGTAACTCTTTGATAAATGCTCAGAAAGGAAGTATGGCTATGCTTTGTTCAGAGCAGGGGTGGGCAAACTATGGCGGCCTATGGGATTGCCACCTCTGTGGTGCCACAGGCCCCGTGCTGCTCCAGGAAGCAACCGGCACCATGCCCCTGCTGCGGGGAAGAAGAGGGCTCCTCACACTGCTCTTGCCTGTGGGTGCCTTCCCTGGAACTCTCATTGGCTGTGGTTCCATTCCCAGCCAATTGGAGCTTCGGGGGAGGTACTTACAGGCAAGAGCAGTGCATGGAGCCCTCTTTCTCCCTCCCCAGAGCGGTGCAGGCCTGAGGGCAGACAGGGAGCCTGCCCCGGCCCCAGTGTGCCATCCTGGAGCCGCTCCAGGTAAGCGGTGCTGGGCTGGAGCCTGCACCCCTTGTACACCCTGCCCCCCAACTCCATGCCCTGAGCCCTCTGCTGCATCCCACACCCCTTGTCCTGAGCACCTTCCTGCACACCATGCCCTGGCCCTGCATGCAATTTCCCCATCCAGATGTCACCCTTGGGCCAAAAAGTTTGCCCACCCCGGTTCAGAAGATGGAACTGTAATGAGGGGGGGGTATTTATAACTTTGTTAATGTCTTCAGTGGGACATCAAGCTAAAGGGCCTGATTTGAACACTTCACAGCATTTCTTCTCATCTTGTTTTAGATGCTGATCTTGGTGCCAATGGAAATGCTAGAAAATGTTTAATGAAGCAGAAACAGAGAATGATTGCAGAAAGAAAAGCACAAGCACAAGCAAAAGACTAAGCTCAAATCGTCAATGTGTAGTATTTGAAGTTTAAGGTTTGAATACTGTATTGTGAGGGGTTTCAAAGTGGTAGCTGTGTTACTTCTCATCATATTATGTGAATCTTCCAATGTACCTGGATGCTGAGGCTTGTATGAGTTGTATTACTCAACTGTACAATAAAGCATTTGCAGAGAACATCTCTGCCAGATAACTAGGTTCTAAAGCTTATGATGCTGTCAGCCTTGTGAAGAGGTGAATGTAGTGAACTATGAGTGCCACTTTGTAAAGAAATATAAGCAAAAACATTGGCAGTACTCATCCTTGCACTGCAGAACACCACAGCATTCCCTTATCAGCACAGTCATGAACACTACTAGAAAAAGGGCTCTGGCCAGTAGACCAAGCAAAATTGTTCATCTTTATAAATGAAGCAGGAAGCCTTCCCTTGGTTTGGCATGAAAGCTTGAACTAGAAGATTATAACTCAGGGAGCCCTTTCATGGTCAACTATATCAATGGATCAAGGATTTTTCACATTAATAGGTCATTTTAAACATGTAAGTCCATAAACCTCTACTTGATTTTCCCCTGGTCTCTTTTAGAAAGGCAACTCCTGATGCTTGAAAGCAGAGCACCTTTAGCCATGTTAACTGGTTGTGAGGGTTTTAACTTCTCCCAAGCAGATGACTTGGGAGTTTATTTTCCCCCTTAAACATTAACTGGATAAATGCATTATTTGTCCTTTAGTAATAATGCTCTATATTGAACTCAGCCATTGATTGCATCAAAGTACATTTCTTTCTACCTTGAGTTTTCCAGTTTGCTCTGAGGATGCAATTTTTATGTCAAGTCTTTGAAGGTAATTACTGCAGTTGTCTCTTCAGATAAAGTTGCTTTTGACAGCTTTAGTGACTAGCCATGTGAATCACTACTACTGTATTGAAGAATTATCCCATCCTTGACTGGCAGAAAATTCTTAGTTTGCCTTCCAAGTAGGACCCTGTGGTCTTGATAGTCTTTAAAAATAGTTGAAGTACTTACAAGCTACTTTTGTATGGTCTACATTAGTCAGTCTGACTTTTCATTAAAGCTACCACCAGATCCCACAGAACAAATAAGTTATCTGATCTCATTTCTAGAGCAGCAGACCCTCGTTAGTAGGGAGGAAGTTTCAGTCTGGGCCCACATCAGTGAGTAGGGGGGTATCTTTACACTAACTCCCAACAACAGTATTGTTTCAGACAGAACCTCAAAGATCTTCTGGTTTCTTTCAGCATCACTTAAGTGGGAGTCTTCAGTGCTTTACTTACATTTGATCTGTTTGGTTTTTTTTTTTTAAAGTCTTCCTAAAAATTAACCATTAACAGTTTTTGTTTCAGTAATCCTGTTACATGCTGATCATTCAAACCTAATTCACTTTTCTCTGAGGAAAAAAGTGTTTCCTCTGTCCCACCAGTTATTGTAAGTTGTTGAACAAGCGAGCGCTGCTGTCTCTGAATTCATTTGTTTGGGCAAGTTAATCAGGAAATCTTACTTTTTCAAATAGCTTTTTTTTTTTAAAAAAAGTCATTCAGATGTTTAGCAAATTAAGGATTAGTCAAAAGAAACTTTGGCTACTGTATCACATTTAGCATATGTTCAACTGAACCTTTCACTGATCCATATCTTTCATGAACAGAGATTTCACTTAAACACAGAAATCCACATTGTCAGCTGAATCTGCATCCCCCCCCCCCCCCAACGGATTAAAAGTCCACCAAACTCTTGTTCACTTATCACTTTATTTTGTACAAAAACATTTAAGTTGTTGCCACAGCAGCTGCTTGGGTTCTCTGCACTGAAACTCTGGTGTGGGTCTTAGCCAGATGATCAGTGAATTCCTGCAAAAGAATGAGACATTTCACTGCCTTGAACCAAATGATGTTGCAGGCCTCACTGTACAACGGAACCATTTTAAACTAAACTAGAGACTGAGTTTTTACAAATGTAAATGTATCTTTCCCTGAACCCTCCAAGCTCCCTCCCCATTTTATTCTCTAGCGAGCTTGGCATTCAGGAGATACCAATGACCAACTTGGAGAGTCCAGAGGAGAGCAACAAAAATGATAAGGTTAAAAACTAGGCATATTTAATCTTGAAAAAAAGACTGGGGGGGTACCTGATAGGTCTTCAGATATATTATGGGCTTTTATAAAGAGGACAGCGATGGTTGTTCTCAGTCCACTGAAGATAGGACAAGTAGTAATGGGCTTAATATGCAGCAAGGAAAATTTAGGTTATATACTAGGAAAAATAACTAAAGGGTAGTTATGGACTGGAATCCCAATCACTGAAGGTTTAAGAACAGGTCAAACAAAACCTGTCAGGGATTGTTTAGGTATACTTGAGTCCTGCCTCAGCACCGGGGCTGAGCTAGATGACTGCTCAAAGTCTCTTCCAGGTCTACATTTCTATGATTCTATATGAAACCACATCCTCACTTTATTAACTGCAATAGAAATTTTAAGGAAGTCCACTCCTAATGAAGTCAGCCTTCAGGAGTTTGGCATGATGAACTCTGAGATGAAGAACAAATGCCCTGATTTAATTCTTACCTGATAAGGAGACTTGGTGAACACAGTCTCCTTCCAGAGGTCAGGGGTCAGATAACTGTAGGTCTTGGAGATCGCATCAAAGGTGGCTTTAGCTATTGAGAAAAGTCAGACATTGCACTTTGTGTTACACAGTACCGATGAGAGGCCTCAACAAAGCTGGGACTCCATTGTGCAAGGCACAATACAGACAGCAAAAGCCAGTGCCTGCCTCAGAATTTAATGGCCCTCAATCTAAAAAAAAAATGTAGAGTTTGAAAAGGAACAGGGGGACCATATCACACTGTCCCTCTGTCGTGCATATTGAACTCATTTTCTCTCTCTCTCCAATGACGACAATTACACTACTTCAGCCAAGTGTAACTGAGCAGAGCTGAGAGAATTTTGAACAGAACACACAGGAGGAGGAGGTTTTATAATTCAATGCCTCAAAGCCTTTATTACAAGACAGATCTAACTTCAGAATAAATTTTGGCAGGATCAATCTGCACTGTACAATCTGGTAGTATATTGGGCTCAATTCCTAGTTTGATAAGGGCTTTTAATTTAACATTAGCTAAAATAAGTATTAAATAAAACAGGTAATTTAGTCATCCACTGGGACTATATTACAAAGGCACCTAAAATGGCCAGAGGTACAGTATGATTTTAAGCCAGTTTAAACTCCTAACAGATTGGACAACTGGCCCAAAACTTAACTTACCAAAGTTGCCCAGGGTAGCAGTACAACCCCTAGCTGAAGTATAGCAGTCATCAATTCCAGCCATCATCAGCAGTTTCTTTGGAACAGGGGCAGATACAATTCCTGTACCACGGGGTGCTGGGATCAGACGCACCAGAACAGACCCACAACGACCAGTAACCTAAACAGAACAGCAGATTACATTCAACTAATCTATGAGACTATTTAAGCTCTAATAACTCCTTCATGCTTTGAAGTGCAGCACAGAGCTATAGTGAAGCAAATTAGTCTTTACCTTGCAAGGTACAGTATGAGGCTTGCCAATCTTGTTACCCCAGTAGCCTCGTCGTACTGGTACGATGGATAGTTTAGCCAAGATGATTGCCCCACGAATAGCAGTGGCAACTTCCTTGGAGCATTTTACACCAAGGCCAACATGACCATTGTAGTCACCAATAGCAACAAAAGCCTAAAATTAAAAGAAAAGCTTTTTAGTTGTGTATACATGTTGCACTTACAAACCTCCTTTCAATAAGAACATACCCTATCACCCTTTTACCACCTCAGACTACATCCAGCACAGATTTTGCCCCTTGGTTATGGTAGAGTCCTTTATCTCCAGCACTATTTTGAGAATCTCCAGTTTTCCAAACTTGCAGTGCAGAATCTGCTGCAAGAAGTGTACAGCAACTCCAGAAGTGCAAAGAGACCATTAAAGGCAGCAGATTTTTTCAATAGGGCAATACTCCCAACTATGCCACCATCCTTGCAGCTCCCCATACAGCAGGGGTGACTGGAACACTGCTACCTTCCATTTACTCAGTTACACACCACTCCAGCCAAGTATAAATTACAGCAACTCCAACTACTCAAATTTGTACCAGGGGGCTGGTAGGCTGTTAAACCCACTTTTACCCCCAAACCCTGTTCCTAAGCCAAGGACAATTCAGGTTGGAGAGAATTGGGGATCTTGATTCTTGAATACCCTCTGCAGCCACCACCTGGCCAGAAGGCTGCATTTGAAAACTGGCCACATAGCATTCCCTCTTTTGGACCAAATACAGTGTCTCCACAACACTCAGTTCCTGGTGAACTATACCAGTATCATGCAATATAAATGAATTGTGAATTTTTGTAAGAGCTATTTATATAAGGCTACATTCAGAAGGATATAACTGGTATTCAATAAATTAACACAACAGTGCTTATGAGCTGACTTCTGTATATTTGGTAGGTGGTCTCATGAATATCTATGATTTACCATCTAATAATTCCTATACCACCTAATGTTGTGAACACCAGTGAAAGTAACTGTAGATTCTTTACTATCCAACAATATATACCAGGAGAATAAGTATCACATCAGCCAAAAGATGGAACCGTTTCCAATTAAATGAAACAATCTGCTTCCACTTTAGTCAAGAGTGAAAAGCTACCTTGAACCTGGTACGCTGACCAGCACGAGTCTGTTTCTGGACAGGCATGATCTTCAGAACCTCATCCTTCAGGGAAGATACCAGAAAGAAGTCGATGATTTCTGATTCCTGCAGGAAGCAAAGTAACTTAATCAATCACAGTTCAAAAGCTACCCATTACCTCATGACAGACTTAAGATGGTATTGATAGGCTTCCTGCAACACAGCACAGAAATGAACAGTTCTATGTACCAATATGGAGTGATAGTATTAACATATTTTAGGTAAGATTTGAATAATCTACTATAGAAAACACAAGTTTTTAAATATTCAAACTATATCATATAATGCACAGTACAATCCAATGTACTTAAGTCATAATAAATTTGATTTGCATTTTGAAACCTGTATTTTCCACTTTCATCAGAACACAGCTGCTGCATTGCATCAGGCATTATACTACCTTTACATAGCCTATTCCCAATAACTCAAAGGAAGGCAGGAGACTCAATCCACTTGAGGCAACTATGTAGTGTTCTATCACAAGGGAGCAGATGAATCCCATCTGTCAACCACTTAAGCCCTAAAGTAGGACAGATCTTTATAATCAGAACTTCCCAACTGGCTAATGCAACACCTGTTATATGATAAAAATAACTTGATTTGCAAATGTATTAGTATGCACTCTAATTCTGAGACACCTACAGAATTCATATAGGCTTACCTTGATTGGAAGGGAGAAGAGATAAATCTCTTCAAGAGACTTGATTTTCATATCCTTGACTAGGCGACCAAGTTTGGTGACAGGAATCCACTGTAAAAAAGAAAACACCAATAAATGTCAGTGACAATCCAGGGTGTCATAATCATTCAAGAATTATGCTGTGCCCCTTAGAGCTTATAAGTTTTTATTTTTCCTTTAGCTTTATCAGTAACATACTTTTTATCATTAAAGTGCAACAGCAATAGAAAAAATTGCTTTATGCAGAGCTTGAAAAACTTTTTAGAAAACCAATCATGCAGTACCAATTGTCTATTAACAATCACATGATTATCAAAGTATAACAGAGCTCCCAGTTCTAACAATGCATTTGTCATTGGTGTCCACATGTGAGCATTAACACATGTAAACTTCACAAAACATTACAGACAGATACAGGTCTTAGAACTACAGAGAGAAAGATGGCAGTCTTTAAAGACTGGGTAAAGATAGCAGAGTTGGCAAATGGGCTTACTTCTTTGTCTTCAGCTTTGCCACGGGCCCCACGCCCTCTTCCACGACCCCTGCCACGACCCCGACCACGGCCTCGGAGACCACTGCCAAAGCCACCTCGGAAACCCCCTCTTGCAGCTCCTCCTGCACCTCCCGCACCTCCTGCGGGAGCAGCACCGGCGTCGTCCGCCATTTGCTATAGAAAAGGGACAAATACATATTTACTTGCACAACTGTTTAACTTACACACATTCTCAAGGGCAGCGTAGGCACCAGGACCATGCAATTCCCCAAACTAAAGTGATCTAGTCTAAAGTACAAGACAGAGAGTATGCCCCTTTTTAGCATTTGCTCCAGTCACCGCACTATCCCTAATCCACTTCAAACTAGTTTTTCTAAATAGATTCCTATTCCTCTTCCACAGTCCCAAGGGAATTTCAGCTCCCATTTCCATCTCTCCACCATCCCCAAATGGGGCACAGCCTGGAAACGTTTCGGCAACCCATGGTCTCAGGGAAAGATGCCCTCAGCCCTTTTTAGAGTACAGCTTTCTCTACACTCGCCTCATACTGCACCAGCTGCTATCCCCTCTTCTCCTCAGGCCAGCGCTGGAGGCTGCCCCGGGGGCTCCTCGGAGAGCCCACACTAAACTAGCCGGGGAGGGGGGTTGGCTCTCCCTTTCACTGCAATACTATCTCATCCCACCAGTTCCTCCTGGGCAGAGATCAGGCCCAAAACACCCCAGATCCCTTCCCTTAATCCCCCCGGCCCCAAACACCCCAGATCCCTTCCCTTCCCCCCCCCCCCCTCCGCGGCCCCTAAATCCCTCCTCCCGCCCCCCCCGTATCCCTCCTCCCCCGGGGCCCCAACCCCCCCGGCCGCCTGAGGGAGCGAAAACGGGTCGAACAGCCCCATCCGGGGCAGGAAATAGGCCTGTGCCCGAGAGGCGGACCCCCAGCAGAGGCTCCGCAGCGGGGCCCTGGCCCACCCGGCCCGCGGCCAGGCCCGATGGCAGTGGATGCCCACCCCCCCCCCCCCCGCCCGGCAGCACAGCCTTACGTGTTCTCTCAGACTAGAAGGCCGCCGCCTCGCGCAGCTGGGTATTTATAGCAAACGAAGTCTCGCGAGATTTCCTCGCAAGGGCGGTGGAGCGCCCCGCCCCCTAAATACAGAACGCCTGCGCCGCCTGCCATGAGTCGAGGCTTCCTCCCGCCCCGGAGCCCCGGCTGTACGCATGCGTGGCTAGTGGCGGAGGCGCCCCGGATCGAGCATGACTTAGACTCGCCGGGATAACTGGAGCAGCCCGGAACCCTGCGCTGCGCATGCGCAAAGCTGTCTGCAGGCCGGCCGCTCCCAGCAAGCACGTGTTCCGTGTTAGGTAAGTGCCTGCCCGCGTGTTAAGCAGCCGGGGGGGGGGGGGGGACTTTTTCTGATTGTTTTTTAATTTCCCGCCGGAGAGCGTGATTGGCTCATGGTTGTGCAAGCGGTTAAAAAAAAGGCTTTAAAAGGCTGCTGGCTGCCCCATTCTCCTTTCGCTTGTGGGGCTTGCTGCTGCCTGCGGCCCCCCCCCCCCCCCCGCACGTGGCTGCCGGCTCGCTAGGTAAAGGGGGAGGTCGGTTTGGGTGGTACGGGGGGGTTGGTGGGGGGAGGATAGAGCAGCCTGCGATTTGCCTGCCCTTGACTGGCAGTTGTACCTCCGGGGGGGGGGGGGGGCACGGGCTGTGGGGGTTTGAGTGGTGGAGGGGGCCCTGGGGAGATGTCACCTGAGAGTGGACCCTAGAGCGCGGGGGGGGTGGTAGGGAAGCAGAATGAGGAGGCGGGGTTCTCCTGTCTACTGGGGAATGTGAGGGGGAAAGTGTGGGGGGGTCTGAAATGGGGGGGGGGGGACAAGAATCTTGGCCTAATGAAGGGCGGGGTATGTGGGGCCCGGGTGGGCAGGTGTCTGACTGGACCGTGCAGAGCACTGGGGGGCTACATGCGCCCCCCAACTGTCCCTGCCAGGGGCCCCCTCTGCGGCTACTAGCTGCTCAGTCAGTCGTCTCTGTTCCTTGGGTGGCTCTGACCTTCAGGCAGGCCCATAAAGTAGCTAGTGTGGCTAGGGCTGGTCAGCCTGTGACTGAGGGTGGGGGGGGGGGAGACACAGCGAAACCCAGCCCCTTCCTCCCTGCCCGTGGGATACTGCAGTGCTGGCAGGAAAATAGTGCACCAGAGCCCCCTGAGATCCTTGTTGCGGGGCGGGGGGGAGCAGATGCTGCGTGCAACTCCCACTCCCCTACCCCAAGCTCCTTGCAGCCTGGTTGGGTGGTGGGGTAAATGTTGCATGCAAATCCCTTTACCCTGCCCCAGCTCCCTGCACTGGGGGTGGCGGGGCGGTCAGATGCTGCATGCAAGTTGTATTCCCCTACCCAGAGTTCCTTGCAGGGTGGGTGGCAAGTTTGTGAACTTTCTGGCCCACCCACTTGACACATCCTATCATGTTTCAGTTAAGCCATGCTTAGACGCCATTTTGAGGTTAACCTAACAAAAGAGCAGTATGCCGCCAACAAAATGGGCAAAATATAGAAACAACTACCAAAAGGTGTGGGTAAAAGAAAAGGTGTTGGAAGATTGGATAAAGCCTGTGGTTGGTGATGACGACAGTAAAGCTGCATGCAAATTTTGTAAAAATCTAGATTCGTGCACATCATGCAGGGACTGGCAAACATAAAACAAATACAACACCATTTTCTTCTATGCACCTGACAGATACTGGATTTACAGAATCAAAGCCTTCAACCACGATGCACCAAGCAGATTTAAATCTGGCCTGCTACATTGCCTGCCACTCAGAAATTAGTTCCCTGGATCACCTTGGGGAAGTTGTCGGATCAGCGTTCGAAAAAGAGGTAAGTTTGCATTGCACAAAATGCATGGCGTTAATAAAACAATGTTATTGCTCCCTGTATGTTCTCTGACCTCATCAGATATTGGTGAGTCTCAGTATTCACTGGTAATAGATGAGAGGACAGATATTGCTGCAGTAAAACAGCTTTGCATTGTAGTGCGCTACTTCAGTTCCTCCTTCAACAAAATTGTGTCTGCATTTTTTTGGGGATTAGTCAGTTTGGAAAGTGAAACAGCAGACGCAATTGCTACAGCACTGATTCAGTTTCTTGACCATGTTGGTCTGGATTTCAGCAGGTGTATTGGGACTGGGACTGATGGCTGTAGCATCGTGATTGGGAAGAAAAGTTCTGTCTACACACATCTCCAAAGGAATGAGAATCTCAGTTTGATCAAATGTATATGTCACTCTATCCAGCTGTGTACCAGTAAAACTGTAGAAATGCCAGCCAATCTAGAGGTTTTTTTAGTTTCGCATTCCTACAACTGGTTTTATCACAGCTTCCTGAGATTTGGTACATATTCACCACCTGAGTAATCACGGTAACTTGCCCTCCAGTCTCTTTCCTACTCTTGTATCAAGAGCAGCAAAGAGTCCTGTGGCACCTTATAGACTAACAGATGTATAGGAGCATGAGCCGCAGGACTCTTTTCTGCTTTTTACAGATCCAGACTAACAGGGCTACCCCCTTTGATACTTTATATTAAGAGTGTTGTTTCTAGAAAGTATCCCTTTATCTGATCGCAAACTCCTGGACTTCAATTTGAGTAGCCAGCCACTTGGCACTGTGTGCTGTTAATTTTGGAGAACTGTTTACTGTTGCTTTAGGAGATGCAAAGCTTGACAATGCTCTTGAAGCTAAACAAGTACAGTTGAGACTTCCAGAAAATATTAATCTGTGGGAATCTATGTCCGTGTTCAGTCCATCAGTTATTCTCTTTCAGGGAAAACCTCAACTAATGACATCTCCATGCTGAAAATTTTCAAAGATGACTTGGGGGCCTTGGATGCACAGTATCAAGCCATCAACTTCCAGCAATGGAAGAGCACAGATTATGACAATGCGGAGCAGTTCTGGGTGGAAGTATACACTTTTCAAGACGGTAGCGGTGAACAGTGCTTTAAAGAGCTAGCCCTGTTTGCACTTTCCCTACTGAGTAATGCTGATGTGGAACAAGTGTTCTCATTGTTCACCCGAGAGAAGTCCAAGCACTGGAACAGGATGGATGACTCTGCGCCGTATACTGCACCTCCGCTCTAGGTTAAGAAGACTGGGGATGTTATCAGGATTTTGTCCCACACTAGGATGTGGTAGTACATTCCCACGTTGAACATTGAGGCAACAGAGACCGTGGAGGATGGAGAGAGTAAAGATGACATTTCTTAATGTACGTACACACCAATTGTGACACATTAAAATAATAATGTTGTATGCAGCAAAACTGAACGACTGAAAAAATGGTGGAGTTTGTATAAACACCCCCACTGCCCTCCCTCTGAAAGGAGCTGAGCTTGTTTTGAAAGGGGTTGGGCTTGTTTCGAAAGGCAGTGCCCCCCCCCCCCTTTTTTTTTTCCCCACTCTTCCCCCCCCCCCCCCCCCCTTGTGAGACTTGGCAACGCTCTCCTACAGGTGAGCTCAAGGGAGCAGATCTCTGTAGCCGATAAGACCAAGGGATGGTGTGGAGCCTGGCAGCAGACTGCAGAAGGGCAGGTTAGCTCCGCTGTCACCCCAGGCGCTGTGCTGTGTTGGGTGACTGGGCATTATCGTGAGGGGTTGGGGGCGGGGTCCTGATAGTGCATGCGGCGGGCATATGTCCAGGACTACACCTCCAAGCGTGCCCTGCTCCATCCTTCCTCTCTGGCTGTGGGCTGGCTTCCACAGGGCATGCTGGGAGGTGTAGTTCTACTGGTGCCTTATGGACTGGGGGGCCCCCAGCGTGCATAGGCTGCTAGGGACCTGCCCTTGCAGGGGATCCCACACTTCTTCCCGGGCTCTGCATGGAATCCAGTGTCTCTTGGAGTCTCGCATTCTGGTGAGCTGGCTGAGGCCTGAGAGGCTACTTGTCTCTCCAGGGCCCTTTCCCCATTAGCACCAAACTGCCATCAGGCTGTGGTAGGGCACAGGGTGTTCTCTGGCACTGTTTGAAAATCACCTCTGGCTTCTGCAATGGCCTCTGGGGAGATCACCGTGCCTACAGCAACAGGAGCATTAAGCTTATTGCCCACGGACCCAATGTGTGGGGAATAAAACCCATGTTCCTATAATTCAGGCCAATGGGAGGTGGCTGATAATAACACTGTCAGTACTGTCTGGGAGGAGAGGGACATACTGGGGAGTTATTGTTTTAAGTCTGGTATAACTGGTGTTTCTAAACAGAAATGTTTGGTTTTTCTTCCAGCACACACTGGGAGTCCGAAGAGCCATGGATCACACATGAACAATCGAGAGTACGTGGAGCATCTCAGCAACATTCCACATTTGTACCCCTTTCTAGATGAATATACTAAATGCAGATTGTTCTGCTTATAAATGGGACACTTCGAAGACCATCTCACTTAAACACTAATAGTCTTTAATGCTGAAAACATCTGAGTCTCCAGCCCTTATTCAGCAAAAGAAGTTGACCAGTAATTAGTATGATTGTTTGCATGAGTAGTCAAATTGTAGTGAGTAATGCTGACAGGAGCGTATTATGGTGGTGTAGTACAAAGCCCAAAGGTATAAGATGCTCTTTTGGTACTGCGTTGGAATAGGGCTATTCTATTTGTATTCCAGCAGTGCCTAGAGGCCTATAGTGAGACTGGGGCTCTGTTGTAACTGCTGTAGAAAGGTAATGGATTTAATGCTTTCAGGCAGGGCAGAATGTCTACGCAGGGGTTCTTGTGACCCCTCGGGGTTGCAAGGTGATTACATGGAGGTCATGAGCCCTCATTAAATTAAATTTCCTCCCCCCATTTTTAATTTATCATGGGGTCACAGAGGCTTGCTGTGTGAAAGAGGTCACCAATGCAAAAAGTTTGAAAACCGTTGGTCTACAGAATAAGAGGATGTTGTGCCCTGCTATAATAAGTTATGATAATTTAATTTGAGGCAGCAATTTAAAGGCCTTTATTTCCAAATGTACTACTCAGTAGTATCAAAGGGGTAGCAGTGTTACTACTGAGTAGAGGGTCAGACTATGTGTGGCAGGGGAAATGCTGCCCTCTAGTGAGCAAAACCACTTAAATAGGATGCTTAGAGAAAGTAGTGGCCTGGTTACTGTCTGTGCGTACAATATGTCAAACTTATTAGAATGTCTTTCAGTTGTAAAAATGCTGCTTCTAGGGGACGGTATAAATTTCAGTGTGTAATAAAATATTTGCTTACTGACAGTTTTTTGGTTTCATTCATTATTCCAGTAAACAACTTGCTATTTGCAGTGTCTGTAAGAGCAAATCTATCTGCCTCAGGCTGTTCCTTCCCCAAATTGTCACCTTTCAAAGCAGCCTTAAGAGTAGCCACTTGTCTCTGCTTTTTTTCCAAATGAGGTTAAACCTGGCTAGAGGATCTTCGTAATTGGTTTATCAAATGCTTTACCGTTAGGAAGTAAATGATCACTAGTCATAATTGCGTTTGACACTTAATCTGTGCGCTTATAGAGCAATCATATGTTCAGATACCCAATTGTACAAGTTTATTAATCTCATAATGAGGCATAACCCGAACACAGTACAGAATGAACAAGCTTGCACTAATTTGTCATTGAGATGCTTATTGTCCAAGGGGTTCTACCTATGCCCATGTGTGTCAGGATAAGGCCTTTGTCTGCAGCCATATTAAGAGCAGCAGCCGCTATCTAAGAAGCAGGAAGTCAAATCCTCACTTGCCATCTAAATTACATTAAAACAATGTAATAGGCTGTTAAGAAGGAGATTCTGTCCTAGTAGCCCCCACGATCACCAGATAAAGAAACAGATCTTAAGGTGGCTAAAGAGAACTTGGTTTGATAGCATCCTGTCTGGCAAGAAATTGCTTATCAGTAGTTGTGGCTGTGAAATCCTCATTTCTTTGTTTTATCTTTATGGTCCTCACTTGCCTATTTTTCTGTATGATTGCTGGTTCTTCAATTTTTATTTTTGGTTACATAGTTAATTTTGCTAGGTGTAAATTATTTAAGATGGTGTAAGAGTATGGTTAGAGAATTTTATTACAGTATGTTAGGATTGATTAGTAAAATCATTAGTTAAGGTATAGCTAAGCAGGACTCCAGTTTCGCTATATAAACTGGGGTCCAAAAGGAAGATCTTTAGGAACCAACTTCAGGACACAGCCCCAAGAACAGAGCTGCCAGATCTCAACACTGCCACTGACATCATGCAGAAACTGGAGTCCCCAGATGGACCTGATCCTGACTGGCCATCAAGAAAAGTTCATCTGTCTTATTGGGAGTGGTGAGCATTGTTTGTGTAGCATGTGTATTGTTTATTAACAATCATCAAAAAACACACGTTAAGTAGGATATTACTGTGTGAAGCTCTTTCACTGGTAAAAGATCCTGCAGAGTGTAGGGTTATGCCTGAGTTCACTGAAGGGTAAGGGTGGGTGCCTAAATTGACAGGAACAACAAGGAGTCTGGTGGCACCTTTTAAAGACTAACAGATTTATTTGTGCATCAGCCTTCATGGGTAAAAACATGCACCTGAAGCAGTGAGGTTTTTATCCACAAAAGCTTATGCCCAAATAAATGTTAGTCTTTAAGGTGCCACCAGACTCCTTGTTTTTGTAGATATAAACTAACACGGCTACCCCCTGATAAATTGACAGGGTTATGCCTTGAGCCCTAGGAACTGCATAAAGGCGGGTACCCCTAGAGGCTAAGAGTAACAGAACTTTTGGGTGGGTCCTGAGACTAGTTAAGCATGCAAAAGTTTCAAGTGTACAAAATGCTTTTTGCAGGTGTAATACAGCTGCACCTTGCAGTTACTCTAATGTGAAAATGTCTGCCTTTCTCCATCTGACTTGCTAATACCCTGAAGGGCTGTTGTGAACATGAAGGGCAAATTCAGGGTCTGCTCTGCCAATATACCAGACCATCTGCAGGATGAAGGATGTACATATAAGTGATAGCTGGCATTGACAGCCATCACATCTTTCTCTCTCTTCCCCTTGTTTGAAACTGTAGGCTAGGTGCAAAAGCTGCTTACAATTTGCTTTTTGGTAGGCTACCCGAGGCAGCCATGTGTAAATAAAATAGATATTAAAAGTAGATCTACCCCATGAGCTTGGGCGCAGCATAAATATCTGGCGTAGGGGGTAAAACCTGATGTACTGGCCAAATCCCAGTTTAAGTCGCTCTAGTTTCCAGCCACCAATCCCGACTAGTGGCACGAGGCTGCTGTGGGTGGCCTCGTTTCCTCCCCCCCAGAGGTGGCTGCACTGCAGGGCAGGGTGAAGGAGCCCATCTCCCCCCCCCCAGCGCACACATTCCCTGTCTCAGCCCCCGGGACAATCTGCCCGCATTCAACATGGCCGCGGGGCGGGGTACGAGCGCCCAGCCCGTACTTAATATGGCGCCCGGGAGAAGTGACGTCAGGTGGGAGCGCCGGAAGTGATGCTTTCGCCCTTGGCAACCTGAGAGCGCCGGAACCACATGGGCTCCCTGCGATCGGTGGGGGGGGCGGGGAAGCGAGATTCCGGGCTGCTGAGGGGCCCAGCGGGAGTATGGCGGCTACCCGCCCCGGCAGCGCCCCCGTGCGCTTCAAATCCAAGTGAGCGGTGGGGCCGCGGGGGGAGCTGAGATCCCCAAGGGGCCGGGGGGGGGGGAGCTGAGGGAGCCAAGGGCCGGGGGGGGGGGGGGAGCTGAGATCTTCAGGGAGCCAAGGGCCGGGGGGGGGGGGGAGCTGAGATCCTCAGGGAGCCAAGGGGCCGGGGGGGGGGAGGGAGCTGAGATCCTCAGGGAGCCAAGGGGCCGGGGGGGGGGGAGCTGAGATCTTCAGGGAGCCAAGGGCCGGGGGGGGGGGGAGCTGAGATCTTCAGGGAGCCAAGGGCCGGGGGGGGGGGGAGCTGAGATCTTCAGGGAGCCAAGGGCCGGGGGGGGGGGGGAGCTGAGATCCTCAGGGAGCCAAGGGGCCGGGGGGGGGGGCGGGAGCTGAGATCCTCAGGGAGCCAAGGGGCCGGGGGTGGGGGGGAGCTGAGATCCCCAGGGAGCCAAGGGGCCGGGGGGGTGTCTGTGGAGAGGAGCTGAGATCCCTGGGGAGCCAAGGGGCTGGGGAGGGGGGGAGCTGAGATCCCCGGGGAGCCAAGGGGCTGGGGAGGGGGGGAGCTGAGATCCCCAGGGAGCCAAGGGGCCGGGGGGGGAGCTGAGATCCTCAGGGAGCCATGGGGCCGGGGTGGTGTCTGTGGAAAGGAGCTGAGATCCCCGGAGAGCCAAGGGGCTGGGGAGGGGGGAAGCTGAGTTCCCCGGGGAGCAAAAAGGGCCTGTGGGGCTCCTTGTGTCTCAGAGATCCAAAAGCCTTTTGGAGGTGGCGTGGGGGAGGCATTCTCTGCCAGTGCTGCCGCCAATGTGGAGGGGCCCGTTTGTACCATCACTTTGGGGTTGCCATGGTGGGAGCCCTGGCGTTGCTGTGGCGCTAAGCGGTACTGTGGCATAGGGGTGTCTGCCAGGAAGGTGGCTGGGAGGGTGCCAGGCCAGTGGCCAGTCTCTGCTGTTGTGCAGATGGGACAAGCCTGGGATTCTGTCACATACACGTGATATCGAGTTTGTCAGATAACAGTTGCTTTCCCCTCCCCATGCTGCCTCTTAGTTGTTGTTATTTAATAACACCCACAGAACACATTGGGAGTGAGGGTTTTACCTCTGGTTCTACCTCTGGCGTATTGGTCTCATCTCCTTAAGGAAAAGCTGGGTAGATTTAATACAGAATGATTCCGTACTGTAGAGAATGGTAGGATTTGTCAAACCCACTTTTGACAGGATCTTATCTTCTGTTGCAGTCTATAGGTGTTTAACAGTGCTTTTTATCATCACTGTGATAAGGAGCTAGTGAGCAGACTTTGTGCTCAAGCTACTGTTTTACACTGCTCCATTTGAATCACCTGGTTCCAGATCACCTAAACATAACATGATGCACATTGAATCACTGGTAGTTACAATGCTGTCTCAGTGGGGCATGTTTGCTATGTCAGCCTCTGACGCTTTTAGTGGGATAACGCATCTCTATTTGAAACTCAACTTTCACTAGTTCCTGTACACAACAATAAAATAGTTCTGGGAAATCCAGAGTAGTTTGTTGTTGGATTCCTTGTCTTCACAAACTTGAAGCAGGGATTCATGAAGGAAAAGATGTTACAGGAATAGACTTGAGCAGTTACATAGAAGCATTTTACTGTAATTTATGTTCCTGGTACATGACTCAGATAATCCATTTCTTTCTATACATAGCACATGTTGGTCTTTTTTATTTTCTGATATTTCTTTAGCTACAATTTTTTTAGCGGGTTTAATTCTGGTAAGACGTGTACATATAGTGTTCCTGCGTATGAATAATCACTTCAAAGTGCTTTTAATGCAAATGGTGTAAACAAATCAGTCTATTTTAACTGTTCCTCTATTTATGTTTCTTTTTCTCCTTTCAGCTATGCTGTGTCTAGGAAAATTGAGCCTTTCTACAAAGGAGGGAAAGTTCAGGTAATGCCAAACTCCAAATTCTTTTACTGAAATCTTGGGGGAGGAAAGTAAACAATGATGTGTTGGTGCTAATGTATAAAAACATACATCAACTTTCTTTTTGGTGCCATAGACTTTTTTTTTCTTTTCTAGCTCAGCCGAGATGGAAAACACATGTTTTGTCCCTGTGGAACGAAACTAAATATAATGGACATAGCAACAGGAGCCCTTGTTCATAGCATCGAACAGGTGAGATGATGCAAAATCAAACTAACTTAAGTTTTCTAGATTAACTTTTATCTACTAACGTGATGTATTTAATTCAGTATTTTCAAATGACTTTCAAAGGGTGTTTTACCTTTATTACTGGGGCATTCATCTAAAGGCACTGAGAAGAAAGTTTGAGTATTGAAGAATGAGAAATGTATCTGAATCTAGACAGATACATTATTTATTTGCAATGTCCCTGGCTACTATGAGATTTGAAAACATTTTCAAAGTTTAGTTCTTGCTAGGACATGGCTAATACAGTTTCATGTCTCACTATAAAAGAGGGCCTTTTTCACTGGTGCAAAGAAGCAGTTCTGAGTTTCCATGAACAAGCACTGTCTGCACATGGAATGAAAGGGAATGTATTTTTTCCCAGTACTTTTGTACGACACACAGGTTTTTCTTCTTGAATGGACCACTTTCCTACCCATCCAAGGGGGATCCGTGCAGTCATGGGCCACTATATAAATCCCTGGTACACCTTGAATACTGCGTGTAGTTCCGGTCACTCCATCTAAAAAAAGATATATTGGAATTGGAAAAGGTGCAGAGAAGGACAACAAAAATGATCATGGGTATGGAACAGCTTCCATATGAGGAGAGATGAAAAAGACTGTGACTGTTCATCTTAGAAAAGAGATGACTGTGTGGGATATGATAGAGGTCTATAAAATCATGAATGTATGAAGTGAATAAGGAAGTGTTACTTCTGCACGTAACACAAGAACCAGGGGTTACCCAGTGAAATTAATAGGCCAGCAGGTTTAAAACAAACAAAAGAGAGTATTTCTTCACGCAACGCACAGTCAACCTGTGGAACTCGTTGTCAGGGGATGTTGTGAAGGCCAAAAGTATGAGTGGGTTCAAAAAGAATTAGATAAGCTCATGGAGGATAAGTCCATCAATGGCTATTAGCCAAGGTGATCAAGGATGCAACCACATGCTCCAGGTGTCCTTAAACCTCCAACTGCCAGAAGCTGGGACTGGATGACAGGATGGATCACTCGAAACTTCCCTGTTCTGTTCATTCCCTCTGAAGCGCTAGCACTGGCCACTCTGAGGCCAGGACACTGGGCTAGATGCACCAGTGGTCTGACCCAGCATGGTGGTTTTTATGTACTTGTTATTTATCATGGGAAACTGGATTTAGTCTCAAACTCCAGACCCCAGTGGTGAAACGTGCTTGCAGACGTGCATCCTGGTGGGCTGAAGCGATATAGTCGGCATGGGAGCTTTCTGGTCAGAGTAGGAAACTTGCCTGTGAACAGTCTCTCTGGAAATGATTCACCTTTTGGATTGCCACTGAAATGAAGAGTCTGCACTTGACAGTGGCATGAGCTAAACGAAAGCTAGAAGCATCTCCCTAGGAAGATATCTCATTCACACACTTCACCCTGTTTCTGTCCCTGTCTCCCGTGTCCCCAGGTTGGAACTGCTCAGTCAGGGAAAGAAGTGAAGCATTGTGGGAACCAGGAGTCCTTAGCCCTGTACAATGTACCCAGTCCTGTTAGTCTGTCTTGTTCATGGGTATTCTGCAGTTTCGTCTGCAGGAGATTCTGTGATGAAGCGCAAGAAACAATGTAGCATGTGTAGGCCATGTAAAACCTGTACAGAGAATAGGGCAACATGGCATTTAAAAATATTGCACAGATGATTTAACTGCGTCTTTCTTCCATTTATAGGATGATCAAGAGGACATTACATCATTTGTTCTTAGCCCTGATGATGAGGTATGTGTCAAGTTACACTTGGTTCCTTTTTTTCCACTTTAATAGGTCCCATAAATAATCATGTCAGCACTGGAGAATATTCTGCATGGAATCATCCTGCACTCGCAAAGGGTGATGGTCCAAATGGGGTCTGATTGGACTCTCCCAGCTTTAATTTCTGACAGGATTTTCTAATAAATTTTGTGCAGTCTGAATTGCTACTTCCAACAAACTTGCATCCTGTATAAATTAAAGGGAATTATTATTTAATAATTATGTTACAATAGTGCCCAGAGGTAGCAATCTGGATTGAAACTATATTGTGACAAGCTCCGAGCAAACACATACAGGGAAATGGTCCCTGTCTCAAAAATCTTATAATCTAGGAAGACAAAAAACAGAGGGAAAGGGATGCAATCAAATATAATCAATTTGTTCATGTGCATAGATTGTACCAGCTGCTATTTTAATTTACTCCATGAGTTAACTCTAGACCCATTCTTGCAAATATGCACGTGCTTAAGAGTTTGCAGGATTGGAGCCTATGGTATTAATTTTGATGGAATATTATGGCCCAAAGAGCTAAAGATGTTAATGTGACCCAGTCACTGTCCAACACTGAACAGTTTTAAACAAAGTTCAGGGTTTCGTAAACAGAGACATCATCTTCTTAGTACACTGGCAAACACTGCTAATTTGTGTGTTTGTTTTTTAACCTTTTACTAAAGATGCAGAAAAGAAAGAAAAACCACGAGAACATGTGAAATGTAAAATGTTAAGACTTTAATTCCAACAACTTTCACGTTTTAAAGGTGGTAATAACTGTCCTTTTTGGGGAAAAGAAAAGGTAGTTGAAATTGACTGGAGCTGTTGTAGTTGCTGTTAACCCAGTACTGTTTCCTAGAAGACAAAACAAGGCAAACACAAGAGGGAAGAGAAAAGAATAGTAGAGAGAGAAAATTCAGTCTCTGTCTCTGGTGTTGACTTTCACTTGCAACCTCACTGCTGGAGAAACATAGGCATGGCACATGGTCTCATCAGCCACTCCAAGACCTGGCAAACTTGTACCAGCATCGAGCTGTTTAAAGCATTGCTTTTAACATACGGCAATGTTGCAGAATGTACAGTCTTGGTGGGCTAATCCGGATGCTTATTAGACAGAAGACAAAAGGAAAGAAGTAAGAAAAAGGAGAAGGAAGGTCAGGAAGAAAAAGAACATACCAGGGGGAGGACAGTGACAGCAGGCACCAAATCTCTGGGATTCCAACAGGATTTAGCCAGAGCCAGCAGAGATGATGTCATCTGGGTCCTTCTCTCTGGCCTGGTCTGGTCAGGTCAGGACATCTCTCAGGATCAGGATGACAAAGGCCCAATGGTGTCATGGTGGATCCCAGGGTCCCAGAAGATGGTGGGAGTGGCAGCCATGCTGGTGTAGCTAGCTTCTTCTGTTTTGCCTCTCTCCCAGCCAGTAATTGTTGTTAGCTTGAACTTTATTTTCCCCCAAAGTCTTGTCTTTTAGGGACCCCAAAGGGAACGATTGGTGGAATAGCCCATTCCCTCATTAATTTATTTACCAATTAGGAGTAATTTCCGACACACCAATTTTGATCTGTCAATTTCTGGTCCCGTCCTTCTCTTGTTTACCAGGCATAATTTTAACACAGTCATTGAGTTATATTATAATAGGCCTTTTTGTTTGTACTAATTGGTTCTGTGTCCCTTTTGCATCTTTTCCCCGTCACCATTTATTGTTCTAGGTTATTGTGACATTTTATGAACTTATTCACATCTCACAATTACAGTAAATTTGTAGGCCCAATTATTGCAACAGGTCTTTATTAGCTGTTTGTTATTATCTGTAATGCCTTCTTCTGAAAGACTAGCAGTTGCTTCTAAACTTACTTGATATATTGGAGCGGGGAGGCAGAATTTTATCTGTTTGTTGCATTACAGCATTGCGTTTCTGTCCAGTTCATTTGTGATGTACTTACATTTTTATGTTATTTATATGGCTTCCAGGCTTTTGCTATAAAAAAAAAATGCTGGGAAATGAATTAGTTTCAGAATTAGCTTCTTTTGGTAACTGGAATTTCCTGGCTTTTGTCTGTCTCTGGGTTTTCTAAATTTCGCTGTGAACATAATGCAGAATGTAAATATACTGGCTAACTTAATCTCTGTATTTTCCTCTTTTTCCTGCTTTTTCTGTTAGATTCTTGTGACAGGAAGCCGGGCATTGCTGTTAAAGCAGTGGGAATGGCGACAGAACAAGTGTAGACGTACGTGGAAAGCAATGCACACAGCACCAGTGGCCACCATGATCTTTGACCCCACTTCCACTTTGTTGGCCACAGGTACAGTCTGACTTCAGTGTCGCATGATGGGGGAGTCTGTTTTTGTGATGAAATGACCTTAAGTTCTGTGCTGTTAGACAGTGACCCCTGCTGTTCGAATAAAATCAAAAGAGAACTTGAGAGCCTCTCAAGACTTTCCTGTTACTGCAATAAGAAGATTGTTTTTATGTAAAAATATATTATTAATTGAAAATTCTACAAATTATCACATGCACCTAGAGAGAAGCTTGTCTAGTGGTCTGAGCACATATCTGGAAATCGGAAAACCCAGCTCTGAAACTCACTCTCTGTCAGGGAGTGGGTGCAGGTGGGGTTGGGCAAGTCCTTTAACTCTTCTGTGTCTCAGGGTCCTCATCTCTGAGTAAGGACACTAACTGTACCTGTCTTTTGTGAGGACCAGTGAGTTAATACTTACAAAGCCCTCTGAAAATGCAAAGTGCTATAATCCGTGAAACCTCCCTGGGTGTCGTGACTAACTGTTCGCTCTCTCATTTTCCCTCTTCTGCTTTTGTAACCTGTGAAACTGATACAACTGCTAGTGTCCCAGCCCTGCTGTGTTGTTAATTTCTTCATGTCCTTTCTTCTTGTAGGTGGCTGTGACAGCACCATTAAGATCTGGGATGTAATCAAACAGTACTGCACGCATAACCTGAAAGGATCTACGGGGGTTGTACAGTAAGGAGAAAATCTTCTTATCTTCCATTTTCCGTTAGGGAAACTAGCAGAGACAGTTTTACCAAAACACTGAAATTCCACCCAGGTGTTCTGTCTGAAATAAGGAGCAGCAGCTTGGGGATCTGGGTTTGTGACCCCAATTCTGTTAGCAGATCTTGCTGTACAATTGCAATCTTTGCCAGTCCTTTTGGCTCAATCCCAGTCTGGTCATTAGTATTATCCTGAGATGACTGAGTAAGAAGAGCATTCTGGGTAAGAGAAATGCAAATGACTGTACTAAGCAGGTCCAAAACTGTTCTCGGTTTCCGATTTTTGATCTGCTTAACGGAGGGACCAGGGCTATAACTAGCTGTTGCTTTGGGAGGAAAAGATAGGGAGGGAGATGATGTGGTTAAGGAAATCTGGGAGCTCCAGTTCAGACACCCACAATTGACAGTTTATGGACTCTTTAGATCATTTCCTAGGGCAAAGACCTATGGTAAATTTTCCCAGTGGGCGGACTGTGGATAAATGAGATTCGACAAAGGAGGTCAGTAATTTAAGCCCAGTTCAGCTAATGTGAATGATCTGTCATAGATGCTAGACATTTACGTTATTGCCGTATCAGAGACGATGCTGATTGGTTTGTGCCTGCATTATGCTAATCTCTCTCTACCCTCCCTTGCTAGCATCGTTGAGTTCCATCCCGATATCTCCCGCTTGCAGCTCTTCTCCTCCTCAATGGACTATATAATCCGGATCTGGGACCTGAAATCCAGCAAGTGTATCGCCTCTCTCGACGGCCACTACAGTGCTGTCACCTCTCTGGCTTTTGCTGCAGATAAAGACACGCTCATCAGGTAAACTTGTTATGGGCTTATCAGATCTCCATTCAGATTCCCCCTCCCCAAGAAACATATGGCATTCTCGTACTGCCCATGGGGTTTCCTGTTTGAGGGAAGGAAGGGGTGACAATACAGCACGTTGGGGCTCCGAGAAAAAGAGAGGTTGAGGGTCTGGGTTTCACCTAATCATGCTCTGTGCCTCAGTGTCCCACGTGTAAATTGGAGATAATACTGATCTGCCTCACAGGGATGTGTGTGGCTTTGTTCATCCCGTGCCTGACCTAGAGAGAGGTTGACCAGCCACAGCTCCACGTCTGACTTTGCTTTGAGATTCTTGGCTGGAAGGTGCTGGTAGTGAATTTTTCTTTATAACCTTTGTTGCAGCTCTGGTCGTGATAAAATCTGTATGGTATGGGACCTGAAAACAAGAGAAGCCAAGAGGACCGTCCCTATATATGAGGTGAGATTACTTCCCTGGTGATATTTGACTAGAAGTCAGGAAAAAAGGGACCTGCTTTTGATTCCAAGTGGTTACTCAGGCTGTTAAATTCTACTTACCTTTTACTGCGCCTCATGGTTTGTCGATGTCTCTCGCAGAGCGTGGAAGCTGCAGTATTGTTACCCGAGGGTGGAGATTTCTCACACTTGGGTGTGAAGAAGCGAGGGCTTCACTTTCTCACAGCTGGCAGCAAAGGTGAGTGAGCCCCATGGAATCTCCTGTCTTGTCGCTGCCTGGCTCGGGTGTAAGAAGGAGTAAATTACACTCTGTGGCCAGCCATTGTCAGGGCTCAGCACCTTTTCCATTGTCTTGTATCTGTTGAAAGCCAGGTCCAGTTCAGTGAGCCTGTTCTGGCACTCTTGGGATATTTAAAGTAGCACTTTCTCCCCCTCCCCATCTCTGCTAAGCTTTTACAGTCCCAGATACCACGGTGATGAGTGGGGGATGAACGCCTGCTCAGATTTCATAGTCTAGATTTAATTTAGAAAACACCTTCTGTCTTAGGCATCATGTTTACATGAGAAAATTGCACTGGTTTAAATGAAATTGAGTTTTAAACCAGTGCAAACCCCTCTGTGGACACTTCAGTTTGAGTGGCTTATTTTGGTTTAGCTTAAACCTGTTCCTAATCAATTTTAGCTAACCTGAAATAAGTCTGGCTTAGACCAAAGTCAGAGTGTCCAGGCAGCCTTTCACATCCACGGAACTAAATCAGTTTAAAAATCACACCATTAGTTACACCAGCACAGCTGTCTCCTATAGACAAGGCTGGAGTTTGAACGGACACACCTCGGAGGACCTTTCTGAGCGTACTGTGCAGGTAACGTAATGCCACTAACAGGCAGTATACATCCCATGCACTAGGGATCCTGCACATCTGGGAAGCCGCCACAGCTGCCTGTGTGTACACCCAGCCCGTGCCCTACCAATGTGTGGACGCCAAGGAGGAGGAAGAGGGCAGCACGCACGGTCTGACACACTGCATGCTGGTGCCTGAGAAAAATGAGATCGCAACTGTGACTGCTGAGCATAATATCATCTTCTACGATGCCCAGACGCTTCAGCTCAGAAAGCAGGTACCATGTACCAAACCTCAGTGCCTCTTCTCTTCCCCCACCGTACCTTGGGACAACTCCATGTCCAATGACAACATTTTGTCAAATGGTTCCATCTTCCCCAGCTGTTGCTACATCTAAAATGATGGCATCTAAATTAACTGTTATCACTCAAGAGGAAGATCTTGGAGTCATTGTGGATAGTTCTCAGAAAACATCCACTCAATGTGCAGCGGCAGCCAAAAATGCGAACAGAATGTTGGGAATCGTTAAGAAAGGGATAGATAATAAGACAGAAAATATCATATTGCCTCTATATAAATCCATGGTATGCCCACATCTTGAATACTGTGTGCAGATGTGGTCGCCCCATCTCAAAAAAGATGTATTGGAATTGGAAAAGGTTCAGAAAAGGGCAACAAAAATGATTAGGGGTATGGAACTGCTTCCATGTGAGGAGAAATTAATAAGACTGGGACTTTTCAGCTTGGAAAAGAGACGACTAAGGGGGGATATGATAGAGGTCTATAAAATCATGATTGGTGTGGAGAAAGTAAATAAGGAAGTGTTATGTACTCCTCCTCATAACACAAGAACTAGGGGTCACCAAATGAAATTAATAGGCAGCAGATTTAATACAAACAAAAGGAAGTATTTTTTCACACAATGCACAGTCAACCTGTGGAACTCCTTGTCAGAGGATGCTGTGAAGGCCAAGACTATAACAGGGTTCAAAAAAGAACTAGATAAGTATATGGAGGATAGGTCCATCAATGGCTATTAGCCAGGATGGACAGGAATTGTGTCCCTAGCCTCTTTTTGCCAGAAGCTGGGAATGGGCAACAGGGGATGGATCACTTGATGATAAACTGTTCTGTTCATTCCCTCTGAAGCACCTGGCATTGGCCACTATTGGAAGACAGGATACTGGGCTAGATGGACCTTTCGTCTGACCCAGTATGGCCGTTCTTATGTTCTTTCCCTTTTCTCCTTGGTACTCAGATCTATTTCCAATGCACAGAGCACAGGTTCATTGATAAGGTTTCTTTGGGAGAGCTTTGCATTGTCCTGAGTTGGTGTCTATGCAGTATGAACCAAAGACCTGGCATCAGGAGTTATAGGTTGTTCTTTGCAGGGATTTCTTCTTAAAGAAATGAAACAGAGACGAAAGGGCAGTGAGGGACAGACCATCGAGGAATGCTCCACATCCTTAAATGTCTATGTATTTAAATGGAGGCTGTGCTATGTGAGATTGTTTTTAAGCATGGCATCAAATGACAGATCCCCAGGAATGCACAGGAATGCAGTGCTACCAGCCACCGTGGCTGTCATTTGGGTCTTCTCTCGCCAGCTCGTTCCTTGCCTGTTAAGCTGTCTCTTGTTTCGTTGCCCCCAGTTTGCAGGTTACAACGAGGAGGTTCTGGATGTGCGGTTCCTTGGCCCTGCTGACTCTCACATTGTTGTGGCTACCAACAGCCCTCAGCTGAAAGTGTTTGAGCTGGCAACGTCGCACTGCCAGATCCTGTACGGTCACACAGGTACGCAAGGACCTAGAGGCTTGTCAGCTCTGCACTGGGCAGGGAGGAGCTGTGTGGGTCACCCCTGGAACTGGCTTCTCTCCTCCCAAGACTCGTCTGCGCGGAGGCGGCAGTGCCCTCTACCGTAGGCATCTGCTCTGCAGGCGTTGTGCATGGAAGCTCCTGCTGCTCTCCATGCTGTCCCTGTTTTGCTTAAAGAGAAGCCTTTATTCTCCAGGGCTGTTGGTTTAGCATCTTTCGCCAGCACTGAAATCCTCTTAAATTCTAGATTAGGGTGTGGGGGGTCGAAGACCGACTCTGAGTGTTAATGCACTTTGTGACTGCAAGTGTCTAATCAAATCACACCAGGTCCACAAACGTAGCCAAGTACTTACTAGAAAACGACAGCGCTCACAGCGTAGGTGTGTTTTGAAGTGCCACAGAGCTTCCCCTCACCCCTACTGGGCGGTGGACTCTGCCTTACTTCATGCATTTCTGTTGTCTAAATACAATATTTTGTTGCTTTCCCTCATGCGTGGAAGGTGCTCCCTGTAACCATCCACAAATCTCATTAGCCTTCAAACCCCTTCTTAAAACTCCCCTTTTTTTTTCGTAGCCATCACAGCAACTTGGCAGTGGTTATCCCTGAGATCACTGCAGAGCATGCTGACCAGTATTCCCATTGTTCCTTTTGCTGCCCCATCTGTTACCTCTTGTTTTATATTGGACCCTGCTCTGAAGTGCTTAGAATTAATCTTTTTGTTCTGTTTGAAATGACTAGGCCAGTAGGGTTCTGGTCCACAACTAGGGCTCCGAGGCGCTACAAATCATGAACAATAATTGCTGCCATCTTTCCTTTCAGAAACCGTTCTGGCCCTGGATGTCTTCAGAAAGGGCTTGATGTTTTCTAGCTGTGCTAAGGTAATCTAATATTTCCTTTCCTGGGTATGTAGTAAGGCCCATTGCTTATAGTGACCTTTATTGTTGTGGGCAGTTTTCTGCTCATTTTCCTTGATTTTGGAAAGGACTTTTGTACCGATGGAAACTTCTGTCCTTCGAAATTCTAGAGAATATCTAGAGATTTCATAGATATCCAAGCTCTTTTTAAATCCTATCATTTTTTTAACATTGTCCTTAGAAAAATATGGGTTGGTTTTAGTATACTGGCCCAACAGGAAATCCCAGTTGTTTTATCTTCCTGGGATCTTTAGTATTTGTGCTACTCTTAGTAAGCATGTGAGCTCAGAGCTATTCATTGCTGCCGAAGTGGCTGGGAGCAGCGTGTAGCACAGATGATCAGAGGTAAGGAGACAAGGGGCAGGCTGTCGCAACATGCTCAGAAATAAAGTAACTAATGTACATTGTAGCTTACCATTAAAATTACCTTTAATTTGTCTAGCTTAGTTTGCAGAAACGGAGATTTAGGTTGGATATTAAGAGCGTTTTCTAACTCTGAGAATAGCTGAGCACTGGAAAAGGATAATAGGGAGGTTGTGGAATCCCCTTGAAAGATTTTTAAGCACCGGAGGGTGAATTTAGGTAATCTATTATGTCCTACGTTTCTATGATTCTATGAATATTGCTTGGTCCTGTAAGATGGAATCCCTCATTACAGTTGTCTATCTGTGCCCTGAAGTGGTGGTGATGAAATGACTGCAGGCATAGATTTTTTTTTTTTTAATACCTGACACACTGGCTATTAATACTAATCTATTCACTTGTCAGAAAAGTATAACTGTTTTCCTCCTTTCCTGTTTCAGGACAGAAGCCTCCGGGTTTGGCGGATGGATAAAGCAGGCGATGTGGTCTGCGTGGCCCAAGGATTGGGTCATGCCCATGGAGTGGGTGCGCTCTCTTGCTCAAGGTAACGGAGGCATCATTCTTCTTACATGTGGTCTGTGTTCACAATGAAGAAACCACAGTCTGTTTGAACCAAGGCTGCTGCCTCTGCGGTATCCCAGGCCAGTCATGGTAAACGTGTTGACTTGTAATGTGATGAAGTTGGAAGAGAGACTTTTTTTGGCCCACCCTGTTGCCTCACCACCCCCAGCTCTTATGTTTGCGCTTCTCCTCTTTGTCCGGCTGGCTCAAGTTTGTATAGATCAGGGGTCGGCAACGTTCGGCACGCGGCTCACCAGGGTAAGCACCCTGGCGGGCCGGGCCAGCTTATTTACCTGCTGACGTGGCAGGTTCGGCCGATCGCGGCCCCCACTGGCCGCGGTTCGCTGTCCCGGGCCAATGGGGGCGGCGGGAAGCGGCGCGGGCGAGGGATGTGCTGACCGCGCTTCTCACCGCCCCCATTGGCCCGGGACGGTGAACCGCGGCCAGTGGAGGTCGCGATTGGCCGAACCTGCCACGTCAGCAGGTAAATAAGTTGGCCCGGCCCGCTAGGGTGCTTCTCCTGGCGAGCCACGTGCCAAACGTTGCCGACCCCTGCTCTAGAGGAACAAAAAGATGCAGGATCCTTGATCCATCTAGCTCCTGGATTACGTTACAGTGAATTAGAGAGGGAAGGGGAGAAACACAGAGATAATCGACCTTGCTGGGAAATCTTGCTTGTTTATAAACTCTTCTCCTTTCTTCACATTTGTTTCTATTTGGACTCCAATTTCTGTATTCAAAAGGTGCAATTCATTAAGTGATACTTGGCTCAGAGGAGTAATGGTGCCTGTGGCAAACAGCTGAACTGCTGGGGGCTGTTGTAAGGGTTTAAATGAAATGAACCGAAGCTTTTGAAAACATTCAAACACTGAGCTGTTTGAAATCCCAACTGAGTGCGTAGGATGGTGCTGGAGAAAGAAAAGCCATTTTCTCTGTGCAGGTGAAACAATTGTTTTGGTTTATTGCATTTGACATTTTTCCTCTTCATATCTTCCCCTCCCACTCCTGCTTCCAGAATGAAAGAGAGCTTTGTAGTCACCAGCAGCCAAGACTGTACGATCAAAGTCTGGAATCTCCCAGAGTCCCTCACTGCCAAAACAAAAGCAGGCTTGGTCTCTAGCCCTGAAATCCTTCATGCCCACGTGACGGAGAGGGGTCACGACAAGGTAAAATCTCAGTGGACTGGAGAAGGTTCTTTTTCTGTGGAAGCTCCACGAGCCAGTTCTTGTGCTCTGTGCTTTGAGTGCCTTTGGCCGCAAGGTTCAGTACTTCATAAAACATATGTTTATGGATTCCAGGCAGTAACATGACTGGTGAAATAACTTCCACTGACATCAGACAAGGAAAATCAGTGATTTATTTGTAAAGTGGAGGCTAGGGAAATCCCCCCCTGAAACTATTTGTTCCTTTCGCTAAAAAATAATTTCCCAAGCCAGGGCATGTATTTTTCTCCCCTCTCTTTGTCTGTGGCTTTCATTCAGATGTTTTAGTTACTCTAGGAATCTCAGATCAGTACAGGAAACAGATGTGTGTCTGAGACTGACGGAGTTAGTGGGACTTGGCTTGGGGGCACCTGCCTATAAGCATAGAACAGCTGCACAAAAGGAAAGATTTCATGTGCTGGGGAGATCACATCATGGGAAAATGTTGTATTTAGTTTTTAGTTGAGCTGTAACAGGTGTGTTAGCTATAAAACAGGTAAGGTCCCGGGAACAATGAATCTTGAGGGCTCAGAATGAGCATAGCCAGAACTTGTACCTCTCTCACGCCTCCGTTCTCAGCCCTGGGCTATCCTGGTTAGTGCTGGCAAGAGAATTTCATTGCTTCGCTCCTTTTGTGTGACTTTCTCTAGGATATAAATAGTGTGGCGGTTTCTCCAAATGACAAACTGATTGCCACCGGCTCACAGGACAGGACGGCCAAGCTGTGGTCCTGTCCTGATTGCTCTCTGATGGGCATCTTCTCGGGACACACGCGTGGGATCTGGTGCGTGCAGTTTTCTCCTGTGGATCAAGTCTTGGCCACCTCCTCAGCAGATGGCACTGTGAAGCTGTGGGGTCTTCATGACTTCAGCTGTCTGAAGGTAATGAAAATTCAAACTCCTGGGCCGTCTAGACAAACACTTGAATGTGGCAGAGATTCGTCAGGGCTGCTCCAAACAGACACGGCTTGGCCAGACTAGCAGAAGTGTAACAACACTGCCGTGATGAGGGAAAAGCTGTTCAGGCCTGGGTTTGTTCTCCAGGCCTGCACAGGCAGCAAGCCCCTTAGCAATACTCTTGAATAACCTGCTTCCTTCTCTGGCCAACCCAGGAGCAGTGCAGGCTGGGTTGACGTGACAGAGATAGGACCTTGGAGGAAATGGGCATAGAACAGAGTAATTTGACTCTTGGTCTTCAATGGAGAAACATTTCTCCAGTCTGTCTCATTATTAGAAGGAGGTAGATGCTAAATTGCACCCTTCTTATTGCATGCTCCTACCTTCAGATAACTTAGTAGTCCTAGTGCTGTGATCCCCACGTGACTCTTCCCCGATGGTGTTATCTCCCATCTGACACAATAAGCAGGTGAATCAACTTTTCAGCAGCTGACTGATCCAGTTAATGTAAATGTCTCGCTCTGATCATACTGTGATTTAACCTTGGATTGCATGTTCCAGCAGTTACACTAAGCTTTTATAAAGTAGTACTGGGATGCGTCTTTTCTTCCCTCCTACCTTTCCCACCCTGTAGCAAAACGCAGGTTCCGGGGATATGGTTTGCCTGCTTGGAACTTCTTTATCTAGCATCTGGGTACAGATTTCGTTCTCGTGAAAGAAGAGCGCCATTCCAAACTGCCTCTTAGCTCCAAACAGTGAGGCATGGTCTCCCCTGTGACCTGGCTGTCTAATATTCTGTTACTTCTTTTTATACTTATTTTTTTTCCCACCCAGACTTTTGAAGGTCACGACGCCTCTGTGCTGAAGATAGTTTTCGTGAGCCGGGGGACACAGCTGCTTAGTAGGTATGACCTTCCTCTAGGAGCCTAAGTGAAGCTAGGCCAGTGCAGCGAACTGGCGAACAGAGGCTTGAGCAGGAGGTTGAGTTGTTGATTTGAAAATCCCCTTTCCCAGGGAGAGAGGTGTGCTCGGCAGGTGGGATTCTGACGAGAGAGGGAACCACATTCAGTTCTGGAGTAAGCAGGTGAGACTCCCATTGAAGTCAGTGGGAGTTGGGCCTGCTTACGCTGACACTGGATTTGGGTCTTAAACCAGCAACCAGATGAGTCAGCACCAGCCGCCTTGACTGTAGCCCTTTCCCAGAAGCGAATTGTACGTTCACCTTGCTGATGGGAAAATCCTCGATTTCTGCTCAGCTTTGCTGAAGTGCTAGTTCCGCCCCTACTCGTCCTCCAGTCTAGCACCTGTGTTGTTGTGTTCCAATAACCTCCACTGAACTATCTGGGACATGAGAGATACCCAATACGTGGGCAGCTCTGAAGGGGCATTTCACCTCTTGTAGCGGGCGTGAGCAGCAGAGGAAGGGTTAATCAGCCAAAGGGAAACGAATGCAGACCCCTCAAGGAAAGGGTTTTCTGCCTTTACTAGTTGTAAACAGAAATAAAACCTGAATGAATGATCTTTGCACTCTCCAAGCAGAGAGAAATGGAAAAAGCCAATGAACTGCATACACAGCGAGACGTACATTGGGGTTTAAAACTCTTAGTTCAGAGAAGAAGAATGGTTCGGCCGCTAAAGCGCTAGCCTGGGTCTTGGGAGACACCAGTTCAGTTCCCACATCTGCTACCAACTTTATGTCCCCAGCAAGTCACTTACTCTCTGTGCCTCAGTTCCCTGTCTGTACAATGGGGATAAGAGCACTGCCCTGCCTCCCAGGGGTGCTGGGAGGGTACATACATTCGGATTCTGAGTGCCTCAGATACTGCCATGATCGGGGCTATATGAATAGCCAGGATAGAAAGAATACTCTAAGGGGATGTTCATAGCATCATTTGGTTTAGTTTGAAATGATTTTTAACCTGACAGGGTCCCGTGATGGTGTGAGAGTGTCACTTTTACCAAGCCCTCACTTCTGACAGGTTGCAGCAGAGCAAGACTAGGACCGTGCAGTGCCGATTTAAATCCAGAGATTTACGTTTGGTTTCTCTTTCCCCTTTCCAAAAGCGGTTCCGATGGGCTCTTGAAACTTTGGACGATTAAAACAAATGAGTGTGTGAAAACCTTAGACGGTCATGAAGATAAAGTGTGGGGTCTCCACTGTAACAAACAGGATGACCTGGTCGTGACAGCATCCAGCGATTCCTGCGTCATCCTGTGGAAGGTATCGTACATGGTCCTCCTTCAATTTGCTTTAAGAAAAGAATGGAGGGAGTGTGGTCTAGTGGTCAGAATCCAGGACTGGGAGCCAGGCTGCCTGAGTTCTGCTGTCCTCATCCTCCCCATCTGTGAAATGGGGATAGGCAGATACTGATTTCGGCCAAGGCTCCAGAACAGCACTGGCTACTTCTCTCTAAAGGTAGAGACAGGAAAAGGCCCTGAGCAGCCTGCAAGCAGCGAAAGGCGCAATGGGAACACCAGCGATGGGTTGGGAAGGGGTCAAGTCCATGGTGCTGTAAATAATTTGGGGAGCAGCTAGATTCAGCATTTGAAACCCCACATAAAGATCTTGTTGTGGAGCACGTGATCCTACTGAAAAGCTGGGCAGGAAATCAAACTCTGTTCAAGCAAGACTGACAGCGGCTGTGTTGTGATCTGTTAAAGGATGTTACTGAAATTGAACTGGAAGAGGAGCAAGCTAAGCAAGAGGAGCAGATTATGAAGTGAGTAACCCTGAGCAGTACTTTGGATAGTTTATTGTCTCCTTTATCATGTGCCGTCCCCATGAAACTGCCCTTAAAGCCTTCCCATTCCTTCTGATTCATAAAGCAAAGCCTTTGTTTAGCTGGTTGTCTGCCCTGTAATCTCTCTCAGCTCTTCATCCGCTGGTGTAGGTTATCTTTGCTTCCCATAAAATCTTCATATAATAACTATTAGCTTGGAAGTCAATGAACTTCAAGGATCTGTACTGCTGAGATAAGCCAAGTCAGACCATTGAAACTTACTCATCGTTCATTTTCTCCTGTGTCAGCCAGCACAGAATAGCTCAGGAACCCCTTTAACATAATGCCAGGATAATTATCGACACAATGAGGGCACTGTGGCTTTCACTGACTAGCCTACTTTTATTATCTTCTTGGCACTAAATCTCTATGCATTGTTACCATTGAATTTGCTGCATTCTGCATAACGTTTTGTTCTCTCAAGCAAACGAACCTCTGACAACCTCTTCTTCCTGACTGCATTACAGAGATCAAGAGCTTTCCAACCTGCTCCATGAGAAAAAATACCTGAAAGCTTTAGGGCTGGCAATCTCTTTGGATCGGCCACACACGGTGCTGACAGTGATCAAGGGTAGGTGTCCACTGTCAGTCAATGTTCTTTCTGGAGTCTTCCAAATCATCCCCTTCTGTCAGGTAAAGGAGACAGAAACCCAGAGTCCAGGAGCCTCCCACTTCTATTTTCCCCTTTTCTTGTCACCTCTATTTTTTGATTTGAAACCACCAATGCCCCACTGCATTGTGCCCAACAGCAAATGTTTCCTCTGATCTCAAAGCACAAGCGCATCTCAGGAAAGGTCACTGTACAGACTTCAGTGGGTCCTCTAAGCGTCAAAGTTAGCGGACAGGGCAGCTTTCATCCCTAAAGCCAACAGCCTGAAACCAGACTCTTTATTGAGGTTAATTGTTACTTTGCAGTATTTTGTCTGCTCATGGCAGTGACGCCAGGTTGCTGATTTGGTTGTCCCGGAGATCAGATTCAGGTTTAGAGTTTGGCAGAGAAACTAGACCTAGCTTTCATGTCTTTTCATTGGCGATGAGGAATTGGGCTGAGCCAGGGTGTTGACGCAGTACAGTATGCTAAACATTCTGAGTGAACGCAAAAAACCAGCACGCCTTAAGCTATAGTGTTGCACACTCATAAATACCCCAAATTGTTGGATACTTTCTGCTTCCAAAGCTTGGCTTCTGATTGTCACCTTTTTGTTTTCTAGAAGTTAATCTTACCATTCTTTCCTGTCTCTTCGCTTTCCCCTTTAGTTATCCTTAAGGAAACCAATGGGAAAGAGAACTTAGAAAAGAACATCCTTAGACTGCGGAAGGATCAGAAAGGTTGGTTGGGCTATTGCTCACGTGACTAAAAGAGTATTTTAGATTAGAAGCCTGTTTCCTGTACTGAAACTAGAAGGACTAGAATCATCCTTCTATTCACTCTTCATCACTGGCCTCCCACTGCCCAGCGCGACTGCTGCCATCAGTAAGGGTGCCAGTGGTGACGTAGACCTGAGCCTGCTACAGGCAGGTCTGTGGCCACACAGCTGCCATGCAATGTTCCTTTTCACCCCGATAGCATTTTCCAGCCAGGTGTGTCAAAGCATCACAATGCCCCTAGGAGGCAGCTACGTTCTATTAGCCCTATTTTGCAGATGGGGAAATGACGGCACACAGGAGAATAAGTAACTTGCCCAAGTTGGGTCCGGAGCAGAGCTAGGAATTTAGAACCCGGAGATTTGCATCCCTGTCACCATCTCTGTTCACAAGGCCACTTCCATATGTTATGATTAGTTGTTCTCAATCAGTCCAGTGAGGGACTCTCTATACAATTACTATTGGCCCCCAAGCTTGTCACTCAGTCTTGCATGGAAGCTCGCCTGACCTGGCGGGTATGAAAACAGATCCCTCCTGAACTGGCATCTCTTGTGGGGTGATGTTGTCCTTGAGCTTGCGTGTGTGAACCGCACACTCCTGAATTTCTGGCTTTTCTCTGTAGAGTCAGTGTTGAAGTTTTTGGTGACATGGAACACAAACTCTCGAAACTGCCATGAGGCTCAGGCTGTCCTTGAAACCCTCCTAAAGCACGAAGCGCCAGAGTGTCTCCTGCAGTATGAAGGGATTAAAACTGCTGTGGAATCCCTTCTGCCTTACACCGGTGAGTTAGAAAAGAGACCGTATCTCAGCTCCGTTCCAACGTTGGCACAGTTGTCTCGCTCAGTGGCTCACACTGCGCCTGATCTCAGCCATGCCCTAGATCCCGGTCTCCGAGCTGTGCCTCGGACACAGCTTGTAGACAACAATACACTATAGTGTTGCCAGCTGTATTGTCCTTCCATCCTCATACCAGTGCTATGTGGAATGAATAATTGCTTCCTGGCGTCTTATTATCAGCACTGAAAAATAATTGTTCAAAGTCTGTGAAGATGATACACACTCAGCATCCTCTCCTTTCCCCGTTAGCCTGAGTCAGGGCAGAGAAGAGAATTCTCTCTGATTTTCCTTGAACTTAGCCATAATTTTTCTTTCCTCTTTACAGAGCGCCATTTCCAGAGACTCGGCCGCTTATTGCAAGCCTCCATGTTCATCGATTTCATGTGGCAAAATATGAGACTAGCAGATGTGTCAAAGTGGGAAGAGGACATGAGTCTGTGACCTTTTATATGCTGTTTGCAGTATACTGAGGGGAATGACTGGCGAGCCAAGGACACGCACACTGACTGCAGTGCCGCACGCTAACATTAGTTGGCTTCCCCCCCACCCTCCCAAGTTGCAGTTTGAGTATTTTTATAATAAATAGTTCAAGTTTGATTTTATAAATGAGCGAGTCCAGTCTCGACTTGCTGTCTCCTCAGTGCCGTAGATAAGGAGGGGATAGGCTGCCTGCCCGAGTCTGACTCCTGCTGTGTCCGTTCTAGAGCAAAGGTCCTCTTATCATTAGCACTGCACCCTGTTGGGAGACCATCCCAACCCCCCGCTTTCTGTCTATGCACCAGCTGGTATCTCTGCTCATTCTCCTCTGTATTGACCTCCGGGGAAGTATCCCTCGCTTGTGGTGAGCTTGCTAAGGATTCAGCTCGCTTGTGGCTGTGTAGGTTGGGTGTTGGTGCACACCCTAAAGAAAGGGCTGTATCCTAGGGCATGGAAGGGGTGGGCATTACCAGCTTTCCATTCTACTCGAGAAAAAGACAGACAAACGCAATGTTTCCTGGGATGGATTCAGTAGACTTGCGTCACTGAAGCTGTTTGGAGGGTCATAGGAGCACAAAGGTAAAGGGTAAAGTCCTAAATCTCATTGTTACTGCGCTGCTTGCTAATCTACAGCTGTGCACTAGGTAAGCAGATGCGTCCCTAGAGAGTAGAGAGGGAGGAAGTTGCTTCTTAATGGCTTTTAATTTCTCTGTCTTGTCTGCATCTTTCTCCCTGTGAGAAGGAAACAGGAATTCCTCAAGTTGCTACAATGTATCGTAGCAGGAGGAGCAGTTTAAAGCGACTCATTCCCACAATAAGCGATTTCAGTCTTTAATCTTCAAAAGGAGCGGCTGCAGCACAAACTATACACTCAAAGGGTGTGCTTGTGCTGAGCTGGCCGAGTTTATAGGGACCGTCCCGATATTCAGGGCTGTGTCTTATATAGATGCCCCCATCCCCTGTCCTGATTATTCACACTTGCTATCTGGTCACCCCAGCTGAGATGCAGGAAGTGAATCAAGAGGGGCAGTGCCTGGGGAGTGGATAGGAGGCGAAGAGGTTGAAAAATAAACAGCAAGTACCTCCCATTTTAGTCTGGAAGGAAGTAAAGCCTAAGAAACCAAACTGAGAACTGCCCCAGGGCAGCCATGAGACAATTGCAATGCTGCAGGGATGCCAAATGAGCAGTCGCAAGATTCTGGAGGAAGGACTGTTAAAGAAATCACAGGCCATCCTGGGGCAGGCATCTGGCTGTTACCCAAGGTTGTGGCCACGTGTTGAAATCTTTCTTTGCTCGGGCAAACTGAATTCAGGCATTTCCTAACTTTTCCGTGTTTGACTTTGCAGCCTTAATGTTCTTTTCACGTAGTTTTCGTCTGTAATTCTGTTCCTAGATGACTGGTTCCCTGTGCAGCCCCAGGGAGCTCTGACAATCCACAGGAGGTGAGGAGCTGCCCCAGGTTCCTAGGCTGTGCCCATCACCCTCAAAGCTCACCACCTTGGATTGCTGCCAAAATTTAATTCCTAAAACCAGCAGACCCTTGAAACATAAAATAAACCGGGTACTGTGTCAGAGTTCTAAGCAACAGAGAGAGGTGTTCTAGCATATGTTTAATCCAAACCGAGGCGTAAATATATGTAATTCAGAACGATAAATACCTTGCAAGCTGAACAAAAGAGCTTGGTTCATAGTGATCTCACAGGCCTGGCTCAGAAAGTCAGAATAACAGATTTATGGAAGGGTAATTAAATTACTGCTCGGAGGGGACAGCTTAAAAAAGCACCTGTGAATTAAAAATAGGTTTTTCCATGAGCATCTTCGCGAGTGAGTTTACAAGTCGGAATGGTTGTGTAAAGGGTGAATTTAAGTTAATATTAGAGAATTTTCACTGGCAGTCAACACCTAACTCATAAGGGGGAAAATTCACACAGAGACCTGATCCAAAGAATGACTATCCTCCACACAGATAACAAATGATACCATGGGATTTATGCGCCCAAGCCCGTACGGACCTGCCTTGGAAGGATAAAGCCAGCCAGCCCAGCTGCCTAACGGCTTGAAATTTCAGTTCTGGTGGCCGATCGGCAGATCCAGCGTGATTCACAGAAACGGTTTGACCAATACGTTGAATTCATTCATGATTCAACAACATCCCAAATTGACCTGCGAGCAGTTTGGAGACAGAGCGGAGGACCGGACAGTTTGAATAAATGGTTCCTATGATTTATTCACTTGGTTCTACCAAAATAAGCGAAAGGAAGTCTGGGTTAGAGAACGCCCTCTCCTCCCATCAAATGTGATGGTTTCATCCAGTAGTGTCTGATTGTTTACAAGGGTGGGGACTGAACCGCCTAATGTTGCAGTGGCGCCTAAGAGAATACATGTGCTGAAGTGTGTGAGATGTGGTTACAATGTGTAAACCAAACTGAGCCCAGCCTGCACTGATCTAACACTGCACTTTCGGATAAGTCTTTTAGAAGAAGGCTGGTCTGGTGGTTTGGTTGCTGGCCTTGCACTTCCAAGATGAGGGTTCGATTTCCTACTCTGATTTTCTGCGTGACCTTGACCAAGTCACTTAGCCTTTGGGCCTCAGTGATGGGGTAAAGCAATCATTAGGTCGATGGCTGGGATTAATTGAACTCTAAAGTTTAACTTCTTACCCAGTTAGTGGGCCAAAGCCTCAGCTGGCGTAAACAGCTCTACTGAAGTCAGTGGAATGACCCCATTTACGCCAGTTGCGGATCTGGTACAGTATCTCCAGCAGGGACAATTCTGTGGCATTCCAGCCTCCAGTTCTTCCTATGTGAACAGCGAGACTAGTGCATGAACGCAAACCAGCCAGTCAAGCAACCACGCAAGAGCAGCTTCCAACCAGGAGTTAAAGGCCGAGTCCATCCTCTCAGCACACGACCATCACGAGCGCTGAGCTTCCTCCGTCCGCTTCCCGCTGTGGCTATTAAAAGATGGCCGAGCAAGGATAATGTCAGGAATTTCAGCCACCTCAGTCTCCTCCCTGCAGCTCAGGGCAATAACGGACTCTCATCTGAGGCACACGTGCGCT
Source organism: Chrysemys picta bellii (assembly GCF_011386835.1). Classification (NCBI taxonomy): domain Eukaryota; kingdom Metazoa; phylum Chordata; order Testudines; family Emydidae; genus Chrysemys; species Chrysemys picta. The sequence continues at coordinate 84,544,935 of NC_088800.1, forward strand.
AGAGCATCCGTCGGCTTCGCACACGTCTCCCCTCCGGGGTGGAGGTGAGGTGAGGAATGCAGGTTTGGCCTGGGGGCAGCCCTTTGCACGGCTCTCTTGGTCACAGTGCTGCATTTCTGGAGGATTTCCTGGACCGCGGGTCGCGCCGGCAGCTTGGGGACGCTGGCGGAAGAGTCTGGGCTGTGAAGGAAAGAATCTGAGTCACTTGGAGACTCCTCCTCAAAGCCAGAATCGTTCCTATCCTTGCTGGTGAGGTGAGGAGCTTTGCTGCTTTGACTGGCCGAGGCTTGACCTAGGCTCGCTTGCAGGAGGCCAGCCACGGCCTGCTTGACTCCAGGCAAAGACCCTGATGAGCCTGCCTTCCGATCCCGGCTGAAGCCGTGTTCGCTCCCGCTCCCTGAACTAACAGACAGACTGTCTAGCTCACACGTGAGGCTGGAGCTGGCTGCGCTCTCCGCCCCAGCCCGCGGGCCGCTCAGAGATCTCGATCTCGTTCTGCTCAGAGGATCCCTGCTCTTTATGGGCCTCTCCTGCGCTGAGCGAGTGGGGGGCACGTCCCCTGCCGGCGTCTTGCGCTGGGGGAGGGAACTCCAGCTGGAGGGGCTGGCGGCCTGCAACAGGTTAGGGGTGGAGACGCAGAGGCCAGCGTTCACCATCGTCTGGAACTTGCTGTGTGGGTTCTTATACGGCTGGAGGAACATGGAGGGGATGTAGCCAGTGCGCTCATTGTACCTGAGAGAAAGGCAGGGGAAAGCAACACTTAAGGATAAGGGCAACTTCACGCGCGCGCCGAGCATGCCGGGGAGATCATGCCCTACGGACACTCCCATCCCTGGGAAATGCAGCCAGGGGGTGCTAGGTACTAGCCACGTATGCCAGACCTGGGAGACAGGGACAGAACTTGGGGGCGGGAGGGGGAGGCTGCCATTGAGGGCAAAGGGAAGACAAGGAGCGAGCTCCGAATTGGTGACACCAAAGCCAGGGGAGACCAGGTTGGTCCTGCTTTGAGCAGGGGGTTGGATTAGATGACCACCTGAGGTCCCTTCCAACCCTTGTCTTCTATGATTCTATGACAGATGGGACCCATGGGACGTGTAGAACGGTGTGCTTTTGGGGGTGAATCCATCCCAAGGGGGCAGGGCCCTGCAAGCTGCCCTGGCGGGATCCATGCCAACTTTCAGCAGACAAGCACGGAGGGGTCCTCGAGGTGCTGCCAGGGTAACCGGATCGATGCCCACGCAGATTCTATAGCTAGGATAGTGGTGTACTGGGTGCAGGGGTCGGTGGCTGCCATCCCAGCCCATAGGCATGAATTCCAGGCCAGTCTCCGATTACTTCCCCACACACGGTCTAGTCACTCGGGGTGGGGGGAGAGATGGATTTCGCCCTGGAAGTTCCATTGAGAATTCTTAATTCTCCCAGTGGGAGATGCTCTTTCCTCCCAAGCAGCATGGGACAGGCTCCCCAGCACAGGGCTAGCCACGCCCCAAGTGCAGTCCTTCAGTCCCTGGACCCCTGCCCCGCCCCCTTCAAGGGAGTCCAGCCTGTTACTGTGTATCAGACATAAAGGAAGGGGAAAGATCCCTGCCTGGGTGAGCGAGTTCTCTAAATCAGTCGGGGTGACTGCCAAAGGCTGAGAGGTCCCTGCATACCCTCCCCAGGGATGGGAATGAGTGAGCCACTGCTAACGGGCTCTCTCACGGAGCGCTGATTCAGAAGGGGGACGGGGGAAGAGAACCTCCTTACCAGATCAGCCACCAGCCATTGTCAGATTTCTCTAGCACCTCCACAACTACCCCAACATTCAGAGAGAGCTCATCGGCCTTCTGAGACTTGTAGGCCCGCACGGCATAGTACAGAGTTCCTGGAAGAAAGAGGAAGGGGTCGTTTCTGCTTTGCAGGTAAGAGAGAACTCTGGGTGGAGTGTGGGAACCAGAGAGGTAGGAACACCTCTCTGGACTGCCTGCCATCTGGGCTGCAGAACTTACAAGCAATAGGGGGTCATTCACCCCAGGTAGAGGGACCAGACCAATGTCTAGGCACCACTTTAAACTCGCCCTCTGGACAAGGGTGAATTTCACGCATTAGAGAATCGAGCCTCACAAAGCCCCTCTGCAGTGGGTAAGGATTACGGAGATGGAGGAACCAAGGCCTGGAGGCTAAAAGGGACCATGTCAACTCCAAATCTAGTCAGTCTTCAGGAAGTTAAAGGCAGTTCCAAGTGCTGCCCCTGGCCCCGAGTCCTGTTACCAGCTTGGTGTCCGGGAAAATGACCAACTGACCCACAGGCTAATTGTCGTCAAAAGCAAAGGAAACAAATTGGGGGAAATCGTTATCGCAGGGCCGCTCGTAATGGCAACAGGTAAAGGTGTGCAGATAAGTGTGAGCTTTAAATTGACAACAGCCCTGTAAGGGACTTGCCCGAGGTCACACAACAAATCAGTGGCAAAGCTGGGCACTGGACCCCAGATCTCCCGCGTCCGAGGCCTGGGCATTAACCACCAGCTCATGCCTCCTCTCTGGGATGTGTTTGGTTTTCATTCTGAGCTGAAGCGTGTTTTTTGCAGGACCTACTTTTAGGGGGAAAATGTCAATGTAGTGACATGCAGCCCTAAGCCAGCCACAGCGATGGAAAGCTCAGAGCCACAGCAAGGGATAAACAGACTCACCCTCCTCATCCAGTTCTCTGGCATTCAGATTCTCCTCCCCAGTTCCTCTCTCCTCCAGATACGGAGCTGGGAACCAGGCTATTTGCTGATCCTTGTTCTCCACCAGCCACCAACCTGCGGTGAACAGGAGGGAGCTTGTACTGCAGGAGCACTTTTAATAACCCAATACATTGCACTTGGACACTGCTGTCAAAGTGCTTCTCAGCTGTTCATTATTGAAGCTTTGCAGCCCCTGTGTTAATTATTATAGAGGAGGCGGCAACCGCCCCATATTAAAGTTGCCTAACACGTGCCATTGTTTTTATAAATGGGGGAGCCCCCAACTCATGCTCTCTCCCAAGGTTAGGTATAGAACCTCGAGTCCTGACACTTACACTCCTTGTTCCACCAACCGGAAAACCCTACTTCACTTGTTCTTTTCTTCTTGATAAAATATTTCCAATCCTAACCAAGGTAAGTTATACCATTCAGTACACACACCCCCTATTACAAAACGGACGCACACGTATTGCAAAACACACATTTTTGTCAGGCCAGGAACCAGTCTAAAAATCTCTAGAATTCACATCCAAAACCAGAAAATAACCGACCATACAAGACATACCGGTCATGTCCTTGATTAACACTTCCACAATTTCCTTCTTGGCAACTTTGAAGGGCCTGTTCTTCGTGTCTTTGGTTTCATAGGCTTCAATGCAGCTGTAGTTCTGGGAGACCACTGGCTGAGTAACAGAGGGGTTCTGCTGCTTGGGCTGGTCTTTCTTTCCATCTCTCATTTCTGAGGGCATAATTATAATGCTGGAAAGTAAAGTTTGACACTGGTTTGTTCTGAAGCCAGGAGAGAGACTGCATTTCAGATCAATTTCAGGAACATCCTTTGGGTGCAATTCACCCCTATGCAGAAGATCAGGACAATGGGTAGGGATCATTTAAGTCCATAGGATCTAAAAGCACTCAGCAAACAGCTCTCCTCTCACATAAGTTCTTATGGCCAGTTCGCAGGTGGGATACTGGGGTACAGAGAGTTTGAGAGAGGTGCTCAAACTCACTCAGTGAAACCAGCGTAGAGTTGGAAATAAACCTCAAAAGGCACTGGTTTCCATACTCTGTCCCTTACCACTAGCCCACATTCCTCGCAGTATCTGCATTTCCACTTCGCAGGGGTTTGTAATGACCCTTCTGAATTGCAAGAGTCAGAGGGTATTGCACACAGGTTGTTAGCCTGCCGTGTTTGCTTTCTGTCTGTTTGCAAAAGCGTAATTAGCTTGCTCCATCCATTTTGCATTAAGCAAGACATCAAAACCCTGAAATTTGCTTTGTTTCCGAGCGTGCTTTGATCTAGAATAAAAACTGCCTCATTTTTAATATGTTCATAATTATTGTTTTGCTGTTTGCCAATTGAAAACCATGCTTTCAAATGAGCTAGTTCTCTAGATTTAAAAAGCAGTTGCTAATACAGAATCTCAGGCAGGGAAGCTGATCAGGGGTTGCTGAGACACATTATTATTAAGGAAAATATTGGCTGATTTTCAATTTCTGCTCTGCTGCACAAATATACCAGTGGTCTGAGTGAAACCAGCAATATCTAGAAAATGCAAAGTTCTGCATCCTGAAAAAAGTGAGCGAGCGAATGGAAAAAGGGATCAAGATGCAAGGAGAACAGGGGAAAGCATTATGGGAAACTTATCAGTGTTTTTATCATTCAATGTCACTTCAGTCCTCCTGCATTACTAATTAATTCAGGGTGGGTCACAAAATGGAAAACATTTTCCAGGGAAAAAATCATAATTGTTTCTCCACATTTTGTATTGAAATTTCCCTTCCCCCTGTTTATGAAACAGACATGTGAAAAGCCGGGGAAGTATAATTCATCAGTACCTGTTTTCTGGAAAGGAAGGATCTAGGTCTTGGGTTTGCGCTTTGAAAAACTGGATCACATCTTCGCTCTGGGAGACTTTAGCATCCGCTTTCAGCAGCTCCTGGGCGTAAGTCTCTAGCAGTTTCAATCTCTCCATTGACCTGCTCAAATTCCTGCTCTTTCTCTGCATCAGTTTTGCATCTTTGAAGTGAAAGAAGCAAAACACTGTTAGCAAGTGATTATAATGTGCTGCTGCCTTGTACACGGTACCTTCTGCCAGCACATCTCTAATTCCCATCCCAGTAGGAGACTTCACATATAGCACCAGGATCTATTGCTGTCTCTCTCCTCACCATTTTCAATGGCTTGTGCCTTGGCGTTAGTGCTATGTTGTATCAAGCCTTACATTTGCCCTTGATCGTATATGAAGGCTGCACTGTATCATGTTGCAAAGGGCTTGGATCAATATTTAAACTGGAAAGTTAATTCCCAAATGTGTTCCTTTTTTAAACCAACAATAGGCCAGATTCTGCATGGGTGTAAAGCAGCACCAGCTAAGGCTCTGGCCCAGTGACTGACTTCTAGTCCCCTTTCCGCATCAGTGCTTTCCCTCCAACCCCTCTAGTCATTTTTGTTGGTCTTCCCTTCCCTCTCCCCTGTTTGTTAAATCCCCTTACCTTTAAACTTCGGAATGCTCCGGTCAGATTTCTTCAGTACACCACCTTCTATGGGGAATTTTCTCTTCAGTACTTTCTGAGTGACCCCAGAGAGCAAGAAAGGAGAGAGAGAGCGTGAGCAAGGGCATTCCCACCTGCCAGTAATGGCAGCAACAAAATAACACCATTGCCAGGGATTTGTTAACTTACATGGAATTTCTTAAACTCTTCGAAAGTCCTATAGATGAGAACGTTGTTTCGGTCTGACCAGGACACAGCCATCATGTACTTCTGAAAAAGAAAAAGGGAATAAAATAGGCTTTGATCACCCTAGCTGAGGTTTGAGAGTCCCAGACTGGGGGTGCAACGAGCACTTGCTGGGGGTCTGCAGAGAGCTGTCCAGACACAAGAGCGCTGGCTTCCAGCTGCTAAGTCACATTTTAAAAAATAAACCAATAAAAGCTAAATCCTTTCCTAGAGTTACTTTTCCCTGTAAGGAATCACTGAAGGAGCTAGAGGGAATGTACAGGATCACGGATGGAAAGGCAGGGCAGCTAAGAGGCAGCCTTTCTATTAAGATGTGGCCCTGAAAAAGTTAGATTCTTCCTGTCCCAGCTGATAACTTTGCGATCCCACTATTGGCAAGCAGAAGAGCGAACATGACCCTCTAGTTGTTGTAAGAAAAAGCTCTCAAGTTTCCTAATTTGCAGTGGTAAATATATTTACAGGAAAGAGCCTCCGATCAAAGTACCTTCTGCTTTTTGCACTGCATCAAGCCAACAGCTTTCACATCAACAGGGTACCGGCAACAGTTCATCTCTCCTGCAGGCTGATGCTGCCCTCACTACACGCTGGCTCAAGCCCTGCAGAGTCTGCTATGGCACCTGCCTTCTGCAGATTAAATATTCAGGAGCCGGAGGGAGGGGCCCTGGCTGCTCCAGCCAATCAGATTTAAGCTAAACAACCAATTTTTGTTTCCTGCTCCACCCAGAAATTTACAAGGTCCAGAAATTCCAAGATCTGCCAATTTCGACATGCCTCTCGACTGACAGCACTGTAGGCTAAAAAAAGAAGAACAGGAGTACTTGTGGCACCTTAGAGACTAACAAATTTATTAGAGCATAAGCTTTCATGGACTACAGCCCACTTCTTCGGATGGGCTGTAGTGGGCTGTAGTCCATGAAAGCTTATGCTCTAATAAATTTGTTAGTCTCTAAGGTGCCACAAGTACTCCTGTTCTTCTTTTTGCGGATACAGACTAACACGGCTGTTACTCTGAAACTGTAGGCTAAGTCACAAATGCCTTTATATCGTCTGGCTCTTTGCTTTCGAGCAGAGCAACGGAAAGCGAGGCATCCCTGGGTGTTGGATGGAGTTTGTGTGCCTGGGCGACAAATACAGGGATTCTTTGGGACAGACCAAACTAATTGTAGAATTAGTGCTGCGAGACGTGCCCCCAGATCCCTAAGCTAACCAGAGCTGAGCTAGGCCAGTATTTGGCTGGGGAGGCCTGCAAGGAAAACCCAGGCAATCCAGGAACTGGCTCTGAAGATTCAGTAGGCGAGGTTCTTCCCTGAGTCAGTGTTGAACCCATGCCCTACTCAGGCATTAGGGGGCACTGTGCTGCTAAAGGTGCTGTCTTTGGGATAAGCTGTAATACTGAGGGCCTGACTAAAGACCCCTGAGGTACTTTTTACCAGGAAAGAGATGTTCACCCCAAAGCCCTGGCCAAATTCCAACGTGGTAGAGTCCGTTTCCCTTGCATTTTCAGTTGAATGAGTTGTTCATGTCCTATCCTATACTATTGTGTAGATTTGCTATTAAACATCTGCTCTCTTCCACCTTAGAGATGGCTGAAGTGCTCTGCGACCTTTCCAGACCACAAATTTTGTAATGGTTGGGTATTTCCCAACCATTACTCAGCCTCTACCTGTGAGTGTGTTCCGCATGAACTCCAGCCAGGGTGTAGTCCCTGGTAAACAAGATGGACAAAGCCGGAACTCGAGTTTTGCCTCTTTCTTTGGGTCTGAAGTGTATAGTTAATGTGTTGAATAAATTCTTCCTGAAGAACTGTGGTTTCATAGATCATGACAATAATAAACTGTGATAAATCTGGGGGTGCTCTTTGGTGATGATTAATACTGTAACAGGCCCTAGTGCTCGCGTGGTGTGGCTGTAGCAGAAATGGGGGTGGATATGTCACCCCCAGGGTCTATCTGGCTAGCACAGCCTACCAGCTAGGGCAAGAGAGAGGAGGCTTTTCTAACAGCTTATACTTAAGAGTCATTAAGAGACAATGCCCCAGCAAGTAGCCTTAAGGGGGAGCACCCAAACCTGTTTGCACCAGAGGAACCAGCCAGAGTCCCACAGGGTATGTCTACACTGCACACTAAGCGCAGCCTTGGTGCAGACTCAGGTTCGAGCCCCAGCTCCCATTCCCGCCACACAGAAATTACTAATAACCCCTCTTGACTTGGGCCCATGGACCCTTGGAGGCGGGTGAGTCAGAGCCTGATCCCATTGTGATGCGCATCAGAGCCAGGCATGCTGCAGTGTAGATGCAGCTCTAGTCCGGGTTGCCAGACTGCGGCCTGGAGAGTCTGCCAGTGCTCTCCCACAATCCCCTGGGGCTGTGATTCCCATCCCTTCCATTCCAAAACCTGCCACTTGCTTCTCAGACTCACAGGAGGATCTGGGCTCACTGGGATCATGTGAGTTGGTCCCGCTCTGCTCCTGTGACTTCCAAGGAACGCCTAGCACTTAGCTTGCAATGGAGCATCAGATTAGATGAGACTGAATGTGGGCATCAGCTGAGTTTTGTTTTAAAATCCTCTCTCTCTAATGCTTTATTGCAACTAAAAACACTGGTTTTCCAGGCAGCGGCTGGTGGCTATCACTGATCTCAGGTTCCCAAAGGAGGAAATGCAGGGGACCTGAGCTCAGTCGGACGGAGCTGCAGGGGGACGAGTGGTTGCTGGACGCAGGGTAGTGTCCTCGGCTCCTGGGCTGATGGTGGAAGAATGTTGAGACCCCACCCGGGGCCAGGAATGGGCAAGAGGCCAAACACCGGAGGGGGTGCACTTAGGGTTACCATATTTAAAAAATAAAAAAAAGAGGACACTCCACGGGCCCTATCCCCGCCCCTTTCCCACCCCTGGCCCCGCACCAACTCCGCCCCTTCCCCAAAGTCCCCGCCCTAACTCCCCCTCCCTCCCAGCCACGCGAAAAGGGCTGCCCGAGTGCTACCGGCTTTACGGTTTGCCGGGCAGCCTCCAGACCCTGCGCCCCTGGCCGGCGCTTCCCCAGCACTGGCCGGGCACTTCTCCTCCCCGGCTCCAGCTGCTCTGCTCCGGCGGCACAGGGTCCAGAGGCACAGGGGATGCCCGAAGCCGGTAGCGCTGGCTTGGGCAGCTTGGCTCTTAAACAGAGCCGAAGTCTGAGTCTGGGGAGGAGCAGAGCAGCCGCGGGAGAGAAAGTGCCCGGCTGGTATTTTTCCCGGACATGTTTGGCTTTTTGGCAATTCCCCCCGGACGGGGGTTTGATTGCCGAAAAGCCGGACATGTCCGGGAAAAAACGGACGTATGGTAACCCTAGGTGCACTCAGAGAGACCAGAACGGGGACAGAGGCGCAGTTAGCCCCGTAGTCATGACAGCCATGAGGGTCATTGTCCCTTCCCAGCAGGACGGTGATGTAATCACCCGTTTAGCAAGCTGTGAAACTAGACACCATAGTGCCAGCTCCCATCACAGGCCACGCAACAGGAAAGGGGAAGGACTTTCAGCCTCCGCCAGCCCAGGCCAGAGCAGAGCTTGAGAGTCAGAGGTGAAAAGCCCCATAACTCACCCCCTGCCCCCTCAGGCACCCATCACCCTGCAGGGAAGACAATTCTGGATGGACTCTGCATTGTTTGAGGCACTTGAAGGGCAGAGTGGGACAACAGGAATCCGAGCAGCAGATCTGTTCTTACAAGAGGTGACCTATGTCCCAGCTGCCTCCGCAGCCCCTAAGCAATCACAGCTCTGAAGCCTGGCCTTGCAGGATTGACTTAGCCCTAACCTGCCTCGGGCTATGAATTGGCTGACGAGTGCTTGGGCTGGGCTCAAACCTCTTTCTTTTCTGATCGAATGTCCGGCAAATACGGTTGGGCTGGTTCTGCGCGTCAGAGCGATGTCCGGGGGCTGAAGTACTTCCCCGCCCTCCTTCCCTGTTGCTTCCCAGTTCCCTGGAATTTCCTAAAGCCCCGTCGCAGAGACGATGGATTTTCTTCTGTGGAGAGAACCAGCTGACACGGGACCGCCTGGATTGATGTGTTTGGGCCAAGTCCTCCCCCGCCACGGGTATACCTTGACCCGGTGGAACCAGCGCAGTTCCGGTACGGAAAGGGTGGGGCAGGTAGGCCACAGCCACGTGCACCAGGGGGCACTGCCTCGTGCACTGTCCCTGTGGCCCAGCCCAGCGGCTGCAGGGGAGGAGGGCCGGGATGTTTTACCTCCAGCCGGCTGGATCTCCATTCTCCCCCTTGGAGGTACTGGGGTGACGTCCACTGAGGAGCTACACCGCCATGCTCTGTGGAGAGCCCCAGGCCGCATCCTTTCCACCAGGCCTGCACGCCTGGATTGGGCCTGTGGTTTCGCTGCAGGGGGAGATCCATCCTCATAGCTGAGACTGGCCATGAGCCGCCGGCCCACCCCCTCGGGCTGGTCTGTGCGTGCAGGCGGCTGGAGGGACGGGACAGAGCGCAGGGCTCGGCTCAGGCTGCTGTCGGCCTCCCTGCTGCACTGAGCCAGCAGCCCTCACTTGGAAGGGGGGTGGCTGCTGCAGCTGCCCGTGCTGGCTTGGCATCTGAGAGCTCTGCCCGCACCTGGGCCCCTCCTGACAGATATGTCGGGACAGACGGGGATGGGGCACAGAGCCACTGTCAGGGGCCTGCCTCAGGTTGCCAGCTCCTCCCTTTGCCCAGGAACCCCAGCGTCGGTCTGGCACTCACAGGCTGCCACATCCAAGGAGTTAACAATGCGACCGTGATGTGCCAGGCCCAAGGGAGCTCAGAGTGCAGGATTCCGCAGCGGCCATGGTACCCCGGGCAGGGTAGGCAACTACAGGAGAGTAACATGGGGGAAGGGGGGATCTGGCGATATGAAGAGCAGAGGACATTATATTCCCCCTCCCTGTCACCCTCATCCCATTCACCTTCCACTCCCCCATTCCGGGCTCTTCCCATCCTCCCCAGACACCTCGCAGTATCAGATCCCGCAGACTTGAACAATGAGAGAGCCCTGCTAGGCCATGGTGCCCGGACAATGGGGGAGGGAGGGCAGGGTTGGCCCTGTTGAGTTTTAAAGGTCCCCAGCAATGAAACTGCCACCCCTTCCGTTGTGGAGTGTAGTCCACACCCCCACAGATCTCACTGCTAGCAGATTGCCCTTTGCTCATTTTCACACACACACACACCCCTCAAAGAGCCCCAAACAAAGCCAGTTGGAGAGTCTGTGCCAGGAAGCCATGTGTCCCACCGTCCCACCCCCAGTGGTGGTGTTCTGAGCCTTGCTGATGTGAGGGACTCTTGCCACTTTAAAACAGCTGCACCTCTTTATATTACAGTCGCACCGCGATGCCCCAACTGAAGTCAGGGCCCCTCTGTGCAAACACATGGCAATTCCCTGCCCCAAAGACTGCACAGTCTAGAGAGACAAGACAGACAATTAGAAGGAGGCAGGCCTATTATTCCCATTGTACACAAGGGAAACTGAGGCCCAGAGCGATTCAGAGACTTGCCAAGGTCACGCAGGGAGTCTTTGTCAGAGAACCCACATCCCCTGACTCCCAGTCCACTGCTTTAGTTCCCACTTCATTTAACCACTAGCCTGCCTCTCCATCATTTGTGAAATGTCCCCGGCAGGTGACCTTGAAGGGCCCGATTCTCCTGTCCCACTGGTGTAAATCAGGAGTAACTCGTTGATGTCAGTGACATTACACCAATGTACAAAGCAGAATACGTGGGAGGCGAATCTAGCTCCGATTTTTAACACCACATAAGAGCCCAAACTGGAGTCTCAGAACTAAGATGCGCCAGGATATCCAGGGCCAGATTCGCAATCTCGGTAAAGCAGCAAAGTTCCATGGAAGTCGGTTTCTAACAGTGACCCGCAATGAGCCTCTTACAGCTACACAAGAAAAAGCAGATGAAACACCCTATGGGCATTGTTTAGCATGTGTTTGATTCAGGTCCAGGCTGTTTAGTAATCTGTAGTGTTTTGGGGAGTCCTCAGGGTACACCCGAGAGTGGCTTGCTCCTGGGTTACTCTGACCTGCTTCAAGCTTCCCAGAAAAAACACCCCCAAAAAAACACAAATGAGAAATTCTCAAGCCAGCCTCAAGATGCCACAGAGGCACAAGCCACTTCCAGGAGAGAACAGTATCAGTACCTACTCTGGGCAGAGAAGGGGTGGGGCAGCTGACACCTGGCATGCTGTCTGTGTGAGCGCTTAATTCCCTGCCAGCAACATCTTCTGGATCAAACCCTGCCCTTTGCAGCTCTTGGAAGTCATTTGCGATAAGACATGACATATCAGCACCCTTAATGAAAAACCCAGCTGCCTAAAGGCTGATTGCAAGAGAACAAAGGAAAAGTTTTAGACACTTGTTAACGACAAAGACAAGCCCTGATTTAAAAAGAAAAAGAAAAAAACCCAAACCTGGAGCTGACTAAAAGTATATTGTTTACAAGGGCCAAGGATAAGAAATGTAACCTTTCATGTAGGCTGGGATGAGAGGTTTTGCCAGCATCTGGCAGAGAACTTTAGGAATGTGTTTGGTTCTCTCTAACTCCATCAGCTGTGGCATGGAATAGTTAATTTCTCGGTGGCTGTTTGAATCCCACTCAAATGTTTCCAGCATTCCGAATGCACGCCCGTAGCTTGTGCCGTGCTTCTCTCCACATGAGAGCACCCTTGAATTTCAGTGGTGCTAGGCACACTTTGTAAGGTCCTTCAGGATCCTTCCAGATAAAGGACATTCAAATAGTGCTGGGATGGTGATTGTGAGTCAGTTACTCACCTAACTGATCCTATGTCACGGGGTCAAATCTGACCAACACTGAACTCCCTGTGATGGCTGTTTGGTAGAGTGTGTAATAAACGGGTGATTTCAGCTCAGTTCCTCATGGATGGATGTCCATGGCAAGCTTGTCCTCAAGCAGCTTCTCGGCTAGGTGAAAAAGCATTGCAAGAAACCACAGTTTGGAATGCCGAGAGGTGCCCCAGTTCTCATTGGCGATCCCCTTAGTTCATAGACTCATAGAATTTCAGGGTTGGAAGGGACCTCAGGAGGTCATCTAGTCCAACCCCCTGCTCAAAGCAGGACCAATTCCCAACTAAATCATCCCAGCCAGGGCTTTGTCAAGCCGGGCCTTAAAAACCTCTAAGGAAGGAGATTCCACCACCTCCCTAGGTAACCCATTCCAGTGCTTCACCACCCTCCTAGTGAAAAAGTTTTTCCTAATATCCAACCTAACCCTCCCCCACTGCAACTTGAGACCATTTCTCCTTGTTCTGTCATGTGCTACCACTGAGAACAGTCTAGATCCATCCTCTTTGGACGCCCCTTTCAGGTAGTTGAAAGCAGCTATCAAATCCCCCCTCATTCTTCTCTTCTGCAGACTAAACAATCCCAGTTCCCTCAGCTTCTCCTCATAAGTCATGTGCTCCAGCCCCCTAATCATTTTTGTTGCCCACCGCTGGACTCTTTACAATTTTTCCACATCCTTCTCGTAGTGTGGGGCCCAAAACTGGACACAGTACTCCAGATGAGGCCTCACCAATGTTGAATAGAGGGGAACGATCACATCCCTCGATCTGCTGGCAATGCCCCTACTTATACAGCCCAAAATACCCTTAGCCTTCTTGGCAACAAGGGCACACTGTTGACTCATATCCAGCTTCTCGTCCACTGTAACCCCTAGGTCCTTTTCTGCAGAACTGCTGGCTAGCTATTCGGTCCCTAGTCCTAGTTCCCCTTATTCTCATTCACATCTAGCTCAATGAGTTACCATGGCAATTTAAGGTTATTATAGAATCCCCACAATGTTACTATCAGGCACCTTGCGATGTTAAGTGGCACATTGCGGCATATTTTCCATTCTATTGCTGCATAGTTTCCAGAACATCAGGACTTAACACATTTTTTACTGTAAGCTTACACTTTACTGATACAGGTTATCTCTCGGTCAACTAGTCATGCCAACCTGTTTTAGGCCTGAGGCGTTCTATGACCAACGTACATATCTTACCGACCTAAAGCCTTTAGGCCTTGCATTACAGCCTTATCTTACTTATATACCTAACACATTTTTACCAATACATGCTTCTCAAGCCTATACCCCTATAATTCTATCCCACGTAGTCCTACAGTTTAAATCTATTCATTAGACACTGATTACATATGGGATAACTACAACAATAGATAACACAATTAAATGATTATATAAGGGGATTAGCGACAATCTTTTCAGTATAACAGAGCGGGGAGAAGCACTTGGTATCCATTCACTGAGAAGACCTCTTGTGGAGTAGGGGTGCTTCATGAAAGTTTGGTTCCTGTGAAGCCAGCCAGCTCTGCAACAGACTGAACTCTGGGGGCTGGGGAACCTACGTTATTAGATAAGAAAGATGACAGTTAAGTGTAGGATCTAGTTTGCCTTTTGTGGTTTGGTTTTGTATTGTAACCATTTGTTTCCATCACTATCATTTCTAGTGGAATTTCTATCCTTTCTTACCGAAACCTACTTTTGTTTTATGATAAGTGCCCACCAGTGCTGCATGTTACACAGAGATAGTGATTTAAGGTAAAACTAGTAAACTTGGGCACACTGCTTCTTTGGGGGCAGAGGATCTGGGATTTCTGTGAGCACCCTGTGTCAGGAGCTAGATATCACAGAGGAAACCTCCTAAGGGGACTCAGGGACTGGGGTGCCCCTATCATTAACTTGCAAGGCAAAGACAGGGCTGGCATAGCCCAGAGGCAAGTATATGAGCGGCTGACAGGCAGGTGATATGAGGGAGCTGACCCCCAGCCACCCCAGGCAAATCTACCTCTTGCTGGAGTCAGGGGATAATAAGGTGATTCTCAGTCCTGGGTACTCCAAGAATCATCACAGTAACCACTAAATCATGTTGATTTGCAGCTAAATAGAGCCTTTGCTCTAAATTTGGCGTTTCTTTTTGCTAACCAGGACAAATACATCTATAAATATTTATTTAAGCAACTATATAGCATAACTTGCATTTAGTCCGATTCTTATTTTTTTATGTGAAAAATGGTGCATTTCTTATTGAGTTTTTTCCTTGTGGTTTGTGTCCAGTTCCATTTGGATGGAAATTAAAATGCCATTCAAATGCAGAAAAACAGCATTTACTATTTTTTTTTATTAAATAAAACTACCTGAAAAGTATCGGATAAATACATAAAAAAGTTTACCAAACCGTGTTTTACATTTAAAACTGGCTGATCTACTAAACAAAGGAAATATTACGTGTGGTTAATGAATTGAACTGGTTGTTTCTGGCCACCATTGTCTTTCAAGATTTTAGAACTAATAGATCTCACCCTCTCACACCTAATTTTTATTCTTAGACTGGAAGAAGAAAACAAGCTTTCCTGCTTTTCCAGCTCCTAATCAGTGTATCAGCTTTGAATGAAGTAGTCACGAAAGTAGTTGAATAAACCGCACTTCAGCAAACCCTTGGCCACTGACTTCCACTAGTTCAGTGGTTTGACTTTCCTTAAAACCTGGCAACAAACATGTACTGCTAACATTATTTTCTGAATATAATTGAAAATGTGAACAAATGTAATATGTTTAGGCCTTAACATAGGTGGTTGGTTTCAAATGTAAATAGATTTTTTTAAATTAAACCTGTATTTATTTTAAATTTTAAAAAATATATATTTAAAAAATCCACTTTTTTTAAATGATAGATATTTATCCTCCCTGTCCACTGCACACACAACTCTCCCCTTAGGGAGAGGCTGTGAGAAAGAACAAACCATATGTGACTGATGTACTTAATGCACTCTTGGAAGGTGTTCAGATAGTAGTGAGGAGGGTAGTATAAGAACCCATCTAGAACAGAATATATAAATTCTCCCTCCCTCAGTTCTCATCTATAAATGGGGATAATTCCTGGCCCCTCCCTGGAAAGGTAAGGAGAGTGGTCAATAATGTTTAAGTGCTTTGAGATCTTTGGATGAAAGTCACACTCTAGACTGAAATATTAGGGGAGGGAAATCAGAGATTCAAGAGGATCAGAGAGACATGTCTTTCCATCTGCCCCCCAGAAGCGCCCAGCTGAATGGGGTGCAAGTACAGAACAATGCAAAGGTGACAGAGCTAACTGGTTTGTATTTCCTTTTACGTTCCCTGGATTCAGAAGCTAAGTCCAGTGGGGAGGGAGATCCTTTGTGACTTCTTGTGAAATCAACATACCTAGGCGCTAAAACATGTCTTAAGGGCTCCTGTTACAAGCACCTGTTGCAACAAAGTCATCATCCCTTTGGGAGCAGCCCACAGATCTTCCTAAGGGTTGTGTTTTCTCTGTTCATTTGTCAGCGGTTATGCAAGGGACCGGGGACATATTTAGGAACACAGTTTCCAGCTAACATGGTGAGGAAAGTTGCTCCATTGTAGGCAAAAGTTTCCTGCTTTGTTCTAAGAAAAGGAGATCAAAGATCACATTTCAAAGGATTTGACAGGATGTCAGCGCAGGACATGTTTGTGTTGGGGCTGGATTGGAAGACATGAAGATAGCGTTCAGGATGGTTCTCTGGGTCTCAAGGGTGCATGGCTGTAGTTTCTAAAGCAGCTTCTCAGGCCACAAAACAAACGTTCATGATGCTATATGCTGCTTGTCTCTCCACCCCAGAAGCAGCTGTATTTCAGCAGTGCTGCATGATACATACTTCCTGGAGCACCTTGGGATCCTTTAAGAGTAGAGTGACCAGATGTCCCGTTTTTAAAGGCACAGTCCCATTTTTTGGGACTTTTTCTTATATAGGTGCCTATTACCCCCTGCCCCCTGTCCCGTTTTTTCACAGTTGCTATCTGGTCACCCTATTTAAGAGGAAAGGCACCAGGAATGAGGTTTGAATGGTGTGAATTGAATGAGGCAGGGATCCCATAATGAATAAGACAGGGCCCCAAGGCTCAGTCCATTCCTTTGCAACAAATTCTCTTTGCAGTTACCTCAGCGTAAACGTGTAGTAACTCTGAATTCCTGCCAGCGTAACTCCAGCCGTGTCTTCACAAGGGAAGAAGGTATGTTCTGACCTCATGTTAACTAACACTGGTAAAATCCTGCTGTGGACAAGGCCATTGTAGTTGTCACATGTAAGCTGACCTAGCCTCCTCCCTAGTGTTCACCTTGACTTGTTGGCACATGTGAAAACTACAAGCTGCTTTGTCTTCACTAGCTTTTTACCTGGTATTGGCTAGCTGTAGTTATACACCCCTTTACTTCCTAGTGAAGGAGAAGACCTTTTTGTTCCATTCTCCCCCTCCATAAAATTGACAGGACAATACTTACCCACCAATACTTACCCACCTCCTGGGGGAGCTCTGAGGGTTAATTCATTAGTGTTGGTCTTGCTCCTTGAGGTCCTTGGAGGGAAGGTTTCACAGAAGTAAGCACTTTGATAGGTAATGTGTGTAAACACCTGTTCTACTGTTAAATGAGTGATGTTTGAACACACATAAACTGCCCTTCCCCATGGGAAGTGTAAAGGCGCAAAACTTTTAAAGAAAAACTTTTATCAAACTTTCCCAAAGCGCAGAAGGTGCACATTTCAATTAAGGATCAAACCAGATCTTACTGGAGCTAAACCGGTTCCCTCCTGCCCTAATTAGTGAATTCAAACTTTCCCCTTAGCCCCACTGGCTCTATCATAAAGGAGAAAAAATGCTCATTAAACTCAGGGAGAGTTGCATAAAGATGGGGAGATGCAGGAAATATTTTGACTAAAGGAACCTCTGGTTGTAACTTTCCCATCTGATTTTATAGAGCTACTTTAAAGTCACAGCATTTGTGATACACGGGCAGCTGGCTGGGCACAAACTAATAATTACAAGCCTGGTTTAAACCTTGTATGGGAGCATCCACACACAAATTACACTGGTTTCACTAAGCCAATTTAAAGTAAAGGGGTGCAACTTGTGTGCGCAGATAAGCCCTTTATCGGGAGGTGACAAAGTGGTGTTTGTGCCTTGGCTGGCCAGTGAACATATGTGAAAGGAGGCTAATGGGTGTCCTATACAACATTCAGTTCATGAGGGTCACAGGTAGAAAGGCATGTATGGGCATCGGGTCAGGGTTGTGGCAGGCGTCCTCTTGTCGGGCGAGGGTTCCGTTAAGTGATAACAAAGCCTTTCCCGGTAGAGCTAAGCTTCTTCCTCATGCTAAATATTTATAGAATTTTACTGTGTTAATTTTTCCGCCAATGATTCATTTGTACGTCAATACACAGGGGTTTTTTCCCTGGTGCAATAACTTGTGCTCTATTTCCTTGCTGGTAATGACTCCACAAGCATCTATATGACAAACTCCTAAAGATAATTAACTAGTGCTTTGTAGCTGATTCACTAGCTTTGTGGGCAATTCCTCTAGAACTGAACAGACCATGATAACTTCTGTGGAGGTATTATTGTGTCATTCTAAAGAATGCAATAGCTCCCTGCTGGAGACATGGATCAAATAATTTAAAAAACCCTAGAGGTATTGGGTAAACTTTTCAAAAGTGCCTAACTGACTTAGAAAAGACTTGTGGGAAACTGGCAGTTGATTACATCCCTGCCACCATTTGGAGTTACAAACTGGTTCACCTTTACGTCAATTTTACCTTTCACCTCTCAATAACTCATTCTTTTTCTTAGCTAATAAACCTCTAGTTAGTTTACTATAGAATTGGGAGTCAATGTTGTCTTTGGTGTAAGATCTAGGGTAGCAGTTACTGACTGGTCTCTTGGGACTGGAAGCAACCTGACGTGGTGTGATTTGGGGGTTTAAGTGACCTTTTATCACAAAGTCTTGTTTGTCTGGGTGGCAAGATAGACTGGAGAGTCTAAGGGGACTGTCTGTGACTCCATGGTAAGACTGGGATAGTGATCCAGGAGTTCACACTTGTTACTGGAGTGGTGAAATCTAATGATAGAATATACCACCAGGATGTGGCGTCTGCTCTTGTTTTCTGACAGTCTGCCCTGAGGTCGGCACTCACAGTTGTGAGCCACTCCAGACAGCATGACACAAGGCAATCTAGTCATACAGATAATAATAACAGCAATTATTGAATTAAGTCTCATCACAGCCCTGAGTTTTATTACTGCCGTTTCACTCAGATTAACAGGTAGTTAGGAAGAGAGGTGCCTATTCAACAGGATTCACCATGCCCTGTCTTTTAGATATAAATTAGATTTAAAAAGATGCATTGTTGGCAAGTACCCTGCATTTCAAAGTTACAGGCCTTCACTAAACCCAGCTGCTCTAAATTACAGGGTCAGGTAACGCGAAGGAGGACAACAATGCAGAAACGGGAGCCCTCTGGTTATTGACTCCAAGAAATATGTTCCCTAAGCAATTTTTTCAAACAAAGAGCCCTCAGTTTGCAGCAGTCTGTGTCATATCCCCGGTTACTGAGAGCGCCTGAAATCAAAGCCCTGAGATCTGAGAGGGCGGTGTATGAACTCGTGCGCTAGGTGCATCTATTGGACGCTCGTTAAACTGCAGAGCTGGTTGAGAAACAAGGACTAAAGCAACCAAAGTTCCACTGGCCTCAATGTAAAAACGGTGATGGGTTAGCTGGCTGCTTCTTTCATAGATTCCAAGGCCAGAAGGGACCACTCTGATCATCTAGTCTGACCTCCTGCTTTGCACCAGCCTGAGAGCTGCCCCCAAATCATTCCTAGACAGATCGTTTAGACAAACATCCAGTCTTGATTTAAAATTTATCAGTGATGAAGAATCCACCCAGAGGTTTGGGAAAATATTCAATGATTAATTATTGGACTGTTAAAAGTGTACACATTATTTCCAGTCTGAATTTGCCTAGCTTCAACTTCAAGTCATTGGATCACGTCATACTTTTCTCTACTTGCCCAAAGAGCCCATTATTAAATATTTGTTCCCCATGGAGGTACTTACAGCCTGTAATCAAGTCACCCCTCCCCCCCAACCTTCTCTTTGTTCAGCTAAATAGATAGACTCAAGGAGCTCATTCACAATAAGGCAGGTTTTCTAATCTTGTCACCCTTCTCTGAACTCCCTCCAATTTACCAACTCCCTTCTTGAACTGTGGGCACCAGACTTGGACACAGTATTTTAACAGGGGTCACACTACCACCAAATATAAAAGTCAAATAATCTCTCTGCTCCTCCTTGAGATTCCCATTTATGCATCAAAGGATCGCATGAACCCCTTCTGGCTGCAGCATTGCACTGGGAGCTCTGGTTCGGCTGATTATCCACACACACACATACACAACCCAAATCTTTTTCAGAGCCACTGCTTCCCAGGATCGATTCCCCCATCCTGTAAGTATGGCCTATGTTCTTTGTGCCTAGATAGATACATTTAGCCATATTAAAATGCATATTGCTTGCTTGAACCCAGTTAACCAAGTGATCCTGATCACTCTGTATCCTCCTCATTATTACCACTCTCCCAATTTTTGTGTCATCTGCAAACTTAATCATCACTGCTTGGCCCAAAGTCCTGATCAGGATTCGACACCTTGTTCAGTCCAGAAGCTTTATTTAATATTTTTTAAAAGGTGACAGTGAAACAATTTGCTGCCTGGGAGGGAGCTTAGAGATGCTTTGCTTGGTTGGAAGGTCAGATTGCACTCCAGTGGCAGAACCCCCAGCTGGCTGCAGTACAGAAAATCACGGCTAAAATAGATCTGAAAAGCGACTCGTAAAGACGTGCCATTCTAATGGGTTACCAAGTAAAACACCAAAATCAGCAGATGGGCCCAAAGGAGAGTGAATGAAATGGAGAGAAACAAAGGTGGGAGGAATGGGGTGAAATAATGTTTTATAAGTCACTCTATGACAACAAGATATTAATATTCATTCTTAGTTCTATTTTAATATTCATCAGTCATTTTATTGTTGTTAATAAATAACCAACATCAATCCTTTGCATTTCTAGAACTCATTTCATTCAGAGGCTGTGAACAGCTTTACTTACTCCTCCCATCACTCTGCGTGCGGTTATCCAGTATTATTATCTCTGGTCAGCAAGTGGGAAATTGAAGGCAAAATTCTGTCCTGACTTGCACCCCGGAGAACCCACTTAAGTCCATGGGACAAAAGGGGGTTGTAAATGAAGGCAGAATTTGGCTCATAAAGTTTAACTGACCTGCCCAAGGTCACAAAGTGAGTCAGTAGCAGAGGTGGGACTGGAACCCAGGAGTCCTGATGGCTAAGCCACTGTGCTATCCACTAGACTACATTCCTCCCCTTACAGGGAAAAACTCAAGACTTTATATTTTTATTTTTTGATTGAATTCAAGTGGCTCCTTTTTCCCTAGAGGTAAGGTGGGTCTCCTGGCTCCCTTGGAGCTGTGAAGGCCTCTTCATTTCCCCCTTTACATTCCTGGCCACTCTGTAGGTCCCATATTGCACAGACCAGTTGGCACATACTGTTCTTTCGCCGACCAGAAGGAGGCACTCTGGAGTAGAATGAAGCACTTGCCCCCGCAAATGGAGAGTTTTGCTACATCCTCTTCTCCTCCAGGCCCCTCTGTCTAATGCAGCCGGTTTTGTTTTTAAAGCAGTCAGTCATATTTATGTGTCCCCACTCCTGTAAAAAAAAATCCAAGACCAGGAAGTAGAGAGATGATCATATTAGATATTAACTATGCACCACTGAGATCACTTTGGCCTTCAGGCATCCCCTCCCCTGTATTTAACTACTGTAATACTGGACTGTAAAGTGTTCTGGGAAAGTCCCCTCTGGCCACCCTGCTTGTCTACCCTACCAAGTTTTGCTGACAAAACTTATGTCAAAAGCGACAGAGAGTCCTGTGGCACCTTTAAGACTAACAGATGTATTGGAGCATAAGCTTTCGTGGGTGAATGCCCACTTCGTCAGACACATGACATCTGATGAAGTGGGTATTCACCCACGAAAGCTTATGCTCCAATACATCTGTTAGTCTTAAAGGTGCCACAGGACTCTCTGTTGCTTTTTACAGATCCAGACTAACACGGCTACCCCTCTGAAACTTATGTCGACACCCAAAAGTCGACACAACAAAAATCGCCAAAGGGTGTTCACACTTGCTCCCTCTGTCGACAGATCACGTCCACATTGAGAGTGTGAGCAATGCGCTGTGGGGATGTATCCCACAGTGCAGTGTTGTGGGAAGGACGAGCTGATCGCTGCGTGAGTTCTCCCACAGCCCCCTCAGCTGCCGAGAGCAGCATCCTGGGCAGCTCTGTGAGCTCTCCAGGCTCAGGTTTGGCAAAGGAGCACCACAGTCTATCCCCCTCCCCTGGCAGCAGCTGTCTGTGTCCCTAGTGCCGGGCAGAACAGGAGCAGTCCAATGTTCGCCACACGGAGCAGCACACGGATACTTCCCGGAGCTTTGAAAGGAGAGGGGCGCATGCCTGCAGGGCAGCAGAGATCAAAACACTGAGCAGAGCGATCAGGGCAGGCACTCTGGGATACTGGGGGAAGCCAGTTCTGTCCACAAAACAATCAGCAGCGTCTACTCTGGCTCTTTGTCGACAATAAAGGGAGGGGAAAAGACAAAAGTCTCTCAGGGGGTGGAAGTTTTTTGTCACCAAAACTGGGCGTTTTTCGCGACAAAAGTCCCATTGTAGTGTGTACGCTCTTGCTGTTTTGTCGCCAAAAGGCAGTTTTGGGTGACAAAACTTGGTAGTGTAGATAAGGCCTAAGTGTAACACCCTACTCCCTGGACCAAAACCAAAACAAACAGCCAAACAAATCCACCCACGGCACCTCCATTTAACCAGGAAAGATAGTAACAAGTATATTTCCTCATTGGTGTCAAATAAATTTCCCCACAAAAATGCACCCTCATAAAGGGGGGATGGGTGAAGACCCCTTTAAACAAATCAGGCCTAGAGCATATTAGGAATCCAGGTCAGAGCCAACCAAACCAGGAGGTTTAGAATGCTGGTCAAAGATGAGCCTCCAAACTTTTCTGAGGGCGGCCCGTTTCCTACTGGAAACGTTACTTTGCATGGTGCTAACTATCTAGCCTCAGAGGATAACACTCTACCAGGGAACTTCATGTTGTACAGCAGCTTTCAGACAAATTGCCCCCCCACAATACTTTGCAGAGTTCATAATGCAATAGAATTAACCCTACCAGCAGAAGGCCATTTAGAAGCTTGGGCATGGGGGCGGGGAGAGAAAGGTATTTTCAGCGGAGGTAAGAAATGAGCTGGAAGAAGGACAAGATGGAGAAGTACAGGCAGGCTGTTTCCAGATGGTGAGGGTGGCGGAGGAGAAGACTGTCATGCCCCGGGAAATGGAGGAGGCTTGTGCTGGACGAGTAGAAGGAGGAGAGGAAAAGGGGGCAAGGACCCACCCCAGAATGCTGTCATGTAACTTCCTGCAGCGATATTCCTCTGAGATCAGCTAGAGACGCTCTTATACAAGACACAGAGTCTGCAGCTATGAGCGCTGTCGCAGGGGATTTACAGACGAGGACTCCATAGAGACTATTCTGTTTGCGAGGCAGGTGCCCCGGCTGGAGTGAAATACCATCTCCACAGCAATCCCATAAAAGACAGCGCTTCACCCCACGGCAGATCCGAGGTTCTGTCCGGAGACGAGGGACCTGTAAGCAACATGTGACACTCCTCATCCATCTCAGGATTCAAGCCTCTGTTCCCCCAGTTGGACAAGGCACATTTCTCAGGTCATTACACACCCATTCTTGCAAGGGTTAAAGACACAGTGGCTGACTTTGGAAGGTCACATCTCATGTTTGAAACAGTCTTCACCATTTTAAATAGGATTCTCCTACCCAGGGTTGGATGAGCCTATCAGTGAGTTGTCTCATTGGCTTCAATGGGCTTTGGATCAGGCCCCCAGAGAGGGTGAATGGCTCTGTACTATTTGACTTGTACTGAGAGACTCTGCAGACAGACTTTGTTTTTTCACCTGGTATTTACTGTTGTTTCAGCTGTGTTAAAATGGGAAGAGTGGGGATTTTGCTCATCAGGAAGAACAGGGTTTGTAAACCCTGTTTGAACCAAACCTCCTGGACATGTGCAGAATTTTCCCCCACTCAGTCCAGCTAGTGTGTCTTTACTGACTCCCACACACGCTAGTGCTGGGATCTGTTAGACTTTGCGTAGATCAATGCACACACTAATTGGTCCTGTCTTGTATTAATGGTTTTTCTGGTGTCCAGCCTAGCTGTGTCCTCTCTTAGCTAATGTCAAGAAGGGCAGTTAGGCGATGGGAAACCCGGACAGAATAGTTCTATAGCATAGTGTGCTCCATTATAGACTTTAAGACTCATAGACTTTAAGGTCAGAAGGGACCATTATGATCATCTAGTCTGACCTCCCGCATGATGCAGGCCACAAAGCCGTCCCTACCCTTTCCCTTGACTTTGCTGTTGAAGTCCCCAAATCCTGTGGCTTAGAGACTTCAATTAGCAGAGAATCCTCCTGCTAGCAACCCCTGCCCCATGCTGCGTAGGAAGGCGAAAAACCTCCAGGGCCTCTGCCAATCTACCCTGGAGGAAAATTCCTTCCCGACCCCAAATATGGCGATCAGTGAAACCCCGAGCATGTAGGCAAGATTCTCCAGCCAGACCCTCATTAGCCATTATACTATTTACCTGCCAAGGCACCGTGTTCCTTTGACTAAAATCACGTTATCCCATTAAACCATTCCCTCCATAAACTTATCTAGCTTAATCTTAAAACCAGACAGGTCCTTCGTCCCCACCGTTTCCCTCGGAAGGCTGTTCCAATATTTCACCCCTCTGACGGTCAGAAACCTTCGTCTAATTTCAAGCCTAAACTTCCCCACGGCCAGTTTATATCCATTATCCATTAGCATTTCTGTAGGACTAGCTAAAAGTTTCCTGCGGGAAAACCATATATCTGCTCACCAAGATGGGAAGAGTGTAGTTAGTGGTTAGAGCAGGGAACTGCAAGTCAGGACATCTGAGTTGTAGTCCCGGCTCTGCCGTTTACTCACTGTGAGGGCGAGTCATTTCAGCTCTGTGTCTCAGTTTCACCACTGGTAAAATGAGGAAACACTTCCCTACTTCTCTGGGGTCGAGGGTTGCATGGGCTAGCTAACTATTTATACAACACACTTCCCATAATTACGCTGGTTCTACAGATGTGGGCACTGAGGGGTGAAGTGACTCCCCAGAGGTCATTGAGTGAGTTAGTGACAGAGCCAGGAATAGATTAGGAGAGACAAAGCTGTATCCACCCAAACAGCGCCTTCCATCTCCCGCCTGACTCACCTGCTCATGCCAAAATGCAACCACCAGTCCCAAAGAGGCATTGTGATGTCACATCACGCTGTCATCATATTCCACCCTGGGCTGCCACAGCATCCATGGCTAAGGGCTCAGGACTGTATTGGAGCCACATCAAGTCTATACAATTAACTCCCGCCCTCTCCATCATCCATCATTGTACTGATCCAGTAACAGCCCAGCCCTAGGGCAGGAGTCAGGGAGACTGTTCTGGACAGGCCCGGTGCAGCTTATCAACAAATGTAGTGTATTGTTTCCTTTGACTGTAGGATGTGAAGGGGGAAGACAGATACTTATTTCACACTCTAAATAGCAGCGTCAGAGGTGAAAGACTCATCTTGTGGCCTCAGTGTAAAAACCCTCTTTCATGGCACCGCCACGGCAGACCAAGCCTTTAGCACAGGCCAAGCTCCGGAAAAAGAACCACCTAATGCTGGTGTTTTACTGGAAAAAGAACAAGCCAGGGAAGAAACTGCCCTCTCCTCCCTCGGAGCCTTCCGCATCTTCGCCTTCTCCTAGTCCCACTGAGACCACTGCCCCTAGCAGCAGCCCCCAACCCCATGTGCCTGGTGGATCTAAGCTGACAGCACCCCGCAAGAAGAAAGGCAGCCCACCTTCGTCCAGCTGGCCTGCCCCGGAGGATGGAGCTCTGCCTGGTCTCCTCGGGGGAGCCCCATTTGTTGTGGCCGAGAATAGGTTCAAGAGGAAAGACTGCCCAGTCTGCCAAGACTCCCTGGGCAAGAAGAGGAGGGATTCGGTTTCAGCAGCCAGGGTAAGGGCAATTGGACGGGGCAGGACGGAGTAAGGGGAGTTTTCTTGTCACCGCATAGGGATGGTTGAAGGGGGATCTGAAATGGTCCCTGAGGAGTAATTGATAGAAGGGGGATCATTTCCCCGACAGGAATGGGTGGGGGAGGTCAGCCTCCCAAGGAAGGGATAATGGGGATGCCGGGGGAAAGGTTGATAAGGAGGGCAGGGATTAGCCCAAAGGAGTGGCTGGTAGGGATTATGGGTGGATGGCAATGGAGGACCGGAATTGGAGGCTGGGCCCCACATGGGAAGTAGGTAGGCGTTCCATATCCAGAGAGAGAATGCCATGCTTCTATAGATGTTCTGTCTCTGTAATATTCAAAAGAGGCCGCTTCCATGAGAGCCAGTGCTAATGCGGGAAACATGAACTACCTATATAGCAATTGCATATCTAGAAGTCACACCCCGCTAACCTCAAGAATGGCTGATGACCGATGCAAATCTTTCTGAGAGTGTGTATGACCCCCAAACCCCTCCCCACCAAATGGCCACTCACCTTTTTCTTTACTTCCCATCCCCATTCCCTTCACTTTCCTCCTCCATTCCTGGGACATTTCACATTTGTCCTCAAAAACTGCCAGATTAATTTCACTTTATTTGCAGACCCTTGCAGGGGCTCTTAGCTTTATAGATGACCCAGCTAAGGCTGAGCTACAAACCCTGTGATCGTTAACCATCCTTGTACGTACAGTTTGCAGGCTCCACAGTCACTCCTGGTCAACATCTCCTCCTCTCTTCTGGGGAGAAAAATTATTTGTGTTCCCAGTTCTAACCCTCCAAACAAACTCATCTAGCCAATGCATTTTAATGAGGCTTCTAGGTACTGGAAGTATTTTTCTTTGTCTTCAGAGTCCCCATGAAGAGCATTGGAATGTTAGGACATGTCTACACTACAGCAGCACCGGCCCAATGCAGCAGCTGTCCCTCTGTAGCACTGTAGTGCAGATGCTTCCTACGCAGACAGAAGGGGTTTTCCCATCAAGGCAGGGAGTCTACCCCCTGGAGAGGCAATAGCTAGATCGATGGCAACATTCTTCCATCACCCTAGCTGCACCTACAGCGGGGGTGAGGTCAACCTAATTATGTCACACAAGGTGTGTGATTTTTTCCCCACAGCCCTAAGCGATGTAGTGAAGTTGTCCTAAGTTTTAGGTATAGACCAGGCCTGTGGCTCTCATAAATCCATATTGTTTTGGAGTTTAAATGTCCTTGTTTGTTCCCTTAAATATGGTGCTAGACCGGGGGTTCTCAAACTTCTGTAGTGTTGACCCCTTTCACACAGCAAGCCTCTGAGTATGACCCACCCCCATATAAATTAAAAACATTGTTTATATTTCACACTATTATAAATGCTGGAAGTGAAGCAGGGTATGGGGGTGGAGACTGACAGCTCACGACCCCCCAGTAATAACCTTACGACCCCTTGAGGGGTCACGACCCCCAGTTTGAGAACCCCTGTGCTAGACTGACCAAGCGGATTTAAATGCAAGCTTATGGAAAGGGCTGTTCTATCACCGTCTTGCAATTCCTTTGGTTTTCCTGACCCCAGGTTAAGAAGAAAGCGCAACATTCAAATTGTCCACTCAATACAGAAGAACTGGGGCGAAACACATGGGCTTTCCTTCACACCATGGCAGCATATTACCCGGAGCATCCCAGCAACACCCAGCAACATGAGATGGCTCAGTTCATGGATTTATTGAGCAAGTTTTATCCTTGTGTAAAGTGTGCAAAAAATCTAAGGAAAAGGTGAGTCCTTGTGGAATAAGGCCTAGTCTGCTCACAAACATGCACCTGTTTAACTAAACCAGGGGTAGGCAACCTATGGCACGTGTGCCGAAGGCGGCACGTGAGCTGATTTTCAGTGACACTCACACTGCCCGGGTCCTGGCCACCGGTCCAAGGGGCTCTGCATTTTAATTTAATTTTAAATGAAGCTTCTTAAACATTTTAAAAACCTTATTTACTTTACATACAACAATAGTTTAGTTCTATATTATAGACTTATAGAAAGAGACCTTCTAAAAACGCTGAAATGTATGACTGGCACGCGAAACCTTACATTAGAGTGACTAAATGAAGACTCGGCACAGCGCTTCGGAAAGGTTGCCGACCCCTGAACTAAACCAATGCTAGACTTTAATTGGATATTCTTATTTAAGTTTAGTTTAAACCTGTTCTTGCACTGGTTTACATTTAAATTGGTTTAAAAAAATCACACCTTACATTCAACCAGTGCAACCCTGCATATAGACAAGCATCAAGACAATCTACATGCAGGAAGCTGGCTTCAGGTGCTGGTCTCTGTTAATGCGGGATGTAAATCAGCCTGTTTCCCAGGGGGGCAGATGCCTTTTCACCATCCCCAAATGATATATTCTGTGTTTAAATGCATCATAAGACATATCACGAATAACACACAACTCCTGAGACAGCGCAGGCTCTGTGGTGGGGAATCCTGTTGCTCACAGGAGCTAATGGACCTGTGAGCACTCCTCCAGCAGTGTTTTCAGTGCTTTTGAATGGGTTCCAGTTTATCACAATCCGTGAGAACCTGTTACAGACACTGTGGATACAGTCAGCCTGTGTCATGCTGGGGAAACAGTGACTTTCAGCTTCCAAAAACAACTTCTACCCAGCAAGTAAAATAATCAGTTCCACGAGCTTAACCAGCAGAAAGCCGGTAAACATTTGAGCAAGCCGGGTATATATTCCCTCCTCTAGAGGGCAGTGTTACACCTACTGTAAACTGGAGCCTATTCATTACACACAATGGGAATTGTATTATATTACTATTGTTATTATGATTACAATAGCACTCAAAATGTGCTCTCTAACTATAGATGAAGGCCTAGTCCTTGCTGGACAAATGTACAAAACCAACAAGGAGAGGGCGGGGGTTTGTATTGGAGACATAGATACTGATTTTGAAAAAATGAATTACAAGGAGTCCGAAATACACATCAGCTAAATGTTATTAAATCTGCCAACAGGGTTTCTCCTGTAAGGAACTGATCAATAGGAATAGTTTAAAGTATTAGTGAGCTCCGAGAATGTGATGGTTTTTGCAGAGGCAAAGCAGTTTGGACGGGGGCATCCAAACTTTGCGTAGCTTGAGTTAGCATCAATAACTTGCCAGGAGCCTGAAGGGCTATAAAACGGAACAGACGCCTCATCATTAATGAGAGTTATCAGTTATTAAGATATGAACTATAGAGGATACAAGAATCTGCGTGGTGTGTTTCACCTTGATGAGTTGAGGTGGCTCAGACCAAGATGGAGCATGGGACCTATATTTTCTGTAAGAACAATTTCTGTATTGAAGATGAGGGTGGCCTCTGGCCACCTCTATAAACTCTGCAAGCACTTTAGCGACTCCCCGTTTGGCAAGTGAAATTAGTGACTCTGGACTGGAGTAATTAGTGTTTTGATTCTTTTCCATCTCTGCAGTTTAAGCATAAAAAAACCAGACACCAGCAACAGGAAGAAGCTATCCCAGTGGATGTGCCTGCTTCATAACGATGTGAACAAGATGTTGGGCAAACCCGAGTTCGACTGCTCCCAGATGGATGAACGCTGGCGAGAGGGCTGGAAAGATGGTTCTTGTGTCTAGTTTAAGGAGATGCCATTGGAAATAAGACTGATGTTATGATGATTTAAATACAATAAGAACTGAACCTGGTGCAATATAATTAAAAACAATACAAGTAAACATATGTGTACATGTGTCTGAAATGTCTTTATTTTCTCAAGAAGCTTCCTATTTTCACCTGCAACTCAGAGAGCTCATTCCCCAACTGAATTCTCAGGGAAAGAACCCAATTGTAAGTGATTATGTAGCTGCTAAGACTAGGACTTTAGGCCTGTCATGGGAACACGGTCACAAGTCATGACAGAAATTGTGACAAGTTTTATCAGATCAAGCCTTTAAATATTCCATAAGTCCACTGATGTCAATATGTTAATAAATGTTCACAGGAGCATGACCTTAAGTTGTGTTTTCCATCTTTTTGTTTCCTTTACTCAGAGATGCCAGCATCTCAGACCAATTAATGGGGACTGGAATAATGAAATCACCTTTAGCCTCAATTAAGTTTTTGAGAACATGGGGGACTGTAACATTTTTGTTTAAAAACTTAAACATGGGTCTCTCCCTGCTAACTACAAACATGGATGTACATGGTTATGCTGTATTGTACATGCTCAAAACAGTTTTATTTTCTAAACCAAGCAAAGGCACAAAGCCTCAGTGAGCATCACAGCCAAACCAAATTTCAAACTTCAGCCATTTTGGGTAGCCCTGTCTAAAACTTGGATAACCAGAATTTTGTAAATGAGACTATTTTATGTTTTTCACCTATGGCAAGAAATGGATGCAAGGATGTTATTCACAGTCAGTCTATACTGCTCAGGTTCTAACTACAGACAAATCTGCGCAGGCTCCCGCGGATTCTTTTATCCTATTTGATGAAGTGGGCATTCACCCACGAAAGCTTATGCTCCAATACGTCTGTTAGTCTATAAGGTGCCAGAGGACTCTGTTGCTTTTTACAGATCCAGACTAACATCCCTTTGATACGATCCTATTTCAGTTTCACTCTCTGTAGCTGCTGCTCTAGGGTGGGCCAAGGCCAGCGGAAAAGGGAAACCCCCAAGGGAATGTTTTCTCTTTTTTTCTTTTCTGTTTCCTTCACCTCTTCCTCCCTTTCATCTTTGCTCCCTCCTCCTCCATCCCTCACTCAGAGGCACCTCTCCCGCCTCCCCGGCCGCCTCCCCTGCCCCAGGCGAGCAGTTGCGGCGGGGGGTGAAGAAAGCCACCCGGCCCAACATGCATTGCGGTTCCAAGATGGCGGCGCCCAGTGAGCCTAGAGGAAACCCGGCTTCTGGCCCGTCTGCCGGCCCCGGCTCTTTCCCTTTCCCCCTGCCCGGGCCGCCCGGCGCCGGGGCGGAGCAGCAGCCCCGGAAGAAGCCGTGCCGGGCCTGCACGGATTTCAGGAGCTGGATCCGGGAGCAACGGAAGCAGACGGCCTCGCCGAGCGGGGTGAGGGGGCGGCCGGGGAGCAGCGCCCCGCTCCCCAGCGCGGGAGGGGCTGGGAGGAGACATGAGCCCCAGCGATCCCCCTGCCCCTCCCGCCGCGAGGGGGAGGATGGTTCCCTTCACGAGTTCCCCACCCCCCGGGAATGACCCCTCTCCAGAATCCCTCTCCCCACAGACAATGGTTGGCAGGGGAGTAGGAGTGAGCCCCCTTTCCCCATCACTCAGTGATGGAGGGGGGCATATGAGTGAGACACACACTTCCCCAAGACTCCCCTTACAGGATAGTATGAATGAGAACCCCCCCACCCCGCCAGCACAGCCCTTCACAGGCTATGGTTGATGGGGATAGGAATGAGACTCCCTTTCATAGGCAATAGTTGATGGGGGGATATGAATAAGCAACCCCCCCCCCCAAAAAAAAAAAAAACTTGTCTTCACTGGCAATGGTTAATGGGGGAGTACGAATGAGAACCTCTCCCCATGCAGCCCCCCAGCACAGTCCTTCACTGGCAATGGTTAACGGGGGAGTCCAAATGAAACACACACACAACCCGAACTCTCCTTCACAGGCTATGGTTGACAGGGGGTAGGAATGA
This sequence comes from Chrysemys picta bellii, assembly GCF_011386835.1. Classification (NCBI taxonomy): domain Eukaryota; kingdom Metazoa; phylum Chordata; order Testudines; family Emydidae; genus Chrysemys; species Chrysemys picta. The sequence goes on from NC_088800.1 coordinate 84,576,097, forward strand.
GACACCCCCCCACCTAAGACCTCCCCTTCTCAGGCCACGGTTGATGGACAGAAGGAGTATGAGACTATAGGCAAATTACTTAACCTCCCTGTGCCCCTATCAACAAAAAGGGGAGTAATCATATTTGGCCACCTCATTTAAAAGGAGGTTTAATTAGCTAATATCTGTGTAGGCCTTGAATTGAAGGTGTGCTAGAAACACAAAGCATATGGGGTTAGTGTAAGATATGTTCATTTTTTATCCCGAGTACTAATGTGCACATATAACCCTCTTATTTTTCTGACCCAGGAAGCATATGTTGAAGAGGAGAAGGAGAAGCCTTCAGATTGTCCTCTAGACAGAGAAGAACTTGGGAGAAACACATGGTCTTTCCTTCACACTATGGCAGCATATTACCCAGATCACCCAAGCAATTCCCAGCAGCAAGATATGACACAGTTCATTAACTTATTTTCCAAGTTTTTCCCTTGTGATGAATGTGCAGAAGATCTGAGGGAAAGGTGAGTCTTTTAAAAATATATCTACAGGTAAGAGATCAACCTAAAGTGTTGGACTCTAATGGTCTGGTTTGCAGATCAACTTTTCCAGTAGTTGGTATCTTTATGCCTATTGTGTATTGTATTTTGTGTTGCAAAAATGTAGTTTTCTGATTGAATAAATCATAAACAAGGAGACAGGACATATACATTCAGAGGACAAACACTCTACTGCTGTCAGATAGCACAGTAGCTCCAAGAACTAGTGAAAGGAGTTTTGTTTGTTTGCTGGTTTGAACCAGGCTCATAAGAATGGCCACACTGGGTCAGACCAAAGGTCCATCTAGCCCAGTATCCTGTCTTCCAACAGTGGCCAATGCCAAGTGCCCCAGAGGGAATTAACAGAACAGGGAATCATCAAGTGATCCATCCCCTGTCAGTCATTTCCAGCTCACTATACAAAATGTTCTTCTGAACCCCAAAGGGCAGCCACATTGCCAGGTCAATATTAGGTTGGATCTTACTCAAAATACCACACTGCCAGCCAATCCTTTAGTGTCTAAAACTAAAGGTTTATTATAAAGAAAAAAGAACAAGAAGAGAGTTGTTAAATGGTAAAGTAATTAGGTACATACATGAGACTACAAAGTCCATCTATCAGGTTCTTAGCAGTGTTGGTGAGTTCACTGGCTTGAAAGTCCCTCTGGAACACATCCACAGCTTGGATGGGTCATTCAAGGAGAGAGGGATAGCTCATTGGCCCACTAAACCCAGGGTTGTGAGTTCAATCCTTGAGGGGGCTATTTAGGGATTTGGGGCAAAAAAAAAAAAAAAAATTGGTCCACATTTATAGAAATGTTTGCATGCTTCTTTCAAAAGGTGACTAAAGATTCAGTACAGAGCTTCATATTTGTTACATGGAGATGAGAAATCCTCTTGTCTTTTACTGGAGCAAACAGATCTTAAAAAGCTACTCCAGTAATTATATTTTTACTGCTGTGGAGGGGTACCAATTTATCACCATTAGCAGCTGCATAATGCAGATGCTGTGCTTGCTAGCCAGCCTGTGTCACATTGGGGAAATAGAATCAATGATTTTGAGCTTCCAAAAACAGCCTTGCCTCAGTGATTGAAAGAATCAGCTTACGCTAGCTCAGGCAGTAGAAGGAATGGTTGAATACAATACATGAGGAGGGCTGATATATATTCTGTTTGCTAGAGGGCGGAGCGTCATCTTCTGTACACCCAAGCCAATTCATTACCCACAAATGGAATTATCTAGTGCAAAAAAAGATAGTTTTGTATTTGAGAGCTCGTTAGTGACTAAAACACCTTGATGGAGCCCAATATAGAAAAGATGCTCATTATTATTTACTTAATTTGCCAAGAGATTCTCTCAAATCAAATTATTGATGAGCCTGAATACTTTTGCCATGGATAAACTGTTTTGATTGGCATCCAATTTTTTCCCAACCAAGGATGTGACTGATAAGGAGCTTCAGGAGTGCCCCAACTCACATGCATCCAAGCCAATTGCAGCCGTTAATGTGGAGGTGCAGCCTGCAATGAATACAGATCTCGGTATGCTGGCCTTTATGGTCTCTGTGAGACATCTCAAAATAGAGGATGAGAGAGGCTCTGACCATCTGTGGGCCACACACCTGCTTTGGAGAGTGAAATCACTGCTTATAAAGTAGTAAACAGCATTTGATTCCTCTTCCCTCTGCAGATTACGCACAAATCAGCCTGATGCCAGAAGCAGGAATAATTTATCCCAGTGGCTATGCCTGCTTCATAATGACATCAACAGGAAGTTGGGGAAGTCTGAATTCGACTGCTCCCGGGTGGATGAACGCTGGCGAGATGGTTGGAAAGATGGTTCCTGTGATTAATCTGTAGAGACTCGACAGGAAATCAGACCAATTCTAGTATAATAAGAATCATCCCTGATGTGAACTCAGTACAAGGAGCCGCAGCTCAATAGTTTGTACGTGTGGCTGCCATGACTTGTGGAAATAAATGTGTCTCCTGCTCTAAAAGGCAACTCAGAGATCTCATCCCAACAGAATATTGTTTTAGGGGGTAACTAATATATGGTCATGTCCCGGCTGGGACTGGGACCATACATGTGCCACAGGAACTGCCAGAAACTTGCAAAACTCTGTCACTGGGACAGTTCACAGTAAGGAAAACTCTCTCAATTTCTATAGTTCTAGGGGCACCTCGTGACTCCTGTTCCTTTCACTTTTTACATAGTCTCAGCCTCCTCCTCTTCTACTTTTTTGTTTATCTGCAAACATTGCCTTCAAGTTTTAGGCAGTGCCTTTCTTCCTCTGTGTCACTTCAGCCTGTTCTGCTGGTCTTACAACTGGCACCCCAATACAAATCCATAAGTCTGCTCCATTCTGTGCCTTCCGTGTCATCCTTGATCTCTTCTTCCAAAGTCTATGAGCTGTTGTCTGTTAATGCTATTTAACCATTAATTCACCTGCCGCCCACTTACTTGCTGAAAGGCCTCAAGGCAGGAAGATTTTATTTAAATATTACAAATCATGGACTCCAGGTCTCTCATTCCAGCCATGATGAATATCCTCATTTTGTATGTTCCTTTGTCTAATCTTTCAAGAGGGCATTGCAGGAAGAAAAAAAGAAAGAATCACAAAAACCTCAAGTAGAACAAATGACACAAATTAATTAGCTGGATATTAAACGTTGTGATTTGATTGCTAATTGTTTGGGCTCATTAGGCGCATGATGTAAGAATTCCCATGGAACCACCTGCTTTTAACGTATATATTTATTTTTAATCTCTGCCATGAACTTTTGTTGTGTGTAGAAGTGGTTGCAATGATGTGTGTGTGTGTGTGTGTATCTGGTTGTAATGAAGCCAATTCAGATGAGTTTTACATATAAGAGTGGTAAAATACTGTCTGTATTCTGAAATCCTTGATAGATAATCACAGACTGGACTGGTCTGTATGCTCCTAAGGTGAAATTCTCTCTTGGGCAGGCCCTTTGCTCTAAATTCTATGCAGCATTTGAATCCCACTTGTCTTGTGTTAGTCGTAAATAATACCTAGGCCCTGCATTGTGGACTTAAAGTGGTGCATGGTGTGAAATTCACCCCTCGTAACTGGTCAAGTTCCATACTGTGTATTGGCCCGCTAGGTCTGCACTCTTTGTGTGTGTGTGTGTGTGTGTGTGTGTGTGTGTGTGTGTGTGTGTGTGTGTGTGTGTGAGAGGGTGGTGGTGAGACAGAATTTCAGATGAACGTGAGATAAAAACCACTTGTTTAAAATACTTTAGTTGCTTTGCTGGACTTTGTCTATGTAGACAGATTTAAATTGTTAGAATTATTGCAAGATATTAAAGATATAGCGTGCAGTCTTTTTTCCTTAAATTTATACGGATATCTGGGTACCAAATGGTCATGTGACATTGTGTGAACTGTGACAGTATCTTCTGGGTCTCTATTTTCTGCTGATGTTTTAAAACTATTTGGGGTTTTTTGGTGAGCATCCTAAGTGTGTCGTCTCCTGAGCTACTTCAACATAAGCAGTGATTTATGGAAGTAGATCGGGGGTGGCATGGAAATTGTAATGGGTGGCATCTCTGTAAGTGAACAGGGCGCTAATACCTCCTGTTAGCAAACATCTGATCCCGAGACTATGGTACCAAGGGCTCCTTGGAGAACATATAAACAATCAAAGCTTTGAGAAAGTGTTCAGATGATTTGACCCTCTATTACCCTTTCAACCCAGACCTGTTAAAACAATACCATACTGTGTTTTTTCCCAAGTTAGTTGCATTCAGCACGCGGTGTATTTTATCTCACTGTCTGCAATATTGATCCTATGTGTAACCTTTCATTCTAATTAAACTGAAGCTTGATTTCATATCGTTTTTATGATTTAACCGAATTGGGACTTCAGGACATGATTCAGGTTATTAAAAAAAGCTCATTAAAAGTGTCTCGGTGTATGTTTAGCTTCTTGGAACAAATACATTCCAAATATCTTGCCCTCAGAATCAAATATTTACAATAGTGTGAAATTCATACCTGGGCAGAGGATCAGCACAAGGCCTATGCACCACTACCATCCCTCTGCAGATCTCAAAATGGTGCTTAATTAATAAATTAATGGAGATATCCCATCTCCTAGAACTGGAAGGGACCTAGAACTGGAAAGGTCATCGAGTCCAGCCCCCTGCGTTCACTAGCAGGACCAAGTACTGATTTTGCCCCAGATCCCTAAGTAGCCCCCTCAAGGGCTGAACTCACAACCCTGGGTTTAGCAGGCCAATGCTCAAACCACTGAGCTATCCCTCCCCCCTCAGTTCAATATCCTCAGTTAACATCTGCCTATTGCATTCGCTCATCAGCAAATTCTGGCTACTTGTTTGTTAATAGAGCAGATTGTAACGGCGCTGAGTGGTTAGCTGGTAACAATAGCAAAAGTTAGTGTTCTCTTTTTTCTTTTATATTTACACTTTACATGACTGCTTTGATTTGTCATGTATTTCTCAGGCCTAATTTCATATCTGTGCTTTTGCTTCATGTTTTTTTCCCCTCATTGAAGGTCATATCTAACATTTTGATCTTATTTGTGCAATTTCTTTAGGATGTTTGTAGTCATGTAGGGAGGGGAAAAGCATGAGTTTTTAATCTTTTAATGCATATGATGAATGTAGTTCTAAGAATCAGTATTCCTATCTATTTCAAAATAGGACAAATTATTTCACCTCTGATTTCTCCACTCCATGGGGTTTTATGAAGAGAACAGATCATAGAATACCAGGGTTGGAAGGCACCTCAGGAGGTCATCTAATCCAACCCGCTGCTCAAAGCAGGACCAATCCCCAGACAGATTTTTGCCCCAGATCCCTAAATGGCCCCCTCAAGGATTGAACTCACAGCCCTGGGTTTAGCAGGCCAATGCTCAGACCACCGAGCTATCCCTCCCTCCTGGCCTGTCTTTGTATCCCCATCTGAGAAACAATAAATGGAATTAAACCTACTCCACAGGGTTATTAGAAGGCATCATTAATGCTAGTAAAGTGCTGTGATTCCCTTCAGTGAAAGGGGCCATAGACATGAAGTTATTCAGTAGGCAAGGTTCTTGCCTGTCAATTTTTGCCCTAATTTGGCTAAGGGCAGAGTACCTGCTACTCTCATTGACTCAGTGGAAGACAAATTGTGGATTCAACACACCCTCTCAGGACCAGACCTGTAACTGCACCACAGAACAACTGAAATGTGGCACAACTCAAGCAGACAGGTGTCCAGAGTTTTCATCCATAGTGGCTAGTAGCCCATGTAAAGGGGATATTCATGTTAACTACATGCAAGCTGCCCAGCTTCAAGCTCCCCTGTGCTGCCACCAGAACGAGGGAGGCCGCAGCCCCAACAGGACTTCCCATTATGCGATGAACTAGGGTGAAGAGAGGCAGGTGCTCCTTAATGATCACCTGGGGTATAATTCCAACACCGCTCCTTGCAGCATTTAGCATCACAAATAACATGCTGCTCTCGCTGGCCAGTTTGCATTCACAATGGTGGTGGGGCTTGCAGAACAGAGATCGGAGCAACAAGGGAATCATCTAACTCACGAATAAGGCCGCTCTGCCTCCCATTGCTGGCAAGTAATCTGTGGGGATGCTGAGTGAAGCTTTGGGAGGGACAATGTCTAAGATTTTCCCAAGGATTATCTGTTTCTGTGCAGCGTATTGGGTGTAAATATTCTCCTTTACAGCTAGAGCACTGGGGATAGTTCTACCCCTTGATTTTTTTTTACCCTTTAAACCTGTGTCAGCGAATGTTAGGAATCTCCTCTTCCCTGCTGCAATTTCATGATATCCATCTTCTGTTGACTGCTGCAGACAGGAACTATGCTCTGTGCTTTAAAAAAAAAAAAAAATGAGTGCTGGTTTCCTAGCCCTACAAGCCTCTCTTGCCTACAGCACAGGGGATGGCAGTGCATTGATGTGGAGGGTCTGCTTGCAGGAATGAAAGCACAAGCGCTGTCTCCATGGATATCCAATACTCAGCACTTCTCTGGAGATTGCCTGCAAGGTAGTTGTGATGTGGGCAGTATCCACTGGGAATGAAAACACTGACTCATTCATGTCGATCACCAAGCAGCTAACAGGTTGAGGGTTGTTGCTTGCTACTAACCTAGGTCAAATTTGAACCAATGCTCATATTGTATTACTAATCCCTTGAGCCATCAACTTCATTTTTATGATTCCTCTTAAAGTTTCCAGTAACAAAGATAACCAGCAGCACCAGTATTTTATCTGCCTAGCTTTGAAACTGTTCTCCCTGCCTTGGGCACGTGATAATCTTGGTCTATCAGTGCTTAGTGAATCAGAAGCTTCTACAGCACCAAGAGTTGTAATGGAGCCCTCATGGGTACGCTGCATGAAAGACTTCTCCAGTGGAAAACCCTGCAACCTGAGTGGTAGTGATTAGATCAGGGCCCGGTAGGCGGGACTCCTGGGGTCTGTTCTTGATGCCCACTGCCTCGCTGTGTGCCCCATGTTGAAAGATGCTCTGTCAGCGCAAAGTGTTATTTCTGTGTATTGTGCCGGCACAGGTGTTTGCATTTCCTTGATGTTACAGCAATCCATCCTTCCATGTAAAAGCTCTGTTGGGCCAAGTTTTCTTCTCATGCGTGAAACACGATCACGCTTGCCCCTACAGCACTGCCCACCCCAACCCCCTTTAGGATCTCAGCTACACCATGATGTTGAAGTTTGTATTAGCTCTGCAGAAGAGTTCTTTTGCATTTTAACCAAGTAGCCACTGGAGGGCAACAGAGCATATATTTCCTTGACTTCCCCATTTCTTTCTCATGCTTTTAGATCACCACAGAAACTGTCCAAGCCACCCCTGGGTTTCTGCCTGCTACTTGTCCCCTTTCTGTGGATGGTGGGAGGGAATTTCTCATTTGTTACTCTTCAAACCAATGACATGTTGATTTTCACCCTGAGTCTGTGGTTACCTGCCATGTGCACTGCTCCTTTCATTGTTCCCTTTTATGGAGAGAAGTGAGAGAGAGGGAACTCCCCTGCCTGTCGCTGAAATCTGCACTCAGCACCATAGGCAACACCCACCAGGATCCAGACAATATGTCCAGCGTGCTTTCTACCTGGTGTTCCTAGTAGTTATTCCCAATATGTTGAAGAACCCAGCCACTGCTTCCAAGCATATGGCAAATAAGAAAATGGAAAAGCCACTTCAAAAGCATTTGCCTCATCTACTCATTTTATAATCATTTTCTCAGCTAAAGGATTTTTCTGGGGTGTATTTATTTTTTGCTGCATTGCAAATGGTGCTAGATTCTGTAAAGACAACTAAAAATAAGAATAGCTTTTAGCATCCGTTCTCAAACCGCTTTACTCATGGGGAAACTGAGGCAGAGCGGGGTGAGGTGACTTGCCCAGGGTCACTCAACAGGCTATTGGCAGAGTTAGGAATGGACCCCAGGTCTCGTGAGTCCTAGTCCAGTGCTTTAGCAACTATACCACACTATCTAGACAATCCCTGCCCCAAGGAATTTACAGACTAAATAAATGTTGGCATTAATGGTCCCTACCTTGTGTGTTGTATCAGCTCCTCCCACCCCTGGGGGAAGGGCTGCCCTGCTTCTCCCTCCCTTCGGTGGCCTGCTGCCAGAGAGCAGCTTTAAGTTATGGTCTGCTTCACAGATCCCTCACCCCATGGCAGAGGCTGCAGAGGAGATCAATTGAATCAGCGTGTTTCCTGGCTCTCTTGATTCCTCTCCAATCAGTGCCTCCTACCTTTTCCTGAAGACAGCCTAGGCCAGGGCTGAATTCGGCCCCTGTGCTGCAACCAGGATCTCATCTGAACAATAAGAGTCATTGTTCAACTCGCTGTTTTGCTGTCTCTGCACCAGCGAACAGTGCTGAGGTCTCAACAAGAACAAGGAAGTTCACTATTATTTTAAATATATATTTATATATATTGCAGCAGCACCTAGAAACCTCAAACAAGCCAGGCCTGACTGTGCTGAGTGTTGTACAAACAGAAAATGATAGTCCCTGGCCTTAAGACCTTGCAGGCTAAAGACCAGATATAACAGGTGGGTGAGATGGTAACAAACGTAATAGGATGTGTACCATTCTTAGCCAGGAGCAGTGACCACAGCTCGCTTTGTGTGGAAGAACCTCTGAGTTTGCATGGGTGCAAGAGATAGAGAGCAAATGGCAAAGTTAAATAACCCCACCCCCCTTTAAAAACCAAGTCAGGCGTTCCACCCAGCCCCTGCAGAGTGCTTCTCCCTTTTGTTAAAGCACTGAGCTGTATTTTCTAAAACACAAGCACTGGACCATGACAGTGAGCACTTCCCCCTTTGACTCTTAACTAGGTGTAGACAGGACCCAGCTTTTCTCTGCCTTTGTCATTTACAGCTGGTGTGGAACGCTACCAGTGGTGTAAATAAGTGGAGAATTGAGACTGGGTACGGTTTACGCTCACTTTGGACAAGTTTAAATGACAATACAAAGGGCAAAGTAGTGGACAAGGCTGGCCTTGGGGGTAAGGAAAAGGGCTGGCACTGAGGAGATCTTGTTTCAATTCCCAGCACTGTCAGACTCCCTGTGTGACTTTGGGTAAGTCAGTCTCTCTGGCCTTAGTTCCCCATCTGTAACATGGGGGAAATTCTCCCTGCCTTTCCTGTTTAGATTATAAGCTTTTGGGGAGTGGGACTGTGATTCTCTCTGAGTATGTACAGCACCTAGCGCAGTGGGGTCCCGAACTTAGTATGTGCTATTGTAATACAAGTAGGCGCCACAAGTTTTTTTGTCAAGCTGCAATTTTCCTCTGAACTCCAGGGATTCCTTTAGTATTCACAGTGCATGATTATTTAAAACACAAATAGCCATTCCCCATTTTCAAAATGTAACTGCAGATCCCATCCTCATCACCCATGTCTAGGTTTTTGCAGACCTCGCCTGGCAGCTCTTGTATTCTCAGGCAACAGAGAAATACAAAACCAAATGAACTGCAAATGCTCCTCTTGCAGGGGTTCCTAATGGTTCGCTGTAGCTCAGATGAGAGCTGTAGTAGCTACACATGTCAGATCACCGCTCAGGCTACCATGAACCTGCCCCTTGTCTTTGTAGCTGTCCATCTCTGTTCTCATTACCATCCCTGCTTCGCAGAGAGAGCAGGTGACTAGTGCAAAAAGCAACTATTTGGACTGGCTCTCCACAGAATGTGACTTGCTGCCCTAGGTCTAATGGAGTGTATGGAGTTCAGCTAGGGATCCGCTTTCCCTTACTTCACGATGAATCAGATGAATCTGAGCTCTTTCTTGACCTACCAACATTCAGCCCTGGCCTCATGCCAGGCTAGATTAAAGGTTTGGAAAATCCAATATTTGGAACTCCCCCAAAAATGTGTTGTGCTCTGAAACCTTTAGTGAAGGAACAAACACCATGTTCACTGGATTGAATTGCACCCCCAGAACTCCCTCCCCCCCCCCGTGGTGGTTATAAAATCCTCTGGGGTTTTTTTGGCCAGTCTTGGGGTTTTGTGAATCCATCTGTCTAGTGCAAATAGCGTCTTAGGGATGCAGAATGCAATGAACCAAGATTCCCCTGGCAGTTTCCATTAGAGAAGTTACTCTCCACTTCCCCTCCTTTTACAAAAATATCATCTTGTGTTTTCTGCTTATTAAATGGCTGCTGAATTCCACCTCAGAGGTGGCTGCATTTCAGCAGTGGATGAGTGAACATTATAGAAGTAGCCTTAAGGTAACTTTGGGATGCTCCGGAATGGAAGACGCTATGTAGTTCTAGAATAACAGCGTGCTCCGGTATTGTCAGTGGACTAATCCATTAGCTCTGGGACTGTGCATCATGGATTCCCACACACTCCCTGAAAAGATTTCCATTAGCTCTTTTCCATCTTCCCAGAGGCTAATTGTATGAGGCAATTTTATTCAGACGCTGGTGGGTGCCAAGCAAAGCATTTCAGAGCAGCATGATCATAAACAACAACATGTTTATATTTGCTAAAGGGCAAAGCATTGCAATTGCATGTGCCAGTCCAGTAACAAACAGAGAACTTGCTGTATCACCATCCCCATCTGCTTGAACAGACCAGGTCAAATTCAGCCTGATGTGGTTTAGCTGAAGTCACTGGACTTTATACCATGGATGAAATCTGGCCCATTGGCTTGCAGGGGCCAAGCATCTGAAAAGTGCTTACTCTTAACTTATTCCGAGTGCCGATCTGAATCGGTTTCACTGCAAATTCATTGCCATCAGGGCTGAAGAGTTTCACATTGATAATTTGTTTTTAGGCTTTCAATAAAGCAGATGTGGCCATAGATTGGGTTAATCTCGAGTAAGAGCAGGGACAGAGAAAAAACATCGTCCACTGCGACTCTGGTGCAGGGAAGAGGTCAAGGACCTTAATGGATTTGGTTACATTGGCTTATGTTGCCTGCCGCCATACTTCATATGGGCCTGATCCTGTGCCCAGTGAAATCAGTGCTAAATCTGGTCTTTACACTGCATGGACAAGCCGTTCTACGGCTTTCTCTACACTAGCACTTTCATTGGTAAAGCTTTTGTCAGCCGGGGGTGTGAAAAAACAGCCCCCTGTCTGACATACGTTTCCAAGTGCTGGAGTGGACAGCGCTAAGTGGGCAGGAGAGACTCTCCTGCTGACATCGCTCATGTCACTCATGGGGGGGGGGGTTAATTATGCCGGCAGGAGAGCTCTCTCCTGCCGTTAAAGAGCGGCTACACGGGAGACTTTACAGCTGTGCCACTGTAAGGTCTGTAGTATAGACATAGCCTAAAAAGCAGCATGAGAGGAGATCAGGGCGTCATTATGGGCCTGACCATGAGAGTCAGTGGGAGTTTGGTTATTGACTTCAATGGGAGCAAGATCCCACACTCTAGGAGCTAAATGGATTATATTAATATACAGGAGAATTTCAATGTGGCAGCTTTGCTAATGCCCAAGGCCCCCATGACAGGGATATTTGAACATCTCCAGGTGTTGGTGTCGGCCAAAAAGAGCCAGATGATTTCTGGGTACAGCAGGAGGGATCAAATGAGTTTAAACCAAGTCTCACAGTTCCTCTGGGTGGTATCTCATAATCTGCCACAACATTTTTCCAGAATGCTTAGAGCCTAAAGGCAGCACTGGGTACCCTGGGATACCTCCTCGGTGTACAGCACACGTCTATCGAACAGTGCTGCCTAATGTGAATACTGCTTCAGAAGCAATGGCGCTTACCCCAGTGACCCGTGTATGCACAGCAGTGTGAATGGACACAATCATTGCAGTATAGGGATATAAACTATCCTATAACTTCTGCATGTAGACAAGACCTGAGTGATGAAGGGGCAGATCCCCTTCTCGGGCTGTGTCTAAACTGAACGCTACGGCGGCACACCTGCAGCACAGCGGCTGTGCCATGGTAGTCCTTCAGTGGCGACATGTACTACAGCGATAGGAGGGGTTCTCTGGTCTCTGCAGTAAATCCACCTCTGAGAGGTGGTGGCAAGGTCAAGGGAAGAATTTCTGTCAACCTCGCACTGTCTACATGGGGACTTAGGTCATCTTAACTACGTCACTCCGGGGTGTGGCTTTTTTACACCCCGGAGCAACATATCTGGGTTGATTAATTTTCTAGTGTAGACCAGCCCCTCAGTGACACAGGAGTAACTACTTCACTGAAAGCTACATAAGAATAGCTAGGAGCAGAATTCACCCCAATGGACATGAGCGCATATTGGGCACCCATCAATAAAAAATAAACAACTGCAATTCTTAATGATAGAAGAATAAATTATGGATTGACAAGAACAAGTGTATACACGCCCCCAGACTCAGCAGTCAGTAGGGTGGGAGGCCTGCAGTAATTACATAATCAATGTCTTGTATTAGATACATGTAGCCTTCTGAATGTCTAAAACCCTCTAAGAAATGAGTGAAAGATTCACAGCACCAGGCTCTTTAGAACAATTGGTCTCGTTTATACTCATATCAGGCCTAAGAATGCGTTTTACAATGTCTTTTCCTCTCAAAGAATTTTATCTCAGTGCAAAACAGTTGCTGCTGAGTGTTTTATCCCATGCGCTAAGTTTAGTTTACTGCAGCCATGAAAATCTGCATCAGGCCAACTGAAAGATTAATTAGTCAAGTCTCGGGGGTTAATGTTGACATTTCCTTCCCATATCTTACTTTCAAAGCAGTAACTCCAGGTGCTGGGCTCATGCCCAAAAACAAATCAGGTCTTAGAGCACTGTGGGTGTGCAGGCTGTTAAGGCTCCAATCATAGAACTCGAGAGGTCATCTAGTCCAGTCCCCTGCACTCATGGCGGGACTAAGTATTATCTAGGCCATCCCTGACAAGTGATTTTAAGAGCAGGGTAGACAAACCTCCAATGATGGAGATTTCACAACCTCCCTGGGCAATTTATTCCAGTGCTTAACCACCCTGACAGTTAGGAAGTTTTTCCTAATGTCCAAACTAAACCTCCCTTGCTGCAATTTAAGCCCATTGCTTCTTGTCTTATCCTCAGAGGTTAAGGAGGAGACAATTTTTCTCCCTCCTCCTTGTAACAACCTTTTCTGTACTTGAAAACTGTTATTATGTCCCCTCTCAGTCATCGTCTTCTCCAGTTTTTTTCAATCTTCCCTCATAGGTCATGTTTTCTAGACCTTTAATCTTTTTTGTTGCTGGCCTCTGGACTTTCTCCAATTTGTCCACATCTTTCCTGAAATGTGGTGCCCAGAACTGGACACAATACTCTAGTTGAGGCCATATCAGCGTGGAGTTGAGTGGAAGAATTACTTCTCGTGTCTTGCTTACAACACTCCTGTTAATACATCCCAGAATGATGTTTGCTTCTTTGCAACACCGTTACACTGTTGACTCATATTTAGCTTCTGATCCACTATGACCTCCAGATCCCTTTCCACAGAAGGCAGTCTTCCTAGGCAGTCATTTTATCTCCATCTTGGGGGTGGAGGGGGGAGACCTGTCTCATCTCCCACCACAATGTAGTCAGTGTTACCAACTCTCATAATTTTATCACGAGTCTTGCTATATTCAGTGTTTTTTCTTAAAGCCCCAGCTCCAGGAGTCATGTGATTAGGTAAGCATCTCAGTCGTTATCTTTTAAGAGAGGTAAATGATTAGGCACCTTGTGTCTGTAGATAAGTTTGAAAATGTGACAAGCACATTCTGACAGCTCAGAAATAAAAACCGAATAAAAAGAATCTCACCTTTTTTCTTCAAGGCTCATGACTTTGGGGGGGGGGGGGCAGTCTAGCTCCTGGTTTTTGAACACTATGGTTTGGCAATGCTGTGCATTCTAGGAAAAGCAAACAGATACAACAGAACTGATGCAATCCTACAGCGCTTGCTCCACTCCTGCCCTGCAACGGGGAGCTGGAACTCCACAGCTTCCTGTGGACTGTGAAGCTGGGCCCTGTGGAAACTCTAGTTGCAAGAAACATGGAGGGCTGTTGGGGGTGGGTCAACTAAGTGATGAAAACGTGGTCGGTCTGCAAGGATCTACTGGCCATAACCCTACATAGAAGTGGCGCAGTGGGCTGCGGTTGCTTTAGCCCATGGCTGTGCAAACGATTTGTGCCCCTTCTCTGGGGGGAGGGAATTCCATCTGCACAGGGTAAATACATATCACAGGGCTTTTGTGGAGTATTTACCTAGTACACTGTGGTTCTAAAGAAGCCATCCTGGTCTGCCATGAAGGAACATGGGACCTGTCATGCTGGGGCAGGACAGTGAGCTAGCCAGTCTGCTACCCTGTGTCCAACAGAGACTTATCCTGCGTGCTTCAGAGGCAAATAGACCCCGTCCAGTCATGCAATATTACAACATAGGGAAGGGGCTGGATTTCTGCCTGACATTTCAGACATGCCCCCAGCTTATCTGTTGTTGGTTGGCCATGTATACCCTGATACTGGTTTTCAGCAACATGAAATTAAATGGGATAACAAGTACAGTTTACAATGGGTAGCGGTTCTGCATTATGAGCATAAAACCAGCAGGGAAGGAAAGCTAAAGCCGCTACATGATAAACTATCGCACAGGATGTACTGGACTCTGCAGAAGTTAGACAGATGAGACTTGAGCGAAAAGCGACAAGCCACAGATCTGGGATCTTTCTGCAGAACTTAATTTATGTGCTTTGGTCATGCTCCAAAGACTCCAAACTTAATTTGGTCTGGACATTTATTTGTCCTGAAATTAATGCCAGTAGTGCCTAGAGGATCCTGCCAAAATTAGGGCCCCATTGTGCTAGGCACTGTACAAATACATAGTAAGAGACTATTCCTGACCCAAAATACTTGTAATCTAAATAGACAAGACAGAGCGTGGAGGAGAAATAGGGTGACCAGACAGCAAGTGTGAAAAATTGGGACAGGGGGTAGGGGGTAATAGGAGCCTATATAAGAAAAATACCCCAAAATTGGGACTGTCCCTATAAAATAGGGACATCTGGTCACCCGAAGGGGAAATGCAGTACAGAGGTGAAATGACTTGCCCAAAGTTACACAGAGCCAGGAACAATGACCACGTCTCCTGACTCGCAGTCCAGTACCCTATTCACTGGACCAAGCTGCCTCTCCGCACAATGAATCCTGCCACATTTTAGTATCATCCATTGTTCTGAGACTGAGAAAGTATCTGTTCACAGCTTTGTCTTATGCAAAGAGGTTACTGCTGTGTCAGTGGAACACTGATCATACAGCAACAGTTAGAACAGGGACTGCCAAGGTGAAGATGCATCCTTAGAAAGATTAATTTATAATATACAGGTACAAAGTTGACTATCAGGGCACAGTGTGATTTGGGGGAATTTTTTGGTTCGTGTTAAAAGCTACTCTAGTATTGATCTTACCCATTCATGACCACTTGCATCACTACACCGAGGGTAGCGGATCATAAGTGTACATTCATAAACAAAGAGCTACGTTGTGTGAACATATAAGTTGCTAACAAATGTAAAACAGCTAAATCATGAACAGTTACATCACCAGAAAGCAACCTCCAGGCAGAAATCTCAACCTTCCAGCACACACCGATATTGCAAACACAGCTCCCTAGTCTAGCTCCAAACAAAAACTGCAACTTTACCTCTGACCTACATCCATGAACATGTCTCTTAAACCATCAGCACCACACTAAATGTAAATATAATCCTATTCACAACTCACTTTAGTATTCTCTAATTCATGACTCACTAAATGCATTGATTTTCCCGTCCTCAGTGGAGAGTGTGAAAACTTAGAAAGTATGTGATCTCTGGTACAGATATATAAAGAAATGGGTACTTTGCACAGTGTCCAAAGAAGGGTAGTTTCTGCTACATGCACACACCCATAAACACATGTGTACAATATATCACATAAACACATTGTCACAGTATATACTCACTCCTGAGTCGTCTCCTTATGGCTGCATCAGGGGAATCAGCTCTCATCGGGTCTGGCGCCCCCTTCCGTCATTCGCTCACCCCGCAGCCTCTCTCTCTTCAGGACTCAGCCCTCCAGCTAGGTCATTATACAGCCCCCCCCATCCCACCCCTCTGGAGTATCTAAGTCTCTCTGGACCAGCTGTCTGGTTAGCATCTCCCACAATCCTGTGCCACTTCTCAGTGACTGGTAGAGGAACCCAGGCCTGCCAACTATTCCAGGTTCCGGCCCTGGGACCTTAAAATCAGCAGTCAGCGTCTGCACAATCTCTAACCTTGCTGCTCTTTCCCTGGGCTGCTTCCTAGTCCACCTCCTACAGGCTTTCTTCTCCACCCTTCTAGGTAAACCCTTCCCTCAGGGCTTCTCTCCCGAATCCTGGTTTCCTTCTTTTCCCTCTCTAAGCCCAGAGAGTGACTATCAGCTTCTACACTGCAGCATCTTTCTTCTTCAAACTTCCTGGCTTTAGACCTTAGCCAGCTTCTCCCCCAGAGGGGCTTTATCAGCCATTAGTCATTTTCAATTAAGCCAGACTCTCCACCAGGTGCAGCCAATAAAGTTAATTGGTCCTAGCTGCACCAACTTAACCCCATCAGGGTTGGTGTGGGGTGAACAGCCTGGCACACACATACATACAACACATCCCATAAACACATGTACAATACATCACAAACACACAACACATTCCATAAACACATGTGTACAATAGATCATATAAACACACAACACATCCCATAAACACAGAGGGGATGTCTACACTGCAGTTAGACACCCGCGGCTGGCCTCTGCCAGTGGACTCGGGCTCAGGCTAAGGGGCTGTTTAAATTGCAGTGTAGACATTCAGGCTTGGGCTGTAGCCTGCTGGGACCCTCCCACTTCGCAGTGTCCTGGAACCATATCCAGCCTGAGCCCAAACATCTACACCACAATGAAACAGCCCCTTAGTCCCAACCCTGTGATCCCAAGTCAGCTGTCACAGGCCAGCCACGAGTTTTTAATTGCAGTGTAGACATACCCATCCAGACAACCCATATATCCTCAACTATTTCTAAAAAGGCAACACATTCTACATGTGACCCATAAAGGCCACCAGTGGGTGGGTGGGAAGGTTGTGACTTTAGTTTGCTGTTGGATTGAGCAGTGGTGTCAGGAGTATCGGGATTGCATGCTGGGAGGAGCATGTAGTATGTCTGAGATTTCTGCTTGGAGTTTATTTGCGTAACTGTTCATTCCTCTGTTCTGAATGCTTGTGTGGATGGTATTAGCTATAGGCCAGCAACCTTCATCGTCACTCAGGGTGTTTTGATTGTGAATTTCCTTGTTTTCTCATTGCACATAGTAAGTTCTGTGGTGACAGATAGGGGCAAAAGGAGAAAGGCGGTGTAACAATAATACTTGTAACAATAATAATACCAGACTTCTGCATAACTAGCAGTGTGTACAATGTAGCTCCCACCTGCCTGGCTGTTATCAACCACTTTCACTACAGAGCTGAATGCAACCTTAACTATGGACCTGCTGACACACCTCCACAATCTCACACTGTCCCGCCCGGTGCCCGAACCCTCAGATGGTTTTTATTTTACTTCTAGTGCACAATTATTAGGTATGCTTTCTGATTGACTGATGAGTCACCACCTCTCAGGTGTCGATTAAAATGTGTATTTAGGACTATGTCTTCATCTTTGAATCTGTGTGCGTGTTAGATGCGTTATTGGTTACGCACATCAAACAATAAAGGGTTTTATTTTACAAATCGCACCAGTATGTGGGAGTGGTGGGGTTAGGCAGAGAGGAAAAACTTTGGCTTTTCAATGGTACATTGTAGGCAGGTAAGCTACAGTAAGGATTATACTGAGACTCGCCAGTTCAGCTCACAGAGGGCTCAGTCCTGTAAAGTGCTGAGTGTTGTCAATTCCCACTGAAGTCAGTTGCAATTTTTGACCAGGACCAATCTGGTCTGTGTCCTAGAAACAAAAGGCTCCAGAGTACCCAACAAATCTTCCTGAGCTGTCTTCTTCTTCCTCCCTTTGAGCCTTTGCCACTCGCTCTTGATCTTTGCCTTTTACTTCTTGAGGTCTCTATGGACTTGATCCTTTCCCCATTAAAGTCAATGGGAGTTTGCCCATGACTTCAAATGAAGCAGGATCAGGCCCCACACACATAAATGTCTCTGGATTTATCATTTAGGGGTGGGGATTTTCAAAAGCACTCAAGTGATTTAGGAGCACAAATCTCACTGAAAGCCTTGTGTTCCTAAGTCACTTGGGCCCCTTTGAACATCCCCCCCCCCCCCCCCATGGTGACACTGAAAATAAATATTCTGCCAGCCCAGTCTGCAGCTCTGACATCTTTAGACACCTTGTTGACTATTTTGCACCAGTACAATGAGCCATACAGCTGAAGCACAGGTGCTAGGTGCTAGCCCGGCATTCCCTTAATGGCCGTTTATTTTTTACATACTAAAATGTGATTTTCACTGTGCTGGTGACATTGAGGAACGAAAGGCTCAGTCCTACCCTTCCTGCTGGGTGTCAGAAATAGATCTGGAGAGACGATGACTCACCTGTAATCGAGAAAAAGTGAATGGCATCAGAATGAGATTTAGAAGTTAAATCTTCCTGACTCCATCTGCCAGAAGGAGGATATTGACCAACCCAAAGGCCAGGCTGGTTTGGCAGGGATAGCATAGAACATGGGTAACGCTTTGCACTATTATAGCATTTTGTACACAAGGATCTCAAAGCGTATCACACATACATGCACCATGTGAGGTAGGTCAGTAATATTATCCACATTTCACTGATGGGGAAATTGAGGTACAGAGAGGTGATGTGGATTGCCCAGGATCAGAAGATGACTCAGGTACAGAACCCAGGAGCTCCTGACCATACGCCTGTTCAGGTCAAAAGTGTGCAGGTGGATTCCTCTTCGTTACTTTTCCTGCTGCTTCTGGCCGGAGCCAAAGGATGATGTCAGAGTTGTCATGGCATCAGTATCTATGGAACCGAAATCATCATCATCGTGTAAGAAAAACTAAATAAGGACATGATCCTGCCGGGGGGGGGAGACTCCCTTTGGAATCAATGGGGTTTTCCCTCCACAGGACCTGTACCTGATTTCTTTTTTCTTCTTCATCCTTTAGCAGGGGAGGGGAGAGAAATAGCAGGGGGAAGGGGAAGAGACGTCTCCAGCCTAACAGAGTCTGTGGCTGGCAAAAGGCAGTTTCTCATTTCCTGCAGGAGGAAAACACAAGCTACAGCCCAGCGGCCCTTCACTTCCTATTTTTAGGCCAGATAACAGGTATATAGCAGTTTAGTGACTAGAACCCAGCCCTGCAGTGTGGAGGAGGGGTTCCACTGACCCAAGAGCCAGCAAATGCACCTGTAAATGCACCCAGCTTAGCGATCAGTCACACTAGTCCATGCCTGACACGGTGACCCTTTTCTGCTTTGCATCCACTACCCTTAGATAGAAACCAAGGGTCCCAGCCTCTTTTGTTAGAGCCTTTCACCTCCTGGGATGGGAAGGAGGCTGGGGAATGCCCCCTCTCAGCACTGGTTCTGTCAGTGCTCCTCACACACATCTTTCCAGCTCACCAAAGACTGCACCGGGGTGTCTGTTGGTGGCTCTTGACTCTGAGCTGCTTGACAGGGCAGAGAACAGAAGCTTGGTCTGCTGGGCTTCTGGTATAACTGCAGTTTTGCACGTGTGGGCCACTGTGGGAAGAGGGTGAGAAGGTGGGGTAGCTTTGAAGAAATCAGGAAGCACATTTGCAGAGGGATGGCGGTGGGAAGGGGGTGGTGCTGCTTTCCCCCCCTGCATTGCTGCCCTATTTTGCCCTGTGCACCTCCTGAACTAGCCCCCTCAAGGCAGTAGCCCCATTGCAATAAGGGAGGCAGATAAACAGCAGGCCATTGGCAGGGCATGCAGCCTGAAGCACCCAGTTAACAAACAGAAATCCATGCAACGAGCAAAGCTGGAGATGGTGCAATAAGGAAATAAAGGTAGGAATAAAAATCGAAACAGATCCGGGTGCAACGACGAAGAGAAGGATGCACCTGTATGTTCACCCAGACTCTCCCCCCCCCCCCCGCGTCCATGGTACCGCCCACTCCCTAACACGCACACGACACCAGGCGAGCCCATGCGGCAAGGAACAGGGGTCAGCGGCAGAGAGGCAGGCTCTGGCTGCACCCGCCGCGGCAAGGGCTGTGCGCGAGACGCGAGACACGGGCACCCGGGCAGGCGGTGGCGCGAGCCTCCCCCACTCCCCGCTCGCACGCGCCGGCTGGGTCTCTGCTGCACAGCCAGGAGCCGGAGCAAGCAAGCAGCCCAGCGCCTGGGGAAGATGGAAGGAGCCTCCTTTGGAGCGGGCAGGGCAGGGGGGGCCGTTGACCCTGTGGATTTCCTCAAGCAGCCTCAGACCATTCTCAGGATAGTGTCCTGGGTAAGGCAGAGCGTCGTCATTTTAAATGGTCATTTATTTATTCCCACCCCACCCCCCCGGGGAGACATTGCTCCCTTCGTCCTCGTTTTCTCTGGCACCCTCCAGCCTTGCAAGATCGCAGTGCAAAAAGGGGCTGCTGGAGTGTTAATAAGCAATACTTGGCATGCATGGCTTTGTTTTTTCTTGTAATTTTGGGTGGCCTAGGCTGTTTGCTTTATGTTCTTTCTTTTTTTTTTTTTTTTGCTAAGCAAGAGGGAGGGGAAATGGGGACAGCGATCAGGAAGGGTGTCAGGGGGAAACGGCTAACCATTTTTTTCTGACCAGTTTGTGTTGTCATTCCTCGCGAAACCCCAGTCAAAATGACAGGAGCAGTAGTCACAAATGCTGATTTTTGTATTATTATGACAGTATTTGCAGAGTGGAAAGATCACTTCTGTTTGCCCAGGGAAGTGGAAGTCTCTGCCTCCTCTCTGTAAAAAGGAGGGTATTTTGGGGGCTTTATTTTGCAACTGTAGATGGGTCGTTTTTCATGGTCTCTGTCTTTTCTGATGCTTAAACGAATGATAGGATGTTGAGGAAAATCCTGTAGAAATCAGTGGTCAGAAGACATTTTTCTTCTATACTTCATGATCTATCCTTACCTAGATCCCTATGTTAATGCAAAATGATATAATGGTTTGCTGGCTGGCTCTTTTTTATTTTAAATTCCTATTGCCTTGCCGAAAGCACCAGGCTGAATATGTTCTCCGGACGCCTGCTTTAGGGTGGCTTTGATGGTTGGGGTTCCTTGGGCAGCAACATGGAAAGCTACGTAAAGAGCTTTGCTTAAATTGATTATGCCAGGAGGTACAAGGGTTAAGGCCGACACTCCACCCATAACTCGCCTCATTGTGCTTAGGTTTTATGTGCTGAGACCTGCGAGCGTGTGCTGACGGCGCTTTGGTGAATTGGGCGCCTCAGGCCTTCTCCTAAAAGACCTTAGCCAAAAGCCCACCTCACAATAAGCATCTCTAATGCGGCTCCCTTGATGGGAGCCTCAGCAGAGAGGCCAGGGGTTGAGATGGTGGTGGACCCCTTTTTCTGATTTAAAGGCAGGGAGGGTCCTTTTAGGTTCAGGGTGAGGTACCGTGGTGTATATGAGAAGTTTGCACTGCTGTTCCCTGGCTCTACCTGTCCTGTGAATGGAGGCCTTTGGTGTCCAGAACAGTCAATGTGTCACCTTTCCATAAGCACCTGAGTAAAACCATTGAAGTGACATGCTTAAGGGCTTTGCTGGGTCAGAGCCGTAACCCATTCTCCGGTGCTTTGAGAAAGCATCCGAACGTGATGCTGCGTGGACGAAAATGGAGGCCGATTGCCGGCACGAAACGTCAAGGCCGGTTGTAGATCGGTTCTTTTGCACATGATTGACACAGTGCGTGGCAGTGACATCTTCATAGATGCTTATGATGCGTCACCTGGATCCAGCATGGAAGACTTGGGTACTACAGTTGGGAAACAGGAACAGAATACAGAATATGGCATTAAAAAACAGCTCAGAAAAAGTTCCTGCGCATGTTCAGTGGCTGATTGATCAAACAGGAATCTTCGGAAAATTTTAAACCACAAGGGATCTGTCCCAAAGTGAGAAGGAAGGGCCTGAAACCGCTAGCACTTACACATCAGATTCATTCTAAGCATGTGAGTCTCCCCATTTACTTTGAATCTATTCAAGTGCTTAAATTTAAGCCCAAGCATAAGTTGTTTGCAGGGTCAAGGGCCTGATCCAAAGCCTATCGAAGTCAAAGGGCATCTTTCAGCTCACTTCAGTGGTCTTTGGATGAAGCTCCAAACACCTGCATGAGTTCATTGGAAAATGCTGCAGGCCACATTTTCCAAATATAGGCCCTGATTCTGCAAGCTGATCTCTGCAGGGAACCCTGCACCTACACGGATCAGCTTGCAGGCTTGGGGCAACGGCTGGTACACATTTGGGTCTTGCTCACAGTGGCCAGCTGAAGTGTGCGTCAATCAAATCAGCTTGAACTGGCTTAAAGCCATGTTTCAGTTAACAAGACTTCCTGTGCAGACGGACAAATTTCCTTGTGGCCTCGCATGTCCTGATGAGTTAGCCTGCTGCATTTGTTGGGTCAGTTTTCCTCCTGAACGCCTGTCCACTTGTGTGTGGGCAGCCGTCAAATTCCGTAACATTATTGCATCCTACAGCCTCAAGAAAGCACATTCACTGTACCTTACATTTTTAAAACATTGTTTGCAGACCTTGTAAGCCCAGGGTACATTGCGTGAAGGGTACATTGAGAAGACAAAAGACAGTTCTTGCCTTCCAGCTCGTTTCAGCCATTTTTGCTGCAGTCATACCCCAGATGGCTGGATTTGGGGTATGAAATGCAGCTATCCTGGCATAGAATATTATTGTGATTATTTATTATTTCCACTGCAGTAGCATTTAGGACCCCCAATCATGGACCAGGACCCCCGAGGTGTGCTAGGTGCTGTACAAACCCAGAGCAAAAAGACTGTCCTTGCCCCCAAAGGACTTGTAATCTAAGTAGGAGGAAGAGCAGAGTTTATCTGTTGTTTACTAGGGATAATTCCTTCTCTTTATACCCCTTAAAACACATGTTCCTATATATTTTTAAGCATGCAGTTAAAGTAATTGGACCACTCCTCCATGATTCAGTCCCTTCCAACTGCTCAGCCCAATCTCCTCCAGTGTGGAATTGCCCTGACACCAAAGGGTTGGCTATCAGATGCAGTGTGGCTTGTTGGATATTTTTGGGTGGGGGCACAGAGGGGAGCAGGAGAGTCATTTTACTGTTCAGCCAATATTCGAGCCCAGTTCTGCTTGCTTCTCTCATCAGAGTCGTTTCATTGAAGTCAGTGGAAGCCTTCTTGGGTGCAGCAGAGCAATGCAAGACCTGTGCATTATGTATGTCCCACTTCAGGCCGTGATCCTCCAGCACTGAAATCAATGGGAGTTTCATTGCTGGTTTCACTGGGAGCAGACAGGGCCTAGTGGGATTCTAGCAGTACAGAGTTACACATGGGCTGCAGGATTGAGCCCTTCGTCTGACATTTGAGAGCCTTACTGATGACTGTTGACCAGCTCAGAAATCCCCAGTGAAGTTTACAGTTCCAGATAGAATGAAAATGATTTCTTTAAATATACTATAGCATTAATTTCTGAAGAACAAACGGCTCCTGGCATACGCAGAACTTTCTGGCTGTCATAACTGGAAAGCCCCATGAAACCGTTCCTCATTTGTCTCTTCACTCACAGCTGATGCAGCTTGTGAGTCAAGATATGATAACACTTGTTTTTTATGGAGTGAAATGAACTTGGGAGTCAACAGGAGTTCATGCGGTCACCTGCTCCTTTCTTTTACATCTGTCCTATTATTAATATAGACATTTTAAAATTGTTGTATAGTCAAAAATGGGACACCTTCAATTTAATGTAGACATACATTTATGTTTGATGTTTAAAATAAGATTTAACAAACCTAGTCTGGATAGAAAGATTTTGACAAATTCTTTTGAATTTCAGTAAAGGGTTTCCCCCCCCCCTGCTAAGGTTGGAAATTCCCAAGCACAGTCACATTGCACTAGTGCAAGTGTAGACTTGGAAGGATTCCATTGTTGTCGGTCAATGTTGATAAACATTGATTGCACTGTGTGCACACAAACCAGTGAAAAAATATTTCCATTCGTAATAATCAAAATGTACAGATAGTACATGCAAAGTAAGAAAAATGCTGCTTGAGAACTTATTAGAATTTGATTTAAGGTAGTTTACTTTGTGTATTTTGACATATGATACTGGCAGTTCGTGTTTTAATGGTTATAAAGCTTTAACTTTCTGAATCTCAGTGTCTACTGTCCTTAAATAATCACTCTGACCTCACCCCATTCTCTGGTTCCGCATAATTTCCTGCAACTGTGAAAATTTAAATAGATAAAAATCTACAAAAGGCTTAAAAATAAACATCAATATTATCCATTGCAATGATAAAAAAATCAAATTCTGCCTTCTCTATGCACTGTGAACCAGAAAATGAAACTGATCGTAAGTGGAAAATGAAACTGATTGGCCTGTGAGACATGGTGGGGATAGCTCAGTGGTTTGAGCATTGGCTTGCTAAACCCAGGGTTGTGAGTTCAGTCCCCCACTTAGGGATCTGGGGCAAAATCAGTACTTGGTCCTGCTAGTGACAGCAGGGGCTGGACTCAATGACCTTTCAGGGTCCCTTCCAGCTCTATGAGATAGGTATGAAAACAGAAATAGTCTAAATGGGGGTGGGGGGGGATATAATTTTTGAAATTATTTATAACCTAAGGTCCTGATCCGGCTCCCCAGGGTGCTTTGAATGACCATGCTTGCATGGAACCACATAGGCTTCACTTGGGCTCCAGGGTCTGCCAGAGTGAATCTCAATGCAGGAGCAGGGCCTAAGTTGATTAGTAACACAGATAAGGAATTGGATATTTAAAAAAAAAATATTGGCGGGCCAGATGCTCATCTGGTGTGAATCATAGAGATACTGGGCTGGTAGGGACCTCGAGAGGTCATCAAGTCCAGCCCCCTGCATTGAGGAAGGCCCGAGTAAACCTAGACCAGCCCTGACAAGTGTTTGTCCAACCTGTGCTTAAAAACTGCTAATGATGGGGGTTCCACAGCAATGCACCATCAACCTCTTTGGAGCCTGCTGATTTAAACCAGGGGAGGATCTGCCCTGTGACTCTTGACAGCTACCCTTAAATAGTTGTTCCCATTTGTTTTTAATTTCTTAATAAAAATTAATTTCTAGTTTATGCTGTCGGGTTCCATATAGAAAGCCTCTCCTTTGCAGTGAATTCACTTGTTTTGGGTTTTTTTGCAACTCTCTACACTGTTGAGAGTGAAACCTGTCTTAAGCAACCAGACAGGGGACAGGCCAAAATCAGTTGCTTAACAGAGGTGGAGTAGCATTGTAACGGTCTCTATAGTTTCTGAGAAGTGCCTTTGAGTGGCCTCTTCTGACAGTAGGTTGCCTATGCCCGGTTATAGCAAACCCTCCCTACGCAGCAAAGCAGTTAAGCATGTGCTGAAGTGCTTTGCTGAACTGTGGCCCTAATGAAGAGATCTCTGTACGGGTTTCGCTGTATTAAGGAAAGCTGATGAGGCTTTGAATGACAGAAGTTGCTGTCTTTCCCTTTATTCCTAGCTCAAGTTTGGTTTGTTTTGCCAGAAGGAGAATAGGGCCAGAGCTGGCTTCTATTTGTGCTCCTGGTACAAGATGTGTCTAGTAGGAAAAAAAAACCCATGCCTGGTAGTAGAACAGATGGGCAGCAAAACAAGGAGAATACAGTGCCAGCATTATTCTTGTCACCGTATTTAAGCGATCTGCTGGGATGTGCTGTCCACGTCCTCCCTTCCTAGGGAGTATCACGCAGACAGAAATTTGGCTTCAGGGGGAGCTGCGGGAGGCCAGGAGTGGAAGGTTCCTCATTTTGACTGGGTGGTGGTTTGTTTTGTACAACATTTGAAAACAAAATTGTTCCAAGTGATTTGGGCTGGATCCTGCAAAGCTTTACTCACCCGAGTAAGTCTTGGTCATTCAAAGAGTGCTGCTGAAGCCGAGCAGATTGGACTGATCACTTGGGGTCATTATCGTCATGGCAAATCCCACAAAGATCCTTGCAGATGGCACGCTAGATCCTCAGGTGGTCTGGCTGGCCCCATCCTACGAAGTGGGCTGGGCACCTCCTATGAGACAGTGACAACAGAGGAGAGTCTGGCCCAATTCAGCAAGCTGTTAAATTGCTCCCATTGTCTCCAAGGCCACCACTGGCTCCTTGCTTTTTAAATCAGAGACGGGGGGAGGGTAAGGATGATCTTGTGCTTATGATATTCTACTGCAACTCAGAAGTTCTGGGTTCTGTTTCCAGCAATCCTAGTTTACATCAGTTGAGCATTTAACCCCATATCTATGTTAAGTATTATTAGTGGAATATTAACTTCTGGATTTTTTCTGGTCTACGTGACTGTTTGGTTTAGGAAATCTGGATTTTCTGTATTAATTCTGTACTTCCTTGTTTTGTAGATTACATGTAGAACTTTACATAACTTAAATATAACTCCTTGGTAATTGAATTATACAGAAGTTCCCTTGTGTCTGAGCTTAAACTGTTACTAAATTCCCTTTTTCCTGTCAGCACTAGTTGGAAATGCAGTCTGCTTGACATGTGCTCAAATTGCGTTACTAGATTAGGAACTTTGAATGGACAATCAGTTTTTGCCAACATCGTTGCCATATAACAAAACATAAATTTAGCAAGAATTGGTCATGTGTTCATCAATGTGCGCCTTTCAGGAGCTGATTAGTCGGTTAGACATGCCCTTAAACATATTGCCATCAGCATCGTCTAGCAGCCTCTTCTGTGCCAGAGTCTGGAGTCAAATCTTCGCTTTGTAGTCTTAGCCATGGACCCTCTTGAAAGATCTTGCAGCGCATAAAGTATCTCTGAGGCTCCACATCCTGCCTGTAAATGCTCTTGAGCCATTCTGGGGTGGGAACTTCCCTAGAAACGGCAACAATAAAGAGGAATAGGAGAGTAACAGGGGGCCCAATCCTCCAGGGATCTGAGTTCAGGACACTCAGCACCTCACCACGGGTGAAATCACCTCTGTGCAGCGTGCCAGCACAATGCCCCTCTTAAGACCAGGGTTTAAGTGGAACTGAAGTGGTGCATAGGCCCCAGGGCCAGTGCCCATTGTGTTGGGCCTATGCAAGGGGTGAATTTCATCCTTTGCAGGATTGGGCCCATGAGATAACTGTGCTGTGGCATCCCTACCAAGGCCCAGTCTTGCTGCGTACCGCCTATCAGGTGTTGTCCGAACGTGATCGAGGGAGCTCAGCACCTTACAAGAAGCGCTCAGCTCCTTGCTGAGTCAGGTCTTCAGCAAGGAAAGAGTTTTAGGATGGGACTAAAAAAAACCCTCACTCCAGGCTCAAGCATCACAGGCACACTTTCCGTCGTTATTGTTATGATTATAATTTATTATTTGTATTACGGCAGCGCCTGGGTGCCCTAATCATGGACCAGCGCTAGGCGCTGTACGAACAGAGAACAAAGAGAGAGTCCATGCCCCAAAGAGCTTCCAATCGAAGCGTAAGGCAAGATTTACACACTAAATCAGTGGTGGGAATAGGCCCAAAATGCAGAGTCTACTCACCTCGGCCTCTTTGGTGGTGTTCACATAACTGAGCCAGCAACTGAGAGGTGGTTTTCTTAATGAAATATTCTAGGCCTTTCTAGTATAATCTGGACTAGTTCTTTTTTGTGATCTCAAAAAACGCATGGAGGCAGCCCCATACTCACGGCTCCTGAAGGACAGATGCTGCACGTTTTGATCTTTGTAGCAGAGCCTTGATACTGTGGGGATGGGCACCTGAGCGATGAATATATCAGTTAATAATAGCAAAGGTACCAGGTCTAAACCCTGCATTTACATGCAGCCTAGGGCTCACAAGGAGATTGTGGGGTGGGACACGTGTCTTTGTAGACAGAATTTAGCTTTAAACTTAAACCCAGCAGACAAATTTTGTCTCTCTCCACTAATATAATATAATCTGGGCCTCATCCAGCAGCCCTGAGACAGGCAAAATTCTCAGGATCAGGCCCTGTATATGCAAAGCAGGAATGTCCTAAATGCATGGTTGTCCATGCATGATCGTCCCCTCTCATGAGAGGAGGCTGCTGGGGTGGTGGAGGGAAAGAGGCTTTTGCGGCGCGTTCCCCAGCCTGTTCCATTGGGAGCTCCTGGGTTGGCCCCAGCCCCACAGGATGAACATGGCCTGAAACCCTGCAGATCCTGGGGGATTCTGCTCCCTGAGGCTCCCTGCCTCCTCCTAGCTCCCAGGAGGGAAGGAAGGTGCCACACCTGCCAGCACTTTCCCCACCAGCGCTTGCCCCACTGGGAGGAGTCATTGCCATCTGGGGGAGACATGCACATGCTGGCTGTGATCAAACTAAGAAATAGCCTGGCTGGAGCGGCTCAGGCTCGCTGCCCGAGGGCGTACCTCAGACAGCACTGCACGTGGCCGGCCGGCTCAAGCCACCTCCTGCATGGCCATGCTGCTATTAGAGCTCACTAGCACAATCACAGCCAGCGCGTGTATTTCTACCTCCCAGCTGCTACGGAGACACATCCTGTATGCAAGTCCCACGCTGCGGGGAAAGGCCATGGGGAAATTAGCTGTCATTAGCTTCTACGCAGAACTGGGGCGGGGGCATGGTCCAGGTGTCCCCACCTGCTGCCTAGTCCAATCCCTCCCTGCACCTCTCCACGGAGCCTAGAATGGGAGGGGCTGGTGCTGCAAAGGCAGATGGCTTCCTTACACGGGGTGGGCATAGCCAAGCCTGGAGGTTGCCCTCTGTGCATGGATCTTGGAAGGATAAGTGGGCTCCAGAACAGGAGTGGATAGCTGCTCTGAAGTGTGTGTCTCATGGGACACAAACAGGGAAGAAAAATCTCCCGACTCCCACCCCCGGTCATTCATGTGGAGCACAGTTGAATGCGGGGAAATAAACGAATGGGGTCTGCAATCAGATCTGCGCTAGGCAGGACTCCGGAGGCGCTCAGCATCTCACCGCTGCGTGCCTCTTGTTACTAAAACTGAATATTAAGAGTCGAGGGTGAGCGACCTGAGCACAAGACTGGAAGCCAGGAGCCCCTGGGCTGGAATCCCACTTCTGTGACCAGTGCCACTGTAGCCTTGGGTAAGTAATTTAACCTCAACAAAAATCTGCAGAGTGGAGCTACGGGACAAAGTTCACCCCTGTGCAGAGATCACAGGCTTTGTACTGGCTCTCTGCATGTGATTGAATTGCACCACTGACAGCAAACTTTGTCCCCCTCTGTTTCCATTTCCCCATCTGGAAATTGGGGATAATACCTAAGCAGCTAAGGGACCCAGGGCCAATGAATGTGTGTGAAAGCACGTGGAGGATGCAAAAGCTGTGTAGAAGAATGCATTTGCTGGATACGTGCTAATTCACCCAGCAGACACATCCATGGGCTAAGTCCCCCAGGGTTCTTTTTACCTTGGCTGTAGCACTGGCAGCATGGCCATTTGGGATATGGAAGCTCTCTGTGCTGTGGGCAGGGCCTCTCCCAAGATGATGGGTATTATATTAATTAGGGTAGCTATTATTTGTGCCAGACACAAGCAGGGTGCTTGGCACTGCCCAATAAACCAAAGGCCAGACAGTCCATGCCCCCAGGAGTTTACAGTCGTGCACAGCAGGGTGCACTCTGAAAGCCAGAAGTGGGGAGAATTTAGGCCACTATTTTGCCAAAATGACTAGTGATTTCGGGTACCCAACCAGAAAGTGCTGAGCATCCATTCTTTGGGCCTTTATGGTGTCTCAGGTTGGACACTTGATAATCACCAGGCAGGTTGGAAGATCTCAGACTTTTCATTTTTTCCTCCACATGGTTGTGACAATTCTCTGATGAACACTGTGGGCAAAGCGGCTGTTGGATTGAGCTGCTTGGGAAAGGCCAGTTGTTTTTTTGTCTGATTTTTGTTTGTTTGTTTGTTTTTAATCATGTGATGGTGGGGTTTGGTTTTTTCAAAGACTTTTTCAACCAGTAGCTGGAAAATGAAAAAAATGTTGATTTTCAAAAATGCTTTTTTGGGTAAAACATTTTACCAAACCCTGAACTGTTTTACCTCGAATTTCAGGGTACATTTTCAACCCAAATGAAGTTTTTCTGTGAAGAATTTTGGTTTTGGTTGAAAGAAAAAAAAAAAAAGGTTTTGATGAGAACATTTCAGGCAGTTCTGCTTTTGAAGCATAGCTTTCAGATGCCTACACTTGAATTTGTTTTTTTTAACCATATGAGAGGAAACTGCAAGTGCCCCTAATAAGGCGCTGTCCGCATTCCCTAGCATGAAATGAGCAACACCCAGGAATGGCTTGGATTCCTGGGCGATTGCAGACTGAACTGGCATGCAGGGAATGTCACTTCTGATGCATGACACACAAGTGCAGTCTCCCCGTCCTTCACTGCTGGTGCTCAGTGCACATCCCTGCACAAGGTAACCCTGAGGGTACACAGTCACGTACGGAATCTTGACACAGATAGGAAGAGAGGAGCTGAATGGATGATGTTGGAGACTAGCCTCATCTGTGCCTGATTGTCTCCATAAACCATCCATCCATGTGAAAGGACTAGCACGGAGGGCAGCAGCGAGACCGCCGGGGATTGGCTGAGTAGGTGCTGGTCGCATATGTTAGGGCTGGTGCTTGCCATCTGCTTTAACACAGGCAGCCTGTTCTTCCATACATTGGATTTGGCAGAGGTTGCCAGCCCTGGAAGGTGAAGTCCTGCAGAATGGGTGCTGCCTGGCCAGCAATGTGCACGCTCAGCCGTGACTTGGAGAAAGCCCTTCAAACTGGTGTGTGTGTGTGGGGGGGGGGGTGAACTGGACTCTATGGCCCTGTTAGTTCTTGGCCTGCTCTCATGGCCAGCAGTGTGCAGGGACTGTGGCAGACATGAACTCCCTGAGGAGATTACAATCCAGGCCATGAATCCTGATCCCCTCTCCCCTTTGCAGGCAGAACAGGCCCTGGGGCAGTGGATGGTGTGGGGGGAAGCTTGCCCTGTTTCTGTCCTTGCTGTCCCTGGTTTGTGGGAAAATGAAGGCCTCCATTCTTCTAGACCATCGATCCAGCCCCTTTCACCAGTGCTAAACCCAAGGGGCAAGGCACAGAATGGCACCCAGCGTCTTTTTTTCTCTGTACAGCACCCTGCTCGCTGATGGCACTGGATATAAATCCTAAATGATCACAACATGCTCATCGGCCACACCTGGCCAACATGGATGCCAATTAGTGCCAGTCGGGCAGGTGGTTTCAGTGAGGAGGGCACTGGGGTATTCTGGGTACTAGCTTGAGGCCCACCAAGGCGACGCCATCCGGGCCATCTGAGGGGCGGTAGGAGCTGCAAGCAGCGTTCAGTCAGCTCGCTCCTTCTGGTTGCTTGCAAGTCACTCCTGAGCGTCTCTGCTCCTGAAGCTGGGGCTCGTGGCAGAGCTCTGGATTCGCTGTGGGGCTGAACTTGAGCTCCATGGCGCCGAGGCCTAGAGGCTCCATGACCAGGCACCCCTGGTGGAAAGCGAGTGGATTTCAGAGCAGAGCACAACCCCTTTCCCCCAGAACTCAGCCATGCCTCCAGCCCCTCCACTCTGCGCGCCCCAGGTTTGCAGCCAGATGTGGCAAGAGTGTTGGTGGGAGGAGGCCGGTGCAGGTTCTCCCAGGAGGATTGTGTTGTCTCGCAGCCCCATCATCCTTGGGGAGCCTTGGGGGTGAATTTAGTACTGGTAAGTGGAGAGGCAGTGTGGTCTAGTGGATAGGACACTGCACTGGGGGTCAGGAGGGCTAGGTTCCATTCCTGACTCTCTCACTGGATTGCTGGGTGGTCCTGGGCATTTCCCCTCTTATCTGTGAGACTGTAAGCTGTGCCGGCTCGTGACTGACTCTTACTGTCTGAATATACAGCACCTACCCCAGGGAGGGCCTGAATTCATTTGGAGCCTGCCTGCTCCACCACAGATTTCTAAGTGTACAAATCACTTAGGCCCAGATCCTCAAAGGTATTTAGGCATGTAACTGCCACTGATTTCAGTGGGACTTTGGAGCCTTAAATACCTTTGAGGATCTGACCTTAGTCTCTCTCCTATGTGTACCATGGGAATAATAATACCTCCCTCCTGGGGGGGGGGGGGCGTGAGGGTAAATATGTTAAAGGTTGTGAGGTGCTCAGATATTCCGGTAACGCGATAGATAGAGAGAGAGGTGCTACTGTAGCAAATAATCATCATAAAGGTGAGGTGCTAAGCAGCTGTCGCTGTGCAGGCAGGTTCTTGAGGAATTCAAGCTGTACTTAGGAGGCCATGCCGGTCAGAACTCATTAACCAAATGGTGAAAATAGCCCTGAATTGTTATTATTATCTACCTATTTTGGGGGGACAGTTTCAGGTGAAAACTTGTATATTTTAAAAACACAAATCTCCTCCCCAGTGTTACTGGCCACATCCTGAGATGATTGAAACTGGAAGGGTTTTAAAAATGGAATTTACTTCTTTTGGATCCCTTTCCCCTTGTACAGCGATACATTCATCATCCGTCAATGTCCCTTTGGTGTATAGTGAGATATTCAGACCCGTTCTCATGCGCTCTCATTATGGTGCCATGTCTGGCTCACAAAGGCTGCAGGGGAGGTTTATTTGTTAAAAAAAAAAACACATTGCCACTGGAATTGAAAGTAAATCAGTGAATTTTTTAAAATGATCTTGGGCAAAATTTCCAGAAACACCTAAGTGACTTAGGAACCTAGATCTTCAGAAGTGACTTAGGTACTTAGTAGCATAAGCCTCGGGCTCCCAAGTCACTTTGGCACGTCTGAAAATTTTACCTGTTAGCTTCGAACATTCCAGTCCAGTGCCCATTGGGAATCTTTCTGTTGATGCTGGTTCAGCCCCATACCTGCATGTTGGGCTGGATTTGACCAGAGGCCCTTTTAAAGTCCAGTAATAATACACTCCCGCATGCTCTGTTGCATTTCTCAAGTGCTGGAGGGAGTCGGCATTTCGCTGCCCACATACCAGGGCTGAATGGCTATGGCTCTGGCTCTAAAAGTTCACGACAGCTTGCTTACAAACTTGTGCACTGGGCATATTATACACTGAGCAGGCATGTCTCATTTTAAGCAGACGATTCGTAACATGCTAAAACTCCAGGAGTATTGATTAGACCGTTAATAGCATGAAGGAGAAATCCAGGTTGTTACTCCTGGAAGGACTGAGTAAGACAGTAGAGTGAGATGCTAGACACACCGCGCTATCCGCTGACCTGCCAGCAAAATAATCCTGTGAAATCAGATGCTCTCAATTATTCATGCTGTCCAGGCTCACATTATTTTTGTCAGGGCCTGTTTTTTAAATGCTGCTGGTATTTCCGAAGGCAACCCACAACTTTACATTATTTATGAACAGATTTTTACAAATGCTGAGATTACAGCTGTGGCCAATGCAGAGCGAGAATTCTGATTGCTGGGGGTTTTCTTTCAACGCAGCATATTTCTGTTTTGCGTGGTGGCGTTCCCATCGCGCTGTGACAACGGAGTGCTCCACAAAGGAGATTGCTATCTGGGCAATACGTGCGAGTGAAAGTGAATGAGGCAGGCTGCAATAGACTTTAAGGCTGATGCTCAGTGTCAAGGTAGGTAGGGCCGGGTTGGAGCAGGGAGCTGTGGAGATTGATTGAGCAGGAAGAGCAAGGAAAGCTCAGGGAGCAGGATCTGATCATCTCCCATGTGACGGAGAATGGAGGAGAACAAGGAGGGGCAAGGAGGGCCTGCTGGTTTATAGCCTGAGCCAAAACTGCAGGCCCAGACACCCTTAGGTTTTGAGGGGTTGAGAATCTGCATGTGAATTGTGCAGCTGGCTGTTATCTGTTTTTTCACATAATGCACAGTCAACCTGTGGAACTCCTTGCCAGAGGATGTTGTGAAGGCCAAAACTATAACAGGGTTCAAAAAAGAACTAGATAAGTTCATGGAGGATAGGTCCATCAATGGCTATTAGTCAGGATGGGCAGGGATGTTGTCCCTAGCCTCTGTTTGCCAGAAGCTGGAAATGGGCGATGGGATGGATCACTTGATGATTCCCTGTTCTGTTCATTCCCTCTGGGGCACCTGGCATTGGCCACTCTCGGAAGACAGGATACTGGGATAGATGGACCTTTGGTCTGACCCAGTATGGCCGTTCTTATGTTCTTACGATCTGTGCTATGGGTTGAATCAAACACCCCAAATGTGCTGAGGATTAAGACCCAGATCCAAAGTTCACAATCCCACCTCTGATCACACACACACACACACACACACACACACACACACACACACACACACACACGGCCGGGGACCAGCAACAGGAGAACCTGGTCCCATCGGTAGATCAGGCCCAAGAAGACAGGAGCCCTGAGGCGAGCAGTGGGGAGGCAGGGTAGACGGTGGCATGTGGGGTCTCATTCGCTCAGGGGGCTGGAGCAGGAGCTGGGAGGGAAATGGAGCTCACATTGGGGTGGAGCATTGTGAGAGGAGCTGAAGAACAAGGGTTCAGGCCACGTTTCCATGTCGCCACGGAGCTTATCGAGGGGTGTATGAGATGATGGACTTTCAGAGTTGTGCAGAAGCACAAGGCGGAAGCTTCATGCTTGGGTTGTTAGGGGGATGATAACTCAGTCACCCCTCTACAAGGGGTAACTGTCATGCCCCTGGTGTGCTTTGGCCTGAGCCCTCAGTTATTCACCTGCCTATCGAAAGCATCAGCTCTTTGGCCTATCGTTGCTGGGCCTTGTACAGAGTTCTGACCAGCCTCACAGGGGCCACCAGGTCATCTGAAAAGCAGGCAACCAGGAACCTGTATGTCCATCTCCTGTCAGTCTTACAGGGTGTGGAAAGCATCTCATCCAGACAGATGGATAGAGGCGGTGAAGACAGGCCCTGTAGGGTCAGGGCTGGATTGTCGAGGACTGGGACAGTCCTGGGTACCAAAATCTCACACGACTTCATTGTGTCACAGCACTGAGGCAGGATGCGATGGCCTTTACCCTCAGCATCATGGCTACATTTCCACGAAGCATCATCACGCTGCACTGCTACTTCCTGACACAGTTGCTAGGACATAAATGACACGATGTCCCCTTGGGACGCCCTGGGGAGCGGCACACGCCCGAGGCAAACAGGCCATGGCCACGGTGTGTCCTGAATTTAGAGCACGAGCGGTTAAATCAAGCTGCCACCATTAGTTGAGCTCTGAGATTAATTTATGTAAAAATCAAAACCAATCCACCAGCCCCGTTTCCACAGCAGGGAAGCTGGGGTTCTGATCCATTTGAAGCAAGGGGAATGGGGTGGTCTAGTGCATTCTTCACATCCACTACTAGCCTACACATCCAGGGCTTGATCCTATGTTCATGGAAGTCAGGGGCAAAGCAGCCATGAAAGTTCAGGACGCTACCATATGTGTGAATAGTGCCCTTTCTCAGGAGATGGCTTTTGCTGGTACTAGCCATTGTTTATTTCAACTTGCACCTTCTTTAGAAAAAAACCCACCAACGTTATGACGTCACTCCCCTGCACAGGCTGCTGGGATGGCTTCAGACCCACCTCTTTGCTGTCACCTCCAGTTTGGGGGAGATTAATGGAGACCTTCGGAGACCTGCCTGCTAACGAGATGCTCGCATTCGTGACGAGCTTCCGAAAGAACAAGCCCTGTCCCAGTTTAAAGCACATCCAGGAAAGAGTCCTCTTGTGAGGTGGGAATAGCGGGAGGTGGGTGGAATGAACAGTCACCGGGCTTCTCTAGCCAGTTGGCTAATAATTAAAGGCCTGATTTTTGTTCTCATTTCCCCCGTTTTGCTCTGCTGGAACTGCATTGGCTGCAGTGGAGTTAGACCTGATTTCCGCTGGCACAGTCCTGAGTAAGGACTGCTGGCTTGGGCCCGACGTTAGGACCCGATCCTGTAACCTTGACTCAAACTGCGAGGCTCGTCTTGTTTGCCCAGACGCTTGAAAATTGGGATTATAATTATTGGGGTGGAAAATAGTCAGAGGGGGAGGGGGATTTATGGTGGGTTGTCTTCTGTTGCTGTGTTTTTAAATTGTGTCAAGTGTGCCTAGAACATATGGGTGGGTAACAATGTGAGTGTTTCCCCAGTAAATGGAGATAAGCAATCCTTCCTCACATGAGTAGCCCCATTGACTCCTGAGAGTATTCGCTGCAGGATTGGACCCTTATGAATTTCTTCTGCAGTTTTGCTGCACAGGCTACCGAGTGTGTGTGTCCAAGGGCAGAATTCTGTACTTGGTGTGTTACCAGCAGCTCATTAGGGAAAGCAAGGGAGATTCAACCCCACACAACAGGGGAGAGAGGAAAACGCAAAAGAAAAGGAGAAAGTTAGAATCATGTATTGAGTGTCCAGTCTGGTGGTTGGAGCAGGGGACTGGGAATGAGGACTCCTGGGTTCTCAACTCTGCCACTGACTCCACGTATGAACTTCAGCAAATCATTGCACTGCTCTGTGCCTCAGTTTCCCTCCATACAAGGGGTTGTGAGTCAGTGAGACAGAACCGAATGTTGCCGTGGGACAGTGTCATACAATAGCAAAAAAACCAACCAACCAACCCTGTAACAGATGTTAGTCCTGTCACTTAGTCCAGCGCTGAGCGCGGTGTAAGGTCCTGGATAGAACAAAATAGGGTTTGTGGGAGGTGGGTTGATTGGTTTGAGAAAGGCTCCGAGGTTCGGAGTGTCGGCTCAGTCATGCGGGAGCTGGGTTAGGGGCCAGAGTGCAGGTGAAGCGGTCAAAGGGGCACTCTATTATCACGGTCATTCTCTCTGTCAACTACTTTATAATGTGTCATTGGTACCAGAAAGGCCACCAGGCCAACAGCTGCAGCATCACTAGTCGCCCTCGTAGAAGCTAGGGAATTTGAGCCACGACAGGCCAGGAGCCCTGGTGTTGCCTTTGCTCTCAAGTTAAGCTCTTTGTCTCTGCCTCCTGCTGCAGCCTTATGAGCCAGCGGGGCATGGAAACAGACAAGGATCCTGCGCATTGGCAGTGACGAGACAAGATCAGAGACTCACAGCTTGAATGAGGGCCACTGGCAGGCCTTGCTTTGCTCTCCACTGGCAGCATTTGAATCGAAACCACAGTGCAGTGCTGTCTGGGCAAAGACAGGCGAGGCTCTGAGTGCCTTATGATGGAGTCAGCCCCGTGGATACACCTTGTCTCTTTGGTTTCATGTGCCGTGTAACCCTAACATGCAGCAGTGGTATCCACATGCACATGGCTTGCTACACACTTAGGCCGTGGTGCTTTCCTGCCTGCCAGGACAG
The DNA here is from genome assembly GCF_011386835.1 of Chrysemys picta bellii. Lineage (NCBI taxonomy): Eukaryota > Metazoa > Chordata > Testudines > Emydidae > Chrysemys > Chrysemys picta. Next base: position 84,613,468 of record NC_088800.1, read on the forward strand.
GGAATGTGGCCTGGAATCTGCAGGGATTCAGGGCATCTGCACAGAGGTCAGGGGTTTCTGCACTACTCTCCCGGATCCCAGTTGTCTTCCGGGACGGGAGCGTGCCTCCTGGAGGAGACATTGATTATCCGGCAGTACCTGCCTCCTGCTGTTCTAGGTGGAAGGTATGGAGCCAGAAAACGATGTCAGTGGGGAAGAACGCAGGAATCCGGCAGGCTCAAAGTGAGTCATGCCTTGTAGAGAGCCAACTCTGGCTCCATCCCCAGACCCCATCCAGCCATCTTGCAGAGACCCAACCCTGAGCGGGTTGGGTGAAATTCACCCCATGCAGAAGGTGTGAGACTTAAGTGGTGCCTAGGCCTTTTTGCTGGTTCTCTTCCCCCTTATGTGCACTATCCCCATACAGAAAGGTTTCAGAGTAGCAGCCGTGTTAGTCTGTATCCGCAAAAAGAAGAACAGGAGGACTTGTGGCACCTTAGAGACTAACAAATTTATTAGAGCATAAGCTTTCGTGGACTACAGCCCACTTCTGATATGATATGATATGATATGATATGCATCCGAAGAAGTGGGCTGTAGTCCACGAAAGCTTATGCTCTAATAAATTTGTTAGTCTCTAAGGTGCCACAAGTCCTCCTGTTCTTCTTTATCCCCATACAAGAAATCATCTGTGTGCTTGAAAGCCCTGCAGTGACCCTAGTGTGTCTGCTGAGAAGGGGAAGGGCTTGGGCAGCAGGAGAAGTGGCTTTTTTAAAGTAATTCCTCAGTGAAGGTCATTGCAAAGGAGTTTGATCCTGGGTAGATCCGAACAGAGGGCACCATGCAAGTTCTCCCCTCTACCCCGAAGCTCTGCTGTCCCACCTCAGTCCTGATCTGTCAGACCCCTATTATCCTGTTCCAGGGCCTCTCCCGAGCAGCGCCTGCCAAACCCACAGCAGCTTTGCAAGCCACGCTGTTAGGGACCAGAGGGAGGCCAGCAAACCTGTCTCACTTTTGTCCTTCAGCTGGTTGCAAGCCAGGTCCCCAGATACAGATTTATCCCCTTGCGGTCTCCAGCCCCAGCAGTGCTGAGCATAACGTTGACCAGCCCTTCACTTAGGGCATGACCATGACTCTCCTTCCTGGCAGCAGCTGAGTTTCCCTTGGGCTTTCCCTGTCTGCTCCCCGCTCATCTCCACCCTGCGCATTTAGGCTTTTTCAGGAGCAATGTGTTCGGCAACTCAATTATTCTCTGTAACTTCATTTCTCTCCGGTCCCTAGTGACTCAGGGCGGTTTATTGAGCGCAGCCTGACAGCTGAGAGTGATGCAGGCAGAAAGGCTGTGCTTGGACCTGGGTGATCTAGTCTCCCTCTGCCTGGTGTGGATCGAGAAGAACGTCCCCTAAATTGCATTGCAGACCGACTCACTGCAAAGCAAAGGCGAAATCGCTATAATGGAGGAACTGGGAACCTTTCACCAGCCCGTTGTTTTTAAGCCACCAACCAGGCAAGCGTAGGGATCCCTCTAATGAGTGCCGCATTGCCATGGAATCAAATGGAAGATTGAGTCCAATTATCTCGCTGTTAGAAAACAGAGTTCAGTGTAAACAGCTGCCAGTTGTGCTTTCCCCTTCCTAGGTCTTCTCCATCGTGGTGTTCGGCTCCATCGTCAACGAGGGCTACGTCAATGATAGCAAGGATGCGGAACTCAGGTGCATCTTCAAACAGAATGAGGATGCCTGCAACTATGGCATCGCCATCGGCATCATTGCCTTCTTCGCCTGCATCTTCTTCTTCATCGTCGACCTCTACTTCCAGCAGATCAGCAGCGTGAAGGACCGGAAACGGGTTGTCCTGCTGGACCTGGGGTTTTCAGGTATGCCATTGGCTGGGCTGTGTTGGCAGTGGAGATTGCCCAGAGCTGGATTAAGGCAATCCGAGGCACTAGGCACACCAACATATGGGGGCCCCCCTTTGCTCTGCCCCTCAATTGAAGTGGCAAGGGCAGCAGTATGGGGTCCCATTTTCTCCCTCCAGCAGGGACAACAGGACCCCCTACCCTCTGAAGCAGTAAGGGTGGCAGCAAGTCCTTGTAATTAGCTCAGCAGTCAAGGTCTATCTGCTTGGGTGGATGGGCCACGTCCACTGCATTCTGCCCCTGCCATTCACAGCCCTCTGCTGGGTGGAATTGGTGAGGCCCCCTGGAGCAATGGATCTAGGAGTTAATTCTCTTTTGAGACACATTGGGAAGTTCACTCCTCTCAGATCTATTGTTTCAGGCTCTCTGCAGACTCAGGCAGATGTCTCTGGGTCAGTTACCCAGGGTCATGCTTTCAAGCTTTTCTCCCCCACAACCATGAGGGTTAGAGACTTACTTTTTTTTAATACAAACTGAGAGTCTGATATAATCACCTGACTCCAGGAGCAGAGGCTATGGTGTTTACTGTAGCTGGGTCCTTTGCTGGAAAACGTACAGTGTCAGACCCGTCTCCTATATTCAAAGGCAAAAGTCCCAATGACCTAAATGGGAGCGGGACCAGGCTCACGTAGCTGGATCCACTGAGCCAACAGGATTATCCTGAGCTCAGCCCATCTGGAAGTTGCATTTGGCCTGAGGTTCTGGATTTCCAGCCCTCATGTTTTAAAAGTCTGAGGGTGATTTTTTCCAGCGCCAGGGAGCTTGCAACTGTCTGATCCCAAATGAAAGCACCCATCAGTGCATCGTCACATCACCATCAGTGTCTGTTGTTAAGAATGAAAAGTGCCAGGTAGAACACTCCAGAGGGGTGTGGGAGGGACTATTCTGTACCCACGGTAGCTGGAAATATACCGTAAAGACTCTATTTCTATGACATCAGAAAGCTAGTGTACAACGCTTAGGGAGGCTGAGAGTTACAATTCCCCCTAAGGGATTTAGATGCCTAGGGTCCATTCATTGAGCATCCAAATAAATACCTTAGGCTGCTTTGAAAATCTCAGAGTCAAGGTCTGACCCTGCACCATCTTGTATAGCCATTGATGCTGTTCAAGGTGTGTATAAAATGCTGTTCTTCTGATTTAAGGCCTCATTCTTCCCTCACTTACACCGGTCTCCTTAGGTGTATAACCTGTGTAATTGTTGGGTTTCTACCACTGACGGGTCCGATCCTGCTTCCCTTGTGTGTGCACATCTCCCATTGATTTCCAAGGGAGTCACTCGGAGAGAGACCTGGCAGAATTTGATTTTTAATTTCTTATCATTTCAACAGACAATATTTATGTTTATTTTTATGCATTTCTTTCCGTTTGTAATCGATTGAAATGTTCAGTTTGGGAAAATTACGGGGGGGGATCAGACAATTATTTAATGACGATCGAAGTTGAGATTCAAAAAGCTAAAGCTTTGTCACTGTTAAAACACAAATTATCAACATGACATGTCAAACGATACAAAAGTAAATATCCTTAAAGCCAGCTTTAATAAGTTCTCAAGCAGCATTTTTCCGACTTGGCCTAGCTGTACATTTCGATTATTATTGATGGAAATGTTCTTTTGTTGGTTTGTGTGTTTATGGTGAAATTGACGTTTACCCACATAATTACTGATAAAAATCTTATCCTTTCAAGCCTACTCCTGGGGGAAAGCCGCAGGGTTGGTTCTAAGTCTTTATACTGGTGTATGTTTGTTGCAATCCAATGCACAGGGATTATGTGAAAAGACATTTTGCTAGGAAGCAGCTGAAGGCTCGGGGATGTAGTTCTGTAGATGTCAATGGGTGTAAATTACCCCATTTCGTTCTTTTTGTGTTTTCTGGGTATGGATTGCAAAGAGCTTAATTTTTCCTGGAGAGAGATCTTTCCCCCCATGAACGCCTACAGTGGAAAATAGCCACTTTATGCCTCCTAAACAAACCCCTTAAATGCAGGTCATGCGGCTACAGGGCTTGTGAGGGACCCAGCATCAACTATCAGTGAGAGATTTGAAACCATCCAGCAGCACCAGTGTGCTTTGCCCTGCCTGGCGGCTGCTTTTATCGTGTGCAAGCAAACAGTAATAACCACCGTGGCTGTGAGCATCTGAGCGCCCGGAGTGTTGACAAGAAGTGGGAGCCTAGAGGCAGAGTGCTGAACAGCAGTCATCGGGCTAAGCTTGGATCTCACTTACATGGGAGTGAATCCGGAGTCACTCCGCTAAAGCCAGCGGAGAAGCTGCTCTGGGTTTAGCTGACGGAAGTGCGAGCAGAATCTGGGGCTGCTTGTCACAGGGTCCAGTGTAAATTAAAGAATTCCACGTTTAGAGCCTGGGTCTTCAGTCCCGTCTTGGGCGAAACTTCAGCGGAACTTCCCCAAACGAGAGCTACTGTGTCAGGCCTATTAAGCAAGAGCGCACATAGTTGTGAGATCAGCGGGGTGTGGAGCTTAGTGAGATCCTAGAAATCAGAGCTAGCTCAGACCTGTTACACAGTCTACGCCATCCCCTTGAGGGCCAGGGCAGGAATGTCCCCTGTAGTGCTTTGTCTAAGCTATTTCTATAATGGCCTAAATCAGAGGTTTCCAAAATAAATAGATGGAGCTATACCTATCTCATAGAGCTGGAAGGGACACCGAAAGGCCATGGAGTCCAGCCCCCTGCCTTCACTAGCAGGACCAAGTAGTGATTTTTGCCCCAGATCCCTAAGTGGCCCCCTCAAGGATTTGAACTCACAACCCTGGGTTTAGCAGGCCAATGCTCAAACCACTGAGCTATCCCTCCCCCCTGAAAAAATGGCGATAGACCTATCTCATAGAACTGGAAGGACCCTGAAAAGTCATCGAGTCCAGCCTTCACTAGCAGGACCAAGTAGTGATTTTTGCAGTGTCCATGGGCCACTGCTGGTGCTCAGAGAATTTGCTGGTGGTCTGTGCAGAACTGACTGGTCTCTTGGTTTTGGCTCCTCCTTCATTACATTAATGGAGACCCAGGAATCCATTTATCCAGTAGGATTTTTCCTTGTAAGCAACAGTTGTCGTCACTACAGGGATGTTTTTTAGTCAACACTGGTAGGTGCAGCGATCCATGAGGCCACCGGTGGGAAGGGAGGTGAGGTGATCACTGGGAGGGGAGGGATCCGCAAGATCACCATTGGGAGACCCAGTGATCCATGAAGTGACCAATGGGAGACGAGGTGACCCAATAGGTGACCGGTGGGAAGTGAGGTGATCCATGAGGTGACCAATGTGGGGGCAAGTGATTCATGAGATCACCAAGGGGAGGGGAGTTGTCCATGAGATGATTAAAGTGGGGTTACCCCATGAAAAAAGTTTGTGAAGCTCTATCCTAAGTGATGGGGATTTAACCTCCTTTCTTGGGAGACCCTTACATGGCAGATCTGCAAACCCTGTGTGGACCTAGAACTAGAAGTATAAGATGATGCAGGAAAGTGTACTCATTTGTACCTATCTTAGGCGTTTTTCTATTGTGCCCATCATCTTGGTCCCTAGGCACTTGTTTCTTCAGTGCCACCGTACAATGGGATCTCCTCTTCGTGATCAGTAAGGCTACGATTATGTCACGGAAGTCACGGAATCTGTGACTTCCATTGACCTCCGTGACATTTTCTGCCCTGGGGCTGGAGCTTCCAGCCAGTCCCGCTCTCGCAGCTCCCAGCCCCCAACCGGTGGGCGGACCCTGCAGCTGCCCAGCCGCAGCAGGGGGCTGGCGGACCCTGCGGCTGCCCAGCTGCGGTGAGCAGGTGTGGGGACTCCCCGCAGCTGGCCAACCACGGTGGGCGGCCGACGGATCTCCTGCATCTGCCCAGCTGCAGTGGGGACTCCCCACACTGCCCAGCTGCAGCCACGGCCAGTGGCTGGGGAACCCTGCAGTTTCCAGCTATTTTTTACCATGTTCGTATATTCTCTGTCTCCACTTTTCGAAAATGATTGCTGCCCAAAGCATTGTTTACACGCAGTACTGCACCCACACACCCGCCCCATCCCCCCAGACTCTCACAGGTAAATGGCAGGCAGTTAGTTGCTTTCATAACCAGGCATGTGTACAAACAGGTCTCTCACAGCAGAGACTGAAAAAAGTGCTTCATTGTACTGGAGCTTACAGCCTCTGTAGTCCCACAGATCAAAGACTGTCATAGCCACGTGTGCTCTGACAGGCCTTGGGCATGAAACCGGCCAGTGGCAGCCGGTGAGCTGAGCAGAGCTGGACTGGACGACACACCATGCAAGCTCTACAATTCAGTTATGGTTTTTAAACATCTCCAGATTAAGCTGTCACAGGGCAGCTGCACCTGTATTTCCCCTCAGTGGTCCAGCCAGGATGACGAGGATTGGTAAATGAAAATCTGTCACACACCCACTCCCCAGCCATTGCCTTTCTGGGTGGAGACCTGCATCTCTGTCACCCTTCTGACCAGGGTATTCCCCGACTGCACAGATCCCTGCCTTCACTCTGCACTTCCCAGCACAGCCAGGTAGCCCAGAAACACCTGCTGGCTTTCTCTTCAGAGACCGGTTAACAGGTGTAATTGCTACAGTTATAAGATATCACACAGCACTTCCTGTGCACGCCTGCTTTATTCTTAAGGTAAAAAGCTTTATAGAGAAACCATATTAAAAACAATAGAAGAACCTACGTGCCTGCTAACAGGCTTATCAGAGTTAACTCCGCCCCCTAACATCGGGGCGGCTCTATGTATTTTGCCGCCCCAAGCACGGCACTCAGGCAGCCTTTGGTGGCATCCCTGCGGGAGGTCTGCCGGTCCCGTGCCTTTGGCGGTACCCACCGCCGAATTGCAGCCGAAACCGCTGGACCAGTGGACCTCCCGCAGGCACGCCGCCAAAGGCAGCCTGACTGCTGCCCTCACGGCGACCGGCAGGCCGCCCCTGCCTAGCATGGATTCTGGCAGGCTCAGTCCATCCAACCCACCCTAAGGATTGGAGCACTGTGTGGAGCAGGGGTCCTGTCCGTTTGCTGGATCAGGAAGGAGGCCCTGAGGCAGTTTAAAACCAGGCTATTTCTCCTTTCTTTGTCTGTTGGGCCCTGGAGAATCTAGTTGGAACTAATCTGCGCACTTCTCCAGGGGGGTGGCTTCAGCAGGTTAATAGCAGAGGAAGTACATTAGCATGGCCCCTCCTCACTTGAGAAGGTGCCTACCGTGTCACAATAACACATGCACAATTGGATTTTTTAATCCAATGAACCCCAAAGATGTTAAAACGAATTCAGTAAGGGTTAACTTAATTCCGTAAAGTTCATTCAGGATATGGAAAGAAATTGTCGGTGTGTCACATAGTCCACTGGAGACTTTACAGCCAGCCCCCTCTGGTACCTGGACTTTCATTTTTTTTCTTGCCTTATGAGGATGGGTTTCTTGTTTCCCTTTGGACTGTTGCTGCTGCTTTGCCCTGTTCTTTCCGTGTGCAATGTTTGCATCGTTCCTTGGTTTGATTCCAAACAATGAAAATGCACCTGGCAAGTGACAAAAACAAAAATGCAAATACAAGAAGGAATAGATGCGTAGATACTTGGATGAAATGTTTTTGCGTCGAAGGATGCCGTTTTGTCGACATCAAAACGTTCCACGAAGATTGTATCAATTTTGATGAAAGTTTCTCAGGTCCAGGATGAACCTCTGGGAGGTGAGCGAGAGCACCTGATCTTTGCGATCTGAAAACCGGCCTTTTGACACAATTCCACTTAAGGACAACCTGCCAAAGGTTTGGTTTCCATCCCAGTGCAGAACAAAACAAATTTCCAAATTTGTCACAAAACGGAGTTGTCGTCCTCTGGCCAGCTCTAATTATCAGGCACGTCCTCAACTCCGTTCTATCAATGGGGCTACGCCGGTGTACGCTAGCTGAGATGCTAGCCGTGTGTGTGTGTGTGTGTGCGCGCGACTGCGTACATATATAGACACACCGACACAAAATAGAATTGCCCCTGCGACTCAAAAGGAAGGACAGGTTACAGTCTCTGAGGGTTGGAAGGAAGGGTTAGTAGCCAGGAAAGGGTTAACCCAGGAGGTTTCTCACACTGGGATGAAGACTGGACATTCAGTCTATGGTGGACCTGGAATGCTTGTCCCCGCTTGGCGCTGTTGCGGTGTAGATGTTTGGGCTCAGGCTGTAGCCTGGGCTCAGGGCCCTCCCTCCTCGTGGGGGTCTCAGAGCCCAGGCTCCAGCCCGAGCGGCAATGTCTACACAGCTGGTTTGAGAGCTGTAGTGCAAACCTGTGGACCCAAGCTGGGAGGCTCGGTGTTGTGGGCAGTGCAGACGTACCAAGCTTTCCCTGTTTTTAGGCAGAACGGTTGTTATTGGAAAGGGGCAGAGAATTTTGACACCCGAATCCCTCTGACAGGTTGGTGGAATATTGTATTGTGGCCCAAGCAGCAAAGACACTGACGCTGTACAGTTCAGCATTTGCTGCTTTCTCTTCCATCTGCTCTTACAGCTGCTCCTTTAGAAGTGAGCTCGTTTAAAACCAGGCTGTAATTATGGCGGTAACATCTCTTCCCTGGTGTTTGCACTCTGATGTCTGCAGATCCCAAAACTATAATTATCCACTGACTTTCACAGTTCGTCTTAGCACCTTCCTTTTCTTCATCGTGCTGCGGTCCTCAGTGGATACTTCGGCCTGCTTACAGCTCAGGGGGCAGAACCAGCCCTGTCAGATGCTAGCAGCAGGGGATTGCCTGGCCCCTGACCTGTCTGTCTGTGTGTGTCCCTGGCCTGTCCCAGCGGCTTCCCCAGCCCTCCTGCTGCTGAACTTTTAGGAGGGAAATTTCAAACTTGATTTCAGATTTCTGACTAACCCTGTGGCTCAGTCAAGTGTCCGTCTAATTCCCAGCTGTGTTCCAGGGCTGCATTTGCCCCTTGGCGGGAGATTGTCCCCTCAGCTCCGCTTCCCCTTTGGGGGCATTTGCAAGGGCTGAGGCTAGTGTACTAGGCCAGGCAGGATTGGAAAAACTCATTCCAGGGACAAGCAGCCCCCAGAGGGACAGCGAGACCAGATGGAAGATCTTCATGCCCGAGCCCCTAAAGCCTGCACCAGCCGGCATGCTCCTCACTGCAGAGCTCAGCTCCCTCTGGGTTACAGAAGTGGGGAAACGGGCCCAGGTCTCTCCTCTATCACAGCCCTCCCAGGGGGTCCCTGCTGATATCCCAGGCTGGCCCTCCAGGGGAAACTGACCTATCAGACCCATGTGGCTCCCATGCAGTAGAGAGAGCTGGAGCTGCTGGGGAGCCGGTCCGTTGTCCCAGGTCAGCTCCTTCCCGGAGAGAGCCAGAAGGGGCCAGTGTAGGGGAGGAGAGACGACGTGGCTGGTCTCTGACGGCAGGGAGATGGCTAGCCACTGGAAATATTTCCAGAGCCATCTCCCAGCTCTGTTTCTCCAACCCAACTCGGAGCCGAATCACGGGGGCAAACGCCAAGGGGGAAATAAACAAGTAAATAAAATCAGTGCGCGGCGTGGCGGATCACCGTGGGAAGGAGCAGGTCACAGGCCTGTGCTGATTTCTCTGGGCGTATATGAAAAAATATATACTGAAAAGGAACAAGGACTGTCAGAGCATAGTCTCCTCCCAGCAGAGCGCTGAGGACTGGGAAAGGACACTTCCAACGTCCACAGCTGCCCTGGACACGCTCTTGCTCTGTCTCCCTTCTCGTGCTCCCTGGGGAGACGGAATAGCGGGATGGGGATTTCCTGCCACTCCGAAGAGAATGGGGAGGCATCAGATTGTCGGCCCCAGCTGCCACGGCCACGCCCTAATGTCCGTGTTATTCTTCCCAACTTCTGCAGCAGCCTCCCAGGCCTTGCCCCCACCCCACAGCAGCTCTCCAGGGTTCCAAGTGGATATTTGGGGAAGTGATTATCTCCCTCAGGGACCCCAACAAGAATCACCAATAAACGGATCCTGCTGGTCGGTGCAGAATCTATAGTTCAATCAACCGCCACGTCAAACCAGTGAAACGGCCTCCAGTACCTCCGGGCAGGCCGCCAGGTGATGGAGTCAGAGTGTCAACCCTTATTCCTCGCCCCCCAGGTCAGAGCGCATGACCTTGGAACCTCATTTGGCCCCTTGCAGCGCTCTCCAGACTGAACCCCTGTGGGGGGGTGTCACTGTCTCTCCTCTCCACCTGTCGAGACGTCCCAGTAGCTACAGTCTCCAATCAGATTAGCTTTCGAAGTGATGAGCCCCACTGCTGTACTTTGAATTCAGACTGAGGGTCCTCCCGGCCCAAAGGAAATTCAAGTAGTCGTCTTCTGTGTGTTAAGCCTCAAAGTCCAGTCCTTACGAGTCCTGACAGCCAGGCAGAGAAGGCCTGTCTCTTGCATTGAGAACGGCTGGGCAGCCCCACAGCCATCAATACATAGTGTGACAAAGTTCCTCCTCTATCTTGGTGGGTTCTGCGCTTATTGGCGGATTTTCTTGCCTCAGAGATTCACCGTGTGGGTTGGGGAACAGCCCAGAGACCTTCCCCTCTGGAAGAACCCACAGTCCAGGTCAATTGGGAGGTTTGGGGGGAACCCGGGCCCGCCCTCTACTCCGGGTTCCAGCCCAGGGCCCTGTGGACTGCAGCTGTCCATAGTGCCTCCTGTAACAGCTGCATGACAACTACAACTCCCTGGGCTACTTCCCCATGGCCTCCTCCAAACACCTTCCTTAGTCTCACCACAGGACCTTCCTCCTGGTGTCTGATAACGCTTGGGCTCCTCAGTCCTCCAGCAGCATACCCTCTCACTCTAAGCTCCTTGAACCTCTTGCTCCCAGCTCCTCACACTCACACCACAAACTGAAGTGAGCTCCTTTTTAAAACCCAGGTGCCCTGATTAGCCTCCCTTAATTGATTCTAGAAGCTTCTTCTTAATTGGCTCCAGGTGTCCTAATTAGCCTGCCTGCCTTAACTGGTTCTAGCAGGTTCCTGATTACTCTAGTACAGCCCCTGCTCTGGTCACTCAGGGAACAGAAAACTACTCATCCAGTGACCAGTATATTTGCCCTCTACCAGACTCCTGTACCCCACTGGTCTGGGTCTGTCACAATAGATTCACCAAGTTCTCTATCTTGGTCATCTGATCTTAGCCAGTGCCATTGTTCTGGCAGAAGTCTTCTCCAAGCCTCAATGTCCAGGGGAAGAGGGAAGAGATGTAATAGACCTTGTTTTCATTGTCCATATTTCAAGGATGATCCTACTTCTCAGCCTGGAGGCACTGCTGTGAAACCCCCATTGTAACAGATCTGTGGCCCTTAGCACGATGAAGAATAGGAAAATGTCTCTGTTTTCACCTGGGAATTTCCTTTCTTTGAGTAATAAGGTCCACAGACCTTGCCCACCCCAGAGACAAATGAATCATACAGAACCAGGGGGAAATTGACAGCTGAAGATTTGGATTTGTTTGGTAAGGGGGGGTTTTCCATGCTCTGCAGCAGGAGAAATTGTTGTGCTGTTTCCTCAAAGTATATTTAACACAATCTCAGGAACTGAAAGACTTGGGCGTGTGCGCACACACAAAGCTCTGCGCCAAGAAAAACACTGTTTTGTATTGTACTTAAGAGCCTCTGGCAAAGTAAAATAGGAACAAAACAAGCTTCGTTTTTCTCTCCCCGCCATCACAGAGTGACTTTGCAGCTAGCTGGCCCCACAGGTTTATAGTCCGTATCCTTACAGTGACTTGCTACATTCCTCAGACTCCTGCCTGACAGTGTTGCAGCCCAATTCCCAGGGTTCACGTTCCCGCCGTACTCCAACACTTTGAAATTGTCAGTTAGATGTTAGGGGCCGGGGGTGGGGATGGTAACTGCCATGGACAGTCAGGGTTTCACCTGAAACCCTGAATACAGACTCCCGACTCTGGGGCCCGGAGATCTGCTGAAGGGAGTGACAGTGGTGTTTGCTTCCTGATAGGGCTTGCTTTCCCCCAAGACCTTAGTACCAGCTACTGATGCGGTCAAGTGACTGGATGGGAGGGATCTGCAGTCTCAGCCAGCCTGGGATACCAGTAGGAAATTATCACCAGCTTCGTCTTCCCTGTCTCCGTCAGGCTACAGAACGATAGCCCGTTTACGTGAGAGCAGCAGAGAAGAGGGAGCCTGAGGCCATGTGGTTCCCTTGGTGCTGCGTGGGGGATCGGTTCACAAGAAGAACAGTTCATTTTCCTGCTTTTGCTTGTTCCTTATGCAGCACACAGAACCAAGGCCCTGAACCCTTGGGGTCAAGGGTAAGGGCGTTGACCTCACTGACCTGGCCACATTCCACCTCAGGGAATTACCATCTGGCTTTCTAAGGACCCGCTGCCATTTCCATTGGGTACAGTCAGCTGTTAAAACAGCTGCCACTTTCCACCCAGAGGTGGCTGCATTAGATAGGTGGGTGAAGCCATCTCCGAGCATGGTAGGAACATGAGCTTAACAGCCCAAGGCTGCAATCCTTAGTGGTGTGGATAGACCCACTGAGGACAACAGGACTTCCTGCCTGGGTAGGGATTTCTGAGTTCTGGCTCTAAATTTGTTTAAAATTCTTTGAGGGCCTTTGGGATGAAAAAAGAAGAACAGGAGTACTTGTGGCACCTTAGAGACTAACAAATTTGGGATGAAAGGTGCTATAGACACACCTACCACCATTGGCCAGGATTGTCAGAAGGGACTGGTGTTTCGGGGTACTTCTGTCCTTGGGGGTCCAGTTGGAAATCTAACTAGTTTTAAGATGAAGCTCAGTAAGTTTATGCAGGGGATGATATGAGGGGGTTGTCTGCAATAGGAGGGGATTGGGCTCCATGGACCCCCGAAGGCCCTTCCAGTCCTATGTCCTGGCTTCCCGTGAAACCCTGAAAAAGGGGCCTGGTTTTCAGAGAGCTGGAAGGTCTGCGATTCTCTATGGTGCGTAACAGCAGTGCCAGTTGGCTGTGGCCCCCACTAACAACCTTCCTTCTCTTCCAGGTTTGTGGTCCTTCCTGTGGTTCATAGCTTTCTGCTTCCTGGCCAACCAGTGGCAGCACACAACAGTCAGCAAAGAGGTGTCTCAAGGAGCAGATGCCGCCCGGGCAGCCATCGCCTTCTCATTCTTCTCCATCCTCTCCTGGGTGAGTTTAGGTTCCAGATGCTTAGCCGATCACAGACATGTGGGGGGGAGGAAATCATGGCCAACTGGAAATAACCAGCAGGGACAAGGGACTGCAGCACAATGCCCACTGCATTAGATTAATCGGAGGCACCTGGTTACCAGGGCCGTCCTATTCCTCATCCTTGGCGATGTGAATTCAGCGATGGGTCCTGCACCCAGTGGAGCGAAGGGCAGGACTCCCATAGCCTCAGTGTAAGTGGATTTGTGCCCTCAGCCACCGAGTGCCGAGATCTTAATGATTTACGGAGTTAAGAGTGTGTCTCTCATTTCATTCAGGGACGTGTCACTGTGCGGGGAGTTCCTGGGCACAGAGGGAAATCCGGGCTCTGATTCTCTTTCATAGCTAAGCTTCAGCAGGGAGAATCTTTAGGAATGTTTTTATGGCCAAAAGAACAATTTGGGGCCAACAAATCACATTGTCCAGAGAGCAGTTGGAATCATTGTCTCGGGGACCGATTAGATACCCATGTATGAGTTATGGTTTGGGGACCCCAAAATCAGTCCTGCCACGGTGCAAGAGGATGAAGTAGCAGGATCACTAGAAATCTCACCACGGAGCAATGGAATACTCCAGATATCTCACCAGTACTGCACTCACCCTGCCATCACTGTCAGTTATCACATTGAGATTTTTCTTCTTTACTGGGAATTTCAGCACCCTGATCAATCAAAAGTGCAGTGACTCTGGGAAAAGCCAGGCTTCTAGTTCTCCGGGGAGGGGCGTAGCAGTAGTTGAAGTTGTAGTGCAGACTGGCAGGGTTTTTACCGGGGTCTGAGCAGGTGGGGGAAGACGCCTGCACTGTGTCCACAGTAGCTCCCGCCATAGGAGCTGAGCAGATGAAGAAGCACCTGTCTCAGTTTTCCTAGTATAGACAAGCGCTAAGTCTGTGCCTGTCCTGCCTGCTCTGTGCTGTGAGGTCGGAGCTCTGGTAGCCGTCATCCTCCAAGGTGCCCCTCCCATGCCAGCTTTCCAAGCGTGGTGCTGGGCCTTAGCTGTGTAACCGGGCTACGTACAGCTCCATGATCATTCACCCCCCTGGTAGGAACAAAGAGTTTGCAGCAGAAAGGGCCCAAGAGTGAGAGACAGCAAAGGTCACGAGGGAAAAGAAACAGGGAAATGAAATCCGATCTGAGCACAGCCGAGCGGCAGAAAGGGGAATTAGGTAATGTGATTTGGGGAACCGGGGTTCTGCCCAACAAAGATGGTTTGTAGTAAAGAAATAATTGCAGTGCATCTATAGTGAAACCGCTAACCCCTGAGGAGTAAGTCTGAAACCTGTGAGTACTTGGCTGGATAACTCCCTTTAGTCTGGGGAATTCCAAACTTCCCCCGGCCTCCCTAGGCCCCAGTCCTGTGGAGTGCTGAGTGCCCCCACCTGCCTCTGAAACTAGCGAGCAAGCCAGGAAACACCATCATTTCAGTGTCTGTAATTAGAGCTCCGTGAGTGATTTGATTTCAAGAAACAAATCCCCAAACCCACAGAAATACCTCCCAGCTACTAGCCCGTCCACCTCCCAGAAGCCTCCTCTGGCAGGAAAGTTGTCTTTGAGTGGGGTAACAGAGAGTCCTCTGGCACCTTTAAGACTAACAGTGTGCAGCAGCTCTCCGGGTTGACCTAACTCTGCTCTCATTGCACCAGTGGGAGGCTTTATCACTGATCATTGACCTATTGGGGAGCAGAGCAAGCCCAGTGCTGAGTGCTTTGGAAAATCCCTCCCCTCCAGGACAAATATTCTCCATTTTCTGCCAATTAGTGACTCAGGCTGCCTCTAGGCCCCGGGGTTGATTTGTCAGCTCTTCCTGCAAACCCCAGGGGCGAGAGAAATGAAAGCAAAGCAAAGCGTGCTTCCTTTTCCCATAAAAGAAGGCAATAACAGAAGTGAAAGAACGAAACACATGGTATGAAAAACCAGTGTGAGCACAGATACTGCAAGCCCTGCTCTGCCTTGTGCCTCAGAGCGTAACAATCCCATGGAAAGAACTGATCTCCTCAGAGCAGCCAATTCATTGGGACAGCCTGGCAGCTGTAGGTTGGACAAGTAGAATGTATCCCCCAAGGTAGAATTGGTCCAGGATACCCGGACTCTTGCAAACAGTGCCAGGCGATTTTTCAGTCACCGTCCAAATGCACCTCAGTTTTACACCTTCCTCTGCAAGCCAGTCAGCAGCACCCCCAGCATTGCATGCCCCTAACCCGAGTACTGCCCAGGCCTAACGCGGCTTAGCTTGTGACATCTGACAAGCTCACAGCCCAAGGTGTCCTGCCTGCAAATAGCAAGAACCAGCTGCTTTGCTTGTCTCCTTCGGTAGGAGTCATCTATCAGCGTGACGCTCCTCTGGTACATGTGTGGCATGTTGAATTGCAGCAGTACTTTACCCAGAAGATGTGCCAAATATGACAGCAAAACTGAGAACTGCCTGAATTCGACAGGCACCGTGTACAGAAAGCTAATCTCAGACCCACTCCTTAGGATGCCCTGTTGGCGTTCACACCTCCAACTGGTAACACAACCAGACCGGGCATGGCCCTCCAGCTGAAACGGTCTGTCAGACAATACTCTGTGTGCTTACTAAAGAGCTCGGGGTTGTGTGTAGGGGAGAGTCTGTGCTCCCCCACGCTTCCTGTCATTGCCCATGTAAGCTTTATACGGGGTCCTGAGTATGTTACCCTGTAAGAGCTTCAGTAATTCCATCATCCTGCACTGTAGGAAGTGGATCATCTCACGCAAAGGATAGTCTGGGCTTCTCCAGCTCCCTGGCTCTATAATCATCCCAGCTTCCCTGTAGCCCCACTTAATTCACAGACCCTGATCTCTTCATTGCTATACTCTGTATTTAATGCAGCAGTCCACAAAGGTGCACTGGGAGAGACGCCCTCCCCATCCTATCGGCCACTGGGCAACTTCCTCCTTGCCCAGATCGCCACCCCTCAGCCTGGCTGTTGTGTGTGATGTGTCGGATGGATGGGGGCTGACCCAGATGGGCTTTTGCATGGATTGGGTTAGTTCCATTTATGCCCAATGACGGGCAGACTTTTGGGCAGCTGCTTTGCTAAAAATGGTGCGGTCCCTTGCCCAAATACCCCCCGCAATGTACAGCGCCATTCACGGCAACCCACTCACTGCTGCGAGGGCCTCCCAGCAATAACAACTTCTGGGGGCTGGAATAGCATCAGTGACCCAGCAGGGAAGGGCTGTATTGCCCCATTACCAATCCGCCAGCCAGGCTCCCTCTAGCTGTCCAGCTTGGACACAAACAATTCGCTCTCCGGGCCAGACCCCGAGCCTTTTGGACAGTTTGACAGTCGAGTGCAGCTCCCTGTTGTGCTCAGGGTTGGGGAGTCCCCATTGGTCTCAGCGGAAGCTGCTGGGGGCTGAGTGCTTCTGGCCCTCTGGTCCTGTGTGCACAGGCCCGACTTGTCGCTGCGCTGGCCCTGTGCCTCGAGCAAGCCTAGGAGTTCATACCAGAGCCAGCTCGACGGCTCCCTGTGAAATCCTTTCCCAAGATGAACAGAGCCTTTCATAGAAGCACTGGGAAAATTATCCTCCCCGGTACACGTGGCTGGGTCCTTATTCTCTCCCCGGGTGGGTCCCATCCTGATGTCAGTGCGGGCTTCAGAGTGAAGACTGAGAATAGCACAGATCTGCGGCCATCCTTGCCATCCTTTTAATGAAACTGGCCGATAGATGATCTGGTGAAGCCGAGAACATTGCTGAGTTTTGTGCAATTATCCAGGTGTTGTCACAAGTTTGAAGTGCTTGGACTCCTTTGCCACTCGATCTCCCCCCCCCCGCCCCCCGTCAGTGCAGAGCTATTCTGACATTGAGCCTGCTGCTGCTGCTAATAAACCCTTGTGCTTTACATAATCAATACACAGAAAATAAACAGCTATTCCGTGGGCACTGCTAGTATATCAAAGTGAGACGTGGCGGAGACGTTGTCAGCAGCAAGGCAGCGGCTCGCAGCTTCCGCGGGCAGTTTTCCGCAAGCCTGTCATGTGTAAACTAATTGACTTGTTAATGAACCAGCCTGAAATAAAAGCAGGTGTGTCATTCCTGCAGCGCCACTATGCACATATCCCACAGTCTATGACCTGAATATTTGTAACCTCAAAAAAAGGGTCAAGGAGTCTCTGCAGAATTGACCTACTTGCTGGGTTTCTGAGACTACCAAGATTTGCCCCAGTACAATGACCTGAATTCTGCCGGTGGTTACAGCAACACAAGCCCAAGAGCAAGTGGCTCTCTGGGGCTAGAGGACAATAAAGGCTGTCTCAGTCTCAGAGGGACTTGTACTGCCCCCCATACCTGGCTGGCCAGCCAGGGGAAGGACCATCACCCAACACTTCCTGGCTCTGGAGAGCTGGTTCCATTGACCCCAGGCAGCAAGGCCTGCCAGCCCCAAACAGACTCTGGTTTTTCCCTGGTGGTGTGGGAAAACACGTCCGTTAGCCTCCTGTTAGTGCAGTTGAACTGTTGGTTACCACGCAAGGGGCAGGCTCCAGCAAGGTAGGCTGTAGCCCTGCTCGGCCGTAGGGCCTGTGCACACACTCAGCCCCTGGCCTGTAGCAATCACAGTCTAAGGCCTGACACACACACAGGCTAGGGAAGGGGAGCAAGTAGTGGAGTCAGCAGCAGCAGGGAGGAAGTGGCCTTTGGATGTAGGCTGGGGCTGATGGTACCACGCGTAGGGGGCCGGATGGGAGAAGGCGCACACGTCCCCGTGTAAGGTGACGAACAGGCAGATGAGGGTGGGAACATCTGTCTAGGAACATGGTGTCATGAACCGCTGATGCTTTCACTAACTCTCTGAACTCCCTAATCCTCATTAAAGGTTGCCCTGACGGTGATGGCCATGCAGAGATACCACCTGGGGACTGACATGTCTCTCTTTGCCACGGATCAGTTTGCCACTGACCCCAATACAGGATACCCAGGATACCCCACTGGCAGCGGCATTGAAAGCACGGAAACCTATCAGAGCCCACCATTTTCTGAGACCTTAGACACCAGTCCAAAAGGTTACCAGGTGCCAACTTACTAAAGGACGGCGGGCTCAGCACGGTCATGTAAAAATAGACAAAGTCTCCTCATGGTGCAGTACAGTTAACTGGTTGATTGCAAGTGTATTAAGTACCATTTCCTTAATGTGGCAAGTCAGTGCTGGGTAACTTACTATTAGCTAGTTGTGCAGTGAATTCTGTACAGTAGTATTGGTTCTTGTCTTACCTAAGGGTTTTTTTTATAAAAGCAGTGTTCCCTCTAAGTTTGAAACAGAAGGAAGGTTGCTACTACCCAAAATACACGTGGCAACCACAAAAACAACACCACAATTCTCTTTGACTTGTTTGAATGCCAAACATTAGCATTGAATTTTGCTGAGCACCCAGGAAAGTAGACAATAATTCTCCTGTTAGAAAACACAATAGCTGATGAGTTGATGGTTATCTCGTTCTTCCAGAACTAACACAGAATTGTTCTCGTTTTGGTGAACCTGGGGTTGCACACACAGCGCCTGTTCATTCTAGCCTCAAACCTTCCCACTGCGAGAAGCCACTACAGAGCTTTCTTGTGCTGCAGAGAAAGTAGAGTCTATGGAAAGTGCCAAATTTAAAAAGAAAAAAGAATCATCTGTGTTGTTTCTAGTGTGTATATATGTACTGTATAAAAAAACTGAACCGATGTCGCAAACTTTTAGCTTAGGATTCAGGCATCACTCTTTTTGCTTTTTACTTTAAAAAAAAATGTTGAATAACCAAATCTCTTATCTGCTTCAACATTGTATCTGTTTAGGATATTAAAAATTACTGTTCTCAACTTGGTTTGGAAAACAGTTCTGCAAATGATTGTCTGCTAATTGGAAAGACCACTTATTACTGGGAAATATGGTAAGTTACTGTTCAACGCCAACGTTCAGTTTGTCGTACTAAACCGTTTGCAAATTTACAATGGGTTGCAACCAGTGATACTGAACAGCTATTTACTCTATCGTTTAAAGTTGCCGACACAAGTGGCGTGGGCGTGTTAAAACACACTGACTCAACTTTAAATCTAATCAATTGGAAAGCATGGCCTTTATTTTGATATTGGCAAGTGCCACCATCTGCCATTAACAGAAGCAAATACACTCAGGTGTGAATATATTGTTACATTGCAGCTGCTAGAAATATGTAAACCATTCAGATGTTATAAAGAAGACTGAAAAGCCATTCAGCTTGATAGCGTGAGCAGTAAATGAAGAGTAAACCATGACCCGTATGTTCAATTAATGTGAGAGAATTAACCAAGTGAGTTCATATAAAATGTGAAGGGGAAAACGCCTGAGTTGTAGTTATCATTTGCAAAATGATTGGCTTATTAGAATCAAATGAATGTAAACCATACAAAATCCAGCAGATAGTCTATCCCAGTAATACGCTGTCCCAGGTTATCCAGCTGACCAATGGTGGTGGTTGTGTGGCATTTTCTCTCTGAGAACCAACTTCAAGGATAGCAGACACATCTGGATGAGTTAAATGTTGATGCTCCTAGTGCCCGGATGGGAGCTTTGCTCTGTATTTAAGATCATCCATTGCTAATCTGGATCAATTTTATTTGGTTAATATTTTTCTTTAAAACGAGAGCCAGTTCAAAAGTATATTCCTTGTTTGCAAAATGTGTGTGTTAGTGAGGCAGTTGAAAGGTCTTAGGACTGCTGACCTCATGATGAGCAACTAGTTAAAATGACTTTCCCCCCACTTTCCTTGTAGTAAAAAAACATTTTGTCGTCATTAATGCGGCTCATTTCAACAGCTGTTTAAATGACAAATAAATACGTTAATTAACAGCGACACACAGTCATAAGCCGTTTCGGTCACTGACAAAATGGAGTTAGTTGAACTCCTGACTATTCAGGAAAGGATTAATGTGCATTTCCAGTGAAAGTTACATTTACTGCACCTGAAAGACGCACGCTTCGCTGCCAGTGTCTAGAAAAATAAACCAGCGCACGTTTTTCACATCACAGCGACCAAACTAAAAACTTCTCCCCGTTGAGCTTCACTCATTTTTGGCACTGCTTGGAGATGTATTTGCACCCAAACACCTGAGAATTTGTGCATGACTCAGTCCCATTGCCAAGGGGTTCCTGTCCCAAACAGCAAAGGAACTGAGGACAAGCCACACACTGCTGCCCGTCTTTAAGCCAGGCGCCTCCTGCTGGCCTGAAGCAAGGAGATGCAACAGGCAAATGCATTAGGGACGGTTGCAGTTGACAGGAACGCACTGACATTAAGAGGACAGAGAACATCTGAATCCTAGTACATTACACTCCTAAGTTAATTATATGACCATTGTGATTCTCTACCAAATCAGCCTTGCTGGGGGGGGAAAATCAAATTATTTTCCTACAGGGTACAGCAGAGCTGTAGCAATATTTTCCTTAGAGGGAACACTGAAAATTTAGCAGCACAAAACATACTTGTGTTAATATTTTAGCAAAATTATAATCAATTTAAATGTTTACTTAAATTGATTGTACACGTGAGATGTTTGTTCAGTATGTTGTAGTTTTTCTAACTCTATACCTGTTCCAGAGTTTCCTTGTAACTGTAAAGAACTAAGTTCTGTCTGCTAGAACTGTCCTGATCAGTGGTGTACACGTGCTAACTATTACAATATGAATGTATGCACCTGAGGCCTACATTGCATTTTCCCCGCCCCAAATGGAACACTCAATGGATTTCCGCTGAGGTCTGTGCAAGAGTACAGTCAATGCAAAAAAATATATAGCTGCACACAGACACACCAATAACGACTGGCCTTGAGGGCAGCAACCCTGAAGTATTGCACGAGGATCAGAGGCAAGACAATGTGGCTGTGACTTAACACCTGCAGGCATTAACTTCACAATCAAGGGGCACCCTTGCTCTCCTCAGGGCCACATTTCATTTTCCAATCTTCGCTCAAATAGTCACTATGTTTAATGACACTTTTAATGTAACCCCCCCCCTTAGGAAACTAGCTACTTTTCCAGGTTTGGGCAGGTGGATTGAGCACCAGGGACATTTTAGTGGTGGCTTAGATGGCTGCAGATTGCTACTGGTTTAGAATCAGAGGCGTACAAAGCTAGAACCTACTAGTCAGGGCAAGGTTAGATTACAGCAGCACTCACTCAGCTGAAGGCAGTCCTGCCCCGCTCTCTCTACTGCTGAAACCTTTCCCTGTCCCCCAATTATTCCACTCCCTGCTGTACTGGTGCTTAAGAAAATAAAAGCAAGTGCCATGCTCCAGCCTCCCTGGACTCAACGCTGATCTGCCTTTAGTGTTGGGACAGCAGTGTGGAAGCCTGGGTAGTCCCTGCACACTTGCTGCCCTATCTAGGCAACAGTGATGAATTACACTTGAGGCTGGTTTAGCCAGTCACGTCAGAGAAGTGTAATTCATGGTGTATTGAAATGTGCAAGTCACACCTGCCTTGGAAACAGTATTTACAAAACTTTTAAAGACATTTTTCCTGGCTTGTTTGCCAGCATGGTGAACTTCCTGTTTAACTCTATTTTACTGGGTAGTAGCATAGATGATTAGTTGTTAAAGAACCTTCTGAATTAACAGATATGCTTAAAGGTAGCGTAAGACATCTGACCTCACTGCAGCCAGTAATGAGACGTGCCTACCACTTGCATTAAATCCTGTTTCCAAGATGTTCCCTGTAGCCATTTTTAGTGTTAATAGTGCTGTTTATTAACTGTTGTGGTAGCACATCTATGTATCAGTGAATTGTGAAGTAGACTAGTATACACAGATACAGATGTAATTAAATAGATTCTTATGGACTATGGATAGCAAATTACTAAATGTAGGTGTAGTAACTGTAGTACATTAGTTGTGGGTTCCCATATTACTTATTCAGATCACCCCTTTCTCTTTCCTATTTTTCTGTTGTAAAGTCACTGTGGTTCAGTAGATATTAGCTGCTTTTCTTGTAACGATCCAGACCAAATCTTATAAGCATGCCAGGATTTTGCTGTGAATTTGAGTCATGCCAGTTGCTCTCCATATGCTGTTTTTGCAGGCTGTTTACATATATACTGCATCGTGTTCCCTAGAGATCTCCAAAAGCCCCGTAATTTACCATACAGAGGGCCAGTTTATGCTGCTCTCAGGCTAGTCTGCTGAAAGCTTCTGCATTAGTGTTAGCATGAAGTTTGGGTGTAAAGAATAGAGCTTAAAAAAAAAAGTCACCTATGTCTTGCTGGAGAGTTGTTCTATAGAAATAGCCTTGATAGAGGATGCCTTGGTGCAGCAACAGAGATACAGCTCAACACCGAGGTTAACAAGCAAACAGCGTGCTTTTGTGTAAGCTTCATTGTTGTTTTCGCATGTTCAATATCGTAGGGTCGAAAGAACAGCTGTATATTGGCAATGTCTCACTGAGGAAAAAGTATCATTTCCTATCTTTTCATTATTCCCAGTGAGTAAAGAGGACATGATAAACTGAGGTTTAGTAGAAAAGTTTGTTTTTTTTCTTTGTCCATAACAAAATGTCTTTAAAATAGTGTACAGAGTTTGGTCCCTGTGCTAGTAACGTCATCACCACCACAGAGTTAAGTTTTGTTTTTTGCACAGATGCTTTGAAGTAGGCCAGTTTCCTGGCCTGTAAAGTGCACATAGTACTTACCCTACTTCACAGCTATGTTGAAGAGCAGTTCATGTTAATACTTAGCACTTACTATTCTAGCATATACATTTCCTATTTTTCCTCAGGTCTGCATTCCCAGTAATTCACACTCCCTCTTCTCTCCCACCACAAATCAATAAGTTAGTGTTTGCAGATTACGTTTCAGTTCTACATGCTGCAGGTGTGATACAGGCTAACTTTAAGGACATCATTTATCACGAAGTTATTTCCATGGAATCAGTATTTCTTTCATATAGAACTACCTTAAAATTTCACAAACTCACTTTTTGGCCTTTTTTCTACAGTGTGTGTGTGTGTGTGTGTGTGTGGAGCCTGTTAGCCCATTTCCATTATACATTTATTCAAACAGTGCTTCTTGGGGCCATTCGTGTCAAAAAAAATAACCCTTACAAATGAGGCTTAAACGATGGCCTTTTAATGTATCAACTTGAAGCCCAAATTTAGCTGCCTGTATTTTGTTGCAATATGCATTTAAACCTCAGATTCTTTAACAGTTTTTAATATCAAACTGATACCAAATGTGGTTTGCGAATTTAATTTTTTGCAGATACCTCTTTACAAGCAGACTGCTTCAAAGAGTTGCAGTTGTCAGTAATCCTACGTGCATTGTAGTATAGAGTGGACTATGTATGGGAGTAAATAAAAATGTTTACAATTTTTGTATTGATCTTTTGAAAGAACAATCTGTGATTGTGTATTTTCAGTGTCCGTGTACCAACTGCAACTTATTTTCAATAAAGATTTAAAAATTAATAGAAGTGGCCTGAAAACTCCAATAATACTTTATTTAATTATGTGAGCACATGGAACAACGAACCTGCATCGGGCTAGATAGATGGGTCACTTCAAGTTCTCAATCCCTTAGGTGAGGGCTACATAACGGTTTGATAACACAGAAGAAACTAACTGAAAATAAAGGGAAGACATAAGATGCTCTTTCAAAGAATATGCATTTCATCACCTCTGAACTTTCCAAACCAAATTAAGCGACAAGGGGAAAGCAGTTTACATCATGGGTCAATAGCTAACAGAGAAGCATGTAAGTGCTTTCATAGTGAAAGTACTTTTTAATTGTGGTAGCATCACCAACGTAAAAATACCAATCTCTACTGCATGGGAAATAGAGATTTAAAACTTAGGAACAATAATTTGAAAACATTAACCTTTGCTATATATACATGCATAATATACACAATCATGCAACAAGATACACCCCTTAGAAAATCATTTTTCTTCTCCATTTCAGGGGATATAGCCTGGCCCTATGAATTCTGGTACAAGATCAGGTACTCAAAAATATCCTGAGTTATATGAAAACAAATAACCCACAGATAGTGCAGTCTGGCATCAAGCAAAATCAATAACAAAAGAGAAGGCAAAGATCATTCATTTCTGTAGCCAAGACTAATGCTTCAACAGCGCAAGCTCAGTTTTATAGAAGTGCTGTTTAAATAAAAGCTGTGTCTGGTCGCTCAAAAATTAATTTTCATTTGTATTCCTATGTGGTAAAAATTAAACATGGTCTGCCATGATTGGTGTGGAGACACGAAGAAGCTACAGCTATGAAAGTGCACCACAGGAAAGCTTCTCGACACTCCCTCGAGTTAACGCTGCTGCTGGAGGGATTGCTTCAGATGATTGACAGATCCCCCCAGCCCCTCCAATTGGGATTTATAAATGCCACGTGGTAGGAGCAAAACTCCTCCAGACTGTTGTCACCAAGGGAGTCCCAGGAAGTAAAACACTCCTACAATTCTTAACAGCTTATCCTCTTCAGTGCAGACCACTGCAAACAGATACATGCACTTAAAGGCACTGCAGAATACCAGAATGGTCAGCGACCAGCAGCATTTCATGTTCCAATATGCTGTTTGTTTTGTGCTAACACCATTAACACATCCAAGAAATCCAACATGGCAGTTGTTAAATAAAAGTATGGTGAACAAAATGCCCTTTGAAGAGAATACAGCTTTGAACGCTACTTTACTACATGCAGTACTACAAAATAAGTTTCTTTAAAGAACACGATTACATAGAAAGTCAGAGGCAACTTCAAATCCCAGGTTCAACTAATCACAGAGAAAAATCAGTCCAATTCAAGTAGTAGTAGTAGTATTTTAGCTTTCAGCCAGGAATATTCTTTGCTATATAAACAGCTAGGTGTTTACAGCATACATTTTAATGGTCTTATTCACCAATGTAGCAGCTTCCATTTGTCTCCCTAACTCTGCACCAATTACCTCCCTCACTCTTTGTGGCCACAAAGACAGAATATTAGCTGTAACCAGAATATTAAGGAAACCACTGTAGAGCCGTTTCCACCAACAGCAATGATAGATTTCCACCTTTTAACTGTAGTGTCTTGCAAGGTGGAAGGGGGCCACTCGCCTGACGAACCTGCAGTGTTAGCCTGTTTCTAATCAGGTGTTTAGGACGCTAACATTTTGGATGTTAATTCGATACAGGTGTCGTCCAGTGATCCCTTTACACAGCACTTGTAGGCAGGGCTGCACTGAGCCTCCCGATGCTAACCTGCATAAGACTACTCAACTGGCCCTCACAGTTGGCTGCACTACACTGTCAAACCTCGTTCCAAAAAGTGCACGTTTAAGATTGAGACGGTTTTATTGGTCTTTGTGAAAGCTAACTGATGAGTCTGCTGATTGCTTGTAGGGAAGGGAATTCTTCATCCTCAATATGCAAAGCTTTGTGAGAGGCCATGTCCTGCTGGGTCAGCACTTGCTGACACGTCGGGCAGATGCAGCAGTCCAGGGCAGAAGCGGAGTCCATTTGCCAGACATTCTTTTTGTTCTTTTTGGGTTTGTTTGCGCCTTGTTTCTCCTTGATTCTGAAGTCATTGTGAGCAGAAAGCAGTTCTTGCTGCTTAGCTGCGTCTGGCAACAAGACCAATAACTCATTAAAGATTTTCGTGAAGTTCTCTCCAAGCAGCTCTCGGCAGCTTTGGTAATACTCTGCCGCAGAAATTAGCCCCTTTATTTAAAAGAGAATCAGGACAATTAGCAACGAAAAGGAAGAGTCTACTGACCGAGGGTGAAATTCATCCCTCGGTACCTCTAACCACTCAACCTCACTGTTCATTTGTTGCCTCAACCCTCAATGAGCTGACAACCAAGTAGGACTTCAAATATTTCTAAGGGTTTCCACTACTTACCTGTCTGAACTGTCCAGAATGAGTTTTAAATTGATTGAATCTAGACTCATCACTCTGAAGAAATTCCTTTATAGACTGTATTAACTGAATGTTCCTTTGTTGAAAATTTTCAGGTATCAAGTAAGATCCTCGACAGGGCTTTGGCCTGCATTTGGAAAGAAAGTGAATTAACACTCCATGCAATGGAAAGTGACTGAAAAATGTATTAGATTTGTTACAGTGGCTCTGGCCACTCTCTCACCATGGGGTATGCTACCCGCTTCACCCAATTATACACGGAACTCCCATTGGCAACATGCACCCATCCCAAGGAGATGCTGGAATGGCACCACCTAAGGATTAGGGGATATGCTCCCAGTTCTTCCTGGATGAGGAGAACACTTAAAATGCAAGTTTAATCTATTCTTGATCCAAACTGGTCTGATCTGAAACACGCTTCATGAACTGTGTTAACTAACTGATACAAGTCACAAAGGCCTTGTGCATACTGGGACCAAAGGGGAGTTATTTACAACCCAAGATGTCTGCATGAGGAGGACAGTTATCTCGTGTTAGCAATCTTAATGGAAAACAAAGAGAAACCTGCCCCTTCTCCCATCCCACTGCAGACATGGCAAAGAGACCAACCTGGGAAAGGAGCAGAACTAAGAGTGGCATTTAGGGGCTATGGGTACTTTGTAAATTCCCCCCCAAAAGCAAGTTCCCCTATGCAGACAAATATTTCTGTGCATAGGTGAGTCCTAGTGAACTATTACAAGGCAGCAGCATATTGCAACTACTAGAGTGGAGGCAAATTCAAGACTCTGCTTATTGCTCCAGCAATAAGGATTCCAGCAATATGGAAGCAGAATGGAAAAAGGTTTCTGATCTACTATCATAACCCAACCCACTGCCCCAGTTACTTAAAGAGCATGGTGGCATCAGGTGGAAACTCCACAAATCCCAGGTAATTAAAAACCCACTTTCAAATTCAGCTTGGTGTTTACAAACCGTGGGTGTGGGTGTCTTATGCAGGGAACTTTCATATGTTTGTGCAACACTAGAAGTGAGCCGCTTTCGTTGACAGCAAGTCATGCTTCCCCTGGTGAGATGGAGTCACTATGCAAGGTTTTTAAGGATTTCTTGTTGTAGGTTTAGGGACAAATATGAGGGACTCTGAGCTGGTTTCCCCCCTCACCCCCCCAAAAAAAAAAAAACACCATACATGTTGCATCTGTTTAGACTTGCTCAGATTCAGACCTATCTACCAAAATGTAACTGACACCTCCCTCTCTACACATCAGCAGGAATCTGACTCTCAGACCCTACAACAGAGATCTGAATCTTTGTATACTGCCGGCCTCTTAAACCTCACCTGTTCAGGCTAATCACCCCAAAGCAGCATGCAATACTAAGAAGCCCTACATGGAGGAATTGAAGCACAGACTGTGTGTAGACTAATGTGTATTCTCAAAGCGCTTTTACTTACTCGTTCAGAGATGTAGTGGCAGGATCAGAGACATTGGTGGATGGAATAACAGTAAAACCTGGAGGTGGTTTACTAACAGGCACTGACAGCCCCGGAGGCGGAGGGGGACTCTTTAATAGCGCCACAGAAATAAAGCCTAGATTAAAATAACACAGAACGGGGAGGAAATTAGTGCACTGTCTATGCTACACAGCCCATCATCTCTCAGATCCACTCCTTCCCTTCCCTCAAAAGTCTGCAGAGATGATACGTTACCATTTATAAGATCCAAACAGCTCAAAAGGTACCAATGTATCTGAAGACCGTTCAAATTAAGGGATTAATCTGCTGTTTTACAGGCCACTGATCCTAGTCAGACCAAGAGATGCTACGAACTGGCTGTTCTTCTGACACAAAGTTCAAGCCCTAACTCTTGATTTACTGCTTCCACAGAAAGTGAAGTACAAACATGCACTGGTGGAAAACACATTTTTTACATAATGGAACAAAAGGCAAGATCACAGCTTTACTTCACCTGAACCACACAACCGACATTTTCTGGCACTAACAGAGAGCTCTACTACCAATGGCTGTTGGGTTGCCCCCTTCATGAGATGTAAGTGCCATGTGGTGCACTGGGTGTACGAGAGACACTGACCTACGGCAATCTGAAATAGTCACTACCAACTCTCAACCTCTCAGTGATACTTTCCGCCAAAGCGCAGATTCTTCCCTGCCATTTAGGTCATTCTTTTGCTCTGGGAGAGCTCTCAACATGAATTTTCCACTAGGAACGCAGCAGGACTGTGTTTATGAGCGAACTGCCCTATCTATTAGCTATACACACAGACTACATTAAACTACACAATTCTAGGGGCCTGATTCACTATTGTGTTACACCCATCATAGCACCACTAAAAGCAAGGGCATTACATCAGTGTAAAACCAGAGTAACCGACCAATGAAGCCTACGTGTATTTATATTGTGATCACGCTGCTAGGCACTGTTCACACACAGTAGAAAGACAGACTGTACCTCCACCAAGGAGCTTCCGAACTAGCCCTTGGAATACCCAAGCGCACAGGTACACCTGGTATCACTCATTAGACAAGCAGGAGTGTTCAGAGGCTGAACTTGCTTATCTACAAGTTACCCTAAGTGTCAGAGCGAACACAGCAGCTCTGCTGTTCAATGAGGCAAGTATGTCCCAACAATTCAATGGATTTTAACAGGACGGGGCTGCAGGGAAGGAGTTTAAACTGCTCAATGAGATTTGCTGGGCTAAAATGTTTCTACTTTACTCTCTAGCCCTGCGAGCTACAGGAAACTGTTCCCATTTTAAGAGTAATTTTAGCTACCCATGGAAGCCACTCCTCTCTCTTGCGCGTTTCACATACTCCATTTATTTGAGCTAGTCAGAATGGGACTGACTTTTTGCAGGGGTTACCTGGTGGTGGCATTCTAGATGGTCCCGAGCTCCCAAGCGCTGGGAAGTCTTCCTGAGATAAAGGGCATTGGTTAGTCACTGGAGGCTTTTTAAGGCCAGGTGGCTCTTTGGATGCACTACAAATTGCTACTGATTTTTCCACGTGACCATTTGTGACAGCTGCGGATCTGTCGGGGAGGTGAAGATTTGCAGGGGCACTTGGAGTCTGCTCAGCTTCTGCCAGGTTTTCCAAAGCTGATGCAGGAGGCAAGGTCTCCTCTGGCAGCTGGGGAGAGGATGCTCTTTGCTTCTCAACTCCCATCTTCTTTTTCTTGCTCACTTTAGTAAAAGTCTGTGAGGTGGAAGCTGCCAGCAAGGAGGATACATCAAACATTGTCGGTGTATTTCTGATCTCCTGGGTCGTCAAGCCACTGCCACTGTCTTCGTCATCGGACAGGGAGAGTTTACCGCTCTTCCTGCTTCCTTTATTGCTGTTCGAGGGGGCTGGTTTTTTAGCCAGATGGTTTGAACTGGAGCTGAGGGAAGTGACGGCTTTAACCGCGCTTTTATTGGAACTGTTGCTCCATGCAGATGTAATGTTAGACACTGTTCTAGCATTAGGCCTCATTTTGGACACCAGAGCCGGAAAGTCCTCCTCTTGAAAGGCTGTTTTCTTGGCAGCAACTGTGTATGTTAAAGACACCCCAGAAGCGATGGTGGGTGCTGCAGAGGAGGAAAGGCTTGGGAAATCTTCTTCCTTCAGCTTAACGGATGCTGGCTGAGCAGAGCTGTGGGAAGGGAAAACAACATTGTGTACAGCAGTCCCACGGTCAGCACAGAGGAGAGACAAATCCACTGGGCAGAAAGAGCTCAACGTCTAACTGCAGTTTTCCCTCAAAAATACTTTCACTTAGAGGAGGCGTCGAGACTCGCAAGTAATTGTGGGTAAAATTAAAATGCATGCGTGCTTACAAATAGGTCATGTGTTACAAAAGCCTTCCCATGAGATGGCACACTGCAAGTCTAGTGAGACTTCAGCAGCACGTTGTCTGGGCCTGGACTTGGACGCTGCCTTAGAAGGCTCACATTCCAGACCGGTACAAAGCAGAAGCAACCACAAGCCTTAGAGGGGCACTCCAGTAGCCACCAGCTTTGAGACGGTCGCCTGGTAGCCACTTTAGAGACCACCACTGGCTTCAGAGGAAGATAGCCAGCACGTATTGTGGGAGCGTGGATGTGTATCTACTGGAGATAAACTGCAGGGCTAGAAAAGGAGTAGTGGTCCAAGAGGATGGGCTATGGGATGATTAGAAACATATCTGAAGCAACCTTTAGATCGAGCAAGTCATGGGAAGTGACAGCCTACACCTTGTCAAGCAGTCCCACTGAGGCCACGTGGGTGGTTTGGGTAGCCAGAATTTGCAGGGAGGAGAAGTCATTTCTCAGAAATAATTTAACTTCAAAGTATCTGTAGAACTATTATCTGCCACACTCGGAACCCAAGTGAGTTTATAAACCAGACTTCACTTTGCTGTGATCTTGCACAAACTTACCGTGGTAGGGGCCCTGCTGCTGAGCCGATTGCGGGAAAGTCATCTTGGCTCAAAGCACCATTAGCAGCTGCTTCTTTTGGAACTTTGACAAAAAGACCAAAGAAATGCTCTTAACTAAAATTCATTCAGTTCTGCCTGGGCTCTATCAACGAGCATCAGGACACCACGACTAATTCCGTTCTTGGTACTTTATGCTGCTGTTAACGGTGATAGTCTAATTCAGAAAAATGGACGCGCACTTTAAACAAATGTAAAAATGCACTTTTTCATTCGGATAACTACATTTGCTACTGTTTCCCCATGTCCTGGGTTTAACTTGCAGCACATTAACTATAGTCAAGAAGAGTGACACTAAGCCACTGGTTTATGTAGGACAGGTTTGATACTTGACTCCAGATATAATCCAAATAGAGATGTTAATGCTATACAAGTCTTCAGTGTATTTTAGGATACTGTATGCGGAATGTTTCGCTCTTAGGTTACAGAATGACATTAAAACACTTAGTATGACTTAGTATATAATTTTTTAAGCCCAAAATGACCTCACTTGGAAAAGTACCACATGGCAGGCCTTAGCTTTCTGATTCTAGCAATTTTACACCAATATTGGAAATTAAATTCTTCACGCTAAGGGAGATATCCAACTCAGAGAGGAGTGCGATCTAAACCTACCAGTGTCTGTACGCCAAATCAGGATGTTGTGCACACTTTGGTTTGATTATTTTGGCTGTTCAAGTATTTCTGCCCAGATCCATTTAAAATATGAACACGCTGCCGGAATCCCAAAGGAAGGAATTACATTTGGACATGTTTCAAGGCAGGCTAGCTGTGCTGGTCTCTTTAATGGCCAAAATCAATTCTTTGCCATGCATTCCATAACCATTCACACCTTTGCCCATGCCTGTTGGAATTCTCGACAGCCATCAGAACACGCACACAACTAACCTGTGGCTTCATTTGAAGGCTTTGGCACTCGCTTAGTGTTGGACACTTCTGGATCCCTCAATTCTTCTTTTTTACCTCGATTGCCATCCTCTTTATCCTCGAATTGTTTCTTTTCTTCTTGCCGTTTTGCTGCTACTGATGCCCTGACTGCTGCTGCAATATCTCGGTCTTCTTCTTCCCTATAGGACAGGACAGGTTTTTTAGGTCTAACAGAAACGACTAATGTGCTTTTAAGCACCTTTGTCTCTCACTCCAACTCTCACCTTTAAATTTCACATTCAAACTACTTTATGTCAACTGCCTTATGCTGCCACCTGCTGGGAAAGGTTGCAACTGAAACTCAACTTAATTCATATCATCACATCCAGGTTCAGGCTCTGATGAAACAGGCAACATTCATTCACCGGCCTTTTAAATTCCACATATGGTGATAACCAATATCTACGTACAGCAGGAAGCAGGATGAGCATATCAGAGATGCATGGGAACGCTAGTCTCTCCCATTCATTTTCAAGGTATGAAAACCTCACTTGTTAGTCCAAGGCCTGGTCCCCACTAAGCCCCCACTTCGGACTAAGGTACGCAAATTCAGCTACGTTAATAACGTAGCTGAATTCGAAGTACCTTAGTCCGAACTTACCGCTGGTCCAGACGCGGCAGGAAGGCTCCCCCGTCGATGCCGCATACTCCTCTCGGCGAGCAGGAGTACTGGCGTCGACGGCGAGCACTTCCGGGATCGATTTATCGCGTCTTAACCAGACGCGATAAATCATAGAATCATAGAATATCAGAGTTGGAAGGGACCTCAAGAGGTCATCTAGTCCAACCCCCTGCTCAAAGCAGGACCAATTCCCAGCTAAATCATCCCAGCCAGGGCTTTGTCAAGCTGGGCCTTAAAAACCTCCAAGGAAGGAGACTCCACCACCTCCCTAGGTAACGCATTCCAGTGTTTCACCACCCTCCTAGTGAAATAGTTTTTCCTGATATCCAACCTGGACCTCCCCCACTGCAACTTGAGACCATTGCTCCTTGTTCTGTCGTCTGCCACCACTGAGAACAGCCGAGCTCCATCCTCTTTGGAACCCCACTTCAGGTAGTTGAAGGCTGCTATCAAATCCCCCCTCATTCTTCTCTTCTGGAGACTAAACAATCCCAGTTCCCTCAGCCTCTCCTCATAAGTCATGTGCTCCAGACCCCTAATCATTTTTGTTGCCCTCCGCTGGACTCTTTCCAATTTTTCCACATCCTTCTTGTAGTGTGGGGCCCAAAACTGGACACAGTATTCCAGATGAGGCCTCACCAATGTCGAATAAAGGGGAACGATCACGTCCCTCGATCTACTGGCAATGCCCCTACTTATACAGCCCAAAATGCCGTTAGCCTTCTTGGCAACAAGAGCACACTGTTGACTCATATCCAGCTTCTCGTCCACTGTGACCCTTAGGTCCTTTTCTGCAGAACTGCTACCTAGCCATTCGGTCCCTAGTCTGTAGCAGTGCATGGGATTCTTCCGTCCTAAGTGCAGGACTCTGCACTTGTCCTTGTTGAACCTCATCAGGTTTTTTTCGGCCCAATCTTCTAATTTGTCTAGGTCCCTCTGTATCCGATCCCTACCCTCTAGTGTATCTACCACGCCTCCTAGTTTAGTGTCATCTGCAAACTTGCTGAGAGTGCAGTCCACACCATCCTCCAGATCATTAATAAAGATATTAAACAAAACCGGCCCCAGGACCGACCCTTGGGGCACTCCGCTTGAAACCGGCTGCCAACTAGACATGGAGCCATTGATCACTACCCGTTGAGCCCGACGATCTAGCCAGCTTTCTATCCACCTTACAGTCCATTCATCCAGCCCATACTTCTTTAACTTGGCGGCAAGAACATCCAAGATCCAAGAACATCGATTGCCTGCCGCCGGACCCTCCGGTAAGTGAAGACGTACCCCAAGTAACTCAGTGTAATATGGCTCATCATGAACTTCCAACACATGCAAGATCCACATGCGACACACCAACGTACATGGTGCCTGGAGATGGATTTTCCCAGTGAAGTTACCGGTAACAAACACACCACTGATTGCCCAGCAAGAAAGAAAAATAGATGTACAATAGGTACAAAGCTCTTAGATATTGTGTGGATGAAAGGAGACAACGTGCCGTTTAATTTCAATACTTAACCCTCTTCTTTTTCCAAAGCACAGGCCCACCAGAGATCTGTTAGTTCAATAAAAAAGCACGGTCCTTAGAACAGGAACTTAATGATTGCCCAAACCTAAAAAGGTTCCCTAAGCCTGCAAAGGCATGTCAGTTACTTCAGAAAATCCTACTTAGAAAAGTCAGGAATGAAAATAATTATCTTAAACCAGAAAATTCTCCGTTATACTAACCCACACGTTGGAGAGTTCAGGATAGCTTTAAGATTACAATGCTCATCTACTTTGGCAAGTGCAGACAGTAAAATACTTTTGTTTAATTGTGTGCATGGGGTGCCCAGACTTCTATCGAAAACTAGTCACATCCTTATCTAAGGAGTTGGTACTGCAGTTTCCTCATTTTTCTCACTTCCCTCCCACCAAAATACCATCATAGAGGTGAGACTGGAAAAGGGACCTCAACAGGTCATCTTGTCCAATCCCCGGTACTCTAGACCACGCCTGACAGGTGTTTAAGAACAGATTAGACAAAATTCTCTCCTGATGGAGATTCCACAACCTCCCTAGGCAATCTGTTCCAGTGCTTAGCTACCCTGGCAGTTAGGACATTTTTCCTAATCTCCAAACTAAACCTCCCTTGCTGCAATTTAAGCCCATTGCTTCTTGTCCTATCCTCAGAGGTTAAGAAGAACAATTTCTCTCCCTCCTTGTAACAACCTTTTATGTACTTGAAAACTGGTATCATGTCCCCTCTCAGTCTTCTCTTCTCCAGACTAAACAAACACAATTTTTTCAATCTTCCCTCATAGGTCATGTTTTCTAGACCTTTAATCATTTTTGTTGCTCTTCTCTGGACTTTCTCCAATTTGTCCACATCCTTCCTGAAATGTGGCCCCCAGAACTGGACACAATACTCCAGTTGAGGCCATATCAGCGCAGAGTAGAGCGGAAGAATTACTTCTCGTGTCTTGCTTACAACACTCCTGCTAATACAGCCCAGAATGATGTTTGCTTTTTGCAACTGTGTTACACTGTTCACTGATATTTAGCTTTTGATCCACTGTAACCCCCAGATCCCTTTCCTCAGTACTCCTTCCTAGGCAGTCATTTCCCAGTTTGTATGTGTGCAATGGATTGTTCCTTCCTAAGTGGAGTACTTTGCATTTCTCCTTATTGAATTTCATCCAATTTACTTCAGACCATCTCTCCAGTTTGTCCAGATCATTTTGAATTTTAATCCTATCCTCCAAAGCACTTGCAACCCCTCCCACGTGGGTATCGTCTACAAACTTTATAACTCTTTATAAGTTTATATCATTTAAGATATAAGAAAATATTCAGCAGTAAGTTCTACAGCACACTGGGTTACTCACCTCTTGTATCTCCAACTCCCTCTTCTGTTTTGCTGCCCTCCTCGGAGTCCCGATCTACCTGGTCGTCCTTGTCTGTTATATCTGTCAACTTCTTCATAGTCCTCTCCACCTACAATACCTGACCAGGAGACATGTCCAATCATTCTCTCTGTTGTTTTTCTAATCTAGGAACGTAACCCCATCGCTCCATAGGTGATTGAGAGTCAGGAAAAGTCCTTTTGTACCAGTATATTTTAGCATCTTTCAATCAGCAATCACTGATTTTATAAAACTAGCTAGCCTTTACCATTATTGCATTAAAACACATTTAGCAGTATATGGATTCCATATTTTATGGGATTGTGATTCAAGTTTAGGACAAGTTTCATCTTGATGTGCAGAGATTTCCACGTACAGCTTCCAATAAAGTAAAAAATATCCATGTATCTCCCCACTCTTAGTACCAGATGTACCCCTCGGAGTACCATGGTTATCACTCCCTTCATTCATATTACCTGTATCCCAAACAATTCTAAGGTAGACCAGAAAGTCAGCTGTGAAAATAATCCCCTTATTTTGAAATGGGATGTAATGAGTTTTCAGTCCACAAATGGCCAATTTACACACCGAGTTCCTGAAAACTTTCAAAGCATTAAGAAATAAGAAGGTATTTCTGGCAACTTATTCTTTCCAATCTGATTTACCCTCATTCCTCCGTTGGTGCCTGGGAGCATAGTTGAACTGAAGATCAATCTGTCGGTTCTGTCTGGCCTCGGCCCTGTTTTTGCTGTGGCAGGCTGTTTTGTGTGCTTTGTAATCTATTTCTGTACGGAAAGCATGAGTGAACTGTTCTGTACTGCACTGTCCCTCTTCACAAAGGAAGTGCTTTTCACGGAAGTGTTCGCGAAGGTATTCGTAATCGCTGGGAAGAGGGCAGACATTGGTTAGTTCAGCAACGCAGTCAACTTAAAAGAATTGTTCATTCTTTAAAAACACTGAGTGTTGCCACTCAGTTTTACAAACTCTAGAATAGCGACCTTCTGTACTCGCTTCTCTGTGTGTCAAGACACAGAACAGTTTATTGAATGTCTCAGAGAAGTTAAACCAAATTCACTGCATGATGCCTCCCTGACCTTGTCACATTAGCTCTGCACAAAATCTCCTCCGTAAAAGGAACTTTATTCAGACCTGCTTTTCCCCAAATAAATCTTAGACCGTTGGCTATTATGGGCTTATGTAGCAGAGCTGCAGAAATTGCCACACAACTGCACTCCAGAGTCTAATTTTTGTTTTTAGCCTTCAAGTGTGAAGAAACCTTAAAAGCATGAACTGGATATAAATGGATGATGGGCTGTCTGAATCTGCAGACAGTCTGAAGCAAGATCTCAGATGTGTGAACTGTCCCACTCGTCTTAGTGCGTTAATGTGAGCCCTAAAGAGGACAGTTTAAATGTCAACGGTTAAAATGATTTGTAGTGAAATAATCATCAGAAACATCCATCTGATGTATCTGTCCAATAATCCTAAACCATCCATCGTGTCTTCCTAAGTCTCAAAGGCGAATTTCCCAAATATGGCTCAGATACCTGCCAAACCCTCAGGCTCCCCCGTGAGAATTAAGTACCAGCAAATTCACTTAAAAACGGAAAGCGAGGGAGCAGTAATAAATACATTGATTTTAAACACAAAAATAGAGACCAGCTGCTGCACTGATTAAATAGTTCTTTACAAACCTCCCTTCCTTTATTAAATGTAAATGTAGCCATAGCCGCTTAGCATTTCCAGCCTGCCACTGAGGACTGCTGCTGCGTTCAGCGGGATTGCCTCTTGCCACAGCATTTAAGGGCAATTCACTGCACAGCACATGGTATAATCAGTATCTCTCATGCATATACACAGTTTCATACAACTTTTAAAGCTCAATGGCTCCATTTGCACTGATCTAGCGCTAAGCAATACATACATCCCATTTTCAGTACAGCCTGGCTGTTAGCTTCAGAAGAGACAAGCCACCGAACAGGAGAAAAGGTGGGTCTGTCAGTCCCAGCGTTCCATCCTCAATGCAAATTCAAACCAAGATTAAAAGCACTCTGCTCACTCTTGCGTTGGGTGCCTTTGGACAACCTACGCTCAGAGCTTGACAGCAGATGCAGCCACCTTTCCGTCAAGATTGAAATCTTTAATTGAATTAAAAGAAACCCACGTCAGCCACTCTCACAAACCTGTAATATTCCTGAGCGCCGTCTGAATCACAAAAGTGGCAGAAATAGTGATCTCGTCTCAAGTGTTTCAATAACTCGTCGTTGTCTAAATAACGCTCATCACAGAATTTGCAAAGGGGATGCCCACGATGAGATGTGTCGTCTGGGTCCCCATGTATTCGATGTCGAGCGAGGTCTTTGCGGGAATACCACTTACGTTCATGTGTAAAGATCTTAAAGAAAGAATTACCTCATGTCAACAGAGAACTATGCAGTTTACTGATGGAGTAAATCGGGTTCTACCAGTCTTGATGTCATTGGCCAACGTTACTAGTCAAAGCCATTTCCCACTTTCAGGCTATGAACAATCTATGGTTAAATGGTTCAGTGAATGGGTGTAAGAATTCAAGTCCCTCTCCAACTTAAATCTAATTTACATTTCACTCACCCGGAACAAGGAAAACAGACCAGTCAGTTTCACTTTTCTCCTAGTAAATTTTGTTTCATGTACTAACGATGTAGCAGTTTGGGTGACCAAATCTGTAGGGAAAGTCTTTAAACCTAAACCATCTTCTGAAAACACTTAGTATTCTGCTTACCCAAGATTGGGAAAATGTAAAATGAAATGAGTCAGCTGTTATGCATTTGGTAACGTTCCTCAGACAGCTACTGGGTGCCATGCCTACACACAAACATTGGCTCAGTCCATAACTGCTGCACCACTTGCCAATATCTTGTCACTACTGGCATGGAATTTGTTTCTCTAGGAAGAGAGCTTATAAAACCGAGGATACCAACAAAATACACATCTATACAAACGACATTAGGCATTGATTAGATACAACTGTTTGAAAGCAAACCAAAAAATTAACATTGCCAAATACTCTCCAAAAACTGGTGGTAGATATTCAATATATATCTACTCTAGACCGAAGGTATTAAACTCATCTTGGGCAGCGATTACTTTGGCTTCATTAACATCAACAGGCTGGAGCAGCTTTAATTCTCAATGGAACTAGGACCTTCTTTTCCATGGGCACAGTCCACATTTAGTTCTCCAGAATAAAAATGTTTATGAAGTGTTTGGAAAGCGTAAAGCACTGTGCAAGTGCTCAATACGATTATTGCTCTGGGCTCTTATCAATAACCAATAACCGACCCATTCTTTCTGTCTACTGTCTACTTAAGTGCCAGCGTCCAGCCTGGTATTTCTTATTCAATGTCAGTGAAAGTAAAAAACTTAATCACAAAATGATGGGTGAAGAGTGCCAAATATATTTTCTTCATGCTCTGAAGGAATTCCTTCCCTCTGCATTAACCAGTGCTGATGAGTATCAGTCATATTGGAGGTTAGAGGTTACAAGTGTTCTTTCAGCAGCAGCTGGTGGTTTTAGCTAAACCACTTCGGCTAGAGTGCTGCTTTCTACTCTGAAAGCTCAAATTTAACCCTTCAGATGGTATAAAGTATTAGCTGCCTAGCTCTACACACACTCCGACTTTAAGACCAGAAGGGACCATTATGATCATCTCCATTATGATAATCTAATCTGACTTCCTGCACATTGCAGGCCACATAACAATGGCCATTAAAAACAGAATCCATGTAGGAAAAAAAAGATAGCAATATGCAGTTTTAAGGCCCACTGTATAGTGACCTGTCAAGGTTAGAGACAACTCAGCTTTCCAGTGGAATCTAGTGTCGCAAAACAGGTGTTAAAACAGTCAGTTATCGCATTGTGTGTGAGCAAGTACTGCTGTTTCATCCCGTGTCACCACGACTTTATAGCAAGATACAACAGATCTGCCTCTGCACAGCCACACAGGGTAATGAAATACAATTCTATTCCTTTGAACTTGCTCAGGTGATTTCTCATCATATACATGAACTCACTGCAAATTCTAAATACCTCTGAGTTGGTTTTGCTCTTGAGGAGGACTCTCAGGTCCTATTATGCACCTTGTTCTCTGAATTGGCGCTGAAATTTTTAGAATTAGTTTTGTGTTTTTTTGTTTTTTTTTTAAAAAGTGGTTCTACAGAAAGCGGATCTCTATAGTCAGACTTTCTGATGTGACTGCAAGCAGGAAATTAGACCCATGGCATTAATCCACACCTGGGGTGGAGCTAACGTCATAAGGTTTTTTTGAGATGGCTGGGCTATAAATATATATATTTAAAATAGAATCTGAAAGCCTTAGATTTCCTTAATTAACCAATTTATGACAAGCGGTGGTTATAAAATGCTGCAAGTCACTCAAACAGAATTGGTGGGGTGGAAGAAACTTCTACTGGGTCATTGATTTCATTTCTCCACCGTGTCCTCTGTTCCGTTCTGCCCCTCCCTCTCCAGCAAGTCTCCTACAAACTTAGTTACACAGATTCCCATGCAATGATGTCTCTTTTTCCCTGCCCTAAAGCACATTTGTATGGCTCACCTTCAGGTGTTTAACACACAGTTTACAACAGAAGAGCTCATGCTGTTTTCTCATGTGCTGTTCCAAGTCCACAACTGTGTTGAATGGCCGCACATCTGGACACAGAGGGCATTCATGCTGCAGTAGCTTCCTAAAGGACCAAGATATTCGAGGAAGGTTTATCAAGGTTATTTCAAATCCCATCCCAAAAACCTACACTTCAGAAAAAGAACCTACACTTCACTGAAAAGAAAAATGTTTTATAAGCAACAGTGCTACTTATTTTTAAGCAGTCACAGCAATTTCTGACTCGAGGAGGTTAGGATTATGCTTATTCCAAAAATCCCCTCCATCATTCCAGGAGCAAAACTGAAGTAAACTATATGGAAGCTCGAAGATCAGGAGGGGAGCAGTACAGCTACTGCTTGCAAAGGGATACAATACTAGAGTGGCACGGCCTATGAACAGGCTGTAATGTGGTAGAGGATTCTAACACAAGGGTGTGTTCTCAACTTCCTCCAAAGGTAATGGCACGAAGTTTGCAGTTTAATCTGTGATTTGTTAAAATCCAATCAAGTTAAATCTCTTCGACAGGCAACAACTTCATGCAATATTGTATCTACCTGATATAGTCGAACAGTGACCTAAGCTGCAGCTAATTCAATATGAGTGTAAGGGGGGGGGGGGAAGGAAAAGCCCTAGTACTGAAAGAGGAAACAAGTAAAGCACCATTCTCCACGGTGATAGCAGAAGCAGAAACACAGGCCTGGCTATTAGGGAACAGCCTAATGGGTTTAGCTCCTGACTGTCATTCTGCAGCTATTGATGGCATTCAGCAACCTCAGCAACAAATCACTGGGTTTGGGTTTCCAAAACTGTGACATTTCTAACCAGACACATCATTACAAAATACAACTGCTCAGAGCAAACGTATTTAATTCATCAGGATGCATTTCCTACTTATCCTGTAGTCATTTACTAATAATAGGAGGCAGCAAGCAACATGTTTCTGGAAACACTTAGTACAGTGGAACCGTATCTCACTTATCTGAAAACTCCTCAGACGGTTAGTATAGCAAAATCCCACAACATACTTCCATTTTCCATTCTAGGTCAGAAGGCCACCAAACCCACTATCCAATCCAGCAAACGCCAAGTCGTAAGAGAATACCGATGCACCTATTGAATCCCATCCTTGGGCCAAACAAGACTGAATGCATTGCACTAGTCTCCAAGAAAAGGCATTGGCTGCATTTACTCCTCAGCCCTATACCCTTCCATGTCCCATCTCCCGTCCCCTATCTTTCCATTTAGCTGATCCCCCTCCTAACTGAATCCACACAAAAAACCCAAACATTGAACTAACATGACATTTGCTGCCATCCCATTGTTCATTCTGCTTGTGTTACACTCCTTTCCCCCACCAGTCTGTATTGTCTAATTAGCTCTCCAAGACAGGGACTTACAATCTATCTACTACTCCGTGTGAGGCACTATACAAACACAATGCGGTCCCATTCTTGGTTGGTTCTTAAACACTATGAAAAAACATGATTAATAAATCAGGTGATGATATTGTTCTTACTAACAGAGACAGCACCAATATAAGGAGTAGAGGTCACTCAGCATCTTGCTCATGGCCGCAGGTGGGAAAGACGGAAAAGTGACTTTTAATGACAAATCACATATTAAGCCGCTGAAGACCTAGGATTTCAGACTTAAAGATGTGTCCGTTTTGCAGCCCCAGGCCTCTTGGACACTTCCAGGCACACATGTTCAATTTTCTCCATTCTGCAGCATGGTACAAAATACACACATTGCAATGAAATTTCCACAAGCCGAGTCTGCACTGTTTTACCTAAGGGCAGCATGCATTTCCTGTTACATACGGAGGACAAGGTATTATTTTAGAGATTTCATATTAAAGCCACAGACTACCTGTTGTACCTGCCTAGGACCCTTTTTCTAATCTGTCTACCCTCATCTTTCTGAACTCAATATACCCAGAAACCAACTGAAGAAGCCAGGGTTGTTAGGCTAAGACAAAACCACAGCTATAATCAAGGTCCTCTCCTAGGTGTGCTTCCTGTTTCAAAGCCCACTGCTCAGATGACCCAAGGAAAAAAGGAAGGGAAAATAGGATAATGCTAGGAAGGAGAAGAGAATGCTAAGTTTTACCTATACAGTGCAAAAACTTTTCCATCAGCAAAATAGATGTCATATTTCTTCTCATGCTGCAACTGGTTGATTGGTATTGTTGAAAAGGATGCAAGCTTCCTTCCAAAGACCACCTACAGACAACAAACAGGAAAGATTAGAGAAAGCACATACGAAGTTGTATGTTATTGTGGTCTACACTCGATCACCATTATAACCGAAATTTGTTATGAATATTGGTAAGTGTGTATTGAATCCCAGACATACTGAACACTGTTTCCTACCCCACTCCTTATGTGCTGTTGGGAGATAATACAATGAACTTTTATGATGTAAGTGCTCAGTGACATAAGCCAGAGTCTCATCAAGGAAACAAGCTAACAGGAGTCAATAAGAAAAAAAATGCAAAAAAGATTTGTTAAAGGATTAGTAAATTCAGATGCATCCTGTGTAAGTATTGT
The DNA here is from genome assembly GCF_011386835.1 of Chrysemys picta bellii. Lineage (NCBI taxonomy): Eukaryota > Metazoa > Chordata > Testudines > Emydidae > Chrysemys > Chrysemys picta. The sequence goes on from NC_088800.1 coordinate 84,655,498, forward strand.
TTACAAAGAAATGAGCAGCCCAATAAAAAGGAAACATAATTCTCTTCCCTAATACACAGCCAGCCAAGAACAGAGAAACACTAAGGAATCACACCAATAATGCAACAGTCAGAATCACCTGCACCAATTCAGAAAAGTTACAGTAGATCTCTAATTGTTTTTCAGTTGACACTAGGACTGCTATTGTTCATGAAATACCTCACAATAGCAGGTCTGAGGTACTGTGTGTGCGTGTAGTATGATCATTATGAGTCTACTGGCTTCTTCCAAAGTAATATCATTTAACCAAAACCGTATTCTCCATGACATATACCTAAATGTGCACATGACTCAAACAAGTATGGCCTGTTTTCTTACTCCATTATACACGACACTGTCGTTCATCTTTAAACCTACTTTCATCCGCCCCAAACACTATGTTGATTCTATGACCATTACTTTTGCCACTTCAGTCTGCATTAGTGTGTCACCAGAGGATATTTAGTCATACTGACATTCCTAGCTGCCTTTCCTGATCACACACAAACGCTATGCTACTAACAGACCTATTCTACAAAGCAACCCAGCTGTAGTGCCTAGAGCTCCACTCTTTTCAGTCAAGGACTTACTTGTCATTTGCCACAGTCTATCCTGATTTTTTTCCACACACAACAGTACTACAGGTGGGCTAAAAAGGAAGTCTGTAGCCACTAAAAAACAAAGACGATATCTGGAGCAACTATGAGTGAGGAAGGATGGCCCAGTGGTTAGGACACTAGCCTATGACTTGGGAGACCCAGGTTCAATTCCTTGCTCCACTAGAAACTTCCTGTGTGACCTTAGGCTAGTCACTTAACCACCCTAGTACTACCTCACAGGGGTATTGTGAGGCTAAATACACTAAAAATTGTGAAGTGCTTTGAGATCTACTGATGAAATGAGCAGACAGGAAGGGCAATCCAGTGGCTGGACAGGGAATTAAGTCTGTAAAAATGGAGAACTGGGAAAGCAGTGAGGAACCATGACAGCAAAGAATGTAGCATGCATAAGTGGCAAGTAGTTTCTACCATGGGAAAAGATCAGCATCTTCAGGGCCAGCTACCTTGATAGTTCAATATGGTTCCAATATCTTTTATCTCCACAACTACATACCAGGATGATGTCTGGACAAGTCAAAAGTTTGTTGAGGAGAGAGGCAGAAATTCAGAAGAGGTTTGTTGAGCAGCAGAAAACTAACACACAGAGGCTGCTCCAAAGTCACTCTGCATAAATTCACAGGTCTGAAAACCCAACACATTTCATTGTCTCAAGATGTACATTCGAAGTAATAATAATAAAAGGATATTGCACACGCTGAAGCATTATTTATATTGCCTTTTGCACTGACCCAGAAATCATCTCATCCTCTCTGAAGAACTCAAGTGGGAGAAAGTTTTCTTAGGTTTCAAAAATAAGCTTGTTTGCCACCTTGCTACATTCTTGCTCCCCTTCCAAAGAGACATTTCAGACTATGCAATTAGATAACTGGATGTGACTGACTTGCTCTTGTGCACTGCAGTAGGAGTTCACAATACTGATTTGTAAAGAAGGGGTCAATTTCAACATATAAAAGCACATTAAATAAAGTTCAGATAAGAAAGCACTGCAGAATCCTCCTACTTGAAGGAGCTGTAAAAGTAGATACGTCACCATCACGATGTTTTGTAATACAGGACTTGCGCAAGTCCAGAACAGAGCATGGAAAACACCTTCCCCCAAGCTTAAAATCAAAGCAAGAATCCGGCACGGTGACAGGCAGACTGATTCAGTGTTTCCTTAATACTAGTACTAGAGAACAAGGATAGGTTTACTTAAATATTTAAAATAAAAATCAAAGAGGAGAAATAATCTCTTAATATCTTGCTTTTCAATATCCTTCTCTTTGCACCTGAACAGTAGCTGCATCATTAGGGGCAGAGCTCAAGGCCAAGTAATATACCCAGAAGTGAAGCTAGAAAGCTTTTCTATGTGAAAGAAATAGAAAGGATTTCTCTCTAGCTACAGATCTGATTTAGCCATAAACTATTCTAGGATCCATCATTTCCACAGTCTGACCTCCAGCACAAATTTGTTCAGCATTTCAGTTGCCCACTGAAGTAGAACCCGTGTCCAGAACAGCTGTGACACCATATGGGACTACATCATCAATCCTCTTTTCTATTCAAGTTTCCTTGAACAGGTAAACTTTATTGGCAGGGTTCCTACAACTCCATGAGTCCCAACACACTAATTCCCAACTTGGTGGTTTTGTGAGTGAGACAGAAACCTCCCTTCCTCAAGCTCAACCGGCTTTTGTACTACAGCTGTGTGTATCTTGGTCTCTAGGGTGTTACCAGACAAACAGGGTGGATCTGGGTCCCCACCCTCTCTATATAAGGCTGTCTTTGCTCTTTATGAGATTAATTAGCTTTTATAGCCCTGACAGCTTCAAACCCAGAGTAGAACAAACAGATGGTCTCTGGAATGATAAATAAGACTTAGCCTCTCTCCCTGGGAACATGTTACCATATTTAGCAATGCCGGATTCTCCATACTCCATCAGCAGCCCCTTGATCTAGCTAGAAAAAGAACAGGAGTACTTGTGGCACCTTAGAGACTAACAAATTTATTAGAGCATAAGCTTTCGTGGGCTACAGCCCACTTCTTCTTCTCGATCTAGCTGGGTTGCTCAGCCTGCCAGAGAACCCTTCACAAGGAAGAGGGAGGCACCGTGTCCTCGCTAGTACCCTGTTGGCTGTGCACTTGGCAGCCCAGGGGGATTTCTTCCCGCCCCTGCAGCGAGGGGTCTCAGACCCCAGGCGCAGAGTCTGAAGGCCCCAAAGGTTTCGTCCCATGTTCCAGACCCTCCCCCGCAGCCAGCCAGACCCGCACCGCTCACGTGAAGCAGGAACTAGGCCACGCGCTGGCAGGTCACTGCCCCGAGCCCTTGTTAAGCCCCAGCCGCGACTCGAGTTACAGCGGCTCCGGCCTCCTCCCGCGGCGAGACAGACCCACCCGGGGCAGCGTGTCCACGTGGAAAGTCCCACCCTGCCCAGCCCCGATCCTGCCCTGCGGCCCCGGCCCCCTCCCGAGCGCTCTCCCGAGCGCTCTCCCCGGCCTCACCTGGCCCAGCTCCTCCCGGCACACCGCGCAGTACCGCACCCCGCACAGCGCCCGCATCCGCACCGAGCAGCGGTAGCAGATCGGGTGGTCGCAGCGGCCCAGCGCCACCACCTCCAGCTCCCCACAGCACAGCACGCAGAGCCCGTCCGGGGGAGCCGCCGCCGGGGACGGGGAGGCGGCCATGGCGCCCCGGACACGCCGCGGCCTAGGCCCCGCTCAGCCTAGCAACCGGCCCGGAGCATAGAGATCCAGCCGGCCTAGAGCGCCGCTCCAAACCGTACGCAACTCTCCGGCTGGCGCTCCTCCGACCATAGAGATCCCGGATGCCGGCCCAGAGCGCTGTCTTCCCAGCACCTCGCCTAACCATAGAGTCCCCGCTTAGAGCACCAGCTCCAACCCTTTTGCGGCCACGGAGATAGGGCTAGAGCGTCGCCGCCCCTTCATCTCGCTGCCCAGTACTCCTCCAGCAGTCTGACAATAGAGACGCGACCTAGAGCGCCTCCCTCCAGCCCAGCGTCTCTCTACCCATCACTCTCTGTAACCATAGAGAATGACTATAGAGTGTCCCGGCTGGCAGGTCCCCTCTATCCCTGCTGACAGACCTCCACTAAACTGGAGTCCTCCCCATAGGGACATTTCACCCCAATCCTTGGGGACTCCAGGGCTGGAATCAAATATTTACCATCAAGAGATGCAAACCCACTGTCACTATGACGACCACCCAGGGAAGGAACCCTTCATCTTGGTGACCCAGTCTGAGGGCTTGGGCGTGGCCAAAGAGCACCAGGAGAGCCCACAGGTGGCCTGTACCTTCTTGGTGCCTGGCCTCAGGGCCTGTGAGGCAACAGCCACATGCAGGGCCTTGTGCTGTGTGGGGTTGGCACCTAAAAACCAGCCTCAGCCTTTCTCACTCGGGAGCCTGGGCACTCACCTTGCCCCCTACCTACAATGGGCTAGTGAAATGCTTGGGCTTTTCTTCTCAGATGAACCCTCCCATACCCCACCCAGCCTTGCGGATTCTCTCTGCCTTTGGACAGAAGAGAAAATATTGACATTAAATACATTTAATGAGAAAAGTGACCAGCCCTCGATGTAAAGTGAATCCAGGCAATACTTCCAAAGGGGAGTATTCACTCTGTGCCCTTCCTGGACTCTCCATCCTTGCCCCCTTATTCGGTCCAATGCAGTTTTCACAGTTTGGCATCCACCCTGGCACTACCAAAAATCCAGAGATGTTCCAAGGCAGCCCTGGAGAGCTGAGGAAATCCCAGAAATGCATCTGACGAAGTGGGCATTTACCCACGGAAGCTTATGCTCCAATACATCTGTTAGTCTTTAAGGTGCCACAGGACTCTTTGTTGCTTTTTACAGAAATCCTGTATCTCAAGCTTTTGGTGAGGATAGATATGGCACTCAGTCTATGACACAATGATATTTTTCACAACCTGTGGTGATGGTTTTGGAAGCATCCTCACCACATTGCAGCGTGATGACCAGTTAACATAGCATGATTATGTTCTGAAACAAGTTTTGATCCTATTGTGCTGTGAAAGATCAACACAGCAACTTGACAGATATGTTTAGCCCACAATGGACAAGATTAGCAATTCTGCCTCTCAATCTGATATAATACTGAATATAAATCCTGACTAGCATATATAATCTGCTGCAGTAGTTCTCAACGTGGGGGTACGCAGAAGTCTTCCAGGGGTACATCAACTCATCTAGATATTTGCCTAGTTTTACATCAGACTACATAAAAAGCACTAGCGAAGTCAGTACAAACTAAAATTTCATACAGACAATTACTGCTTATACGGCTCCATATACTACACAATGAAATGTAAGTACGATATTTATTTCCAGTTGATTTATTTTATAATTATATAGTAACAATTATAAAGTCAGCAATTTTTCAGTAATAGTGTGCTGTGCCACTTTTGTATTTTTATGTCTGATTTTGTAAGCAAGTAGTTTTTAAGTGAGGTGAAACCTGGAGTACACAAGACAAATCAGACTCCTGAAAGGGGTCCAGTAGTCTGGAAAGGTTGAGAACCACTGATCTACAGGATGTCTATACTTTGAACTTAAAATAGATAGAAAAGATGTTACTTATAATAGTGCCAATGTTACAGATCCTAAGAACTATGTAGTGTGAAGAGCCACTAAGAGGTTGTTTAGATACATGCTACAAAGAGTGACACAGAATCAGGACATTTAATGAAGGTCAGGTTTTGTTTTAAGGCTTTGATAGGTAAGCTAGTGATGTGAGCCAGAATTAACCATCAACGTGTCTGTTTCTTTAATAGGGAAATTTGTGGTTCTGAAGCGGGTTCTGAGTAATACAGAGAATGGATTTAACATGGATTGAACAGCTGTGTTAATCTGAAAATATAAACTCTTCTTGGGAGTTAATATAAAATGAGCGATACTGGTATATTTTTTTTCAGTCTTTCAGAATCACCCCTTTTTTCTCCCCAGTCCCCTTCAGATGACCCATCTTGGGCTGACTTATCCTTCCATTTGTGGAGGGCTGGAGCAGATTTCTTTAGAGCCTATCATTTCTGTTCCTGGGTCTTTCCAAGTAGTGTCTCAAAAAAAGCAAAGGTCTGTGCTCTAAGCTCTCACTCTGCCACCATCAGATGAGACATCAAGCTCACTCGGGATAAAGGATATTACCAAAGATCTGCTTCCCCACCTCACTTGACATACAGGTGTCTAACTCCCACTAACCCAAGGATTGCCATCTCTCCTCGCATTGGCAAGATGGTCCCAACTTCCATGGGATCCCTCCTGCACCTGCAATCACCGGACAATTCAAAAACGTTTCAAGGCCCCATGATGATGCAGTGAAGCATGTAGATGTTGCTTGCTGTGGCTGTGCGCAATAATGTATTGCCATGTGAAAATATGACATCACAATATAAAGAAATGAATATTGTTACGTTGAGATGGGATGTCACAGCATGACTATTTGGGCAAATACAGATAAGATATTGTTCCCCACTGGGACTGGGTTATGTACTTGCAAGAACTGGAGAGCAGACCTTTTCCGTGGAAGAAGATTTTCTCCAGAGGTGAAAGAAGCAAGAGGAGCAGAAATGTATTCAGTTAATGTATTAAATATTTTAAGAAATTCAAGGCTATGTAGGCCTTGATAGGCATCATTCTGCTGCACGTAGTGCCTACTTGGAACTTCATGGCAGAAGCAGCAGCAGGGATAGAACTCAGATCCTCCTGCTCCAAAAATGACTGGGCTCGGACACTTGAGCTAAAGGAAAATCTACACATACTGTTCTTCTCCAATTCAACACTGATAGCATTTAATAATATCTATGGGTGGGGGCGGGGAGAGTATAAATTAGTTAAGTCTTTTGACCATAAGAAAAACTACGTATTTTGGCGACTCAGGCCATTAGATATATCAGGTAACCTTTACCTTCTCTTTGAAGATGCTTAAAGAGATCCATTTATGGTACTTCAGAATTAGGAGTAGATAATATACGCCTTTTTGGTAATCAGCATTAAAGTGTGCAGGGGCTGGGGGAGATAATGAGAAACGGCTGAGGATGTTGGCTATAATTACGCCATGAAATTTCCCCCCTAAATTAATGATACTGTTGAAAATGTTTTCATGTCAAAACTGCATCCTACCAATTTTGGAGAGCAATTAGCGTGAAATGAGATGGAGGCTGCTGACAGTAATGGGCTGCCTTAAGTGTCACTCATCTGTGAAATTACGCAAGTACCCCAGTGATACGGCCAAGTGTGGGATAATAAATATACCTTCATAATTAGGCTTTAAAATGACGTTACTCATCATAATGATCATTGTGACAAAGCAGTTGGGCAGAACCACTAGTCGTACTTTTCAGCTCTTGTCTCAAAGGTTTCACGTTATGTCAGTAGGAACTGATGCCTGTTGCAGTCATCTAGAACTCCTTGGCCATGGCTATGCTATGGGCACTACAGCAGCACAGCTGTGACACTGCAGTTATGCCTCTGTAGACCTGTAGTGTAGATGCTTTCTACAGCGAAGGAAGGGTTTTTTTCCGTCGACGTAGGTAATCCACCTTTCTGAGCAGCGGTAGATAGAACACTTCTTTCATCAACCTAGCCATGCCTACACCAGGGCTAGGTTGGCATAGCTACTGCCCTCGGGAGTGCGAATTTTTCACACCCCTGAGTGCTGTAGTTGTGTCTTTCTAACTTTTAAGTGTAAACCAGTTATTTGAATGCTGGTTCTGGAATGTCTGGGGCCTGAGCCCGGGGCCGGCTCCAGGCACCAGCCTGACAAGCAGGTGCTTGGGGCGGCCACTCCGGAGAGGGGCGGCACGTCCAGGTATTCGGCGGCAATTCGGCGGACGGTCCCTCACTCCCGCTCGGAGCGAAGGACCTCCCGCCGAATTGCCGCTGCAGATTGCAATCGCGGCTTTTTGTTTTGTTTTGTTTGGCTGCTTGGGGCGGCCAAAACCCTGGAGCCGGCCCTGCCTGGGCCTACAGACCTTCCTCATATAAAGTCTACCTTACCCCTGTGACTAGTCTCTTTCAGGTGTTCTTAGGGTGACCAGATGTCCCGATTTTATAGGGACAGTCCCGATTTTGGGGGCTTTTTCTTATATAGGCTCCTATTACCCCCCTCCCCCTGTCCCGATTTTTGACAGTTGCTATCTGGTCACCCTAGGTGTTCTAGAGAGCAGGGCCAGGTCTGCTGAGGGGAAATAAGCTACCATTTACCAGTATGTTGTTTTACATAATCAGGGTGCATTGCAGGCAACATTTTCTGCCAACAGATCAATTGTGACATGTTCTGCTTCTCTGCTAATCTTTAGAATGATCAAGGCCTGAAGGGGGAGCTGTTTAAGGGCTTAATGTTCTCAGATTTAACAAGCCACTGAATGTAGAGAACTTTTTCTTTTTTTTTGCTCATCAGATCAGATTTCCCAAACTCACCTAGCTCTGGAGTTTTACGAGTGAAGCCAAGGAGTTGATCTTGAAGGAAGGGCAAGTAAAATTAGGGCACCCTCAATGCAGCCTGAAGGCCAAATGCAGTCATCCTCTACCGATAACCATAAGGTGGACAGCAAACATGATTGACTGCACTGGCCCAATTCCCTTCCTGCAATATATGATTCTCCCTTACGGGAAGAGAATCAGATCCCATAGCTTTATGCTCATCAAACAAAGAGGCCTGATCCTCCTCTCACATACACTGATGTAAATCAAGTGTGATTCCCTTGAGGTTAATAGAGTTAACACTGGTGTGTTGACTAGAAGTTGAATCAGGCCCTTCGTAGTCATCCATGTGTAGATGCAACAGAGAGAGAGAGAGAGAACAAGAGAGAGCAGGTTTGCTGCATGCTGTGCTTTTTATTTTTAATTGTATATACACATATATGCCAAATCAGTCCAGTCCCCAGACTTCTAGCAAGCTGCCAAAGGAGTCTTCAGTGAAACAAAATTTGGACCCCCCTCAATTTCTTTGTCTAATACAGTTATCTCCCTGTTACCCTGCTCAACAGAAGATCTGAGCAGCCCTCTATGCCTGATGTACTACAGACTATTGCTCCAAACATGCATATTGTAAGTGACTTCCATAGCTGTATGCCATATGTTGAAGCTGTATAAACATAGATCTGTCTAGGTTCCATATTAGTCAATTACTAGTAATAATTACGATGAGCTAATTATTGTTCTATTGAAGTCCCTGTGACAGGTTCGGTCACAGAGACCCCTTGGGACTGTCACCTGATGTGCTGAAACTACCTCTGAGCCCATTTTCTTTGCCAGCTTGGGACTTCAGAACTCTGTCTTGTTGAGCCAGACACGCTAGCCTGCGGCAACACAGACCCAGGGTCTGAACCACACCCCCAAAGCTGCAGACTTAACTGAAAACAACTCAGCAAGTACTCCTGTCTCCAGCACCCAGACACCCAGCTCCCAATGGGATCCAAACCCCAAATACTTCCGTTTATAAAGCTTATACAGGGTAAACTCATAAATTGTCCGCCCTTATAATACTAATAGAGAGCTATGCACAGCTGTTTGCTCCCCCAGGTATTAGTCACTTACTCTGGGTTAATTAATAAACAAAAGTGATTTTATTAAGTATAAAAAGTAGGATTTAAGTGGTTTCAAGTAATAACAGACAGAACAAAGTAAGTTACCAAGCAAAATAAACAAAGCACGCAAGTCTAAGCCTGATACATTAAGAAACTGAATGCAGGTAAATCTCACCCTTAGAGATGTTCCAGTAAGCTTCTCTCACAGACGAGACTTCTTCCTAGTCTGGGCCCAATTCTTTCCCCTGGTACAGTCCTTGTTAGTTCCAGCTCAGGTGGTAACTAGGAGATTTCTCATGACTGGCAGCCCACTTTGTTCTGTTCCGCCCCCTATTATATCTTTGGCACAAGGCAGGAATCCTTTGTCTCTCTCTGCGTTCCCACCCGGCCTTTTAAATGGAAAAGCACCAGGTTAAAGATGGATTCCAGTATCATGTGACATGTTCACATGTCCTATGAGCCCCCCATCATTCTTCCAGGACTGGCCCGCAGGTATGCAGTGGAGGCTTGCAGGTAAACAGAGCCATCTATGGTCAATTGTCCTAGTTAATGGGAGCCATCAAGATTCCAAGCCACCATTAATGGTCCCCATTTTGCATAATTACAATAGGACTTCAGAGTTATACTTCATATTTCTAGTTTTAGATACAAGAATGATGCATATATACAAATAGGATGAACACACTCAGTAGACTATAAGCTTTATAATGATATCTTACAAGGGACCTTTTGCATAAAGCATATTCCAGTTACATTATATTCACACTCATTATCATATTCCCAGAGACATATGGAGTGCAGCACCACAGTCCCTATCCAGAGCAAGCTGGAAAATGAAATTCCAGGTAGCCGATATTTAAAGTTCTCTCTGAAGCCTACTTCAGAGTCATTATGATTATGAAAAATTGTATTACTACAATATGTGAGTCCTGATTTAGATTAATTTCTTTCACAGTGTAAAAGCAAAGAGGTGTTTATAATGTCCTCTCAGTGGATTGACTCACTCTTCGCTGATAACCTAAAGAAGTCATTCTTACTCCCCTACTAATTACAAATGGAATCTGGATGTTAGCACTTGATGTGAACCAACGCCATGAAGAAATATAGTTATGCATATTTAATTATGCTCAATGTGCAGTGCAAATAATTCAGCTGGTATTTAATCTTATGCCTTGGCTAACAGGAAATATATGCCTCCAAAGATAAAGAGCTAATATCAATGCTACTGCTGGTTAATTTCCATGTTTATTAACCGAACACTACATAATGTCAGAGGAAAAGGACACTTCTTGCAAAGGACACTTTAATCAGCAATGTTCTCTGAAATAATTAATATTTGTGCAGATGAACATAACAAATCCGTCGTGTTTAGAAGAGCAACCGATCAAATATTTATAATTTAGCACCAAAATATTGTCAAAGTGCAAATTTTAAGGTCACGTCTTGGATTAAGTTAATTTCTATAACTTGAAATAGAGACAGTACATGTGCAATGGATATATTTAGTGAATACGATCTCAGGACCTTGATTTAAAGTCACCTGGAATATGGTACCACTGGCAGTACGCTTCCTACTAGCAGCACAATGAGGAGCTCTTCAGTATGGTCCCCACTGCGGTCAAGGCTGCCACACCAGGATGTGACAGCGAGTCTCTGTGGTGGGAAGACTGGGGTTTAACATCAGTCACCAATCTGTTCCTCATCAGACACCCTGCTGCTCACCTGCCCGGCTTCAACCTGCCACATCATCAGTGGGCCCTTCGTAACCATTCCGGCCTCCGTGCAGCCAATCAGCACCGTTGGGGTCTTCGAGACAATCCATGCGGCACAGCAAACAGTGATACGCATTGTCGAGGAGTGTGGGTGGGGTCCGAGAGCTCCACTTGGCCACTAAGAACGCTATGGCTTGGCTCGGCAAATATGCAAATGCTAAATAAATAGGGAATAAGTGCCAGAGATGATTTTGTATACGTTTTCTGTTAACAGTGATCATTCTTTCAGTGTTTCCCTTGCCATTGTTATTGTTTAATCGGCGGGTTTAGTAGTAAAGTGGTCTGGCCCTCAGTGTGTTAGTGGTAAAGAGTCTGTAGCTAGGCCACCTCTGGCTGTAATCTCATCATATCTCACAGCTAAAGCCTGGGCAGCAGTTGGATAGGAGTCCTGCAAAGAAAACTCAACAATATTCAAGGAACGGTTGTTGGTGTTCAGTAGGTGTTGCTCCTCCCTTTGAGTCAATACTGAACAGCTCCTCATGGTAGTGCTACAGGAGATGTGCTACCAGATGTACCATATTTCAAGTGAAACTTTAAATCAAGGTCCTGGTCATATGGCACTTTTTGCAAGAGTTGAAGTTGTGTTCCGGGTTATTGGCAAGGTCCTTAGATCAAGCCACTGAGATTCTGGGGTGAGATACAGAATGTTTTTCTCAAAACATGATGGAGTTTTTTATAGAAGTTGATGGCACTAACTTTTCTGAACAAAACAAAACTGAAGTGAGCCCTTCACGTGAGTGCTGGGAGTGTAAGCAAAGTCTGCAGAGTGATCCATGCTGTAAAGGACAGTTGCCTTATGTGGAATTCGCAAATGTATATGTTTAGCAACTGCTTGCTGGAGGATGAGAGAGCATGATAAGAGCAGATAATAGGGGAGAAAATATACATACACAGGAAAGGGGGGGGAGAGAAAGAAAGAGCTTTCTAGGTGTCAAGGAGTCAATATGCGAGTTCCCAGAACAGAATCCAACCTTTGGAGAGAGCTTTGCTTTCAAAGGATATTAAGGGAGCTAACTTAAGCAGGCAAAAGCAAGACAATTCAGTCTCAGGAGCTCCCTCACTGCCTTATGTCTGAATATCCATAGGATCTAAGGAAAGCACATGATCTCACCTATCAGACAGATGATGGGCAGCCATTTGGGAGCACTCGGCCTTGAGTTCAGCAAAGAATGGCAGCCTTAGTAATATAACAGATGTGAAACAGATCTACAACTCAACCTTAAGTGTGTGTGTCATTACAACCAGGTCCAGCATAGTACTTAGCATATAATACTGTTCATCTGTATATTTCTAAGGGCTTTATAAATGGAGATAAACATTTTATCCCTATTTTACACAAAGGGATACTGAGGCCCAGGGAGGTAAAGTGTCTGAGGTCACATAACAAGTCACTGATAAGCCTGGGAATAAAACACAGCTTTCCTGGCTCCCTATCTGGTCCACCAGACCATACTGCCTCTGAATGGACTTGATTTTGTCCATTTCCATTAGATTTTTCAGACTTCATTGTCTCCACAAATCACTCCTGCTAAATGTCACTAGAAATTACATGCACCAAAGGGAGGAGATGACCCTGGTTCCTGCTACTATCACACAGTTGGGTGTACTGAATTCCATTTTTTAATGGTTGTTACCATATAGGACTGCTAGAATGCCTTCCATTTGGGGATCTCAAAGGGTTTTACAAATATAGGCCCCAATCTGTCAGTCAGTTCAATGCAGCAGACCCTGTGCTATACAGAACATGGTCTAGTTACAGGACTGTGGTCTTAGAGCCAGGGATTCAGTCCTCAGCTATCTTTCTTGACACTACTGAAGTTAATTAAGTTGCATGCACAGAGCTGAGCATAGGATTTGACCTCAACTAATTAAGCCTTGCAGCTAAATAAGCAAGTAGTTCAATGCCATGTGGGCTTTAGGTAAGGGCTCTTAGAGCAGTTGAAGTCTAGGGTTCGCTTCTCAGCTGTGTCCTTCATTACAGAAAACATGCATCATGTCAGAGCCATATTTACTCTGCACTCCATACAGGTAGGTGTTAACTCACTTTCATTATTATTATAAATTGTTTCCAGGAGAAAGGTTGAATCATGGAACAGAGGGGGCTGAAAAGTTTGCTCGCATTAGAGATATCCACCTGACGTCATCTTCTCCTTCTGCTCTTTCACCTGCATTTTTTATCTTTGTCTTTGTTGTTCTGTTTTGTTTCTGTTGGACAAAAATCGGTACCTCAGAGTCTCATGATGTTTGCATCACGGTTCTGTGGCATTGAGTTGTCACATCAGCATCACACTATGATGACATTGCATCAGCCCCTGAGGTATTTAAGGGCACTCTTAATCATATATTGGCTGCTGCTGTCGAAGAAAGGATGTTGGACAAAATGGATCACAGGTCTGATCTAGTATGACAATTCTTATGTGCCCACAAGTAGTCCCTTTGCAGTCAGATAAGTTAAGTGGGGATTACTTATGTGAGTAAGGTTTACAAGTTCATGCCCTTAGTTTGTAAGATGCAGGTCTGCCCCATTGAAGTTGGGACAGGTGGTGTGACCTGTTAGGGTGGTCTGATGGTTGGAGCCTAAGACTGAGTCTTGACCTGGGCTCAGTTTCCATCTCCAATGACTGACTCGTTTTGTTCCCACTCTGTGCCTCAGTTTTCTCATCTGCAAAATGGGGATAATGACACTTACTCACATGGGTGTAGTGTGGCTGAGTTACTGTCTGTTAAGTACGTTGAAATCTTCAGATGAAGGGTGGTTTAAGCATGTACATTCTTAGTATTGCCACGTGCTATGGCGTGAGATCAGCTCCAGAGTTCCGGAGCAAGCAAACAGGTTCATTTGGCTTGGAATAGCAGGCTATATAAAACCATGCAATGGTCCTATGAGACTGGCTTGTTTTAACTTAGTGCTAATGGATCTATTGTTTCACGTAAAGGTTTCCAGTGCTTTTGCTACATTGTATGTGACATTTATAACACTCTTTGTTCCATTAGGAGAGTAATTTGGGAGAGTTTATTATCCTTTGGAGACTCTGTAGCTTGCTACTCAACTTCCAGACTCACGGACCCTGGAGGAAAAATCTCTCAAAGCAGCATCTGACTTTTTTGTAAAGTAGTGATGAGTTAGACATTTGGTAAGAGTTTAGTGATTAACCTAATGGACTTTAATAAGAGGAATTAAAACATCATGAGACACCTATTATTTCTCCCTCTTTCTCTCTAGAGACAACAAAATACATAGGAGACTTTAGAATGAAATCAAGGTGCTCCTTGCCTCAAAGTGTGAAATCATAATTTGTTTGTATCAGCTATAGCTCCTTTATTTCAAAGGAACAAGGAAATAGCATTTAATCAGCAAGTTCTGAATCACTGATGAAAGGAACCACTGAGTAATCTGAGTTTATTACACTAGGACACATGCTAGATGCGAGAAAATGGCAAACGTTGTTATACCTAGGACTACCTATCTAAGACACCTGTCACCTTAGTACCTTAGGGATTGGGTTAGCCAGTTTGGGTTCCAATCACTAAGAAGTGGCTCATATGTATCCATTAACAAAATGCACTCATTCTGATTCACCAAGAAAACTCTCATGTGGGATGTGCGTGGGAATGTACCAGAGTTGGGTGGTTAATGATCATGATTCCAAAGCACTTCGCTAACCACATATATAGGAATGATGTTTTCTACCACTAAAAAATACAATCACTTGTGAGGTGAAAACACGTGGCAGTTGTTTAAATCTAGGGGAGGAAGTGAAAAACACCATCTGCAAACGAAACTTTCAGGAGGGAGGTAGAGGTTAGAGAGGCAGAATGTTCCTAGTTTGACCAGCATGCTTACCCCCACGACTATTGTGAAAAGGGCCAGGGGAGCTTTTATGACCAGTCATTCATATCCTGAGCTGTATATCTCAGCTGAAGACGGCTCCATGCTTGATACTGACTCAGAAATGATACCTACTGAATCACTACCATGTCCTGCAGCATCTGGGGTTTCACATGTCTTCCATCTACATACTAATCAGGCCTGACACATCTTCTCTTGTGAGGTCTGAAGAGGTCATGCCTCCAGGGCTGTATAGATGCAGGATGAGTGTGTTGCCAGCACATAGGGGGTGGGGTGGGGTTTGATGGCAAACAGACAGTTAATTTAGAAATTAAGCAAGGACAGTCTTCAATTCTGTGTTTGTACAGAGCCTTGCACCAGGGAGTTGGGGTTCTTAGAGGCTGCCTGAGTACAAATAATAATAATAAATAATGGGAAGTCACATCCATTCTTTTTCAATCTCATTTTTTCATTACGAGCAGTCATTATTGACTGCTATCTCCATGGATTTTTCGTTCACCAAATCTTAAAAGCCACCATTCTGTAGGACTGTGGAAGTAACAAAACATGGGATTCAATCAATAAAAATATTTAGTAAAGGCAAGTGCAAAGTACTACACTTAGGAAGGAAAAATCAAACGCACAACTACAAAATGGGGAATAATTGCCCAGGTGGTAGTACTGCTGAAAAGGATCTGGGGGGTTATAGTTTATCACAAGTTGAACACGAGTCAACAATGTGATGCAGTGGCAAAAAAAAACGAATATCATTTTGGGGGTGTATTAACAGGAGTGTCGTATGTAAGACACAGGAGTAATTGTCTTATTCTTTTCAGTACTGATGAGGTCTCAGCTCTAGTACTGGGTCCAGTTCTGGGTGCCACACTTTAAGAAAGATATAGACAAATTGGAGAGAGTCCAGAGGAGAGTGTGACGGGTTGGATCACAGAAACCCCCCGGGGCGCTGCCAACTGATGTGCCAAGACTACTTCTGCTCCTGTTTTCCCTGCCAGCTCAGGACTCCAGCACCCTGTCTTGCTGACACTCCCGCCTGCTCCAACAAAGACCCAGGGTCTGAATTGCTTGCCCCAAAGCTGCAGGTTTACCTGAAAACAGCTAACAGAAGTGTGCCTGTCTTTAACACTCAGATGTCCAACTCCCAATGGGGCCTAAACCCAAATAAATCCATTTTACCCTGTATAAAGCTTATGCAGGGTAAACTCATAAATTGTTCCCCCTCTATAACACCGATAGAGAGATATGCACAGTTGTTTGCTCCCCCAGGTATTCATACATACACTGAGTTAATTAATAAGTAAAAAGTGATTTTATTAAATACCGAAAGTAGGACTTAAGTGGTTCCAAGTAGTAACAGACAGAACAAAGTAAGTCACCAAGCAAAATAAAATAAAATGTGCAAATCTATGTTTAATCAAACTGAATACAGATAACCTCACACTCAGAGATGCTTCAGTAAGTTTTTTCCTCAGACTGGACGCCTTCCAGGCCTGGGCACAATTCTTTCCCCTGGTACAACTCTTGTTCCAGCTCAGGTGGTAGCTAGGGGATTCTTCATGATCGCTCTCCTCTTTGTTCTGTTCCACCCCTTTATATATCTTTTGCATAATCCTTTGTCTCTCTCTGGGTTTCCACCCCCCCTCACTGGAAAAGCACCAGGTTAAAGATGGATTCCAGTGCACGTGACATGACCACATGTCACTGTAAGACCCCAAGCCTTCATTCCTCCCAGCCTGACTCACAGGAAGGCCTGCCTGCAAACAGAGCCATCCACAGTCAATTGTCCTGGCTGATGGGAGCCATTAAGATTCCAAACCACCATTAATGACCCACACTTTGCATAATTACAATAGGCCCTCAGAGTTATATTTCATATTTCTATTCCCAGATACAAGAGTGGTACATTTGTACAAATAGGATGATCACACTCAGTAGATTATCAGCTTTGTAGTGATACCTTACAAGAGACCTTTTGCCTGAAGCATATTCCAGTTACATTATATTCACTCATTACCATATTTTTATAAAACCATAGAGACTGCACAACATCACAGAGAGCAATAAAAATGATCCAAGGTTTAGAAAACCTGAGCTATGAGGAAAGGTTAAAAAAACTGGGCATGTTTAATCTTGAGAAAAGAAGGTCAAATGGGGACCTGATAATGGTCTTCAAATATATGGAAAGGCTGTTATAAAGAGGATCAGTTGTTCTCCATGTCCACTGAAGGCAGAACAAGAAATAATGGTCTTAATCTGCAGCAAAGGAGATTTAGGTTAGATACTAGGAACAACTTTCTAACTATAAGGATAGTGAAGCTCCATTGTTGGAGGTTTTAAAGAACAGGTTGGGCAAACAGCTGTCAGGGCTGGTCTAGGTTTACTTGATCCTGCCTCAGCACAGGGGGCTCAACTAGATGACCTCTTGCGGTCCCTTCCAGCCCGACATCTCTATGATTCTGTTATAAAAGGGTATGCACACACATAAACACTTAGGATTGCGGGAAGCAATTAACCCTTTTAAGATACACAAACTAGTGTTAATTTGTAAAATATGTTTGTGTGAGTGCAGGAGACAAAATGGACTAAACTCATCACCGGGGTAACACCAGAGACTTCAATTAATTTTGCCTCTTCGGCACGTTTGATGAATTCCATATTGGTGCGCCTTATGGTACTTTGGCACTTACACAGATTTTCTTACTAACTTACACCCAGTGTGTGACTTGCACTCCCATTTAACCTACAGATGAATGTAGCTCCTTGTGTCAGAAGGCAGTGTGGTGTGCTATTAGAGCACTTCCTTGTCTAAGAACTTCTGGGTTCTTTACCAGCTCTGCCACTAGCTTGTGTGACTTCGAACAAGTCACTTAACCTCTCTTGCCCTTAGTTTCCCTGCCTGGAAAATGGGGATAATAATAGCTAACAAGGCTGTTGTGAGACTTACAAAGAGCTTTGCGATCCTTGGGTGTTAGGTGCTAGAGAAGGGCAAAGTAGTATCATCCTGTTAGGACTGCTTAAAACATATGTTCCTCATAAGAATCCATAAGGTCCTTCATCCAAGACATTTGCATCTGCATCACCACATTATACTCCCAGGAAGAGCTGCAGTGGAGCCCGAATGGTAGAAATCACCAGAACACTTAATCCCCAGAGAGCAAAAACCAAAGTGCCAAGTATGAAATGAGCATTAACAACCAAACCATAATAGCGACCCATCCCTGCAGTCAGCCTGGCCTCTCCGGTTGCTTTTCTTTCATGCTTGGATGAGTTGCGAACCTTCCCAGTAAATACCAGAGTCATTATAATAAAAATGGAAGAAAGTTATCTTTAAACAACAGTGGTTTATTTTCCAAATGCCTCTTTCAGATTCATTTAGACCAGGGGTGGGCAAACTTTTTGTCCCAAGGGCCACATCTGGGTATGGAAATTGTATGGCGGGCCATGAATGCTCATGAAATTGGGGTTGGGGTGTAGGAGGGGGTGAGGGCTCTGGCTGGGGGTGCGGGCTCTGGGGGGAGGCCAGAAATGAGGAGTTCAGGGTGTGGGAGGGGGCTCCGGGCTGGGGCAGGGGGTTGGGATGCGGGAGGAGGTGAGGGCTCTGGGGTGGGGCTGGGAATGAGGGGTTTGGGGTGCAGGAGGGTGCTCCAGGCTGGGATCGAGGGGTTCGGTGGGTGTTGGGGTGAATCAGGGCTGGGGAAGGGGGTTGGGGCCTGGGAGGGTATCAGGGGTGTAGGCTCCCGGCGGTGCTTACCTCAAGCAGCTCCCGGAAGCAGCGGCATGTCCCCCTTCCAGCTCCTACGCAGAGGCGCAGCCAGGCAGCTCTGCACGCTGCCCTGTCCACAGGTACCGCCCTTGCAGCTCCCATTGGCCCGCAGTTCCCAGCCAATGGGAGCTGCAGGGGTGGCGCTTGGGGCGCAGGCAGCGTGCAGAGCACCCTGGCTGCCCCTACATGTATGAGCCAGAGGGAGGACATGCCGCTACTTCTTGGAGCTGTGCGGAGCTGTGGCACATGCGGAGCCAGGGCTGGCTCCAGGCACCAGCCCACCAAGCATGTGCTTGGGGCGGCGCCTGGATGGGGGCGGCGCGAGAGCGGGGCCGCGACTGGGCTCGCCGCCCTCCCCCCGGCGCTCCGGCCGGTCAGGGAGAGCGGAGAGCCACGGCGGGCTTGCCGCCCTCCCCCCAGCGCTCTGGCCGCCGGGGGCTCTCCGCCCTCCCCTTGGCGCTTATAGATTCATAGATTGCAAGGGACCAGAAGGGACCTTTGTCTGACCTCCTGTATATAACACAGGGTATAGAACTTCCCCAAAATAATTCTAGAGCAGATCTTTTAGAAAAATATCCAATCTGGATTTAAAAATTGCCAGTGATGGAGAATCCACCATGATTCTTGGTAAATTGTTCCAATGATTAATTACCTTTACTTAAAAATGTATGCCTTATTTCTAGTCTGAATTGGTCAGCCTGCAGCTTCCAGCCTTTGGATTGTGTTATACTTTTTTCTGCTAGATTGAAGAGCCCATTATCAAATTGTTCCCCATGTAGGTAGACTGTATAGACTGTAATCATGTCACTCTTCAACCTCCTCTTTGTTAAGCTAAATAGATTGAACTCCTCCAGTCTATCACTAAAGGCAGGTTTTCTAATGCTTGAATCATTCTCGCAACTCTTCTCTGAACCTTCTCCAGGTTATCAATATCCTTCTGGGATTGTCAACACTAGAACTGGACACAGGATTCCAGTAGCTGTCACACCAGTGCCAAATACAGAGGTAAAATAACCTCTCTGCTCCTACTTGACATTCCCCAGTTTATGCATCCAAGGGTCTCATTAGCTCTTTTGGGCACAGCAATTTACTGGGAGCTCATTTTCAGCTGATTATCCACCCCGCAATCTTTTGCAGTCTCTGCTTCCCAGGATAGAGTCCCCCTTCCTGGCAGTATGACTTAGATGTACACATGTACATTAGAGAAACAAGGTTGGTGAGGGAATATCTTTTATGGGGCCAACTTTTGCTGGTGAAAGAAACAAGCTTTCAGGCTTATACAGAGCTCTTCTTCAGGCCACTTCAGTTCTGTGATGAAAAGCTTGTCTCTTTCACCAGCAGAAGTGAAATGAGATTTTATTGGCACGACAAACTATACAAATGCTGCCAAAGTGTAAGGAAAATACAGACCCTCATGTATTTGTCAGAGGTAAGTCTAACTCAATAGGAATAGGGTTATACACTGTATCATCTGGTGATTAGGCCATTAGCCCAGGACTGGGACACCCAGGTTCAAGACCTTACTCTGGCTCGTGTGACCTTGGGCAAATCATTTAGCCTCTCTGTGCCTCAGTTACTCAGCTGTAAAATAAGGATAGCGACACTCCTTTACCTGACAGGGGTGCTGTGAGGATAAATACGGTAAAGACTGTGAAGCACTTTGAGACTTTCTGATGAAAAACGTTATATGAGAGATAGGTATTATTAACCTGTGTCCGTTTACCATTACACAACAACATAAACTGCCAACCCCCTGCTAGACTGGAGGTTGGGGCAAAGTTAGAAATGAGCTTCCAACTTTTCCAAATGCGAATGATTTTCTAGCCCAGGGTTTTTCAGAGTCCATGCAGCTATAGCAGGGAGAAGGAAGAATAATGACTTCTTTATTGGATGAAATAAAATTGATAATGCATATCTGATTGTGAGCCAGTATTTGGTGATCAGAGATGGATGAGGCGTGATTGTCTGTGTACAGTACTGATGTCATTCATTTAATGGCTCTATTCAAAATGAAAGCTGTGGAGCCATTCATAACTTTCAAAGGGCTAAAAATCCAGAAATAGCACCTTCATCAATGACCACTGTTAAAAACTACGGCCCAGATTCACCCTGAGTGCAACTCCACTGGCTTCCATGAAATTACACCAGGAGTGGACTTGGCTCTCAGAGTCTGATTAGTTAAAAACGGATTCATCTTATGTACACATGTAATTTTTGTGCGCTCTGCTCAGGAAAAGCTCAGAATTCCCTTCTCCCATGCCAGGAACACTTTGTCACTGACTTGTATCCTTTGCAGAACATGAGAGAGTTTGCATCCGAAGAAGTGGGCTGTAGTCCACGAAAGCTTATGCTCTAATAAATTTGTTAGTCTCTAAGGTGCCACAAGTACTCCTGTTCTTCTTTTTTCGGAATAGGAGCAGGCATGCCGCTCAGCAAGCCAGTCCTCTTACAGTTCACTGCGTCTCACTCCCACTTTTTGCTTTTTCACCAAATCCCTCACCCTCCTTCTTCTCCAGACCACTCTGGAGTTTTCTCTCAGCTACAGGAAAGGATTGTTACTTTGGCAACATTAGAAAGAACAAACTCCAACAAGAGAAGCAGTCACTAAAGTGAAATCTGTTTCCTGCTCTGATGCAAATGCATCAGTACTCATGTAAGGACTGGTAAATCCTGTATGAATAAACAGGGTGCACAATCAGACACGTGGCTGCATAAGGAACGGCATCCTTGGACCAAATTCACAGCAGTAATCGTGTACCTGCCTTCGCACTGCTTCTGGTGAAAAGCAATATGCCCACAGTGACATGGGCAGCACTGAATCAGAGTGCCTCAAGACAAGTGTCTGCGACTGTCTGGCCTTCTTTGGGATGGAAAGTGACAAACAGGCTAAATAGTATTGGCGGATAATGGAGACTCTCCTTTAATCCGAAGGCTAGAAGGCAGTGCTTTTGGAGCAGAAAGCCTGTTCATGAGGCTGCATGTTTGCAGCCTCGCTGGGTGCTGTGGTGTCTGTGCGCCTGGCTACATATTCCTTTTAATAATAAAAACATAGCAGGCAAAATATACAGGAATGAAATGTCGTTTTGTATGACAAAAGACAGGTCTGAATTTGCTTCCAAGTAGCTGCTCACACAACAGAAAATGTGAACTGAGAGGCCTAGGCCAGATCCTCAGGCAGGGGATATCAATGTAGCTCCATTGAGGAGGTGAGTTATACACCAGTTTACATCAGCTGAGGATCTTAGGGAAAATGGTGCCCTGGACCATCTTTGGCACCCCTTAAGTACTACTCCCGCAGCAGGCAGAGCAGCGGCAGGTGTCATGCTGCCTGGCTCCTGCCCTTTAGCCCCTCCCCTCACCCCCCAGGTGGGCACAGCCCTTCTGCAGCCTCTTGACCCCGGTGCCCCACCCCTGATCACGGCTCCCTGGGCGGTCGCCCATGTCACCCACCTGTAAGGCCAGGCCTGCCTGACCCAGAGTTCTAGAGGAGCTAAATGATGACTGGGCAGAAAACGTCAGGTCTGCCTGGTTTTTCTGGATCAGGAGGATGGTAACAATGGGCTTAAATTGCAGCAAGGGAGGTTTAGGTTAGACTTTAGGGAAAACTTCCTAACTGTCAGGGTGCTTAAGCACTGGAATAAATTGCCCAGGGAGGTTGTGGAATCTCCATCATTGGACTAGGAGACTTCTCGAGATCCCTTCCAGTCCTACGATTCTATGACTCTATAAGGTTGAAAGAATGCAAACTAATAGACTTTCCAAACTAAACAAAGGCTAGGTTTCTTTCCCACACCCCCCCCCCCCACACTCCCCAGGAAGAAATGAGAAATCAGAAGTTATAATTTAGTCAGATAGCTGCTCATATAGGGAGACAGGCAGTCTTTCTCAGTTGTTTTAAGATGTGATGTAAAAATGATAGATAGAGGGGGTGGATGGGGATAGATAGATAGCTCGATATGTGTTATGCTGTGATTATCTATCTATCTATCTATCTATCTATCTATCTATCTATCTATCTATCTATCTATCTAATCACTTTGCAACTATTGACTAATTATTCTGGGACTGTCCTGTCCCACAGCAATGCCATGCATCCAAAGTCAGTGAGCATTTGGGCCTTTGAAATCTCCTGGGCATCCTTAGGCTGGGATATTTGCTAGTGAATTGCAGGAGACAGGATTGGAGTCTAAGTTTTGCATTATTAATGATTGATAATGTATTACCCCTTTGTGGACACAAGCGGGTTTTGTTCTGCAAGGACAAATGAACTGCACCGGTGGGGGTTTGTGTGTGTGTATGTGTAAGAGAGGGAGAAGTGTGTGTGTGTGTGGGGGGGGGGGGGATCATCCTTGTCTAATTACAAGTCAACATCCTTTCTGCAAGAGAGAGATCACAAAAGCAGGAATTTCATCTACACCAGCCAGATCAAAGCCCATTTAGCCCCGGGCTCGGGACTAATGTTGCTGAAAATCACAGCAATGTAGCCCTGCTTGCGGTTCCTATGAGCTGTGAGTCACGGACTCCCTACGTTTCGTGAGTGTGTGTGCAGTGCTCCTTCGTGGGCATTGATGGGGCGGCTGGGGTTGGATTTCTCGCCCCTTCCCTTCTGCTGCCATGAAACAGCTGGTGCTGCTGTCACCGGGCAGGCAGCCCCGGGCTGTGGGGAAGGAGGGCTGGACGGGTAAAGCCGGGGGAGGAGAAGTTGAGTGGCTGCTGCCCCCCCCCCACTCCCCAGAGCCGGCTCGGAGATGCTTTAGTCACTTTCAGGGGGGTGGCTGGCGGGGAGTCAGCAGGAGGGCTGACGGGCTGAAGATGCTCGTTCAATTTCCACGCGGTTACCTTGGCTGGGGGCGGGGACTCTGGCTTGGCCGCTCCGCCCCCTCGGTGGCTATATACAAGGGGGGAAGAGAGACCCCCAAGCATCAGAGTCTCCCAAACTCCAGCAACTCTTCCAAGGGGAACTAACTTCAGCCCTCGGCCCTTGCTGCTCTGCAGGCTTCGGCCAGCGCCCGCCTGGAGCCAGCGGACCCCTCATCCCATGTTAGTGAGTTACTTAGTTCGTTAGTTAGTTACACGATTTTTCTTTCCTCCCCCCGCCGCCTGGACCAGCGGAAGCCCCGCGAAGTTTGTTCCGCGCTCGCCATGAATTTAAGGCACGCGTCTGGGGGCGCATGGAAAACCCTGGGCTTGCTGGCGCTGATGCTGCTGCTCGATCCGGTAGGAGCCTGGTACAAGCACGTGGCCAGCCCCCGGTACCACACGGTGGGCCGAGCTTCGGGGCTGCTGATGGGCATCAGACGCTCCCCTTACCTGTGGCGCCGGGACTTGGGGGATGAGCCAGGAGAGAGCCCGGGCTCGCCCCCCACCGCTGTGAACAGGGCGCCCAGGTTACTGCAGAACCGCAGGCAAGACCTCAGAGCAGCCGGGCCGCGGACCCAGGCATCCGGGGTGCCAGCCCCGCGCCCCGCCAGAGGCGAGCTCCGTGGGAGAGAACCCGTGGCCCTCACGCGGCTGGGTCTGCAGGACTTAATAGCCAGGCGAACAATCGCTCAGCACCGGGGCCCCCTGCAGACAGGTGCCAGCCTCCTCCCGCAGCGAGCCCGAGCGCTGCCCGCCCCGCAGGGTCCCTGGAGCCGAGGAGGGACCCGGGAGAAGAAGAGGTCAAAGCTCCTGGAGACCGTGATGAAGCAGCAGCCGCAAGGCAGCGAGGAGGGGATCGGGGACTTAAGGTAAATCTCCCCCAGTAAGTATGAGGCTAGAAAAGCCATCTCGCTACTCCAGGGGGGGAGAGAAACCAGCCCTCACGGGGCTGCAGGGTCCCCGGAGCCGGGCTTCCCCGGGTGGCCATGCTTTGAACTAGGGGGTCGGTTGAGCGGCTAACACTTTACTTCGTTAATGGCATGATGGTGAGGATGGGTTCCCAGCGGGGACCCGCTGCCGGGGCTTCAGCAGAGCCCTCCTTGCCCTCACAACAGAGACACACACCGGCACAACAGCCCTCCCAGGCTCCGTCTCACTCACCTGTCCCCTGATCACTCCGCTCCTCTCCTTGCGGACTCACCCTGCTCTGAGCGCCTGATGCTAAGCCCCATGGCCGTCCTTGGCGCGGATTTCAATGGGTTGGGGATCCGGTGATGGTTTTATTCCAAATGGTTTAAAGCTGTGACCTAGTGAGAGTTTCCTGACCAGGCGGAAGCAGCCGCAGTTCCGCTGTTTGCTGTAAATCCACCTGAGAAGGGAAATCAGCGGATTTACTGATCACAGCAGAGCTTTGGAGGTGCCAGGAAATTCTTGAAACCAGCGATTCAACCGGAGACTGAGATGAACAGTTTTGTCTCTCAGCTCTGGGCCGAACAATGGCATTTTCTTGGAAACCTCTTGGTCGGTGGCTGCTCGCTTCTGGTTTGTACCTTCCTCTGGTTTGGTGGCTGGGGATACAGGCTATTTGGAAGGAAGCATACACAGAAGCTAGTTGTAGACAAAGATTTCTGTGCAGTGCTGAGAACTCGGGATTATTACATGATGCGCTATTGGCAGGGGGTTGGGCAGCAAGAAAGCAAGATGACCAGGTCAGGTCCTTCACAGCATTTACCCTGAATATTCCTCCGGGATGAAAGAGACGGAACTAGCAATCCAGCACCGAGCCTATCTGGGTGTGTATAGGAAAGGCACCAAAACGCCGCAGTCAATCAAGACCTGTCCCGTTCTTTCTCAAGGCTCGGGAGCTTTAATTGAACACTCAAGAGATGTAACAGAGGGTCCTGTGGCGCCTTTGAGACTAACAGAAGTATTAGGAGCATAAGCTTTCGTGGGTAAGAACCTCACTTCTTCCGATGCAAGTAATGGAAATCTCCATCTGAAGAAGTGAGGTTCTTACCCACGAAAGCTTATGCTCCCAACACTTCTGTTAGTCTTAAAGGTGCCACAGGACCCTCTGTTGCTTTTTACAGAATCAGACTAACACGGCTACCCCTCTGATACTCAAGAGATGGTGGGTTTTGGTACCACTTGATGCTTCACTAAAGCGAATGCAAAAAGCCAAAGCCCGTCTGTCTGCTGTTGCTGAAATGTTGGACTGTATGCACAGAAGTTGCAGTCAAACAGTAAAGTAAATTAAGGTGCGTGTCCAAACAGGGGTGTGGATCCCATTACCTACACAGGCTTTTCCATCTCCAGCTAATGTGTTCCTTTGGCAGCTGATGGACGTTATTTAACCAAGTTCATTAGGGTCTTTGTTACCCTTTAAAAATAACCCCAGTACTTGCTTTGCATGACACACTATGTGCGGCGGATGTAGGTTTCTGAACTTCAGTTTGGCGGCTTAACCTGGCAACATCTGGTTCATAATGCTGTTTCTCTCACCACTTAGCTATTTACATCTGAAAAGGTTTGTGCTTCATTTTAAAAGCATAGAAATGAACTAGGTACGTTCTGCACTACAGGCTCAGCCGATTCCAAGAGTGCATCTCTCATTGATTCTCAAAGTGCAGCAGTCCCACCCCATTTGAACGGCCAGCCCCTTAGCTAGTGTGAAACAGAGGAGCTCCGTGGACTTCAAAGGAGCCACGGCCATTTGAGAACGTGGGTCTAAATTTCTACCCCTCCGTTCATTCCCTCCCCTTAAAGCCCAGCTTTTAACTCGGACTATAGTAACACCAAAGCAACACTCAATCTATCTGCATGGGCAGGGGGGTTGCTTTCAAATATTAAACACCTATTCCTCACAGTTATGGTGGGATCTAACTCTGTTTTCCCTGGAGACTCCCTCTGAAGTCTGTGAGAGTTTGGTGGGTGTAGAATTTGTTCCCGAAGTGTTCTGCCAATTTGCCTTCCACCCTTCCCTAAAAATAATTTGGGGAGCCCTAGTTTTTTATCCGCCAGGTTTGATCAAGAGGTTTAAAGTTACAAGCCTGAAAAGTACAAACAGAGGTCGCTTCAGCCTTTAACTGCACCTGTGCTATCCCATTCATTTCACTGCAATTGGCTTGGGTGTAACTGAGGGCAGAATTTACATGTGTGTGCTAAGGTTGTAATTCTGTTTCTTCTCTGCGAGTATGTTTCAGTGGGAGGGTGAGATTTGTGTGTATGTATATTACAGATCCGTCCAAGCCACAATCAAGGGGGTCAAATTTAGAGCAGCCTGATATTTGGGGGTACTTGGATCTGGGGTTTTGGTTTGTATACATGATAATTTATAACAAGCAAGCAAGTCTGTAATAAATGTAAATCAAATTCTGATCCCATTTAAATCCATAGCTGATCCATAGCCCGTATACACTGCCATTTCTTAGAGGATCTCAAAGCACTTTACAAAGACTAAGTATCATTATCCCCATATTACAATGGTGGAAACTGAGATATGGTTAAGGGAAGTGATTTGCCCAGGTCAACATATCTGAGCACTGGCACAACTGAGACATATCAGTCAGACCTAAGACAAACGCATGATTTCTTTTTCTCCCTACAGTCTTTCTGAGTCCGAGATATAGTTCCTGATCTGCTGAACTCGCCCAACAGAGACATTCGAAGAGCAATGGTTGCCTGACTTGGAAACTGTTTCCTGTAGCGGACGGGGAAGATATTCAAAGCTGGTTCTCCTGACACTCTGATTTCTATGAAAACATATAGACAATTGCCATTTAAAAAAAAAATCTCTTTGGTTTTATACCAACTTTGCAAACACAGTGATAAATTCCTGTTGTTTTCAAGTTGACCTAGTGCTATAACCATGGAGACAAAGAGAAGATATTTATTTTCTTTATTTTTTAGATCTCTGTAATAGCGTCTTAGCAATATCACAACAATATGTACTGTTTGCTTTCTAGGAACCTGCACTCATTAAAATTGAACGAATCAAAGGAAATGTTTGCTTCTTTGTGTTACACGTTTTTATCAAGACCTGAACTGGGACAGAATTGGGAGAGATAATTCAGTAGTTTGATTTCTCCCAGATTTTTCCGATGTGATGTTTCAACTCTTTGGAATATTTTCCTCCACGTCTTTACCATGAATCTATTTTATGACCCATTATCTATTTACTATCATGCTAAGAATCCACTCAAATAATAAATAAGTATATAGAAATCTTTACCGGACTTGGTTGAGCGAAGACGCTGTAAGTTCCTACTTTTTTAATGTTTATTTTTGGGCTTGGACCTTGATTCATTTAAACCAGAGCTGAGCAGAGTTGAGGTTTTGGGATCCAGATGAAGCTAGGGTTGGCGGGTTTTGGGTCCGAGACTAAATGAGGGTCAGGGTCTGGGTATGCATTCAAAGGTGTTGAAATCTCATCAGTTGTTCTTGGCAGATTTTGATCCCAAATCATAGAATCATAGACATTAGCACTGAAAGAGACCTCATGGGGTCACTTAGTCCATCTCATTGTGCTGAGGCAGGATTAATACATATCTAGACCATCCCTGACAGATGTTTGTGTAGTCTGTTCTTAAAAACCTCCAGTGGTGGAGATGTCACAGACTCCCTAGATAAGTCTAGCCAGATGAGCTGTTTTTGTGAGACTCCCACTAGCTTGGGCTAAACGCTTGTGAGACTGACTCATGAGTGCTGGAGCTAGGGGGACTGGGGGGGCTCCCGACCCCCTGGCTTGAAGTGGTTTCCATCACATGCAGGGTTTACCGTTTGGTTCAATGTCTCTCAGTACCCCCACTAGACACATTATTCCAGCACCCCTGGACTGACTGTTCCTGCCAGATTTCTGCATCAGAACTGATAGCTGGGAAAATAATCTCGTCCCAGTTTTGAACTCATTCCAGGACCCTAGAATTGGGTTTGGCTTGGGAATCTGGGTTTTCAAAAGATTAGTATTAAAGGTTCCAATTTTGGCCCTGGCCTAGATCAAAGTCCAAGCAATCGCATTCTCATCACATGGAAAAGGAGGATGGCTCCTTTGTCTGCTAGAAGAAATATAATGTCATGCACTTTCATTCACTGAACTCAAAGCACTTTACAACAAGCAATTAACACAAACAAGTCTCTCAACACCTCAGAAAGGTAGGAATTATTATATATGTCTTCTACAGATGGGGAAACTGAGGCTCAGAGAGGCAGAGTGACTTGTCCAAGGTCACAGTGAATTAGGAGGAGAAATGTGACCACAACCAGGAGTTCTGAAACTCCCCTGCACACACACTTCTCAAAGCACCAGACCTCAGAGTGTCTGAAGAGAGGTGGCCGAGAGGTTCTCAATCACGCTTCCTGTGATCATCTTGACAATTATTTTGCCTCATATATGGCTTTGTTTTGTCTTAATGAAATAGCAGCTAAACTATGTTAATACCGGTCGAGGGGGCTGTGGGGCATTCCATGTCAGCATCTGGTCATCTTTATAATTTAGATGAGGCCACAGAACATCCGGAGGCTGGTCTCAAGTGCCCACTTATGGGACGGTCAACATTTGATTGCTTAATAGAATTGAGGACAAAACCCACTCGTAGCTACTCCCTTGTAACAGATCTGAGTTCATTGTGGATGTAACAGAGAGCGGCATACAGCCCGCGGGCTTTAGATAAAGATGGAACAGGAGTGTATTGAAGTCCTGTGAGAGCTGCAGGAGGTCAGCAGGCCCAGAGTTTCTCAGACTGAACATCCAAGAACTCATGAACCCCAAGTCAGCGAACACGTTAAAAAATGTGGTTGTAAGTGACTTACCCAAGAGCACACGGTGAGTCAGGAGCAGAGGCAAAAATAAAACCCAGATTTCTTGATTCCAATGCCTGTGCTTTAGGAACAAGCGCTTGACCTTAAATTCTTGTTTGGAAACATTCACTTCCCAGTCTGAGCCATGGGTGTAAATGGAAGAATGACTGCCCACTACCTGCACAGATGCAAATGTCACTTTCCCTACAGCTACAAGATGGGTCTGCCTCCCAGGTGGCCATGAGCATTAGCAATAACCTAACAGACCTTTGAACAGTCACCCATTATACCCCCATGTTACTGAGAGCTCCTTAAACCAAGGCACTGATTCACTTGGTTGCTATGAGCCTCACTGATCACGTCTGCAATGCACGGGAGTGTGTCCATGCACAGTGCTCACGAAACTCCCGGACTCATGCGCTGGGAGAAAGGCTCTTTGGTTCTTCCAAAAGCCTTGACAGACCGTCCCAAGGACTCTACAACCTCCGCCTTCGGTGTGCCAGGGCAGGAGAATTCTCAGCCGCCCAAGCAAAGGAGCAAAGGGCCTGCAAACACTCAACGGGGACTTGCTGCATACTGTGCAGCTGCGAAAGAAACCCCTCTCCACCCGCCTGTTTTGCCCAGCCATCTTCTTATAACTATTGCAAGAGATGGTACGTTCTGGCATCAGGGGCTGGCCAGTTTCTCACGGCACAACTGAAACAACAGCTGTTTGCGTAATGAGCCACGGAAATTGAATCTCAGATAGTCCTGCCGCCCTCACGGAGGCAAAGCTCCCAGCGAAGTCACTGAGCCACGGGGCAATGACTTGGTCTGTGTGCTAAGGTGAGGGGAGAGAAGTCCCACTCACAGGCAGCAGCTGCACCCAGGGTCTGCAGTAGCTTTTGCACCCCCACTCCCTGGGGACAGGCAGCAGTAGGTGGGTACACACAGTGGTAAATCTCCCAGTTCCAATGCTCCTTGAACCCTCCCCGTGGGCTGGAGACACCATAGCACGCAGCGGAGTTGCACGCAGCACGACCTCCCATACTCTGCCCCTGCAGGAGGACCACAGTGACCCCACTGCACCCCAGGATGTGAACTCCAACAGAGGGAGGGTACTGGATTTCCCCCTACGTGCGGAGATCAGAGTCCTGCTCTGTACACGGTGCATGGCCGAGTGTCCCCGATCGATCACTCCTGGTTTGCAGCGGGGGCGGTGTTGGCCAATTCCCTCCCTGCAGCTGCTTCTGCCACCTTTCCGCGGGAAATCCCCATCCCCAGCGGCGCCACAAGAGACACCTGCGCTAGTAAGTACCGCAGCTGCCATCTCCTTGACGTGGTTCCCTGAATGAAGACGATCTTAGCTGGTCTGAAGTTTATAATATTGTGACTGTGACTCCACCTCACCGTGATCTTGTGAACTCCTAAATGCCAGCTGCCAAAGGGTTCACTGTCATATAACAACAACGCCTATCAGGCCTCACAAACTCACCACACCTAACACATTGCTGTCATCATATTTATTTATAAAGAATGGCAGGTAAGGCATCAAATAAAAGCTTATATCATACTGGTTATCATAAGCATTGGGAGATGTATGTACAGGTGTTATGCCAGAAGTTGTATGTACATACTAAAAATATGTTTAATTACTATGTAACCAGGCAGGGTCGATAAGCAATTTTTTCCCAGACAAAGGAATGTTGATTTACCTGTCAGCTTAGATCTCTGATTGTTGTTTGCAGTGGAACGTTCTTCCGGGGGGCTTGGGAAGTGGAGGGCACCAAAGGTTACCTGCCGGGCAAAGTAAAGGCTGGCAGAGCTTTGGGGGCCATTGTTTGAGTGGTTAACTGATTGTGAGCATCAGGGAAGTGACACACAGTTTAGCCCAGGTAGGGCTCTCTTTTGCTAAGGCAGAGAGGTAACAAGATGACCCATAGTTCTGGATTCCCTGAGAAGTTCCCAGGATTCCTCTAAGTCACTATGGGCAATTTCTGAGCTCTAGACACTATGGTGTCCAGGGCAGAGCAGATTAGGAGCTAACATTCCTACAAAGGGAAGCTATTTTCCAGGATGAGTCTCATTACTGATCCCTTTAAGTTCTGAACAATCAAAACAGCTTCTTAAGGAAGGCTGGTCTTGTGGTTACAGCCCTAGGCGAGGATGCTGAAAATATGAGTCCGATTCACACCCCTTCTCCAACCTCCGTGTGTGATTGGGGGCAAGTCATTCAGGTCCCAGTCTTCTGCTGTCCTCAGAATCATAGCTGTGGAGGCCTGGAAGAGACCTTGAGATGTCATAAAGTCCACTCCCCTGTGCTGAGGCAGGACCAAGTAAACCTAGACCATCCCTGACAGGTGTTTGCCTAACCTGTTCTTAGAAGCCTCCAATGATGAGGATTTCACAACCTCCCCTGGAAGCCTATTCCAGAGCTTAACTACCCTTAACATTAAAAAGTTTTTCCTAATGTCTAACCTAAATCTTCCTTGCTACAGGTTAAGCCCACTGCTTCTTGTCCTATCTTCAGTGGACATGGAGAACAATTGATCACTGTCCGCTATACAACAGCCCTTAACTTATTTGAAGACTGTTATCAGGTCCCCACCCCCTCTGTCCACTTTTCCTCACTGGTCAGGTTTTCTGAACCGTTGATCATTTTTGTTGCTCTCCTCTGGACTCTCTCTGGTTTGTCCACATCTTTCCCAATGTGGGGGGTGAGAAAGCAGAGAGAGTGAAGGAACTGCCTGCAGGAGACTTGAACCCTGGCTGCAGGCTTGCTAAATGGGCTAACCAGAGACACCTGGCACAGGGAGGGACCCTCAAACAGCTGGTTCCTTATGAGAGAGAGCCAAAGCAGCTTTTTGAGTAGGCTGACACTGGGAAGTCAGCTCTGAGTAGGCCAGCTGCAAGCTGAGCCACAGGGTAGACCACCCCCTAAGAACTCCTCGAAGGGACTTTCTGCAGGAACCCTTCGCTTGCCCAGGCTCTGAGGTAAGAGCCAGGCCTTGGGGTAGATTTTTGGGACTTTGAGTTATTTGTCTGAAGAAACCCTGATCCAGGGGAGGGTGATGATTGGATGAGTAGTGTGTGGTGTTTGTAGAAGAGGGAGCATGAAGGTACCTGGGCCACTAGAATGCACATGGGGGGGTGGCCAACTCATTACATGTGGCCTTTGGGAAAAGTCCACAAACACCTGCTTAACTTTATGCACAGGAGTAGTTGCACTGAAGTCAATGCAATTGTGTGTGTAAACTTAACTCCATGTTTAAGTGTTTTGCTGGACTAGGCCTTTAATCTCTCCATGCCTGTTTCCCATCTAGAACTTGGAGATAACGCTCCTCTACCTTGCCTGGGCACTCTGAGGATACCTAGATCAATAATACGCCAGCTCACTGCATGTCCATGCATGGTCACACCCAATGTGTGCCCCCAAATCTTGCCCCTCTCCTTGTGCAGTGAAAGGGCGTCCTGTGAACTAGAAGTCAAAGACTGGCCTGAGCCCAAAGCCAAGCACGCCTGAGCTCTGGGGACATTTGAAACTCAAATTCAGATCTGAATTATGCAAATAGTGCCCAGAACAACCCCTTGCTGTTGGAATTGCAGACCTGGAAGGGTAGCGTATGTAATACTAGTTTATGCCACCATGAGTGCTCTAGCCTTCTGCACGTGCAGGAGCGGAGTTTGAGTCAATGGAGTGTCTATTGCAGCAGCTCTGAGGTGGTGGGTGGTGGTGGTCTCCCACTGACCCTTGCAAGCAGGCATTGTCAGCCACGGACACCCCAAACGGCTGGGGCCTCAGCCTGCCCCTATAACCTCATCCCTGACGTTGTGGGAAACCGAGTCCAGCTGGCCTTGGAACGTCTGGAAACTTCAGCAATAAATCTTCCGCTGGCCCAGTGTTGAACTTCAGGTGTGTAACGAAACACAACAGCAGGTGACTTCAATGTAGTTTTTCTCTCCTGTAGTGAACTTCCTGCTTTTCAACAATGCTCAGCTGACAAGTAAAGCTGGCATCAGCGGAAAGGGGGGTGGGGAAGTTGGGCTATCATTGCGGAAGACATGCCTGAGCGTATGTAGCACAAACCCCTGGATGCCTTGCTGTGTATGTATCTAAGAAGACACGTTCCCTGCCTTTCAGGACAGGGAATGTGCTGAACATGGCTGGCTGGCTCCCCATCGCTCTCCATGTACTTATGTTAAACTGCAACGCGAACAGCCTAGTCACGTAAATGTCGAATGCAGCGGTTAGATGTTCCCTTTCAACCCTGGTGCCAGCCTCAGACAGATCTAATCTGTGTGGCTGACTCGTAACCTGCGGGAGCAGCATGACTCTTTTGTGGGGGGGCTCAAGAATCCTTGAGCTGCACTGATCCGCATCAGACAAGAGCAGGATGTTTGGAACAGGCAGATAAAACCTTCCCAGAATGTTTTCCCCTACAGTCCGTGCTTTCCCCAGGAATATTGCATAGAAAGTCCCAGGGTAGAAAGGGGGTGCCAAATGGCGGCTGAGGATTTTGTGATGTGAGCACTTATCGAGGGGGAATTGAACACATGTCACCAAATTCATTTCACAAATTCAACTCACTACTAATCTGAAGTTTTTTCTCCCCTATTTTCAAACCTGTAAAGTTTCTAGAGTCTGTTTGCAATCAATACTGTGTCACAATGACTAAAAATAATCCATTAGGCCGCTGGCTTTCAGAGGACTGGAGTTTGTACCTGTTAACAATGTCAATCAGTGCCTGGAGTGGCCATAGAGGCAGATTACCATTCTTGATGGAGTTAAGTGATAAAATGAGGTGCAAAATGTAAAGGTCAGCTTTGTATGGGAGAACACACGAAGAGGCTGCTGAAAGGCTGTGATTAGAGGAGGAATTGGAGTGTTATATTCCAGTGTGTGTGAAGGAAACACTTGTTTACCCGCCAATTACCAGGGCAGAAATAGCAGAGGGGCTTCTTCAGTTATAAACTTGTAAAATTATTCTTTCTACTGCTTGGATATTAAAAAAAACTATTTCACTAGGAGGCTGGTGAAGCACTGGAATGGGTTACCTAGGGAGGTGGTGGAATCTCCTTCCTTAGAGGTTTTTAAGGCCCGGCTTGACAAGTCCTGGCTGGGATGATTTAGTTGGGGATTGGTCCTGCTTTGAGCAGGGGGTGGGACTAGATGACCTCCTGAGGTCCCTTCCAACCCTGAGATTCTATGATTCTATTCAGAGGAATAAGCTGATCACCAGCCTGGGAACAAAAAGGAATTTCCCCCTCTATCTAGTCTTGCACAATTACAGGAATCTTGGGAAGGATTGTGTATTCCTTTGTAATATTCAGCATTAGTCCATCTGGTTTGGTTCAACCGTGCTATCAGTCTTTTCAGATATAGCCAGGTTTACAAAAAAGCAGACGGGATTTTAACATGTTAGGGGGGAGGGATAGCTCAGTGGTTTGAGCACTGGCCTGCTAAACCCAGGGTTATGAGTTCAATCCTTGAGGGGGCCACTTAGGGATCTGGGGCAAAAATCAGTACTTAGTCCTGCTAGTGAAGGCAGGGGGCTGAACTCAATGACCTTTCAAGGTCCCTTCCAGTTCTAGGAGATTGGATGTCTCCATTAATTATAATTATAGGCGCTCTCTGGGCTTGGAGACGAAAGCAGAGCAGGGCGCACCCAGATGTGACTCTGGGGCATACACCGCCTGGATTCAGCCAAAAGCATCATCACAAAGCAAAGATTCCAGAAGGGGACTTCTTCATCGTGTGGTGACTTCTAGGTAGCGTGCTGGGCGTCTTCAAGAGTGTGTGTTCGGAACTGAAGATGCTCAGATTCCATGAGCATGGTATAAATTATATCCCTCTTTCCTCCCTCTCCTTTTGTCTGTCCCGTCTACTTAGATTGCATGTTCTTCCGGGCAGGGACTGTGTACTTCTGTGTTTGTACAGTACCTAGCACAATGGGATCCCAGACTTGTTTGGTCCCTGGGTATCCCTAGGCTCTATGACCCAGATCCTCAAATGTATTTAAGCTCCTAACTTCCATGGAAGCCTAAGTACCTTTGAGGATCTGGGGCTAGGTCACAGGCTGGCTGGCCCTTTAAGGGGAGTTGGGCTCAGCCTTACCGGTGACATAGCCGTTAACCTCCAGCTGGTCTGGACTCAGTTGCAACTGAGTCATCTCAGCTGTAGACAAGGAAGAGCCAGGACTTAAATTCAGCCAGAGCTGTCCAAAGCGGAGCTCTGGTAAATATTTTCAAATCCGCCCCTAGCCCTGGCGCGCCCCATGGGGGCCTGGGAAATACTCTGAGAAATTAAGCCCTGGGGAGAACTAAAGCGAGAGGGGAGAGAACGCAGTGAAAAGCATTCCTGTGCTCTGGGAAAGCCCTGGTGAAGGCAGGCTGAAGAGAGTCCCAGGCATGGAGTTAGTCACTTGTGGTGGGCCCTGGAAAAGGGGCAAGACCCAGTGGGGCTGCCCTGTGGTTTGGTGTTTGTGGGAGTAATGGGGAGCCAGGGAGAGGCCTGGGGACCAGAGGAGAGGATGTAGTAACCACAGGCTACTGGGAACCAGCACGAGGGGCTGGGGGGTAGCAAGTGGCCCAGGGAAGCAGCAGCATGTCTGAAGAAGCAAGCAGCTGCTGAAAATAGGGTACCTGGGCTGGCACCCAGAGCAGAGGTGGGGATCTGCTACCAGCACCACAGAAGGGGGCGTAAAAGCCCCAAACACAAGCCCAGAGAGGAGCTGAGAACTGAGCCCCGAGGACGGGTTGAGGAGGAGGCAGGAGAATCTCTTGTTGGGATGTTTGGAGTCTTACTTGGGCTTGTTACCCCAGAAGGGGTCTGGACTCAGCTGGAGGGCTGAGTTGTGGAAGAAAACAGGCCAATACAAGGCCAGAGAGTTGACCAACTGGGGGTGCTAGTGGTGAAGACCCCTGCAATGCCACGACCTGACTCTAGGGGGTGCTACAGCAGTGAGTGGCACTGCTTGCATGCTACCACAACAAACATGATTAATAATAATCAGACAGCTGGATCGAAAGTCACCAACTTCTATTATTTGTATTGCTGACCGCCAACAACTTTCAAGACGACTGATTACCTGTGGGAAAGCCCTACCAAATAAGGGTAGGACCCTGCCCCCATCAGGTGGACTGTGGCGCTTTGAGGAATTCAGGGAGACTTTTATGTCTAGCACAAATCCAGTGCAAACACCTGTAAACTCAGTGAAAAGCGCAACCAGATTAGAACCTCCAGGGAAAGGAAACCTGTGAAAGGTGTAGAGTGCCATCTCATGGCCAGACTTGGGAATGCGCTCAGAGAACCGAGAGTTTTCGTCCTGTGGGTGGGAGCCCTCTTCACTGTGTGAGGTCCTACGCCACGAGGGAGCTACCTAAGAAACCTGTCAATCAGTTATACCACAGAGAATTGGAACTACTGGAATGATGGCCACGTTTCGCCTTTTATTCCTGGTTGGTTTTGGAGGGCGTTTCTTGCAGCATTCTGGCGACATGTCCAAAAAGCATAAGACGCTCTCTGCGGACAATGGCCCAGTAGTCCGCAGAGCGGCGTGACTAAACATCTGCCTTACAGAGGAAGCCATTTCACTTTGCGCCCAATATACGGCACTGGCATTTTGTGTGGAAAGCCTCCAGCTTTGCCCAGTCTGAGTGTCCCAGTGTCCATGTTTCAGAGCAGCACGGAGAGGATACAGCTCGACGAGATCCTGAACTTGGTGGTCATGCCAGGTTGATTCCATGTCTGT
The DNA here is from genome assembly GCF_011386835.1 of Chrysemys picta bellii. Taxonomy (NCBI): domain Eukaryota; kingdom Metazoa; phylum Chordata; order Testudines; family Emydidae; genus Chrysemys; species Chrysemys picta. The sequence continues at coordinate 84,692,448 of NC_088800.1, forward strand.
TGTTAACGAGCCCTGGCAGATACTGTGATGCCAATCCGGTGAAGAACCTCTGTGTGAGTTGGAGGAACTGGTGAGTATAGAACCCAGATAGGAAAACTGGAGACTACTTCGACAGTCATTATTCAGACGATGGCGTCGCAGGACCTAGGACCTGATCCTAGGTTTTGCAGCCAGATGAATGGGTCAAAAAAACGGAGGTGGGCGTCTGGGGGTGATGCCTTTAACATGGTTATCTAGTCTAGTTTGTCTGTTTATAGCCAGCAGAGTGGATGGATGATTCCTGCCTTAATGGGTGTCAGACCTTCATTACCCTGCCTGGGTTTGGTTCTCCATTGCCTTACACCAGCGGGGTGCACAGGAATAAACATTTGGCAGCTTTTGGAGGGGCACTTTCGGCTGGAGGAGCTGAGGCTGGAGGAGCTCGCTCTCCCTGCCCCAGAGTTCTGTGCACCCACTGATTTGGGGGAGGGGCTGTGGCCCACCTTGCCCTCCCTTGCGCATGCTCCTGCCTTGTGCAGCCCTTTACCCTGGTGCAAAGTGGGAAGCAAATCTCATTCTGAGCAGGTAGCAATTCATCCCCTCTTTGCCCCGGTGTAAACGACTGTACATAGCGCAGGGCAGCGGCGGGTCAGGGCCCCTGTCTATTTTGCACCCACCATTAGACCATCAAGGTGAATGTGAAGAGATGAGATTTGCCTGTCTATCCACATAATACACCTAAAGGCTTCCAACAGCATCCATCAGCAGCGTCGTATCTAAGCATCATGTCCCAGATCCTTAAAGGTACTTGGGTACCCAACTCCCATTGATTTCAATCTGAGTTAGGTGCCTAAATACCTCTGGGGATCTGGGCCCATGTCCTGAACATGGCAAGCCCAGACATCCCCCTGATCTTTGGAGACTTGGATGTGCTTGTTGCTCCTTGGTCTTTTGGCTCAGCTGCTGGCACTAAGGCAGGCAGGAATTTCACGTGTTTCTGAGGCTGCAGGTGACAGACATCACAGCTTGTGGGAGGGCCAGTTAGGGCCGATTAGAACCTGCCCTGGTATTTATATGCTTTCTCCTGGCAAGGTGGAGCATTCACTTCATTGTGTGTCTGATCTGGGAGGTTTCCTGTTTGATGCAGCTGGGTGTATCCCGAAGCTAAACAATGCCAGATTGTTTGTTTTCCTTGTACCTGTCACTTGCCAATTGCCCTCCCTTTGGACTCGAGATGGTTGTCAAACATGGATTGGAGCTCTGAGTCTGAACCGGTTTCAGAACTTCGAGATGGTTCCAGGGCCGAGCTGGGTTCTGAGGTGTGGGTGGGTGCATTCACGTGCAGGGTTTTTGCTCTGCCTGTTTTAGAGACATGAAGTTTGGATCTGGGATTGTGATCTGAGCCCATCCCTGACACGGCTGCTCCGTGGCGAGGTTTGATCCTGTACCCGTGTAGCCTATCTTGCGGGTGTCAGCTGCAGGGGGATGGAACGCGACTGAGGTTAGCGAGGGTTTCCTGGAAGGGGTGGCGGGAGTTTATTAAGGTTCACCCGGTTATCTGATCCATTCTCCAGCAGATACGCTTTCTGTTTGTTCCGCTCCAAAGGCCACATAAAGCCCCATAAGTGCTCAGGGCTGAGCCAGGAAGCCGGCCCACCCTGATCCCAGGCTGAACCTGGGGCGGAGCAGTTTCCTTTTCCCAGTCTCCCTGCCCCCTCGCAACGGAGAGCAACCTCCACCCACAGGGCAGCCTGAGCCTGGTGCTCAGAGCACTGGAGACCCTTTGCGTCAGTGGTGGGCAGGGCCCCGGGATAAGAATCAAAAGCTTTGAGAGGAACCTGCCCGAGTTCCCGAAGGGGCCCCGTGTCTACACGCAAACAATGTCTGCAGGGCCCTTAAAGTACAGTTGGAGGAAGAAAACTCCCCAAGGAATTTCCTCTTCTCTGACTCTGCCCAAGCATTGCCCAGACCAATTCCTTACCCAACAGCGTGTTGCATCTTGCCCGTGTGGGCCTGGGTGTCTCACTGGGATGCTGGCCCTTTTCCCTGCAGCCCAGGGTGGCAGTGGTCTGCAGGCATTTTGGGTGCAATGCCTTGGTGAGTCCCAGTGACAATGTGACCCGCACAGAACTCCCTCTAACTGTTACACTAATCGGGCTCCCTCTCAGCAACCGCCAACCATGGAGCTTGAATCTTCCTCTCACCCTGAGTGACGGCTCTGGTAATGTAACACTAGGGCAGGGCTGAGGAACATTGGCAGGCGTCAGTGGGTGCTGGCAGAACCGCTGTGCTGTGTTGCTCTGAGGCTAACCAGCCCCAGGGCTGACAATGCCCTCGCACTAAATTCACTTAGGGCAATTAAGACACAATTAAGATATCAGGTAGGAGACGCAGAAACCACTAGGAGAACTATCTCCGCAGTTCCACTTTGCCCATTTCCAAATTGGCCAGGCCGCTGATAAGATAACAGCAGTTTAGACTCAGAGCAGTGCTGTGCAAACAGGCAAATTAAGCCCTACAGGATACATTCCACTAGCGGAAGTTAAACTGTGCATTTAATCAGAATGCTGCAAAAGCCTCTTGTCTGACAGGCCTTGGGGAGGAGGCTGAGTGACTGTCCCTGGGGAGGCGGAGAGGGATGAAAGGGTCTTTTCTGTTGATCCAGTGCCTTGACTGACTGGCTGACACTGTCACCTCTATGACAGCTCAGTGTTGCTGGGGGGTTGCCATTATAGAACTGTACATTTAATTAATTGCTAGACCACCTAGCGCTCTGTCTGAGCATCTCTGTCTGAGCATCTCTGTCGTGCTTTAAATCTAAAGAAATGTAACACAAGGGCAAGATTCTCAAAAAGTGCTCGGCTCCCCCTGAGAGCAATGGGGAATTCCCAAAGGGGGGGGGGGGGAAATTCCCAACCTCCCCCTGAGAGCAATGGGGAATTCCCAAAAGGGGGGGGGAAATTCCCAACCTCCCCCTGAGAGCAATGGGGAATTCCCAAAGGGGGGGGGGAATTCCCAACCTCCCCCTGAGAGCAATGGGAGCTTCTGGTGCAACTTGGGAAATCTGGCTGCCTACTTGGGTGCCTGAATGGGAACTGAGCAGGGAGCTGCTTTGAAACTCTGGTGCTCTCATGTTTCCCCAGGCTCTTATGAGGGCTGAGAGCTCTGGAGTGACGTCTGGGGGGGTGATAGGAATGATGGGGCGTGGGCTGGCTATTTTAATATAAAAAGAAGAACAGGAGTACTTGTGGCACCTTAGAGACTAACAAATTTATTAGAGCATAAGCTTTCGTGGACTACAGCCCACTTCTTCGGATGCATATAGAATGGAACATATAATGAGGAGATATATATACACACATACAGAGAGCATAAACAGGTGGGAGTTGTCTTACCAACTCTGAGAGGCCAATTAATTAAGAGAAAAAAACTTTTGAAGTGATAATAAAGCTAGCCGAGTACAGACAGTGTGATAAGAAGTGTGAGAGTACTTACAAGGGGAGATAGAGTCAATGTTTGTAATGGCTCAGCCATTCCCAGTCCTTATTCAAACCGGAGTTGATTGTGTCTAGTTTGCATATCAATTCTAGCTCTGCAGTCTCTCTTTGGAGTCTGTTTTTGAAGTTTTTCTGTTGTAATATAACCACCCGCAGGTCTGTCACTGAATGGCCAGACAGATTAAAGTGTTCTCCCACTGGTTTTTGAGTATTTTGATTCCTGATGTCAGATTTGTGTCCATTAATTCTTTTGCGTAGAGACTGTCCGGTTTGGCCAATGTACATGGCAGAGGGGCATTGCTGGCACATGATGGCATATATCACATTGGTAGATGTGCAGGTGAACGAGCCCCTGATGGTATGGCTGATGTGATTAGGTCCTATGATGATGTCACTTGAATAGATATGTGGACAGAGTTGGCATCGGGGTTTGTTACAAGGTGGGTGAGGTAATCCCTCTTCTTGGCCCACCTTCTGGTGGTGGACGTGCTTTCAAGGCTCAGAGCCCTTCTTCAGGTCTCTATTTTAATCATATGTTTAAATATTGCCTCCTCCCTCCCCCCAAATAACAGGAACCCAATCTCCATCTTTGCTGTAGTTGGCGGCGATGACTAGAGAAGCTGCTGAGAACCTGCAGCCTTGCATTAAATAAATCTCTACAAACTCTCCTGGACAATAGTGTGCTCCTCTCACTTGGGGAAGGCGACTCGCTCGGGCGCTGCTAGATTGGATTTCAGAATTGAATCGGCAGCCTATTGTCTCAATTCTGTTTTTAACGGCCAATAGAAGGTGCCTCTGACTGCTCTAGCCTGGCAGAAAACTGCCTCTTGCCCTTTTGGGAGCTTGCTCCATTGCCATTGTGCTGCCCTTCTGCCGGCTGAAGAATTCTGCGGTGCTCTAGCAGAGGCTTTGACGCAGTGGTTTAGAAAAGCACTCGTTGGAGATGGCAGCACTGAGATGGTTTTCCATTGGAGCAGAATATTTTCTACAAGAACAGACCCTCTGATCTTTATTTTGCCAGTTGTTTCACAAAAGAAAATGTACTCCGGTCCATGCCCCTGCTCAACTACTGTAAAAGATGTTCAGAGGCACTCCTGTCTGGTTAAGAATCGTGGGCCTGATTCTGATGACACAAGCACTGTTAGGGCGTGGAATTAGAGCCAGTCAGAAAACTGCTCTGGTAAAAGTTTTTTTGTCAAAAAATGCAATCGTGTTGAAATTGAAATGAGTCACGGGACCGTGTTGATTTTGATGAAACTTGACAGGGGAAAAAGTCCAAGCATTTTGGTTGGAATATCATTTTGATTAGTTTTGTGCTGACTTTACAATGTTTAGGTTAACATTTCAAATATTATTCTATCAATGCAGATAAGGCCCAATAAAATGATAGTCAACATGTTTTGATGGTCTCAAATGGAATTCTTTGGGAATTTGTTTCATGGGAAAGCTTGTTCAAAAAGCCTAAATTTCAAATTCCCCCTTCTCCCCACCCCCATGTTGGAATTTTCAGCAGAATTTCCAGCTCCCAGCCAGTGGAATTATTAAAGCAATAAATGCTGTTTTGGAGAATGTTTCTCCCTTTGTATTGACAGTACACAGGGCTGTTTTTGAATATTGCATTTGCTGCCGTGTTTGAAGCCAGCTCACCTGTCATTCCCACCCCCCTGGCCTTTGTGTTCATGCCATTGTAAACAACCATCTCTGCTTCATGAAGCTGCCGGCTCGGCCCTGTTTTACCAATCCAAGTGAGTTCCTTTGAACCCATCAGCAGTTGGCACTCCAAGGCCCCAGCAGGACATTCTCTGTATCTAGGGCCACGTTGTGTTTTCCACTTAGTCTCATTCACTTTGGTATGAATACTTGTGTAGTGAGGGGATCACAGTCCTCTCTTCACTTCCCTAGCAATTGTCACATCAGTCTGTCCTCTACCCTCCCAGTTCATATTCTGCCTATTTGGGATGGAGCCCAGTGCTCCAGACTAACACTGCTACCCCTCTGATACAGTGCTCTTTGGGGACTTGAACTGGGTATTGTCCGTTGGTGAAAGTCCTAAACTTACCCGGATGGGGAAGCTCTACAGAACTGTTCAGCAAAATGAGAACTAGGATCTCTACAGACTATTTGAACAGTGTCTGGGCATACTACTCTCTCTACATCAATCCTATAGGTTGGGTTAAATAGGCTGCAGAAAGGATAGCCTCCTCTATAGAGTCTGAGTTGATTCTGTAGAACCCTGTTGGTTTTCATCTCCATTCAGTTCTATAGGACCTTCCCAGAGGTGAAGGCAGAAGGCGGAAAGCTTTACAGAACTTGTGTCATGGTTTGGATGAAACTGAAGGGCTGTGAAAACTATCGGTGGCGTTCTGCTCTCTGGCACACCAGTGGAAGCCCATTCAAGGCCGCAAGGTTCCATCTTCTGTTACGTCTTCCATCTGTTTCTTTTCCTTGCCAGAGCGGAAGCTGCTGTGGTGAAATCCACAGGCAAGCGAGAGCCCGAACCTGCTCAGGAGGATCTGGCCCAGGGAGCGCACTTGTGGGCAAGCAAGGGAGACTTATTCAAAGCCAGCTTTGCTTTGCACTCCCCTGCTCCTGGGTTGGCTGTGCTGGGGGGATCCACCAAGGGTGGCTATGGCAACACAAGAGCTGCCTTGCTTTGGCAGGGCAGAATCTGGCCTGTGATGTTTGTGGAGAGGATTTAACCCCATTCACCAACGTACAACGGCATCTCCGCTCCCAGTGGCTGCTTTCTGATGTCCCCAGTTCGCTATGTTCTGAATTCACTCCAACAAGCACCTGCCAGCTACGGGTTTCACAGGCAAAGAGAAAATCCAGGCCAAAGAGGATGAGACCGCAAAGGATCCAAGATAACCAGGATCAGCCCAGCTCATCTGTTGCTTCCACCTTAAACCCCTCCTGAGCCTCTTGTATGTATTTCTGCCATTTCTTTATTCAGAACCAATTCGTTCCCTGGGCTCCGTGCGGTTCCTGCCTGCTGGACTGGGGGCAGGGTCTCTGGTCTGTTTCTTTTCCTTACAAGAGAGGAAACCGCTGTTGTGAAGATCAGCATGAATGAATGTCGACTTTCTCGTTGGGTGACAGCCGGCCCGTCTCCTGCACTCCCCTCTTGACTGGGTGTGGTGTTGTTTTTCATTGTTGCCCTGGGGATTAATTCTCTCAGCACTGGCTACCCAGTTTCTGATGTGGGGGCCCAATTTCTGCTCTCAGCGACACCAATTTAGGCCCCAATTCAGCAAACTGTGTGCTGAACTTTAAGCCCCTGCTGAAATGGATCCAAATTCTGCTCTCGCTTGTACTGTGTGTCTGACTTGCCAGGATCAAAGTGTAATAATAATTTCTAGCCTCCAGGGCAGACATGGAACCCAGGGGTCCTGGCTCTAACCACTCGATACCGATACTCCCTTAGGAGCTCACTTAGTAGCTTTCTTTGTCTCTCTTCCTTCTATTTGGCTTGGGCATCTCTGCAGGGCCGGCTCCAGGCACCAGCTTCTCAAGCAGGTGCTTGGGGCGGCCCCTCCAGAGAGGGGCGGCAGGTCCAGGTATTCGGCGGCAATTCGGCAGATGGTCCCTCACTCTGCCTGGGAGCGAAGGACCTCCTGCCGAATTGTCACCGCAGATCGCGATCGCAGCTTTTTTTTTTTTTTTTTTTGGCTGCTTTGGGCGGCCAAAACCCTGGAGCCAGCCCTGCATCTCTGGTGTTGAATGTTCTCTCCTTTTTCTTCTCTCCCCCATTCTAGACCAGTTCCTAAGTTCGGCAAACCACCCCTGAAATCAGTGGGAGTTTTGCCTAAGAACTGAGTGGAAATGAAGGGTTCAGTGTTGCATCCCTTATTCACCCTGAGTAGCAATGATGCAAGAAGTCCTATTAAGCTGAATGGGATGACAGGGTGAGTATGTGTCCCCGCACTTTGAGAGGCAGTATGAGCCACACTGAATGGGGACACAGGAGCCCTGTTCCTGGCTTGGCTGTTGGGAGACCTGGTGCGAGTCACTGCACCTTCATGCCTCCATTTCCCCATCTGTAAAATGGGGACAATGGTACAGGCCTCTTTTGTAACGTGCTTTGAGATCTATGGCTGAAGCGCTGTTCAGGGTTTGGTCCCACACCAGATTTTGGGCCCAGCAGATGGCAGTGTGTAGTAACTTTCCCTGCTAGATACACACAATATGCAGCCCAGCAAGACACAAACCCTTTGGCCCAAGGACAGCAGAAGACAACGGGGGTGAAAACATGACCTGCTTTTATTCTAAAAATCACCCTGACGGCTGGGAATCGAGCTGCTGGAGAGGGTCTGAGCAGCAGGCCCAGGGCTAAGCAGGGATAAACGCGCTCTGGAGTTTAGGGCCTTTTTCCAGGTCTGGGCCTTTTTGTGTGACCAGCAATAACAAACAAATGATTGCAGCATTAGGCCAGCTTCAGTCCTCCCTCAAACTCCAGCCTCTAGAATCACCAACCCTTATAAAAGGGAGAGCACTGCTACCTCCCAGGCTCCCCGCCTGACTTCTAGACAGACACTTTCCCAAAGCACACAGCCCCATCCGCCGAGATGAAGAAGCCGGACCTAGCTATGCTTTAACTGCACCTGCCTCAGATCAGAACCGTCCTGGGGGGCTCTAGCGGGACTTCACCACAAGTGCCCCACAAGGCTGTCTGGCCCCAAATCCTCCTGCGCCAGAGACCAATGGCCCATGGCTGGTGCTGGGGGTCCCTCTCGTGGGCACCCTTCCCTGGCAGCTCAGTGTGCTGGAGGTTTATGCAGACTTCAACACACATGAAGCCACAGCTGGTACCTCAGTCCATGTCACGGAGGGTCATACTGGATAGAGATGACTCAGCTGGCAAGCAATCAAGTCCAAAATACACCTCTACCCCGATATAACGCGGCCTGATATAACATGAATTCAGATATAACGCGGTAAAGCAGCGCTCCAGGGGGGCGGGGCTCCGCACTCTGGCGGATCAAAGCAAGTTCGATATAACGCGGTTTCACCTATAACGTGGTAAGATTTTTTTTTTTTTGGCTCCCGAAGACAGCGTTCTATCGGGGTAGAGGTGTACTTCTCTCAATGGCACCCAGCCATCTTGTTGACTTTAGTGTGACTGAGAGGAGAACTTGCTGCCTTGGCACTGACAGAGGAGTACAATGAATAAGAGAATTCAGATATTCAGGGAAAACAAAAGTTGGGTACACCCCAAACTCCCAGTGACCTCAGTGGTTAGAGTTTGGCCTCCCACCTTCTCTTCCCAACTCTGCCACTGGGACTTAACAGCCTCCCGGAGTTTTGGCTGTAGATGGCACTGATCCTTCCTTCCTCTGAAAGTGCACATGAACCTTTCCTTCTGGAGTGTGTGAGAGGCATGCCGTGGGGTCGTGGCAAGGACTCAGTGAGATGAGCTTGTCCTCTTTGGGCTCCTTGGAGTACAAAATGGATGGGCTAGGAGAGCCATTCCTGCAGTCACTTGGGCCCGGATCCTGAAAGACATTTAGCTCCTAACTTCCATTGAAATCCACGGGAACCAGCTGCCTGAGCACCTCTTGAGGACTTTGGAATATTTTGGCCTCCTTGCCAGGATGCTAGAACAGGGAGGATGCTGATTCCAGGGGAGCTAATGGGATTCTGCACAACAAGTGAAAGGAATATCCACGTTTCCGATCATTCACCTGGGAGTGTGATTTCTCTCAGTGGATCCCTGGGTCTGGGCTCGGTGGGTGGGGTGGAGGACAGAAGGAGTAGGTTGGCTGTTTGCTCTGGTGACTGTTGAGAGAAGAAAAATGGGACTGGAAGCTGGGGAAGTGAAATGCTGCACAGGGCTCACTTCCACTTGTGCCTTTAAAAAAGATAATGCCCCAATACACTGACAGTTGATAGGAATCATTCTCCACTTGCCTGTAAATTTATGGAGCACATCTCGCTAGGGTGAGGCTGTAAAATTGGGCCTGGATGCGGCAACATCCACCAACCGATGCCCAAACCCTGAAGCTGTCCAAATGGTCAACCCATTGGGTCTCACAGGGTCTGATTTTCACATGTGTGTAAAAAATCAGTGGTGTATTCATGTGCTCACTTACCGTGACTGTACCCGGACAATAGGGAGCTTGCACAGACACATACCCAGGCTGTGTGCACAACCATGGCAACTGTATGTGCAAATTAGGTACAGAAACATGTTTACGTTTGCACACCTGTCCTTTAGAACACAAAGCCTGCTAAGTTTGCATCTTGTGTGTTCCACAGTTGAGACACCAAACAAAATTCTCTGGGTCGGTAGGGAGCCACTCGGTAGACTAAGAACTTGCAATCCAGTGGCTGGTGTGGGGAGATTATCATGCAGCCAGGCTGACAGGGCTGGGCCCTTTTAGGAATTCCCCCTGGCTGAGTTGTGCTGGAACTGTTGCAGCTGTAGGAGCTACAGGTTGGAACAGGAGACTGGGAATCAGGTTACTAGCCTCCGTGTCTGGCTGACATTTACCTGTGAAATGAGGTAAGAATCGCTACCTCCCTCCCAGGGATGCTACGGGCTTAATTCATTAACTTTGCAAAGTGTCTTGTAATGCTTGGGAGTCGCAAAGTAATTCTCCCTGAGGCTGTTTCTTGCATTCGCTCACCATGAGCTGAGAGATTCGGCGCCTGTACTTCCCTCCCTGACTTTGATTGTATTCGTTAGTCCCATATAATTCCCAGGGTAGGCAGTCAGGTTGGTTGTAATCAATACGCCCTAACGTTTCTGGAATCTACAGAACAACGAGCAAACCCACGAGGAGTCTGGCATTGGCTCAGGGAGGAAATCGGGTCAAACAAAACTTCGCATAATCTCCAAGTTAGGGGGGGAAAAACTGAGGCATGAACTTAACTGGCCGCCAGTAAGAAGCCTGTCTCGACTGTCTCTGGAAATTTCCATATCCAGGTGCCCCTCCCATCTGTGTTTGCAAGTAGAATTATATGGAAAAAATTGTTGGAGGCAGTGAGACTAAAAATTGCCTGCCGGGTAAGTTTCTTTTCACACCCCAGGTATGCAAATAGTGTTTGTCCTAGCTCAGCGGAGCGTTTCCACTCCAAAGATGTACCTGAAGGTTAAGTGAGCGAGTGCATGGTGGATTACAAATACTAGAGCAAGTGCTCCCTGTATAACTGAAGGACAAGGGAAGGGATCCTCTCCCCAGGCCTGCAAGGAGTGCTGCGTTTGTCTTGGCTGCAGTTTCTTTGCATTGAGATCTTTCCATCCTAACCTCCAGAGCAGGTCTCCGGATGCAGCAGGGATGAATGCAATAACTGTATCCAGGGTGAAGGTACCAGGAATCCAGAGCGGTGACTCTGCTGAACAACCCCCCTGGATGGTGTGCCAGGGCAATGGTGGTTGTGGGGTGAGGACAGGGGATGGGGCTCTGCAATGTAACCGAATCCTGGGCCAGTCACTTCTCTGTGATGCCTGAACCCCACTCCCAAAGCTCTGACCATAAGACCCCATTGTCAGTCGGTTGTCCAATCATGCAGCAATCAATCCTCTCTTGAACAGTTCCATTTACCTCAGTGGTGGGATTGTGATGTTCTCAGATGAAAGACTGAGTCCAGCTAACTTACTTACCTTTTTACGTCCTCTGGGAGCTGAAACCAGGTCCCGGGAGCTGAGCGGCCAGTGGAAGCCACGGAAGATCCCCACCGCAGCTCAGCGTCTCACCAAGCCCTCTCTGAGCTTTGGTTTCATGTCAGCTATTTTGACCAGTGTGGTTTTTTTGGGTAGCACTGTGGGAAGAAGGGGCTTAAGTAAATGAAAGAGAAGCTGAGACAAAGAGGGTGAGGTCAGGAGCCTGGAAGACAAATGAGGAATGAATTCTATTGTATTGCATGGACGGATGCCATTTCTCAGTTAGGTTTAGATGACTTCTCACCATGGCCTGAGTCACACAATCCCCCCTCATGTGCCACCGTGTACAGCCTGGCAGTGACATCTCTGAGGGCAAGTGGCAGGCTCCTTTTGCTCGACATCAGGCTGTCTATTAGCATGCTGCTAGATGACGAGGGGAGTGATGACACTATGTGCTGTGGCAGGTCAGATTGCGTGGGGCATGGGGCCCCTGCATGGAGCAGGGGGGGCTAGGCTGGTAAAGCAGGTGCACAGCTGTCTAAAAGGGCACAGCAATACTACACAACAGCAAACAAAGAGGAATCTTGTGCCTATTGGGAGCTGCAGCCGGAGTGTGAGAAGGGTATTCTCCATCCTGGCATTTCAGCCAGGCCTCCACGTCTTGCAAAAATTACCATGGCACCACATGGTGTGGACCCTACATTCATATCTCCTCTAAAGACAACACAGCACAAACTCCCCCCCCCCCCCATGCTGGAGCACTGGTTAGATACAAACCCTAAGGGAAGCGCATCATCATTTTCCCCAGCAAAGAGCTGAGAGAAGGCATGTCCAGGGGTGGGGGTTCGGGTCTAATATTTAGGAAACTGGGGTTCTAGTCCCAGCTTGGCCTCTAACCCTTGGTGGAGCTTGGGATTAGTCACTTCACTTTTTGGTACCTCTTTTCCCCCCCATCCTTTGACTGTCCTGTATTTAGATTACAAACTTTACCGGGGGGGCACCACTTCTGTGTTTGTACAGCACCTAACACAATAAGGCCCAAACCATGATGCCACGGTAATAAAAGGATTGAGCAGGTTCACATCTGCTTAGCTTATAAAACAGGAGGTGCTCACAGCCTTAGGCAGCCTGTCTAAATCCATGCTGCACTTTAAAAATATATAAAGCATATGCCTAACCCTTCTTCTACAGGTTATTCTACCTCTATAAATCTACCCCGGAACAGGCTTACAACTTAATATTGCCTCCCATCCAGCTCGAGAAGAAAAGACTGTGCAGGTTATGAGCTCTCTTCTCATTGTACAGGTTCCTCCTGCTGCAGAAATAAATCAATGGCCTTTCTCCAGGCGCTGAAACCTCCTCAGGCTTTTGCCTTCTTGAAGTTGTCTTAATCACGTCAGCCACAGCCTGAGTTCGGGTAAAATGAGAAACCTGATTAAACATTGCTCCCAGGCTCCTCCCAAAACGGACACCTGAGCTGAGTGGGGTTAAAGGGTTTAATACTCTTAGAGAACAGCAGCAAGAGAATCACCCGTGTTACTCTGTACAAGGGTGTTCAAGAACGTGAAGCAGTGACCCTCCTTAGAACCCGAGTACAGCATGTACGGGTTCCTCTAGGCTGGCCCACTGCCCTAGAGGTGTACCATCCGGGCCCGGGACACCCACAAGTGCCAGGGGTACCCAACACCTCTTGATGTTTCCATCAGACATCAACCGTGACTCCCGAGCATTGTACATCACCACCTGAAAACAGGACAGGAAAACATGGGACTACCTGGGAAACTTAAAATGGACAAACGTTGGCCAGAGCAAAATTTACAACGGAGGGCAAGGAATAAACAGGCAGCTCACAGCCCCAGGAAAGAGGCGGCAACAGAGGAGCTGAGCCCGTGTACGAGCATGAGTATGAGCAATTGAGCAAAGTGCCATGTGCACGGGGAAGACCAGCCCCCTGTCCTCGGGAATCCTCGTTCACCCACTGCTGAGATGGAGTTTGGTGTGTAACAAGGGTGAGTTATGTTGACAACACAGGGGGGTAGGTGATGCCCAGCTTTGGGATTGGGAAGGAATTGAATTGAGGGACATATTGGCACTTTGGACCTTTTGATTTCTGTGAACATCCGCCCTTCCTGCCTTTGTCTGTATTTCCTACCCCCACGCAGAAAAACAATGCTGCTTAGCATTTATAGCATACTCCTCATCCATAGATAGTAAACCTTAGCTGCTTCCTCTGCTTTGCACTCTATTGAAAGAGGAGGACACGCAGAGATTCAGTCATTTGCCCAAGATCAGAGCAAATCTAGGGAGAGCTAGATCTTAGGCCTCGTGATTCCCATTGGAGCTCTTTGGGAGAAGATGGACACAAGGCGGTCGTGCATGAACTTTTATTTCTACCAGTGTAAGTAGAAAAAGAAGGCAAAGGACAGTGAATGGATTATCAACTTTTTTCAGGCCACCTTCTGTTTTCAGAGACCATCCTTAACTACGCTCAAATACATATTCCTACTCTACCTTTTTTAGAAAACAAGTAAGCCACTGATTTTTGCTGGTCCCCGGAGCAGTGGTTTAAGGTGGGCTATGCTGTATATTCTGTAGGAAGCCCTGACCATTATATACTAGGAAGCCTGTCCAGCAATTGGAATTTCTTCAAGTGTCAGGCTTTTTATCCTGGGTGTACATTGCATTAATTATGCAATAGTCTAAAACCCAATGCAAACAGAGTTTAGCACACGGGTAAAAGTCTATGTAAGTGCTTAATGAATTGTAATAAATGAATTCTAAATAAACCGATTTGCTTTGAAGCAGATGTCAAATAAAAGTAGCTTCAAATTCTGCTAAGCCAAAAAGCATAAATCTACTGTAAACTTCCCCCCTTCCCTCCCCCTCAAACGAGACTTAAATATTTACCCAAATCAAAGAACTTAGAAATTAAAATGCAAAACTCCAGCTGTTCAAGGGCTATTGAGTTCTAATTGTGGCTCTATTATATTCAGTTCACTGAAGGCAGCAATTCCATGTTCAAGTGGGGTTTTTTGGCGTGGAGATGGGGGTGGGGGGAATGTAAAATAGGATTGAAATCTAGCTACTCCCCCTAAGCACATTGCAAGATCTTCCTGAGCCTGAAGGCATTTCTTTCTCTATAGTGTTAAGATGGTCATTGACGCAGGAATGATTTCAGGCTTTTTCCAGCTCCATTATAGAAACATGAACCTTTCCCACCAATCACAGCACAGGATGCCCCAAAACTCAATACACCTGTATTCCAAACAGATGTTACTTGGGGGCTGAAGAAGCCTCCCCTGCAGATTAGAGTTTACCAGGGCAGAAGAAAAGGGGCAATTAGGGAATGGGTGAGCACTTGGGACATTCCTAAATGCAAGAAGGAGGGAGTGATAGGCCCCAATCTAGCAAGGTATTTAAGCAGATGCTTAACTTCAAGCATATGAAGTCAGTGGAACTATGCAGATGCTTATAGTTAGGTACCTGAATAAATAGTTGGCTGAACTGGGCCCTTACCCAAGTCCTCAATTCACAGGAAATTCTTCCTCCCGGTGCTACCTGCACCCAGCCTGTACCAGCAGCAGCCGGTAAAATGAGATCTGCAGGAAGATGCCTCGCAGTATGGGTAATGTCATCTCTGATCTAGAAACACTACAGAAAGGGAGTGGCACAGAAACAGGGGTGGGTCCTCCAAGTGTACTCACAGGCGTATTCCTACGTGTGTGAGCAGGGATGGCTCATGGGAGCACGGTTTGCAGAATAGGGCCCCTATATAGCTGTTAAGGTTACGTACCAGCAGCTGTTTTTCAGAATCTGTGGCTCAGGTATTGGTCGGGTTGTTCGATGACAGCACGTCATCACTCCAGAGAGAGGCTCAGGGAAGTCCTCAGGTAACACAGTCATCCCAAAGTTTCCAGACTCTCTCTGGCCTGCTTTCACATCATTCACCGGCTTTGTGCAAACAGGCAGAGAGAGATTCTTCTGCAGAGCAGCGGCTAACTACAGAGCAGCAAGGTCTGATGACAGCTGGCATATTGCCAGAGGTCTGATGCACTTCACGGGTTAAAATGCTCACCACAAAGACACCGCACATAGAGCGATGAGGGCTGATCACTGAGGTTGGGAACTGAAATCAGCTACACTTGTTTCCTTTCAGGCTGATGGCATCAGGGGGAACCTCACTTTAAGGAAATGATGTGCCTACCATAGACTTGATCAGAACAATATTCATTGCCACATTATTTCCTCTGACAGTTCCAGCAAGATCTTAGGTTAGATATGCGATCTGGACTGGCAGGCTTGATATAGAATAATAATGTAATCTATTCCTAGATCGCCACTTGCATAGATGTGAGGAATCTCTTTATCTATCTTTCTACTGCAAGGCCCCTCATCACTGTAGTATCTGTCCCAGTTCCTCAAAGGTGTTTGGGCTGTTACTTGCACTGAAATCAATGGAAGTTAGGAGCCTAAATACCTTTGAGGAACTGGGTCGGAATGCCTATGGAGAAATCTGCCCTATCCAATGATAGACAAATAAATAGGCCCTGGGAAAGAGATGCTCATAGTATATGACCAGAAGGAAACTTCAGCTGCACCTGCTTTCAAGCCATGGGCTTGTTCAGCACCATCTCATGAAACAGAACCATGCCAGCCTCCCAGCCCCGCAGGAACCTTTAAGTAAGCTACAGCCCCTTAGGGTGACCAAATGTCCTGATTTTATAGGGACAGTCCTGATATTTGGGGCTGTTTCTTATAAGGCTCCTATTACCCCCACCCCCATCCCGATTTTTTACACTTGCTATCTGGCCAGCCTACAGCCCCTGGGCCCTTTCCAGGTGTGAGGTTGAGTGCAGAGACCAGCCATTGGGGGATAAGGTGCTGTTGCATCTCATGGGGGTCAAACACCAGCCTTTGCTTGGAATGGGCTGGGGAGCTCTCTCCCGGCAAAGACCAGGCAGAGTCCCATGTTGGCTGTTTTTAAGGCCTGATCCAACAACTCCCACTAAAGTCCAATGGGAAATCACCCTACAAATCCATTATTTTAGTTACTTATTCACCACCAGTTTTGGGACTCATGTTCTCTGGCCTCGGCTACCCCTATCCTCCCATTCTTTGTACAGCTAGATCACTGGACCGTTCTTGCCCTTATGTCTGATTTCCTCCCTGGGGTCTGCAATCACATTGAAACCAGCTGGCTTCCCTCTTGAATGGAAAACCTGTCGTATGAAAGGAGACTCGAGGAGCTCGGGTTGTTTAGCCTGACCAAACAAAGGCTGAGGGGGGGATATGATTGCTCTCTTTAAATATATCAGAGGGATAAATACCAGGGAGGGAGAGGAATTATTCCAGCTCAGTACTAATGTGGACACGAGAACGAACGGATATAAACTGGCCGTGGGGAAGTTTAGGCTTGAAATTAGACGAAGGTTTCTGACCGTCAGAGGGGTGAAATATTGGAACAGCCTTCCGAGGGAAACGGTGGGGGCGAAGGACCTGTCTGGTTTTAAGATTAAGCTAGATAAGTTTATGGAGGGAATGGTCTAATGGGATAACATGATTTTAGTCAAAGGAACAGCGTGCCATCGCTGGTAAATAGTATAATGGCTAATGAGGGTCTGGCTGGAGACTCTTGCCTACATGCTCGGGGTTCTACTGATCGCCATATTTGGGGTTGGGAAGGAATTTTCCTCCAGGGTAGATTGGCAGAGGCCCTGGAGGTTTTTCGCCTTCCTCCACAGCATGGGGCAGGGATCGCTAGCTGGAGGATTCTCTGCTAATTGAAGTCTCTAAACCACAGGATTTGGGGACTTCAACAGCAGAGTCAAGGGAAAGGGTTGGGATGGCTTTGTGGCCTGCATCATGCGGGAGGTCAGACCAGATGATCATAATGGTCCCTTCTGACCTTAAAGTCTATGAGTCTATGATACGTTTAACTGGTTCTGGGTGGCACGTTGACACCTGGCAAAGGGCTGGAATGAAATACAGACTAGTTTTAATCATGCCCTTCACAAAGTGGTTTTCACCAAGACTCAGTGATTAGCTGGGCCTCTGGCAGGGCCGGCTCCAGGCACCAGCTTGTCAAGCAGGTGCTTGGGGCAGCCGCTCCGGAGAGGGGCGGCACGGTCCAGGTATTCGGCGGCAATTCGGCGGACGGTCCCTCACTCCGCCTGGGAGCGAAGGACCTCCCGCCGAATTGCCGCCGCAGATCGCAATCGCGGCTTTTGTTTTGTTTTGTTTTGGCTGCTTGGGGCGGCCAAAACCCTGGAGCCGGCCCTGGCCCCTGGCATGATCAGCAAAGAACTCACCAGGTTTTGGAATGAGGGTGACCCAGCCAGACCTCCCTGCACCCCTATTTGACATGACCCAGGTGCGCCCCTCCGATGTCCCATGGGACGGGACGGGACTAGCACCAATTTACACAGCGCCCACAAAGAGCATGAGACAGATAGGCCAGCTTTTCCCCTGCCCCGAGGTCTAGGCTGGGTTGCGGTGGCCGGATTATTTTTTTGGTGGGGAGTCTATAGTAATGCCCCCCCACACACACTCCCACCCCAGCCAGCTCTGGAAGGTTCCGGGTTGCATCAGGGGGAGGTGCCCTGGTCACATCTGGCCTCCAAGCTCTTCCCCCGGCTGCAATGTCACTGGGAGCCGTAAGCAGCGGGGAGGAGGCGCTGCAGCCCCAGTAACAGCGGCGGGGGCCGGAGCAGTCAAAGCCGCGGGCAGGAGAACAGCCGCCCGGGTCTGCAGCCGAGTCGGTGCGCCGGAGCCGGAGGGGCCGAGCGGGACACCCGAGGGGCTGGTGCAGGGGACCCCAGAGGCGGGCGGAGGACGCAGCATGGCCCCGCTCGGCGGCGGCAGCAGCAGCCCGGCTCCTGCCTCTGCGCCTCTCCGCGCGTAAGGGGCCCCGTCTCGCCAGGTGCGCCGGAGAGAGGCGCAGGCAGGGAGCGCGCCAGCCGCACAGCCCCGCACCGCCCCGGGGCCGGGGAGCTGCGGCCACTTGTTCATCCCGCCGGGGTCCCTCGGCCCTGCGCCTCCAGCTGCGGCGCTCCGGGCTCGGCGCCCGGGCACCGAGGTTGCCCCCGGGGAGCTCCCGCTGCGCGCGGCTGGAAGGGCCCCAGCCATGGCCAAGGACCCGCTGAAGCCCCGGCTCTGCCACATGATCAAGGGGGAGACCGGCTACGGCTTCCACCTGCACGGCGAGAAGGGCAAGAGCGGCCAGTTCATCCGCAAAGTGGAGCCCGGCTCCCCGGCCGAGGCGGCGGCGCTGCGCGCTGGGGACCGGGTGGTGGAGGTGAACGGGGTGAACGTGGAGAAGGAGACGCACCACCAGGTCTGCAGGGGAACTCCCGCCAGGGGTCTGTCGGTGTGGGGCGGGGGGCCGTGGACAGTCGGTCAGTCTGGGGCGGGGATGGTGGGTGGGTGCGTGGGCAGGGGGTTCCTGTGGACGGTCTGGGTGGGTGGGTGCTGGGGCAGGGGGGTGCCCGTGGATGGTCGGTCTGTCTGTGGGAATTGGGGATGGTCTTTTTGTCCGTGGGTGGGGTGCTGGGGTAAGGAGCTGCCCATGGAAGAGATGGTCTGTCGGTGGGTGCTGGGGTAAGGGGCTGCCCATGGACAGATGGTCTGTCGGTGGGTGCTGGGGCAGGGTCTAACTCATATTGGATCCCTCTGTCTGTCTGACTGGAGAGCTGGAGCGAGAGGTACCGCCAGGTGACAGCTAATCTGGGGCTGAGCAGTCCAGCTGTTTGCTAGTGGGTTTCAGCTGGAGGTTGGGCGTGGGGAAGCCAGAGTGACATGGAAAGTTTTTGTTAATAATCCTTAGCACCTGCTTTTCATCTGCTGTGTCTGTGTCGCCTGCTGGTGGAATGAGGTGCCCTGATGTTGGGTCATTAACTTGTTTCCTGTAATTCCTATGGTTCACATGCCCCCTGCCGCCCCCACTATTTATGTATTAATATTCAGAGAGGTTAAAGTCGGGAAAGTCCTATCAAGTCGCATCTAACCCACCCCCTGCTGGTGCAGGATTGTTCCCTACATTATATTTCCTAATGCTGTGTCCAGTCTCGCAACAAGGCTTTTTATTTAGCTGTAAAACGCAGAGCCCTACACTAGCAGCTTTGAATTGGGTTGCCCAGGTGTTGTTTTTCTTCTGGGGATCTGTCCGTGTCCGGTTTGGTCACTAAAACTGCTTGTGAATTTACGATGAGACTCTGAGTAGCTTTCCCATTCTCCGCTGGATTTCCCAGGCGAGTTTCCAAGTGAAGCTAGCGTGATGGAAAGTGTCTCTCTTTGGGTGATGGTTCCTGTACGACAAGGTGGATAGAGTAATTCACACGGAGATAAGCAGTTTATTGGGGGTAAGATCCCTGTTGGGACGGGGACCAGAACTCTAACCCTGGTGAGTCTTTCCTTGACTCTTCAAATGGAGCACGGAGCCTGCTACATAGGCCTGAAACCTCCTTAGTTTACCCTGCTCCCCCGGCTCCTTGGAAGGTGTCTTCAGGAATGAGCTAAAGTTGGGGGGCGGGGGCGGGCGGAGAAGCTAGGAGGGTGATCCTCCCTCTGAATGTTTGTTTAAAAGCTTCCCTTTGCCAAATGACCAGCAGTAGATAATCAGTAAAATAGGTTCCCACGCAATTCTAGGCTTGCTCTACACAGCAACATTATCTTACCAGGTTGGAGCACCCAGTGTACCCTCGTAAGTTTCAACGAGGACAGCGTGTTATAGCATGGTTGGTCTTGTCTGTATGGACAACATCTAACTGCGCAATAATCATGTTATATCCCTGCCAAGACCAGGTAAGGTAGGAAAGAGCAAAGGATGTTGTGACATGGTCAGGGCATTGCTGTGACATCGTCAGACACTGAGTTGTAGGTGAACAGGTTCCAGCAGAAAGTAGCTTCTGAGGATAGGACATGAAGCAATAGACTTAAATTGCAGCAAGGGCAGTTTAGGTTGGACATTAGGAAAAACTTCCTGTCCGAGTAGCTGAGCACTGGAATAATTTATCCAGGGATGTTGTGGAATCTCCGTCATTGGAGGTTTTTAAGAGGAGGTTAGGCAAGCACCTGTCAGGGATGGTCTTAATACTGCCTCCTGCCATGAGTGCAGGGGACTGCACTAGAAGACCTCTCCAGGTCCCTTCCAGTCCTACGATTCTGTGATTCTGAGCATGGTACTGGGAATCGGGTGACCTGGGTTCTATTTCTGACTCTGCCAGTGACTCACTTTTTGACCATGGGCATGCCACTTCTCCTTGCTGCGCTTCTCTTACTCCCGATGCAGTCAGTAATGCTTACTGACCGGTGTAAAGTGCCTCGGCATCTACTGATGCAAAGACTATGCAGATGCTCACAATAATTACTATTCTCACATAATTTATACTTGCATTCACTCCAATTTACTTTGGAAAAAGAATGGCCAGAAACAAGCAGCTTCTAGCTTGAATTGGAGATCTCTTTGCTTTTCAAGAGCCTGGTGCTTTCGAGTCCCATTTGGGCAGTTCTTTTGTCTGTCTGTCTAGTTTTCAGGGCACTGCAGGGTTGAATATTTTAGTAGCTTAGAGCATATGGCAGGCGCCTCCTGTAATAATTTCTACGGGCAGCCTGGTGATCTGTCGTCTGCATGCTTCATGGAACCAACAGCACTTTGGAAGTAGTGGGTCTCAGTTTTTAGTTGCCGACAGTGAGTCCTAAAGATATGGAATGACTGACTGATTTGCTGAGAGATACAGAGCCATCCCCAGTAGTGGTGCAAGCAGTGGTAACGCCATTAAAGTGCTATGTAACTGACACCCCGCCAGGACATGGCTTTTATTGTTTAGTCGTTAATTAAGCCAATGCTGTGGACCTGAGCACCCTCTGCAGAAGTTAACACTTGCCCCTCCAGTTATATTTGGAATGGAGTCAGGGTACATCTGTCGCTCTGTTCTAATTGCTGGGTGGATGAGGGTGCTCTTATTACATACAGAGCGGTGTTTCACGCCAGAAAATCGTCAAGACTTAGTATACTAAAATCTGATGTGATGGTGAAGGCTGATTCAACATTGCTGAGGCATCAATTTCATGTATGAAATGTGTGGGCTTTTCGGTTGGGTAGGTCAAGTGAAACTAGAGACACTTCATCCTCTCCATGTTTTCTTCTAAGCAAGGCATAATTAACCTCTGGAACTCACTGCTACAGGGTATTACTAACGCAGATAGCTTAGTATGTTCCAAGAACGATTCAACATTTATATGAACCGAGTTAGCATCTGCAGTCACATTAGCTGGGATGACGTTACGCAGGGCTGGGCTGCCAATCCTCGTGCTTCAAAACAATACGCTGGTAATTTTCTGGTGGTCAGGGAAAACTTCCTCCATGACAATGTGCTGAAAAAGTATGTACATTGTGGGAATGTTACACCATATGTGTCGGACATTAGCTTCTGTTGATGACAGGATATTGGACTCGGTGAACGGTTGGTCTGATCCTGCTGGGCTTTTCCTGTTCTCTTAGGGACATCAGCCTTGGAGCTAATAACCGGTTTACGCCTACATCTGAAACAGCCAGGAGCAAAGAGCCTTTTGCAGAGGAGGGGTCCCGTTCCCCTGTTTGTTTATAATTTTGTTGCAAGCTCAGGAAGCCGAAGCTGATGACATTTGATTGTATTTATTTGTTGCTTCATTGTTTTTCTAACTGTAGATTAAAGCAAGCAGAAAGCGCAAACAGAGGAAGTAGATTCAAGGTGCTTTGCTCCTGTCTTCATTGCAGAATTGCAGCCTGCTTCCCAGTGTTTGTGGGACGGGCAACTTAACATGTGCTCGCCCTGCTGTGTTGACTAACACAGGTTGAAGTCCTAGTGTAGACAAGGCAAGTTGTGGTTGTAACACCTGATAATTGGTTAACTCTAGGTGTCCTCTTGCCCCCGCCCCTCTTAACTAACACCGCCCATGCTAATATGGGCAGAGAGAGGAACCTCCTAGATCAGAGGTACTCAATTATTGTTTGTCAAGGTCCAGATTTCTTGGTCAAGATCCAGACGCCAGAGAAACATTTTTCACACCACAATTACAATAACGATAATAATAATAAGTAAATAAATGAACAGATTTTGCGGTCCGTTCCAAAGCGTCCGGCAGTCCAGATTTGGCCCATCATCCGCCTATTGACTCCCCCTCTCCTCGGTGTTTAGATCCCAGGTTGAGGTTGCAGTGGTGTCAGCTGGAATAGCCTCGTTTGAGTTGTAAACTGAGGAATCATTGAAAAAGGGACATACTGGCACGGTGCAATGTCATTTTAACAAAGCCAGTTTCGAGCTGCCCTTCTGCAACGAGGGTTAAGTGTGGGGGAGGTCACCGTGGCAAACATTACCATTGGAGCCCTGGTGAGCCTGCATCACTACCCCTCCTTGTGAGCCTTTCCAGCCTTTCTGTTCATTGCAGTGGCACTTCAAGATGTTAATGAAGGTTGCATAATTACACAGATGCATAAGGCAAGTCTGTTTGTTAGGCCTTCTAGAAGGCACGTGCATAGACTGCAGACATGGAGCGATTGCTTTCAGTCCTCACGCTGCTAGCCCATCGTTCTTGAGGGTGGGTAATAGGGGTGGCTGCCTGTGAATGTTGTCCTTGACACCAGGAACAGCTGTTTGGCTGGGAACGTAATGTTGAGCAGAAGTGAGAAGATGTTCGTTTTCCTGATTTTTCATGTGCTCTCTAATTATATCGATTCTGAGGCAGACGTGAGGTCTGTGAGGTGGTTGAATCCTCTCCCTGAGGAAGGGGTGAGAGCCCCGTTGCTTGAGATGTTTAAATCTAGACTGGGCAAAATTATAGAAACTGTGTTATGGGGAACAATCCCAACTGGGTCTCAGGGAGAGAAACTAGCAGAACTAATAGGTCACTTACACCTCTAACATCTGTAATCTGTTGCTCTTGACCACGCTCATGTGAGGTAGGTAACTATTATAACCCTAGTTTTACAGATAAGGGAACGGGAGTGCAGTGCTTTGCCCAAGTCCCCCTAGACAGTCAGTGTCAGAGCCTAGATTAGAAACCAGAGCACTTGGATTGTAGTCCCCTGTTGTCTGCTAGACCAGTGTATAGCTTTCTTTTGGAAGTGGTTGTCTGGTGGGGCGCAGATTTCCAAGGTGAAAGGCCCGGTGGGACAGAGTGGCTCTTGAGGTTTTGAAGTTCACGTGGAATCTTTCACCACAAGGTCCTTGGTTCCCGTCTAGTCCAGGTTGGGAGTGAGTGGAAGTGGCTTCCCAGGTAATGGTGGTTTAGTGACACTCACTGAGCTGTGGTCTCAGGGTATGTCTACATTATGAAGACTGTAGCATAGACGCAGCCTACACTGACAGATGGGGTTTTTTTTCTGTCGGTATAGAAACCCCACCTCCCTGAATGACATGAGCTACATCAGTAGAAACCTCTTCTGTTGTCATAGCTCCATCTACGCTGTGGGTTACGTCCGCATAGGGATGTCAGTCAGGGGTGTGGTTTTCTCCACGTATCTTCACCATATCTTTCTAGAGAAGACCAGACCTCAGTCCCATCACTGAATGCCTGCAGAAACCCCAGTCACAATGAGTACCATTTGGGTCTCTTGCTGTCGGTCTTGGCAGTGACCCAGGAGCGAGTGGGCCATAGAGGATGTGTGGCCCATCAGCTCGCGGTCGAGAGACACTGCTGGGGGAGGGTGTGTGAGGGAAGCGTACCCGAATGCTGCTCGTGGGGGACCCGTTCTCTGGCTAAGCAGAGGGCTCGCACCTCTCACCAACACTGAACTCCCTATGAAAAAAGCGGCAAGGTGTGAGGCAATCTGACCATTCAGAACAGCCATCTCGCCCCATTACAGCGTTAACTCCTTAATTGCTGGGCGCTGCCTCTGTGCTGCAGTGGAGCATGGTACCTTTCGGCCATCCGCTGTTCTGTCTGATTTGTGCCTCTATGGAGCACCTGTCACACGCGGACCCTGCAGCCGGTGCATTGGGCAGCACAGAAGCACTTACAATACAGTGGATTTTTTGGACAGGACAATATCTCCTTTGAGCTTGGCTGTGGTGACAGAGTTCTGCCACCTCCGTAGTTATTAAGGTGCTTCCCTGTTGGCTCTGGCAGGTCGAGAGCAGACTAGGGAACCCTGCAGTGCCCTTTGAGGGGAAGTGTGAAGCGAGGAACTCCGCACGAGCCTTTGAAAATGATAAAAATGTCAAGGGGACCAGAGCTCCCCTTCCCTCTGCTGGCTATTAATTGTGTTACAATAGTGCCCAGAGGCCCTACGCAGGATCTCATTGGACTGGGTGTGGTACAAACGCGGAGCAGAAGACTGATTTTGCCCCCAAGTGCTCTGTCTACATTCCCCTCAACTCCCATGCAAAGAGTAGTGCTGAGTGTTTAAAAAAATCACAAGTCCGGTCTAAAAAATCGTGAGATTTTTTTTTTTTTTTTTTTAAAGAACTTTGTGTTCTTCTAGGGAGACCAGATGTCTCAATTTTATAGGGAAAGTCCCGATTTTTTGGGTCTTTTTCTTATATAGGCTCCTATTACCCCCCACTCCCTGTCCTGATTTTTCACACTTGCTGTCTGGTCACCCTATGTTCTTCTTAATTTGCCTTCTGCTTTCTGAACCTTTTGGGTGCACTTGGCCAATGCTGCCTTGTCTTTTCTCTGCAGCCAGAAGGGCTGAAACTTTGTGAATGAAAGCTGATCTTCTCATGGTATCCGTTACCTCCCGCGAGCTGAAGCTTTAAGATAAACTGCACGGACCATGCAGGGCAGCAAGAACCCTGTGATAACAGTGATAATGCCATCTCCCCAACCAGGATTGGATGGGGACTGGCCAGACCCTGCCCCCTAATTGCACACCAGCCAGCAGATCAGCTGGAGTGGCCCTCCCCATGCTTTGCCTGCCACTGCAGGGCCGTCTCTCTGGCCCTAATTCTATCTCTGGACAAGCTCATGTCACCGTCCCTGCCTCTCCGGTTTTTCTGAGCAGCTGAGTCTGATGAAGTGTCTAAGCAGATCTGAAAGGGAGCAGCAGGGATTTTCTGGGGATTGATTGGGTAGCTCCTCCTCAGGCTGGCTCCGCGTTATGGATGGGAGCCCCGGCCGTGCTGCCTCCAGATACGAGCCAATGCAGAGAGTGACATGATTTTTTGCTGCGCAGTGGAGTCGCTGGTGCAGGGACAAGCAGCTGTGTCCGCAGTCTATAAATTTCTCATCAGGTTGTTTTCCGTTTGTGGATGCAGGTTCTGTGACCTGGCCTGGGGTATGCTAGGTAATTGAGCAGTGGGGTTGTTTGTCACTTGTAACCTTGGGGATTGTAACATGTCCTGTACCCTGAGCAGAACAACTGAAGCTGCAGGCCATAGCCCGGTTAAACATTAATTGGTAGCGAATCTGAAGGTGGAAGGCAATTTGGGTGAAAATGATCATGAAATGTTACATTGTCCTGATTGTAAGGGAAGGAAGGAGTGAGAGCAGCAGAATAAGGACAGTGGAGTTCAAAAAAGCAGACTTTAACGAACTGGTCGGTAATGTTCCCTGGGAAGAAACCCGAAGGGGAAGAAGGAGTTCAGGAGAGCCGGCAGTTTCTCAGGGAGAGTCTATTAAAGGCACAACTGCAAACTATCCCGATGTGAAGGAAGTATAGGAAGAGGCCAATATGGCTTCATCAGGATCTCTTTAATGACCTGGAACTCAAAAAGCAATCCTACAAAAAGTGGAAACATGGACAACTTGCTAAGGAGGGGTACACAAGAACAGCACAAGCGTGTAGGGACAAAATCAGAAACACCTATCAAGGGACATAAAAGGCAATAAGAAGAAGCTCTTTATATACATTAGAGCAAGAGAAAGACAAAGGACCTCTACTTAGTTGGGAAAGAGAGCTAATAACTGATGACATCAAGAAGACTGAGGTGTTTAATGCTTGTTTTGTTTCAGTCTTCACTAACAAGGCTAATGGTGCCCAGATATGCAAGGCAATTAACGTTAACAACAAAGGGGAAGGAACGCAAGCCGAAATAGGGAAAGAACGGGTTAAAGAATATGTAGATAAGTTAGATGTGTTCAAGTTGGCACAGGGCCTGATGGAATTCATCTTAGGGTACTTAAAGAACTAGCCGAAGCAATCTCAGAACCATTAGTAATTATCTTTGACAAATCATGGAACACGGGTGAGGTCCCAGAGGAGTGGAGAAAGGTTACTATGTTTGCCTATCTTTAAAAGGGGGAACAAGGAGGACCCAGGGAATTATAGACCAGTCATCTTAACTTCGAAACCTGGAAAGAAACTGGAACAAATTATTTAAAAAATCAATTTGGAAGCCCCTAGAGGTTAATGGGATTATATGGAATAGCCAGCATGGATTTGTCAAGAACAAAATGCCAGACCAGGATTACTGGCCTGGTGGATAGGAGGGAGGAAGTATACATGATAGATCTTGATTTTTAGCAATGCTTTTGACACAGTCCCACATAACGTTCCCATAAACAAACTAGGGAAGTGTGGGAGGGCGTAACTAGTGGGGTCTCGCAGGGGTCAGTCCTTGGTCCGGTAGTAGTCAATATTTTCATTAATGACTTGAATAACAGAGTGGAGAGAGTGCTTATAAAATGTGCAGATGACACCACGCTGGGAGGGGTTGCAAGCACTCGGGAGGACGGGATTAGAACTCAAAATGACCTTGACAAATTGGGGAACTTGTCTGAATTCAACAAGATGAAATTCAATAAAGATAAGGGCAAATTACTTCAGTTAGGAAGGACAAATCAAATATACAACCACAAAACGGGGACTAACTGGCTAGGTGGTCATACTGTTGAAAAGGATCTGGGGGTTATAAGCATCCGGAGCCTGGACTGCTTCGCTCCAGCTGGAGGGCAAGTTTCCCAGCAATATCCTTGCCCCTTCTGCCCTAAACAGGAGACCCCGGTAGAAGGTCAAGTGATGTTCAGTCTATAAGAGTCCGTCCTCTGAGATCACCCACAAAGGGACCAGCTGATAGCTGTTTGGATGGCTTTGTTGGGTGGAGTCTTGTCTGCTCCTATCCATGAACTTATCTGGCCCTGTCACCATAGTATTCGAGCACTTCACAAGCATCAATGTATTTATCCTTCCCCCATGAGGAGGGCAGAGCTGTTATTCCCATTGTACAGGTGGCAGAGCTGAGGCACAGAGAGACTCACCCAAGGTCATACGGGGAGGCTGTGGCAGAGCCAGGAGTAGAAACTAGGTCCCAAGCATCCCATTCCCACCACTAGCCTGTCCTTCCTCTCACTAGCTTGGCCGGATACCACCAGCTCCTTTCACCATGTCCCTCAGTTTAAAGAACAAAACCCAGCCAAACCCCGCCCCGCAAACCGTCTCCTGACAGCAATTCACTCCCTACTGACCTGAGCTGGATTCTGAGCAGGGATTTAGGGGTGACGGACCCCAGATCCTATTCTCAGCCCCTTTAGCTGCCATTTGCTTTCCTCAGCTCTGTTGTCTGGTAGCACAAAGCCAGGATGAAGGCACAGAATCAGATCATTTCTTTCATAAATATGTGTGTGTGGGGGGGGAGACAATCAAATATTTCAGCACCCTGGGGAATATGAGAGAGAGAGAGGGGTGTGTGTGTGTGTGTGTGTGTGTGTGTGTATATATATATATATATATATATATATATAATCAGTTCCTAGGAAAGATTCTCGTTAAGAGTGCTGAGACCCCGGCCTTGCAGAGCAGCTGCATCGGGGAGAGTGGCCTGGGGGTTGTGGATCGTGTCGTTTGGTTTGCAGTTGCCTGGCTAAATCTCTCTCCCCCTTTCTGTTCCCTTCCAGGTGGTGCAGCGCATCAAAGCGGTGGAGTCTGAGACCCGCCTGCTGGTGGTGGATAAGGAGACAGACGAATACCTGTGCGGCCTGCGGCTGACGTGCACTGAGGAGATGGCGCACGCCGGGATCCCGGTGAACTCCAACGCGTCGCCAGCCAAATCGCCCGGCAGCGACAACGGAGACGTTTGGAAACCGCAGCTGGAGCTGAGCGGCGGGAGCCTCCGGAGTCACTCGTCGCACAGCTTCACCTCGGAGAGCGGGAAGAAGGTAAATGGACAGGGATAAATAGCGGGGGCAGGGGTGCTCTAGTGGGATGGCTCTGGTCCAACTGGTGCTTCTGCAGATGGCTACCGAGTGAAGTCCCCCGCTGTTTTCTTGCAGCCTTGTGTTACCCGGGCCTCTGCCCAGCTACTGCCAGATGTGCATCGAGTTATGCTTAGCAGGGAAATGACAAAACCCTGCTGAGAGCTGTGCTGGGCCCATGTGCCAGGGGAAGTGACTGCCTGGGAGACCCCTTGCACCCAGGGCAGCCGCTTTCTCGTCTGCAGAAATTCTGTGTGCTTCATCCGCCATTTGGAAAAAATTTTGCGGCCAGGGGAGGAGCTGGGAAGGCCCCCCCCTCCCCCGCTGGGCTTTGTGCTGTCTCCTTTCTCCGGCCAGTGGGCAGTCTCCCCTAAAACCTGGGGAAAGCTATTACTGCTTGAAGCTACGTTACCTCCTGCTGGGTACTCTGGTCCCAGGGGTCGTGGAGGAGCATAGGCAGGAGCTGGCAGTGCGGTAACTGGCCCAGCCATGCTGTCTGGGGAGGGTGGAAGAGAGCAGGGAGCTATAGGGTTAGCTGCGTTTGGAGGGTTGATTACCCACAGAACCACGGCCCTCTGCTGCGCTTTGCCCTTTATCCCAACTTCTCTGCTCCCTCCTCTACCCTGCAGACCACCGGGGAAAATGTAGGGACCCTGGGCATGTAATGAAGCCGTGAGGCTTATGATGAGTTTGTCCCTCTCCTTGTATTTCCATGTGGGGGGAGGGGAGGGAACGGAACCAGGGGGGCTATTGTGATCCTGTTTCTGTTTAAACAGGGAGGGAATTAGCCACTTTAGAAGATGCATGTTTCTTGCCTTGTTAGATCTTCGGCAAAGTTTCTTTTATTAACTCTGTGAAGAGGGAAAGAACTGGAGGTGGCTTCCAGGGCTGTGGGGTTTCGTGGCGGCGGTACGGGGTTTCGTGGCGGCGGTACGGGCTTGCGCTCCATGAGTGGCAAGAGGGATTCATGTCCAGGCTGCTCACTCTGGATGTTGGCAGAAGCGGCACAGGGATGTTGCGTGTCACTGAGCTGGTTGTTTTATGACCCATCCATGGGCTGTAATTCCCCCAGGACTTCTAATTGCAAACATCCCTGCCGCAGCCGGGAAACCCCTTCTCCCAGCTCAGCTCAGTCACTGCACGATGCAACCACCCCCGTTTGTTAGTGACTGAAGGTCAGAGCCGTCTGATGACTGGTGGGTCTTTGTCCTGCTCCCCTTGGCAGCAGACAGGCCACGCTCTGACTGGATCACAGAGCTCGAACGCTCAGGTTTTAGGTTCACTGGGGCACCGGGTGTGCAAATCTTGTCCTGTCGCTGAGCAGCAGGTTTCGCTTTCCAGGGCCCTTCTGATCAGCCCTCAAGTCGGCGGAATTTTTTTTTTTTTTAAATTAGTAAAAACAAGTGAACGTGTCTGAATTTGTTGGAGCAAGAGACTTGTGGTGCTGTTCCCTCTAGGGAGAGAGGGAAGCGGCAGCTCAGATCCTCCTGTCTCCTTTGAGGGGTAACGTGCTTTCCCTGCTCCTAGTATAAAGACCCGGTGACCCGCCTTGCATCCTTTGATACAGAGGCCTGTAGACTCTCCTGGAGGCTTTGCGAGCTGCCTCGGCTCTGTTATGGGACTCGCCTTTCTTTTCCTTGGGAGACCAGAGGCAACGTGGTTTCACTTTGAAATGCTTTGAAGGCCCGGATAACAGTAATCTCTAGCTCTTATCTAGCACTTTTCATCCATAGATCTCCAAGCGCTTTCCAAAGGAGGTCAGCAGCATTATCCCTAACATCCTTAGCTGGTTGCTGCGGAGGAGCGGGTCTGTGAGACGCAGAGGGTCAGGGTAGCCAGGCCGTCTAAGGTGCTGTGTTAGGTCACAGCATAGCATAAGTTTACTGTGTTCATCTGGCCTGTGTTATCCAGGAGGTCAGACTAGATGATTCCAGCCTTGGAATCTACCAGTCGGTTCAAAGAGTGGGTGGTCTCCTGAGACCTGAGCAGAGAGAGGGGTGGGGGCGGAGAAACTTGTCAAAGAATTTATTTTTTAAAGTTATGAAGCGTGTCCAAGAAATGATTCCAAGCAGTTCCAGTTTGGCCTCCTCTAGACTTGGCTTCTGCTCTCCCGGGCCAAGCACAGTAATAGAGGGGGCCCGGAAGAGAAGCAAAACTGAACAGCTCGATGGTGCGCGAAGCCCAGTGAGATGGCTTTGCCGTCAGACCGCACAGGTTGCTTTGCTAGATTAGGGCTCCAGTTTCCAAAAGTCCATGCCACGTGCCTGGCGGTGTGGTGTGTGCCTCACTGCCTTCTACTGGATGGAGCATGTCAGGGCTGCTCCGGTATTTGGGGTTCCCGTTAACGGGTCAGGCAGCAGGAAGGGGTGTGTGAATCAGCCTGAGGTCACGAATTCTGTTCCCTGGGTTGCCTGCTGATGCCTGTGGCTGTGGGTATGTACTTGTGGCTTGAGGCAGATCGCTACGGTCTCCAGAAGCCGAGAGAACTGACCTTGAGGATGGATTGACGTGTGTAACGGCTCCAGTTAAATGTTGTTTCTCTCCCTCTTGCCCCCTCTCCGAATGAGCACCGTGGGACCCCCCCGCCCAAAGTCGTTTATCAGCGCTGGGTCTATCGGTGACCCTGATGGGGGCGGGGTCAGAGGTGAGCAGAGCAGCACAAATTAGGTCCCGCTCCTTGTTTATGAAGGGAAAGGGCTGGAGAGAGCGTGGAACCAAAACAGCCCAGCCTGGAGAGATTGGAGGTTGGGGCCTCTTGCTGGGTGCAGCAGGAGAGTCGATAAATACTTGGGACGAAGCGGAGCTGTGCTCCGACGTGAGCAAAGCGAATGAGGCTGCAGCAAAGCACAGCGAGTGACTTCCCAGGCTCCCTGCTCGGCCTCCTTGAAAGTGAAACCTCTTTCCCGTCTCCCATTGTTCGGGAAACAGCAGCTCCGATCCCCCCCCCCCGCCCCCTCCCAGCACTGAAACCCATTGTGTGCTGAAAAGAGCATGGCCTGGGTGGGGCAGGGAATGAACTGCTGGGGAAGGGAGCCGCGTGCTCACGGGACAGTGGGGTGTGCTGTTTGCCTGGCCTGGTGCAGCGAGTCCTGTGGTGAATGCCCGTCAGCTGTCAGGCCCCCACAACGGAGGCTCCTGGTCATATTGCGAGCGCCTCTAATCACGTTGCTCTGCCGTCCTCTCCTCGGGATCACCTCTGAGGCTGCAGGTGGTTTCTGCATCACTTCTTCATACAACACTTCACACTTGACAGCGGCTTCAAAGCGCTTTTACGGCCCGTCACTAGCCGCCTTTGGGGGACGGGGAGTGAATGTCGTTCTCCTCATTTGATGGAGGGGGAAATGACTGGACGGGGAAATAACTATTCTTGGGGAGGGAAGTGTTTCTGAAGGGGCCAAAGGTCAAACAGCAACTAATTGCTCAGCACTGGGATTAGAACTCGGGGCCTTGAATCCCACGTTCAGGCCACTAAATTACCCTGCTTCATTCGCTTGCTTGTGGTATTCTAGGTGAGATTAGATTTGGCCCGTCCAGCTGGCAATCAGCTTTTCAGGAAGCTGCCATGGGACCTCAGGCACCACCCACTGAAAACACCATGCCTCTGCGGAGAGGTCCTGGGGCTCCCAGGGGAGTTTCCGTTCACGATCGGTGTGGCTGCAGGACTCTAGGGAATACGAGCTTTGCCCCATGGTGCTGGCACTGCTCTGTGGGAGGCACGTTGCCTGTCAATGCGTGATCAGGTATTATTACTGGATCCCCCCGTGCCAGAGCTTTGGGAAGCTGGGTAGATACAGTATTGGATCAGTGTCTGCCTGAAACCACAGTGGGATTTCCCTTTCCCAGCTAGCAAAGAATTAAGGCGATGGGGATCTAACGACCCCTCGATGCTTCATGAAAGCTGGCGTGGGGGAGGTGGCTTTTGACATACAAGAGGCAAAGCCGTGATTTTAACCACCATATGCTGGTATTCCAGCCCATCTGACAGCCTCAGGACTCACACGGCTTCAGCTCGGGGGGCAGAAAGAGGTAAACAGGCAGGGATAAATAGTATGGCGGGGTGGGAAGCCCTGGGCATCCGTGGCAGGACAACGGCACTCCATCTCTGCCAGGCGAGCCATGAAAGAGGATAGCAAATTGCTTAATAACGGACACCCACAGGCACGTGCGCTGTGTCTGACGGCAAGCCCTGCCGTTGTGTTGGCAGCCGGAGACACGGCGTGTCTGGAACGGGTGTCGCCCTGTACCATTTCAGTTTTGATCGAAAAATTTTAAATGACTTTTTGTCAAAGACGTGTAACGAATAAGGGGGAGGAAAACGCAATATTTCTATTCTACCAAACCACATGGCCCAAATGTGCTCCTATGGAAGTCAGTGGCAAAACCCCCGTGGGACAGATTCAGGGTAGGGTTTGATCCATTTGTGTCTTTTATGGTGTATTTGACTTTGGCTTGATTGTTGTAACACGAGTGTATCCTCAGCGTCTCCTGTAGGCACGCAGAGCGACAGCCACGCAGGTATTACTGACGTGGGTCTTTTACGGGACTGCTCAGTGGGGCCCAGAGGACTATACCGAGAAGTAATGGGCTGAAATGGGGAAAAAGGCAAATTTAGGTTGAATATTAGTAAAAAAATTAATCCCTGTGAGGTCCTGCAAGGGAAGTGGTCGAAGCCCCATTGTTTGGACTGGAGAATATACTGTAGGGCCTAATCTAGCACTGGTAGAAGGGGAAGAGAGTAGTTGGGACATAATTGGTCTTTAATTTATATGAGCTACATTTTGCTCTTGGTTCCACCAGTACAAGTGACATCAGGATTTGGCCGCATCAAGGCAGTGCCAGCAGTCATGCGCTGGACACAGGAGCGGATTGAAACCTGGGTTGAATCCAGCACTGTAAAGGAGGGGAATTGTGCGCACACACACACACACACACACACACCCCTCCCTCCCTCCCTCGGCACATGAATGCTTTTGAGACCTGGCTCCCTTTGGGCCGTGTGGCATGGTACTCCTTAACTGATGGTGGGCACAGTCATGCAACACAAGCACGCAGAGTTGTCCTGCTCAGTGGCTCTGTTCCCCCGGCCAGTTCCAGTCATTGTCAGCAGAGCCGGCGTGGGGAGCAGCGCCATGTGCAATATCCATGGATGCAGTGGGGATGGTAACTCCCTGGGGGATTGGGCTGGTCGGGCTGGGAGCTATGCTTTTTCACACTGCAGCAGCCTTATGTTGGAAGAACAAACCACCCTCTCGCCTCCAAAACCCACCCCCGACAACTGTCATTTGAAAGTGTGTCCCCAATAGATCAACTTGCCCAGGACTGTGTCCCTTGAAATAACCGCGTCAGGGTGCTGAATAATTCAGCGTTTATTACAATCACCCTGGCTGCCGTGAGACAGCCGATCGGCAGGGCTGCGGGCCAGAAGGTTATGTCATTGACTAGAGTGAGCCCTGCCATTCCATGCCCTGGGAACAAACAGAGAGCCACATAAACGGGATGGCATTGTTGCAGGGTGCTTCTGTTCGGCAGGCCGCCCTGGTGGTTTGTTCTCTCTCACAATCCGATACAGTGCGATTCCTTTGGACTAGAGTAGCGTCCTTCATACGACGTATCCGCAGACACTTTCTGGGGAGAACCGAGCCGAGTGCATGGGGGAAAGACACATGATGGGGAGGAGCATTAGGGGCTGGTAGGACAGAAATTAAAGCGGAACGCCTGTCCCTACTCATTCCATGAGGAAAAAACGGCCAGAGTGCAGGAGAACGATCCAAGAATAGGAGATGGATACGCTCCAGTAATAACTCGCCCCCCCTTGACACCAACACCCCCAGGTCAGCCACCCCTTTGGTGGGAACCTTGTGCTCTGGAACCAGTGTTTGGGGTGTCCGTGACTGGGATGTCCGTGTTTGGGAGGTCTGTCTCTTCTAACTGCTGCTGGGAATTTTTTATCCTCCAGTACATATGAGTTTAAATGTTGTTTTTTAAAGATCCATGTCTCCCTGTGGAGCAGCGTGAGGGGTCCAAGCCCCGATTCTCTGTGCTGCAGGGGGTTAATAGATTATTGACTGTAAGGTCAAGAGGGACCATTAGATCAGTCAGACCATCTGTATAACACAGGCCAGTGAGTTTTACCCACTTACCTCTGCACTGAGCCCAATAACTTATGTTTGACTCATGCAAACCTTCAAGGATGCAGAACCTGTGAGGAAAATGGGGAATTTCAGTCCAGATCTACTGTGCAGATCTCCAAGCAGAACTTCTCCCACTAAGTCAGGGATGGCGTCATGTGGCAACAACCAATAGGGACTCCTCTCCCCGTGACGGCAGTAACTATTTAGTAACAGCGAGGATCCTTAATCCTTAGTGAGTCTGTGCTGTCAAACACCCCTGCATCTCCCAGTGCTCAGCCATTATCCCAAGTTATCATTAGAGCAATTAGGATGGGATTCAGCTCTGTTCCATTTCCATTGTGGCCAGCTGCAGGAGAAGGAAGTGAGTATGGAGTCATGTCATTGGGTACCATCATTTTCAGATATCAGCTCCTCTCCCCAGCGTGGTAGTAACATCTCTTTGTGGAGCACCTTGGATCTCAAAATACAGGGGGAATTGTATACCTACATATGTATACCACCTCTGGAGTACTGGAGCTCACACCGGTAAACAGGGGAGATTTTGGCAGAGATGCACAGGGACAAACGCGCCCTTTAAGGATCTTAAAGCGTTGACCTAAAGGAGCTGAGAATACCTTGGGTTTTCAGGTCTTGTCCAAAAGTCCTCAACTTCCTTGCCCTGGAAGGAACGGGGCTGGAGCTAAGCCAGCAGTTTCAAGGAATGTAGGTGTTTAAAGCCAGCTGCTTAAATCACTAAGCTATCTCCTCTGGTATCACCCTTCGCCTGTACTGCTGTGAGGTGTTAGGGGAATCCATCTTTTTACGGTCATTTGGTTTGAAGTCAGTGGTTGCTTTGTTTAGCTGGAGAGGGGGTGTGCGCCTGTGTGCTGTTTGCCTGGCTTTCAAGAAATTTCTCCCCAGGAGGTAAAATTAATGTAAGATTTAACTGATACATTGTGGCTCGCTCTGTCAAACCCCATAAATTACAACTTGGTTTCTTGGCTGAAGGAACCATATCATTTGTGAGCGTGTGTGTATATTTGGACCTTTCCCTGCAATCTGTGTTTGGAGGGATACAGAAGAAATTTGCCATTTGCAACTTGGAAGAGGAAAGGACACAGCTACTCTAAGACGCTATTGTTTAGAACTCCGATCAATGGGACTCTGCGTTTCTCCGTCGTGTTTGGACTGTCTTGCTGTGCGACCTTGGTCAAGTCACGTAACCTCTCTGCTTCCATTTCTCCCCTTACAAAACGTGGTTATTAATGTTGGCCTGCCTCACCGCGGGGTCGTGAGACTTAAGTCGATGCTTTAGTAAAGTGAGATCCCCTGCTGGAAGGGTCCTAGAAATGCAAAGTATTGATAGGAAGTGGAGCTCCTCGGAGAAATGTTCATTCTTTCCAAGTTCAGATGGTTCTTGATTTTGACTAGACTGGGTGACCCATGTGCTGTCTAAGTTGAGTATCTCAGCGTTTAGTGGCTCGCATATCAGCTAGGACGCTTGAGCTGACGACTCCTAGATTTGTGGGGCTGCAGGCAGATGCATTAGGAGAGGGCACTCATCTCTGCAATTTGGTCCTAAAACAGCATATAAGGCCCAGCTTGTCGCTATGTTTGTGCTGAGGGCCGCACGTGAGGCGTGTGACCTCAGCAGGAGCTGTTAGTGTGTATTTAATATCGTTTCAGCCGAGCCATTCCATTGTTTTTATTGTAAATGCACCTTGGGGATGACGGCAGGCTCACCCTATAGGAAAAATAGATGAGTAGGGAATAAGATGCTAACAAAATGCCCAAATCCAGTGTGTGTAAAAGGCCGGCTTGTTGTTTTCTATTACAGCACTGCCCCGGATTTGCTCGGGGCTGTACTAAACAAAATTGCAGGGCTCTGGCCTGGATGCTGCTCAACTGGGTGGGTGACTTTCAAAATGCGCATGTCGCTGTAGTATGAAGAAATGTTCAATAGCGTGAGAAACCTGAGCCTTTGCCCTTTGAGATCACAAATCCAGGTGTGCACAACTGCAGCTGGACACGTCTCTTTGACACCAGAACTACCCCGGGGGAATATTAAGAGGCCAACCTGATCCCTGGTGTAGAGGCACTGAAGTCATTGGGGTTACACCAGAGGCTAACTACGCCCAGTAGATTCAGCTGCACAGAACTAGCTGTTTGAAACAGTCGGATATTTGACTTTCTGCAAAAGCTCCGCTGTGTGAAGCCGCCTTCTAGTCTTTCTTTTGAGGGGGCCGGGCCAAGGCCTGACACAGAGCGATGTTCTGAGACCAAATCTCATGTGCAGGCCATGAGAGCCGCGGCGGGAGAGTGGAATGTTGAACCAGATGTGGATGGGCTATAACTCGTAGCAGCACTCCCGAAGGAACAGAGCAGGGGTTCTGCTTTATTGCAGCGCCGGTTTCATGGTGCACACAGGCAGTGCC
This sequence comes from Chrysemys picta bellii, assembly GCF_011386835.1. Lineage (NCBI taxonomy): Eukaryota > Metazoa > Chordata > Testudines > Emydidae > Chrysemys > Chrysemys picta. The sequence goes on from NC_088800.1 coordinate 84,729,181, forward strand.
TGTGTAAAGACACACATCTGGAACATGTGTATTGCTTTCCTTGCCGCTTTCCTGCCATGAAACCCTTGGAGAGTGGGAATGGTCGGGCCAACTCCACGACCCGTTCACCGTTCAGGTCAGAACCGCTGCTGGGCCATTGGCCCCCAAACTATGACCTACAGCTAGACCTGAATGTGGCAGAGGAATGCCCTACCCTAGCTCTGTTGGAAGCAAGGCAATTCTCTCCTTGACTTGAGTGGCGCCAGGGTTTGACTCTTAATGCACTGAACTGAAAAGTGACGTCAAGGACAAAACTTGAAAGCAGAGTGGTAACAGGTGCTAGATTGACAGACTGGAGGCATCTTGTGTCCAGAAAACAAGCTTCCCCCACGGTGTCTCCAGCCAGTGTTTCCATCCTTGCACTGAAAGGACCAATGCGAGGGGACAGGAGGTATTTCAGTCTCCATGGCCCATCCTACCCTTGGCATCTCTGCTGAGACTGCCTCCATGGTGCAGGGGCAGGTGAGGTCTTGTTGGTGCTGTAAACACCTGTCCATGAACAACTGGGTCAGGAGTGGGGCATCTTGGCTGGGCCAGTGTTCGTGGAGGAAGCCTAGCACTGCCTGTGCTAACATAACGCCAGCCCGGCAATCAGTAGGTGTGATTGCAAGACGTGTAGACGTCCCTGAGCTTGGATCTAACTAAATGAAAGCTAGCTCGAATGCCCATCGCAGGAAAGCATCAGCAGCACGGGCGGTGGATGCTTGAGTATAAACCAAGTGTCCGGCATAGGCCTTCGCCGCCTTCCATGCTGCTGTTACTCACCTACCTACATCAGAGTTAGAGCAGGTGTGTCTGCGCTTGCTCCAGTTTCTGGTGTGTAGGTGGAGGCATTCTGTTTAACTGAGTTGCCAGTCCAGTACCAAACGCCCCTAATGAAACCATCCCAAAGGCCGTGTTTGCATAGTGCCTGCTTGCCTGGGTAAATGCATTGGCCATTTTATTACTTATACCAGGGTCGGCAACCCGGTTTGTTTACCTGCCGCGTCCGCAGGTTCAGCTGATCGCGGTTCCCACTGGCCGCGGTTCACCGCCCCAGGCCAGTGGGGGCAGCGGGAAGCCGTGGCCAGCACATCCCTCAGCCCGCGCCGCTTCCCGCAGCCCCCATTGGCCTGGAGCAGCGAACCGTGGCCAGTGGGAGCCATGATTGGCCGAACCTGCGGATGCGGCAAGTAAACAAACTTACCCTGGCGAGCTGCATGCCAGAGGTTGCCGACCCGTGACTTATACTACATATCTGAATACAGAAAGGATCAATCCACATTCAGGATTTTGTGGCTGCTAAACGTCTGTTCTTAAACGTTCGCTTTTTTGTTTTTTATCACTGCAGCCAGATGCCCCACTCGCCCCAATCTCTGCTCTGTATTATTGGCTTTTGTGTCTTGTCTGGTAACTCACGTGGCAAGTCTTGAGTTGTAACAGCCAGGCACAACCCTGCAAAATGCAATGTTTTAATGTGTAGGAATTAACATCTGATTCTTAATTTAAACCGTGCTTTCCAGGGCCTCTACAAGAATGTTATGAGGGCAGTGTTGCCTACTAGTTAGTGAAAGAACCTGCCTCCTCGTGTTTCTATTCCCAGCGTTGTCAATGGCTCACTGTGTAACCTCGAACAAGCCCTTTAGCCTCACAGTGCCTTAGTTTACCTGTTTAGTATGATGGGGATAATTATTCCTGTTTATATTGCAGTAGAGGCCCCAGATGAGATCAGGACCCCATTGTGTTCGGCATGGTAGAAACTCATAGCAAGAGATGAGCGTACAGTCTAAATTGATACGTCTGACCAAGGGTGGGAGGGGAAACTGAGGCACAGAGAGCTGAAGTGATTTGCCCAAGGTGTCACAACAGGTCAACGGCAGGGCCAGGAACAGAACCCAGGTGTCCTGACTCCCAGACCAGCATCTTGTCCTCTACATCACGTTGTCTCTTGTGCTCTTACCTGCCTCGGGGGGGCTGTGAGGCCAAACGAATTGATGGTTGTATCACACATTGGGACCCTTGATTGGAAGGGGTTTGAAGAGGATTTGTATTATTGTGTTTGTGTTGCCTGAGAACTCTGTTTTAAAGAAGCTGTTGTGCTTGTGAGTGTCAGGGGTGACTCTCTGCTCCTGCCAGGTGGAGACGAGCAGTTTGCTGATATGAGTGAAGAGTGCAGGGTTATTGCCCTCCTAGAAACATGACTTTACCTTCGGTTATTTATTCTGATGAGCAAGCTGACCCTGGGCCCAGTTTACCAGTCCGTTCTGGAAAATTCGGGCAGTATGAAGAACTGGTTAATGTTCTTTGGCCACCAGGGGAAAAATCCTGCCCTGACTTCAGTGGGGCGACTTCACCCTTTATTTGTGCTTCTTGCAGGGATGGGAAATTGATGGGAGTTGGGTGAAATTAGAGGCCAACAGGGATAGACTTGCCTCAGCCTAGTTTGTAATTGGCTTGATTGTTCCCCTCTGCTCACCCAGGCTAAACAGTACTCCAGTTTCCAAGTCTGTCTGCAAGCATCCAACCCCTTCGTCCTCTTGCTGCATTGTCTGGGGCTCTGAACGGAAAGCAGCCGAGAGCCTCGCTCCGATTGCAGGATTTCCACCTCTACCAATCAGGCCCCAAGTCTTCACAGGACCATGAAAAACGCTTGAGACACACTAGGCCAGGGGTAGGCGACCTGTGGCACGCGCGCCAAAGGCGGCACGCGAGTTGATTTTCAGTGACACTCACACTGCCCAGGTTCGGGCCACCGGTCCAGGGGGCTTTGCATTTTAATTTAATTTTAAATTAAGCTCCTTTAAACACTTTAAAAACCTTATTTACTTTACAAACAACAATAGTTTAGTTCTATATTATAGACTTATAGAAAGAGACCTTCTAAAAACGTTACAATGTATGACTGGCACGCGAAACCTTACAGTAGAGTGAATAAATGAAGACTCGGCACCCCACTTCTGAAAGGTTGCCGACCCCTGCACTAGGCTGTCAGTAAGGAGGTTTCTCTGGTGGATTTCTTGACTGGCCCTTAGTGTGCCAGCCATGCATGATGGGGCAGTGGCTATTAAACCTTCTATGTGCTGGAGATGTAATAAAAACCCACGAAAAGTCTAGTACCGGGTACAAACTTGATGTACATTTTGCTAGGGAAACACTGGTTTAGAATGTGCAAGCTTTGTGTGCCGCTAGCAAGAGTGTATCAGTAACTGCAGGTGTAGATAAAATATTTACATGAAGACCCTAAATATTTACAGTTCGGTTTGGGTCAGGAATGAGAGAGTTTTTCCTGTTGCAAATAAACCTCCTAGGCTGGCAATATCTTCTCTTACGAGAAATCTCCCCGAGTACTGAAAGAATATTGAGCAACGATGAATGTTTTAAAAGGATTTTGCCAGCTTAGTTGAGGTCCAGAGTTTAGGGTTTGTAGGATAGTCAGAAAGATTTAGCACCTCCTCGTCTGAGCAGAAATGTCGGCAGTAATTATGTTATGAAATCACATTAAAAGAAATGCATGGTTTTTAAATTAAAACATGCCCTGATCTCCCAGTTTTAGCGTGCAAACTGCAAAGTGAAACTGGCTAGCAATCAGTGTGAACATGAACGATCTCCATTCATTGACCAAGTGGGGTGAAATGCAAAGCTAAAGAAACGGCCTAAGTGCTTAGACTGTAAAGTCTTTGGGGCAGGGATTGTCTTTTGGTTCTGTTTGCTTAGTGCCTAGCACAATGGGATCCTACCCCACGACCGGAGCTCCTAGGCACTACAGCAATAGAAATAATAAATAGCGAAAGGCAAATTCGATTTTTCTAAAATCACGTCCGTGTTGACTGTTGAAGGTGTTGCCACAGCCCAGGTAAAGAACTGTTACATCGGATATTGTTTGTATGCAAAATCTCGACAGTGCCCCTTTAAGATCTGTTATTTTTGTAGCCGTTCTGGTCGTGAACGTTGCACGGTAATCGTAGTTTTTCTTCTGTTATGCTTTCCTTGAGGCTGGAGCTTAATCATAACCTTGGCATTTGAGCAGCGGAAGAGACTTGATGGGAGGATTAAATACATTTCCCTGCTTGGGGTTCTATATATTTTCTCCCCTTCTGCAGTGTCTGCGCTCAGGTGCTCTCTGGTGGCACCTATGCTGGCAAAGCTAACCCGCCTTTTGCTGCCTCAGCATGGCTCGGCTGGTGGTAGCATCAGTGGAAGTTGCATGTGCGTAGGACTCCTGCAGCCTCTCCTGTTTACACGAGCACTTCCTCCTCTGTTGCCGGGGTGGATCTGCACTGATGCTAATACAGTGACGGGAGATTTCCCAACATAGGCTATTGCAGAAGGCCCACGTGTTTGTAGCGCACTGGGGAGTGTGTGTTATGGATCCCGCTCTGTGCTCCATAGACGATGTGGGGCTGTTACAGCTCGCCGCTTGGGAGGTCAGCTCTTTAGCTCAAGCTGTAGCTACTTGTGCTTTTAGCTCTGGAAACCCCCAGTTCAAGCTCTGCAGTTGGCCAAGAGAGGCAGTCACGTAAATGGGGCCTCGTCTGGAATTTGAACTGCTCCAGTCCTTAGATGCTTGGGACAAACTTCCTCAGTCCAGAGGAAGTACCGGTATGTAACGCACAAGTTAGTTTTCAGAGTAGCAGCCGTGTTAGTCTGTATCCGCAAAAAGAACAGGAGGACTTGTGGCACCTTAGAGACTAACAGATTTATTAGAGCATAAGCTTTCGTGGACTACAGCCCACTTCTTCGGATGCATATAGTTAGTGTGTCTTGTGTGTCCCCTCCTGGTGCCCCATCCGCGTGTGGGTCTGCTACCGCTCTTGGCTGCAGCTGCAAAAGGCTTGTGCTTTTTCCTTGGTGTTGGCTGAAATGGGAGCTGTTCGGGGGTTAGCTCTCTTTTTGTACGTCTGAGTAAGTGCATGTCTGAAGAGACAAGAGCTTTCTGAAGACCTCCATCGTGTATACCTGTGTGTACATATCGTCTAACCATTGGAGCGCAAACACACTCCACCCTGGTTTAAAAAAAAATCCTTTACAAACTTGTTTCCGCTAGTTCTTGGCGCCCTGCTCCACGGAGCTGCATTAGAAATGTCCAGGGCAGGTCACCAGCAGGGCAGCCCTAGGAAGTTAAGTGGCAGCTGCCTGCCTACCTGGCTTAGCAGAGATGTCCGGGATTTCAGTGTCCAGCACTAATTAGCCCCTTTGTAACCTTCATGGGAAAAACCAACAAAGCTTGTTGACCTCCGTTGCACGGCTTCTGAGCAAAAGGAGCCGGAGGGAGGAGGGTTCAGGACAAATGAGCGTCTGTGCGTCTATGAAATGACAAAGTTATAACTGAGGAGCCAGCGCAGAGAGGATGAGCTGTTTCTAAATGAGGGAAAGCAGCCCCTATTCCAAGAGTGTTGCTAATGAGCATCAAAGCCTGGCTCGCTGCAGTATGTGTCTCTGCAAAGCCAAATTTCCCATTTAGATGATTGCTTCTTTTTAAAATCTAGCCCAAGAAATAGGCGATCTGTTTCGGGTGGCTGTAAGAGTGCCAGTATATACACCGTACCGTGTGTGAGACCCTGTATTTACCCCACTCCGGTAACTTGCTTGGATAAGCAAGCAACCTACTTTGCTAAATCCCCTGGGGGCTGTATTACCATGTTCCAATCCATTTCTGAAGTGGGGGTTGTGAAACCGACCTGAGCAGGCTTGCTGTAGGGACAGAGAGTTTGCAGGCTGGAGGATAGAGAGAGAAACGCTGCAAACCTGGCAAGGGCTTGAAGTCACTGCATTATTGATTTGAAAGTTGGGTCCCCCAGATAACCTGAGAAGGGGTCTGATCTGAAGCCCCGGGAAGTGGATGCAGTAACTCCAGTGAGCTTCGGACTCTCTCTCTCTCTCTCTCTCTCTCTCACACACACACACACACACACACACACACACACACACACACACACACACACACACACACACACACACACACACACACACACACACACACACACACACACACACACCCACCCCCCACTGGGCCATATGGGGAATGCATTTCCTTTTTCTACTCACTTTAAGATTAAAAGAGCGGGTTCCTCCTAACCTTGTGCTGGACTGTGAAGATGGCTTTACACTGCATTTGCATCTTTACCTTGAGGGTCTCAAAGTCCTTTGCAAACTTTAGTGACCCACCGCTCCCTGGGAGGCTGATCCATGTCGTTATCCCCACTTTACGGATGGGTAAATTGGGGGCATGGAGAAATTACGTGCCTTTCCCAGGGCCACACAGAGAGCGTCAATTGCTGGGATTATAATCCCCTTCGCGCCATCCCAGACCTGTGCCTGAACTAAAAGGCCCTCCTTCCTCCCCTAGCTGCTCAGGATTAGGAAGGCCACTTTTATTAAGCTCCTTAAGGAGAGGTACCAGGGCTCCCCCTTGTAGCGTCATTATCACCGTTCCCCATGGTACTAACAGCATCTGAGATTATAGATCTGAGAAAACCTTAAATGTCTTTTTTCCTATCAAAATAATTCCCTGTCTTGGCAAAGCTCAACCATTAGCCTTCAAATGACTGTACATTTCGTTTCCCCTCTCTGCTGTTCCCTGCTCTGGGGCTTGCAGGCATTCTGATAGATCTGATCAATATCTGCAGCGTCTATTTTTAAAATAATTGATTTGTCAGATCATCTGTGCTTTTGACAATGCAGAAACTGGATGCTCTTTTAGAAGTAGAGTGAAGCGTCGTACAGACACCTAATAAAAGCCAGTCCCTGCTCTAAGGAGCTTACAGTTTAAACAGACAAGTGGTGGGAGAAAGGGAGGAGCATTATCCCCATTTTACTCATGCACAGAAGATTCAGTGACTTGCCCAAGGTCACACAGAGAATCTGGCAGAGTCAGGAATTGGCCTAGACCTTTAGAGTCCCAGCCCAGTGCTTTATTCCCACAAGACCATAAAACAATTGGGTTTTAAAATCTCAGTGTGTGAGCAGTGTTTTGGATCATGCCTCTCTCTCATCCACATCCACCTTCTGGGAGTTGGGTTCTTGAATGCATTGATATTTAAAAACAGCCCGACATTTTGTACTTCACCCTTTAAGGCAGTGGGAAACGGATGTGAACTGGCATCCCAAAGTACTTTGGTTCACCTCCTTGGGAAATCTGTGCATGCATGTGGGGGTGCCCTTATCTGGCCCAGGGATTCATGTGAGACAAATGCAGTTTTGATGGCTGATGCGTGGGGCATTGTGGCATCTTGAGGGCTGTCTAGAAGAGAGTCTGGCTGTTGGTTATTTTTGACTTGGGGTGTTGGCAGGAAGCCCCTCCTCACGAGGAAGGTATCCACCCCGTGGCAGTTACTTCCTCTGCGGCGATATTTTTAGTGAAAGACAAAGCAAGTGGAAATGAGCTGGAGGTAGGAGCTAGATTAGTATCAGGATGAATTGTGCGGCTGCCAAGACCCCTTTTGTTCCCGGGGACACAAACTCCCTGGGTTTCTGGCCAAAGGAAGTCCTGATCCCACGGACGGGTGGGTGCCGCTGCCGCATCTCAGATCCTCAAGCAGAAGACTCGCGGGCCGTCTCCATGGGAAAGCGTTTGGAAAGCTGACGCTCAAATGTCTTATTGATGCGCTGAGCTTGGCCTCCGCCTATTGAGGCCTTGAGGACACCGGGGTGGGGGCGGACATAGGGACACTTAAAAGGCTTTTAAAGTATGAGCTTGTGAACTCCTCCTCACAGCCCCTCTCTGAGGTCGAAGTTCTCCCTATGTTACAGAGGGGAAACTGAGGCACGGCGGGGGTAAGTGACTTGCCTGAGGTCACGCAGGGATTCAGGATTAGCACCCAGGAGTCCTGACTCACAGCCCCTTCCGCAGACTTGAGAATGCTGCTTACAGGAGGAAGGCTAATGGGAAGATCGTGCAGTCTAATGTTGATCTGTCATTGAAGGTCTTCGTTACGGCTGTGTAAACAGCAAGACGGTTTTGTACTTGTACTGGTAGTATCAAATCCGGAGCCAGCGAAACTCCCCTTTGCAATTGGCTCCGTAACAAAGTCTTGGTTAAGAAAAGTTTTCCCTCAATGTGACTTTTAAAAAATGTTAACATTGTGTTAAATGCGATGGTTGAAAAATCAGTTTGTCCAGCCATTAGCCTCAGCCAATCCTATGACCGCCTACAGGATGGTTTTGTTGGCTGGTTGGAAGAAAAGAAGTGCTATGCTGCTTATAAAACACAACTCCCTTTAGTAAGAGACCTAGTTACAGGCTGGATCCTTTCCAACTAGTTCATGTTTCCATTGGCGAGTAAGAGTATTAAATGGATTTGAACCAATTAAAGATATTTTGGCCAAATCTAGATTTTGTGCCTATTCCTTTTGTGGCGGCTTTGGTTCTAATCCTTGACACCTGACTGTCTGACAAGCAGTTTTACACTGATGCAAGTACTTACGTTCTATGCGATGTTTTATGCCAGGGAGTTTTCCAAACAAGCCCTGTACTTTTGGGGACTTCGCTCCACGGTGGAGTGAACATGAGAAGAACAAAGAAGTCTTGTAAGAACTCTGATTGCCTGCCCATAGGTGTAATGGTTCAAGAGGCCCTGTTGCTGCTCTGAAAGTCCCAGATGAGCATGGAAACCTTTGAAAATCAGCGCGTCACAACTTTGCACTGAAATTTATTTGCGACCGAAAACGGCTTTTCCCACAAAGCCAACGTTTTAGTGAAAATTTCCCGTTTTTGTTGCCAGGGTTGTGTTTTCAGTGCAGAGCCCCAAGGGGAACGTTTGTTGGGGGTGGTGTCACCAACTGAAAAATGCAATTGTTCGGTTGGGGGGGCGGGTTTGGTGGAATTTTCAGTTTTCCGTCTTGTGATTGAAAACCCCACTTTTTTTTTTTTTTTTGGGTGGGAGGGAGCCTGTCTTTTCCCAACCTGCCCAGTCAATGGACCATGCTCACCCCTAGTGTAGCCCTGTGGGGTGGGATTTTCCAACGTGCCTAAGGGAATAAGGTGCTCAATTTCATCAAAAGTCAGTGGGAGTTGAGTCCCTAACACCCTTGGGGGTTTTAATGGAGTTACACCAGGGTTGATTTTTGTCTTGTTCTCTTTGGAAACGATTCTGTCCGTAACTCGTGTCCTTTCTTCTGTTCCCCTTTTCCTTGTTGATTTTTAGTAGTAGCATTTACATCAAAGCTGGATCTCCGGTCCTTCTTCTGCTCCTCCCCCGCCCCCCAGGTGTTGTGTGTTGTGTGTGGCATTGGATTTGCTGTCTTTAAAGTACTTTTCAGATATTCTTTACTTAGCACTCCAGAGCGCTCTACAGCTGTGCATTGCGTGTGCCCTAGCAGCTCCTCCCTCCATGCACTCCCTTGCCCCGGACACCGGGCAGCAGCGTGGGGAGCTCAGTCCGGGCAGTGGAAGCAGCTGGAGCCAGCGAGCAGATGGCCCGCAGCGTGGTAGCAGTCCCAGGCTAGCCCCTAGGAGTGGGCAGGGCTGGGAAAGTGAGACAGAGGGTCGAGGGGAGCTGAACAGGTGGAGTGGGGAGCTGGGGTCAGGGGAGGGGATTTTGTGTTTTCCTTTTCTTTTGTGGTGGAATTAAAAAAAACCATTACAAAACAGTAGTGTGTGTATGCGGGGGCATGTGCATACACACACTGTATCTGTGTAATGCTGGGTGCCCCCAAAAAGGATAAAATGCAGCTGGTGGGTCCCCTTGGTAAAAAGTTTGGGAACCGCTGCTCTCCAGTCCTGTAACCCAAAGTGCTTACAATCTAAACAGGCAACGTGCCTGCAAAAGGCTAGGGGAAAGGCTGCAATGTGGGATCTGAGAGTCAAGCTGGGCTGTTTCTGACTCTCCTACCATCACCAGTAATAAAGATTCTGCAGCCCAGATGCTGTCACCAGTCATCCCTGTACATCCCCATGACCTTTACTGAGAGCGCACAGGAAAAACAAGGGGCAGAATTTGCTGCTATTATTTTTTGTATTAGAGTAATGCTTAGAGGCCCCAACTGAGATCAAGGCTCCGTTGTGCTAGACGCTGTACATACGCTAATAAGAGACAGTCCTCCTTACCCCTAAGGACTTACAGTCTAAATAGACAAGGGTGGGAGAGGAAATGGAGGGGAAGTGATTTGCCCAAGTCACACTGCGGCTCAGTGACAAAGCTGGAAGTAGCATCCAAGTCTTCAGATTCACTGTCCAGTGCCCTGTCCTCTAGACCACACACTGGGTTTTGCCCTCCAGGCATCATTCTGTTAATGGGTAGGTTGGAATGGAATCCCACTCGCTCCCCCAGAGCTGGGTTGGCCCTTGCAGGGCTCAGAGGGACTGAAAAAGAAATCCAAAGCAGATCCGGTGAGCAGACACACAGGGCAGATGATTGTGTAAGAAGGTGCTATTTGTATATAATCCTTTTCCAGAATAGAAACATGTGGAACAAAGGTAAAAATCTATATTTTTACTTTAAATTAAGTATTCCAAAATTGCAGAGGGGACAGTGGCGTTCCAGTCATCGGCAAGGCACGCACAGTGAGATTTTCAGAGTGTTTGTACATAATCCATAAGACATTGTCTATGTACTGGTTACAATGTAATGGGTATGTTAGTGACATTTGATAGCAATGTCAGCATTTCAGTGAGGTAGCCAAGTACTTTTAATCCCTACCATACACAGAGGGAGAGTAAGGCAGAATTTAGCCAACATGGCGGAGGAAGCCAGTGGATCTAGGGTTAGAACTCAGCTGTTTCGGCTCCCAGTCCTGTGCTCGTTAATTACTGTGATCTAACCAGCAGACTTGAGTCTCAGTTGATTTCAGGTTGGGATGAAAGAGAGGAGGTGAAACTCACAAGAAGTAATGATTGTCTTTAAATCCAGATGTCCCTAATAAATAAGAGGAGGAAAACAGCAAGGAAACGTAACAGGCCAACAGGATTATTTCTAGGGAGAATATTTCTAAGGCAGGATTCAAGTCATAATCTGATTTCATTACAGCTTTCGCATGAACCTCTGTAGCATTTTATTTACACTGCTGGATCAATTTATACTAAATTGTAACTAGACTTGGAATTGAATTTTGTTGACCCTATGTCTGTTTTCCCTCTGAAGCCTTGCAAGTGTTTGTTCAAGGTAAAACAATGTGCACTGTGACTTATTTTAAGCGAAATTCCTTTTGTTCTCTATTTGCAGCTACACTCTTAAGATGAAACCTCTGGCAAAGTCCTTCTTTTGCATAAGAGAGAGGTACAGAAATGAACATTCCCCTGAGGTTCAGTGCTTCGTTAATTCTGTACCGTGGCTGTCTATCTTGGGTCTTAATACAGGAATGGGTGTCTGTGTATCAGAATGCTTATGTAGGAGCTTAACAGATCCCCCTATTTCTTGTCAAGAGAAAGGTGAGCCAGTTTTGTGAGGGACCACAGATGCAGGCCCATCAAGAGAAATTTGAGGCCCCAGGACGTCTTGTTCACTGGAGCCCCACTCCATCACATTTCACCCCAGTTACTGATATTTTGGCTCCCCCCCCCAGTCCCCCGGGTTTGAGGCTCCACTACAATTATCCCTCCCGTCCCCCCCTCTCATCAGCCCTGCCTGCAGGGAGCTGCAAGTGCTAGTTACAAATCCGACAGCAAAGCCTTTCCAAACCGTATGCAAAGGCTGAGTCATGTGGCTCATATGGCAAAGCATGGGCTAATGTGGTGCTGGGGCTTTATTCTTTAGTTTCAAATAATACGTTACTCTTCTAGCTCTCCAAGCTCTTTGCAAATTAATATTTGTAAACAGCTTGCTTGGGAGTAAACATTTTGCAGCTGGAAAAAGCAACAGAGGGTCCTGTGGCAGCTTTGAGACTAACAGAAGTATTGGGAGCATAAGCTTTCGTGGGTAAGAACATCACTTCTTCAGATGCAAGTAATGGAAATCTCCAGAGGCAGGTATAAATCAGTATGGAGATAACGAGGTTAGTTAGTATTGCTCCCAATACTTAGTTAGTCTCAAAGGTGCCACAGGACCCTCTGTTGCTTTTTACAGATTCAGACTAACACGGCTACCCCCCTGATACTTGACAGCTGGAAAAAGAGGCACAAAGAGAGGAAATGACTCGCCAAAGATAATACAGTGAATCCAGGGCAGAACCTAGACCAGAACCCAGAACTCCTGGTTCCCAGTCCCTGCTCTCACGTCTGCATTTTACTGCCACCGGTAAATCCTGTTAAGGGAGGGTCATTGAAATGAATAGGCATCAAAGGAATAACCAAATCTAAACCTGTAGAGTTATATGATTAAACCTTCTGAAATACTTATTAGGAACAAGCCAGTTAATTTCCTTAACAGCACAAAAGGCCACAGGCAGAGCTGGGCTGGTGCAGTGTGTCCATCACGTTTGCTGCTTTATCACGCAGCTTGGGGGGCTGTGGCTTTCCGAGCCGTCCTCGTCAGAGGCGGCTGTTTTGGTGGTGGTTGCTGTCAGGGTGAAACGTCACTGTGTGGCGTGGTGAGTGTGTTGAATTCTGGGCGGGTCGAACTCTGCACAGTCCACCAGTGGACCCTGACCGGTAGCAGTGCCAACTTCATGGCAGAGGTGTTGCTTACAGCCTGTCAGCTGCAGTAACTCTGACGCTGTCTGCTCCGGGCCTGCGTCAGAGGCTGCTCCAGGTCACGCTGGCCGAGCTATGGTGCCCCTCCTTATAGCATATGATGTGAATCCCTCCTCCTCTCCCTCCCCCGGTCCAGTGCTCCTTGCAGATCCTCTCCTTTTCTCCAAGCCCTAACAGTTACTGCCTTGTTCTCTTTCCACAGACCATGTTCAGCACAGTGACTCTTTCCAGGTGTGGCTCACACCTGCCTTGACATCCCCAGTGTATTTAGCCCATGAGCCTGGCGATGGTTTTATGCAGAGAATGACAAAAGGGCAGCCCTCAGTAAGTCAGTTCACGCAGGCTTTAATTAAGCGTGGAGCCCTAATTAATTGCAGTCAGGGTGGACAGTTCACTTTGCCCGGAGAACAACGAAGCCGCTGCTTCTGTTCTAGTCTCTGGGCCTGGTCTGAAGACCATGGAATTCCCACTGAGCTCACGGGGCCTGGGATCAGACCCAGTGTGGGTTGTGCAGCTTACCATTAGCTGCATGAACAGACCCAAACTGTAGATAAGTAATTAGCCTTCGCTTGGGGCCACATAAATAATGACCGGGAACCGCCGCACTGTTGTGTTGAGTTGGCCAAGGTCTGAATTCACCCAGACCTGATCACAACGGGACCAGCTTTCTTCTCCGGTCCCACCTGGACAGCATGTACTCCAGATCTCAGGCCCAGCGTGTGCTCCCGCATGGTAGTGTTCGCCCTCTTACGTCATGACGCACTAAATGTGCGAGCTTAGCGACCGTGCATCATGGTGCAGCAGCATTGCATGTCAGTGCTGTCGCTGCGTTGCCATGCTGCAAATCGAGAGAGGCCCCTGTCATTGTTTTGGGAGAGCTAGGCTCCAAGGGCGCAGGATGGACCCAGGGAAATTAGGCAGCGTCCTATGAATATTGGGATGGTTGGAGACACCTTCATACGAGCAGGTGGGCAAGGATTGTTCCTGGAATAAGCAAGGCTGTCCTTCACTAGCCATGCTCCTTCCATTAAGCCTTGAATGTCTTTTTCTTGCACGTTTCACACACTGCGTTTGCCCTGTTTGTGTATGGGTAGCCTGTGTTGTCTTTGCAAATGCAGTTAGCTGTTTGGGGTTTTCCTTGGTTTTAGCTGCTTTTCTTGTTGTTCCCCCTATCTCCATTGCTATTCTGTTCTTCCCATGGAAACCTCCGAGCTCTGCAGTTAAACATTAGACTGTGTTATTTCCATTTGGAAAGGTCTTGATTGCATCCCACAGGAAGGAAAGTGGAGTGCCTGTCTGCCCTGCCTTCAGAGAGAGACTCCAGCTAGCACTGGGATGGGGAGAGGGTGCAGGTGGGGAGATGTCTGGTGCTGAGATAGCAAAGCACTGGAAACCCTCGGCAGGCTCAGCTCACTAGCATCTCTTGAGAGGATTATATGAATATACAGCCCAGGTCCCGGGGCTGAGCAGCAAAGGTTATCCAGGTGACCCTCTCGCTCCGCCTGTTTAAAATACACGTCAGCTCTTGATCACTGTTATTTGGGAGTTTTCTCCATGACCACTTGCACCGTTTCTCTCTCCCTCTTTCTGCCTTATTTATGGTTGTATGCACGTACTGTTCACACAGGCCAGGTCCCAAAGGGCGGCTGCGTATTGCTGTCGATAATGGGTCAGACTCTCAGCTGGGGGGAACGGGTGTAGCGCCTTGGAAGTGGCTGGTTTCCTTTGCCACAACCGTTCTCTTTACCCCAGTGGACCATTAACTGTAGTTCTCTTTTTAAGGCACTGGCTTAAAGCAGATGGAAACCCCCTAGTATTTAAACCAACTGGAAAGAATGGGCCAGCTTCATACCTGGGGTAAGTGGATGCAGCTCTGAGGACGTTGCACTTGATACACCAGGTCTGAATTTGCCCCAGTACCTTAGGAGTCCGTAACCAGCCTGGTAAATGGAGCACTTAGAAATGAACCTAGCCCTGGCCTTCTAGGGTGATGACACTTGAAGTTATTCTTATTTGCTTATGTGCTAAAGATGCGTCTAAGCAGACCAAGTCTGACACTGGATTGGAACTTGGGGGTGTTTGGATCTGGGCTCAGACCCACCTCCCATATTTTAAAGTTCTCAACTGTATAGAAGTCTCTCCCAAGTGCTTCCACCCTATACATTTGCTCTGGGCTACAATTTTCAAATGGGTCTAAGGGATTTAGGTGTCCATCTCACACTGGAAGTCAGTGAGAGTTAGGTGCTGAACTTCCTTAGGCTCTTTTGAAAATCGCAGCGCTAGACGGTTTACCGCATGTCTACGTGCATCACTCAATGTAAAGGCTTTTTAAAATAAAGTATCTAATGCCCCTGGCACCAGTTGGCTTTGCTGAGGCTGTGCAGAGCCCCCCCATTCTTCTCCAGAGAGCTGCACCTCCCTGCCAAGGTAAATACTGACCGTAGCCTGTTTTCATTAGGTGACGGATATTTCTACCCACGGAAAGTGATGCAGCTGCGTTCAGCTCGGTTCATGTTGTCACTTTCCTCTATTCTAAAGCTGTGAGTTAAAACAAGCAAACACACAAAGGCACTGGGTAAAAAAGAGAAGGAAACCACATTTAGATCACCGTCATTTTTCCCATTGCTCTGTGGATTTAGTTGTCTGCGCATCAAGCTGTCATTTGAATGGGGATTAACGCACATTTTGTCAGGAACCCTGTTTGCACATGGTCAACATTCAATTGTCTGAATGCCACGGCAGACGTAGAAAGCAAACAAGATCCGAGGCTGCATTAGCAGCAGGGGAGGATATAAACAGAGCAGATCCTGTTGTTGGAATAGGGGGATAATGGCCAACAAGGGTGTTGAGGTTAAAGCCAATGCAGGTGTGGAGCTTAATGGAGCCGTAGCGGGGTAACTCCGAGAGCGTGCAGGTGTGAGGGAGAATCCCGGAGGAAGGAGCCGTGCGAATGCTGGGCTCAGCATCCCTTTAGATGGGCTGTGCGGCAGCTTTGGGTACATTTGCTGTGTACGGCGCCTGTTAGGGCCCATCGGGGGTGCTGTGTGCAGGGAGGTCCTGGCCAGGTGGCGAGGGCAGCGCTGGGCAGTGAGATATTAGCCGGTTTGGACAATCCTACAGATGAGGAAAGGTGAAGAGCGTTGGGCTTTGTGGCGTCGTTTGGAAACAGGAGGCAGGAAGGCTTCCGGGTGTCAGCAACGGGGGGACGTCATCTAAAAGCCAGGGAAGTAGGACAGGGCTCAGGAATTCTGGATTTCCTGCAAAGGGTGCTGCGATCCCGGAGGAGCGTAATTGGAGCAGAGGGCATAAGGGACCTCGAGGGGAACGAGGATACCGGCAGTGGAGCAAAAAAAGATTAAGATGAACCACAAAAGGGGCCGGTCAACTGGTCTGCGAGGCCTCTCCTCTTCCGAAATGTGTTCCGTTGGGCGCTCTCAGTCTATCCTTAGACTCCATAAAAGTGGATTTGGTTTTTTTACATGAGAAGGCCCAGGCCAGGGAGTGCGGCGTGGGAAGGGTGGGTGGTCTCATGCTTGGAGATCTGGGCTCCATGCCAGGCTGCGTCACTGGCCTTTGGTGAGCCACGTAGGGCAGAAATCTTCGCCTTGGGCCTCTCAGGTTGGACACCTCAGTAAGGGGCCTGTTTTTCCCTGAGGTATTTAAGTCAAGAGGGGAAGTGGGTGCTCAGCAACCCGTCAGATTAGTCCTGTGGATGGTCTGAGCGCCGTAACATTAGGGATCCATTTTTTAAACTGTTGGCTTTTGCTTTTCTGTGGCCCGCTGTAAAATAGGGACTATAATACCTACCTCCCCAGAGCGTCGAGGCGCTGGGAGAAAGATGGCCTTGTGATTAAGGAGCTGCCCAGGAAATCTGGCTTCAATTCCCGGCTCTGCTACAGCTTTCTTATGCGATCCTGGTCAAGTCACTTATAGTAAAATTTTCAAAAGTGCCTCACTGAGGTGCCTAAGTTTAATGAAAAGACAATGGGGTTTAGGCCCCCAGGCCCAGGTCGTCAAAGGTATTCGGGTGCCAAACCCCATTGCTTTCAGGGCTGAAAGCTTCCTTCAGTGTCAGTGACTGTTCTGTCTGAACGGGGAGTGGAAAGCTCCCAAGGCACATACCTAGAGAGACGTAGTGCATCATCGCCCCTGAATGCTGCACCCAAGGCTATCCACTGCTGGATGCTGCAACCACAGAGTGAACGGTCTCAGATACAGCACACGGTGCTGGATCCGGGACGCTCGTATGGCAGGAACACGACCCGCTTTACTAACGTGAGATCTGGTTTGCATTGCTGTGTTCAGCGCTTTCAGCAGTTTTGTAAGCCACGTGAAGGGAAGCATTGTCTAGTGCTTAGAGCAAGGGATATGGCATCAGGACTCCTGGGTTTTAGTCTGATTCAGCCAGGTGAATACGGGCGGCTTGCTGGTGTGGTGAGGCTCTGTCCCTGTCTGTGGAAGCGTGTGGGGTTAATAGCTTGGTTTTGACTACAAAATAGAAAATCCTCATGTAGAGCCAGACTGCCAGAGGGGTGATGGGCAAAGCGGAGTAAACTCCTGGAACTGTAGCCAGCAGGTGTGATCCGTTCGCCCGAATAGCCGGAACGCAGGGAGTTCGTTCATTGGATGCGCCGTATGCTGCTGAAATCCAGAGGAAGCAATCGCAGTTGTCCCCTCTGCTGCTGTAACGGATGCCAGGGTTTCAGCCAGCCAGGAGGGTGATGCTCATGCATTAGGCCCATAGGGCAGCCTTCTGTCTGATACGCTGCACAGCTGGGGGCAGATGCCCTGGCTCCATCCCCGCTGGCTTCTATCCTCAAATGCCTGCATCCCTCCCTGACAGCCTGGCTTCCTGATGGCAAGAGGCCAGCCCCTGTTTCTCCTCCTCCTCATGCCCAGCGGGCTGCCCACTCCCTCTGACGCACAGGCTCGGAGAGCTTATCCTGCCTACCAGCTGTTGCTGGGCAGAGCGTGGCAGCAAGGGAATCGGTCCCAGGCTCCTACAGGAAAACGGTCCCCGAACATCCTGCGGGGAATTGTGCTGCCCTCAGCGACTGGTGTGCAAAGCCAGCAAGTCCTGGTGTCTACAAACACGCAGCATGTGGGACCAGAGGTCAAAACTGGTTTGATCACTGATGGCGTCTGGCCAGTGCGATTGGGCGTGAAAGTCCAAGGGTTTGGTATGTTGGTGCAACGTACAAGGAGGAATTGTGCTCTGTTGGCTGTGGATAGCCTGACATGTGGCTCCCAGGCATTCAGCTAGGGCAGGGCTTGCTGCTGAGTGCTGGACATGACTCCGTGTCGGGGCAAGTCCGTCTCTTCGCGCACACGTGGTGTGCGTTGCAGTGCTCTGCCATCCCGTGTAAAATGGGCTTGCATTGTTACAGCAGGGAGCATCCTGTCTCATGGAGGCTGCAGCTGTCTTTAGCTTGCCTGCAGGGGAGCGTCCCGGGACAGGTTCATTGTGTGATTGCTGCATATTCATTGGAATGGCCTGTTTTATTTAATAAGACTGTCACGTGGATCCAACACCTTGGCACTTCCCAAACTGCAGGCTCACAAGAATATAAGAACGGCCATATTGGGTCAGACCAAAGGTCCATCCAGCC
This sequence comes from Chrysemys picta bellii, assembly GCF_011386835.1. Taxonomy (NCBI): domain Eukaryota; kingdom Metazoa; phylum Chordata; order Testudines; family Emydidae; genus Chrysemys; species Chrysemys picta. Next base: position 84,747,372 of record NC_088800.1, read on the forward strand.
CAGTATCCTGTCTTCCGACTGTGGCCAATGCCAGGTGTCCCAGAGGGAGTGAACCTAACAGGTAATGATCAAGTGATCTCTCTCCTGCCATCCATCTCCACCCTCTGACAAACAGAGGCTAGGGACACCATTCCTTACCCGTCCTGGCTAATAGCCATTAATGGACTTAACCTCCATGAATTTATCCAGTTCTCTTTTAAACCCTGTTATAGTCCCTGCCTTCACAACCTCCTCAGGCAAGGAGTTCCACAGGTTGACTGTGCGCCGCGTGAAGAACTTCCTTTTATTTGTTTTAAACCTGCTGCCCATTAATTTCATTTGGTGACCCCTAGTTCTTAGGCTCGATCCTGCAACCATTACTCACACACGTAGTCTCATGGGAACTCCCTACCTAATGGGGCTACTTGCATGGGGAAGAGTCACTAGGGCAAATGCAGGACTGAACCACTGAAATATTCACTGATCTCTATAGCCCCCCATACCGATGGCATCTTGGCCATGCCGTGCAGTGCCACTGAAATGCGACTGCCTCTGGGGTGAAGGCAGATCAGGCTACACAACAGGCAGGCAAAAATGTTCACTACAACTTGCACAGCAAACTCCTGCTCTTGGAGATAGCACTGTAGAATCTACACAGTTCTTTGATCTTTATGGTCTCATCTGAAAGATCCAGACACAGTCACCCCCACCCGGGTTGGAACCCATGTTTTGAGGGAATCGGCACGTTTTATGCCCGACACTTGAGAGCACTGAGCTGTCCACTCTGACACTCACCCGCAGTGGTATGAACTGTGGTTCTTTCCCTTCTCAAATAGGCATCTAGGGCCCAGCGACCATAGTGGGGCTGGTTCAGCAGGGGAGGGATGCCAAGTCAGGGCAGAAATGGTTCCAAAAAGACTCCCTTCACCTGCCCATCATGCCGGACCACTCGCCTATCAGCTAGTCTCTGGAGAGCTGCCCTAGCAAATCCAACGGGCATCACTAAATCAGATAGTGAGTGGGAAACCCTCATGTCTGTCCATTGAGTGGCTTGAACAGTGCAACAGGCAGGGTGGATTGATTTAAATCAAGGCCACTGAAATCAACTCTTTAAATCACCAAGTGGAAAGCTGCGATTTAATCATCGATTTTAAACAACGTTTCCATTTGTGCGTCAGTTACTTTCTAGAGAGAGGTGCATTCTCCTTGGTTGACAAAATCATTAAAACGTGTTGATTTACAACTAAATAGAGCCTTTACACTAGATTTGGTACATCTCTTTATGACCTAGGAGTGTACACTGTAATTTTATATATTTATTTAAGCAATTATATAACTTAATTTTTTCAGATTCTTATTAATTGTACATTTTTATTATGTGAGAAAATGGTGAATGATATATTGTTTATTTACTAGCGACTTAACTTTTTGCTCATGATTTGTATCAGGCTGCATTAAGATGCTAACTGGAATTTAATTAAACACAAAACAGCATATAACATTTATTGCTATTAATCAAAACAAGCCCTTAATACAGCACATGCTTTATTGTACCATATTTATAAAGCGTGGCCTCAAAAGTGAGATGCTTCCCCCCTGATTCTTTCTTTACACAGAAAAGTCACCTTTAACTGAAAAGTTTTTGATAGAGGCCTATGGATTCAACGTAAATATTTTTATTGAAATGCTTTAAGAGATTATAATAAGTTTAGGCCTTAACCTATTTTGTATTAAATTCAGATTGCATTTTGAACAGGTTTATTTTTAAAAGGAAAAACTTGTTCTAATTTAAATAACAAAATAAACCTGATTTAAATCAACAAAACAATCTTTTTACCCCCTCACACCCGCGGCCAAAAAAAAAAAGGATTTGTATCCACCCTGGAGCTGGGTGTTGTCCTTCTGCCATTAAATCCCCTCCATGCAGCTTGGCACCAGATTGAAATTGCTGCCTGGCTGGCAGGATCTTTCAGTGTCCAGAACAGGAATTCCTTACATTCCTGTCCGGAGTCAAAGCCCACCCGTTCCTAGGCACAGAGGCTAGAACTTGGACATGTTCTTGCTCATGCAGGCAGCACCCACTGGCCATCCTGTCAGAGCTTCCGTTCACATTCACTGGCGTGGGGGTGTTCACGTTGTCTCCCCACTCTGTCCCGCGAGTCCGCGACTGTCCTTTCCTCCCTTATTTCCCCGAGGGAGGAGCAAGCAAGCAGCACCTTTATACAGGATTTTTGGCAGATTGCACTGGAAAAGCTGGATCTTTTAAAGAAAACACACGTACGTGCCTTTCTCTGTCCCTCCCGTCCTCTCCCTCCTCTGGGCCAGCTGCGTGCTGGTGCTTCCAGCTATAGGGCTGCCCTGTGAGGTACGCTGCAGAAACAAGGAATGCATGGTGGGTTGCAGGGGTGTGGTTATCCCAGTGTAAAGGTGCGTATGCTGGCGTATGGGAAGAGGAATACGCTATCCTGCTTTGAGGCACCGTAACGGGGTTCACTCACCACTGGGGCGCCTCCTCCTGTCTGGGGCTGGAGATCAGCTCTCACCCAGCCTTTGTATCGGCAGAGTGCACCGTGGTGTGTGTGTGTGTGTGTGTGTGTCTCTCTCTGGGATTTGGGGTGCTCCCTCTTCCTGACTCAGCCCTCTAGCCAGGTTGCTATTTAGTCCTCTCCTTCTGGGGTCTCAAAGTCCCACTGGACAAGCTGTCCGGATGCCCTATCAGACTGGTAGGGGAACCTGGGCCCACCGACCACTCGGGGCTCCTTCGTACCTCACTTCTCCAGCTCCTCGCCCAGCTCTGGGTTTACCAGCCTGGGCTTCTTTGGCTCCCAGAGGCTCCTTCACCCCTCTCAGATTCTCGCCAGACTCTGTAGTCCAGGGCAGGCTCTCTAGAACTCCTCCTTATCCCTTCACAACTCCCTTCTCTCTTGAGTGACTGCAGAGTTCCTGCCTGCAACCCCCTCTTTTGCTCTCAACTTCCTGGCTTTATACAAGCCAGCCCGCCCACCCCTGCCCCCCTGGGCATCATCTTCAGATATCCATCTCTGGCTCTCCTCCACAGGCAGCCTCTAAGGTTAATTGGCCCTTTTTAACCATCACGCCCCATGGACACCCCATCACAGGCTCCTTTATATCTGTATAGCTGTGCATGTACTAGGGGTTGTACTGGATTCCACCACAGACCGATATAGTTATACTGGAACAACAATGGTGTAGCCTAGGCCTGGGTGAACAGGAAGGAGCCATTGTTTTCCCCGTCAGCGTGGCAACGTTGTTACACTTGGCCTATGTCTGCACTACAGCCTTCTGCCGGCAGAGCCGCGAGGGTAGATGCCGTTGTACTACCTACCCTGCACTTTTACTGGCTAGCTTGTTGTTCTCCTGGGGCCGGGGGTGGTGCATAGTGCAGCATTGCTGGTGTAGCAGCAATCACCCCAGCAGTGCTGTGCCGGTACAGTGCACCAGTATTCTTACACCGCGGTGTAAAGTGTCTCTCGTGTAGACAGAGCCGGACTCAGCGAGCTGGACACACCTCACTTCGTATGAGATGAAGGTTTGAATCACCCCTCCCCATCTGTTGAAAGCAAGAACCAATCTTGTTGTCAGTTCAGGCAGCCCCTACGTTGATGGTGGTCGAGGTCAAGCAGCCATGAAGAAGCCCAAGAGCATTTCTCAGTGGCAGGAGGTGCCTGATTATTTGGTGCATTTTTTTCCCCTTTGCACGCTTCTAAAACCTCAAGCGTTGGACAAGGGCAGAGGCAGAACCCAGGCCCTGCTTATCTGACCTGGTGCATCAAATCCTGTATTGCATGTGTCATTCTTTCCTTCCAACCTTCTGTTTTCAGGCGGCACCGCTCAAACCCAGCTGTCTGCATTCTCCCGGATACCAACCTGCATTCTTTTCACCTGATGCCTTGCTGCTGTTAACCACCTGACATGCCCTGTTTTATTGGGTGAAACTGCTGATGCTAAGCAGACTTTTAATTCCTTTTGGGGGGGGGGGGTCCATTAAAAAGACCAAACTGGTTTTCTCACCCCTTTGCTAGCGAATCTGTTGCCAAGAGCTGAAACCTTAGACCGTAATGGCTGTTTTCAGAGTCTTTGAATGTGACTGGAAAGAAGCTGGCTCTCTTCCTGAAGTCCTGCCTTACCCGTCTCAAGATGGGTTAGGTCCCATAACAGAATTTCTGCAGCAAAGGAGGAGCAAATACTCTGTTTCTTCTGATTTGCAGCAGTTCTAAAACTGAGAATATGAAGAAGCCGCACTCCCACCCCTGCAGGGACCTTCCACAAGGGCTGGTGAGCCTGACTCTAGGATGGGTTGCTTATTTGATCAGGGATTTGGTCATGTTGTCTTTACTACGTGCTGTTGTTGCAGCTTGATAAACTGGGTGGAGACCGCTGGCGTCAGGCCTTTGCAGAACACACACCCTTGCGGGCAGAGGACGAATGCAGGCACCCGGAACCTCCTTGCCGCCTCTTGATAAAATGGTGCATTCAGGAGTCAGAGTTTTGTGTGTGTAGCTTTACAGCTATTCCTGCCAGCTCTGTGCCCGAGGGTCCATCTCTCTACCCCTTAGGGTCCACTGCTGGTACCCCATAGAAAGTTCAACCTGATGTTTACTTTTAGTGAGCTATTGCATCCGAGTTTCTTTGAATACTATTTGTATTTAAAGGGACAGTAAAAATAAAGTGTGTGTGCACATGCCTGCATGTCCTGTGTTCGCCTGGAGTTACTCAAATTGAACAATCTAATCATCTGTTTCACTCTCTAGTATTGTTTGTTTACTTGCTGCCCTTCACTCTTGATCAATTAATCCAGGCCTGATCAGTTCCACCTTCTGTTTCTAGTAGTCAGTTTCCCTTTGTGGTTCCCGGCACTAACCCAGTGCTGGTTTGTTTCGACTTTCACTATTTAAATCCTTTAAAGAAAACAAACCTGTTCTCCTTGGAATCATTTTTTAAGGGAAATTTTTCTTTTCCCTTTTCCTGCACCTGGGAAGGAGGTCTCAGAAGGAGTCCCTGTACCTCAGAGTCACAGTTCCCTGTGTGTTCCCCTGGATCCACAGTGTGGGGGTAAATAGCTCCCTGCACCCCTTTCTGGGGAGCTGCATTCTCCCCCTTGCACTGGGCAAGCTTTGCTGACTGGCGTGTGGTAGGGCTCTGCCTACCTATTTGCAAGGAGAGTATCAACATGCAGCCTCTGTTTTGCCCTTCCTCTACCCCCCACACCATAGGGCCGGGGGGAGTCCTATGCAGTCCTATCTCGCACTGTGAATGGGCAAGTTCTCCTGCTGGGATGTAAGTGACCCCCAAATCCCCAGTCGGAGCAGCTGACCCTGCTCCGTTTGTTTACGTAATGCTGTTCCGTGGCCGAATTCCCTGGTCAGTCCGAGATCTCTCCTCCAGGACTCTGCCCTCCAGCCGGGGTGAGCGCTGATTCTGGCTGTGACTAGCTCAGTGAGAGGGGCCTTTGTGCCTGGGGATTTTTCTAACTCTAAGGAAGGGGCTGGCATGCACTCCAGAGGGATTTAAGAAAGGTGGAAAATCCAGGCTTATTCCTCTGTAATCCTCCTCCTCCTAAAACGTCAGCAGCTGATCAGTCTGAAGTTCGAACACTCGGTTTTTGGCAGCATGTTGCTTAAAGACAAAATATTGGAAAACTTTTGTAGGGAAATGAAAGGCTAAAACCTCCTTTGGATTCTCCCGTCTTATCATGGTGTCTGCAGAGTGTGGCAGGCCTGGGGCTTTGCGGAGTGACGACTCTGATCTCCGTTACGCTCAGGGAATTCCATTGACCGCAGTGGGGTTCCTCTTGGGTTAAACCGGTGTAGCTGGGATCAGCATCCGGTCCCTGCCTGAGGAGCTCGCAAGAGTCAATGGGCTTGATTCTCTAGCCTCCTGCATCAGGATGGGAGCATTTTATCCCGGCTTTGCACTGACTGCACATGGTGCAGCGCACTGGAGATTCAACTCCTCTGCTTCCCCTGGCAGAACAGAGGCTCAGGCTACTCCAGAGAGTTAAAGCCGACCCTTTCCAGCAGGAGACTGGCAGCAGTCGTTCTCAGCGCTCTGAACCAATTACTTCTCCCACCCTCCATAGCCTTCCTGCCCAGCGGTTCCCCAGGAGAACAACTTCTCCATAGTGCCCGAGCCCTGGCTGGGGCACTGTGGAGATCTAACATTCATGGTCTGATTCTTCAAGTGTGCTCAGCACCTGCCACTCCCATTGACCAGCACTTCAGAAGAGCCGGCCATTAGCACTCCCAGGTTTCTTTCAAATGACAGTGTTGGTGGTAGCCTGGGACACTCCCCATTCCAACTTCTGCTGCTGATCTAGTTCTAGTTCTCTCTAGAGTCCAGTACCCTCCCCCCCACCTCCAGCTGATTGGGTCAGTACTAGCGAATCTGCTCCCAGGACAATTATGTGCAAAGAGCTCCTCATGCGTGGACCCATACTGCCACGTGGAGTCCTTGGAAATAAGGGCCACCAATAGAGATCCCTTTTCAGGATCGGGTGCCTGGTTTATAAAATGATGGTGCTGATGTGTTGTACTTGAGCATCGCGGCTTATGACGTAGACGCTCTCAGAGGGACGCTTTGAAGCCAGAAGAGACTGTTACTCTTTCTTTGCGAGAACTAGTCTAGAAAGAACCTCATGATTTTTGTCCCAGTTCCAAACTTTCTCTCTCTTACTTTTCCCAGCTCTGCTGTCTTGCACTTACCCTCCTACCCGCCCCCCATGGCTCAAACCACATCTCTCTCCCCTCCTGTGCCCAAGTCCTCGTCTCACCAGGGACCTTCTGGCTTGGAACCCTCCTCCCTCCCAGCCTGTCATCAGGCCCTCTGCTCTCTAGAAAGCAACAAGCATTTTGAGCCTTCTTGTCCTTGGCACGTTTTCTGCTGTCGAGAGTTGGTAACACTTTGTCAGCTCTCTGTGCAGGCTGGAGAGGGCAGCGAAAAGGGAGTGTTACCCGATAGGGGCCATGTGCTGCTTTCCAGCGTGTTGTTAAATATGCATGTCAAAGTTATGGTCTTATCACCTCATAAAGCTATCACTGAGTCTCGCAGTTGTCTCAGTCTCATTGCACTGACCTTCTGCGATACTTGGGCCCCAAGGCTCTATTGCCCTGGGTTGGATAATCTCCCCGAAACAGACCTTCTGCTGAAACTGTCTATCTGTGATTCCTAAATACTTTGTATCCTCTTTGTAAGCCTGTTCTTGCTCCTAGCGATAACTGCATGGAGCTGTGAGGGGAAGGTTGGCTCTCTTACGTAACCAAGTCAGGACTTGCTGTACAGTTAGTGCTGCAAGATAATCTGTAAAGGAGATGTGCTGTGTGTAGAGAACTTCTAAACATGGTCCTGTAAGCAGGTGCCTTTCCCAAACCGTTGTACAAAGTCCACCTGCCGTGTAGAGTCTAAACTCTCATCCTCTTCCCGAGGCTTGTCTTCACTAGCAAAGAAATTGGCAATGACATAGAATTTAGCTCAGTTTTTCTCCCCAGGTTTAGCTGCTTGTAGGGCTCCTCCCTAGGGTTGCTCAGCCCACACCCTAGATCTTGTCTCCCTAGAGAACCACTCCCACCATCCCCAGTGAGTCAGCAGAACACTTAACCCTTTGCCGTTAAGATCAACACCTGCTAACAGTGTAGGGTACAGCAAATGCTGCTACCCTATTGCAAGCACAGCATCTTGAATTGGATTAGCAGTCTGCCGCCAGAGTGTGGGAAGGGACTTGGAGATATAATTAATTGCAAAGTTTGGGGAAAGCATCAACCTAAGACTGTAACTCATTTGTATGTCTATGTTTACCTGCTTTAACCTTGTAAATAACTCTCATTTCTTTTTCCTCGTTAATAAATCCTTAGATAGTTTATTATAGCATTGGCTACATGCCTTGTCTTTGGTGAGAGAGTGAGAGTGCAATTGACGTGGGGTAAGCGACTGGTCCTTTGGGACTGGGAGTACCCTGAATATTGTTGTGATTTTTGGTGTAAGGGACCATCAATCATAAAGGCAAGTGTATCGAGGTGGCAAGATAAAGCAGAGTACCCAAGGGGACAGTCTGTGATGCCATGGCAAGGCAGGTTTAGTGCTTGAGGAGTTCACACCTGATACTTGGTTGGTGAAATCTAAGTATAGAACTCCCAACAAGTTTGTGTCCGGGTTCTTAACAGTCGGCCCTGAGGCTGGTACTCCCGCTCGTGAGCCGCTCCAGACAGCTTGACAGAGACAATAACACTTCCCTGCCTCACAGGGTGCTGCAAGGACAGCTGCATTAACGAGGTGCTCAGAGTCTATGATAATGGGGGACACATGACTACCCTAGAGAGCGGTGTGTACGTTGGCTGTGAATTAGATGGTTATTATCGTTTCTCATGTGTTCTCACGTGCTTTATGTGCGTGGTTGATTCATCCCGGTTTGTTTACAAAGCAAGTGTAGTGCTGGTGCCTCAGTTTATCCGCAGAAGAAGGATGGATGAAAGGAGGTGTCTGCGGTCCAGATGATTTAGTGCTGGGTGCCCTAGAAATACGGTGGTGACTAAGGATTATTCTTTCCAAAGCCTTTGGCAGGTGTTTCTCCTGCAGGATGTCATATGAGGATCTGCAGTTTTACTAGCTGCCCCATGATTCTGGATGGGTATTTGTGGCTGCCTGGATTCACACGCCTCTGATGCTGCTTGGAATGACATTGACATGGGACCCAGAACTCTCAGAGCTCAAAGGGTCCGTTTTTCTTCTGTTACTTTTGGCATACGCTGAAAAGCCGAGATCCCCAGTTACTCCTGGGTCAGTGGCAATCAGTGAGATCTGATTCTGATCTGTCGTTAGAGCTGCTGAAAGATGGTTGGGTTGACTCAGCCTTTGGGACTGAAGGTGTCTGGCTAGCCATCATAGTGATGCTGTTGCTCTCTGTACAACACATGTTTCTTCTGCGCTGCCCCACCAACGTGCCTCCACGCTACCCTAGACCAGTGGTTCCCAAACTTTAACAACCTGTGAACCCCTTTCACGAAAGTGTCATATCTTGCGAACCCCCTCCTAAAAAGGAATATTTCCAGGGATTTTCTCCTTTACCTGAGTATAAATGATAAAAGCAGTGATCTTGGAACTATAAATTGTTTTTATGACATGCTTATTACACACTATTAATTATTAATTATTATTTATCATTACAGTATTTTTATTCCCTTATGAAAATGGCAACACTCTTCCAAGATCTCACTTTCGTAGCTTGTATCACTTCGAATAAGCCTGTTCTAAGACAAGGCTCCTATGTTTCATCCAGGAATATCAGATGTGAAACAGCAGAAAGGTATTTAAGAAGCCAACTCAAAGAGTTCCTCCTACACAAGCATTCAGGTCTTGAGCAGTCCAGGCAAACAATGCACGTTACAACAAGGCTTAAACTTGTTCTTCATAATAATTTTAAAAACAATGCTAGCTGCCTGTTTCATTTTAAAGACAGCAACGAATATCCACCTCCCTTTCCATTTCTTCTAAGGAGTCTTGAAGTTTCAATCTCCTCAGTGTGATAGAGACGCTGGCTTTGATCTGCTTAGCTCTTGGAAGTCCAGGGGCTCCAGGCCCCGTGCTCCCTATTGCCAGCTCTGTCCGCCATTAGGGAATTTTTCCCCAAGAACCCCCTGTAACATTTCGTGAACCCCAGTTTGGGAACCACTGCTCTAGAGAGACTCGCTCTCAAAGTAAATAGAGGGTAGGATTTCTATTGCACAAGCTATTCCTGGCCCCCTGCTGAGATTGCCCATTGTGCTGCTGTGTCTAAGGACAGGACTGAGATCCACCAACCTCCTGTCATGAGCAGCTTGGGTTGGATTTGAACCAGTGACCTAGAAGCAAGAGGCGTTGTATACGGTTACCAAGCTACAGAGCCACCCAGTCAGTCCCCATCGTTCTCTAGCTGGGTGGCCCTGGGGCTTGGTAATTGCATTCCGTACTAAGGCTGCGCGTGGTTGCAGCACTGAAGTGAGAAGCTTGGTGAGGTGTGGTATCTCCACGACCATGTCTGGACAGCCGTGATCTCTCTCCTTCCCAGCTGACGCAAAGGCAGCCCCAGACGAGGTTTAAAGCTCAGTTACTGAAAATAACCGAATGACAACATCTGCTGTGAATGGCCTTCTCTTTCTGCCTTGGCTTTAAGTCACCCCGAGTGCCTTCGCAGGGAGATTTCGGTTACTCACTGGAATCAGTTTTCTATCTCTGAGCTTGTTTATAACATTCTTTTGCTCCCGTTGTGTTTCACCTTGGCAGACAAGCACAACAGTGTCTGAGTGGTGTCTCTTTGTTGGGCCTGGAACACTCACCTCAGTGTTGGTGCGTATCGGATCCTGTCGCTTGTTTAGTGCAGGAGCCCCGTAAGTGGTGGCTTTAGGGACTGCTTCTGGGCTTTGTTCAATCCAAACACAAGGACCATTGTAGAGTCCAGCAGTGATGTTGGGTTTGTTCCAGCCTTGAACCATGGACAGGCTTAATTGAATCATTCACTTGGTGTTGGACGATGGGAGGGGTTGTAGTCTAATGACTCAGAGACAAGCCTGGGTTCTGTTCCTTGCTCTGTTAGTGACTCTTTGTGGGGTAAGACAATTCGCCTTTCTGTGCCTCAGTTTACCCATCTTTAAAACAGAGATGTTATTTCAAAGGGGGTTCCGGCTGACTCGCTGTCAATTTGTAAATCAGTCAGGGATCACGATGCTCCGGGTGTGAAATAGTATTATTCCCTTACACTGGGGACAAAGAATTAGTTGAGCAAGAGGCTTTGGATCAGTGTTTTCAAATATTTAACGTATTCAGATATTTAGCCACTTCTAAGCTTTGCTTCTAGCATGAAACATTTTTTCCATCATATGTCGTGGGAGATTGGGGGGAAAAGCTGAATCCTCCAAGCGCGCACTCCTAAGGAGTGCAGTGACAAAGGGCAGGGAGATGGGATCCAGGACTCCAACCTCGAACTGAATAACATGTTCTGTTGGCACATAAGATGCTCTACAAAACCATAATACTCTGCATCTTCCCGGGATGTTCCTGACTCATGAGTAGACTGGCCTGCAAGTGACCTAAGGAGCTTGTCAGTGCATCAATATGCCACAGTTTGAAGGTCTGAAAGTCCCATTGGGAAGTGGGAATTTCTCCTTTCCAGGCATAAAAGCCCCATTTCTAGCTCTGCAGGGCATCTACCTACACTCAGAAAGCTTGTAGAAGGGCAGTGAATCGAACCCCGATCTTCTGAGTCCCTAACCACTGGACCATCCTTCTTCTCCGAGGATCCATCTCTCTAAATTTCCTACCAAGCCCCTGATCATGGTATGTAGCCACCTCACATCCTTCTTTATACACTGCTTGCATGTATATGCCACATCTCTCTTGCAAGGGAAAACCCAATCACACAAAGACGGGAGGTTTTCCCGAGAGCCATAGCCTAGCCTTCCTCCATGAGAAGGTGTTACTCAACCTGAGCAAGGATGGCAGAGTCTGGCCCTAGTCTATTTTAAGGATTGCTTCAAAAAATGACGTCTCCAGTAAAAAAATAAAATAAAGAGGCAAAAAATAATTTTATCCTTTAAAAAAAATTTTTTTTTTTGGTGTTCTCTCGCAAACTCAGCAGGAGCAATTTAAATAATTGAAGCAATTGGAATAATGGAAGCAATTGAAATCGTTTTAAAACAAACTCCACATTCCAGTTTGGCAGCCTGCGTGGGCAGGTTAGGCGCAGTGCAGTTTGAAATGGCTAAGAGACTAAACTTTGAAAAGCAGGGAGGTGGGCGGGTTAAGCTGTAATGGGGATGCTAATGGACCCTCAGCTCCTGCAGGGCTACTGAGTGCCACTAAAGGTCTGTCTACACTGCAGTGAAAGCCCAGGGTTACAGAACTTGAGTTCTCAGACCCCGGGTTTGTTAACCTAGCGCCTGAGTGTCTAGACTCCTTTGTAAAGTTAGGAATTGTGTTAACACTGCATTATGTGGGCCTGAGTCCAACCACCTCTATCCCAAACTTCCTTGCTCCCTCCCAAAATGTGACTGCTGTAGCCCTTTGTTCGTGGTGCAGTGTGGGAGCCGAGCACTGGGTTAGCATAATTTGTGTGTAGACAGAAGGAGGGTTAGGCTTGAGTTTGAACCCCGGTCTTACATTGCAGTTTAGACATACTCTAAGATGCATGCTGGGAATGGAGAGTCCCATGGGATGTTTTGAGCGGAGAAACCATTTTTGGGGGACATGGGGGTGATGAAGGGGAATTGTGGACTTTAAATAACCTTTGTGATTTTAATTGAAAACATAGTTTGGCACTTACAGTGGAAATAGGTTTGTTCTTTGACACTTGGTACAGTCCAGTCAAAGCAATGAGCCGCAGATGGAATGCCGCACAGCCACGCTTGGCAGTCTGTTAGGATAACGTTTCCACATCCCAGTGTCTTCAAGATAGTTCCGAATAAAAAACGAGGTTGTTTCCTTCTAGAGTCCTTGGAAAACTGTAGTCCCAAAGCAGGGATGATCTGTTGCTCATATGTGTCTCCTCTGTGTGGGTTGCCTGCTTTTTCCAAAAATCCTTTTTTCCACCAACCAGCAAAGAAGGTAGTTAGCTGGAGCCCTTTTCAATTTGTTTCCCCTCGTTGTTCGATCAAATTTTACTGCATCTAGCTAGGTCCATAATTTCCAGGCTGCATGCTCCCGTATATTCCACAATAAACTGTGTGTGTGTGTGTGTGTGTGTGTGTGTGTGTGTGTGTGTGTGTGAGCTTTTGTGGTGGTCCCGACTCCCTAGAGCACAATGAGCTGCAAGGTTAATTAGGATCAAATGTTAATGCCCTCCCTTGTTTGATATGATAATGCCTAGCCGTACAACATATAACCAAACTCCAGTCTGACACATCTGCAGCCTCCTTAATCCTTTGCATGCCCTGGCCAGTTTGCTTGTGGAGCTGAAGTGAACAAATCACCAGAGCATATACTGCAGGGACCGATCCTGCATTGATTGTAGAGCGGACAAAATTGTATTTATTTGTATTACAGAAGTGCTTAGAGGCCCCAACTGAGATCAGGGCCCCTCTGAGCACTGTAAACCACATAGTAAGAGACACTCCCTGCCCCAAAGACGTTTTAAAGTCTAAATAGACAAGATGGACATAGGACGGCAGGGGACACTGAGGCACGGTGAGGGAAAATGACTTGCCCAAGGTCACAGGGCAGGTCAGTGGCAGAGTTGGGTGACCCCAATACATCATTTTCCACTACCACTTTCTGTTATATTGTTGTTCACCCTGCTGTACTCCAGGCAACATAGCTAGTATCATTGGGCCAGATGCTGAGTTTTGTGACGGTAATGTAAATAGCTCTGTTAATGTCAGTGGAATTTCAACAGCTCGAGTAAGTGAGAGGAGAATGTGCCTGTTGCGTGCTGAGCAAATGGAGATGTGAGGTGCAAAGTGCATTGTCTGTTTCTATTCTGGTCAGCGTGGTGAAGCAAAGTGTGTGTTGATACCCTGCAATTATTTCTGCTACTTCCATGGTTCAGGCTGACCAATTGAAAAGGTGACTAACTGCATTTTCAGCTGTTCAGAGTGGCCAGGCTTTCTGTTTGCAGGTCTGTCGCTGACGAGTTGTGCATATAATTATGGTGAATCGGAACACTGCTTTAGCTGCCTCAGAACTACAATGTGAACCGAGATCTAGATCCGGATTCTCAGCTGCATGTGTAAAATATGTGGGAATTCCTCATGCAAACCCCATATTTGCGAATGGAATTTAGTATACAGTTCTACCGTGGAGACACAGGAAGGATCAGAGCCCAGCTCATGCTCTCAGAGCTGTGTCAGCGCTTCAGAGCTACCAGTAGGAAACAGAAGTAAAAACTTCCCTGGGTCACCCAGTGAGCAGAGGTGACTGAACATGCACATGATGGAGTAGATCTGGTGCCATTTTACGTAGTCCCTTTTCTGAGTAGAATAGCACTTTAAGACCGTCCCTAATGATTTACGCATCCTTGCCATAATTAGATTATTAGATTATGGTGCCTGTGATAAACAGAGAGGGAACAAATCTAAAATGTCGTCCCGCATTATCGGCAAGTGAAAAACGGAGCATAATACTCCTTCCCTCTGTTTTGTTGTATGTTTTGCTGCGACATTAAATGTAGATCGTAGCCAGGAGCGGCTCAGGGAGGGCAGTCAGCTCTCTGGCCTTTCACCGCTAGGTCACCGACTCAAATCCAGGTCAAGCAGACAGTGACTGAAGATTGTTACCCTGGGATGATGGTTTGCTGGCTTGTGTGAAGTGAAGAGAAGTTTGGTGGGTCTCAGGTTAGCTCCCAGGGGAGAACTGCCTACGTGGCTAAAAGCTCAAACAAAAGTGGCATTCATTGGCCCCCTTGTTGCCTGGCTCAGCAAAGAGGCTCTCAAGGGTTGAACAAGCCACGACAAACGAAATCATTTCTCATTCCTCGAGACGATTCCCTGCATGTCTGCGTTTAGGGCAAAGTGAGGAAACTCGGCCCAGTGCTGTTCATGCTTTGTAGATGGAGGATTTCATAGCAGCTTGCACCATCACGCTGTTCTTCCCGACTGACTGAGCAACAGACGCTGGAGTAACTAGAGATGCTGGGTTTGAGTCAAAAGTAAGAACAACCCCCCCCGACCCCCAAACTCGAGCTGAGCTGCAGGGACCCTTAGGTTTGCATCACATTCTGGGCTCTGTCCTCCAAAGTGCGGAGCGCTCTGACCCCCAGCCCAGCAAAACTCGTAAGACGTGCTTAACTTGAAGCAGAAGTGAGTCCTATGTCCATTTCCTTTCAGAGGGAAGGCTCTGTGACCTGGCTCAGCATAAATAGCCACCCCAAAACACACACAGATCTTTATCCTCTGGCATCCTGAACAGATGCTGATTACAAATGATCTGGAGCGTTTTCTGTCACAGTTTAGGGCAACTGCAGCTGTATTTCCCCATTGGGGTTCAGCAACGGCACCCGCTCCCAGCTTCTCGCTTCCCAGCTGTTGCTGTTCTGGGTGGAGACCCTCATCTCTCTCCCTCCTGACTGGGGTATTCCCAGGCTGCACAGATCCCTCAGCACAGCCAGGTTGCCCAAGCCCAAGCCCAAGCCCAAGCCGTCTTTCTCTTCAGGGACTCGTAATAGAGTGATTGTCAACAGTTATAAGGTACCCTATGGTACATCCTAGGCAAGCCTGCTTTATTCTTAAGGTAAAAAGCACAAGAACATAAGAACGGCCATACTGGGACAGACCAAAGATCCATCACAGAGAAAATCTATTAAAAATAATAGAAGAACCTGCATGCCTGCCAATAAGCTTATCAGAGTTAACTCCGCCCCCTAACATGGATTCAGGGAGGTTCAGTCCTTCCAACCCCATCCTAAGAATTGGGGCGCTCCTTGGACCATTTTTAGGATCAGGAAGGAGGCCCTTTGCTTGTTTAAAACCAGACTATTTATCCAAAAACCCTTTGTTTGTCTCTTGGGCCCTGGGGAAACCAATCTGAACCAGTATATGCGCACCTCTCCAGAGGGGTGGTTTCTCTGGAGATGTTACAACTTGGGTAAATTTGTCTAATCACCCCCTGCTATTCTCCCATTTACCCTGCTCATGGAGTACATGCAATTCCACAATAACGCATACACAACTGTATTTTTAACATAATGGGGCCCCAAAGGTATTAACCTAATTCAGTACATAGGGCCCTACCAAATTCACGGGCCATTTTGGTCAATTTCACGGTAATTTTAAATAGTAAATTTCATGATTTCGGCTATTTAAATCTGAAATTTCATGGTGTTGTAATTGCAGGGGTCCTGACCCAAAAAGGAGTTGTGGGGGGGGTCACAAGGTTATTGTAGGGCGTGTTGCGGTATTGCTACCCTTACTTCTGTTTTGGTGCTGGCTGCCTTCAGAGCTGGCAGCTGGAGAGCGGCGGCTGCTGGCCGGGAGCCCAGCTCTGAAGGCAGAGCCGCTGCCAGTAGCCGTGCAGAAGTAAGGATGGCACGATATGATATTGTCACCCTTACTTCTGTGCTGCTGCTGGCGGGGTGCCGCCTTCAGAGCTGGGCGCCCGGCCAACAGCCGCTGCTCTCTGGCCACCCAGCTCTGAAGGCAGCGCAGAAGTAAGGGTGGCAATACCGCAACCCCCCTGAAATAACCTTGTGATCCCCCTGCAACTCCCTTTTTGGTCAAGACCCCCAATTTGAGAAATGCTGGTTTCCCCTGTGAAATCTGTATAGTAGAGGGTGAAAGCACACACAGGACCAGATTTCACAGGGGAAGACCAGCGTTTGTCAATTTCCCACGTTTTTCATGGATGTGAATTTGGTAGGGCCCTATTGACAAAGTTTAATTGAATTCAATAAAGTTTATTCGGGATATTGCAGGGAAGGTCAGATTGTAATTAAAAATCTGTAGTGGTCTCTACTATTTCCCCCTCCCCCCCACCTTCTTTTTTTAAACACTGTCACCTGGAGACATTTAGGATAACTTGATGAGTTTCAGTGTGACCTCTGGTTCTGTTGCGGTAGGATATTTGTAGTTTAGCAGCAATGTGTGTTTTGTTTTGTTTTTAAGCTCATCCTTTTTTCTTTTTATTTGAGCAGTAATTACTGTGAGTGATCCATACAGAATCGGTCCTTATCCTGAGGGAATGTTTGCGATTGGCTTTTGGAGGTTATGAAGCAGTAATAAAAATTGTTGGTACTGATGAGATGCTACGAGGAAGCCAGGTTTAAAAGCAGGTGGCAGTCAAACTGTCAGACTTCCATTGAAAGGATTAAACTCCGTTGTTTTTTTTTTTTTAATGCTTTTGTCTGAGTTAAAATACCTTGTGTGAGCACGGCCTACCCGCTAGATGACAAGTGACTATGTAAATGTGGAAGCATATTATTTGGCATGTGGAGTCTTAGCGAACCAGTATTCTGAGCGAGGATTTACTACTGAGTTGAGACTGATCTGGGAGACTGAGCAGGATTCTTTTCGCCAGCCTCATTAGCTAACTTCCCATTTCAGAATCTCCTATTCCTGCGGCGGGCACGTGAGCCAGAAAGAACCTGCTTGACTCTCGGAGCCCGGGGCTGGCATGGCGGAGAGAATATTTTGTGATCAGAGCAGATTAGATCTGGAGTCAATGGGAGAAGACAGACATGGACTCCAACAATGTCAATTTTCGAGTCGCCTGTCAGAGTAGAACAAAGCCTTAAACTAATGGAAGATTATCCACACGCCTCTGAATGTGATTCACCCAGTGCTGGGTGACTGCCATACGTTCAGTGGCAAGGACTCTCCCAAGAGCAGCCCCTCTCTCTGTAGGCATCCAGGACTTGCAATTGATCTCTTCCTTAAAGAACTGCCAGCCTTTCTTTGTGATACTCAACTCCCCTGGTCCATCCATGCGGGCGGAGCAAAGTCACACAAACACGCTTTTTGTGAAGAAAATGCCGACCAAACTTTTACCCCGCCCTCATATCTGTAAAGGTTCGAGCCCGTCACAAGCTGCGGTCAAAGGTTCGGGTAGCACTGCTCTGAGGACTGCATCCCAAAAGTCAATACAGTGGTGGGACTTTTTCTTTTTAAATATGCTGATTGGCTCTGAAAATCCAGCAGCTCGGTGCACAGGACACGGGAAACGCGAGACTCATCCCCTGGGGCTTTGCAGTAGGAAGCAGAATTTCTTGAAAAGCCTGATTGAGGTGGTTGAATTTGGGCGTCTCAGAAGCCCATAAAACACAGATCAAAGCCCCTCCCAGCTCAGCAGAGACAACTCACTCTTGCGGCTGTAGGATGCTGATGCAAAGGTGACTCTAGCCCCAGGTTCCCAAGTGTGGGGAGTTCGAGTGTGCCTCTCTTCTAAGGGCAGGTCTACGCTGCAATAAAGCCCGCACCTGAATGTCTACGCTCCAATTTTGTAGCCCTGCAGTCTGAGCCCCGGTCTGCTGACACGGGCCAGCCGCGTGTGTTTCATTACAGTGTAGACATGCTCTAAATGA
Source organism: Chrysemys picta bellii (assembly GCF_011386835.1). Classification (NCBI taxonomy): domain Eukaryota; kingdom Metazoa; phylum Chordata; order Testudines; family Emydidae; genus Chrysemys; species Chrysemys picta. Next base: position 84,765,343 of record NC_088800.1, read on the forward strand.
CTGTGGGGCCTATCTTAGCTCCAGTGGTCCCTGGCCTATACAATATGATTGTGATGGTCCAAGAAGGGAGAGGCCAAAAGGGAGAGGGTGTGGACTAGAGCAGGGTTTTTTTTTTTTTCATTTGCAGACCCCTAAAATTTCGAATGGCGGTGCAGACTCCTTAGGAAATCGTACACACAGTCAGCAGACCCCTGTCCTATGGTGACGGCGAGCTTTCACGGACCCCTTAGACCAGTAGTTCTCAAAGTTTTGTATCGGTGACCCTTTCACATAGCAAGCCTCTGAGTGCGACCCCCCCCTTATAATTAAAAACACTTTTAAATATATTTAACACCATTATAAATGCTGGAGGCAAAGCAGGGTTTGGGGTGGAGGTTGACAGCTCGCAGCCCCCCATGTAATAACCTCCCGACCCCCTGAGGGGGCCCGACCCCCAGTTTGAGAACCCCTGCATTAATCAGAGTCACCAGAGGTTGAAAACCACTGGACTAGAGCATCGGGAAAAGAATGATGGTGAGAAAGGAGAGTCATGGTGACAGCGGGAAGGACAGTGGCTTTGCTTTACATTAGAAAGCAGTAAAATCGATTTCTCTCTTCCAAGCAGTAAATTCAGCCAGGCTCTATTAAAAACATACGGTTGAATGAAATAGTGGCAGGGAAGCTTGCAGCAGCTCTCTCCCGCCTGGGCGCCCCGTGAGGATTTCAACCCATCTGTGCATTAAAAATAAACAAAAACCCCTTCCCCAATCTCCTCCTCTTCCTCCCCGCTCCTCCATAATTGCTTGGAAACTGACACCAGGCAGAACGAGCCAGCTCTGTACTGGCCGACCCGGGAGCGGCTCTGAATCCAGTGTTTGTGGAACCTCGGTGCAGTTCTGTGAGGGAAAGGGGAACATCTGGTTATGTTTCCATGGGACTGAGGCCCCATTAGCCAAGATTTCTGTGTTTTATTTATAGCTTTTCACCAGCACCAACATCTGGATTTTAAGTGATGTTAAATTCTAGCCGTGCGATTAAGTTGGATTGCAATGGTGCTGTCGCTAGAGAGCTTGCCAGCGAAGATGGTGTTCTTTAAATGGGGGGAGAACCCCTGGAGCCTTTCCCAGATGTATCCCGGAAGGTGCCAGAGCGTCCTAAGCTCTGTAGAAAATAATACGCCATTGTACTAAGGTTTAGGAACCATTTTTGATATCTCCAGCGTTCTTCTCCTGAGGATCTCCAAGCACTCCGCAAACAAGGAATGAATCTTCCCCGCCCAGCTGTGTGTTGAGGAAGTATCAAGATTCTGATGTTACAGAGGCATTAATCTCTCACTGCCTCTAAAGGACTAGCGCTGGGTGATCCAGTGAGTCCTCAGGAGAGACCAGGAATCATGGCAGTCAGTCCCCTACTCTCATCACTAGACCATGCTGCCTTCTTAAAATCAACAGGCAAGTCTGAGATCTGGTTAGGTTTCTAGGAGGGAAAGGATCGAATAGGGTGAACAGGATAATAAGGGTCTCTAGGGAAGGATCAGTTGAACTCACCCCTTTCTGCTGTGTCTACACTTGGCTTGTTTGGGAAATCTCTGCCAGTGCAGCTCCACCAGCAGTCCCCAAAAAAGATGTCCCCAAAAGATCTAATGCAGCCCCCAAGTCCCAGCATCCACCTGTGGGCTATAGAAGCTTCTGTCTGGGTTTCAAGAGTCGTTGAGACTCACCAGCCAAGTAAGCTACGTGATTGTGTTTAACTCAGACCAGGAGCAGCAGAAGCTCCCTTAAGTGTGTGTGTGTGTGTGTGTGTGTGTGTGTGTGTGTGTGTGTGTGTGTGTGTGTGAGCTTGCCCTGCCCCTTCCCCCTGAGACCCCCACCCTCATGCTGCCCCTTCTCCTCGAGCCCCCGCCCTCGCACCACCCCTTCCCCCAAGCCCCGCTCCCCACTCACTTCTCTCCACCCCCAACCCCCCCATCGCTCGCCCTTATGGCCAGTAAAAAGTGGGGGGGGACATGGCCCCCGGCCCCCCCATTCCAGCACCCGTGACTCAGACCCTACAGACTTGCTAAATAGGGGCTTCCTCCCTCATACACAATCGTGGGTTACTGAGCTCTCTGTGTCCTGGCGGGATGACCTACTACAATGAACCCCTTCATGTGCTATTTTAATGGGAAAATTTGAGCTGTTCTCTTACAGAGAGCGAGCAAGAGAGAACGCGACCCAGTCCTGCTGCAATACACGGCAGATTGCTGGCACTAATATGAATGAAGACAATAATCTCCACTCCTTTCTATGGCAGGAACCCAACTTCTCTCTGGTTCTTACAATGAACGCGGCTGCAGGCAGCAATAACAGTTTTAGCAGCGAGCTGCCGTCCGGATTACTGCTCTCTTCTATTAAGTCCTGCGTTGTTTTACTTTGCACACTAGAAGATGGCAGGAGGATGTTCTTGCTGAACTGAAAGGGGGCTGGTTAGTTCTAGCGGGATTGCGGCCCGGGGTCGTGTTCTCGTGACACTTTATTTTAGCCCCGACCTTTGCCCACGGCAGCTCTTCACGCCGGCGTTTGATCTGAACCGATTCCATTCTTTGTAAGCACTTAATTCTTAAGGATCCACTATCAGAATTTCGCCCTGAGTGTTTTGGCTGTTGGGGGTGTGTGACTTGTGCTGGGAGTTGGCAGGCAGATGTCTTCTGTTTCCTGTGCGAGAGGCTGGAGCCGGGGGTTGAAGCGTGTGTGTGTGTGTGTGTGTGTGTGTGTATGGAAGGGTGTCGCTGATGGATTTTGTTCCTGCACTACCAGGGACCTCTTCCCCTCCCTGTGTCTTGGTTCTCTGATCTGTATAATGGGGTGACAGGATTGGTGACAATGATCCCCAGGCGCAGAGCTCTTGGACTCAGGTTAATCACTGATGAGCCCTTGTAGGTCTTGCCCCCCTGCCATGTGGCTCCTACCACATGGAACCATTCCTCATCGCTCCCCTGTGCACCAGAGCAAAGACCCGTCCCCCTTAGACCCATCCCCCAAAGACCCGTCCCCCTCAGCGCACGCTGGGGGCGCTATTTCCCTGACTGACCTCCCCACATTCTGTCTCCCAGCTGGGCAGAACCAGACTGGTTCTGCTGCGTTTGGAGCCAGGCTTGGAGAGGACAGGGGCAGCGGGAGATCAGAGGCAAAATTTATCCCTGGAGGAGTGCGAAGAGTGGTTATAAACATTAGTGAGAAAATGGGTTTGTTGTGAGAGATGAGATGCTATTTATTTCTTTTCCTGGAGAAGGAAAAAGGACTTTCAGGAGTTTAGACCCCACATGTCATTTTTATGTGGACACAAACATTGTCATGAATTTCCATGAAATCAGCCGGTAAATACCAACCGTGCTGAGCTAACACAGGATCACTGAAAATTGACACACTCAGACCCTGGGGATGAGCATATTATAAATGCAACAAATTAGTTTAAAATTTTTTTTTAAAAGTACCTTGTAGCTTACTCTAAACAATCCTGTCCAGCTTCCCCATGAAAGGCGAAGCAAGGAAGAGAGCAGGCTGTAAGCTCTGTGGAGCAGGGACCACTGCTATCATTTCCAACGTCAATTTAGGGGATTTTGCCACAGCTTCCATTGAAATTAATGGCTCCCATTGCAGCTTTGATAACTGCAACCTGGGTCAGTGCGTGTGTTTGTACAGCACCTAGCGCTAGGACCGTGGTCCTGATTAGGGTCTCTGGATGTTACGGTAATATAAATATGGAATGATGATCAATTGCATAAGGTTTATACTACTATTTTCCTTGTGGTCCAATCTGAGCTATTGTTCACATGGCAGATGTTACTAAAATAGGATTGTGAGCATGGGTGTTGGCTGGTGATTGGGATCAGTCTGACACCCTGGGAGGTTCCGGTGCTTTCTCCTTCTTTGCTGCATGGTTTGAAGTCTGTCTGACTTTTGTTCACTGAGTGGAGGCTTCACGGAGCCATTTTCTGACCAGAGGCACATGTCCAAGGAAAGGAAACGCCACTGGAGCTGACTTAAAAGAAAATATGTTAACAATGTAAATTAGCCAAGAATGCTCTTGACTGCATTTTCTCCAGCTCTGCCTAAGCCAAGGCGGAAAAGCTTGACATGTCGCAGGGCGCTTTGAAGCTTGGAATCCTTCCAAAAACGGCATGATTCCTAATGGGAGTGATTAGACCCTATTTAGCTGTGCAAAGTAAACAGCAAAACCCACTTAACTGCGGCATGAAGGGAACACTGGGCTGGATTTTGCTCTGGGAAAGAGCACAGGCCACTCCGGCTGATGCTGGAGCTCCCTTGTTTGTTTTCTGGATGATGGGTCAAGGCTGAGGTGATTGAAATTGAAAGAGCCAAGTTAAATATCACACAGGTCTTCTTTAAAAAAAAAAAAAAAAAAAAAACAATTCCTTATTTTGGCAACTTACCAACCTTCCTTATCTAATTAACCTAAAACATCGCTGAGATTCAAAGTGAGAGAATATTAAAAATCTAATTCCCCTAAGGGCCATTGGTGCTGTTTATTTTATTGATTTATTTTGCATGTTGTTCTGCTGAGAAAATGAAAACTTTGTAAAGAACTGACTGGTGGGCAGGTGTGTGCGCCGCTCTCCTGTACTGGATGGAATCAGAACTGTGATGCTATAGACCCTCTGCTGTTAATAGTTTGTGGAGATTCTCCCTTAGTGCAAGTGGCAGGGGCCTGTTGTTTTGGGGAGCAGGCAGATCTGGGTTCTGTCCCGGTTACTGCCGCGAATATCCAGCTGACCACGCTATGTAGCACAGTGACAACCAGGAAGTCCGAGGCTGCCCCAGGTTTGTTGCAGTATTCTACGCTGAAATGTGAGCGCGGCCCATGGAGAGGTGCAGTTCCCTGTGCTGTAAATGTTCTGTGCGTAGGATGAGGCTCGAGAGCCGGGAGGGCTGTGAAGCTGGCACCTTTCCCCAGTGCTGAATGTGCTTTTAAAATGAGATCTTAAAGATTAAAAACAAAAAAAAATCCAATCACTCTCTCCCGCCTCTCCTCAGTGTTCTTGTGCAACCAGTAACTTCCCAAGCTCCACGGCGCTGGGCCTTTCTGAGATTAGGACTGAGGCTAAAACAGCCAATTTCCTAGCAACGCTGTTGAAAAAGAGAGGGGAACCTCAGGGAGAGGATATAATTGGATTGCGGGAGCCCCAGCACTTGATTCGAGGGTCCCTAGCAGTATAAGTTGGTCTCTATGACAAGCTAAACTGGCCTCTCAGACAGCCATGATTTCTCTGCCAGAGTAACTAATGGTGCCTGCGACCCGATGCCGGGAATGAGCTGTGTCTTTCGAGACGCAGATAAAAAACTGTCCTTGTTTAAGAGGGCTTCTCTCAGCCGGTGCATTGTCTAAATGGCCTTGTTCAATACTTTTGGCTCACCCACCGTACCCTCTAGCCTAAGGCTGGTGCATTCTGAGCGTGACCCCAAAGGCCTGCCGAGGTCAATGGATCAGAACCTCTGCGCTGAAATGCAAAAGTTGCCTTGACAGTGCAATAACCAAACCTCCCCGGGCTCCTTGTGAACGCCGTATGTCACCCGGGGGCGTCTTTGTACGTTACTGGCCGATTGTTTCAGGACCAGGTTGTCTCTGTGAAACAGTCTGTAGGCAGCAATGAAAACCCTAGCATGTGGGAGAACATGAGCACTTTAATTATGTGGTGATTATGAATAGCTTTGATCTCCTTCAGCAAAGGATCTCTCCCCTCCCCCCCCCCCCCCCCAGACTATTAGAAAGTGATCTGTTCTGGTCTCACACCTCCAATTATCCCTGCCAAGGGGAGAGTTCATCAGATGGTTTTGAGCAAATCTCTGTGCTTCAGAAGACTAGGAACTCTGGGATCTGAGCTCCTGTTTACACTGTTAAAACCTACTGGGTGGTTAGGGAGAGACCCAGCGTGACAGAGACATGTCCAGACATGTATATTACCCGTGTCTGACCCTCTTCTCAGTTTTCACCAAAACGGGTCATGCGTGGGCTCGGCCAAAAGCTAAGAACTAAGGTTGTCACTGTTCTTGTGAGATGTTTATATAGGAAACGACTGTAGAGTTACATAACGTGTAGGATGGCATGTTTCAAAACGGTGGAAGTGAAGCATGTCAAACGGATTCAGTCAACAGTGAGTTATGCTCTAATAAATTTGTTAGTCTCTAAGGTGCCACAAGTACTCCTGTTCTTCTTTTTGAGAACAATCAACATCCTTCGACTCAGCCCGCCCTGCCCCTGGGTGCAGTCTGGGAAAGAGGCAGATGTGAGCATTTACAAAGACAAAAGAACCCCAAGAAAAGCCTATGAATGGGGGACACCCAGGTTAAGAGACAATAGTCTATAAGTGTATAAGAGAAGAAAGAGCACAAGTTGTTATCCATTACAGCGAGAGACTGCCTGTAGGAGCATCTCATGAAAGGTGGATCCCAGCTTTCTGGACTGGACAAGTACTGTAAAGGCTGACCGGTGGGTGAGCGATGTCTTATTAGGCAGGAAAGTAACTTGTTAATAAGTAAAGGGTGTTTGGCTTTTGTGTTTCTCTTTTACCTGTAACCTGATGTTTCCAAACTTGACACTTGCTTGTACTTGAATCTCAAGCTCTGTTAAATAAACTTCCATTTGGTTGTGTTATAGGCACATCTAAGTGCCTTGTGCTAAGGAGTGTGTTGAACTGAGGTGAAACTAGTAAACGGGGCTGCACTGATTCCATGGAGGCAATAGATCGGGGTACCTCGTGGGTGTTCAGAGGACGAGGGGCTGGGCACTTGAATGTAACGAAGCGGGGTGTGTAAATTGCTAACTTGCAGCAGGAAAGATCAGGGCTTGCAGAACCTGGAGTGCTTGTGTTGCTAGTATCCGGTAATAGGGGAGTTTCTCCTGGTGGGCATGCAAGGTACCCTCCTGCTGCGAGCAAGTCGTGGTGATTCATCCCAGGCACCTCAGGTAACCCCGGAAAGAGTCAGGCCCAGGTATGACCTAGCAGTCCCCTGACATGTTTTAAATGCCATTTGACTATGTTTGAATCACTTTCCCGATTCATGCAACAGCCCTGGATGGTGCAGAAACGTGATTCAGACATAGTTCCGTCCCAACTGTACTGCAAGAGCAAGCTGTGTTCCAAGTGGTGTGCCCCCAACCTGGTAGATGTCATAGTGTAAATGGGACTTAAGTGAGTTAGTTCCTCTCTAGACCAGACGACCTGCGTATCCCTGTTTAGTTCTCCTTCTCCTTTGGAGAGTCCTGGAGGAACTCGGTTTCCTCATTCAGACCCCAGCGTTTCAGCAACTGTCCCGGCTCCCGTCACAGACCTTCTTCCCCTTTGTCATCTTCCAGCTCTGATCTCATTCTGCCCTCAGCCAGGTGCACAGGGTGATAGACACTAAAATCAATCCTACACAGGTATTCTTAGTGCACGACAAATTAAACCTCCCCTACACCATTGTTGGCCTCAACTCTGACCTGAAGAGGTCATTACAGAAAGGCTGAGTGTAGATGACTGACCACTTACCCATTCCCCTGCTTGCATACAGAATGTCCTGTTTCCTATTGCTGAAAACTTTTCAGCGTGTGAAGTTTCAGTACAGAGCAAGGTGGAGTCGAAATAGAAAAATATAAAGCATTTGATAAAGGGACGCTACCTGGTGGGTTAGGACCAAAATGCAGGGTGTGGTTCTGTGTGTTTCTTTACTCTGCTTGTAGAGGGTTGGGAACTCAGACACACAAGCCCTGGAGGGGAACCAGAAAGTGAAACTGGCAACGTGCAGAACGTGAAACTGATTAAACTAGTCTTGTACTCCAAGCTGTGCAAAATGCACAAACTAAAACACAAACTCCATGAAAAGTAACAAGTGTATTCAGATCTGTATATCCTTGCAGTTTAAATAATCTAAGTTGCGGTGTGTAACACGTGGAAGGAATATTTTTAATATATGATTTTAACTTGGGAAGTATTCCCTTTTAACTCCCTATTCAAAAAGGTCTGCATTCAGCAAAGCACATAAGCAAGTGCCTACCCTTAAGCACATGAGTATCCCATTAACTTCACCTTCCAAAGTGAACTTAAGAACAGCTATATTGGGTCAGACCATCTAGCCCAGTGTCCTGTCTTCCGACAGTGTTCAGTGCCAGGTGCCCCAGAGGGAATGATGGATCAAGTGATCCATCCCTTGTCGCCCATTCCCAGCTTCTGGCAAACAGAGGCTAGGGACACCATCCCTGCCCAACCTGGTTAATAGCCATTGATGGACCAATCCTCCATGAACTTATCTAGTTCCTTTTTAACCCTGTTTTAGTCTTGGCCTTCACAACATCCTCCAGCAAGGAGTTCCACAGGTTGCATAGAACAGGTGGTCTATCAGTGCCTGGACACTGTGGCTGGGATATTCAAGTGAACCGAAGGGTGCCTCACACTCTATACGCAGTGGTGGGTGCATGATAGACAGTCTTCAAGAGAACTGAGCTCATTGTGTTGTGCCCTGAATGGAGGCTGGCAACCATAGGCACTGAAGCAGCTAGTCTTGTGTAGTGTCAATCTTTCTGTTGAGTTTCCACAGCAGGGTATTGGGGTGCTGGTGTAACAGTGCTGGGCTGGGCTTAGCTAGGCTGCAGTTCAACACTGGTTCCCAGAATATAGAGGTAGAAAGTGAACTTCCACTTGGGGAAGCAGCAAAGACTAAAATCTCAGCTGAGGTTTATTTGGTGCTTTTGAGAATTGATTCTGTTTCACAGAGCCTGACACTTGACTAGTTAGTTGTACTGAAACCTCTCGTTAATCAAGGCGGGTGATGTTTATGATGCTGATTCCATGGTGGAATGTGCTGTTGGGGGTTTTAGTGGCAAAGTGGGAATGAATGAGCGTTTACCTCGTGAGCCCAAGTCGCCGTAGCGAGCCCTATAAATCTGGCAAAGGGAACAGTGCTAAGGTGCCAGAAATGAGCCAAAATGTGCCTGGAGCAGGCCTGACAGGACTTAATGAAATCAGTAGCAATAGTATTGCCAACTACAAGTCAGTCTCCCACAATCATGAGACTTCATGAGAGTTGTGATAAAATTGTGAGAGGCGCTGTACAAACCCAGAACAAAATGCTGCTCCCTGCCCCGAAGAGCTTACAATCTAAGCATAAGGCAAGAGACAACAGTTCGATACAGAGAGACCGACAGGAGAGTACAAGGAAACAATGAGACAATACTAATCAGCATGATAGGCAGTGACCTTTGCACACCAGCTGCCTAACCGCTGTCAGATTTTTTGTAGGCTTCATGATAAAAATTTAAATGCAGTGAGAATCCAGATCTCTCGTGTGACTTTGAAAATCTCAGAACGGGAGAGTGTGAGTGTGTGTGTGTGTGTGTGTGTGTGTGTGTGGACACAAACTTAATGCTTATATTAGTGGAATATGAAACACCATTTATTTATATTCCACTTTATAGAACCTAGTGAGCAACACTTGCCTTTGGACACTTAGCGTTGGAATGTCACTTAAACAATATATACCTATTGACAGAATGCCAGCAGACTCTGTTTGATCTATTAGACACGTACATAAAGATAAGAATGTGTATGGAACTGGCTTTTATGTTTCAAAGAATGTGAAAGAGACCGTGAGTAGGTATTGGGGAGAGCATAATAGGAAACCAGGACTGAAAGGTTATTCTTAATGGAGATCACTTTTGCACCATTGTAAGTTTGCTCCATGTGTTCCTACCGGGACCAGATAAAATACCGTCCTCCTAGAGAGAGTCATCGAAGGGTCTCCGGCCCAGATTTTTAAAGGTATTTAGGTGTTGCTGCGCTTAATGTTGCAACACCCCCATCTCAGTTTCAGAAGTGATTTATGCACTTAGCAGCCTAAATCCCATTTACTGTCAATGGGATTTTGGATCCCAAGTGCCTAAATTCCTTTTGAAACTGAGACATAGGGTCCTAAATAGGCTAGGCGTTGCAACGCAGAGCACAGCAACATCTGTCCAAATCTGGGCCTTAGCGCTTTCCTAAAGCCCAAGCTTCTCTTGTGAGCTAGGAACTAGTATTGTTCTCAGTACACAAATGGGGAAACAGAGGCATAGGTCATAGGGGAAATAAATAAATACCAGAGCCGACAGTAGAAACTGAGGCTTTGATTCACCGAAGCACTGATGCACTTAAATCTAACACTGTTCAGCAAAATATGTCAGCATGTGCCGGACGCCCATTGACAAGGGGACGTAAGCATGTGTTGGAAGTTAAGCGTGTGCTTCAGTGCTTTACTGAATTGGGATCAAAGTCCCGACACCCATTGTTCTAACCACTAGCGAATACATGGATTCATAGATATATATTTTTTTTAAGCCAGAAGGACCATTATGATCATATGGTCTGACCTCCTGTATAACACAGGGCAGACAATCTCACTTGGTAATTTCTGCATCAAGCCCATATCACGTGGTTGAATTAGAGCATATTTTTTTACAAAGAGCTATCTGGTCTCGATTTAAAGTGATGGAGAATCCGCCACAACCTTTGACAAGTTCTTTCAATGGTTAACTGCCCTCCCTGTTAACCAGGCTTTTCCTCCCTGCGCAATAATAGTCTCCTCTCCTAGATCTTATTCCTAGGATAATTCTGCATTCACTTAAAAGACCTGCGACCGCGTCCTTTGCTGAAACCAGTGGTCTGGGGAGGAAGAGACTGAGATCAGTAACAAAGCGAATGTAATACAGTGAATCGGGTCTTTGGGAGTTTATTCTGGACTTTGTGGGCAGGCAGGCAGTGGGAACACAATCAATATAGCTGATAATTATGTATCTCATTACTGAGTCTGTGTTTTGATTTTAGGAGCTCCCCTTAAGGTGAGGCAACAGGTGCTAAGAGAAATCTGCCGATTTTCACTTTTTCAACACCTTCCACGGCTATGGAAACTGCAGGGTTTTTTTACACTATGCTTTAAGGAGAAAGGATTTGAAATGTTTTTGCTCTTTCTTTTTTAAAAGCCTTTTTTTAAAGTCCTGAAAAGAAAACCCCAGGCATGTACCTTCTACATGAAAGAGACCAGCTTTTTCCTGACCCCAGGCCCTAATCATCCTTTAGGGTCGTTTAGAAGCCTCAGAGCTCTGACATTATTCAATCCATTGAATCATTTCCTGTTTTCTGCAGTTTTTGAAGAATTCTGTAGGGCAGGCTGGAAACATTTGCAGATACGGGTGAACTTAGTGCTCTGAGGCCATGGGAAAAATCCTGGGTTGCTAAGTTTGTGAAGAAAGAGGAGCCATGTGTGGGTGTTTCTATCAGACTATGTATAATTGTTAATGTGAGAGTCATTTCTTATGGTTGTTTTCACTGATCAGGTAATTGAATTGTTCCAGAAGTCCAATAGTTACAGCACTGTTTGTCAATGGTATAGAGCTAGCGTCTTAGGTACCTGCATTTTATCAGTGGATTTTAGAATTGTAATGTTTTCCCGTTTAAATTAACTCGGATTCATACATTGAAACAGCGGAAAAAGGCAGAACCTTTTGAATCCCTCCTGGTAAACTACATTTCATAACTTTGCCTAAATTAGTTTATTGCCAGGTTCATGATCAGAGCCAAATTTTTACCACCAGAAATAATAGCTGCTGTTGGGAATAGAACGGGGACAGTAAAGGAGCCCCTATCTCGTAGCGGGAGATCTCGGCTACTGTAGGGAGCTCAGGGAAACGATTGTCTTTGTTTCACAAGGCCGTAGGGGAAGATCATATAAGATTTAGCACTTGATGCCCTTGCTCTCAAAGCGCTTAACAAAGCGGGGTGAGTATCGTCATCTCTGTTTTACTGGTAGGGAGCTCGAAGTGCGGAGAGGCAATGTGACGTGCCCAGAAAGTCCATAGCAGAGCTGGGTCCAGAGCCGATGTCTCTTGACTCCTCGTCTGCTGATGTATCCACAGGATCCAAGCTAGATACTTAGGTTACTCCTACAGCTAGGACCTGGATTGGTTCAAGCACCATAGCATGGTAGAGTAGGCAAAGCTGAATGGGAGAGGGCAGTGGCGTCATACCAGGCTCGAATGAAGAGTCTTCGCAATAGCCTTGTCTACACTGGGTCTCAACAGCAAAAAATTCTCCACCGTGAGTACCTCTCCTCTGGCGCTAGCAATGGGAGCCCTACTGTAGCCAAGACTCCGTGGCTGTTGGGGTTTTTAACGCTGTGTCACTTAGCCCCATTCAGAATAGGGCCAAGTCTTGGTATTAGAAATGTCAGTGGCTGCGGAAGCCTTGCCTACACTACGGCTCCTACTGGTGCTCACCCCAGCGGTGCTGCAAGGGGGGAGGAACTCGCAGTGCAGGCAAAGCCCGAAAAGACCAGATTCTGCAAGCCTTCCTCATGTGAGCAAGTGCGGCCCTGTGGGAGAGCTTAACATACCCCTAGGCAGATTCAGAAGTGCCAATGATTGAGTCACCAGTGTGCAAAACGGGAGTACCGCAGAGGTGGAATTTGGGCCCAGTGATCGGAGGGAGAGACCTGTCAGTTTCCTTAAACAGCCCGAGGGTGAAATTGTCAAGAGCCTTAGTGACTTAGGAGCCTAAGCCTCACTGGAAGTCACGCAGGCCCAGCACCTCAAAGGGATTTAGGCACCTAGATCCCTTTGGCAGTTTTGGACCCGAGTTACGTTTGCAAATGGAACGTAGTCTCCTAAGCCATTTAGGTGCTTGTGAAAATGTCACCCCAAGTCTAGACAACAGCGTGTGTATCTCTGTCTGGGAGGTGACTCTCCCTCCTTCACAGTGTGTGTGTAGCCGAGCAGTAATTACTGAAGCTTCTGTGATCCCCGCTGCAGCCTCCTCCCTTTAACCTCGCAATGTGGTTAAAATAAGCCTGTAAATATTTAGTTCCAGCTTGCAGCTGGTCTCTGCAGCCCACAAAACCAAACAGGCCCCATCTGGAGATAGGCTGACCAGCCGGCCGCTCGGGTTTTTAAGCCCCTTGTGGAGCGTGTGGAGTTTCGCTGCACGTTCTCTGTGTGCCGAGTTTGGGATCTCTTGGCTTTGCCTCCATCAATGTCATGTCTTTATTCACTTGTTCTTCCCCGTTCTTTCTGGAGGCCAGGCCTCAGATGAGCCTCGTGCCTTCGGGCCTTAAATCTATGGGTGAAATCCTCCGCTGCCATTGAAGTCAATGGCAAAACCCCATTGATTTCAGTGGGGCCAGGATTGCACCCTAACAATCTAATAGGCCTGTGACTTGCATGCTGGAAAGAGAGCTAGTTTTCCTGTGCAGTGAGAGCGCACCTCCCCTGTGGACAGCGTGCGGCTGCGGGAGAGATGCTGCAGTCTGCATGGGCTGTGGCCCTGTCAGTGAGAGAGCTGTAGGTGCAGGAAGACGGGGCTGTTTTGGGTGAGAGATTGTCTCCCAGCCATGCCAGAGACAGGGGAAGGGACTGAGACGTGGGAGTAGGGCTGCGTTTGGGTGCAGGAGGTTAGAACCTGCATTGTGTAAAGGGCCGTGGTGGGATTTGTGCCCAGAGGTGTCCTGGCAGCCTGGTTCTGAATTCCCCTGGGAGTTCACATAACATGTCAGTGCCCCACTTCTGTCCCACTCGCCTTCAAAACAGGGCTTAGATGGCTCACGCAGCCGGTGTGCTGGCCCTCTGCCGGGGGACGAACGTCGCCTGTCCGAGTGGGAGCTGTAACACCTCCACCCCACACTGAGCAGTATGTTCCCTACCCCCTCTCCATGCTTCGTGCTGGTCCTGCTCTCCTGGCCAAGAACGGGTGGGGCCTGGTGGACCACCCAGTCCCCTTTTGGAGGCATTTTGTGCCATCCCTTACAGAACCCAGAGGAGCTGAAATGCCATTGTTGGCGTTGAGTGGTTTGACTAGGGAGACCAGATAGCAAGTGTGAAAAATCAGTGGGGGGTAATAGGCGCCTATATAAGAAAAATCCCCCCCAATCAGGACTTTCCCTATAAAATCGGGACATCTGGTCACCCTAGGTTTGACAGGAGCCCAGAATCCGAGCTGGTGGTGCTATTGGCCAGGTATCCCAGCGAGCAAGGAGAGGGCTTCCTCTCCCGGCCCTGCACCCTTTGCCCACCCGCGTAGGGTTATCCGCAGTCTAGACTTCAGAGTTGCGGGGAGTTTGTGTGCGTGGTTCCTTGGACTCACTTGTCCTTGGACTTTAAGCGACTGGCAGTGCTTAAAGTCGGGCCGGGGCTGAAGCAATGTTTTACATTCACAAGTGATGCAGCAAGCCCAGAGGTGCCAGGACTCAGCTCTCGCACCAGCTCCTGGGCTGTCCTCCTCCAATGTTTGGAAAGCCCCGAGCATGTAGTGAGCACTGCTGCAAATCAGGGAGCAGGCACAACTCGGGGCTAGATCCGCAACTTGCCGCAGTCGGGACAGGGCCGGCTCCTCGGCTCTGCATCCGGCTCAGGATCTGGCTGCGTGAGTCTAGGACGAAGATTCTCAGCTTTGAAAGAAATGAGCCTTCCAGGGCTAAGAGCTAAGTGAAAAGCCCAGCTGAGACGCAGCACTGCAGCCGGGTGTGTGCTGGAGCCAGTTGCCGCTGGAGGCAGCTTCGTCTCAGTTTAAAAAAACCAAACCGCCCACGAATTGTCCTTTGTTTTTTGCTATTTTGTGTTTTCAGCCGCATTGTTTCCCAGCGTGCCCGGGCAGGGTAATTAAACCAGCTGCAGCACAAGGCGATATCTCCTGGAACCAAAGCTTGGTGCTGTGGAGAAGAGGGGGAGAGAGCTGACTGTCCCAGGGCTGCATTCCCTGGACTGGTTCCAGCCCCGTCAGAACCCAGGGCGAAGCCCAGAGCCGGCGCTGGCTGTTGCTAAAAGACAACAAACGGGCATTGACTGTAGCATTTCGTCGTCCGCTCGTGGGAGACTTGAACGCTTCTGCTGTAGAACCTGTCTCATGTTCCCCAGGCCGAAACTCCTGGGGTGCTTTAAAGGAGGATCTGGGAGTCCTCTCTGGTGGGTTTTGTTTTAAGATGTCAGACAGGCCAGGAACTTGATTTCTATGAGTTTTGCTTAGTTCAAAGCTGAAAAAGGCACGTACTGGTTAGAAAAATGAAGCCATGTCATGTCACTTCCCTCCCCACAACAGCCTCAGGCTCTGTAAAGATACAGCCGTAAAGGATAGGGCGTGAAATGATTTTATCCAGTTCGTATTGCTAACTGCCCAGGCAATTGTTAGGAATGCCGTGTGTGTGTGTGTGTGTGTGTGTGTGTGTGTGTGTGTGTGTGTGACAAATTGTTTTGAATGAACATCACTTTATTGCTTTATAAAAGCCTGTAATCCAGCATGTTTAGTCTTCAATCCACAGTCCTTCCCCGTTTACGGGCGGGTATGTAAATATAATGTCTATTCAATTTGTCGTGCATAACTTGTGTTCAAGCAAGGTCTGCAAACAGACCAAAGCTTGAATGCAATACCTGATGAAAGCTGTCCCACTAGTGGACAGTACAAGTGATCTGCTGTCTTTCCAGAGAACAAAAAGTAAGGTTATACTGCCAGATTAGATCCCATTCACAAGTTATTCAGGAAGACTTCCCTGGTGCTCTATAGGAGTAAAATATTGTGTATACACGGGTGTACTTGCTCAGAGTCATGGTGACCACCAGATTCAGGGTCAGGAATACAGTTCAAACGAGATCTCACAGACACTGTCCTTTTGTTATTTCTAATGAAAATGGACTCTAGGATTTCAGGGCTTTTAAAAAAAAAAAAATTCTCAAACCCAGCTCTACTAATTTGGCCCCTCTAAGATATATTTTATAAAGCAGAATGGGTTATAGTCACCTGCCATTTCCCATTGTCTTGCTGTGATGTATCACTGAGGAGCAGAGCGACGTGAATAATGGATTTTTCGGGTCACTGGCAATTCTGAAAAATCAGAAAAAAATTCATTTTGAGTCAAACGGAAAACACAACTTTTAGATTTTTGGGGGACATGACAAAGTTAAATAAGTGTTGTTGTTTTTTGTTTGTTTGTCGTGAAACAAAACATATTGTTTCAATTTCAAGCACTCTTAATGTTTTAAATAAAATTAAAGGAAATTTTGAAATGAAAAGCTGTTTCAAATAAAAAAACAAATTGAAACATTTTGAAAAATGTTATTTTGGCTGGAAAAATCCCTGTTAAAGGATTTTTCCAGCCAAAATAATTCCTCAAAATCAACATGAATTTGCTAAATGTTTCGGTGTTGCTGAATCTGCATTTTTTTGCCAAAAAAAAATTTCGGTCAAAAAATGTCACCCAGCTCTAAGGAGCACTCTTTGCTGATGTTCAGGTCCAAAAACTAAAAGACAGGCAAACACAAACATCTGAAGAAGTGGTGATATGCAGCTGCTCTTTCACAAAAACGATTCTGCAAAGTTAAGCCCTGATTGGGGCCTAGAGATCCCAGATGCATTGTGATAGGCCCTATATAAACACACACAAAGCAGTTCCTGTTCAGAATAGCTCACTGTCCCACTGACTTCAGAGGGCTTTGGATCAGACCCGTATTATTTTCCAGGGAGAAAAATCCCTTCTTTAAAAGGATAACAGAGAAGAGGTTAGAATCCCGTTAGTAAATTCACAGCTTCATCATTCCACTAAGGGATGTGTAGCTTTCTGTCGTTATAGAATCTTCTTGAGTAATTGGATTGTTTACATGATGTTTTTCCAGACATCGAACCCTGGGGGTGTCATCAAGAGGTAATTATTGTCTTGACAAGGGTGCCGGGAAATGAGAGAAGACTTGAAAATTGATTGGTCTCTTCACTGCCTTTCATATTCTTCATTGAAGATCTGTACGAGTGCCATATTAACTTGAGCCAGTCAAACAGGGTTGGACCAAATGTTAGATCCCCTGTGAAAATGAATTGGTTTCACGAACCCTAATGCGAACAGAAATGTGTGCTCATAAATGTGGCTGAAAACACTTTGTCAAATATGTTTCCCTGAAGCATTGCAAGCCCTGGAGCATTGAGTCCAGGAGTGCAGAAGAACTAGAAAACGAATTGTATCACATGATTACTAATATAAATTATCGAATTATTTTAGCTTTACAGATGGAGAAACTGAGGCAAAGGAGTGGGGTGAATTGCCCCAGGGCACATTGGGAGGTGGTGGCAGAGACCTCATGACTTTCTAGCTCCCCACGCTGTGCTGGCTGCTCCAGGCGATAGCGCTGCCCTTAAAAGGACTTTTATCTTGATAGTGACCCTTTAACATACTCCCTCAATGTGCAGCAATTATCTTTACTTTGTGCGGTTTGAAAGTGCCATAGAACAAAGTGACCCGCCATAAGAATGGAATTCTCCTCCGCTCTGATGTCATTTTTTTTAGTCTGAAAAACAATCTACTGAGCGGACTAATCTGCGATGGCTCTGCCATGAAGTTGCCCTTGGTGCAAGGTGACGCTAGCCTTGTCGCGCTCTGCAGACATCCAGCATGGCGAGCAAGGCGGGCTGCTATCGAGGCATAGGTTATAGATCATCTGGCAAATGGAATTATCACTCCCCTGTCATCGCCAGCACGCGGCTGCTTCGTTCTCGGTTCAGGGAGGGCAGCTGCGGTACTGGTCCCCCGTGCCTCTGCGGGGAGTTTTGGCAGCGTTTTGCTGCCTCTTGCTCCACCGCCTGTATCTGGAGATATTTCTGATGTGATTAAGAGGTTAGGGGAAAAGGCGACTGCAGACATTTATGGTGCATTTAATTTCACATAAGCCTGGCAGGATGAGAGCAGTGAGGGATTCTGGCTTCTGAGTGCTGGGGGAGCGGTCCTTATCTCTCAGATAAGGGACAGCAGTGACCATGCAAGCCAGGGAGGAAAATACTGCTTCACCCTGTGTGTTTATATCGGGTGCTAAGGGGCTGCTAGCAAACAAGAGTGACCAGCGGTTGACCTTCCATTTGAGGCCATCCCTAGACACAAGCAATGGCTTCTTTTTACACCCCACTGCCCCCAGTCTGTTTTGGCAGTGAGGCAACAAACTGCTTTAGGTAAAGGTGTTCTGTTATTTCCCCTTTCCTTTTAAGCAGTCCCATGAGTAACAACAACCCACCTCCACTACAGCTATCCCTGATCATTGATGTGGTGACTTTTTATTCTTTTGTACAACATCTTAATGAGCTCCAGTGGGTCATATTCCATCCCTGACTGATTATCGGCTCAGAGCTGGTTGAAAACTCTCCCCAACACAATACTTTTTTTGGACCGAAGATGCCTTTTTGTGGAAAAATGTTAATTGTGGTTTTAAAAAAAAAAAAGGTGTCACCAGCTCTAATGTCAGTGTATCTGTCCTCGTGCTTAAATTGTGTAGCAGCTGGGTTTCCCTATGATCGTTTTCCTTACCTGCAAATGGAGATAATGCTTACCCACCTCTCAGGGGAATTGTCAGACTGAATCAGCTAATAATAATAATGGGTAGCGTTTATAGAGCACTTTTCATCCATAGATCTCAAAGTGCTTTACAAAGGGAAGTCATTGTCATGATACAGATTGGGGAAACTGAGGCACAGAGAGTTAAAGTGGCTTGCCCAAGGTCACCCAGCAGGCCAGTGGCAGAGATAGGAATAGAACGCAGGTCTCCTGAGTTCTGCTTCAGTACACACTGCTAGTGTTTGTAAAGTGCTTAGATCTACTAAGGGTGGGTTCTGGAAGGTATCAGTATTGTTGCATAGGAAGCAGCCAATATTTAAAAAATGTGTATGTTATAATAATGAGCCAAACACCATAATTACACTACTGTAAACTACTGTAGGGCATAGGCTCCGTTCACTCCTGTACAGAGGGCCAGCACAAGACCTATGCACCCCTGGAGACCCAAGTAAAGCCCTCAACGTAGAGGACTGTCTATACCTAGTGCTTTGCACCCTACCCTGAGCAGTCTGCAGCTTTCTACCCAGCACCGGCATTGTTTTGCTGACCGTTAATCCGCTGCTTGTGCTCTGCTATAGGGCGTCAGTACCAAGGACTGCAAAGTAATTCATGCAGAGATGAGGCAAAGGTGGGAGGCGTTTGCTTGAGTTTCCAGCTCCCCTTCTGACTGCAGCTAAATATCATGGTTTGAAAGGAGGCTGTCCCCTTGTGTGTGCAGACCACAATCCAATACCGGCACTAAAGACAAAGCCGTCGGTTGTTGGGGAACGGGTCGCTCGGGGGATTTGGAATGGCATGCCAGGCTGCTGGGTAACTTCAGACCAAGGTTGGTGACCTGCGTGAAAAAAGTTGGTGGCTTTAGTCCAGCGCCTTACAGACCGATTGTCCGCATTATAGTTGGTACTAGCATAGGTGCTGGAACTAAGGGTGCTGGGGGGGTCTGCTGCACCCCCTGGCTTGTCGTGGTTTCCATCATATGCAGGGTTTACAGTTTGATTCAATGGCTCTCAGGACACCCACTATACACATTGTTCCAGCCCCCCTGGGTACTAGTGGATCTCCCCGTCTGGGCAGCCCCGCAGGAGTGCCAAGCATTGAATGAGCCAGAGAGATGGGGATGAATTTGACCGCACCTGCGCATCCCCATAGGGAAGCTCATTTGGTTTCTAAATCTACAAATCAGATCTCATTAGAATTTTTCATTGCATTTTTTTTTTCTCCGAAAAACTGCTTTTTGACTAAAACAAAAAAATTCCCACTGAAAATTTCCATTTGGGTTGAAACGTTCTGATTTTTCATAAAGAAACAAAACCCAAAAGACTTTACTAAAGCCGGATTTAAAAAAAAAAAATGAAGGAAAACTAGAAAATTTTTAGTGAAAAAAATCTTTTGTTTTGTTTTCAGTGAAAAATCAAAGAAAGTTCACAGGAAACTTCTGCAATTTTTGGAGCAGCTCTAATGTATATACATATAAATCCATCACCGCTCTATTGCTAATGGATTAAAAAGAGAACGGACATTGCGAAACCCCAATATTTGCTGCCCCCCCCTTGCTGGTTTTGAATAATTTCTGAGCTAACCCCCATGAGCCCAGTTATTGCAATAAAGCAATTTCTTTCAGTGCTCAACGTGAATGAGGGAAAGTGCTAAACATACCACATGCTCCTGAAATTTTAATCTGTTGCCCACAGCAAGCTTTTATATAGTCAATGTTTACTTTCCACGGACTTATAATAGCTCCATGGGACCCCAGAGGATAAACCGACATGTTTGTTCGAGCTGCACTGGCGAGACAGGCTCACCTGTAATTACACCAAAATAAACAGAAGAAACCCAGTCCCTGGGATAGAGGATAGAGCAGCAACAGCGAGTGAGCAGCGCTCCGTGGTCAATCCAGATTAAGCGCAGTGAAAAATAGCTGGTGAAAATGTCATGGGCTCGCTGATGTTGGTGGCGAGTCGAAACCATTGCAGTGACCGCTAACGCTGTCTGCTGTTGGTTCGAACAGTCCTTTCCATCCAAGCCTGCCTGGCAAATTGCTTGACTGTGAGTCAGTGGCAGAACTGGGAAGAGAACCCAGGAATCCTGATGTGCTGTCCTGTGCTTGAGTTCCTCCCCCGAATAACTAGGCTCCACCCTCCCCACGCGGCAGGTGGGCTGGGATACGGCACCCAGTCGTTAGACATTTCCCCAAGCTCTGCGTTCCTCTTGGATCTGCCCAACTGGCCGGAAAGGGCGCGTCAGGCTGGGCTTTTTCAGGAGCTCCCTGACCCCAGTCAGTCCAGCGATGCTGCAGAAACAGGCTTTGCAGCGAGCGAGGGGCGTGGAAACTGCAAAAATGAGCAAGAGACGGGACCTTCCTAACGTGGGGTTTGTTGGCGGGGGAATGGGGTTTGCTGTTCAACCCCAAATGCTTTGCTTCTTGCCGGCTGGCGGGGCGGCAGATAGTCAGCTGCCGTGATGAGTGACATCCCCATCGGTACCCAGTCAGTCCCTAAGCCTCCCTAAGGGCTGGTGCTCAGTGGTGGCAGTCACGCTGCAGGCGGAGTGGCGGAGCTGTTACCCCTTTGAACATGGCCACTGTGTGGGGGAACGAGGGGCTGGCCCCCGGCTACTCACCGCAGCTGCGTGTGGCTCCGCACCAGGTTCGTGGGCCGTTTCATGGGAGTCGCACGCCCTGATTTCCATCTCATCAGGGAAGACAAGGGCTCCACAGCACGCTCGGCCCCGCCAAAGTCGAGAGAGGTCAGCTGCACCGATTGCTAACAAGGGAAGTGGCATGTCACGGCTGGCCCTCGACCTAGCCCCACATTCACCCCTGGCCCTCCGCAGACCCAGGCGTCTCTCGCTTTTAGCATGGACTTCACAGGCCTAGACTCAGCAGGCGAGCCAACATCCATGGGCCCCTGGCGGGTTGAGATGGGCTGGGGCTGGGCTAGAATTCAGCCCTGCTGGAAGCAAAGGGGACCTGGTTTCATGAAAGCTGCAGTGACTCTCCTTGGCCTGGCAGACACATCGCCAGCACTGAGTCAGCACCTCCCTAGTCCTCCTTCGCTTGTGGAAGACAGTTTTCTTCCGTATTCTTGTGGGAGACGCGGCTAGAGTCCGGGAAAGGGCTGGACAGAGGGGTTCAGAAAGCCCCTTTGGGCAGTAATTCAAGCCACAGTACCCAGACCCCCCCCCACCTCTCTCTTTATCAGAGCATAGGTTGCTTTACTCATAAAAGATCACACTAAGGGCGTCTGGACACATTAGTTGTACTGGACGCTAAACTACTGGGCAATAATAGTCCGTGGCCTTGCAGCTGGTGTCATTACACCTCTGCCAAACCCAAGGATCTCGAAGTGTTCACACATGTTAATAAATGACGCTCCACAACTCCTCTGAGCTAAGGAAGTATAATCTGCCTCTTATAGATGGAGAAACTGAGGCATGGCGTGGGTAAGTGTTGGGTCTAAAGCTGCAAAGCCAGGAATAAAGTCCAGGCCCACTGTGCGTTAGCCCCAAGACTCCTCCCTCTTAGCCTCGCTTTCACAGACGCTAGTTGGCACTCCTCCCTGGCCAGGGTTCTATCAGCGGACGGGTTTCCTCAGTGCCAGACGCAAGGGCAGCACGTTCAACGTAATTGCCAACGTCGGGTTTCATTGCACGCCGACCTCGCTCTTTTGGAAGGTCTTGTTCTGTTTCCTAATCATGACCCAATAAGAAGAGACTTGCACAGATCCCTACAAAGCAACACTAGTAAGTTCTCCGTGTCTTTTCTCAGGACTATCCCAGAAATGGATGGACCCTATTAGGCCCTGTATCAGGGGCCCCATTAAGGTCCATAGCATGCCCTTTATCCACATGTCCTGACAACTTCGGGCACTTTTTGCAAGAGTGAGTGTACTGGTTGAATTCCACCATGGCCAATGCCATTCTACCTCCCTAAGTTCTGCCTGCACTCTCCATTGGATAAGGGGCAATTACTCCATGGCCAGTCCTGAACCCATTGCACAGAATTCCTGTGCAGTCACCTTGGCACATCCTAGTGAGGAGGGAAGTGATCCTATGAGACAGGGTGTGTCTGGCTGTTAGGTTCTTCAGGATCCTTCCGAATGAAAGGAGCTCAGTAACGGGAAGATATTACTATAGCCACGTGCAAGGGCTGCTGATGTGCACAGGATCCGGGGCACTATCCTCCCGTAAATAAATAAGTACGGTTAATACATTGTCTCCTAAATCCTGTGTTCTTCAAACAGGCCCTTGTTTCTCTGTTTCCTGTTCTGCTGGGGCGGGAGTGTCAGACTCGTGTTTAGAGGTGGGGGTCCAAATTAATGGGTGTATTTTATTCGAGCAGTTTGTGATTCAGGAAATGCATTTTTCTTGCTTGTATCAGAATGGAGTTGGACAATTGGCTTTTAAAATAGACTCAATTCGAGGAAATACATATGTTAACGTGTCCCTGTGTAGCTGGGAGAGGAGGGGGTCGGTATCTCAGATCGGCCATTTCCGTGTTTGGTTTTGTTTCTAATTGTTGCATCTGCATTTTTTTTTTTTTTAAAGCAGCAAATATAACCCTGTGGCTTTTATTCTCTTTCACCAGGATGTCAATGGACCAACACAGGAGCTGCGTCCGCGTCTCTGTCACCTTAAGAAAGGCCCCAGTGGCTACGGGTTCAACCTCCACAGTGAAAAGTCCAGACCTGGGCAGTTCATCCGTTCGGTAGATCCCGATTCACCAGCCTCTAAAGCGGGCCTCCGACCCCAGGACAAGCTTGTCGAGGTACGGGCTTGACGGCTCCTGGCAGGCAGCCGGGCGGTGGGTCGGGGGCTCTGTCGTGGGACGGAAGGAGCGTTGCAGGGAGGGAATCCTTGTTCTCTCCCAAAGATGTTGGTCATCACCGAGATCCTCAAGGGCATTTGAGGGCCGAAGTCAGGCGCTTGAGCACCTTTGAGGTAGTGTTGGGTTGAGAGCGGTGAGCAGGGCTTGAGTGGACTCATTGGAGAGATTCCTGGGCTCCTGGTTTGTAAATGCCGCCTGCTGCACTTTGCAAAGAGGCAGGTTGGCAGGAAAGGAACTAATCCGCTTCCAATTTTTATGAACTGTAACCGCCATTAACCCACTGCCCTTCCTAGGGCTCCCACACAGGGATCTCGGAGCACAGGGCCTACATCAGTGAATTAATCCTCCAAGGCAGATCAGTGTTTCCCCCACTGTACAGATGGGGACCACAGAGAAGGTAAGTGGCTTGCCCAGCGTGTCACAGGGAGCCTGTAGTGAAGATGGGAACTGACCTTGGATTTCCCGAGACCTCATCCAGTGACTTACCCATAAGGCTGTCATTCCACTTCCTCTTCTGTGGTATGAAAACCCAGCAAACCTTCCCATGGCAGAGAAAGTGAAGGAGTCTCTCCGGGACAATGAATTACTCCTTTCAAGGGTCCAGCAGCAGCTGGCTGGCTGTTGGAGGTGCCGCTGCAGAGAATGGTTTTGCAATCCTACAGTGATGCTCCACTCTTTCAGCCAGTGCAGCTGTCTGGCTGCGCCGTATCCTTGGAGGGAATCCGTCTCGTTCCCCTGGATTAAGCTCTGCAGTTGATTAAATGCAGCCAGTCTTAATCACTGGTCTGAATTCTAAAGAACAGTGCTAATTGCCCTGGTTAGCTAGAGCCTTCTTCTGCCCACTGGTGAGGGGCGGAATGCTTTAAGTGGCCTTCAGAGAGCCAGCTACTGCACAGGGCTTTCTTCATCCAGCCTCTCTGCTTTTCTCAGCTGTGCCTTTTGGGCTCTGACCCGCTTTGGGATCTCCAAACTTGAGTGCTCCTTTACACAGAGATTGGGGATGAGCTGTAAAGTCCAGATCTGAACTTCCCTCGTTTGGGGGAAGTGTGTGTCTGGATCCAGGGATTTGGCTTGAGCCCACCCCTGCTTTCAATACATCCGGGGCCCAGTCATCAGCAGGAAATAAGCCCGATCTTTGGTAGCATTTGCCTGCCAGACTCCGGAGTAATGTGGAGCGAGGCTCAGGACATTTTCTGCTTCTTCTGCAATGTCATCTGCTGGGCTGCCGCATGATGCGCCTTTGATCCTTTTAGATAACATCTTACACAGCCTCTTTCATCCCCAGAAGACCCAATGCATTTTGCAGATGATGGACAGAATTCTCTCTGCTTTGCACTAAGGGTCTCTTGCAGGTTCCATGCAGTAGCTTCCACTGACCTGAGTGAAGTGGCATCAGCCAAATGTGGCTAGAGAAGCCATGCCGGAAATATAGGAGAATATGAGTAGCAATCGCTTTACCTGTCACTAAAATGTAGCCACCTCTGGAGTGGTGTATGGCAGCTGTTTAACAGCACACAACATTGCTACCACACCAGTTTAGGACAGGAAATGAAGCCTAATGTTTCCAGTTGAAACTGTAGTAACAAACTATGTAAATAGACTTTAAAACATGAAATTGTGGATTGTGGTGGGTTAGTACAAAAATCATCCTTTAAAGGAATTTGCTCTTCACTTAATTGTGAACAATAGAAATATTTAAAATGAAAGAACCACCTTCCCTTAGATGTAATTGCTATAATTTAATTCATGTAATTTTTACTACTCTATAAGAATGACCATCGAAAGCTCTGCATGCTCTTGACAATATTTTAAAATTACACTAATAAATAAACAGAGCTGTCCATTAACCCACGATCAAATTCTCCAGCAACAACTTACTTTGTTATTATTTAAAATTTATATCATGGTAGCACCTAGAGACCCTCCAAGTCGGGGCTCCACTGTGCTTGGTGCTGTACAAACCTATAGTAAATTCCAAAGAGGTAGTTTAAACCCTTCCCCCGGGATCCCACACTACCACTACTCAGCCCTAGCAACCGCCTTCCAGGCTAGGGCTCAAAGATGGGACTTGCAGCACACTCTGAAGGTTCGCAAACTCCGACTATTACTTACCAACAGTGGAAGTGAGTTCTAAAGGCCCAGCGGGGTGAGTGGGTAGGAGTGTGCATTGAGATACAGCAAAGCACTTTGCCTGGCTTTAACCCCATTAATAATCCCATCGACCTCAACGTGCCAACTGGCTTTGCTGACTCGGGGCCTGCCTGCAGTCTGTCTCCGTTAAAGGAATGTATTAATTGGTGCTGGGGGGCTCAGATTATCTTGATTTTTGGAGAGACAGCCATGCTGTAAATACCTCCTGAACACCAGTCCCTGGCTGCCGTGAACCCTGCCCTGACACCAGCTGTTCATCGAGGGCTGACCACACACTCTCCTGGCACCTGGATGTTTAATGCATATAGCCGTGTGTGTCTGGAGGGGGAGAACTAGCCGGGGGTGACACTTTGTGGCCCATCATTATGTCACTGTGTGGCATTTTATTAGTTATTTATCTGTCCCTGGCACAGTCCCCGACGCGCACAAAGAGGCAAGAGGTGACCCGGAGCCTCCGGAAACCTGATCCATGCACCGGCTCTTTGGGCTTAAATAAATATTTGATGCTAAACAGCTCCCCTGTGCTGAGGAGTTTTACTGGCGAGCCAGGGATTGTGGGTAAGGAGCTGCCCCTGCCTGGTAAGGCAGAGCCTGCAGGGAGCTGGGTTTCAAACCTCACCTCCACATCAGCCTCCCCGCTCCATGGGACTCTATGAGCTGGCCCAGATGTTTGTTTAATCGGGGGTGAGCACCAGGCAGGAACTGATGTGAACTGAAAAGTCTCGCCAAAGTCTCACAGGGGTAAGAAAGCCAAGAGCTCCCTGATCAGAGCCTCGGGCGATCCAAGATGCTCCCATTCCCAGCCTTAGCCGCCCTTAGGCCCACATGCCCAGCCGTGTCCTGAGACCTGAATTCACAGCAGGGAAAGCTTCCACAGCAAGAGTTATGAGGGAGAAGGTAGCCCCCGTTGCTAGGATATGGAGAGGAGGCGAGAGCCTAGGTGCGTGTTGGCCTTGGATATGTTGGTTGCAGCTATGGCTGGCCCTGCTACCAGTGGGCCAGGACACGGACATCCACCTCTCTGAGCCAAACCCTCCCAAATGTAGGGGGAAGCTTGAGCTTCCCGGTCGGCCCCTATCTCTAGTTTT
Source organism: Chrysemys picta bellii (assembly GCF_011386835.1). Lineage (NCBI taxonomy): Eukaryota > Metazoa > Chordata > Testudines > Emydidae > Chrysemys > Chrysemys picta. Next base: position 84,791,742 of record NC_088800.1, read on the forward strand.
GTGGAACTAACTAGCCCCTGTTGTTTTCTAGGTGTTTCTCTCTCTCTCCCCAGCCCCTAGGTGGGGTCTTCACCCATTTGCCTGACAGGGTGCCCTCATGATGTGATGCTAAACGGCTAAATGCACCAAGACTTTGGGTGTCCATGTGGCAATATAACTGGGCCTTTGGGGGAAGACAAGTTTTACCCAGCCATATATATCATGACCTGTCTAGTCTGGTATCCTGATTCTTGCAGTCGCCAATACTTGAATGTTTAGGGTAAGGTGAAACCCCACTCAAAGGTACTTAGCCTCTCAGAAGTGAATCTGGAGTTAGATCTTACTCAGGTCTCCTTGGTTCCACTCAAGGCTCTGCTACTGACTTGGTGTATAATGCTGGGCAAGTCACTTTGCAACTCTTTGCTTCAGTTTCCTATCGATAGCTGGGGGAAGATAATACTGACCTGCCTAGGGGGAGGGGGCGGGAGAAGACAAAATTTGTTAATATTTGTAAAGTGCTTTGAAATCCTTGTATGAAAGGCACTGCAGGAGAGTAAACTGGAGTGCTGTGATGGTGTGGGGCTGGAAAAGTGATTCAGTGGGTCAGGAAGGAATCAGCTAATGCCCTGAAACATGACAATTGAGTTATCCTGTCATACATGCGTGATAAAGATATAACTGATTATAAAATTATCCAGGCCTTTTAATAGAAACATAGTTACAGTAGCTAACGACCTTTCTGCAGCGAACAATATCTCCGAGCGCTTTAGCTCCTTCAAAACTCATTGTGATGTAGTAGCTGGAGGTCTTTAGAGGGCGGGATAATTTCATTACCAATTGTCTTTGTAGTTCGCATTTACAGTGAGATGATCGACTGTATCTATTGTGCCACTATTAAGACTAAATCAACACATCTGTTTTGAAATCTATTGCGCCTTCTTTTTAAGATGCAAAGCGCAAACCGATGAGGAATTGGCGGTTTGAGTTTTTGTAACCGCATGAAAAGAATGCGATTAAACCATTAGTGCTCAAAATGGTTCATTGAGCGGAACCAACGGAGGCGTCTGTGCCTACAAGCGATGAGTGGCACGGGAACATCAGGATCTCTTCGCTCAGGACGCAGAGTGCACTCACTCAACAGCAGGAATAATGGTTCGCAGTTACAATTGTTCCTCCCGTGTTGCATGGAATAATGAAGAGAATAAATCTCAGTCCTTTACAGGCACCAATTAGCATCCAACAAAGGACAGCAATTAATCACTGCATCCAGTATTAGGAGAGAGATGCACCACTCTGTTTAGCCAAAGCAGACGTGGGAGCAAATAGGCAATCCTTTCCCCCAGTGTGAGGGTTTTGTCACATTTTTTAAAGATGGCCACATGGCATTGGCTCATGAGTGGAGACCCGCAGTAAAGACCTGACTGCTGCTTTCCCAGCTGTGGAGACCTGGTCTTGTGGACAGAAAGGACCAACCAGTGGCTTGGACTGGGAAGGGGAAGATACTAGTGGGATCAGTTGGGCTGTGGTGTATAGTCTCCCGGGGAAAGTAATATTGGGGGCTTAGGCCCTTTAGAACTGCACTAGGCAAACCATGGGGGAGTATGCTGGAGAATGGTCCCTCGAAAGCGCTCGGCTGGTGGGAGACTTGAGTTCAGTATCAGAGACACCTGCTCCCATGACGAGTGGAACATGCACATTCAGGACATGGGTAAAAGGCAAAGGTTACTTGGGAGTTGATGGGACCTAAGGGAAGATGCTCTTCCAGGGACCTTTTGGTGGCCATCCGAATGAAAGTTCACCAAGCTATTCTCTGGGTACAGTCCTATCTAAGCTGCCTGTGCGTTCAAGGCAAAACCTAGGACGAGCTTGGTAGGACATGGTGGCTAGCATGAAAGAAAGAAGAGCCTTTTAGCCCTTGTGTCCCCCTATCTTCAAACCCAGAAGCAGAGGGGAGCCAATTGGGGGTTTGAGGGCCAAGAACTGGAGAACCAGCATAACTCCTGGGGGGAAAAATTACCTTTGAGGCTATTAATTTAGCTGGGAAAATGCACGTGTGGAGTCATTCCAGCTGGAGAGGTGAGGTTCCTGATGTGGCCCTGTGGAGCACCAAGCATTTTACGAAGAGATGCTCACCTTTTGCACTGAGGCAGGTACACAACCTAAAAGCTGCTCCCCAGCAGTGCTTAGGAGATAAACCTCTAAAGTTGCTGGCGCCCTAGGGATGGTGCTTTTTGCGTCGGTGTGTGACCTGCCCAGAAGCACTCACGCCCCCGTTGTCCCTTTGCAGGTGAACGGGATAAATGTGGAAGGCATGAAACACTCCGAGGTTGTGTCAAACATCAAGGCCAAGGAGAACGAAGCCAAGCTCCTAGTGGTGGATCCCGAAACGGATGAATACTTCAAGAAACTGGGGATAATCCCCACGGAGGAGCACATCAAAGGTGAGATCCTCCTTACTCCCCGCAGGTGACTGTATCCTGCTCTCCACTGTTATGAGCTTGGGGTCGGACTTTCAAAAGTGATTTAGAACTACTGGTCCCAGTGACTTCCTCTGTCAGTCTAGATGCTTAGGTAGCCCCTTTTGCTAGTTACCTGAGTGTCTATGAGGTTTTTATAAATAGAAATAACAATATTTTCCAGGCAATCCAAACATTTATATATTTTTAAACAATTCATAATTAACCTGTGGAACTCCCTGCCACAAGATCGTGTTGAGACAAACTTAGGTAGGATTCAGAAGAGAATCAGACATTGATATGAATAATAGGCATGTCATGTATAACTAGCTAAGGTAAATGTTTCTAAGAGACCTCAATCCTCATACTTCAGGACATCAGCTGAACACTAACTGCCTGAGGTTCGGAAGAAACTTCCTCTAATAACAGATTATTATTACACAATTGTCCAGGCATTTCTTTCAGTTTCCTCTGAAGCATCTGGCATTGTCAGAAGCAGGCTATCAGACCAGGTGACCCATTGATCTGATCCAATGATGACAGTATCTAAGTCCCAAAGACAACATGTCCCATATATGAGGGAGGGGCAAGGAAGTCTGGAAAGGGACTCAGAGCGGCGCCTGCAAGTTATTCCATTGTTGTCCTGGGGTGTATTTTCTCTTATTTAATATGTTTGGATTTGGACACCAGAGGAAAACACTTAAAGATCCTTTAACTTCTCATAGCCTTTCGAAAGCATGAGCATGTATGCATATGTACAGCCACACAGAGCAAGTGTCATGTGTATGTGAAGGAAGACATTTCACAGGACAGCAATAGCTCTGATAAGTAGTGCAATAAATATTATCCTTGCTGTTGAGAACTGGCAGAGAAAGCTGCCTATCTACTATTTGACCTGTGGCGCTGCAGACTCCCATGCTGGGAGAGATCTCTGCATTCCACCAAACACATATTTCCCTCCTTGCTGGCTGTGTGAATGGGGAGCTCTGTTTTTCAACACAGCTGTTTCTTATCTAAACTGAATTCTAGCTCAGGCAATCACTTTGCTCTTTCAAGTATTCAGTGGAGAGAGCTGTCCAAAAAACCAGGTCAAACAATTCTAAGATCCACCCGTGGGGAAAGTGGTGTCAGATGCTCAGAATTCAAAATTGGAACAAACAGGAGATGATGCGAGAGAGACGCTGCTGTTGGCACAAATGATAATGAAGCCCTTGTTCTCCGCCTGAGGAGATGTAGCCAGTGTTACTGCGATACGCATCATGTTCAGTTGCCTCTTCAAGCAGCGTATCCTGGCATCAAAACTCTGACTGCAGCACTGGAGTGTATGTTGTCACCTTTTCTTTGCAGATTTCATGATCACTAGGAATCGGGCCCGTACAGCTGCTAATAAAGAGACAGATTGAGTTTAAAGACACCCAACAATGCAATTTGGGTTTTTGTACCACCCTAGATCTCAAAGTAGGATTTTTGTTTGAAATCACACTGGTTTTCACTGGGAGTCACTGACTGCTACTCATGCAGACTTTGCAGGGCTCTTGTTTTTGGCTGAGTCCAGAAAGGCTTGTAGATCTTTAGAACAGTCCTGAAATACTTTCGGCATTGGCATGAGGTCACGACAGACATGGTGATGCAGCTCATTGGTATTAGAAGTGGCAACTTTGGATTTATTGCCCCGAATTTACCCCTGGCCCATTGGCATTGAGCACTGTTAGCTCCTGCTTGACTAGATTGTGTGTTATACAATGAAGTGCGTGCGCCTAATTATTAATATTTATTATTTGTATTATGACAGCCTCCAGAAGTCTCTACTGGGACCACAGCCTTGTTGGGCTGCGTGCTGCACAACCACACACACAACACAGTCCTTGCCCAAGAAACGTACAGCCCACACAGACGGATTACCTATTTAATACTGGCTGTTCTGTGATTGGCACATCTGTACTGTCCTTCGTTGCTAACAGGGATGTGAAATTGTTGATTGGCAGCTCATCCAAGTTGTTGTCCTTTGTTAATAGTGCAGGATAATTGGAGGGCAGTGAAAGATGTTGCAAAAATGCAAAATGACTCCAAAAACAGATTTACCCCCCCGCCACACACACATTTTATTGTGAAATTGACAAGGTGACAATTGCAGCAAAGAATATTGCTTGGGTATGTGAGTATTCTGAGACAAGGAGGGTCTGTTGTGTTGTTTTTGTTTGTTTGTTTGTTTGTTTTAATTAGAAATGGCTATCTGTTGTATTTGATTCAGAAAAGAAGCTACTTCATCCCCAAATGATCCATGAAATGACTTTTTTTTTGGTGGGGGGTGAAATCAAATGAAACGGGGGGGGGGAATTAAAAACAAGCTGGGTCACAGAAGAGAAACCCAAGGGAATTAATAGGTTTTTGTAGGGGTTCATAAACCGCCTGGGTTCAGTCTGACTATGACTCCAGGAGAATATACATGCCTCACTTCATGTGGCCTGCAAAGAGTGCTCCACTCCATTAACCCTGGAAACGGGAAAGTCATGTGAGTTCCCAGGATGGGTACGCTAGAGGAAGCTCTGTCTGACACCTCAGTCTCCAGTTAAATGTATTTACCAGGGCTTTACTTTTCTTGGTCTATAGGTGGAGTGCCTCAGCCTATTACTAACGGGTCTGCACAAACCCAGGTGAGTGTCTGTCATTGGCGTCCTATTCTTATTAATCAAATAGACTCTGATTGATGGAAAAAGCATAGCAGTGATCTAGCTATTTTGAGAGGCAAATCTGTCCAAGGAGCAATGTCAACATCCCAATTCACCTTGTTTTGGGACGACATGTGACCTTGTAATCAGAGTGGGGAACTGGAGTCAGGACTCTCACCCCAGCTTTACCTCTGACTCCCCTTGTGATCTGGAGCAAGGTGACTCTGCCTTAGTTAGCCCAGCTATGAAGTGCGGATGACCACTACCTCAGAGAGGGTTTGGAGGCTTATTTAGCTTACTTAACATATACTGAATTTGATTACTTCCCTCTATAGTTTTTAATTCAAGGCTGGCTTCAAAACAATGCTGGTTTCTCTGCTACCTAGTTTCCTGCTCCTGCAATGTGCATGGAACAGGAGTAGTTGCTAAATGAGAGTGGAGACACAGGGCCAAACTCTGCTCTGGGGAAGTGGGTGGAGCTCCATTGACTCCGATGAATTGTAACTGGACCCTGCCGCCACCAGGTCTGCACTGGAGGAGAGCATCTGTGTAATTTGCTAGTAAACACTTGCGGTTTTTTGTCACTTGAATTTACAGTTTCCCCCCCCCCTTCAGTCTTTGTTTTGCAGCCAGCCACGTGTTTGGAAAAAAACCCACAGTATTCTTCACCTGGCAGAATTGGCTCTGATCTGATCTCATAAGGCTGTAAACTCCACACAGCATTTTTCATCTCACTTTATATATAAAAAATATGCACACACACACACACACACACACACACACACACACACACACACACACACACACACGTATATAATGTACATGTTAACATTTCCATTTTCAACAGCTGAACGGAGGATCCATGTCTTCATCCCATAGTGATCTTCAAAGTCCTGAGAAGGAATCAGAGGTAAAAATACATTTTTACAATTTTTTATTTTTTCATATTATATAAACATGCATATTAAATACCCTTTCGAAACAAGATTTCTTCTTCACTTCCTGCCCTAAACTAGCATGTAGTGTTCTTGTGAGCTGTTAAACAGCTTCCAGGTTCCAACCCAGAGATGGCTGCATTTCTATAATGGGTGAGCAATCTCTCTAGTTTCTGAAGTAGCTCTAGGATCCCATGGGATGAAAAGAGTTGCGGAAATTCAATATGATGTTATTGCAAAAAATGTTAATGCAGGGAAAATAATCAACTGAAAACTAGCAAATGAAAAAACCCCAAGCCCATGACTAAAACATGTATTTATGTTTGGGGGGGGAGAAACTAAATATTTCTAAACCATGATATTCCCTATGACTTGTTCTTGCTTTAAGATGTGCAGAAGCTGAAATGTGCAGGGTTTGATTAAATGGAGTTTAAAAGGACTATTGAGAGGCTCAAATTACTTGGATTGCTTCTGTCTCCACGTGCTGGAGTCCAAACTGTGCATTCTTTCCACTCTTTGTCAGGGGTGCAGGAAAGCTTCCTGGTTTCATGTGGCCTCTGCCAGAAGCAGCAGATGTCCCAGATTAATACAGACAACAAGTTTTGCAAGGATTCTGATGCACCGTTGTGCTGCTTAGTTGTTTACTTAGTTAGGCCCCCATCCTGTACAGACTTAACTTTGTGTACTGTGAAGTCAATAGACTAGGCATGGTGTGTAAAGTTAAGTGTGAGGGCTTTACTACACTGTATTATTTGGACTTCTCAGCCTGTTTATTCCAGTAAAGGACACAGAGAAAACAGCAGTTTTAGGAAGCACAATGCAGAACCAAGACGTTCTATAACTAAATGTCACCAGTCGCGCTTTATACTCAATTATTTAGCACCCAAAAGGAAAATAAATGAGTTAGAGGGAAACTTGGGTCTAAAACAAGGGACAGGTGAGAGGTAGAGTAATAACTGAGGGAGACCGTTGGTAACCTCATTAAAAGGGTTCACTGGTACCGTTGCATTAGCCTGGTATAAGGTTTAAGCTAACGGTATACATTCAGCTAATTTTAGGCCTCAAATATAATCACATTAAAAATAGTTGCATGGAAAGATTTCACAATATCTAACAGGACTAAACCCTGTTTCGTGAATTAAAAAATTGAATACAAATTTCAGGATTTTTTTTTTTTTTAAATTAAACAGTTCTCTGCCTATTGAAAAGCTAGACTTTGTAGCATTCTGCTAGTGCCTGAGAATCAGAATAGGAAACTGAAATTGACCACTCTTTCATTAATCAAGTTGAATGAAAGATTAAAAGCAAACACATGGCTTCAAAGGGAGAAAAGAGTAGATTTATAACACTTCTCATTTTACTAATTTAGCATGTGGTTAGTAAAAGAAGTAAGTGATTTCTAAACTTTTGAGTTGAGTGTCCTTTAACTTTCATTCTTGTCATGCCTTGGAATTGTTCACTAAAAATAAAGAAATGCATTGGCCAAAAGCCCTGATTTTGAAAAGTGACTTGGTCTGGGTGTCTCTGATTTTTGTGCCCAACTAGAAATATCTTCACGAGCCCCAAATTCCAGAAAATACTGAGCACCCACCTTCTGAAATCAGGTCCCTTTAAGGTGTCATAAATTGCATGTCTAAAAATGTAGGCACCCAAAATAAATCAGTTTTTTAAAAATCATGAACAAAGTGTTCTAACGTGAGTGCCTAAAGGCAGGCATCTGAATTCATAGTTAGGCGCTTAATAAAAGTGACCTGATTTTCAGGGACTGAAGTAGTGGAAGAATTGGTGATCTGTATCCCTGAAATCTGGCCATTTTCATTCAGGTGCCTAACTCAGACACCTCCATTTGAAAAAAGTGGCCATTGCCATTTGGGGGTAAACGTTTGACGTGTCGGTTGGAGTTTCAGCTGCATGGTGTCAGTGGGAGTGGTGCAGACAAATGGCTCTAAAAACTTCCCTTAAACTTGAAGGGTGTGTTTCTCCATTTTACTGCACCAGGTGAAATCCCTTCCAGCAGGGCAAAGTGAGTACAAAATTTTATTAGAAAATGTTGACAAATAGATGATACAGAGTGTTGAAACTTCAGTTATTAGTCATCGGGGGTAACATACAGAGTATGGGGGGATGTTAATATTTTGATACTGGATAGCACATAACACAAACAGTCGGCAATATCCCCAATGGGGGGATATAAGGTGGATGAATGAAGGTACAGTCAGCAAGCAGTGAGGGTACATCACTCATACAGGAATTACAGGCAAGCATAGGTATAGATAAGCGGGCCGGGTAATGAGGATAAGATGACCCTCATATGGTGGAGTTCGGTTCGGTGGGTTCAGGGGAGAAGGTCCAACAGAGCTACTATTCAGATCAGGTGGCACTTGGCACTTTTTCCTGATGTAAATGACGGCACAAGGCAATGAAGAATCAGGCCTTTAGCCTCGTTTTCCATCTAAGAGCTTCGTGCTTTTATGACCGTGCTGAAAATGCAAATGTCTTGCATTTGAGCATCATTTTGTAGCTCTTTCCTGAATGCTGGTTCTCTCACAAAAACCTACACCATGCAAATGCGGTTACTGAAGCAGTCCGCTTTAAATTAAGCTCCATATACAGCCCGTCTATTATACGAACGTTCTAACTAAAGATGTCGTAGCAGAAAAGAGGCTTCCTTGTGCTCCGAAGCTCTGCCACAGCAAGTTAATGGACTTTGAGTCCCAATTAAATAATCTTTGTGCTTAGCATGAAGATGGAAGTGCAGTAATGCAATTTAAGGCCTGCAGTAAAATGTCTCTTCAGAAGACTAATAGATATTTAGCTGAAAGCACTTCATCCTGCATATGAATTGTTCCCTGAGGAGTTGAAGTCCAGCTTTTGCCCATTACAGAAATCAGAGGGCTGAGATGAACTTACAGGCCACTGGGGTTTTGCTCAGAGTGTTTATTGAGGTGGCAGCCATCAGTAGTATGAGGAGGAAGCTATGAATCAAGTTTCATACAAGACGCATTGGACCCAGTTCTCCTAGATATCCCACTGAATTGGCAAAAAGAATGTTGGATTGTTATGCTTTTTATTGGGCAGCTCCCAAGGTGCTATTCTCACGACATGTGGCAGAGCTCAGTCGCCCGTAAGCAAATATTTGCATTGTAATACCTGGTGGCTTTGAGATGCAGTGCTAGGTGTGGCCTTTTTACAGCCATCTAGCTGGAAAAAATCAGCGAGGGTTCACATCCACTCTGAACACCAGAGCTATAGTGAACCAAGCCTGTAATGTAACCAAATCAGCAACTCAGTTGTGGTCCTCAGTTAAACATGCCCTACTGTAATGAGCAAGTTTGTGTTTCCACAGAGCCTGCCGTTATTCCATGTTGCTTTCTCTTATAAAAGCTTTTACTGTCACTAGGGGCTTAATGTTGTGTTTCCAAACGTGGTTTCGTCTCACCTTTGGCAACGGCACCGCATTTTTGTGCTTCTGCTTTTCCAGTTCCAGTAACAGCAGCAACACATTCTTCAGGGCATTTTTTCCCCTCCAATATTGTAATTAAATCTCTGGCCACAAAGACACCCTGGTCGCCACTTAAACCACAAACATGACAAACTCGATGGTCTGCTCCACAAACACGGGCTTCCTATCATATACCCTTAAGGAGAATCTGCCCTAATTCTCTGTAAGGTTTTATGTAGATGAGGTACTAGAGGGCAAGAGAACCACAATTACAGGCATAGGCCTGATGTGCTCTCCAGCGGGGGATGTAATCGGACACACAGACACCCACCCCAGTCAGCCCATTGTATTCCTGCAGGGGGCACTGTTGCACCCGACCATGCCCATTTCACTCCATGGTCACAGCTATACCACCCAACATACTACACTGCAATACACCGTAACAGGAAAGCTTCTCATGTCTTCTTCCTCTTTGCAGGAGGGAGAGTCTGAGAAGAAGGACCCATTTGAGGAAAGTGGCCTGAACCTGAGCCCGACTGCGGCAGAGGCCAAGGAGAAAGCGCGCGCCAAGCGGGTGAACAAGAGGGCTCCGCAGATGGACTGGAACAAGAAACGGGAGATTTTCAGCAACTTCTGAGCCAGGACGGCAGGTCTTCCCCTTCTCCCCACCCTCCAAACTGAACATCTCCAACGCGCACCAGCCCCCTTCCTGGCTGTCGACCCAAGACGCTTTGTGCTCTGCTCTTCATTGGTCGCTTTTTGCAAGGCAAATTTTTTACAAAGGGTCGTTTATGGACAAGTGATTCCAGTAGAAAGATGACCAAAGCTCCTCCCAGCACTTACCCGGCTGCCTGCGGTTCCCAGATTGCTGCTGAAGAAAGACTGGAAAGATTTCAGTTTTCCTTCTTACCTGCTTTATTTCAGTTTTTACTATTTTGAGCTTCCCCCAGCCGCAGAATCCCCGGTGGGATATTATGCATTCCTGTTTAAAAGCCTCGCGCCGAGGGCTCCCAAAGGGCAAACTCTTATTCGTTTCAATTCAAAATAATCTAGTTTGTTTAAAAAAAAAAAAAATTGAAAAAAATCCCACTCTGAGCTACAGTGTTGAATACTCACAAGGTGGGAGATTGGTCAGTGGCTATACATTTCTCTCTCGTTGGCTTCTCTATTGATTTAGAAGGGTTGGTGGGGTTTTTTGTTTGTTTTTGGTGTAAAAAAGAAAATTCCCCATCTGTTTCTCATTAATGCTGGAACCGCTCTCCCCCGGGATCCCTTTAACCAGTGCAATAAAAGCCCTTTTCTCAGCAAACCTTTTCCCTTCTGTGCTCCACCCCCGCCTCCCCTCAAAACAAACTCTGGGTGTTGAGAAGATGGTAGGACTTAAAAACAAAACAAAAAAATCCCACAAAACCTAGTAGCCCAAACAACCCAGGCCTCAGATGTGCATAATAAAATGCAGAAATGGCGGGAGAGGAGGGGAATAAGCCCCCCCCCCCCCCCCCCCCCCCCGGACAATAAAGGAATGTCTGTGATTCCTGTTAGCACATCCACACGCAAGGTTTTCTGTCCCCGATCTCCACTGGAAGCCCTGCGAGAACAAACTCAATGAGACACTGGAAACATGGCTCTTCAGGCAGACTTCAAAGAAGCACAACCGAGTGTCTCATCAGCTGGGAACTGAAATCCCCGAAGACCTTGCTTTGAGAGGCCCTCATGAAAACGGGGCTTCAAGCAGGAGCAATCCAGCGGCGGCTCGTCCACTCAGACGCTGGCTTCAGAACCAAGCCCCAACCCGAACCTGCTTTGCTATTCCTGACTCAGGGTTTAAACCTCTCACATTTTCCTGCTGATCTCTCACCAGCTGCATTGCCAACCTGGAAAAATAACAAGCAAGCTCTCTGTTGTCTTATGTTGGGCTGGGCCGGGCCCCTTGTAGCAATGTGATCTGGCATGTGGATTGTCTTATAGGAAGATGGAATACGATCCGCTGGTCCACACCGTATTGCTAACTGTTAAACTGGCAGCGGGGTTGGTGGAGCAGACAACTGCTTTGGCTTTAGGCCCCTTTGAAAACACCCTGCTCTCAATGTTAGAGAGTTCCATAAAATGTACCATTAAAGCTATCCGACATAGCCATGACTAAACGAGTATAAAATCTTCACTACTTACCTCGGGCTTCAAACGAGGGACACTAACGAAGATTAAGTTAAATGTGTACTAATGGCTTCCAGGCAGTGGAGTTGTACTGGGGCTGGATCTGTGCCGTAGAGAGCGGGACGATTCCCGTTGCCTTTTTACTGAAATTTAACAAAACAGCCTTTTTGGCTGACATGTATTTTGTAACAATGGCAAAAATAGTATTAAAAAAGCAGGTGGGGTGGGGGATGGGCAGAGCAGACAGATTAGGTCAATGACCACTCCCCACCCCCACCCTCCAGCTAACGACACACTAGGGCAAGAATGTAAGATTTGCAATAGTTATTTACGATAAAGCACATGGTTCAGTTTTGTTGCCCCAGGTTACCCCGAGACTCTGTATAATGAACAAGTGGCCTTTGACTTTGTGCACTATGGTCTTGTGAAGGTTCTGTGTATATTTCGTAATACTGAGCTTAAAAAGGTGCCTTATAACATTTACTGTTCCTTTCAGTAGATGGATGTATCGCAGCACTGTGGGGAGGGGACAGAGGGGGTGTTCGGCTTCTTTGCAGGGACCAGTGAAGGGCGAGGCTGTGACCATACTGAAGACAGGGAGGATGTACAGTATTAGGGGGGCAAATGGATGCAAATAGGATCTTGGAAAGAAATCTCTGCAAGTGTTTGGCTGTAAACCCTGGGAGGGATACCAGGTTGGAGAGGGTTAGTAAGAAGTTTAGAGCTTTTCTTCCCTACAGGAGTCTCACATTGGCCTCTTACCTTGCGTTTCAGAAGAAAATTTGATTGGGGGGGGGGGGGGGGCGCTTGCTGTTGGCCACAACAAACAGTTGCTACTCTAAGAAGTCCATAACACAAGAATCTTACACTCACGATATGCAGATTGCTTTCAATCCCTGTACTTCCAACTACAGTATGCGAGTCTGCTAGGGATAAAACCTCCCCAGTTACATTGCAAGGTAGGTGTTAAAATACAGCGTAGCAAACAAGGAAGTCATTCTCGAAAAGCCTGTAAATAAGTCAGAACCAACGTAGTCGAGGGGAAAATAGCATGGTTGTGTTTTCTTTTTAATGCTGATCAAAATAAATCAGGTATGCAAATATGTACCAATAAGATTTTAAAATTATCGCTGCATAGTCCATGGAAATGGCTCATGGTTAAAGCACTTATCGCTATTTCTGACATCTAGTAGCTCTGTAATAATAATTATTCAGTTTCTGTACATTTAACTTGAAAAACCAATACAAGTATAAAGTTGTTATCTGCATTGTAAAGACAATGTATACTGTAATGTCAATAATAAACTTTGTTTTGCCATGTACAGCTTAAAAGGGTAATTAGTCTGTTCTTCATTTCAGTCTTGGTGTTGTACAGAGCATCAGAAAGGAAGCACAATAGCGTGTTATATTAAATTCCATTCCCTCCACTGGCTAGTTAGAAGAGTGGGCCAAACAACTGCTGCAGGTCTGCGATGGGTTAATAGTTGTCGTTGCTTAGAACGGTGACTTGCAACGGAAGAAAATTGTTGGTGCCCTTTTTAGCTTCTTGGAGGTATAAGGGGGTCTGAAAGGTTTGATTTTTGGTTTACTACTACTTTAAATTTAGGAATGTCTAGTATTGGCTTCATTTCATGACTCTGAAATCCATATTGCTCAACCCTTAATTGGAAAAAGCTGGGTATGGTGAATCTTTAGCACAAAGAACTTTTTGCCCAAGTGTTGGGGATAAAGAGGCATAAACTAAACATTTTAAAAGTTTATTTAAAAAAAAAAAAACCACTTCTCTCTATCAGCTCTCTTCCTTGGTGTTTCTGATGTTATGCACCCGCTACTGCTCCAGTTTTAAGTAGGCCTCAGCGTAGATGAGACTTCAGTTTCTGGTGTGTGTGTGGGGGGGAGGAGGGAGAGCATAACTTTGCAGACATCCTTTAAACATTAGAAAGAAGCCAAAAAAAAAGAGCACCAACCAGATTTCCCTCTCTGTATGTCCCCACCTTTAATACAGAGACTGAAACTCCCAATCTGCAGTGCTTATGCCTGAGACATAGAACCCGGCCAGGTCAGGACAGAGCACCGCAGGTGTAGGCTTTGTGGGTGACCGCTCTGTAATCAAGATTACGCAGTATTATGCAATCAGAATAAAGCAGCCCTTCCACTCCAGCCCGTTGCTGATTTTTGCCCCTGTGCTAGGCAAAGCGTGTGCGATACTAGTGCAAGAACAAGTTGTTGGAATCTTAACAGTTTCAGTAGCAAAGTTTTCCCCAGTTTGGGCCCAACTCCTCAAAGGCACCTAAATCCCTTTGACACTCTGGACTTCAGTGCAGAGCTGCTTGGAAGCACACTGGAGTCCTATGGGAAATTCCTGCAGTATTTAGGGGGATTTTCTGTTTCCTTCCCCCCACCCCCAGCTGTGACAGAGCTGGCTGAGTGAGGCGTTCTCCTCTTTCCAATCCAATAGGCCCTCAATTCTTTAGGGGTTAAAGCCGGACACACGAAGGATCAGTCAAAACAATATTTATCATCTGATTAAGCCAAAGCGCCACAGCTGCTACTGGAACGGGTGGTTCTGTGACTGATTCCCACCCCACCCGAAATTCAAATACCTGACCACTCCAAATTTCATACCCATTTGAAAAACACCTTCGCAATCCGGCACCCTTTGAAAGGCAGACAGGGCCCCAGGATCAGAAACAGAGCTATTTTAGCATCCCCAGTGCTGCACTTATGCATGTGCTTAAATCCAACAGACGTGCTGTCCTGAATCAGGGCCCAAGATCAAAGGAGATCCCATGGGGAGAGAGTGTTCAGAGGGGGGCAGCGTTGTCAAAGCTGAACTTAAGAGCAGCCCTGCTGGCCAGTCTCTGCATCGCTCTCGCTGCTTCCCCCGTTCTTGGCTACGAGCGAAGCCCCAACATCCTGGTCTGGGTGGCTGGGCTCATCTTTGTGAAGCCTGAATTGTACCTTTTGAATGTAATATCCCTCCCCGTGGGGGGCTGCCCCATACTCCCCTCCCTGCCTCCAGCTGGCCCTTGCCGTGCTCAGTCCCTATGCCCGCCAGCGGTGGCTGAGGCCACCACGGCTCCCTCCGGCGCTGCAGAGTGTCAGTAAAACCTTAATGAAAAAAACACCTTTCTTAAGCCAGTCTGTGCCCAACCAGCTTGAGGCAGGGACTCCGGGCAGGGCCAGGCCCCGAGCCGGCGGAAGTCTCCTTCCAGCTGCACCAGACACCGCAGTGTGTAACATTTCCCCGTTCCCACTGTCTCTGTGCAGTGTTTGTGTTAGACACCCACACCGAGGGACTGTTCCTGCAGAGCTCAGTAGGACGGCTGCATTTCAGAGAGCGCTTTTCCCCTTCAGAGATCTGCTCTCGCCGGGTAGCTGCTGCATTCCCATCCCATCTCTCTGCAGCACTAGGTCTCTCCCCAAGCCCAATGCAGTCTTACTGGGGCTCAGAGTCCAGCAGCTTCACAACCCCGGTGCAGAGCTGTTGCTCTAGAAGGAGCAGCCATCCCCTCAGCATCTCTTAGCAGCCGGGCAGATGTGTCTGTTGAGGCACTCTTTGCAGCGAGGGTTCACAGGCAGGCAGATCTGCTGGCCGAAACCCACGAGGAGCCAGTTTATCTCACTCCAGAGATCCCTACAGACCCAGAAGGGAGAGGAGTTTGGTAAATGCTGCCGCCGAGCAAGATTGAAAAGCAGCCCAGCACCGCTCAGGTTTTTAATTCATTTCCCACCGACAGTTCAACTGTTTTAGCTCCTCAGCCTCTCGGAGGAATATTCCAGCCCTAGCTCCCGTCCGCCCCGCAGACTTTCCCAGAGCCCAGTCCTGCTATGCTGGCTGGGGGCCAGGACGGTTGTGGGCGGGAGCAGCTAAAGTAACTTTTCTATTTTCTCCTCTCTCCGGTGCAAACAGGGGAAAGGCACATACACAGCTACTCCCACCACTGGATGAAGCAGACAGGCTTCAACCTGAGCTCACACTAGGGCTGGGCTACCCCCCGGCACCGAATCCCCACTGCACCCATAGCTGGGCCTTGCAGCATACAAATTCCAGAGGCCACTGCACACAGAATGGAGTGCTGGGCTGGAGCACTTGGTGGGGTTTCCTTCCTGTTCAACACCTGTTATGAGTCTCTGATACACAGAGAAACTAACTGATCATTTAAGGTATAGGCCAGAGTTCATCCCTGGCATACTCCATTGCAGCTGAGGAGATTGGCAGACAGATCACCGCTACTGGATGGTGGAATGGCCTCCCAAGGGAAGGGACGGCCTTGGGTCTGTTAAACCAAACTGGACAGTAGAGAATGCACTGTAGGGAACAAGTCCAGCAGCACAGACTAGGCGTGACTACAGTCTCTGCCATCTCTGAACCGTCCAAACAGCTGAACGAATGCGGCTCCCTGGGAAACAAGAAATAACCCGAGGCCAAGTCCTAGGCCCAGGCACTGCAATGCCAGGCTTCCTTCCCTGCGGCGTCCGTGACAAGGGGAGGGGACAGGCTCACTGAAAATGCCACGGGGCAGGGTAGGAAACAGCTCCGCAGGGTTCTGTGTGCTGGATGCGGCAGCCGCTTGTTGCCATAAACCACAGCAACGACCAAAAGATGCTTCAAGCTGGGGAAAGGAATGCCGATGGCAGCTTCCTGTGAAGATTACAACGGGGAGGGGAAGGGAGGGGAGATGTGTCTGTGTCTGTCAGGATTTCAGAGCCAAGCAGCAGCTGAAAACCAGCCCAGATTCCCCTGTTGCATGAGACACCTCACCTGGGCAGCCAGTCCTCGAGCGCCACTCTGGTCTCCTCGGGGGTTTTAGTTTCCTTCTTCACCCATTTCAATCTGTTAGAAATCCTGTGCACATGGGTGTCCACACCTGGGGAGCAGAGAGGTTGGAGTCAGGAGGGAACAGCTGGTCAGGAGGGAGCAGGGTCTAAGGCGTTAAAGAAGCAGTCAACTCAGGACCCACAGCAGATGCACCAGTCTGTATTGGGAGGTTCTGCCATCTGAGGGCAGATGCCAAGTGGGTTTTTGCTGTCCAAAAGTAGGGCCCTGGGAGGCAGAGTACCATGGCTGGAGTAAGTGGGGGGGGGGGGGGAGGTGTCACAAATCCACAAAGAAGGAACAGCAAGGTCTTGCCAATGGGGGGTGTGTGTGTGTGTGTGTCACAAATCCACAAAGAAGGAACAGCAAGGTCTTGCCAATGGTGAAAGTGTGAAACAGACAATTTCCCCCCACCTCCCAGTCTGCCATTCAGAAGTGCCAAGATCTGGGGCTTGAGTTGGCTTGAAGATATTTCCTTAGTTTTATGTATCCCCGGCACTAAGTTGACCAACGAGACGGCAAGGAGCGCGTGAGCTGGCCTCACTGATGCCACCACGCTCTTGTAGGGTGCTTTTCCTCCATAGAGCTCAGCGTGCTTTCCACAGGAAAGGGGGCGTCGTCATGCCCACCTGGTGGCTGTGGAAACCGAGGGGAAGTGACTTGCCCAGGGTCACACAGCTGAGCAGCAGAGGCGAGAGCGACTCTCAGGCCACTGCCCTATTCACTGGACCATCTGCCTCTCTCAAGGACCTTGGCCCGGAGTTCTCGGATAAATGCAAGGTAAGACTTTGCCTTTTCCTCTGAATTTTCTGCCAACCCGAGAAACCCCTAACACTGCCCAGCTAGTCCAGGTCCCTGGTGTCTTGCCCGTGTGTTGGGGCTACTTGCTGGCATATTTCAGAGCAATTTATTTTGGGCACTTCCATATGAGAACATGGATTAAACCAAGACTTGCTTGGAGTTATGACTAAACATCTTGGGGGTGGAGGAGGCAGAGTTATTCATTCTCCCTGCTCTGGTAGCTACCAGGCCAATCTCAGAGCAGGCAGGGGACACAGCTGATCTTTCAGACAGCTTCCAGACCCTTTAGGGCTTTGTGGGACAAAACCAGCATCGTTAGCAGCACTCTGAACCCGAGGCAGCCAGCGCGTGTCCTATATAGCCCTCAAAGGTCAGGATTGTTACAATATTTGTATTTCAGTGATGAAGTAGCCAATGTTTACAGTGTTAATTAAATAACACTCATGTGTTTTAAGATGTACTTTGTCCCAGTAATTAAGTTACCGGTACTTTATTCTTTAAATAGGCAGCAGGGAAAAAAGTGCTAGAGCAGGACTTTCAAATCCAGGAACCTCCAGGAACGGAACCTACAGAAGTGCACTGATTTACCAAAGCACCGAGCTCCCAGATGCTCGCACTGATCCCTACGAGTCCCTGCAGCAACGCTCATCTACCAGGACGAGCAGCACTCCAGGCTGAGGGTTACTGTACGAGATGAGCCCTGCCAAGCCACAGAACAGTGTCTAAGCAGGACGGCCAGACAGGGTGTCAGGAAAGGATGCGAGCCAGCTCAGAATGGCTCCAAACCAGGAAGTCAAAGCCCTTCCCAGCTGCAACCATGACATCTGCACCGCCAATGGATTAATATGGGAGGGCTAGGAAACAGCAGCCGCCAAGCCCCAAAGTCCACAGCCGGGAGTTTGGCCATTTTCCTTCCATCTTGAAGGATGATGATTAGCTTTTGATAAATCAGGGGGGAAGGGGCAGAGGTGTGTGCACACGCACGCGTTCACGTAATCGAAAAGACCTTTCTTCCCTGGGAGCCTGATCCAAGAAGTCCCTTTGACTTCAGCGGGGGAGTTCTCTGCATCGAGGGTTTGCTAGGTGGGTCTCAGCATCAAGTGGGGTTACCTCTCTGCAGGGATCACGATTATTAAGTCATGAGATGTCGCTGATCATCTCAAGAACTTTACGAGGATGCTATAGAGAGGTGGCTCCTCTCTCGATACATGGCCCAAAAGTGGTGGGACAGTGGGACGTGGCTTTGAAAGAAGCCATGATTTCCCCAGGACAATGTCACTCTAAGCAGACTGGGGCCGCAGGCTGCACACTGTGAGACAGCCACCCCATCTGACTTAGTTTGTTTCATCATAAACAGTTTTCTTTGTGGTGGTGCGATCTAGCAGGTCAGGGCACAGGACTGGGGGCCAGGACTTTTGGGTTCTCTTCCTGCAGTGGCCTCAACTGACACTAGGCAAGCTGCAAACGCTGCCCCCTACTTTCCCCAGGATATGCATTTAATAATGCTACACAAAGAGTTTGGAAGGCTCAGGGAATGTTTGAAAAGTGCTTTGAGACTCTCAGATGAAAGGCTCTTAGCACAAAAGTAATCTATTGTTAGATCAGCAGTGACAGACTGGTCCTTCTGTTGCTAATTGAACAAAACCCAGGAAATTGCTGTAAACAGGAAGTGTATAGCTTTGCTTCTAAATCAAAACCGTGCGTACAATTCCTTGGAAAGCTATCAGAGCTCCCTCTAGACTCTCCTCCCCAACCGCGGATTAACTGTTCAGAAGGAACAACAGACTCAAAAGCTTGCCAGTCTAGTGCAAGAACCACACTCGGTAAAGCCGAGTTTCAAGACACCGTTGTGGCCTGTGTGGAACGTGGTATTGAATTTTCACTCCAAGCGGGCGTCATTCATCAGGTGGTAGCATTACCAGGTTTCCCATGACTCTCTCGGATTAAGCAGCAAACACACTTTGAATATTAATCTGTCCCCAGAGACCTTGATGCATACCTGGAGCCAGTACGGCAGTGCCATCTGCTGGCCTTTATGAGCTAAATCAAAATCCTGCCTTACCCAGATTCTGTTCCTTTAAACTGAAGGGGTACAATTGCTACCAGAACCTCACTCCAGTCCAACCCAGCCTCTGAGGCCCATCCCCACTATACATTCAAGAAGGCTTCAAATGATAAGCCCCATCACCTGAAGACATCAAAACAGGACCTGAATACAGTGCTATCTAGGCCTCCAACTTTTGTAAGTTTCCAGTACCAGAAATGGGGCAAAGAAACAGAGACACTGATTGCCACAAACCTCTTGTCTGACAATTCCACAAGGAACCCTGCGCCTAGGACTTCAAGTTAATGCCAATTCAGCCTAAAACAGCCAGTTTCAAACAAAATCCTCCCAGGGACCGTCAGCAACTAAGCTCTTTCTAAGTATAGTTGCAAAAATCAGACTTCCTCGGTCCCTTCTCCAGCTGGCCTGAAAGAACTGTTTCCGAAGTGAGAGTTGTTTAAACAAAAAATATGTTATTTAACAGAGGTATCGTGGAATTACATCGCCGTTGCTTTGCACTTTTCATCAGGGGACCTTAAAGCGTGATACATGTCACCACACATCCCTAGTTATTATTCATTAAGCAATGCCTTTATTCTTAATCAGCACATCTAGGAGGTAGCAATTAGACCCATTTTGCAAATAAGTAAATCCAGGCAGAATAAGCGACTAGCCCAAGTGACTTCACCAGCCTTAGAATCCTTCTGGTATTGAGATCTATGGATGAAAAGCTCCCTATAAGAGCAAGGTATTATTATGTTACAAGCAATGGATCGGGAAAGATTAGGATTGGGAAGAGTGGGCAGATCATGGTAGACCAGCGCCCTCCACACTGCAAAACATACCGATCCCAGTCACGTTGTTCCAGGCAATGTTCATGACCAAGTGGGCCATCTTGGGCCCAACTCCCGGCAAGTTCACCAGCTCCCTAACGGTACTGGGGATGTCACTTCCGTATTGCTGCTTCAGGATTGCGGTCGTCTGTTTTATGTACTTCACCTTGTTCTGGGAAACGAAAGCAAACAGCATAGGAGCTAAGTTCCCATCCAAGAAATGGAAAGGAGAAACATGTACCAGACAATAGGACTATTTCCTTAATTTGAGGGAACAGACATGAGTTTGTAGAGGAAAATACAAAAGATGTCCTTGATTTATCCTAAAAAGTAAGAAGCTGTAACGTGATCAGCTCTAACTTCTAACCATGCTTGGGATGATACCAATGAGTGCGTTCTTGTCCTGGATACAGATTGCTAAAACTGGGATAAAATACAGCTTCCAAATTACATCAGATTAGTACAGAGTCTCTCGTAAGCAGGACATGATGCATGATTGCCTGCAGCAAGGAAGAAGAAAAGAGGGTCTATGGTGAGCTGAAAAAAAAAAAAAAAAAGGAAATACACGTAAAGGGAGAAAAGAGAGGCGTTCTTGCTAGTAGGTGAGTGGAAGAGGCGAGAGTAGCAAAGGAGAGAAAGAGAGGTAGGGAACATGAACGGGACAACAAGGGGCATTGCTTTGGGAGAAGTCAAGAGAAATAAATAGGCAAGGACCGAGGTGGTTCCCAACTGCCATTACAGGTCATATGGATAATTTTTATGGAAGAAGGGGGAGAAGCTTGCAAAAGCCGATCCAACCACCCCGATCCGACTCATAGCTTTGTGCCTCGGATATTCCTGAGACAACGCCAACAGTTTTGGGACCAGGGGCATCATTCGACTTCTGCTTAGACACACGACCATCTACAACCACTATGGTCTGGCTCTCACCTTCCAGAATCCCACCGGGTAAATGAGCTGCCCCAGAGTCACGTCGTCTGTCTGCAGAACGTTGTCCACTGTGAGGCCATGCTCCCGCAGGCGCAACATGGCTGCCGAGGTCACCTGATCTTTGGTCTGGCTGGACAGCATCAGCGACAGCAGAACCTGATAGCGCATCACCTAGAGGATGAGATGGGAGATGGAGTGTCAGAGACCCCTTGACTAGACAGGGCTGGGATCCTGAAAGTTCTGGGTCTGGGGTCTGCAAGTCAGTGGGGTATAGTGACACATACACACATGTGACATGCGTATCAATATGTGCCATATGGGCCTCTCCTCAGCTCTTACCTTATTATTACTATTTAAATAAAAGAGATTGCAGTCGAAAAGAGTCAGAAATTGTATCTACTTCTGTTTCCCCAGAACCCCTAAAGTTTTCCTCTTAGGTAATCATGGCTTACAGAAAAGCAATGGGGTGATATTAGAATAATTCGCTGGAGTTCATATCCATGGAATCGGCATCTCCGCAGGCTTGACAGCGAAAGATAGAGCTGGGATTTTCAGAAATGCCTACGTGATTTAGGAGCACGTGCCCTTGACTTTCAATGGGATTTGTGCTTCTAAGTCACACCCACCTGACTCCTATTGGATTTCAATGGGATTTGGGTGCCTGATTCCCACAGGCCTCTTTGAAAGTCCCAGCCTAAGGGCTTGTCTCCAGGTTACTGCAGGGCCAGCCAGGGCATGAATCTACAGTGCACCAGCTTGCCACGCAGTAACATCCCACAAGGGCACTGCAGTGAAAGTCACTGCGCTGTAGCGCCACTCACATGGGACGTTATAGTGCAGCAAACTAGTGCACTGCAGGGGCCCATGCTGACTTGCCGCACAGTAACTCACCATGTAGACAAGCCCTTAGAAATTAAAATCAAATATGTAATGAGACATTGAATTGCTGGACTACTCTGGACAGAGCATTTCACTGAGATGAATGTGTTTCTCCAAACTCAGGCCTCAGAACACTGTCCAGTGTGCGGCACGGTCACCAGAAATACCCTCATTCTGATCTCTCACCAGCGTCAGTCTGGAGGCACGTCACTGAAATAAGTGAAGTTGCTCTGGTGTAACGGAGCAGGATTTGACCTGGTGTCTATTTCCTGCTTTACTGCTGAGTTAGACTTTCCTTCCCTGTGACTCTGCGCTGCAGACCCCGTCTTCCCAGCCAGGCACCCGGTGCTGGGGGTTAGTGTAGCGACTAAGATGATTGCAGAACATTTGGGCTACAATTCCCGCCTCAGGCTCCTCAACCCCCTAAAAACAGCCCCTGAAAGTTCTGGCCAGCAGCCGGAAAAGCCCAGGGTTATTGTGCTAGGGGTTATCACAATGCCTAGCTTTATCTTGGAAGGAATAAGTCTATTCCCTTAGGGAAAAGAGTTATTTCCCAGTGATGACTTGTGGTTCTCTTTAACCCCAGAGTATCACTTTGTGCTGGTTGCTGAGTCTTTACGGCGTCACACGCTGTCTCAGACTAAAGCAGAAGCTAACCATTTTCACTAGGGACTTCAGACTAGGACACGACCCCAGTCCTGGGGCCAGAGATTACAAGAAGAGCAACATGTCAAATAAATCTACCCAGTTGCATCTTCAATAGCCTCCCTTTGGAGCCCTGTGGGCTGCTCAAGTATACGTTGCTCGAGCTGATATGCAGAGATCACCAGAGTCAGCCTGCCCTTTAATCTAAATGTTCTCACACAAACAATGCCATTTGATAGAGTCTCCCTGCAGCCTCCCATCGCAATGCTGCACCACGGTTTGTTGTTTGTACCGATGCAAACGTGTGCATATGTTCCCTTCTGAGGGCGGCGTCATTCTGGGCCTCTGATTCTGTGCCAGCGACTTGGGGAAGCACAGCACCATTCCAAGCACGCCTGCGTTTTTAAATAAATGTTTTCTTAATGGTGAACTAAGGGGGAGAAATACTAGATCTGTGTCCTTTTTTGCTCCTTTATAGTGCATAAAAGCAGCCTAGAAAGTTTTCTTCTGCCCCCCCCTCCCCCCCCGCCAAAATTCTGCTTTGTTCTTTGTGTTAAAAGATTTAAGTCTGGTCTGCTCTTTAGATCCTGCAAAACTCTGTGGCTGATAGGAGAACTGGCAGGATTACATCATCAGATAAGCCATCTAAGAAAAAAAGCACAACTGAGAAGGGATTTGCACACAGACTGTTTAAAACTCTTACTATCTAACTCAAATATCTAGACATGGAATCAAAAGTTCCTTTGGTAGAGGGCCAACACAACACCTGTGCCTCTTCCGTTACAGGCCGCGAGCTCTCCCAAACCACATGTCTAGACTCAGCCAAACACAAAGGGCACGGCAAGTCTATTATTGTAAGATCTTGCGTGCTCTAGGTACAAACTCACACTTCTTTAGTTAAACCAGTACCAGACTCCTTTGTGGCTGTGTGTAACTAGGTGGTCTGTCCCTTTATGGGTGATGGGGAAATGGGGCCAGCCAGCCCTGTTCTGAGGCAGAGCCCCTTTAACAAAAAGGGTTTGGGCCTGGTAAAAGGGATAATCAGACCCAGCTGGAAAGGGGGCCCTCGTGCTTCCTATAAAGGCTGAAAGAGCTCAGCCGAGGAGAAACTGCAGAAAGACAAGTCCTGCAGCAGGAGGAAGAGACCCAAGGAGAAAGGCCTCTGGGCCCCTGCAGCCAGTTTTGCGCAGGGGAACAGCTTGGTTTTGTGTTACTCTGCAAATTTAGTATTGGCATAATAAACTGTGCCCTGAAGGAAGGGTCTGGACAGACTCTGGGCAAGGCGTTTAATCCTTCCTGGGCTGAGGGGAGAGGGCAACAGCCTATAACCCACTTAGGCCTTGTCCACCTGAGACAGTGGCACCAGTTTAACTTGAAATCAGTTTTTAAACACATTTAAATTGCTGCAAACTCCTGGGTGGGTGCTCTTAATTTGGTTGGAGGGGCTCATTTCACTTTCTTAAAGCTGTCCCTTCTGAACTTCAGCTAACCTCCAATAAGAGCATCCAACCAGCCTTTGCCCTGGTCTAACTGAAGTCACTTTAGAACTTACATTAAACTGGGGCATCAGTATGTGTAGACCTGCAGGCTGCCTTTATCCAACAGAGAAGAGCAAAAAGGGACACACAACTTCCTTCCCTCCCTATCACCTTTACACGAGATGCCTCATTGTAGTTCCCTGCTAGAAACCGGTGTAACAATCAGCAATTATGCTGAGAGAATCCCATTAGTAATGCTCACATTGATTTATTTTGGGAAGAGGTGGGTTTCCCGGCTCCTCTCAATGCTGGTTTCCCTTGCTGGAGGCTGTTGAGACCAGTCAGCTAGATATGACTTATCCATGACTCCCAAAGGGATTTCTGGAGCTGCCTTTATGAGCCACCAGCCTACACCAATTGGCAGGGACCACCAGAATATTTTTCCATGGCTTCCACTCAAAACCAGACATCACCTTGCTCCCTGGCTCACAAACCTTAATCTTCCCATCAGCAAGTGTCTCCATTTAAGGTGGAATTAAAAAAAAAAAAAAGTCACTAATAAAAACTACGTATGTGGCATACGTCACTCTTCATTAAGAACATAAGATCTGCCATGTTGAATCAGACCATGATCCATTTTGCCCAGTGTCCTGTCTCTGAGAGTGGCCTGTACCAGAGCTTCAGGGGGAGTGTACCGAACAGGGCAGTTATGCAGTGATCCACTCGTCTTCCACTCTCAGCTTCTGGCAGTCAGAGGTTTAGAGTTGCCCCAAATGTGGGTTTAAGTCCCTGCCCATCTTGGCCAATATCCATTGATTGATCTATCCTCCATGAAGTTATCTAGTTCTTTTTTGTCCGCAGTTACCCCTGACTGTCCCCCTCCCAGTGTTTGTGGGCTGCAGACTAGAAGTTACTTGCACCAGGGACCGTTTTTTAGCCATCTAAAGCATATAGCATGTTCATGGTGGCACCTCTGTCTCCTATTCTCTGCCTTTGGCACACAACAGTTCAGTCTCCTGAGGACTGACATGCTTCAGTCTAACCCAAATTAAGGGGTCAGTATGGGGTAACTGGGTGAAATTAATTAGCAGGGCTATGCGGGAGGTCAAGGGAGATGATCTAATGATCCCTTCTGGCCTTAAACTCTACAAAACCTGGTTCAAGTTTTGAGTGAAAAATGAACCTCCAGATCAGGAGGACTGTTTTGCACAGCTCTGCTGGCCACTCCACTTCTCTCCCTATGTCAGAGCTGCTGCCTGAGTGGAGAACAGCTGGGGAAATTCACACTGTTGTTCCATAGCATGTCTCCAGAACCTGGCACTGAAGGGAGCTCCCTTCACACATGTTGCACTTGGGGGAAGGCAGCATCCACACAGCTGCCGAGCCCCTTTCCTCTGGTGTGTCTTTTCCCCCCCTAGGGTTCCTAACACTTAACATATTATTAGAGAATGAACAAAGGCAGATGCTCGTAGAGGCAGAATGAACAAGAGGTGAGGACAAGCCTCCCTCCCCCAGTTCCCATCTTCTGACTTGCTAAATACTTAGCTCTGTGTGGTGGGGCTGCCTGCATTGGCCTTTGTTGGATGTGGCTTCTAAGCACATGGTTGTAGGATACAATTATCTCACTGTGTGTCTACGTGCTCTGCTATCACGCAGCAGTAGAGGATACAAAGTTTGTTTGTGTGCAGGACTGCGAGGAGCAAAACAAACGGCATGGATCCCCAGCTGGACTCTGTGTCACTGGCCCCCCCCCACTGAAACAGCGCCCACCCCTTAGCTTACAGTGACCTGCCACTAGCTCTCATTGGGCCTCCAGACCAAAGGATAAAATCTCCGAAGCACAGTCGGAGCACAGCAACCCTTCATCATACTGGTTTCCACCAGGGAGAGTCTCTTTTTTTGGTGTAACGCTCACGGTCAAAGCAGAGGCATCAAGATCAGGGCTGATGAAAGGGATGGTCAAGTTCAGGTAATGGGATGAGAGACCACCCCATGGACCAGCCCTTCTTCATCTCAGTTCTTCATCCTTGATGCCCAGCAAAGAACCGCCAAGGAGAACACATCATTCATCTGGCAAGATAAACCACTCTCTGAGAGTTTACGCCATTTCTCATGGCCTATAGCTCTCACACCTTTCAAACACACCCTGGGCAAATCGCGGCACCGCTGTAAAACTAGGGTAGGGTACCTGCCCTCCAGCATGAAGGAGTTTGAGCTCTACAGCTGGAGAAAGTTGCACAATATCGTCTGTGGCTCCGCTAACGCTCTCAGGTTGAACGGGGAGCTGCGTGCTTTACCTCTGGAGGCGCGCTGCTGTCAAAACACTTCTCAGCCCCCATCTGATCCACCGGAGCATCCTTCTTCCGCCTCATTTCCCGGATATTATCCAGCTGCTGCCTCCAGTTCCCCGGCTCCCATTTCAGTCTCTTGGAGTCAGTCTCCTCCTTCTCAGCAATGCCTCCTTCCGAAGAGTCATACAGAACGGTGACTTTCTTCCCCTTCCCGCTGCTCTTTGATGGGACGGTTGCCGTGCTGTGGGCCCGACTTCCTGAAAGAGGTGAAAAAGGGACTTTCAGACCATAGCCTTTGGAAGAGTCAGGGCCAAGCTCCTCCCTACACCAATACAGCGGAGCCATGCAGCCTAAAATGGGGCTAAGGTTCCACCACTCCCCTGCTTGTCCCCCAAGCCCTCCCATCAGGAACACAACCATGTCCACAACATACACATCAGGCAAGTTTTCCAGTGTAGACTTATGAACTGTCTAAGAACTCATTGGAAAACGGCCCCTTTCACATGTAACAGCGCGCACACAGCATAACAGCATGAGATGCGATCACATGTCTCTGACCTCTGCACAGGGCTGGACCACAGGCAAAGGGCTGCCCTCTGAGCCATTGAAGCGCTTATCTTGGGTACCTGCCAGTCCAGGGCTACGCTGGGGCAGGCTTGTCTCCTGGGTCATGCCAGGGGCAGAGGCAGTTTAATGTCCCCTACTGTGGGGTCTACAACTGGGGTGACCAGATGTCCCGATTTTTGGGTCTTTTTCTTATTTAGGCTCCTATTACCCCCCACCCCATCCTGATTTTTCACACTTGCTGTCTGGTCACCCTATCTAGGACAGCCCTCCTGGCTGGGGATGGCTTGGTGACCAGATGGGGCTGTTCCACCGGTAGCCTCTTGTGAGTGGGAGCTCAGAGGTGGATTAGCTGGGCTAATGCTCCCACAACAGTGACGGCACAGGGTCCGGGGGTAGGTGGGTGCAGACAGCAGCTCCAGGAGGGGAGACCCTCCCCCAGAATTCACATCCCCTCACAGCCAGTCACCCCCCATGTCGGAGCCTCTTCCAAATCCACATCCCAGCCCCCTCTGTGCACCCCACTTCCATCTCTCACCCCTCCCCCAGCTCTTCCATTCCCTCCCCAAGTCCTCTCCCCCTCCCCCTCCATGCACCCCACTTCCATCTCCCAGCCCCTCTCCTGCCTCTTCCATCCCCTCCCCCTCCATGCACCCCACTTCCATCTCCCAGCCCCTCTCCTGCCTCTTCCATCCCCTCCATGCACCCCACTTCCATCTCCCAACCCCTCTCCCCCCTCTTCTATCCCCTCCCTCTCCATGCACCCCACTTCCATCTCCCAGCCCCCCCCTCTTCCATCCCCTCCCCCTCCACGCACCCCACTTCCATCTCCCAGCCCCTCTCCCGCCTCTTCTATCCCCTCCCCCTCCATGAACCCCACTTCCATCTCCCAGCCCCTCTTCTATCCCCTCCCTCTCCATGCACCTCACATCCATCTCTCAGCCCCTCTCCCACCTCTTCCAGCCCCTCCCGCTCCATGCACCCCACTTCCATCTCCCAGCCCCTCTCCCGCCTCTTCTATCCCCTCCATGCACCCCACTTCCATCTCCCCTCCCCCTCCATGCACCCCACTTCCATCTCCCCCTCAGCCCCAGTTCATATTGGGGGAGCCCCGCAAAGGGGGGGAGATCCTGGGTTCTGACCCCTCGTACCTATTGCTGCTGCCGCCTCCCCCCCGGCCCTGCTTAGCTGCCTGGTCACCATCCTCCCGCCGCAGCCGCCAGCCCGCAGGGGACGCGGGGCTGCCGCGCACATGGCTCCCCTGGACTACAAGCCCCAGCATGCCGCGCGGCAGTCCCGTGCGCCGCCTTACCCGGAAGGGGCGGGGCGGGCCCATCCGGCCGGAGTGGGCGGGGAGCTGTGTGCGGGGTGAGGGGGCTGGGCCTGCTGGCCGGAGGGGTGAGTGTCCCCGGGGCCCCGCTGGCGGGTATTGCCCGGGGAGCGGGGGGGCTGGGTTGCGCGGAGGAGGCCCCTCCCCCCAGAGGGGCTGGGGAGGGCGGTAGGCGGGTATTGCCTGTGGGGCTGGGGGAGGGTCTCCCCTTGGGGAGATGGGGTTGGGGGGGTATGTG
Source organism: Chrysemys picta bellii (assembly GCF_011386835.1). Lineage (NCBI taxonomy): Eukaryota > Metazoa > Chordata > Testudines > Emydidae > Chrysemys > Chrysemys picta. Next base: position 84,820,229 of record NC_088800.1, read on the forward strand.
GGGTCACCCCCCAGAGGGGCTGGGGAGGGCGGTAGGGGGGTATTGCCTGTGGGGCTGGGGGAGGGTCTCTCCTTGGGGAGATGGGGTTTGGGGGGTATGTGGGGTCACCCCCCAGAGGGGCTGGGGAGGGCGGTAGGGGGGTATTGCCTGTGGGGCTGGGGGAGGGTCTCCCCTTGGGGAGATGGGGTTTGGGGGGTATGTGGGGTCACCCCCCCAGAGGGGCTGGGGAGGGCAGTAGGGGGGTATTGCCTGTGGGGCTGGGGGAGGGTCTCTCCTTGGGGAGATGGGGTTTGGGGGGTATGTGGGGTCACCCCCCCCAAGGGGTTGGGGATTTGGGGGGCTTGATGCACTGGGTGGTTATGAAGAGGGTATCCCCTGGGAAGCTGGGGTACGGGGGTGGGGTTTGTTATGGGAATATCTCCCCCCCTCCCCACCGTGAGCAGTTGGGGTGTGGGTACTTGGGGATCATAACAGGGCCCGCCCATGAAGGCAGTGAGGTTTTTCTGGGGGAAATTGTTCAAGGACCCCCTATAAGTAGCTGGGATCTTGGGGATTGGAGGGGGTTATGCAGTGGTCTTCCCATGAGAGCTGGGCTCTATGGGTACTAGGGAGTGGACATGTAGGGGACAAGTCTGGTGGAGATAGGATGGGGGATTATGTGGGAAGGGATTATGGAAGGGGCCTGTCCCTCTAGGGAGCTGGGATATGTGCGGTGGTGGGGAGAGAGCAGGAACTGTACAGGGAACCCCACCTAGATAAGTGAGATATTGGGGCTGTGAGGGATTTATAAAGGGATCCCGCACAAAATACATATGGTGGATGTTGGGGATTAACTTGTTCCAAGTACTCATGGGACAACAGGCCCATTATGGAGTTGGGACCCTCTTTCTCACAAAAAGGAGGCATATGTGATGAAGAGTATATTTATTTAGCACGTGCAGTATTTCTGTAGCAGCCACTGAAGCTGTATCTGGTCTAATGGGAGTCTGTTTTGTGGTGCTGTGGGAGAAATGGCATCTGAAGGCCTTCACTGTTTTTGGTTGAGATTGACACACCTACTCCTTGTTTCCCTCTAACACCCCATGTAGTTGGTGTGATGTAATATTTAATTAGTTTAACACTTTTGTGAGCACTCCTCCTTTTTTCATTTATAGCCACTTTCAAAATTTGCTCTGAGATGAAATTTACTACAGGTTTTTAGCCTGGGAGCAAAGCACCTTATGAGTTCCTATAAAATAAAACAGCTCAGCAGTTTTAAAATTGACATGTGTGCTGGTCAGGCATTTGGTGCTGCTTTATCGCACATACAACCCTCTGGGAAAGTGCTGCCCCAGACAAGGAAGTCCCCTAGCCAGCTCCAGGACATGTTCCAGCAATGGTTACAGTGGCACAAGTGTCCCACATACCTGACAGCATTGCACCTGCCAGTGTCTCTCTTCCCTGATCTGAAGGGAGTTCAATCCTTAGCCTGTTTGCAAAGACTTGCGACAGTAGAGCTGTGTGTAAATATCCCACTGAAAAGTGAGATGGATTCCAGCGTTTGCTGGTTCATAGGTTCTGTCTACAGCTCTCTATATAGAACTGTTTTGTGCATGCAGGGGCCTCTTGGTGCTTTCTTGTCAACCATGGCGAAGCAGCAAAACAAGGATCCTGGGTTAAAGGAGAAGTTTAAGAGCCTCTTAGGTCTGGGACCATCCCGGGCTAGTTCCAAATCATCAGAGGGCAAGCAGACAGAGTTTATCATCACTGCGGAAATACTCAAGGTAAATTGTCATAAGGTTTGAGGACTGAGTTTAGAGTATAAACTGAGATTAATGGGCAATGAGCACAAAAATGGAGGGGGGGTGACTTGGTGGTTAAAGCTGGAGACAGGGAAACGGGACTCCTGAGTTCTTTTTCCAGCTTTGCCACTGACTCCTTTTGTGACCTAGGGCAATTCACTTATCCTACCTATTTCTCAGGTCAATCATAGATAAAATGGGGGTTAGGTTACGTACCTCATAGTATTGCCAAGTCTTAATTAGTTAACATGTCTGGGTAGTTTGAGATGCCTGGCTGAAAGGTGGTGTGTCAGTGTAAAACGCAATTATATTAGGCTAAATTAGAGCACACTTTCCATTTTCCCCTCATTCTGTCATCATTTTACATGAGTTTTAACCTGCTGATGTTGGTTACAGCTTCATTTGAGTGCATCTCTGTGGGGGTGACTAATGGTTAGGCTCTAAAAAAAATTTTTAGACAATGTGGAGCTAATTTTATAATGGTCCAAGTGGTCATTTTGAGAGATGGAGAGGGGTTTTTCTCATGAAGAAAGGCAGAGCCTGGATTATTTTAATTATTTCCATTCTTCTTTTCAGGAATTGAGCGTAGAGTGTGGATTACATAACCGGATACGTGCGATTGGTCAGATCTGTGAAGTAGCAAAAACCAAAAAATTTGAAGAGGTATGTTTGCTGTCAGGTGTAGAGTAAATGTTGGGAGGATTGAGATAAGATTTAAGCAACAGCCTTGGACTTCTTTTGTCACAAGACGCTTAGGTAATTTGGCCTACCTTAACATTGTTATAATTGTTGTAATCCAGAAAGTTATATCTTGCATTTTTATTGTGCTGTACAAACCTATAAGAAATCAATGATCCCTGCTGCAAAGACCATTGGAACAATTTAATAGGGGTAGTGGAGGACTCTCCATCACTGGCAATTATTAAATCAAAATTAGATCTTATTCTAAAAGACAGGCTGTAGTTCAACCTCGAATTATTTCAAATATCTTCTATGGCCTGTATTATGAAGGAGGTTAGATGAGTTGATTACTATGGTCCCTTCTGGCTTTAGAATCTATGAATTTGTATTAGTCTGATTTGGACACTGGAAACATAAACTGTACAACAAAGAGCTCACACTCTAAAGCAAAGCAGAGAGAGCATCATTGAAAGGCTTTCCAGGACAAGTAGTTTAAGAGGTGCTTAAAAGAAGACACCAAAGTTATAACACCTGTTGTAGGGTGGTGGAACTCTGCTCTTGACCTAACCTTATTAGTAGCTGTTACAGTCCTGCAGGGAAGTGTCCACTAGTTCCCTTTGATCTAGAGTTGCTCTACGAACAAACAGGCACTGAAATAACTTTAAATCCGCTTTAATTCACACTCTTAATTATGTCTGTGCAAGTCTCTGCATTAGATGCTCTTTATATCAGGTTGTCATGTTGGTTAAACTCAAAACAAAAGCGTCCACACAGAGACTTGCATGGAAATGGCTAATGGTATGAATGAAGCCAGTCCAGTCATTTTGTTTGTGTAGGCCAACTTTGGCTGGCCAGATGCGGCTCACAAATTCCACTCTGGCTATAAGAGAGGTGGGTAGAAGTAGCACTCAGGGAGGAGGGCATTAGGAAACTAGGAGGCATGAATCTTGTTAACTCTTCTCGGTGTAACTTGCCCCAATTCAAGAAGTGACTGCATCCTAGGGGGAAGACCCTAGAAGAAGCTTAACCCTGCTAACGATAGCTATCTAATAAACTGTGCTGTTGCTTTCTATGTCCACTTACAGCACGCGGTGGAAGCAATATGGAAAGTGGTAGCTGATATGCTGCAGCCAGAGCTACCAGCAGAAGCCAGACATGCTGTGCTTCACCTGCTGAAGGCCATCATTCAAGGACAGGTAAAGCCTCCCCCTTCCAAATAGGGCTTGCATGGAGCAAGATGAATAGCACTGGCTGGCTGTCTCCTGCCAGTTACATTCTTCTCGTTCTTTAGCTTAGTCCAGCACAGTGAACAGGAAAAGTTTAGCGTTCAGTTTGATTAATTCTCTTGGCTCTCAGTTTAACCTTTTTTTCTTTTTTAATTTGGGAGGAATTTTGTACTCCTGAAAAGGGGGAGTGATTGCAGTGGCTGAATTCAAGCACAATGCGGCAGGCACTGTATAATCTAGACAGCTGCGTCAAGACCTGCAGCATCCCTGCTCTGGCAGGTATGCCAAGCATCGAGGCAAATTTTGTACATGAGTCTGATCAAGTCAAGGTCATTATGAATCCTCAAGCTATTACAACATCCCACTGAGCAGTGCTGTCTGTAGCATTTCCTTTGCAAGTCCTGGAATTAGTGGTCTGGCTGTTGCTACGTGGGCCACTTTCCGCATCTGGGGTTCTGGGCCTGCTGAATGTTGGAAAAGCTGTCTGGGGTCAGTGGGGACAGCTTGATAAACGTCTGTAAGAGGCTAAGGAGAACTAACTGCCTTCCCAGCAGACCATGGGAAGATTTTCAGTAGACACTCACACAGTTCAAGGGGGAAAAAGTTTGCTTTTAAAGTGTGAAGAACATTCTTATAGTTTCCTAATCATGGTCTGTAATAAGTCTAGTTTTCAGTTGCTATTGTGTCTCACACTATAATTCTTTCTCCTTTCAGGGTGAGAGACTAGGGATCCTCAGAGCACATTTCTTTAAGGTTATCAAGGATTATCCTTCTAACGAAGATCTTCATGAACGGCTTGCAGTGTTCAAGGCTCTCACAGATAATGGAAGATCCATAACTCACCTGGAGGAAGAATTGGGTAGGTGTTGCATACAAATGCTGAGGGTTGCTGTTGTTTTCAGATTCTGACATAGGATTGTCCAAAAGTTGCAATGCCGTTGTTTTAAAATCATGCTGAAAAAAGCTTCATTATGCTGGTTTTACCTTTTAAAAATAAAATTCCATGGCTTTTCTATAGGGCATAAAAATTATGTACTATTCTACATTATTGTGTAAAGTCTTAGGGTACAAATTCTCCCATGCTGATGTGATAAACAGTTTTATAGTAATGACGAACCAGTGGATGTTCTGCATCTGTGAGTTTGGGGAGTTCTCTTAATTTTAAACTGTTGCCTGTTTATTTTTGGAGGGTTTTCTGTTGTTGCCGTCTTGTGGCAAACTTAATACAACCCATCTGACATGGTTTTACATCTGCAATGTGTTTCGTTCCAGGCAAACTTAGCAAATTCATAAAAACGTGAATTCAATGCATGTGGCAGTTTATAGCAAGATAAGGGATATGAGAGCAAGTCAGTTGTAAGCAACAGCTAAGAAGAGTGTGATAGATCAAATAGCAGCCTTGGTCAATCGACCCTCTCTCTTTATTATTGCCTTCTAGGGAGCAGTTTATGTAGCTGGAAATACATCAAAGGATAGATCTCTTTTTCAGCAAGTAGGGCCAGAAGGAAATTTGCAGCACTTTTGGATTGAAACCATGTTGTAACACCACCACTTCCTTCTCCTTTAGCTGAGTTTGTCCTGCAGTGGATGGATGTCGGGTTGTCTTCAGAATTCCTTCTAGTTCTAGTGAACCTGGTCAAGTTCAACAGCTGTTACCTGGAAGATTACGTTGCTGATATGGTCCAGTAAGGTTAAACTATTAACACTTATTGTTTCTAAATTGCTGGGCAGTGTTTGTGGATAAATTCAGTGGTCTAAATTTTCAACAGACCTCCAGGTGTATCTATTTGCACGTGCAAATCTCTGTTTTGTATACATAGACTGACCAGTTGGGTGACAAATGACCCAGCTAGTCTCTGCAAGTGTGCTTTGTGGGGGGAAAGGTGTGGAAAGGGTATCGGTTGAAATAGAATTAGTGTGGCTGTGGTCAGAAAAGTGATTAAAAATGGCACCAAGGTGCTTTTATTTCAGAACGTACGTGGTTGTCAGAGCTGACTTTTCTGGCAAATGTATTCTTTTGCTATTCTTAGCTGTTTTGGCTCTAAAGAGCTATGGGAAAATGATCCTGTTTCTGGATTATGTTCCTGTCAGCAGAATAGTTCAATAGATTTCAGTTGCAGGACCAAATTCTGCCCAGAATTATACCTGTGTAACTGCACTGAAGATGGCGGGGTGCGTGGGTGTATGTGAAGGTAGAACTTGGCTGTCTTCGTCGTCATAGCTCAGTGATGCTTAAACCTGAAAGAACCCATCTCGCTTTCCTAAACCCAGAACTGAAGATGCAGGGGTGACAGTTTAGAAACCTATTTGTGTAAATCAACCAAATTGATATGGAACCAATGAAAAACAAATGTGGAGTCTCTCAATGTCATGTTTCCTCACTTTTCGGAGTAGAACTTTCCTTCACAGGCCAGTTTGTCAAAAGAGCTCAGCTCCCAGCCACTCCCCAAATCTGATTCTACTTGTTGGCACTGAGCACTTTTGAAGATCTGTCCATGAGAACTTCAACAGTATAATGCAATACACCAACTCTTACAATATTCTGATCTATAAACCTGGGTTAAATTACATAGTGCTCAATCCCCAGTTTGTATAGGAGATGAACTTGACCATATTCTATTCACTAGATTTACATACTTGGGACTCTGGTACCCAACCGTATTTAATGAATAGTAATGGTAGTGGGATGTAGCTTAAGTGCAGCTGCAAACTATTCAGAAAAGGGCTGGTGACACTAAGCATATCCCCCAAAGTATTATCAACTGAGCCAGCGTCAGGAAAGCAACAGAGCAAACTTCTGCACTAATCTAATTGTGTTACTTTTGGACAATTTTTTTTGGTCATTGGTTAAATTTGATTAAAATAAACACATTTAACTACGTTTTCCTCCAACAGTATGATCTGCCTATTGTGCGTAAAGACATCCTCATCGGTTGACATAGAGGTCAGTAATTGGAGCCTCTTCTAATATCGATTACATTCTGTAGAACTGTATCCATTACAGATCAGGCTGCTTTTGAGTAGCTAGACCAAAACTCTCTAGGGTTCCTAAGGATTTTCTTCCTTCAGGGAAAGCTGCTATAGCAAAGTGTGGAGCTTACTATATTGTTGGACGTTGGGTGGAGAGAGGCATTATGACTTACGTGTCTGAGCATAGAGGTGGGAACCAGGATATCGTGAGTCGCAGTCCTAACTGGACAAGTCACTTATCCCTCTCTTACTCAAGTTTCACCACCTATAAAATGAGGACAGTACAATATTGTGAGGATTAACTAACTCTGTAAAGCACTTTGGGGTTGAGTAAAGCACTGTACAGTTACTAAGTTATTAATTTAGTCATAAAACCTTGGGACAAAGGAACCAGGTTGATCTTGCTAAGGGATTCCCTTCACTGCTTTAACCATCCTTGTCATGGTTTGGTTTACATCCTGAACTGATGAACACCTGGTGTATCCCTATTGACTTCTGAGGAGTTTTGTGGCCGTAAATCAGGACAGAGTTTAACCTGCTGTATTTCAATGCTAGGTCAAGGGAGAAGTGAGTAACCATTGTGCTTTTCACCCCCACAAAGGTCTCCCTGCAGGTCCTAGATGCTGTGGTTTGCTACAACTGCCTGCCCTCGGAGAGCCTCCCGGTATTTATCATCACCTTGTGCCGCACCATCAACGTTAAGGAGCTTTGTGAGCCATGCTGGAAGGTCAGAATCCTTTCGTTTCCCTTGACATGAGTTCATGTACCATGCACAGTTTTCTCATTAAAGCAATATTGTTCTGGATATTAGTATGTTAAAAATCTAGACTCCAGTTACCTTTTATTATGATTATAATAGTTCTTTGAGAGGAGATCAGAGCATATACCACACTTCTCTAGTTTATTAAATGCCACACTATCCATTATTAAATTGCAAATGTAACCTCTCTTGACTGACAGGACCCTGAAGCTGTATAATGACCTACTAAAACCTTCTCTGAAAATCCTCTACTTGCTTTTTAGCTTATGCGCAATCTCTTGGGAACCCATTTGGGGCACAGTGCTATATACAACATGTGCCGCATCATGGAAGACAGGTATGGAATATCATGCTATTAAATAGTTTTTTTTTTTTTTTTTTAAAAGCTCAGTGTTGCTTTGACTGAAATAAATGACGTACTGATTCTAATGGGAGCAGGAGCAGACCCAAAATTTTATGTGTGGTGTAGTGGTTAGAAATTATGACTGCTTTGTGATTTTGGACAAGTTAATTAACCTTGATAGCTCAGGGATAGGGAGGGATAGCTCAGTGGTTTGAGCATTAGCCTGCTAAACCCAGGGTTGTGAGTTCAATCCTTGAGGGGGCCATTTAGGGTTCTGGGGCAAAATCAGTACTTGGTCCTGCTAGTGAAGGCAGGGGTCTGGACTCAATGACCTTTCAGGGTCCCTTCCAGTTCTAGGTGATAGGTATATCTCCATATATTTATTTTATTTTTATATTTATTTATTTACCTATGTTTCCCCGCTAGTAAAATGAGAACAGTGCCTAAATGGTTAGTCTTCATGGTTTTAAAGTCCTTTAAGATGCTCTGATTAATTAGAAGTAATAAGTATTGTTCATTTCCCTTTGCATGAGTCTTGTACTCTAAAACTAAACCTGCTGCAATAGTGTGATCTAAGAAAATCTTGGCTTACCTTCTGCACCCTGTCTTAGAGCCTACATGAGGGATGCAGCATTACTGAGAGGAACAGTTTTCTTTGTCGGAATGGCTCTGTGGGGTGCACACAGACTGTATTCTCTCAAGAACTCACCTACATCAGTGCTGCCCTCATTTCTCAAGGTAAAGTGGTACTTGGGAGGAACTTTTATCTTGTGATAGTGCCTGGGAGCCTCAGTCGTGGACCAGCACCTCGCTGTGCAAGGGGCTGTGCAAACTCAGAACAACAAGACAGTTTCTGCCCCAAAGAACTTCCAATCTAATTATAAGACCAAAGCCAACAGTTGGATAGAGACAGATGGGGGAACACATGAAACAAGGAGACAATAGCTATTTCAAGCTTAAACTGATGCTTCGTATGGAAATATTTTACAGATCCACGTAGCAATTCTTGAATTTTTCATAGTTCTTTAGAGTTTAAGGTCAGAAGGGACCATTAAAACATCAAGCCTGACTTGATTTAACACAGGCCGTTAATTTCACCCAGTTACCCCATAACGTGGGTTGAACCTAAAGCATTTCAGTCCTCAGCAGAGTGAACTGTTGTGTGCACAGGCAGAGGACTGGACACAGAGGAACCAGAAACAACATTCTAGATGGTTTAGATAGCTTAAAAAAATCCTATCCCTGCTGCAAGTAGATTCCAGTCTACAGCATACAAATGCAGGGAGAGGGGACAAAGTCCGCATCAATGAAAAGTGAAGTGTGACACTTCTTTTTTTTTTTATTTTATTAGTGCCGGGATTTTTTAAATGGAGAGACACCCTGAGGGGAGGATTAAGATTTATGAGCTTGTTGGCAGAAGTGCCTGTTAATGGAAACTGCAGCTATTTGAGAGACGGCCGAAGCATTTGACCGGCTGGGTGTTAGTGCTGGAAGCTGTACTGTGATCACCTCTCTACCAGGGCATTTACTAAACCCTTGGTACGATATTAAATTGGGAGCAGCCTGCCCACCTTTCGTGCCCCCTCTTCTGTACTTTAGGAGATGGCAAGGCTATTTTTGTAATGGATTTTAACCACAACAAAGGGAATGGTGTTAAAGTTCCCTTATTGGCTGGCCACGCTGTATGTTTGATCTGTAGATTATGCTTTAGACCAGAGAGAGAGTCCCTGAAACAATATTAGAAGTTTCCTATAATGGGCTTGGTATGAGTGACCAGATTGAGTTGTCTCATTACAAAATCCTACTGTCTCTTCAGCATTTGGGGACCTTTCAGCCAAACCACGAGAGTTACCATGTTCTAAACTGAACTACGTACTCCAGTGAGGGGTGTATGTCGTGTCATGTGCAGCTGGTAGCACTGTCTCCAACCCCCTGTTCATGTGGAACCAGGGATGCATTTTAACATCTGACTTGCACGTGTTGGGAATACATTATTGTGCTTATAAAATGGCCATCTTTGATTGGCTTTTGCAGCTGTAGCCTCAGACTTTGAGCTTGTCTATCCTTGAAACACTACAGTGGCCATGCTGTAGTTGTGTCACTGCAGCATTTCAGTGTAGACACTTACTACAGCAACGGAAGGGTTTCTGTTCCCATTGTTAAACCACCTCCCTAAGAGGCAGTAGGTAGGTTGATGGAAGGATTGAGCCCTTCAGCTAAACTTCTTAATATGTAGGATGTTGATCGACTTCAGTTTAAGAAGGTTACAGATCATTAACTGACCTGAGGAACTTGTGTTCCAGGCCATGACTTGTCCCAATGCAGTTGTATCGTATGAAATAGTCCTGTCCATAACCAGATTAATCAAGAAGTATGGGAAGGAGCTGCAGGCTGTCACTTGGGATATTCTTCTGGATATCGTTGAGCGATTACTCCAGCAGCTACAGGTAGGTATTGAGCCAAATCTTGATAGACGTTATAAAAACATCTTGTAGGAAGTATTTTGGTTTATACAATGTTCTTATTTTTTAATACCGAAAAGCATTCTACGGCTTCTGCTGTTGATGGGGGGTAGCATGTACCCTGCCACAGCCTATAGACTTGATGTCTGACCCTGGGGCTCTCCTGTCAGTGGAGCTGTGCTTGTCATGGAGGTGGAGAGGTATTTGGTGTTGGAAGGGAAGAGGATTGAGTGTGGGTCTGGCCTAACTTCTGACTCTGGTACTTCTCAGCCAACACTCTTATTTCAATTGTGACATGCTTTGTAATTAAAAAGAAACCATTTAGAGCGGCCTTGTCTGTGTTTCAGAGTATAGAGAACCAGGATTTGAAGTCCATTGTACATGCTCTGTTGACTACTGTAGAAGAACTCTATGACCAGAACGAATTCCATGGGTCTGAGGAGAGATACTTTGAGCTGGTGGAGAGATGTGCTGATCAGAGACCTGTAAGACCTTCTCTCCCATCTCAAGTCAATGTGGCCTACTGTGGGTTTCCCCCCCCCCCCTTTTAAACCTCCTAGAAATGTTTCTCTGTACTATAGTAATGTCTAGAGGTCCCACCCAAAATCTGGGGTCCATTTTGGGAGGCATTGCATGAATGCATAGTAAGGAACAGTCCCTGTCCCAAATTGCACAAGACACACACAGGAAACATTCAATATTCCTATTTTACTGATGGGGAGCTGAGGTACAGGGATAGTAAATGATTTGCCCAAAGTCACATAGGAAGTCTGGCAGAGCCAGGAATTGAACCCAGAACTTCAGAGTCCCAATCTGAGTGCCTACAAGACCATCCTTCCTCTTATTGCCCTCATCAATATTAGATTTTTATCCCATACAACCAAGGGCGGCGGGAGTTATAAAATAGTGCATGTTATAAAGCTACAGTGAAGACTTCACAGCCCCTTGAGACCTGTTCTTGGAAGGATGGGAAGGGAGATGCATGCACTGTAGGTAAGCACTGGACCATTCTTACATTTTTTTTTTTTTTAAAGGAATCTTCTCTACTAAACTTAATAACGTACAAAGCTCAGTCTATTCACCCTGCCAAGGATGGCTGGATTCATAACCTGAAAGTGTTAATGGAGAGGTTCTTCAGGTAGGAAACTTCAGCTCTAAAAAGAAAAGGTTATTTCAATGTGTGTGCAGTCTGTTTAATGAACTGTCTGTGTTTAAAACAATCTTACTCTCTGGATCTCTTTAATGTTAGTAATGGCCGCTGAAATATGGGGGTGATTCCAGAATGCAGGATTTGCTTTTTGTCCAATCAACAGAACAAAAATGTCCAACTGAGGCTCCTTTATCATCCTTCTTCTTTTAACAAAGTGGAGGGTAGCCATTGGCTGCTTCACCTCTCTAATTAACTATCCTGTGCTCCATTGCATGGTATCTTCCTTGGTATCAGAACTTCAACCCTACCTTCTAAATGTCAGGAATGCTTTTGATTTGACAATATCCTGTAGTGTGGGGTTCTGCAATGGCAGCTCCCTAGAACAGGCTTTCTTATTTTAGAGTGTTCCCCTCATATCTCCAGAGCTTTTGGCTCCTTTTAAAAAATTAAGATAAAGACGACTTCACCCCTGTGTATGTGGTTGTAAAGTTGTGGCACAGAGTCTCTCCCATTCACACATGCTCTCCCTGGTTGACTCTTAAGTTTTGGAGATGGGTCCGGCTGCCCATCTGCTACCACAGGAGCTCTTGTTTTCGTAGACAGCCTCCAGGTTTTTCTTGATGGTGGCACCTTGTCTGCTTGGTGTTGTAACTTCATATGGAGAGAACATTCACTGAAGGTTCACGTGGCCTTTGCTTGTAACGTTTTTAACCCAGAAAAAAGGGAGTTTGTCACAACATGCTCTCTGTCCTCCCCCTAAACTCTTTTGTCCATTTTGGGTTTGTTTTTTCCCTTTTAGGAACGAGTGTCGTAGTGCAGTTCGGATTAAAGTTCTGGATGTCTTGTCTTTTGTCTTGAGCATTAACAGACAGTTTTATGAGGTTTGTACTTTATTGCTATTTAATTGGGGTGTTTGAATTGGAGATCTGGAATGGGTGGTGGAAATGTTTTTCTGATGCTTAATTGTGCGTGTTCGTCAGGCCTAGTTTCTGCAATTCTGAAGAGTCAGTCCAATCGTTCTGAGAATACAGGACACTGTAATTAGGTTTCTCTGCAATGTGACTGGAAGGACCTGCCTATTAAATGTGGTCCACAGTTGCGTTTTTTAAGGCTGTTGTCGATATGGTGTATGTATAATGGGAGTTGATATTAGCAGGTCTATTTTGACAATGTGCTTTTTTAATTTTCACCTTGTGCATCTTGTGGATACCTTCTTTCTCTGTCCTAAGGTTTCCCAAAGAGGTTTTAATTCCATTCATTTTACTAAAATATATATATAGATAGATAGATAGATATTTAGTGTTGGAGATGGGAGATTTAATCTGGTTTGGGTAAAGATAAAGTTTCGTTTGTACCAAGATGAGGCCAAGATATTATCTGACATGAGTGGATTGACTCGACTCAGTGTTTCTGTTTTAATTGAAATCCAAGATGGCAGGCGCTGTGATAGAGCAGAGCCCAGTGAACCCTGCTTGATTTGCTTGTTAACTCAAAGGAATGTCTGCTCAGTGTGTCTGATGCAAGGAAAGTGGGAGAGGCGCTGCTCAGATTCCTCCAAGTTCTATTAAACTTGCTGCTGCCTCTCTGAAAAACAAGGCCTGTGAATCCCATGTGAATGGGTCGGCTGAAGTTGAGCTACAGAGCCTTTGTCAGATTGATAAAGACCTAAGCTGCCGAGTCCAAGTTCAACAATAGTCTAATTGTTTGGAGAGATGACCTAGAAAGAGATTTAAATAGGCTGGAGGAAGAAATCTAGCAGACTAAACAATTAGGTAATGAAGGCTAAAGCTAGTATGACCTCGTGCTTCCTTGATCATGGATATACATTTGTGTTAACTCACTAATCAGAGTGAGCGGGGAGACATTTTGCTGAACAGTCTATCCTATTACAGGAGGAACTGATTAACGTGGTAGTGATCTCACAGCTGGCACATATTCCAGAGGATAAAGACCACCAAGTCCGGAAACTGGCTACTCAGCTCTTGGTGGACCTGGCCGAGGGCTGCAACACGCATCACTTTAACAGCTTGCTTGATATCATAGAAAAGGTGAGGCTTCGTTTGCTCGGTAGTGACACTTCCAGTAACTTCGTCTCCATCTCTTCGCCTTCCTTGGTCTCCAGTAAAGCGATTGGCTAACAGTTAATTATCTATATGATCCAAGGGGGTGGTGTAGGACTCCTGGTTTTTGGAGGAAACCAGAGCTCTAATGGAAAGCAAAAAGGTGCTTTGGAACCAGCTCTGCTAATGCACATCCAAGCTCATCTACAATATTAGGAGACTTTCAGTGGGACCATTTATTTTGTGCCTTTCTGACCTGTTGGCATGGAATTAAGTCAGCGTCTCATTGTGCCCGATGTGGGTTTTAAAGGGCATTTCTCCTTTTGTTTTTAAAAGGTGGCTGCACGTTCTCTTTGGGCTCCGGTTGATCTGGAGGAGAGAGACTTTCTATCTCATTCTGCTGCTTTAGAGGATGTGAAGACAGCTGTTCTAGGCCTCCTGGTAATTCTCCAGGTAACACTGTGGAGCGTTTAAAAATCCCTCCCTTAAAACAATGTTCTCTAGGGCTTTGTTTACTGGCCAGTCAATTCCCAATAACAAATTCTTTCTCTTCTGTAACTTCATAGACTAATTCACTTGTCCCACTCTTTAAACTAACAGAATAGGGGATATTTTAGCCATGATTGGGTTAGTTCAATTCTTGACTGGGTACCTTGCATATGATGTATTAAAAATTAAATCTTTATCTACTAATAGCCAGCATGTGATAAATGTAAATGTTTTGGTGATATGTTCCTAGGGTCCAGCTAAAAAGGAGCCAGAACTGGATTCTCAAATCTGAATCTTTTTGAATCCTAACCCCAAAGAAATTCAGATCTCCAGATCCAAACCCACACCTGTAACTTTCTGGATCTAGATTAGATAAAAAATGAGAAGAGTTCTAATGTGACTGAAATTTCTCAGCAGAAATCTCACTAATTCACTTGCTACCTTGGGCAAAAACTCCACAGATCTCTTGTATTGCCAGACACTCACCATTCAAGATGGTGGAAATTTTACAAGAACAACTTAAGTGACTTTAGCCTGTCAGGATCCAAACACCACTTTCTCAGGCCATCTCAAAGCCTGCCCTGCCCTTTTTTTATTGAGGTTACTAGCAGCGTCAGTGGAGTATAGCGTTATACCCCCAAGCAACGTCTTTAGCGGGTCATTCATAAATTAAAGGTCAAATTTGCCACTCAAACAGTTTTCATAGAAATGTCGGTGTCCATAATGCGCACGCGCTGCGCTCTGTTAAAAGCAGGAAGATGGATCTGTTTGGGGATTTTGTGTGTGTGTGATCCCCAGGATTCATCTGTTCGTGTTGGCGTCAGGAACAGCTCACATTGCCTTTCTTTGATGCCGATTGACCAAAGATGGGCTATTCTGTTAACAAGTAAACCTTCAGTGCATCTATTGACTGTTGTTCTGTGCCTCTGTAGACGAAGCTGTACAGCTTGCCTGCCAGCCATGCCACTCGGGTGTATGATATGCTTATTAATCACATCGAGCTCCACTATAAGAACATGTACCGCCTCCCGATTGCTAGCAGCATCCGATTGCAGGTATGGATAGGCTCTCTTCTAACACTATGATAGAAGGAGGGGCTGAGCTAAGGTTTTAGTTGGGTAGAAGATGGGGCGTTGGTAGGAATTTATTACTGCGTACTCTGCAGCATACCTCTGTAGCTGTAGAATAACCAGTGCTGGAGTAAAATGTTCGTTAGCTGTGTAAAAAAATTCCATAGCAGTTGAGCTCAGGGAGTGGAAGCCCCTACAGAATCGGCCCCAATGCAGAGCAAATCTTCTTGCTGGCCAGGAACGACAGCCGATTGAGTGGTGAGAAGCGGGGGGAATATTCCATCAGCAGAGGTTTTGAGTCATTCCAGAATGCAGTGAGAAATCTTCTGTCTTGCAGGCATTTGACTTTCTGCTGATGCTTCGAGCGGACTCCCTCCACCGCCTTGGCCTGACCAACAAGGATGGAGCAGTGAGATTTAGCCCCTACTGCCTCTGTGACTTGGTGTATGTTTCTCATTGCATTGTAGTACCTTTGAAATCTTGACATTCTCACATGTGTATTTAATAGTCTGTCACAGTCTCTATACAACTCTTCTCATCTCCCAAATTCTGATCAGCAGTTATCAGACCACGTTCATCGTTATGGCTGGGGGGCGTGGGGGGTGCAGTTCCCTCTAGTAAATAACTTCGGAACCAGTCCTGCAAATCCTTGGCATGCAGAGCTCTCAGGAGTGTACTGGAGCCTTGCGATTTACGTAGCTACTCTGCAAAAGATTACAAATCCCTTGTTTGCAGTTTCCTGCCAGGAGACTGAGAAATCTGGTTTTACACTAAGATGCGGTACAGTGATCTGTAGAAATGCTGCTACTTCAAGTTGCACAGCCTAGTCTGGTAGTAACTGACTCTTTAACTTAACCCTCTTAACAGCGAGATCTCTGCAAAGGAACTTAGAGAAGCAGCCTTTGTTGTAGATAATAAAGCGATGCATGCTTCTGACTAGTTGGCTTGGTCACTTCCCTGAAATCTGTTGCTTTGCATATGCATTTCTCATCTTGCTTTCGTGTCTGGTTGTGGCTACTGAAACGCTGGCCTGGTTTGTATTTCCATGTCGTAGAGAACCAGAGAAGAGGGTGTCTGAGAAAAAACCTGCTGGGACCCTCTCCCCTCCATCAGGAAGCCCCAGCGTTTCCTCCCAGAATGCCACTCTTCGGATGGGCTACCTGCCCTACTCATTGCTCTTCCGAGTCCTTCTGCAGTGTTTGAAGCAAGTACGTTGATGAACTCCATCTACAGTGGAGTTCTGTGCACACATTTGGAGCTCTAAGTGCTGATAAGAAGGACATCAGAAACATGTCTAAAACTCAAGCGTTTGGAATGTTGATGCTGAAATGTTCCAAAATGTCACCTTTTTATCCCCTTTATGCCCAAAAAAACTCCCATTGAATCTTTTTAAAATGGATATTTCTTGTGGAAGATCATGACACTCGTTACACTAAGAAGCAGGAATAGAGCTTTTAACTCGTCCACTTGTGGTGGCCGATTAAACGGCATATGTAGTGCTGAGCCTAATCTGTTTACTCAAAGAGGGCTTTAAAAATTGTCTGATGGGATGCTTTTTTGAATCTTTTCTCAACAGTGTAATCTTTGAGACTTACCCACCATTTCACAGTGTAGCCAATTCATACACTGTTGTGCTTTATTTTTCTTAAAAGAACATCATCAATTATATTTAAACCTAAAACGTGACCGGCCTGTGTTTTAAAATGATCTAGCAATCAATGTTATCCAGGATGCCCAACACCAGCCGAGGGTATCTAAGTAGCTTCTAGAAATCCAGAACTTTCATCCGAAAATTGTGTGTGTGTGATTCTACAACTCTTCAGCCACCAGGAGGGCCACAAGTAAAACTCTTCCTAATCCAAGCAGACCAACACTGGATTCTGCTTCACAGGAAATAAGGGTGAATTTTTTTTTTCCATTTAACAGAGGCCAAAAGCCAGTAGGAAAAATGTCACCCTGCTTCTCAAGGAGGATTTAAAACTAATAATAACCCCCCCCCAAATTAGAAGTTCAACTTAAGTTGACAAACTGTTGACCATTAGATATTTGACTATGGAAAGGAAATAATGAGGTGCAATAATGTTGGTTCTGGACAGTATCTTTTTCGTTTTTTGGGACCAGGAGTTGTCTTGAATGCTAGAATTACGTTTTTGCTTTGGCGGATGGAGGAAGCATATGTAGAAAAGGCCTGGGTTGGACTCTTTCTGCTTGTTTTCACCATCTATTTGGAGATCAGTCCATTTTATGGCATCAAAATGTCCATGCTACATCTGAGCTAGAGGATGCAGTTGGGTGGAACCCTGGAAGCAACCCATGCATCAAATAAGAGCCGGATCTTTGTTAACTAACAAGGCTGGAGAAACAAGGGATCACAGAAATAAACAACAAATCATTGTTTGACACTTGATGGGCTTTATTTTCAAATTTAACATATAAATCATGCAAAGTTATTTTCTTCCTTACTAAACCCTCTTCCCTTCTTTCCAGGAGACGGACTGGAAGGTGTTGAAACTGGTTCTCAACAAGTTACCGGAGTCTCTCCGCTACAAAGTCCTATTTTTAACCTCCCCTTGCAACCTGGATCAGCTGTGCTCTGCACTCTGCTCCATGGTAATAACCAGTGTGTCCTCCTGGGGTCTGGACACCACCACTTCACTTCTAATAGAAATGTGTTTTCTTTAAGGCTTCCTTATTTTATACCCTATATTTTTGGGATTAATCTGTCCCTCCTCCCCCTCACCAACAACTTGACCCCTTTCCTTTAGCTTAAAACTTTGGGTTAGGGATAATTAAATTCCTTTAGATATTTAACTGTCCATATGTTTCAATTGCTAAAGAATATAGTTGTAAAAGTGTAGCCATAAATTGAGTGAGTTTTGAGGACACTTGAGCCTAAACCTAAACAAACTGACCTGCATGTAAGGCTTTGGGGTTCTAGGTGTATATTATGGTCTCCTGAAAATCCATTCCCCCACACTAAGGGTACGTCCAGACTACCCGCCGGATCGGCGGGTAGCGATTGATCTATCGGGGATCGATATATCGCGTCTAGTCTAGATGCAATATATCGATCCCTGAACGCGCTCCCGTTGACTCCGGAGCTCCACCAGGGCGAGCAGCGGTAGCGGAGTCGACCGGAGAGCCGTGGCTGCCGATCCCGTGCCGTGAGGACGGGAGGTAAGTCAAAATAAGGTACGTCGACTTCAGCTACGCTATTCCCGTAGCTGAAGTTGTGTATCTTACATCAGACCTCCCCCCCCCCCCCCCCCCCCCCCCGCTCCCCACAGTGTAGACCAGCACTAAAACTCTGTGCAAAGTTAGCTAAGGGATTTATTTCATAGTTTTACTATGAAGATTATGCTCCAAATACAGCATCCAGATCCTAGTACATATATGATTGAGCTCTGGGACCTGGAAGCCAGTATTGTTTCATAAGGAACCCTGTACTGCTCTTGTACTATGAAAATATGCCCCAAAAGACCTGAATTGAAAAGGCACGTGAAACACAAAGTACTCAAGCCCTGTGTGTAACTGATTAGCTTACAGACAAAAAGACAGCTGAGAGGTTGCGTGGCGCTCCAGATGGGTTCTCCCGCAATGACTTGCACCTGGCTGTGGTTCCAGTGTTGACTGCATTGATATCTTACCATAATTACCTGGACAAAGCTAAACAGGTACTATCAATGGGATGGGCTGTGGGAGGTGAAATCTGAGTCTGTCTCCAGTGCACTTTCTAATGCCAGCCTGTCTCCGACTTGGAGACTAAATGTACAGTTGCTCTGTAAGCATTTGCACTGGACATATAAAGGGGCAGTTCTGCCAGAAAACAATGTACCCACTGTAAGTAAAAGTAACGTAGGATGACTGTAACTGAGAGAAGTTAGTAAAACTCTATTCACATTCTGAGCTTTGTGTATTTAATAGCACTTTGTATAGTCAGTTTTGTTGTTGCCATCCCCTGCATAGTCATTCGGTTCTTTCTCCCTGTCTGAAAGACCCTGATAACCATCAGAAGGGAGCAGAAAAGCCTTAAACATTTTGTCCCTTTTTATTCTGTCAGAAACTGTCATCTTAAAATTGATTATTTCAAAAAGTTCAGGATGACAAATGTCTCATCTAAGATTTAGAGCCAAGATGTGT
Source organism: Chrysemys picta bellii (assembly GCF_011386835.1). Lineage (NCBI taxonomy): Eukaryota > Metazoa > Chordata > Testudines > Emydidae > Chrysemys > Chrysemys picta. The sequence continues at coordinate 84,839,361 of NC_088800.1, forward strand.
CCAGCAGTGCAGAAATACCTGTGATTTTTTTTTTCTCTCTTGAGATTGTAGTCTCAAATTGCTAGTGCATTTTTGGTAAAAATTCTTTTAGCTGCTGGCCCTAGCAATGCAATTACCAACACACAACTAGCATTTTAGTATGTAGAAATGCTAGAGATTTGTTGTAGGCTAGTGGCAGATGGATCCTGGTCTTATTTTATTATACCGAGCATATTCTGTTCTATTCTTCTAGCGTGAAATGGTTTATTGCCTGGAACATGGCTTAATTTATCGCTGTGCAAACCAGTGCGTTGTGGCTCTATCAGTATGCAGCGTTGAGATGCCTGACATCATCATAAAGGCACTGCCAGTCTTGATAGTCAAGTTAACCCACATTTCTGCTACAGCAAACATGGCAATACCTCTCTTAGAATTTCTTTCAAGTAAGTTGCAGTGGAAATTGTGTTTTTACCTATGTTCTTCAGTGGGGCTGTGAAAAGGCTAACTGTGTTATTTAGCATGAGTATCATCATCTTGGTTTAGTTTAAGGTCAAATACCAGAAATACAGTGAACCCTAGAACAGGTTGTAACAGTGCTGCAACTGCCATAAAATCTTAACAGATCGTCTACTCTTGCTCACGTAACCCAGCTGCTCGACCTAATGCACATGCAGACGGAGAAAAAAGAAATATGCTTTACATATTAAAACATTAGAGAACTGGAAAATCGGAGGTTATCTTTCCCTCCTTATAGCTTACACCTTGCAAAATACTATTTACAGAACGTAATGTAACGTTAGCTTTCCTGCTGGTACCAATGGTTTAGAAACCGCTGGATGCTTCAGCTAAATTCTGAGTCAGTAACAAAGTGCTCTCATCCAGACTTCGCAAATGATTTTCTTATTGAACTGTTTCAGCTCTAGCCAGGCTACCTCACCTCTATAGGAACTTTGCAGCTGAGCAGTATGCGAGCGTGTTTGCCATCTCTCTGCCCTATACAAATCCCTCCAAGTAAGTTCACCAGTCTTTTTGTTGTTGTTGTTCTCTCCTTTTCCCCATCTGTAAATTGGGGGAAATGGCTGACTTACCTTTGTAAAGTGTTTTAAGATCTACAGAGGAAAAATATAGTTGTTTGTGATACCTTTATATATGGGTCTTCTTGCTGAGGGAGGGCCAGATTTAGCTTCAAGACAAATAGTGTGTGTTGCCAATTGCACTCCAGGTTCCTTTTCCCCTTGAACGTACAGTAGTATTCTCTCCCACACCTCTGTAATATTGGAATTGAACTGCATCTCTTCTGAAAATGTGTTCAGATTGCCCCACTAAACTCCTGAAATCTTCCCCTGTTCAGGTTTAACCAGTACATCGTGTGCCTGGCACACCATGTGATCGCTATGTGGTTCATCCGCTGTCGCCTGCCCTTCCGGAAAGACTTTGTTCCCTACATTACAAAGGTAACAGCTATGGCTGGATCTTGCAATACAAAGAGTGCTCTGAGAACTGTAATCTGTGGGCATTCTTGCTGTCAATTTACAGAGATTCTATTTGACATCAAAATAACTCACCTGTACTTATTACATTAGAATTTCAAAATCAAATGTAGCTCTTGAGGATTGGCTCATGGCAAGTGGGCTGCAAATACCAACGGTTTGAACCGTTTTCTGTGTGTCCAAATTGGCAGGGCTTGCGGTCAAACGTCCTCCTCTCATTTGATGACACCCCTGAGAAGGACAGTTTCAGGGCTCGCAGTACAAGTCTGAACGAGAGGCCGAAAAGGTAAATTGTATTCCATTCCAGTTGGGGCTATGGGTAGCTCTTCATTAGGAGCTGTTTAAATGCCAAATGCTTTCCTGTGCTTTGTGAAGAGAACTGTCTGTGTCCTTAAAGCACCATAAAGGTGCTGTGTAATCTTTCTGATAACCAGAATGTTCTGTATTAAGACACAGTCTGAGTTGTTGTTGTTAAACCTGAGGTCAGAACGAGCTGGTGGTTAATGGTATGTATTCGTACTAAGACATCACTGGGTGCCCCCATCCACTTCTGCAGAATGTAAGCTTACATTCTAAAAATAATTCTGTCAGCTGAATGTGAATCAACATAGTGCTGGCTGAAAAAAATAGCGAGAGGGGTGCATGCTCTGTTCATCTCAGTGGTTTGTTAATTCTGCATCTTAATGATAGTTTAACAATGGATGCTTAAATTCTTTCATTGTGGATCATTTTAATAGCAATGTGGACAAACTGGAGTCGTTGGGTGGATTATGGGAGCCACCACTTTATTTTTGCCCAGTCTAAACTCTGGTAGATCCAGAATCTGACCTATTGCTGCCCTATTATTCTGTGAAGAAGAGAGTGCTGGATCTCTGATCCCTTCTGAAAGGAAAAAAAACTAGAATGACAAACCAGTCTGCCGTGGAAAGTTTCTATACGGCAGTAGAGTCTAGATTTCAGTTTCATAAGAGGAGAGGCGGTAGTGTCCACTTTTTAAAAACAGGCAACTCACTGTAAAGTATCTTAACCAATTGATCCCACAAGGAAGGAGTGTTTTGAAATCAGTACATCAATACAGGTAGAACCCTGAAGTCCATTCAAGTATTCATGTTATTCGAAGCAGCCATTGATATTTTGAAGTAGCATCTGCAGAGAGGGAAGGGAAGATGTAGTTTGGAAGTCACTCAGTGTTTTGCAAAGGTGGCTTATCCACTGGACTCCTCTTTGAGTTGGTTCACTGACCTTGCGTCAGCGTTTCTCTGCAGTGAGGCCATAGTAACATTTAAATGCTCTGGGGAGAGTGCCTCTCCTTTTAATTGCAAAGTATCATAAGGATCTTGTAACAAAGAAACACCATCCTCTCCTTAATGCCATAGCTGTAAACTCTGTCTTGTGTTTGCAAGTTAATATTCTCTAATCCTTCATCTCCTTGTTTCATTTTTAAAATTTGGAATAGACACCTTTGCCAATCATCTCTCATTTTGCAGTTTGTTAATCTGTCTTTTTCCCAAAACCTACTTAATTTCATTGGGTTGGAATACTACTAATTCTGGAAGGTGTTGCCCTTGTTAACATAATCGGATCAGCGTGGCTAGTTCTGCAAAATTCTCTTAGGGGAAGCAAACTATAATTGGATAGTAACGTGGACTCCTCTGCAAACCCTTGTTTATGGAAGAAGTCCCAGTCAGTGATGCTGTTTCTGTGAATAAGGGTTTTCAGGATCAGGTCCATGGGTCTGACTTCATTGAGGACAAATTAGAAAGCTTGGTTCGTGTCCAATGTCCCAAAGCCTTTTGGGAAAAGAACCTTATTCCTCATGCTTGTAATTACACATAAGCAAGGCAGGAGATCACTTGAAATGAATGTCTGCATTTGTCTCAATTGAGAGAAACTATTTCTGGTTAGTCAAGGCTCCTGGGTTCTGTTTCCAGCTTAATCACTGGCTCACTTCAGACATTGGGCAAGACTCTTAACCTCTCTGCCCCAGTTTCCAGACAGGTAGAACAAAGATACTTGCCTGTCTCAAATGGATATTTTGAGGCTTAGTGTATGAAAAGCACTATGATAAAGTCTCTATACAAGTCTTATTTAACGGTAATCATATTGCAGGAGAGCCCCTGGTTAGAGTAACACAATGGGAAGTTGAAACAAGCCCAGCTCTTCAGAGTGGAGAAACCTTGATACCAAATCTGAGTGCAAACCTATTTTCTCTTCCTCAGTGCAGTGTAGTATTCCAACTATCATTGACATCAGTTTTTGTTTGTACTAATTTCATTTGTTTGTAGTGTTTGTTAAAATCTTGTTTTCAAAAGTGATTTTTATGCTTTCAACTCTGCCTGGTTTTATGTTTTAATTTTTCCTTTTTGACATTTTTTTGTTTTGTTTTACATCACCCTCTGGGATTCCCCAATATTGACCCTGTGACCTGTGACCTTTCAACCTCCATCCCTACAATGATTTCTTCCCTTCCTGTGACCTGTGCAATTACACCTCTTTCGGGGCTTGGTGCTTCTTCACCTAGTAGTTTAAGAATAGCCAAAAATGCAAGGCAAGGCTTGAATAACTCTCCTCCAGTGAAAGAGCTGAAAGAACCCTCTGCAGTTGATGCCTTCCGATCCCGCAGCATCAGTGTGTCAGAACATGTGGTCCGCAGGTAGTGGCACTTTAAAGGGGGAGAATCCAAGAGCAAATCTGCACTTGGAAACTTTGCTGCAAGGGTGGGTGGGGGCAGGGTGGGCTTGCATGCGGGATGCTTGCATGACCTCTTCAGAAAATAAAAATTGGGTCCTGTCCACAAAATATGCTTTGGAAAAGCTTCATGGAGGTCCTGTGGTTTACCAATGCTGGTTGTGGTGGTGTTACATTGCCCTGTGCTTTGATTCAGTGGTGTTCTATTCACGAAAGCTTCTTTTATTGCGGAGTAAAAATCAAGGATAAAAAGGTTGCATTCTGTGCAAGTTTGAGTCTTTGTTAAATGGCTTTTAAATTACAGCCTTCCAAAGGCAACTTGAAGCATGAATGTCGCAGTTTTCTGCTAGGATTGTGTGCAAACCTTCCCTGCAAGGCAGAGAGAATGGTTCATTTGATTATTGCTGGGAAGAAGGCACAGAGAAGTCTGTTGATATAAAGTAACTCACCATCAATGCATCTCCAGGATATTGTATCTAAGGGACAAAGCCGTGAAGGGCAGGCCTTACAAAATGGTTAATTTTTTCATGACCGAAGAAAATAGTTTGGTCATTGACTCTTGATTTGACCATATCACATCTTTAAAAATTGTAAATCCTTTTCTCCTGTTTCTGAATGTGTCCCTTGAATATTAAATTGCTAGCTAGGAATATGATGGCTAGAAGTTTCTTTACCTGAAAATGAATGTTGTTGGGCTACAGGAAATAAGCATCAGACTGTCACTGGAATTGCATTGCAAATATTTTCCCTGTTTGGGATAACATGTTAGGGGTGGGGGGAGAGGCGTAGAAGTGACTATTGTGAAAATGCATTTGACACTTCAAAATCTAATGTCCCTATTAGTCTACTACAGTATTACATGGTTCTCTTCTTTTTATATTTAAATTATAGGTAACAAAACATTTAAATAATGATGCCAAAGAAGTTGCTGCGTAATATAAACCCAGCTGCGGTGCAGCCAAGTCTTTTTGCAAACGACTGGGTTCGAGGCGTTCCTTCTAACACGTTCTGTAATGCCGCCTGCTGTTGCAATTGTTTCAGAATTGCATTGCTTAAAATACAATTACCTGAAGACAGAATTGCTTTATATCAATGTACTAATTGTGTGCAGAGTGCAATTTTTTTTGCCACTGGGTTAGCTCGATTTTACAGAACTCTGAATTTTATTTCTGCAATTTAAAATCAATGTATGTAACGCTGCTGTTTGCCTTGCTATTCTGCACCACGTCCTTCCTAAAGCTGACCCTGCTCAAACTGCACAAACGTCAACCATGCTTCCGTTTCTTTCTCAAGATGAGCTGTCAGTTCTGGGGTGACATCGCTGTCATCTTCAGTGACTGTATAATATCGGTGATTTGAGAATGATTCTGATGTGCCCTGGGTTTGATGCATATGGACGTAGTCAAACCTATTGTGGCATGTGCATGTATTGCGGATTGCTCCGTGGCTTAGTGTTGATCCGATGACCGTACTGTATCTGTTTTGCAGTGTAACTTGACACACTCTAAACTCCCTCTCTCAGTAGGATACAGACATCTATCACTAGTTCAAGCCTGGGCTCTGCAGATGAGAATTCGATGGCTCAGGCTGATGACAACTTAAAAAACCTGCACTTGGAACTCACAGAGACCTGTCTGGATATGATGGCCCGATATGTCTTTTCAAATTTCACTGCGGTGCCCAAGAGGTGGGAGTCAGTTACTTGTTCTGGTGTTAGCTATTCTTTGGCCTAAAGGTACGTCTCGCCTCGTCAGCAGGAAATTGCTGGATCCAATGTCAGGTTCTTATGAGCACAGCAAGTCTCATAGGCTTAACCCATCCCCTCTGGCTAAAACCTTCATTGACTTAGCATGAAGTCTGGCGACACAAAACTCCCCTAGCACTGTGGATCAAATCCTGTCAGGACTGCCTCAGCATTGAGCCTTTCTAGAGTAGATATGCTGAAAACCATGTAGTCTTTTTGCATGAAACCTTCAAAAACCACACAGAGCAGAAAGGTTGTTAGAGACACCCTATGAGCAGAGGTTTGCCTCCAGTGGGCCAAATTTCACCCTCCTCATCTCCCACAATGTAATGCAGTTTGCCAGATGACTACTTTCCTTCCCATCAGAGACTGTGTGTCTGTGTGTGTTGTGTTTGGGGATCCTTCAGGATGAAAGGTGCTGCATGAATTGGAAACACTGAAGTTTTAGTCTAACTTGGTATCCTGGAAGGAGTCGTGTAGCAGGGATAAGGCCTGCTGCGCTGTGGTCAGCTGCATCGAGGCCAGGAATACATTTGCAATGCTGTCTAGAAGCCAGAGAAGTAATTGATATAGGAGGCAGTGCGTCCTTCATCCTGATGGAGAATTTTTATGCTTTACCAGTTTTACCTTGGTGCAGTTTGCAAGAAATGTCGTCATTTAAATGCGGAAAGAGCAGGAATTTTTTCAACCCCAATGCAGAAAATAACTTCCCGGCTGAATCTCAGGTGTTGGGCAACGTATGTGAGTTGTATTCACTCCAGCCTGTATTTCTAGGTCTCCTGTGGGAGAGTTCCTCTTGGCTGGAGGAAGGACAAAGACGTGGCTGGTTGGTAACAAGCTAGTGACCATCACGACGAGTGTTGGAACAGGGACCCGGTCACTGTTGGGCCTGGACTCTGGAGAGCTCCAGACCAGCACAGAGTCAAGGTAAACGTCACTCTTATTTTAACATTCTTTTCCCTAATGAAGCCAGTTAAAAACCATTGTGTTAGAACTGATTTGAAGGAACTGTTTTGTAAATACAAGGAATGATCAGATCTATTTCAGTCTGGTATGAATTATAACCCACCACGTTACTAGTTCTCCTCCTTTCTCCCTGTTTTCCCCCCCCCCCAGTCCAGACCCTGTTTTGCAAGTGAGACAAACTAAAGAAGCTCCAGCAAAACTGGAATCTCAAGCCGGCCAGCAGGTGTGCAGAGGCGCTCGCGACAGAGTCCGGTCGATGTCCGGTAAGCAGTCTCAGCGCATCTCTGTCCTGGGAGCCTTGCAGCCCTTAGTGGGCACGTTCGATCGGCGTGTCCAGTCTCAGACCTAAACTCTGGCCATGTAAAAAGGCCAGAGTGGTCTGATCACAGGACCCAGTACTTAGTAATGAAGACCTAGAATGAGTAGCAGCAATGAATGCTGGCTTCCTGAATGGCTGATTTCTGCCTGCTGGCCTTAGCCGTTGTTTGTATGGTGAAACCTGCAGTAAAGCCATCTCTAGCAGCCAATTCCCCTGGCTTAAGAGACCAATGTCTACCTCTGCCAGGTTTCCAGCACAATGTACAGTTCATTCATGTGAGATATAGGGATCAAAGATGCTATCAAAGTGCAGAGAACTATTTATTACGTGTTTTCTTGGCACTGAGTCCAGTTATGGGTCTCTAAACTGAGCTCCTGGGTTCCTCCTTTCTTACCCTCCATGTCTTTTGTTTTGCCAGGTGGTCATGCCTTACGTGTTGGTGCTTTAGACAGCTCAGCCCCCCAGGGGTTACGGAGTCCTGCTGCTTCTGCACCTCGAACAGAAAAGGCCACTCCTGGTGCCCACGCTCCTCTGCAGAAAGAAAAAACAAACCTGGCAGCATATGTCCCACTGCTGACACAGGGCTGGGCAGAAATATTAGTCCGGAGGCCCACAGGTACGCCTTAACCAACTGCACAAAGGGGCTTCTGAGCTGTGGCTTGCTAAGAAATTGGGATTACATAGAAAAAATATCCGTGTCATTAAATGTAAATGGAATTCTTCCATGCTGCTTAACCTCTCCGTTCTTCGTGTTTAATTTGTCAGCCAGGTCTTTGGAAATCGCACCTTTTAATGATGCGAAGTTGTAAGACGCTCCTGTGAGAAGAGTAAAATCCTTATGTAAACTAAATCCTGCTGCACTGGTGGGTGTGGGCATTGTGTTGGCACTCAATTATCTGTTCATTATGGTACTGCCATTTCTGAGCGCCGCTGGTTCCTTCTTCTAAATCTAATTTCCAAAGTGCGAACAAGGCCCATTGCTGGAATAATAAATAAGTGCACGACTCCTGTTGGTGAAGGAGTAGCAATGGTGTCGAAGGCATGAAGGTTAAAAAACCAGGGCAATCCCAAAATTCCTGGACACCAATACATTCCAAAAGCCACATGGAGGCAAGACTTGCATATTTCAGCTCGAAGTTGTCTTGAGAGAATCATTTAAAATTGCTCTATCATTAATTAAAATACTCCAGCAGTGGAAAACCTTTAGGGACCCGGCTTTGAGCTAAAACGTCAGGGTTAAAGAGTTTTGGGGAGGAGAGAAGCATGCGGCACTGGGGACTGATTCTCATTTAAAATGTGAAATTAACCAAGTCAGCTGCTAACTGTCAAGAAAACCCTAGAACTACTCAGCCTAATTTTTTACCAGCAAGTCCCAGGGCCGTTGATGCTGCTGAGTTCGGCTATTTGAACTTTCTGTCTCCGAAAGGAGAGAATATCTAACTTTCCTGACTGTTCCCCTCCGTTCCAGGTAACACAAGCTGGTTAATGAGCCTGGAGAACCCGCTCAGCCCCTTCTCGTCAGATATAAACAACATGCCGCTGCAGGAGCTATCCAACGCGCTCATGGCTGCAGAGCGCTTTAAGGAGCACAGAGAGACGGCTTTGTACAAGTCCCTCTCAGTCCCTTCCTCCAGCTTGGCCACCGGGACGTCGAAACCATCCCTTCTGCAGCGCTCCAATACAGGTGAGAGATTAACGTAGCGTGTCCCAGAGAGCCGGCACTCGCTAGTATAAAACGTGGTGAGACTACAGCAGTCTTCTATCATGAGTTACTGCAGAGGCTGCAAAGCACAAGATGGGGGGACAGCTCAGCTCTCCTCGTGAGCTTAGTATTCAGTGAAATAAGCCGTTCCTGATCTCCCATGGCACATTAGAAGTGAGGTAATCCCTTTCCTTAAGCACCCCTTAGCTATTTCTTAGTGGTCTCAAGCTAAGCGTGTCCTGAGTGAAACTGACCGGAGCCTATTTTTTGGTCTACTGCTTGTTTTAAGGTTGAGCCAAAGCTTGTCCATGTGTCTGGATGGATCTTCTTCTCCAGCATTCATGTTTTTAATTACCTCTTGCATAGATTTCTCTGTTGGGCAGTGGTTACTAAGATAATGGCCTACTACAAACCCTCCCGCTCAGGAGTCATTGTTGCTCTCTTTCGCAAGAGTCTTCAGGATGATGTGGCAGAGCGCACATCATGTTAATAGCGGGGGTGTTTGCCTCTGCACTGACTTCTGTCTCGAGTCCTGAGTGTTTTATTCATTTGACTTTCTAGTGGTGGGCTTTTTAAACATCCACTTCTCTGCACCAAGGAGGCCTTGGGCATGCTTTACACTGCCGCTAGCACTGGTACAGCTCCACTGGTGTTAGTAATGTTGGGAGTCCTAATGTCGACTGACCGCTGGCATTTCAAACCTTGTGAGCTAACCCTGTTCAGAGCCAATCTAATAGCCTTGCTGCTTCCAACTTTGAGACTGAACCATGTAAGCAGTGGACAAGACTGTCTGGTGGTGTCAGCCGTAGTGCAGGTTGTCTGGGAGCCCAGTAAAAATGTCAATTTCCAGGTTCAGCTTCGCTATTAAGCCTTGCATATGCAGGATCTGATTTTAGTCTTTCAAAACGTGTGCATGCAAAAACCCAGGCAGTTAAAACTGGAGCGCAAAATTGAATGGTGAATTTTTTATTTTTATTTTTTTTCCTCTAACACTCATCTGCTCCAGCAGGCTCTTTGATTTTTATGAACTCCTGCAGATTCTGGTGTCTAGACAAATGCTGCCTGATCAGTTTGGAAAAGCTAAAAGCAGCCAACTTGAGACCCACTTGTTGACTACCACTCACACCGACTTTTGAATCTGCAGTGAATTGTTTCAGCCATATTCATGTTCAGCTGATGTCTTACTACAAACTTACCATAATCAATTGGCACAAAGACTTCTATTTAAGAAGTGTTGAGATTGTAATGCCAATGTATATATTCTTTTTAAAGAGGTTAAATCTCTCATTGTGTGAACCTTTATCCATATCCTGCTGTTTAAATTCTCCTACACACTTAAATGACCCCCTGCAAAATTTGTGTACTGCAGAAACTGGCTGGCTGGGCTCATTTCTTGCTTGTGCTGGGACTCTAGTAAAGTTGACCCCTCTTTTCGATTTAAAACAAACAAATCAGAAACTCCTTTTCTCCCAGAGAACAATTTCTGAGTCTGATTGTTTGACTGTGTTTATGCCTCTTGATTTGTGTCAATGAGACCCTCGACCCTTAAGTTTTCCCTTTTTACATCTAGTGAGACTTTCCCAGCTTGTTCTTTGCTTTTATTTTATTTTTTAAATAGGCTCCTGGTTACATTAAACTCTGTGCTTTTTAATTTTTTCATATAGTCTCTCCTTCCTTTTGATGTAGCTGCTCACTTGATTTCCCTTTGCAGTGGCTTCTTTCTCTTCCATGTACCAGTCCAGTTGTCAAGGAAAGTTGCACAGGAGCATATCCTGGGCAGGTATATATATATCTTTAAGGAAAAAAAAATATTGCCATAGAAGAACACCTCTGATTCATAGAAACTGTCTCCCTCATACCTCATCACCCTGCCATGTTTCCTGTTTGTCCCTGCTGGTCTCATTACCTTCGACGAATGGGATCTTGACTAGCATGAAGAAGTCCAAGCCAGATACGACATTTGCAAGCACGAGTAACTTTAATGGAACCCTTTTTTGGGTGGAGTGAGATCATAGCTCATGAGACTTAGACTATAGAGTATCAGAGGGGTAGCCGTGTTAGTCTGAATCTGTAAAAAGCAGCAGAGGGTCCTGTGGCACCTTTAAGACTAACAGAAGTATTGGGAGCATAAGCTTTCGTGGGTAAGAACCTCACTTCTTCAGTGCACTTGTCTTGCATCTGAAGAAGTCAGACTATAGAGTGACATCATAAAAGATCTGTGTTTCCTAACTTTTCAGTTAGATCTTGTAATTGGGTTTGTGTTCTGTTTATTAATTCAGAAGGTTCCCCCTTCTAGGAATAGCTCCTGGAATGCTGCATATACAACTCCACACAAATGAAATCCAGTGCTTCTCATTGCACTGAGCATTCAACCAAAACTGGCCATGGGAAAAGAATCGGAAAGGAGAAGCTGGTTAGAAAGTCTAAGTTTGAAACTACAGTATAATTGCTGGTTACAAGTCTTTTTTTTTTTAAAACAAAAGCCAAAATCTGTTTCAAGGAGAAATATATAACAAATTGTAGCTTTCTGTAAATTCAGTAGCTGTGTAAAATCTTCCTCTTGCTTTGGGACTATAATCTATTTCCTAAATATATCAGACCTGTAGATGGTAATCAAAATGGATACCTCTAAGCACAGCAGTTGCATTGCATTTGGCCTGCAATGCTTAATTAGATGAATTAAATCCCACCTTCCTTCAATGGAAAATCCTATGTGGAATAGCTGGGTTAGTCATAACTGGATTACTGTATTGGCACAATGCTATTAAAGTGACACACAGAAGCTGCAATACATTACTCTTCTTTGCTCATATTATCCTACTTCCCCCTCCAGTGCAATTACTGAACATTCAAATTAATTAAAAACACCAGCGAAATTGGCAGTAATATTAGAACTAGGGAAGTGAAAACCACAGAGTATGTGCAGGTGTGTTCTGGCTTGGACAGCTAACCAGATCAGCACGTTTTTTAGAAGGTATGTGTGTGCAATGCTAACTCTTAATTGCTTCTTGAAATAACTGGTCCTGCGAGCTGAAATCAATCCAGGAAAAGCTGCTTTCGTGCCTTTTTTTTTTTTTGCTGATCTTTTTTGTGTGTGTGCGCGCTAAAGTTTTTTTTTTTTTTTAATTTTACTTTGGAAAACAAATCTTAGCCTTTCAGATTGGTCTTCCAATTCTGTGTGTACGTCATGGGAAGCCTCCTGTACTTCAGCCTTTTCCTCAGGACAAAAAAACCAAGGCAAACAGAAGTCATCAGTCAAATGCATTCCTGTGTTCAGGGTTACTGTGTATAGTAGACACTTGGTTACCCCTTCCACTAACCTCTCCGCCATACACAGCGCTTACACGGAGCTTCCTTTCAGTCTGGTCTATATAATTAGCTATTTGTCTGATTGGAAACCACATGCAGACTTTTCCAATATTGCTGCAATACATGCGTTAATGATGTCCTCCTGTCCTTTAATAAGGCATAGGCTAAACTGTTCAGCTTCTACTGAAGCATACTGAGAAAACGGTCAAAATGCAAGTAAATGGCTTCTAGTAAATTTTCTTGTCTCCCCCTCCGTATAAGGCACGAGAGCATTTGTTATATACAAGAATGAATACAAGGCTTATTCTTTTCCACAATTGCATAGAACTTATGTTTTCGTTGCCTGGTCAATAACAAACTTTAATGCTAGTCTTGCACTTCCTTACATCTCTCTAGTTACTGTCTGTCCTGATACTTGAGTATTAATATGCGCAAGGATCCATTTTTTCCATTATCTTTCCATTACTTGTCCATTAGCAACAGTTTGGCACCACTGCGTTTAGTGTGACAAAGCAGTTCTACAACCCTTTGGTCTGAGGGTAAGTCGACCAATTATTGAGGGGAGACCTCTAGCAAGTCTGGTGTGCCATTAAAGTCCTCACTCTGTGATCAAAGATATATGATGTATCACACATTGAATATGGCCTTCCACTAAAATCCTAGTAGGGAAAAGGCTGGTACTTCAGAGGAAAGGATGGGGTCCCATCGTGCCACTCCTCTCTACATGCCTCAGTTACTCTGTTTGTGTCTTGGTAGAATCGGCAGTAGTTCTGGAAGAGGGGAGCCAGTTGGAAGTGGATTTAAAAGAAACCGATTCCCTGGTGTCTCAAGAGTTTGAAGACTTTAAGGCTGTGTGCTCTGAGCAAGCCATGGCTGAGGAGAAATTCAGCAAACCGCACAAGGCTTACAGCAGGGTAAGGCTGTCACGCAGCTGGCTGAATACCAGTCTAATAACTTTTCTGTCCCAAGCCAGAGAAGGGGCTTTAATATACACTGCAGATTTGTATGTGTTCTCCATTTGCACTTTTTATTGTTTTAATTATAGCAAAAGACTTTGAACTTGGGAATCTGATCTCCTTCTTTGAGAAAGTAACGGATTTATTAGATAAGGGAAATGCGGTGGACCTAATATACCTGGATTTCAGTAAAGCGTTTGATACTGTACCCCATGAGGAGTTATTGGTTAAACTGAAAAACATGGGGATCGATATGAAAATCCAGAGGTGGATAAGGAATTGGTTAATGGGGAGAATGCAGCGGGTCGTATTAAAGGGTGAACTGTCAGGTTGGAGGGAGGTTACTAGTGGAGTGCCTCAAGGTTCGGTTTTGGGACCCATTTTATTTAATCTATTCATAACATTTTATTTAATCTATTTATAACTGACCTCGGAACCGATTGCAGGAGTGGGCTGATAAAGTTTGCGGATGATACGAAGGTGGGAGGCGTTGTAAATTCGGAAGAGGATAGGGATATCCTGCAGGGAGACTTGAATGAGCTTGTGAATTGGAGTATCAGAAATAGGATGAAATTTAATAGTGAAAAGTGTAAGGTGATGCATTTGGGGATGACTAATAACAATTTTAGTTACAAGATGGGGACGCATTGGTTAGAAGTAACGGAAGAGGAGAAGGACCTAGGGGTCCTTGTAGACCGCAGGATGACTATGAGTCGACAATGTGACGTGGCGGTGAAAAAAGCCAATGCTGTCTTGGGATGCATTAGGCGAGGTATATCTAGTAGGGATAAGGAGGTCCTGCTTCCGTTGTACAAGGCGCTGGTGAGACCTCATTTGGAGTACTGTGTGCAGTTCTGGTCTCCCATGTTTAAAAAAGATGAACTCAAACTGGAACGGGTGCAGAGAAGGGCCACTAGGATGATCAGAGGAATGGAAAACCTGTCGTATGAAAGGAGACTAGAGGAGCTCGGGTTGTTTAGTCTGACAAAGCAAAGGCTGAGAAGGGATATGATTGCTATCTTTAAATATATTAGAGAGATTAATACAAGGGAGGGAGAAGAATTATTCCAGCTTAGTACTAACGTGGATACAAGAACAAATGGATATAAACTGGCCGTGGGGAAGTTCAGGCTTGAAATTAGACGAAGGTTTCTGACCGTCAGAGGGGTGAAATATTGGAATGGCCTTCCGAGGGAAACGGTGGGGGCGAGGGACCTGTCTGGTTTTAAGATTAAGTTAGATAAGTTTATGGAGGGAATGGTTTAATGGTAAAACATAGTAGTCAAGGAAAACCAAGCAATGGTAGGTAAATAGCATAATGGCTAACAGGGGTCAGGATGGAGACTCTTGCCTATATGCTCAGGGTCTTACTGATCGCCATATTTGGGGTCGGGAAGGAATTTTCCTCCAGGGCAGATTGGCTGAGCCTCTGGAGGTTTTTCGCCTTCCTCCGCAGCATGGGGCAGGGATCTCTAGCAGGAGGGTCTCTGCCGATTGAAGTCACTAATAACAGGATTGGGGACTTCAGCAGCAGAGTCCAGGGAAGGGGTAGGGACGGTTTTATGGCCTGCAGCATGCAGGGGGTCAGACCAGATGATCGTAATGGTCCCTTCTGACCTTAAAGTCTATGAGTCTATGAGATTGCACGTGCAGTGATTGTGTGCTCAGATGGTCAATCTAAGGCCTTGCTGGCCATTTGCACACACAGGAGAAATGGTAACTGCATGCGTATGGGCTCAGGGCTTAGACTTCTGTCCTTCTGGTAGTTAGGCCATCTCTGCCTATATTGAAGCGGCAATACTTTAGTCTCGTGTATTTAGTGGTGACGATATTCTCCCTGTCCACTGGTGCCTTTTCCGTGCATGTTCTCTTGTGGGTTTTGTCAAGGTGCTACTCAGAAAAACAGCTTTTCTTTGACTTTTTCTTTAAGTCCTCTTCAACATCTAGTCAAGAAGAGAAATCTCTGAAATCCGACGAACTGGTGGCCGGCGGAATTCCTATCGGCAGGGTTGTCCCTTCAGAGGATGGCAGGACTCTGGAAGAACTCTCCTTCCAGCCTTCCCAGCCACTCAGCAAATCCAGCTCTTCCCCTGAGCTTCAGACGCTGCAGGAAGTCCTCAAAGACACAAACACTAAAGAAGCAACCGGAAGGCTGAGCACGGAACTGAAATCGAGATCTCAGTCTGGGAACCTTGAAGGAGAAGGGGCCAGTAGCTGGCTGAGCCGAGGGGATGACGCTGGAATAACTGGCACAGCCAGACTGGATTGTAGCGTCCCTTCTTCCTCTCCCCGCTCACCCAACGGCCACCGTCCTAGAGGGTACACCATCTCGGATTCAGCCCCTTCGAGGAGAGGCAAAAGGATAGAGAGAGATGCCTTCAAGAGCAGGACAGCAGCCTCCAATGCCGAGAAAGTACCTGGAATAAACCCAAGGTGGGTAGGTAGTTGCGGGAGGTTCCTAAAAAGGGCTTATGGTGTTTCCAGATGTAAACTTCATTTTAACTCATGTCTCAGAACTAAGATTTTTAGAGGTTTAGCTAAACTTGTTTAAATCCAACACACAAAAGGTTTTCTGGATCTTACAAAACCTAAAACTGAACAGCCAAGAGGTGTAACTTTCTAGAATTGAATCCGTGTTTTAGTACCTGTAACCTGAATTTGGGGCAAAAAGAAATGTGGCAAACATCTCAACTTCTAAACTTTTTGTTGTTGCTAAAAACAATTAATTTGGATTAACATCCTCCCCATTTGGAATCAAAACACATCCGTGCAATTTGAATGCAAGAGAGCTAGAAAGCAAATTAACTATAAACCAGTGAACCAGAGCAGGCTCTCTGTCCGAGATGAATGAAATGCAAAATGGTAAGCAGCATGAACAGTGGGGGGAAACGTAAATTAGATTGGTGGTTTGAGCCTAGTAGTATCCCAGAGCACTAATTTGAAGATTTTTTACCTTGCTGGTGGTATATTAATTTGTGAATTATTCAGAGGAGTCGAGAGCCTAAGAGAATTCATTAATCTTCTAAGTCTGAAATAAAACAATGGCCCTGAGACAGGATTTGATTTCCACTCCTTTGTCTTTCATAAAGATCCAGTGCACTTCCTGGTGTAGGGAAGCCATGCTGCTGCCTCTGTTGAGGTATTTGATTTTATGGTACAGTGTGTGCATATACAGAAACTGTAGCTGGAGCAAATACCTGCCGTGCCGTCCATGGAGGGATTCTGCACTATGAGCAGCTAATCTCAGAGCTCTCCTAAAGCGCGGTTGTAGGCCACTGATTGATGTGGGCTTTATTGTAGGGTAACAGGATTTAATTTCTCTTCTTAGCTTTGTGTTTTTACAGTTATACCACTCCCCGTTCTTTGGAGATGAATCCAACAAGCCCCTTTTGTTGCCAAATGAGGTAGGCAATGATTTTAAGCATGCACACTTGGAATGACTGCTTTAATCGCACTTGCTTTTAAAAAGCTACATAGATACTAATTAACAAACAAGAGGCTGGATGGTGGCAGTTATGGGTTGTTCCTTAATGGCCCGGCTGCTGGAGATGTAAAATCTTGGCTATCCCCGATGAACTGATGACCCTTGTTTGTAATTATGGATTGTCATTTCCCTCCCCTCTCCGTTTCTCACAATGCTGATGTACTGCTATGATGAGATGGCTCAGTTCCCACTCCTAGAGCTAACAGTGACCAATTAGCTTGCCAAGCAGTATATTTGCTCTCCAAGGGCAGGGTTTTTGCCCCCATAGTACTAGCTTCCAAACAAGTAGGTGTGGTGTTTCTTTGGTGGTAACCGCACTGGGTGAAATTGGGCAGTGTGAGTTGGAGAAGGTGGCTAAAACATTGGTGGGGACCAATATGACAGACTGGGAGTGGCCAAGGGAAGTTATCCATCGCAGAAATAGACCAGAATAAAACCAGCGTTCGGTGGGGAAGTACAGCGCTGTAGAGATGGCACAAAGCGTAGAGAACCTACTAGTAAAATATGAGTTTGGGTTGTCATTTCCTTGGTCCAAGTAGCAAACCAGCTGGGAGATGCACAAATAATGGGTGAGCTAAAGTACTGTTCTGTGTGACAGTATCCAAGAAAGGTGTTTTCTAGAACTGACCCTGCAGTGAGTTCTTTGTGCTTAGAGGTAAGAAGTTGTCATGGCTGGTGCTTCAAATACATTCAGTTGTCAGGAGATTAAATTACTATGAAACAGAAAAAACAGAAAAAGGAATAATACACCCTATTAAACACTTCTTTATTTGTATCAGTAGGAAGCTAATATTATATGTGCCTTTCTGTGCTAAATACCTTAATGAAGTTTATCAAGGAATAATTGTGTGACGATTAGGAATCTCTTACTACATATGCCCTCAAGGTCTATGGTGGGGCTGCTTATCAGTGCCATTCAAAGAATTGTTTTAATTCAAAGTGGACATGTTTTAATTGTAGACATTTGAAAGCTCGGTGCAGCTCCTAGATCAAATTCCTTCCTATGACACCCACAAGATTGCCGTGCTCTATGTAGGAGAAGGACAGGTGAGTTCTTACACATGCAAAAGTATAACTTTCACTAGAGGCCAAGCAGCTTCACTTGAACTGCAGTCATTTCTACCCATTTTAAAGTAGCTTCTTTTTGTGTTGTGGCTTCCCAGTTTATACAGAGAGTGCCCAAGCGATTGCAAAATGCCTTGAGGCCTGAGGTTTCACCTTAGTACTTGTTCATAGTGCTGTTCAAGCCCCGACTGTGCAACTTTACAGCAACTGGGCTTATATTTCACTTAGTCCACTATATCTTTTGCTAATCTCATTTCCGCGTGACTCTTCATGACATTGGCTTTTCTTCCACGTGACCAGCTCTAGAAGTTTTTCAGGCTTTTAAGCAAATATTCTGCTAGCCCAGCCCAGACTCGGTGAACACTTTTGTCACCCACCTGTTCTGCCTGTACGGAGTCTGCCCTTGTGCTCTGCTTGCCAGTCGCGGAGTCGGTTCACAGAACTTGTAAGGAAGTGAATACGTTTTAACAGTCAAAAGGTGCGAGGAGGTACTTGAACCTCCTATATGAGACACTCAATTTTTTTTCCTAGAGCAACAATGAGATCGCTATTCTGTCGAATGAACATGGCTCCTATAGATATACGGAGTTTCTGACCGGCTTAGGGAAGCTCATTGAACTCAAAGATTGTCAGCCTGATAAAATTTACCTTGGTGGTCTGGACGTGTGTGGGGAGGATGGTCAGTTTACCTACTGCTGGCACGATGACATTATGCAAGGTAGGGCATCCCAAGTAAAGGGTTACATTTCTTGGGGGACAGGAATGATGCCTTAATGCACAAGTCAGCGGGTCTGTACACCGTTAAACTTTACCCTGTGGTGCCAGATTGCTTCTGTGTTCGGGGTGTGGTAAAGAGAGGGATTTCCTACCCGCTTCCTGAGGCAGCCTGGGCTCCCTTTCCGTGTTGTTTAATATGTTTAATCTTCTGCACTGATGATTGGGGAGAGGTTGACACACACATTTATATTAGGCAAAAAAATCTCACATTTTACTCTGAACATACAGACCCTATGAGACATGGTTTTATGTCTGTCCTTGCGGCAAATCGGTCTTGTTTCATGGGCCACTGGGTTACCAGAAACCAGATGAGGTATTCTAGCAGCTGCACACATCGAAACTGTGCCAATGTTTCTTTAGAGAACGATATTTAAAGCTGGGTGCTGTTGTCAATGTTAATCTCGTAACTGGGTGTTAACGCAGCAGCATCACACAATCGGCAGTGACAAGAAATACATTTAAACGTCTAAGGTACTTAATTCTTTCTGTATAAGGCAGATTCTCCTCATCTATGCCGCTGTGGCCCTACAGAAATTGCTGTAAGGGACTTTTTCCTTAAATCTCTCGTGTATATTGGGATAAGTGTGCTAATAAATGTAGGGTAACAGGGAATGCATCTGAGAAGGCTAACTCTTGCGGGCCAGATCGGCCGTTTTGGTCCTGTTATAACTGGGAGCAGACTAAGGACTGCTCCCAAGTTACACCAGTTTCAGAAGTCCCACAGGGTCTTCTCCACGGCCTGAGAATTGGCTGCAGCGTTGTGCACTCTGACATGTCCCCAGTGCAGTGCAAAGCATAGGATGGGGTCTGAGGAGCTGGCCGACAGGGTTCAGCTCTTACAAAGCGGCACAGATTTGTCAAAGCAGCACAGCATGAAAGTTCAGCTGTCAGTTTGACTTTCAGACAAATGTCATGTACAGAACATTATCGCAATAGGATCCTAAGTATCCTATCAATCTGTCTGTTCCAGCATCACCTGCAGTAAAGTTATTAGTTGCATCTCCTATTTTCTATCCCAGCTTGGTTTTGTTTGCTTGATTTCCCCTCCCCCCCCAGCCATTTTTCACATTGCGACTTTGATGCCCACGAAGGATTTGGATAAATATCGCTGCGACAAGAAGAGGCACCTTGGGAATGACTTTGTTTCCATAGTTTATAACGATTCTGGTGAAGACTTTAAATTGGGAACGATAAAGGTACAAGAGTTTATACTTGGGTCTGCGTATAAATAGGGCCCTACCAAATTCACGGTCCATTTTGGTCAATTTCACGGTGGTAGGATTTTTAAAATCATACTTTGCATGATTTCAGCTAGTTAAATCCGCTCTGAAGGCAGTTCAGAAGTAAGGGTGGCAATACCGTGACCCCCCTAAAATAACTTTGCGACCCCCCTGCAACTCCCTTTTGGGTCAGGACCCCCAATTTGAGAAATGCTGGTCTCCCCTGTGAAATCTGGATAGTATAGGGGTAAAAGCACACCAAAGACCAGCTTTCACGGTCTGTGACGCGTTTTTCATGGCCGTGAATTCGGTAGGGCTGCCCTACTTATTAAACATCTGTTGGACTGATGCAGCTCACTGGAAAGCATCCAAAGATGAACAGGACTTTCCACTTGCGTGGCAGCAATGGGTTCTTTGTAAAATTGTTAATCTCTGGATGTGTTGTCTAAAGCTGAGACGCCAATTCAGATATTTCTTTGGGTGGGGGCAAATTCCAGTCCTGGTCTCTCCCCCCATCCCCTCCTCCCGCAGGGACCCTGATTCTCCTTCAGCCAGGGAGTCTCTCCTCTCTGTTACCCACACAGTACACGAGCCAGTGTCGCCACAGCCAAGTTCTGGGCAGACTCCCCTGCGCTCTGCCGTACAGGAACAGACAACCCAGGCACCAGGTTGCAACCCCACTCACTGAAATTTGGCTCTGCCTGCATGGAGGGGCATCCAGGTCCTAGTTCAGTGGCATTGCAACCACGCAGCCAAGCGACACTCCAGACCACTCCGCCAACAGCTGTACTGATTAGTACAGGACCTCTGCTTAAAAGTGGTCGGACCCTGCCCTGCTCCATGGCCTGTGGAACTTTAGCGAGTGCAAATACCTGGGGTGGGGGGAATGCTTCCCCTCCCCCAGCCTCCTAACTGGCACCGCTGGTCTAAAGACTATTTGGTTATGAACTGGGACTTTTTACCTTGCTGTATTCAGACTGCATCAGTGGATTGCATCTGTAGATGTCATAATGGTTGCCAGTAAAATATGCCTGTAAGTGTGTGTTATGCTTCTGTGTTACAATATTTTGTTTCCTCCCTAGGGCCAATTCAACTTTGTGCATGTTATAATCACACCGCTTGACTATGACTGCAACCTGGTGACGTTACAGTGTCGGAAAGGTAGGGTTAGTTCTCGAACAATGTTTCTACTGGTTCGCATGACAACTTCCTTAACTTCATTGGAATGTTTGTACAAGTCTCCAGGTGGTAAAACTTTAGAATTGTAGAAATGTAGGACTGGAAGAGACCTCAATATAGGTCATCTAGTCCAGTCCCCCGCCCTGAGGCAGGACCAAGTATTCAGAGCCAATCCCCTCCTGTAACCGCACATCCCATATTGCCATTTTACCTGGCTTAGGTAGACCCTTCCTGAACAGTGATTTGTACTCCCAATAAAAGCTTTCCAGCTCCCTTTAGAGGAGCCCATTAAGAGAAATGCTCCAAAATTGTGTCACCACCTAGTATTTGGGGATGCAGCCAATCAGTAATTCTTCCCCACTGGACCATAAGACAGCTATCTTCTAGTTAGGGGGATGCATGGAGTCCCAGCCGGTGACCAGAACGCCCCCATTTTGGCTTCTGCTTTGCACACCGATATAGTGACACATTTTTTTGGCAGGTTGGAGGAAGAAATCCTGGTGGCTAGTCTCCCTTCCCCGCAGTGCAGTGAGTGGACATGGCTCCTCCTGGCTCTTTTGAACATCAGTTGGAGCGGGGGTCGCAACTGTTTCAGGGCGTACTCCCTCGTTTAGGGCCTTTTGCAGCCTTACCAGATCCCACATTGATCCCCAGCATGTATAACCAAGAGGCCAACCATACACCCCACGCCCCACCCACAATGCATGTCTCTAATGAAACCCCCTTCCAGTCTGAGAAACATAGCTATGAATATTCTGCCCCTGCCTCTGTGTTTTGGGGGAATCATGGATTGTGACTAGAGTTCCTGGGAAAGGCCTTCTCTGTGGAGCAGTCAGAGCTCGGGAGCCCCCAGAGTATTGCACCCTTGTGCCCTGAGCAGTGTTACAATAGACGCTATAATACTTTATGGAGACCTTTTTTTCGAGGCAGTCGATTGGAGAGTAAAATGTACTCTGATTTCTCACTACCTTGACTCTCATACTGGAAATCCTCATGAAGCTGAATTTATCACATCCCAGTACATATAACTACTGGCTAATTCTGGCTTTTCACCTTTTAAAGTGACGATCTTTAAATCTTTTCCGTTTGAACATACAGACATGGAAGGGCTGGTGGACACAAGTGTTGCTAAGATTGTCTCGGATAAGAACCTGCCGTTTGTAGCCCGCCAGATGGCCCTGCATGCTAATGTGAGTACTGTCTGGGTTCTCTTCAAGGACTGTTACCTTTCTGCTAGGATCACGCTCTGCCACCCCAGGGAAATGAATGCAACTTGGCCAAGAAATTAAACTCTCAGAGCTCTATCCGTTGAATAACCAGTCGAGTCAGAAGCATCTGAACTTCACAGACTGCGTTGAACTTCAACGACTAAACTAATTATGTTGTGTAACAATTTATTACTCTTGTTGTCATGGGAGCTGTGTTTAAAACTTCTTTTCCCTTGAATCAGATGGCTTCCCAGGTTCACCATAGCAGATCGAATCCTACCGATACTTACCCATCCAAATGGATAGCGAGGCTACGTCATATCAAGAGGCTTAGGCACCGGGTAATTCAAGTTTGTTTTTCCTTCCCTGACATATTGCACATCTGGAACGCTTAGCACAAGCAAGCACAATTCTAAATATCTGGAGAAAATAAGAATGAACTGTCAAAGGCCTGTGAATAAGTTAAAGGGATGTCTGCCTTGAAAGGCCTTCGGGCCTTGTCTACGCTACAGGGAAAAGTCGATCTAAGCTACGCAATTTGAGTTGCGTGAATAGCGTAACTCAAGTCGACAGAGCTTAGATCTACTTACCGCTGGGTCCACACTACGCGATGTCGACGGAAGACGCTCTCCCATCGACTCCCCTTACTCTTCTCGATCCGGTGGAGTTCAGGAGTCGACGGAAGAGCAATCTGCGGTCGATGTAGCAGGTCTTCACTAGATTCGTTAAACTGACCACCGATGCATCGATTGCCACGCGTAAGTGTAGACAAGCCCTCAGACTAACCAAACTCTAGTGAGAATGACATGTGGGGAGATAGGGTTTGAAGCTACAAGCAGCTAAAGAGCCCTCCATTTCCATTGGCTACAGTGGGAGTTGAGGACACCAGGTCCTGCAGGGTTGTGCGTGTGATGCAGTGTTCAGATCCAAGTGGCAATAGGGGGAGCTGTACCTACTAACATGCCGAGGGGGAATCGTGGGGATATCCTGCTGACCTGTTCCTCTGTGACGCTCTTTCAGATCCGAGAGGAAACCCAGTACCAGACACCTGGCTTCCCCCTGATGCAAATGCACCCTTCTGCTCTTACTAAACCCCCTCCCCAGGTACCACAGGACCCAGCATCAACCTATGAAACTGGGCAGAGAAAGAGGCTGATCTCCTCGGTGGATGACTTCACAGAATTTGTGTAAATCCCCATGTGATCAGCGTCTGCCCTCGGCGGAGGGGGGAAGAGGGGAGTGAACGCTCTTGACCCTGCACACTAATTCAGCACTGGGACTTGGCAAACTCGGTGTGGCTATGTTACCTTCGTGTGAACTAGTTACTGGACCGCCGTGTGACTCTGATAGACAGCGTCGTCTTGACTTTGAGTCGCCCACCATCAGGAAAGGAGGATTTTCTACCCTAGCTGGAGAATCCCAGAGTGGACCGAGCCTATAAATTCGGTCTTTATTTGGCTAGAGACATGCAGTGAAGTTGAAAGGGATCCATCTCTGCTAGCAGCTTTCTTGCAAAATTTAAGCATTTCTCTAAGCAGGAGGAGACAAAGCAGCAAGCCAGGAGACGGTTCCCCACTCATCACTTGGTGGGACGATGCAGAAGCAAATGGTGTTTTAACCCAACCAAATGAAAGCTTCCGTCACAGTCTCTGGACACTTGGGATCTCCATTTCCTCTACCTGGGTGGAAAAGCTCCATTAGCATTCATGAGAGCTGCATGCACTTTCCAACTAGTTCTTAACACCAGCTCTGATTATAGGAATGTCCACTAGCTTCACAAGTTACCTGTAAAAACTGCAGCTGCCTTTATTTCCCAGGAGATCTCCTCGCTTGAGGACATCTCCATGAGTCTCCCACTCCAGTGAAATTGTTCTCTCAGACCTTAATGATATAAGTAGGGAGATGTCTGCAGGTCAGTGGAGAGAGGCAGAATGGTAATCAAAGCTGGTATGGAAATCGCTGACCGTGAATAAACTGTCTTGTAATGAACACTCCGTTAAACCCAGGATTCCAAAGACAATTTGGGCCCAGGTTTGGAAATTATGAGCAAAGGATTTAGCTAGAGGCCCAGCCTTGCTTCTAGTGCAGTCAGTGGCAAAGCTTCCATTGACTTCAAGGGCAGCAAGATGGTCCCCAAGAATGTGGCCAGGATGCTAGGAAGTAACTTGACCTTTTTGTGCGTATTCACACACGCTTCAGAGAGGTGAGTGGTAGCCCAGTGTGTGACCAGGCTGCACTTGACTGGGCTTTAACCTGGTCTATAATGTGGCCTTGCCAGAAATCTTTCCTCAAATGCAAAATTTCCTCTTCCCTTTTAAATGACCCTTGGCTCTGGTTGGTTGGCAGCATCGCCATATTGGACTTGTCATATGGTGACGGTCCCACCTTTGGAAGCCAGCAGTTTGGATTGTATGTAAAGGGTCCTTTTAATGCAGATGTGCACCAGGCCTTTCAGAAGTAGCATGTTTTGTGGTGAAAGATAATGGGACACTACACTACCATAATGGGAGAAGCTATGTAAGCTGGAACGTACTGTGACTACTGTGTGCTTTTGTCACTCCTCAGTGACTGCTGTCCTCATCAAACGAGTGACGAGCTCTTAATTCGCTAAACTCAGTGACTGGATAACAGCAGTTTTTAGTGACTGGGTAACTTCTGAGTAATTTGAATCGAATCGCAGGCAAAGCAATCAAAAGCTAGAATTCTTTTTGGAGGGAGGGAAAGGGGAGCTACTGACCAATGTGGGACTGTCCATTAACTCATGTGTACGTCCTGTTTTGAGTGTTTATAAATTGTAAATGAAATAAAAGTATTTGTATGGTTACTGGGTTCTTACTGGGATGGGCAACCTCTTGTGTTGCATGTTGGAACCACTCCAGATGAATCTGCTCCGTCATTTGACAATAAGACCGTTTCCATCTGACCTGTGAAAAGTGTCTGGTACCAGAGCCGCATATGTCCAAAGAACAGGTACAGGATGGGCGATGGCAGCAGGATAAACTCCCGCACTACCTTGCCAGTTCGCCTCAGCCCTGATTGGGAGGGATCGCTAGGCATAAGCATAGATTAGTTCTCATGGCCTGTTCAGTCCTTGGCCTCTCAAGACTGTCTTTAAGGAGGCCAGTGGTGAAGTGTAGACTCGTGTCTGAGCAGCACTGGACTGAAAACCTGTGGACTCCGTTCCCAGAAGCACCACTTGGTAAAGTTTTTGGGTGCTGCTGAAACAGTGACACAGAAGATGCTGACTCCCCTTCTATGAATTTTTCAGATGTTAAAATACATAATGGTATGTAACCACTTGCTGAAGTTGCAGGAATGCTGGTGTTTCCCAGTGACATACATAGAGCCACATGTGACCTATGTTGAGTCCATGCGCCAGATACATGTTCAGCCACAAGCAAGCAGCTGTGAGTCTCTCTTACACAGAGCAAATTCTGAATTTGTTTTGAAGCAGAACATCTATCAAAGATCTCAAAGCTCCTTAATGAAGTAACATGGATTAATTACCCCGCTACCAATTTGTTACCAATAAACAAAACCAGGTATTTTTCACGGGTTTGAATTTACTCAGTATTTGAAGTTGCCGAGTTGGACTAGCTCTGAAGCGAACGGCTTTCAGACCTTTCTGTCGTACTGCAGCACAGTCTCTCCTAGATGTACACTTCAGACAGTGGTGCATCTGGATTGCTAAGAGGCAAAGAGGATGTCGTGGCAGCTTTCAAGAAACGCATAGCAGACATTTACTTAGCAGTCCATGGTCTTTATTTGACATTGTCATTTTTGAAGAAACATTTCCACAGTTACAAAATAGGCTATTTTTGCAAATGTAACGTTGACCAGAAGGCACTATTTCCTTCCATCCTTCCTTTCCTGATCATCCATTGCTACAAAAAGCATGATATAGATTTCCCACCCCAGCCCCCACCCCGTAACTAGCTGATAGGGTTCTGTATTAAGCAGCTTGATACTATTGCATCATTGTGAGACTTAAGGCAATAAATAAGAAACCATCTCTTGGTGACTATAAACACAAAATATACATTCAAGAGTATCTATGAGTTAGGGATGCAAGTCAAACGTACTGCTGTTGACAAGGAGTATAATCTCATGACTAATAGTTCTGGCTGCAGCTAAGCTCAGATTTCGTATACTTGCTACCTTAACGGTGACACTTCAAGGAACCCCATACCTGTGGCTAAAGGCTCTGTACAAACAAGTTCTCCTATGAGAACTATGATCGCTTTAAAGCTGTCTGACTGAAGTGTCCGGCTTTTCTGAAACACCTGCGTGGGCTCTAGAGCTGCTCCACCTACTGGGATCCAAGGAAAGTAGTAGGGCAGTTGTCCTAACCCATCTTTGCTCTTCTGCAGTTAGAAGAAGCACTTGGTAAGACTCATTCACACCACCATGCGCGCACAGCTAGCTGGATAAGAAACTCATTCACGTTAAGGCCTAACTTAAGAAAAACCTGGCTCTTCACATTGGGAGCATCCTAACGTTAACCTTTGCTGCCACCTACGAGCTTACTAAAGGCCGTGCCAACCGTTTTGTTGGCACTGTTGTCCTTAGTGACTGTAGTACCTGCAGCTAAGGGATGGGTGCCCATAACATCCACCTGCCATTTTCCAACTCGTATCCTCCCACTCCAGATGCCGCTTCCAAAATTCCAAACACTTAACTTTTGCCACCGCCCTGCCCTAACCACAGCTGTTCCATCACCTATGGTTCCTGCTTCCATTTCCTTCCGTCTATGCTCTACTTACCCCTGGCTTGCTGTTCTTTCATCCCCTTCCTATCACCACCAAACCACCTTGCCGTTGTAAAGAGAACGTTCTTTATACATCCCGCTAATCCCTCCCCCACGCCCTCTGCAACTGCTCGCCTAGTTCCGTCCTCTGCGCAACTAACTCAACAAGTACAAAACGACAAGAGTAACTTCCATGGCTGTAAACCCCAGGCCTGCTGCTCAAGTCTCCACAGAGAGGGAAGCAGGTGGGGAGAGCAGCACAAGGAAAGTCAACCTGGATCCAGTCTGTGGATTGTTGGAATACAACGCTGTGTGCAAACAATCTCACACGCACAGCAGGAGAGAGGCATCAGGAGCCGGGGGGCGAGAATAAGCAGCAAAAGGTAAGAAGAACTAACTCCAATGGAAGTGTCTTTAGGGAAACCCTGTCTCTAGCCTTTGTAAAGTTACTTAGCTGGAAAGGTGCACAGACTTCCCGGCTTAGGGCTCTCTCCTCCCCTGGATTAGGTAGTTGCAATGCTGGGAAAGGGGAGCTCTGTTACAAGCGAAGTGTCTTCTAAGAGCGGCAGCAATGGAGGCTAGATGGAGTCTAACGAGATGCTAACCATGAACAATGGCCCCTGCTAATATTGGCCTTTGGTTTTGAAGAGCTCCCTAGCGTAACATTACCTTTCAAAAGCTTTGAGCAAGATGTGGTGGGAACAACACCTAGTACATCGCGAGAGATCCCACTGCCACTCTCAGCTCCACCGTAGTGCCAGCCCGGCCCGCACCTCATCTGGCACGAGAGCACGCACACCACATGCACTCTGACACCTAATACTTTATATACAACGAACATTCCCAGAAAGAAGCACTTAATACATCCTTTAAATAACTCTGACAACAGTGTTCTGTCTCCTATCTACATGTGTCAAACATGGTACCGATGCTATGAAAATATAGCAAATATATACATTTCAAAACCCCGTATAAATTACTTACAATATACATAACACGGAATGACAAGGGTGAGGTGAACACGGGCTGGCCAGGGGGTTTCCATGGGCACTAGCTGCCAGGGAGATTTGGCTGATGGTTGCACCACTTAGCATAGCTGGAAATAATTTACATAGGCTGTGGCTGCCCAGAATAGGTGCATTTGATTGTTACCCACGCCAATTTTCTAAAAGGTAGTGCTGGACAAGTACCTCCATGGCATATCAAGCGTAGCACAGCTGTAGCTCGATATACTGTGGATTACAGCAAAGTGGGGAGTGGAAGCAGGTTGGAGTAGGAGCAGATACATCTTCCTGTCCCAGACAGAAGCAAACCAAGAACCATCCGCCCCTATCTCTCACCACCTGCCTCTGCCGGCAGGTGGCTTATTCCCTGCATCACCTGGTGCATTTATTTTTTGAATGCGTTTGTTGTTCCTCTTTGGAAGCGCCTAAGAGTGCTGGGGAGTAGGTTTGAGTCTTGTTAGCTGGCACCCAGCCCCTGAGGCGGGGCTGCAGCTGGGGATGGTTCACTGGGAAACTGCGTTCACATTACCGTTTGCTCATTTCCGTTTATGATTTTTTTTTAACAAAAAAATACTGCTTTCATGATATATTATTCCATTCTCGTTAAAAAGGTCGCATGTGTCATTGTTAGCCAAGGAAAGCATTGTTAAAGTGCTCGGCAGTACATACAAAAAAGTAAACCAAAAAAAAAATACATATGTCAATACATTCCTTCAACTGTAAAAACCAAGCAACCGACGAACCATACTTACCCATTCAATCCACTGGCTGGGGGAAGATCAGTAGCTAAAGGGGAGCTGGGCCGGAATGGAGCCAGCATGCCGGCAGCCCCCTCTTTTAAGTGACCAATTAGAAGAACCCCCCCTAGGTCTCCAGTACCTTTTTGGTTGAGCTGTCACTAATTGCCATGTCCTAAGACTGGCAGATTATTGGAAGCGGTGGCTTAATGTGGATTTCATGGTCATTCATATTCTTTAAATATTGAATTTCTTTAAATACAAATAACAGTACCAAATGCTGGAGGATAACACTAGCCAATACTGAAAACTAACTGATCTGGGTGTAGATACGGTCTCTCTCTCTTCATGCCAGTACAACGATTGAATTAAATAGCCCCCTGAAACCTGTCATTTTCCTCCACCCACAGTGTGTCTGGTCTGTGAATCCAAAAGTCCGTTAAACCCGAATGCCTTGCAATTTCAGCTCCTCTCTTCCCGTTTTGGCACAGCCAGCTGAGCACGGGAAATCCTGCTTGAGTTGCTCCTCGCACCATTCACGTTACTTCGCAGCAGTTCTTGATAAAGCAACTGAACAATAACAGGCCTCTGCTTTTGGAATCTGTTCATGTTGTTTGAAGCTAGGGTCACTTAAAAGGAGAGACGCTTCTTTTTAATATGGCCCTGATTAATGTTGCTTTTCCTCTCGCTGCCAACGCTAAATATGATTAGGGGAGACCCCTGCGGCTTCTCTCATCTGGCCGCCTTGGTGAAGCAGGGTCTCTTAGGTTGTCCTGGACTGAAGGGCCAAACAGTCTCCAACGAAACCAAAAAGCTGTGAAACCGTCGCTAAAGTAAACAGGAAACGGAGGCACCTAGGTAACAGAAGCTGCCAGTATGTACAACACACAGTGGCTGTGTCCATCTTCATTAGGCACTTGGGAGGCTCAGGGCAACGCCGGTATTCTTAGCCGCGTGTCCCGAGGCGGCAGTGATGCTGCTAGCATCTAAGCTGGCCAAGAACCCAGGAAGGCACAGTGGCTCCCCAGTCCTTGGTGTGGCATGAGTGCTTCAGCTTTCCACGCCGGTTCCCTGCGACTTCCGTTTCTGACCCGGAGCTGTGGTGGAACCTTCTCGGGCCATGTTACGAGGATCTCTCCGCCTTCCCAGGGGTGGCGCAGTGAGGTATTTTCCCAGAGACACTGCACGTGGTCTCCAGTTACTTGATGCTGGGGTGGACCTTGTTCTTTGCCCGCAGTGGCTTTTTCTTCCTGACCACTGGCGTCGTGGTGGCATACGTCTTGTGCGGGGAGAGTAGAGAAGCCACACTGAGGCCCCTACTGGCTCGGACTATCCGGCTGGGCACACAGGCTGTGCTGCTCTGCAGGGCACCCAGGGCGCTGGCGGGATGGGAGGGCAACAGAGGGTCTCGGGGAGGGTGCAGGTCGGTGTTGGAAAAGTTCTCAGGATAAAGTCCCTGTGGCCCCTGATCTGTGCAACCCAGGCGGTACCGACTCAGCAGGTCCTCAGTCATCTGGATGTACTTCGTCCTGGTCCTCCTGCTCTGTGAGTCCTCCAGCTGCTGCTCCATGCGGTAGACGTCCTCTGTCACCTGGTTCACTCGGTCAAACTGGGCCAGCAACATCTCGAAGAGGGAGAGGAGCCGCTGGACATCAGCATCCACCTCTGAGCTCTCTCTGGTGCTCAGCGCCAGGCTGAGCCCATCCAGCTGGCTCGAAGAGGTGGAGGCCCTGGAGCTGTCGGAGGCTGCGCTGGGGGTGGGACCCCGGAAGGACTTGTCGCTGGAGGATCGGGATGGTAATGGATCCATCCCTTCGAACCTCACCTTGTGCCGAAACTGGAAGGGAAGTGAGAGCAAAAGAGGGTTAGTGCAGAAAACAGGCACTCGTGAACCCTTGCCGGTCGCCCTGTAGGCGCCTGCTCCACCCCAGCAGGAGGGATGGGAGTGAGCTCTTCATGTCAGCCTTGAATGACTGTCTCCAACTGCAGAGTGCTCCCCACTTGGCCTGGCCGGATGGTGGGGTGGCCCAAATGCGGAGGGGGTGGGGAGGTTTATATACCCACCAGCCTGATTAGAAACCAAACTGAACAGTGGGGGTGGCACAAGATGGACATGCCGGGGACGATGCTGGAGGCAGTCTCTGCTCCTGCCAGCCAGGGCATGCGCACGGCCACCATTCCTCTACCTGGGACACCAGTTATTGCTGCCAATCCTTCCGGCTCCTGCCAGTGGTGGCCCGTGACCCATACTCCTGTGGGCAGTGGCCTGTCACAGCTTGCCCCCACCCCGCTGCCAATTGCAATGGGGGAAACAATCAGTGTGTTTGTATCACCAGCCCCCATGGTCCTGTGAATGCAAAGGCCGACCAAAACACTGCAAAACCATGCATCCCAGGCTGCCCCCAGGGGACCTGCACCTCCGGCCTTGATCCACCAGCCAGGAGCCTGGGCCTCCCCCCGGCTAGCACACTGCACTGAGGTGGGACTGTGCACCTACTTCCTTGACCTTGCTGAAGCCCATCCAC
Source organism: Chrysemys picta bellii (assembly GCF_011386835.1). Lineage (NCBI taxonomy): Eukaryota > Metazoa > Chordata > Testudines > Emydidae > Chrysemys > Chrysemys picta. Next base: position 84,870,460 of record NC_088800.1, read on the forward strand.
AACTTCAGCCTGCGGACGAAGAGCTCCACCATCTCGTAGTCCTGGGGCTCGAAGGCCGGGCGGTACAGCTCGAAATTCATCTCCCGGTAGCTGTGGACAAGCACGGCGGCGAACAGCCTCAGCACGATCCACATCTCCAGGACGATGTAGCTGGCGCAGAACAGGTAGTACAGCCCCGAGGGCTCGGGCAGACCGAGCCGGAGGCTCACGCTGCCGCGGACCGCAGCCAAGAGGAGCAGGAGGCTGCTGCTGAAGCTGTGGAAGGATTCTGAGCAGGAGGAGAAAAGCTGCGAAGGAAACGCAGGGGTTTCAATGGAAGGCCGTTGTCTCAATGGCAGAGTGGCCAGACTGCCTGTTGGTCCCACCTCCGAGCGCCTGGCAAAGGCGGGCAAGCGGCAGCATCCCCAGCTGCACCTGCTCCATCCATCAGCTACAACATTGATGGGCTGCCCCTGTGCCCCCAGCCAATGGCACCTCAGGGAGTTCTCGGAGTTTCATCCCCATGGTCCCCTCAGTCACTGATGCCTCTGCTGCAGGCCAGGAAGGGGCCAACTGCAGTGTGGCCAGATGAGCTGAGACTCACTCACCAGAATGCTCTGGCTTGGATCGGAGCGGAGGTCTCTCTAATTAACCCTTCCCTTTGTAGCTACTCAAGTAGCTCTCCCCCAGCAACGCACAGTGTAGGGTGAGTCTTGACTGTATCATACAAATAAATATTTACCAGGAAGCCAAGCTGGGTATAAGCAAGGACGAGCAGCGCGAAGGCCAGCCCTGCAGCAGCCAGCTCCTTCGTGGACTTCTGTAGGGTTTTGCCGAACACGGACCATTGCCGGACAAAGCGCAGCTGTTGGGCAGCCTGAGACCAAAGAAGAGAAGCCAGGTTTATACCCGTGTGGATCAAGGAATCTGCTGCATGTGTTTCGGGGGTAGCTTTCCACCCCGTGGCACTGTTGCAAAGAAACAGACACTGCGCGCCCGGTGTTCAGGGTCCACTTACACAGCTGGCATGTGGTTGATGAAGGTCCACCTACCCTCAGTCTGTTTTCAACCCCAGCCACTAAAACATCTGCATTGGCTTAAGCAGCCCTCGGTTGAGGGGTTCAAACTCATTTAAATAAACACAGCAAACTTCAGAACAAGAGTCCCCAATGTGTGCTGTTCCTGCCGGCCGCCTGGGCAACCATTATGCTCCGCCAGTCTTTTGCCACGTTGGTCCCCTCCCCAAACTGTGGGTGAAGTTTTGATCAGTGACCTGAGAGCCTAAAGTTGTCTGCGTGGCCCTGTGCTTCAGACTATAGAGACGTGACCTGCAGTGCTGCGCTCTCTTCCCCCTGCGTGAATGCTGGGGGTGTGAACTAAAAGGTACCTAGTTCATGTTAATGTTTTGTAATGTGTCTATTAGCCTCATACATCCAGGCTCTGGTTAAGGGGCGGGAGGGGAGGACGTTTCCGCATCGAGGGCCCCTTGCAGAGAATGTCCTGCCAGCAGCCCTGCCTCTTTATAACAAGGGAGCTCTAATTCAAGTGCTACTTCCTCAACTGTAACAGCCTGGCCTAGGGCAGGGGGAGGCTTCAAAGGATTAAACCAACCCCTTGTGTGGCTCTCTGCTGGAGCACAGACCAGTATAATGGCTAGGCAGCTGGTGTGTAGAAATGATTGGCCTAGTATGCTGGCCAGCATTGTCGCATTGTGTGGGTGTGTTCCCCTGTCTGTCTCTTGTCTGACCCTGTACGGTCTAAGGGGCAGGGAGTATCTTTGTTCTATTTGTACAGCGCCTAGCGCACATTTCTGGGGGTTTGCTGAGCATCACCAGCCCTTTTCTGAACAGCTGGTTTGCAGCTGCACTTAAGCTACATCTCACTACCATTACTATTCATTAAATACGGTTGGGTACCAGAGTCCCAAGTACGTAAATCTAGTGAAGAGAATATGGTCAAGTTTTCATCTCCTATACAAACTGGGGATTGAGCACTATATAATTTAACCCAGGTTTATAGATCAGAATATTATAAGAGCTGGTGTATTGCATTATACTGTCTAAGGGCTCATGGACAGATCTTCAAAAGAGTTCAGTACCAACAAGTAGAATCAGATTTGGGGAGTGGCTGGGAGCTGAGCTCTTTTGACAATTTGGCCTGTGAAGCAGAGTTCTCCTTTGAGAAGTGAGCGAACATGACTCCATGTTTGTGTTTCACTGGTTCCATATCTGTCTGGTTGGTTTACACAAATGGGCATCTGATGGTCACCCCTTCATCTTCAAGGCTGGGTTTTGGACAGTGAGATGGCTGGGGTTCCTCGGCTCTACCGCAGTATCAGAGTCATAGGACTGGAAGGGACCTCGCGAGGTCATCTAGTCCAGTCCTCTGCACTCATAGCAGGACTAAATATTATCTAGACCATCCCGGACACGTGTTTGTCTAACCTATCTGTACTACTCTTAATAAAGGAGAGACAAGGATCTAATTACTACTCGTGCTCTGGAACGAACACTGCACAGGAAAGGAGACCTGGGACAGGCGTGGCTGACTCAAGTGTTACCCCACCTGCATGAAGTGCTTTCAAGACCTAGCCCTACCTCACAGCAGGCCCACTGCCATACCTTTACAGTCAGCAGGAAGAGAAGGGAGGCGGCCAGGCTGTTGAAGACTGAGTTGAGGAAGGCCACCTGGTAAAAGCTGGTGAAGCCCTTGCGGTTCTTCAGATACTTTGCCCACTGCTGGTCAGCGATGGTGGCTTGGCTCAAGTGCACCACCACGGTGCAGGTGGTCAGAAGGGTGAGCAGCCATTGGCTGTAGCTCCCAAACAAGGCGAAGTAGGCCCTGCCTTCCTTCTTGATGAAGAGGGACTCAGAGACCACAAAATAGACCACAAACACCATGAGGAAGACCTGTAATGTAGGGGAAGAGGAAGAGTTCATCCAGAAAGAGGTGGGTTGCAATTACAGAACCGCAGTGCTGTCAGTCCTTCATCACAGCACTGCCTACTGGCCCCTTGGAGCAGTGGCGGGGCTATCGTCCCGTGATGGCACAATGGAGCCCATATTACTGGCCTTCATCTCCCATGATGTTGTTATGGCTGCAACCCTGCCACTGGAATATGGGGCCAAATCTGTCCCTGGTGTAACTCCCTTGACTGGCTGGTGATAGGTGAGCACTGGAGTGTGAGACAGGGCTCTCCCTTTCTCTGGCTCCTGAGGGGCCAAGTGTACTGTCACCACAGCGCTCCCAGCCCAGAGAGCTAACTTAGGACCAGGCCTCGCCTTCGAGCAGCAGTTTCTGTTAGACCCTCAGGGCCTGCCCCGCCTTGGGTAGATCAAAGCACAAGGCTCCATGACTCTGCCCCAATCCCCCAGGGCAAACCCTGCCCACTTGGAGGCTCCTGGGAAGTTGGGGTTTTGTCTGTCAGAGGGCCCTGCCCATGCCACAGCCCCTTCATCGGTACATAGGCCTCATCTGTTACCAGTCGCCCATGAGAGGAGAGGGTGAAACGTGTTTGGATTCTGCCTGAGGGGGGATTTTTCCCTCTCCCACCCAAAGAACACTCCTCCAAAAGGGAGGTAGTCAGTGACTGTATCCCTTGCCCTAGAAGTGGTGACGGGGGCGTGCGGGCTTTGGGCCCAGCAATGGGGGTGGGAAACCATCAGCCAGGTGACTCTGAGCCATGGGAGAAAGGCAACTATTCTCCTGAGCCAACAGAACAACCTAAAAAGGGGGTCCCCGACAGCCCTTCCACAGCACAGCTGTCGAGCGAGTCTGGGAAACAGGGTCATAGCAGCAAGCAGAACAGGGCTGAGTAACTCTCCGACAGCCAGATCCCAGTGATGTCCATCCACTGTGCTAAGGCTGTGACTGAGAGCAGGGCTGCCAAGGAGGGATAATTGGACCAGGACCCTGAGCGCAGGGCCCCTGCAAAAGCCTGTAACTGGGATGAAATGGGGGTGGGCCTAACGAAAGTGATGGGAGCCCCAATTTTCTCTCCACAGGCCTGACTGAGAGGAGCAAGGCTGCTGAACTGACCATCATGACAAGCTGCAGCGTGACTCCCCCACTGAGACGCAGCAGGGGGAAGGGCCCCACTGCGATAGCGGCCACTGCTCGCCCCGCCATGGGGAACTCCAGTCGCAGGGTGACAGCGGCGTGCAGGTCCACGCTGGGGTTGTACTGCGTCAGCTCCACAAAGACCGCTCTGCTCCTGTGGGGACAGAGACGCGGGCGACGGTGTCCGTCATGTCAGGTGGCACCATTTTATAGGGGCAAGGGCTGCCCAGAGCAGCTCAGGGCCTGTCTGGGGCAGGAGAGGCCGGGTGTGCACCGTGAGTGGATCTGAAGCCCACCAAGGAACTGCAGAGGGGAACACATTTTGCCTGCCTTGGTTGGATGGACACAGCCTGACCGCGCAATGAGGGAAGATAAAGGGAGATCTTCTGGCTGAATAACTCCCCCACCTTCCCCCCCCCAATACTTCTAGGCTTGGCAGGCAGCCCCTCAACTACCTGCACTGAAAAATACAGATTAGGGCTTGGTACCGTTCCCAGGTTACAGCCAAACTCCGGGCTCCCCCCTCTGCTGCCTTGCCAGCTGCTTACATGTTGTTGATCCAGTTGTTTTGCTGAAGATAGTCCACTTGCGCTCTGCTCTCCTCCAGCGTGGGTCCCAGCTCCTGGATGTAACCTCCACTGTCATACATAGAGACGTAGCCCCAGTACCAGACTCTGAAAAGAAGAGGAGCCACTGGTTGCATTTTGGGGGTGGGGAGTTGCTGACCTGGCGTCATAACTTCATAACTCAGTCAAAGCCAGGAGGAGTTGCATTGTTTTACTTTCGTGGCAAACGGAGGATTTGAACTGACAGTAAGTGTCTTATTTAATGCATCTAGGGCATGTGAGAAATTACAAACGAAAATCGTAACAACTTAAACGGCCCAGAACAGGCCCTAGCCCACCCCCCTCCAAACCCCTCTTAACACATCTCCCAGAAATGAGCCACAGCCAACCAAATGCTTGAACCGAAGCTAAAGAAGCAGCTTTTATCCCTGTCTCCTGAGCCCCTCTAACCGGCAGTAACAGGAAGCTACCGCCAATATGCAAAACTTTCCTTGCTGAGGTTTTAAATTGCTCTGTAACTCTTAAACAGCTGTTTCGAAATATCGGTACCCCCAGCACGTGCCTCCTCTGCATTGGCAAAGTACCTCACGGTGGCACTCGCTTACCCACACAGCGCTCCACTCTATCTTCCATGCAGTGCGCGCGCCAGAAAATTACAAATGGGGCTGCATGATTCATGCCCATCAAACGGCTAAGGAACAAAACCAGTTGGCAGGTGGTCGGAACAGCACTAGGCCTTCCGTATTGTTCATTCGGTTGGCGCTCGGGGGCAGCAGTTGGCTGAATTGACATGACAGCTGGAAACGGAGTGGCCGTAAGAACCCAATACTGTGACTGGATTTTGCAGCCAGAACAGGAAATGTACATGTGGAACGCGCAGCTTCGTACCCTGCTAGGTCAGGCGGTGAGTAGGACCACGGCTGTGTCAAATTTACAGATACCCTCTTCCAGCCAACAGCATAATCGTCAGTATTAAAGCCGTTAGACTCGTACGTGCATTTCTTCGCAGCAGCAGATGCATCCGTCCCGCTAAGGAAATCATGAATGGTATCCAGGCATTCTGCTGAAAAGAGGCCAGCATCATGTTATCTTGGCAGTGACGAGACATGAGACGGCCTGTGCTGGGGTGTTTGCACCTATCTGAAGGGGTTTGGGTACCTTGGAAGGGGTAATTAGCCTAGTGGACTGCATCTGGGGGAGGACTAGGCTGGATAGACAAGCGCTAATGGAAGGTGAAGCTCAGCTGTACCCTGAGCCGGTACAAAGCTAGGAAGCTGAGACCGGAAGGGGTTGCTGGGGAAGGAGGCTGCAGCCACTCCCCGGCAGTTGGGAGCTTGAGTCGGACCCCAGGGGCAGGCCAGAACACCGAGAAAGAGAAGGGAAGTAAGAAGGAGCAGAGGGCAATAGCAATGGGGTTTGGAAATAAGCAGACCGTCGTTGCTGGATAGCGGGTCCCTGTGCTGGACCCCAGAGTACTGGGCAGGCCCGGGCTCCCCTACCAGCCACTGGGGAAGTGGCACAGACCGGGAATTACAGAAGACTGCCGGGTGGATTGTCCAGTGGGACATAGCGACTCCGGAAGGGGAAAACTACCTAGTGACTTGGCTGGAGGGCTGAGTCACGAAGAGAGAGCACCCTCCATTCTGGAGAGTGAGACAGGCCACGGGGTGAGCGAGTGATGGAGTGGGCACTGTTCCAGATGAGAGCTGTTCCCCAGACCCAGCCACCAGTGAGTAGGGAAACCCGTTACATGGCCATATGAACATCCCTGTTCAGAAAGCTATTCCTCTACAGCTTCTCCCTCCTCCTGCTTCAGTTAAACCCTCCCCTCCAGTTCCCCCTTCCCCGGCCAGACCTAGAGAAGGAGCAAGTCCACATCATTTATTTATAAATGCAAAATCCATAACTGAGCTACTGGGCTGAGCACCGGAGAACGTGAGTCACGTGGCACAGACTTCGCTCCCTCTCGGCTTGCCCCATCCTGACGGCTGACCACCCAGGCTTGTTGCATCCTGTCTGAAATCGGGCAGGGCCCGGGTCTTTGGCTTTTGTACCGTACCTGGCATGTGTTCTTGGGCATAAGGATAACCAGGAACAAACCTGCAGCCTCGTTGGCCAAACGTCTGCAGAGAACAGCGCTGTGAAGCTGGCTACTGTGGGGCTAGAAAACTAGAGCCGGCTCTCAGCGTTGTCCCTCCCTGTCTAATTGATCCGAATCTCTTCGGGGAGGCGCCACTGCTCCCCAAACACCCAACGGTGTCACCAGGGACGCCGGCAGTCACACACCTTCCTGCAGGCGGAGCTGACGCAGCCGTGGCACTCCCAGCATGGTGCTGCAGCTCTCTCGCCCCGACTGGTTATTGTAGAGAGAGGGCAACAAGACCTGCGACATCCACGCCCAAAACTCATCGGATCTGTGCACGCAGGGAGGAGAAGAGAGGAAAGTTCATCCGGTCAATGCAGAACAAAGCGTCTCCACTCAGCCCAACCCCAGCTCTGGTTCTGAGGAGTTCTCTGTCCGAAAGCTTGCATCCTGCCACTGGGGGGAGACGGAGCTTTGGAAAGGTGACCTCCACTGCTTTTCAGTGGCCCAGCCAGAGGCAGGCTTTATCCTCCAGACTGCTATCCTATCCCCTGAGCGATCACACAGTGTAGTCATTTGGAATGCAAAAACCCTACAAGGTAAAACTAGTCCCCTGCTTCAGAATATTCTTACAGAAGATTGGGCTGAGACACCTATCAGAACATCTGCTCTAGTTCCAGGCCAATGCACAATTGATCTCCAGTGTTATACTGGAGTGATTTTATCCAGCCTCGCTTCGAATGAGCGAAGAAATGAGGCTTCGACCACTTCCTTTGGGAAACTAACCCACAGACAAAGTGAATCTGGCCATTAGATCTCATTTTTCCTTTTGTTCAGTTTCATCCCATTACACGTTCCCCGTGTCGCTCTAACCTCACAAAATAAGTGTCCCGCAGAAATCTTTTGAGCCTGATTCTCATTTACATTAAAGCCACTTCACAGCATTCTTGTGGTGTAGAGGCCTTCAGTGGGGTGTAGCCAGACATCGGCTTCCATGGCAAGGCCCCTTTCCACTGCCAGTGCAGTATAAATGAACCAGGTCTCCCTGTAACTAGGAGCCGAGTCTGCTCTCGTTTGACACCACTTGTAAACCAATGTAATTGTACTGACGTCAGTGGGATCTATCATTGTGAATCAGATGTAACATGGATTCTGGCTCTAACTTCGCTAAGTCTCATTTGTCTGTGGAACAATCACGACGGCTGACACAAGGACAGAACTAATTCCAAGAAAGCCGCTCTGGTGCCCTTCTGGACAACAGGGACGATAACATCCTGAAAACCCCACCAGGAAATCGTCCTCTTGCTACGAGCACCAAGGAATGATAGGGTTTAATATTTATAGAATAGATGATTATTTTTGGTTTTCATGAGCCTCTTTATTGCTAAATCTTCTTTAAAGCTGTGGTTTTTAAAGGTCGTCTCAGTCTGTCCTGATGCTGCAACTCTGAATTCGTTGCTCAGATACCAGAAAGAGAAGTATCAACTGATTTTTTTTCCCCCCCATTTGTATAGCTCCTTCCAACCATGGAGCTCAATCCTTTAGAAACATTAATGAATTAAAGCTCACAGAATCCCTATCCCCATTTTACAGATAGGGAAATGGAGGCACCAAGCAATGAAAGGACGTGCCCCCCAGGGAAGGAGTGATGGAGGCAGAACTAGAATACAGATCTCCTCCTGACTTCCTGCGCTGGGTGTCAGTCATAAAATTATCCTTGACCTCCCAAGGTGAATTTCTAAAATTAACATCTGGCAACTCGGACACGTACATTATAACCTCAGCACTGAGGATTTTGTGCATCCCTGGGTGCCTAATGATGGGAGAAGGAACCCGAGCAATACAGTTAGTGAAGGGACAGTCTCTCCTGTCTAACACCATGAGCCTGGACGCACCGGTGACTGTCCCGTTCGAATGGGAGCAGCGACCACAGATGATTCGGCATTTGCATGTGTGTAATTTGTGACAGGTATAGAAACGCGTCTGCTCACTGACTTCCAGCGCGAACCCCCCAGTGCACAGCCTGAGGCTGCCTGGCCCGGAGGATGGAACAACCCACGGGGCTTTGCAATTACCTCTTGATGCGGAGGAATTCCTCGCCGCCGAGCTGCTGCTTGAGGGAGCTTTGCAAGAGGAAGGCCCTGCCGTTGCGGGAGGCGTCGCCGTAGTTGGTGAGCAAAGTCACCAGCAAGAACAACATATAGATGAGGAAACTCTGGCAAGCAGAAAACAGAGGCAGGCAGTAAGGGGGCTGCTCTCAGCCTAGGGCACGGTGCCTACCTCAGTAGAAGCAGGGCTGCGCACATGAAGCTGTCCTGCGCCCCATGGGCTGGACCCTGCTCGCATTGGATGTCGATGGCAAGACCCCCATTGGGAGCAGGAGCAGGCCCCAACATCCTGGTATGGTTTTGGTTTTTTTTTCCATATGGGAGCTGCCGTTAAATGAAATCCAGACCCAGACCATGGCCTCGTAACAAATTTTTTCCTCAAACCGGCCATGTTCAAGTCAATACAGATTGCACAACATCCTGGCGCGCTCCATGCTGGCAGCGCTGCTTATGTAACGGCTTCCCATTTAGCGGGGTTTCCGTTCTTGAAAGGGATAGCGCCCAGTTCAACACAGCACAGCTTTTAAACCCCGGCTGTGTTGCTAGCACCAGCTGGGAGTATTAACAGGGAAAGATCTTTAAAGCGATGGAAGCTCCTTTTCACAGCTGGTTGGCTGTTTGCATTTCACTGGGCCTGTTCCATTTTCTTGTGCCCAAGGCCGGAGCTGTTGTGTCTCCAGCCCTGCAAGGGAATGTTTTGACTCCAAACCAACTGATTTCACGGGGAGGATATAGTTCCGTTCTTCTTGGGCCTGGTCTACACTGGGGGGGGATCGATCTAAGTTATGCAACTTCAGCTATGTGAATAACGTAGCTGAAGTTGACATACTTAGATCTACTCACCACAGTGTTTTCACTGCGGTAGGTCGACGGCTGACGCTCCCCCATCGACTCCGCCCACGCTTCTCGCTCCGGTGGGGTACCGGAGTCGACGGGAGAGCGCTCAGCAGTCGATTTATCATGTCTTCACTAGACGCAATAAATCGACCCCCGCTGGATTGATCGCTCCGGAGGTAAGTGTAGACATGCCCTTAGATTTGGAACCCCACCATGTAGCTCAGACGTAACGCTTTTCATTCACAGATCTCAAAGCGCTCTAGAAAGGTGGTCAGGATCATCATTCCATTGTGCAAATGGGGAAACTGAGGCATGGAGCTGGGAAGGGACTTGCCCAAGGTCACCCAGCAACCCAGTGGCAGAGTTGGGAAGAGAACCCACGTCTCCTGAGTCCCAGTCCCGTGCTCTAGCCATTCCTCCCACTTTTAAACAAAACCTGTGCGGTGGGCCTCCAAGTCTGGAAAGACTCACCCAGCCCTTCGTATAAGCCGCACAGTTAGTTTCCTTGCTTTGTTCTTCTAACCTGATATAAGGTTCGTAGCAGGAGTGTCCTTTAGGTCAGTGGTTCCTAACCCTTTCAGGGCAGTGCTATTGCTTGCCATTCAGTGGTGCTTACTTGCTAGGCTGGGCGGCTTGTAGTCACAAAGATGGTGTTTGGAGCAGCCCACGTTCCATGGCCCGTTACTGCAGGTGGACTCTGATGCAAGGAGGGGCCAGGCCGCACCCTGGGCCCAAGCTCAGAGTCTCAGTAAGGTAGAAAGCAGGGAGGAGTCTCCAGGGTACTTATGGATTCCAAAGTCAGAAAGGACCATTGCGATTGGCTAGTCTGACTTCCTCAATACCACAGGTCCGAGAACTGCCCCCCTGCAATCATTCCTAGAGCAGATCTTTTAGAAAAACATCCAATCTTGATTTCAAAATTGTCACTGATGGAGAATCCACCACGACCCTTGGAACATTGTTCCAATGGTTAATTTCCCCTCACTTGTTTAACTTGATACCTTATTTCCTGTCTTTGTCTAGCTTCAACTTCCAGCCATCGGATTGTGCTAGACCTTTCTCGGCTAGATGGAAAAGCCCAGTCTTAAATATTTGTTTCTCATCTAGGTACTTAGACTGTAATCAAGTCACCCCTTAAACATCTCTTTGTTAGACTCAAGGAGCGCAATCTATTTAATTTAGCACAATAAGGCAGGTTTTCTAATCTTGTTTAATCACTCTCATGGCCCTTCTCTGACCCCTCTCCAATTTATCAACATCCTTCTTGAACTGTGGACACCAGAACTGGACACAGGATGCCAGCAGTGATTGCACTCAGTCCAAATACAGAGGTAAAATGACCTCTCTATTTCTACTTGACATTCCCCTGTTTATGCATCCCACGATTGCTTTAGGCCTTTTGGACACCTTCAGCTGATTATCCACCATCACCCCCCAATCTTTTTTTAGAGTCTGCACTTCCCAGGATAGAATTCCCCACCCTGTAAGTATATTCTTTGTTCTGAGATAGTTACATTTAGTCTATTAAAATGCATATTGTTTGCATGCACCCTGTTTACCAAGCGATCCAGATTGCTCTGTATCAGTGACCTGTCTTCTTCATTATTTACCACTCCTCCAATTTTTGTGTCACTTGCAAACTTTATCAGGGATGATTTTAGGTTTTCTTCCAGGTCACTGATAAAAATGTTAAATAGCGTAGAGCCAAGAACCGATCCCTGCAGGAGCCCACTGGAAACACACCTGCACGGTGATGGTTCCCCATTTACAGTTGCATGTTGAGACGTATCAGTGAGTCAGTTTTTAATTCAGTTAATACGTGCCACGGTCATTTTATATCGTTCTAGTTGTTTAATCAAAGTCTTGTGTGGTACCAAGTCCAATGCCCTACAGAAATCAAAGTCTATTACGTCAACACTATTACCTTTATCAACCAAACTTGTCATCTCATCAAAAAAAGATATCCAGGTAGTTTGCCAGGCACTTTACCTTTAACATCTTGTGAAGCAGTTTGACCTTCCTGGCCTCCTCCTTGGCCTGGAAAAGGGCAAATCCCTGAGGAGGTCGGACTTTGTTGATCTTCTCTGAAACGTGCTCGACAAATGGATACTCCACCAGTGTGTCGTCTTCCTCCGGGTGCAGGCGCTTTGCAACCAGTGCGAAATAAAGGGCTTCCAGCAGAACCTGTGACCCAGGAAATCAACGCGCTTTAAGGCAGCGGTATAGCAACCCCACCAGCACAAGGCCATGTAGGGAACATCTTCGCTGTTCCCAACATGGATTCAAGCTTGAATAGAGGAGCCGGCCTTGACTTGGATCCATGCATCTCCATGGCAGCCGACCATGGGTCTGTGCTAACTGATTTCTCCTCTCTGAGGTAAAGCCTGTCTGGCTGTTGCCATCTGAGATTTAGTCTCCGTTTGCCCCATCGAATTGTGCTGGGGGTGGGGAAGAACATCCGTTCTCCCAACGCCGGATGCTGTACGGCCTGATACACAACAGTGATAGAGGGTCCAGCTTTACATCTCTATAATCTCCACAGATGCGTCCCTGCCACAGGCAGAGAGATGGAACCATTTCACGGCTTGCCGAGGGCTTCTCGGTGCCAGTTCAATCAGGGCTGATCCCCTTTCAAAATCTGCAATAACTTACACAGGGGAATGAGAGAGAGAGAAGCAGGACCCTGTGCAGCCTAGACTGGTGGATACTGAAGATCATGAGACATTAAGCAGTTTCAGCTACCTGGAAAAGAAATTACACACTCTCTCTCTCTCTCTCTCCACACCCCTCCTTACCTTCAGAGGTTCCCAGACCAAGAAGGATGCCAGGAAGCTGAATATCCCTGAGATGAGCCACATGAGGGCAACGCTGGAGGTGAAGCCCACTCCAATCCACACGGAGACCCCAATGGAGGTGGCAAAGAGGAGGAGGCTGACGGCGTGAGCTAGGTACGAGCACCAATGCGGCAGCAGGCGCTTCCTGAACGCGTGGTCTGCAACTGCAGGGAGCAAAGCAAGGGGCTGAAATCCCACAACGGTGCGGCCGGCAACCGCCAGCCCCACCGGAGACCCGAGCCGTTGTGGGGAGCCTGGGTGCTCTTTAGACGGATCGTCCGGATTTCTGCGGCCCCTCTCCCGCACCATGCTGGACAGACCACATCCATAGCTCGCTGCTGGAATGCATCCCTCCCTGAAGCGAAGGGCAGTAGTCACCCGTCTGCAAACTGCACCGTGTGGACATGGGGCAGGGCAGCCATTCTGACCCAGACACTGGCCCTCACTCTCCAAATCTTACCAAAGACCCAGGGGATCTTTAATGCCCAGCCAGAGCCTTGGCTTAAGGTGTCACCCGGAAGACCCAATCCAAGGAGCTCGTTCTGTTTACCTGGGAAGGACAAGGGTGACCCTGCGAGGCTTTGAACCCGCATGTCACCGGGAGTCTTGACTCCTCCTAACCGGCTGCTTATGCCACTAAGCCACCCTGTCCAGGAGGGGCTGCTTAGACAGAGAGACGCTTTTATCCAGCCGTGTGACTATGCTGTACAAATCAGATACTACAGTAGTTCAGGTAAAACCAATGGATGGATTTTAATAGGCCCAAGAGCCCCGGCTCCATGTTCAGTTTTCTGCACTGAGAAGAGAGGCTGTAGTGCAAGAAATTTCTGGGGGTGGGGTGTCTCTGAAAGCAGGACAGCTCGTGCTAAGAAAGCCACTGCTCTTAGCTCCTTACCAGGACCCTTAAGTGGAGAAGCCAAGAACCTATCACCACCCATGACCCGTCTCCCATCTGTTCAGCTCTCCGCCTCCTGGCCATGGGAGAGGCTGGCCTGTAGGGAGACGGTGTGGACTGTTCGTTTGCCCATGTTATACGTCCCAGCACGAAGTCTCCTTTCCTTCTCCCTCACTCTTGTTTAACTGGTTTGAGTCTTCATTTGAGTTCTAACTCCCTTTCCCCTGCGCTGACATCAGGACCCTCCCCTACCTTCAGGTCTAATTAGTCCACCCCGGTAACCTGCTTCTGCAATCAACCCCCCTGTGGGAGTGGGGAGTGGTGGCTTTGTTGTTGAGCACAACATGCCGAGTTAGGGCTTTTCCAGAAGGGGTTTTTATGATGATTTTAACGAGAGCCCAGGGAACAAAGGGAAATGGATCCTGACATGGTAAGGACTAGAGAGCTGGAGAATTGTAGGCAAGTAGCATGCCCCCTTCTGAACCTGGCTCATAAAGGGGTGCACCTCACGGCAGCCTGTCGGTCTGTGTCTATCTGTTTATCCACCCCTTATTGCCATAACATCTGAGCTCCTTTCTTTGCCTAGCTTGTTTCAGGGAGCATGTCCTTTGCACTGGGCACTGACATTAGAGAAGGCCCTGCCCGCCCAGTACCTGTCCATGTAGACTTAGCAGATCTGCTCACTTCCCTGGGAGGGGCTGCTATGTTCTGTCCTTTCTCATTCAGCCGCTGCAGCATGATGGTCTCTGTCTTCTCCCCAAACACGCTGGATCTGCCAGGGCAAATCAACGTTATTAGCATGGGGCTTAAACCCGGGTTTGCTTTGCAAGAGACGCTCCATCAGACACGCGGTCTCTGCGGTAAGCAAACCGGCGGTAGCCTGGTTCGGAGGGCCCTAGAGAGAGGATTCTGAGCCCAAGCAATGTGACATTTAATCTAGCACCAGCCTCAGGCAACTCTGTGGCTGATTAGAAGCTTTTCTTCTTTTTAAAGGTGTGTGCTTCGTGAGAGAGCCAGTCCTGCCCACTACCAGCCTGCTCAATAGGAATCACTACCGTTATGCCCTGCAGTCACGGGCAAGATACAAGTTACGGCAGCATCAGTCAGTGGGATCTGCCTACGTCCCACTGGGCCGCCTGGTTTGAGTCACCGCCTGCAGAGAAGGGACAGCAGGAGCGCAAGGCTGCTCAGGTTTCTGCTGATGACTTTTGGAAATTGCTCTTCCAGCAGCCTGCCCACGGTGCCCCCAACGCAGACCCTGCGCAGCCGGGTCAGACTGATGGACTCTGTTTTATATCTTACAGGGGCATGGCGAGGCAGAGAGTCCCTGCTACTTTGCTGGCACTGTTTAAACTGGGCTATAAACCCAGACACTGGGAGATCGCAGTCAGCCAGGCACAGAGCAGTATCCGGGCTAGGATGGGCTCTGGACAGAGGGGCTTTGATCAAAGCCATGGGGAGGTTCACATCCTCTCTCCCCAGCGTCGTTGTTGTGGAGCTGCTCTCGGGCAGAGCTGACCTGCACCAGCGGCACTCGCGGAGCAGCTCAAAGGAAACCGCTACAGAGACGCTTCTGTTGCCGCTGGAGGCTCCTTCACCAAGGTGCAGCCCCCCGTGGCTTTTACCAGGGACCGGCTGCAGCTCTTTGCCCTCTGGGGCCCCTGCATGCCAGAAGCTGGAGCCAGGTCGGGGTAGGAGCCACATGGGGGGCGGCAGGCCCAGGGAGCGGGGACAGGGGCTGCTCCCAGGCCCCTCCCACACTGGGCAGGTAGAGGGGCCCGGGCTCCCCAGCCCAGCTCCGGCTTCCGGCTTGACTGGGGTGGGGGGTTTGGGGGGAGGAGGAGGGGCAGGGGCGAGGCCAAGGAGGGGGCAGAGCCTCGTGGCCCCACCCTCTTTTAGGCAGAATCAGTCGTCCCTGTCCCCCACATTCCCGGCGGGAAGCGCTCACTCGCCACACCTTGTTTAAGCACTCTTTTCTCCCTGTGTACTTACAGGCCTGAGATCAAGTCCGTTTCAGCTCTGGCGTACTGCCCCGTATCCTGGGAGATGCCGCTAGCTCCGTCTGCTAGGATCTGCCGTATCAGATCTTCATCTGAGAGGGACAGACAACAGCAGGGCGGGAAAGTGAGCCCCCCAAGCGTTAACCAACTCCCTCTCCCTGTTAACGGGGCTGCTCGATCTGTTCCCAGCACCTCTCGGTGGAATGGGGGAGGGCTTCAGGCCAGTTTCCACACAGGTGAAGCTATAGGGGTCCCCTCCTGCACAGCCACCTTGAACCTCCTCCTATGGCTCCCCACCTGCCCCCCAGTATCACTCCTGCGCCCAGTGTGAACCTACTTCGCCACCCGGATGGATGCACAAATTGGGGAGCACAATCTTTTAGGGTCACTTCAGGGGCTCACAGATGAGGATACGCAGGTCCCTGGGGAATTCAGACACCCTGGGTGTGAGAGTCTCCCCTTGCTCCCAGGGTTTGACAGCAGGGTAATGCCGTGGGTTCAGTGGACTCTCCCCCTGGGCGTAAGAGCAGCCCCTGGGCCCGGAGTCCGACTGCCTGCCCACGCTGCAATAGCCTTGACGATGGGCCAGGCGGTGACAGCAAACAGGTCTGCAGCCCCGCTGCCCTGGGCCAGCGCAGGATTGCTCTCTGCCACCCATCTCCTAGGGCGTTAGCTCCTCTGCTTTTAAAGGCCCTGTATTAAAGAGCTCCGAGGCAAATGCAAACCCGGACGTGGGGGATTTTTTTCAGTTAAAGTGCAGCATGGCCTCCTCTGCTGGGATGAAAGCTGGCTGGTGGCCCAGGACAGGTGGGGGTGGGGGGTGCAAGCCAGGCTAGGAACAGGCCATGCTCAGACACGGGAGCAGTGTGATGTCGGAGGGCCAGGGTGCCTCCTTCCCATGCCCTGAGGGCTGGGGCCGCCTGCTCTGAGCAGGGTTTGCAGCCAGTGACTTGCTGCAGGCCCGAGTCCTTGACCCGTTCTGATCGCTTTTGGATTCGGACTCCCAATATAAGGAGAAAGGTCTAATGGGTCCATTGAACACTTGAGCTGAACCAAATGGCCTTTTGCTCCGTCAGCCAGACCTGAGGAGTCATCGCAGGGTGCCCTGGCCAAAGGAGGCAGCGATAACCCTGTGGCTATGAGGGTCGCCATCGGTGATAGATGGGCCGAATCCAGACGCCCTCGCTCAGCCCAATTGCCTGTAGGAGTCAAGGGATCAGGCCCAGGACTTTTATCTTAGCACCGTCCCCTTTCACAGTGGTCAAGGGCAGGGGGTGTGAAGGCTGACGCAGGGAACTGGAGGAGTCACTGACTTTAGGGCCAGAAATAAAGCGGGGTTCCGATGCACAAAACTCCCCCTGCTCAGTCTGCGTCCAGGCATAACTGTCCACGGTAGCGAGTACTAGACAGCAGGGAATCACTAAGGCCAAATGCCCCTCCCTACCAGCACTACCGGAGCAAAGCACGCCCTGCTCACCCCCACCTGAGGCAGAGAAGTATTTGGTCTGCCCTTGGTGCAAGCCAAGCGACAAGCTGTCCTCCTCGGCCGGCAGAGGCACCTCGAGCCCCAGATGGCGGCTGGCCCGTCCCCGCTTCAGCTTCTGGATGGTGTTGCCCATGATGGAGGGGTCGCTGAGGAGATCTGGCCAGTTGAGCAGGGCCTCGTTGGAGTGCCACCGAATCAGACTGCGGGACAGAAGGCAGAGCGGGATGTTCCCAGGTTGGCAGTGGGAGACCGAGCGCTGTGTATTAATAGCCGGGATAATGTACTCCAGGGGGATTTGTATCAGAAGCCAGTGTCCTGCCTTCCAGACGCATTGATTTATTGCGTTTGCTAATCAATACACGCAAGCAGGGCAGAACCCCTTACCCTGGGAGAAATCAAAATGCAGCCTGTGGTGGTAATAAAGCTGGCAGATGCGCCTCACCTCTTAGTCACAAAAAATGACCAACCACAATAAAATGGAGCCTTTTGCCCACTGACATTAATCAGGGCTTGATGTCTGAGACTCCCCCACCCACAACTGACTGTCTTCCATGAAAGGAGGTGTCTGCATACGCGTCCAGAGCCCGTACAAATGCAGAATCCCTGCTGGCTTTCATCCCCGGCAGCTTGCTCACCTTTTTGAATCGTCCAGGAACAAGTCGGTTTTGGTTTGCTCGGAAAAGGCCTGTGGGGAAGGAGCAAAATGAGTCTGTCACCAAACGCTGGCTGGGTTTTGGTTAAAATCACAGCTGATCAACACTGCAGGGCCAGGGGCTCTCCAGGGGGGTCAGGCAGGGGAAATGGCAGCAGGGAGGGGCCAGCCTCGCGGTCTGGGCACAGGACTGGAAGCCAGGCACTCAGTCACTCACTGGCCCCGATGCTGACTCGCTCTATGTCTTTCAGCAATTCACAGCCCCTCTCTGCCTCCATTTCCCACTGTAGAAGGCGAGGGGGCGCCGGGCCGATCGGGGCATTAACGTGTATCGGACAGAAAGCGCTGGATGGATGCTGAGTATCATTAAGTGCCTTGGGTAGGTGGGGGCCTGAGAGCATGCTGCTCTCACTCTGCATGGCTTCCACCCCTCCCTTACACATCAGGGACTCAGCCAGAGGCCGTACCGTGTGCCAGCTCCCACTCTTCCCTGTACCCGCCGCATTAACTCATGACACCGCTCCGCAGCCACACGCAGGGACAGAAGGAGGCTGAATGATGCCCGGAGGGGCCGGGGGAAGCACTCGGAACTGCCTGTTTTGTGCCTCCGTTAGGCAAGAGAGTTGTCCCATCGCCTGCTTACCTCGGCCCGGATCCCGGGGAAGGTGAGGAAGGAGCTCTCCAGGAAGGAGGAATCCAGGTAGTTATCTATCTCTAAGGACTGCTGGTCCGAGTGGGTCAGGGTGTGGCTGATGGACGCCTGCACAAGAGGCGGGGAGGAGAGGGTGAGGCCATTGTTCTGGCTAAGAAATAGGTCTCGCTTGTATAATTAATGTATGGCCCCACCCCCTCCCCTTCAGGTCTGGCACCACCTACACTGGCGCTCCAGGCCGCAGCCCCTCCTTCGGCTGCCCCATCCATTAGATCAGCGAGCAGACGCTCTTGACCTGCCCTACGTGTTACACCAGCAAATAAATGGCTGGGTAACACAACCGTGCGCATGACCCCATCAGCACCCTGAAATGGGCAACCCTGGTCTGCCTGGTAACAGTGAGAGCAAAACCAGGGGAGCGCCCCAAACCCACGTGGGTTTTTCAAATACCTCCCAGGGGCAGCTCTCACCAGCCAATGCTTACAAGTCAGATGACACCAGGTGCCTGCATGGTGCCCCTGAGTCTGACGTCTCCCCCCGCCAAGGGCATACCAGCACAGGGACAGCTCACAATCACCTGCTGAGCGGCTTTCCCAAAGAAATGTGCTAGTCTCTAAGGTGCCACAAGTTCTCCTGTCCTGATTCCGGTTGGGTCCATCCCCTCCCCCGCCCACCCCCCACGACTTTCTGAGAGTCTCTCCTATGGTGCTTGCCTCCCATCGTTCTTCATTGCAATTGGCATATTCCCACTTGGGGTTTTGTTCTGGTCTCCCCTGCCTGATGTGTCTGTGGGACTGGATCTCCTATCATTTATACCCCGGCAGCCTACTAGACACAGAGGAGCAACACCTGATTTAGGAGGGGGTGAGTGAAAGGAGAATCAACGCTGCTATTTGTATGGGCACGGAACGCTTCTGTAGCATCGCTATGGGCCAGATTCTGTGCCTCTTACTTCTGTCCATGCTGTTACTCCTGAAGTAAGATACTACACAGTGGGAGTAAGGATGACGGATGCTGGCCCGCTATAAGCCAATCTGTTGTCATAAAACACCCCTTGAAAGTCAGTGATTTTTCCTCCCTGTTACCTTGCTACGAGCCATCCTGAAGAGGAATAAAATGACCAGGTACAATGGATAGACCACAACGCTGGACACCAAACCAACAGCCACTGTGTCAACGCTGAGTGGGATCAGGTTGGAAACAGCCACGTGACTGGAGAAGGTCAAGAAAAGGAGAGAGATGTCAGAACCAACATCACCTGTGTCACCACCTGAACTAGGGAGCCAGCGTTTGGAAGGGAAAAGCCATTTTCAAAGGGACACCGTCGAGAAGACATTGCTGGCTCCACTGGGAGTTTTGGATGTGCAAGGAGCGCAGAATAGAGCCCTGGCTTAGGCTCAGATCCTCACAGGTATTTAGGTCCTAAATCAACAGGCTTTGATTTGAAATGGATGGTACCTCAAACGTATCAAAGGTACCTGCCTAACTTGGAGGATCTGGAGCAGAAAGCCTTTTGCCTGGCGTTATTAGTACCAAAATGAAGGGCTGTTGTGGTCTGGTGAAATTCTGATTATGCAGCAAACGACTGCAGCTGCTGTTGACCTGCTCTGTCCCTCTCTCTCTCGGGCTCATTTTTAGATGCTTTGTTACTTTGCTTTTTCCCAGGATATAAAAAGCCTCCCAAGTCCCAAACCACAGAACAAATCAGGGTTGGGCTATTGGAAAAATTCCACCCAGGAGCTGTGTCTCTCTGCTGCTTTCTGCCAGGAGTCCCCACACCTGGCACTTGTGTCCAGAGCAAGCGGGACACCTTCACAGCTGCTTCTTAGCCCCATCACAAGTATCAGGAGGGAGAATATCGGCAAGGTCTGAAATATTTCTCTACAGGCAAAAATAAGAGGGGGGGAGGGGTGGAGCCAAAGAGAGAGAGGGAGCAGCAAGATCTCTCCATCCAGGCTCTTCTATGATGCCCATCCTAGTGGTATCTGAGCATGGGAACAATTCACAGATTCTTGTGATAGGGCGGTCGGGGAGCTCCTTTTCCTTTACACTGGTGGAAATGGAGGATCGTAGGAAGGTGATAGATCAAGGGTCTGGGGCGTCACAGAATCATGGTCTGCGTGCCACACAGCCAGGTGACAGCACAGGCCATTACCAGGCAGGACATGGGATGGGTGGTGCTAGACCAGGGCAGAGGCTTGGTAAGGTGAGCCCGAGAGACCAGGAGCAGCGCGGTAGGATGTGCGGCCCACCTGAGATTGACGTCTCCCACCACGCCGTACCACACGGCGTTGGCGCAGAGGAAGAGGAAGATGAGGGCGGAGCAGCAGGTGGCTCTCTGCACCCGAGTGAAGCGGCTGCGTGGGGGCCGGTCCCACATGGAGAGCCAAACGTGCTTCTCGAAGAAACCCCGCTGCAGCTCCGCCACGAAGATCCGAGGGAAGCTCCTCAATTCCGTCTCACCTGAATGCCGGGAAAAGAGAGCCAGGGTCAGGCTGAGATGAGCAGGTGACAGCCACGCTCTGCAGAGGAGGCCATTCTGTGCCCTAGATCCACCAGCCCTCACAGCTGGAGCTCACGGGGGCCTGTGTGGTGAGACCGGGACCCATCCCTCAGAGCTGGAGTTCATGGGGGCCTGTGTGGTGAGACAGGGGCCCATCCCTCAGAGCTGGGGTTCACGGGGACCTGTGTGGTGAGACCAAGACCCATCCCGCAGAGCTGGGGTTCCCGGGGCCTGTGTGGTGAGACCGGGACCCATCCCTCAGAGCTGGGGTTCATGGGGGCCTGTGTGGTGAGGCCGGGGCCCATCCCTCAGTCCTGGGGTTCACGGGGGCCTGTGTGGTGAGGCCGAGACCCATCCGTCAGAGCTGGGGTTCACGGGGGCCCGTGTGGTGAGACCGGGACCCATCCGTCAGAGCTGGGGTTCACGGGGGCCTGTGTGGTGAGGCTGGGACCCAACCCTCAGAGCTGGGGTTCATGGGGACCTGTGTGGTGAGGCTGGGACCCAACCCTCAGAGCTGGGGTTCATGGGGACCTGTGTGGTGAGGCCAGGACCCATCCCTCAGAGCTGGGGTTTCATTGTGGCCGCCTTCTTTGCCATGTATGCTCTGGTAGTGGAGAAAACAGAGCCAGAGCAGGTAAAAGGCAGAAAGAAGCCAGCAGGGCACCTCCAATCTCGAGCCAGCGTGAGGGCATTGACTGGGAGCCCATGATGTCGTCCATACCGTCACTCTTTTGACATTCCCTACAAAATAAGAAGCCCCAAAATCCCAGGAACTGCCCTGCCCTGCCCTCCTCCTTGTATCCCATGAACACTGAATGTTCCAGGCCGCGTGTCCCAGCAACCAAGCACTCACTGGCGGCATAGACCTCCTTCTCCACCATGCCGTCATTCTCTTCGCTCTCCACGGACAGCCAGTCATTCACCAGGAAGAAGTAGTTCTTGCTGGTCTGCAGGTCTCGGACTATGACGTGCTGCAGGTACCAAGAAGGGCTGAGTCCTAAGAGCAGGGAAACAGAGTGACGTGGCTCATGGCAGACAATTCCTCGGCAGGGGCACAGCCCCGGGGACGAGCTCAGGAGAGTAATAACAGTCAGTAATGCGTATCAATCGCACTCCTCATCCCTACGGGACGGGGTGGCCCACAGGCGCTATGGGATGGGCCACTCTGGAAGGGCCTAAGACAGACACTTCCATCTCAAAGCACTTTACAAACGTAGGTAACTAGAATATAGCCCCAATCTGCGGTAGCTGAGGCACCAAGGACATCTGTGAAAATCATTTTGGGGCTTGCACATAGATTTACACACCTAATTCCAGGCAACCCCATTGGAAAACGTCAGCCTACGTGTCTATGGTTGGGCACTCAAAATTAGAATCCTTTGGCAAATGTGGCCTGAAGAGACTTTCCCAAGGAAACGCAGTGACAGAGCTGGGGCTAGCGCTCAAGTCCCCTGGCTGCCAGCCCCAGGTCGTGGCCACTGGACAATAATGTCTCTCCACAGTGCGGTGTGTCCTAAGGCAGTGAATGTTCTTAGTTACCCATCAGAGTTCATCAGCTTCCCAGCACAATCCCCCGTGCAAGAATGGCTGCTCGTGCAGGATTTCTGGGGGTAGCCCAGAGTGGCACAGGCAGAAACCTTGCAAGAATATCGAATACCATAGGTCTGATTCAGATCTTACACCAGTGTAAATCACCAACCCAATGGTGATCGTCCCAGCTGTCCAAACCTGGCACACCTGCCCAGGCCTCACCTTTATTGTCATGCCAGATGCGGATTTTCCAGACGCTGCCCAGGCTCTGCTCCGTCGCAATCTGAAAAACATCGAGGCTGTTGCGGTGGAAAGCGTTCTCCCCATCCAGATGCCTGTGACCACTTTTATTATCCACGCCGTACAGGGTGATCCCCACGTGGGCGGTGGTACCTGGCAGGAGTTAACAGGAGGGTTCAGTGTGGCAGATCCCATCCAGTGCAGAGTTCTCTCCCCCCCAACCCTATGACCAAATGAAATGGCCCTTTTGAGAGGCCACCCAGAGACCCGTAAGAAATTAACATGTTTGTATCCATGGTTGCGGCTTGGCCTCCCCACACCCAGAGATAGGGTTACACACAGCTTGGAAGAGTCAGCTGGTGAGATCGGATTGATACATGGGCTTTAGTATGTTTCCTTCTGAGATGGGATGTGAGCTAATGTTCTTTAACTTGCTGACATCCTGGTGGGAGGAGATGTTTGTTCTGGATGTTCTTTCCACGGAGTGGCTGAAAGGCTTGTTTTCTTTGACTACTCCCCGGGACCAGCTGCCAGACACTCCTTGTTTCACCTGGGCCACCTAAATGTCCCCTGCTCGCCTATAAGGACCCAGACATGGTGACTGGGCATGAACCTGCTCCCAGGGAAGCCATTGGCGCCCATGAGAGCAGCTATCCGACAGTGACACCAGGGCATTCTGTACAGACGCTCAATCAACGCTCCCAGATTATATCCGCTCGCGTTTCAAAGTCCAAAGATGATGTTTCTAGCGGTTGTGGCTGCTATCCCAGCCCAAGCTTTCTGCCTCCTTCCTCCTCGCTGCTAAGAGAGACTCAGGGACCAGAGTGAAGCGATTAATTGTGCTGGCAACGCACAGAAAGCAGGAGAGAATCCAACTCACTGTCTTATAGCAGTGCTGGCCCCAAAGGGCCAGCTGGAGTAAAATTCAACGCTCTCCCTGAAACCATCGGGAACCACGAGCAACATCTCCACAAAATGAGAGGAGGAGAAATTGTGCCTAATCCCGGGAGAAAGGAGCAAGAGGGCATCGTGCTGCGGAGTCATCGCCCCCAATCAGGAACAGTCAGGGCTGGTAAATGGACACGGGATCAAGCCCCAAGCCCAGTACGAAGACCCGTCCTTTGTGGATCATACTTATATTTGACACTTACCTGAGGGCTGTTTCCTTTTGAAGTCGCATTGAATTGGCCTGAACTGAAAACGTCTCAAAGACATACAAGGGCGCTTTCAGCAGAATTGCAAGAAGGAGCCGGACCATGGCAGAATAACTCAACCCCTTTCAGAGCCGGAAACACCTTCCAGATCCTCAGGGGCAACCCTCCCTCGCTGCTCTGGAGAACCCTGGGAAAGTTCTGTGCCATGCAGGGCGATTCGCTGTGATGCGGTGCCTAGAAGTCTCAAAGGACTAATATGGAGCTACCCCACGGTCAGCCGTTCCAGAGAGTGACGCTGTTACTGACCTGATCCTCGGCCCCAGCCGGTTTTCACCAGGATCTCATATTTATACATCCCGTTCTTCCCGCAGAACGGAATCACCCCCACTCGGTTAATGTCGATCAGGTCCAGTTTGTGCACAATCAGTATGGCCACAGAGTATGTCACAAAGCAGACGGCACATGTCAGCAAAACGATGTAGTTGAGACCTGGGCCAGGAGGCTAAGCAAAATGAAAGATATTGAAAGATGCTTTTCCCTCCCCAAGCTCCTCTCTTCACAGCCTCACGTTCACTCCTCACGGACTGCAATAACAATAAGTAACACATATCTTCATCTTACATAGTGACGTCCATCCTGCAGGCTCCCTAACTGGAGTACAGACTATGCGTATGCACATCAATCACCCTGCCCACTGCTGAAATGCATCCACCTCTGGAGTGGAATTCAGCCGCTCTCCAGGGCTTCATGCAGGAAAGTGCTGAACGCCTGTAGCTCCCCGTGACGTCACTTACAGAGCTACAGAGAAGCCTGAACTCCATCAGAAGGCACAGAGCACCTGGTAGGAGCAGCCTCTAAAAGTGTAAAACAAAACTATGCAACAGCTTTGGGCAGGAAGGGAAGAACGCTGTGGCAAAAATGAGAAGGTAAGCAAAATGCAACCAGAATTTGGCCAGGACCCTGGGGCTTAACCACCCTACGCTCAGTAAAAGTGCTATGGGATTTTTAATGACTACAATTGGTCAGGACCGATGTGTACATCTCTCTGAAACAGGGCACCGCCAGCAGCAAAGTTCCCAAGGGGGCTATGCTGGGGCCTTGGTCTTGCTGGTTGGTCTCCCATCCAAGCATAGATCAGGCATGACTCTACTTAGCTTGGGAGATGTGTTGAGAGCAGCAGTTGTTTTTTCAAGCGGGCACATTCAAAAGCCAGCAAGCTGCTAATTTATCCAGTGTGCAGGAAAGCGCCAGTGTCTGGTTTTTGTTTTTACTCACAGGAAATATGAATTGGACGGAGTTTGGGGGAACAAACAGGCTGGCTCCGAAGGCTGTCAGGTGTTGGGTTAAGCACACAGCCTGATCCGGGCTGGTGTCCTCCAATGGGATGATGCCTTCCGTCTTCCACCTCATCTCCTGCTCACTGAAGTACTGGCACAAGGAGGTGTACAAACTCAGGGTCACCTCCACCGGCGACCAACTGAAATGGTTTGTGATGTTGAAGTAATAGTCCTTGGTGGTGTCGTCAGTACTAAAAAGAGAAGAGCAAGCACGGGGCTGCTTATCCGCCAGCCCCTGGATGAGCCGCGAATCCCTATCCTAAGCCGATCTATGGCACACAAGTGACTTTCCATGCAAACAGCCCTGCTGCGTGGCGAGCAATTGACTCAGTACCAACTTCTGTGCAAAGCGACATAGGAAAACGGATCCTACTAATGGTGAGTAATTTACAGAGTCCTTTTGCTGTGGGGGAACTCATGGGTTCCCCAAGGCTTTATTACTTATTATTGTTTGTACGTCTATTAGTCATGGACTAGGAGCCCGGTGTGGTAGATGCACTAATTATAGTGCACATTCTCCTCTTTTGCAAAAGCGAATCGGTGGCTAGACTTGCACAGCTACCCCACCACCCCTTAACTGCGTTACCCTGACTCGGGTGACACTTCCATAGTGGGCCTGGGAAAGGATTTGTTCATTAAGACTATGAATCCCTCTTTGAGAATCTTGTTACCAAAAGCCCTGGAAGCCGTGCTAAATTACACAGCAGTGGCTCTACCCTGGCCCCACCTATTCCCAGTCCACCAACTTTCTTCTTGGGTAACACCTAGGAGTGGTTCATAAATAATGGGAGGCGTAAACATTTATTGCTGTGGGGAAAAAAAAAAAAGAAATATTTCAACTACTGAAGTTGTACCAATGATTAACGCAATAAACAAGAAAGGTTGGATCCCAAAATCTAACAGTACAATAATAAAACTAAATGTTTATATAGAACTTTACGTGTTCAAAGTGCCAAGTGATCTACGTGGGCAGGTAGGTGGGTGAATATCAATAGCCCCATTTTACAGATGGGGTAAATGAGGAACAGAGGCCAAAGGTGGTTTGCGGAAGGCCACACAGTAAGTCAAGAGTCAGGATTAGAACTCAGGACCACCCAGTGCCTAGCTCACTCCTCCACACCCAAAGTTTTTGGCACTGTACAGCAGGGGATCTGTGCATCTGTTCCCTTTAAGGGCAGTTCCACGGCACAGGCATTCTGGGATGTGTAGTTCTCTGGATCACATGACCAAACTGGGAGCAAGCTCTGCTAGGAAAGGGGCAGATGACAGTCAAGTGACTGCAGTATATAAGGCTGCCCCATAATAGCTGTCCAGGGACGGGCAGACCTGGAGCAACAGCCAGGATGGGCTAAGGGCAAGGAGCCCGGCTGGGGCCTCAGAGCAGAATCCAGACGGGGCCAGGGGGTGACTGGAGCATGAGAAGGAAGAGGCGTGGGCAGCACGTTCGCAGTGTGGGGTTGAGGTCTAGGTTGGCACCGGTGCTCACGTAGGTGCTCCCTGAAAGGGAGGGTGGAAGGAAGCCCCTTACTCAGCTTGCATCATCAGGGTGAAGGAGCCACTGAGTTCTGGGGAATGAGCCCCCTGCAGTGGTGACCCCCAGAGAGGGAGGTGGTGCAGACCCCTGCCTCAGTACTGTGAATAAATTGAGCTTGGGGAAGGGGTGCTGAAGGCTTGCTTGGAGCCAGGGGAGGGAGGGGGGTTTGAAGGGAAAGGAGCTGCAGCGCTGGGAGGCTGTTCCCTTGGAGTGAGGAGAAGTTGGGCAGGTGCTCAAGGGAGGCTGGGCCCTAGTAAAGAAGCTGAGCGGGAGGGTCACAGTAATTACACTGGGACTCTGTCTGGGATGCTGCTTTCCCGGGAAGGAGACGACACCTCAGTTTGGCCAGACGGGGAAAAGCACCGAACTGCCCTACCAGCAGAGGGACCCGTATGCCGGCAGGAACGAGACTTGGAGCGAGGAGCGACCGGGGCAGCAGATGTGCCTGATGCCAGAATGGGTAAGCTGCCCCCAAAAGCTTATGGTCTAAAGCCACGAGCGAGAGCCAGGGCTAGGGGTTACACGGGGGGGGGGGGGGGGGTGTTGTTTTCTCTTACATTGGGGAAATGAAGAAAGTGTAGCGCTTGTGGTCCCGTCTCTCCACGGCCTCCAGCCCGATCTTCTTGGCCGCGCTGCAGTTGTGCTCGTTGGGCGCAGGCGAGGGAGAGAGGTAGGCTGCGATGAACGGCTCCAGCTCGCTCGAGATGTAACGATCTGGGCAGCAAGGGGAAGAGAGGGAATGGAAAGCCCTTTACAAACCCCCAGCGTGGGCCCCGATCCTGCTGACTTCAGCAGGTGTCTTGTTTGAGTGAGGGCTGCTAGATTGGACCTGTGATATTTACAGAAGTGAATGTTAAGTGCCACTGCTTCTGGTACCACGCTCACGTGTCAGCAGCCCATACAGGACTGGTTGGAAGGATCCATCCTGACAGGTGCTGAGCACCTGCCGCTAAGGGTTTACATGCCTTCCGCTCCCATTGCCCTCAGCAGGGAGGGAGGTGGCTCTGCACAGCGCGGGACTGGGCCTTTGGTGCTCAGGAACAAATGCTCGGTCCCGCTGTATCTTAGCATGTCACTAACGCCAGCGGTAACCACGGACCATTCTCGCCGCGCAGCTCAATTCGATTTGTGTTCCAAGGGGGAAATGCTCGACTGGGGTTTGACCCTGGGTCAGCGAAGTCAGTGGGAACAGGCCCAGACCCGCCTGACATTCCTCCTGCAAGAGGAGAGTGGCACCAGGTGTGCAGGGCGAGAGCAGCCAGACAACGGTAGCGTATCTTGCAGTGTCTGACATGCCCTAGTAAAACCCGGGGCTAGGTTCTGCCAGGCTCTTGCAAGGACGCAGGGGTGAGAGTAAGGAACTTCCTCCACCGCTTGTGCAGCTCGCGGAAGGGGCAGGTGGAACGGCAGCTCCTGGGCTCAGAGGAGTGCGACCGGCTCCCTAATTAGGTATCACCCTTCCCCTCTGCAGCAGGGAATGGGAATCCTAAGCATGATCCTCTCACCCTCTAGTGGCTGGAAGTCCACAGAGACTATGATATACCAGTCCTAGCACAGCTAGACTCTGAGCATTTGGAAAGCATCTACCCTGTCCAATGTCACTGGAACACGCGGACGAAGCTCTGAGGCTGCTATATGCCAACAGGATTCTCCTTTGGCTCCAGTGGTTCAGGCCAATGCTCCTGGAGAGCAAACGATTTGAGCTCTAATCCCACTGGGGACGGTGACTTGCAGTGCAGCTCTCAATCCTGATCCCTTGCTGCACTGTGCTCGTGTGTTGTGCTTGACTGGTCCCTGCCCTGTAGCAGATCCCGTTTAGCATGCAGGCCCCAGGTCCTGTGCTCTCTCTGGCCTTCAGATGAAAAGTATATTGAACAGCAGAAAAAGTGCGGTACCTACCATTTAAGACTCTGTAGGTGAGCTGGAAATGCAATCCTGCTTCTCTGTTGTTGTTTTCTGTCGTAACAACTAGGTTCACCGAAGTCTTTCCCTGAATGATTGCGGAGCCAGCGGAGATGTTCGTCATGGCATTGTTCAGTACCATCACAGTGATGGCCTTCTCTGCGTCCAGACTCCCGATGGGAATCTGGGTCCCGTTGTTGGTTTGAAACTCCATGGCGGCCACCTCTGTGGACACAGTGTAGTTGCTGATGTAGCCAAAGGGGAAGGGATTGGAGTCCACCCGGAACATGACTTGGATCACGTCGGTCAGGTCGGAGAAGGTGGTGTTGAAGGCCTGGGGGATGGAGAACTGGCAGTCCAACGTGTTCTCATAGCAGAGCAAGTTGAGGGGATCAGACCGTTTGCCTTTGGCCACGATTTCTCCTCCCACCAGTTCAAGGGGCTCCTCATTCAGCACCCGGGACTTCATGAGGATGCGCATCAGGCTGGAGGACAGGCTGTAGGCTTTGGAAGCTACCAGCACACGGTGGGGATCGTTGCACAATTCCTGGAGTTTTGACTCCTGTGGAACTGTGTTGACGAGTTGTATTAAGTCCCCTGTAAGGAGAGAGGTAAAATAGCAAACGGAATAGCAGTGAGGACCACAATCTAGGCAACACTCAACTCCTTCCCACAACCATCAGGAAACCTCCTTCCTTACTGGCTTTCTATTGGACTACAGCATTGTGACACAGGACCTTCCACAATGAAAGCTCTCCATCGTCCATAGCTAAACATACAGCGCTCTTCTGCATCGTTGTGTTTTCTCTAACCTATGGTGTGGTTAAGATCTAAAGTTACAAGATCCTAATGTGGGCTTCCTCTTCCTTCTGTGAAAGGGCTGCGAGAAAAGTGGATGGAGGGAAATAGACACATAGAACCAATATAACAAACCGCTGGAACTATAAAGAGTAATGCCATTACAAACGCAGCCCATTGCAAGCATGCCAATAACGGGCCTTTCTTTAAAGGTAATCTGAAGGTGATGTCAGAGGCCAATGAAGTTTCCATAAGCACATCTGTCAAGGATGAAGCCCAACTTGATGCTGTGCATGGCAGCCCACACATCTGGAAGCTGCCTCTGTTATCCTCAAGCTTCCTAAAACCGGGCTGTTCCCTAGAGTACCAACGACTTCATTAATTCAGGGGCTGTCAGTTTCAAATGCCCCAGCAGGGAACAGGCACCAGCAGGATGACAGTGGGAAAATCGGAGAGATGATAAATTACAGATGGGCCCAACCTACAGATTCAGATTTTCCCCCAACGCCTGGAGGGGGGGATGCTATTCAAATGGAGGGCTTGGCACTGGCCCACCTCTGTGATAAACACTAACTGTAGGCAGCCTTTGCTCAGGACATCTCCCAGCCGGGAGAAGGCCTAAGAAACCTTTCCCAGCTTTTCTAGCCTGGTCCTTCCCTGATCATCTTTTTAAAATCTACCCCCCGCCCATGCCCTGAACACCGCCTAGAGAACATCCCCGTTGCTTGGGGGCCCCCAGAACTGACCCGTAATGTTGAGGATGTTGTCCGCGATGGCTGTCGGTGTCATGATGCCCTGAGTGGTTTCGCCCTGGAGGATGGCCATCATGCTTTCCAGCTTGCTCAAGGTCCCGGTCAGACATGATCTGCAAAGAAGCTCCTTGCTCGCCACCTGCCATTAGAAATGCAGGCTAATCCAGCGAAATCAACTCTGTATGAACGGCAGTAGCAGCTGTGCATGGTACTTACTGGGTTCAGTCCTACCAAGTGCTGAGCGCTCTGGCTCTGAGACTACGTGCATGCGTCTAGTTCAACCTGTGCTTGGGAGCGCCGCTGGATCGGGACCGTGCACCCTGTGTGCCACATCTCTAATAGTTCTCTTCAGATTGTACTTTATCCACAACCAAGTCCATTTTTTCCCCCCAATCATCTACTTACCCCTCTCACTTGCTACCATAATCTACCTACCTACTGGACGTCTAGAGTTCCCTTCACTGTAGTACCTAGGCAACTCGCACTGCAATAATAGCCTGTCTAGAGGTACCAACGCAAGGTAGGGCACCCAAGTCCCTGGGGTTCTGACACCAGGAGTGAATGTGTCTCTTGTTGCTTCTTTCAAGTTGTTACCTCAGGGCTGAATTTTACTCCTGTTGAAGACAACCAGAGGCGGTTGGGTTTTTTCCATTGTCTTCAACGGGAGCAGGATTTGGCTCTAAGTGGATCCATCTCCAACATTCAAACATGTCCTAGAGTTGTGGGAGGGATTTCACCACCCAGTTTTGATGACCGTCCCTCCCATCCACTCCCAGATGTGTCTAAGAAACAGAATGTTCTACGTTTAAAGCATGGGCTCGATGAGAATAAGCTACGAAACACATGGAAGCAGTTACCACCACCCATCTCCTAGCTCCTCCTCTTTTTGTCATCAGAGGATTCACCACAGATGTCAGAACGACTTGCAGCACAAAGGGGTGTGAAAGCCCCCATGGGCTTGTATTTGTACATTAATATACAGCACCATTTACAGAGATATAAGAGGACCTCTCTCTACCCTGAGGATCTTACTATGTAAAGAAGAGACAGCAGCAGCATGTAAGATGAAAACGAGTTACACAGAGCAGAGGAAGGAAGGGAGAGAACAGCAAAAAGGAGTCATGGAAGAACTGCCCCAGGGAGACTGTTACCCAAGGAGCAGAGCTGACGTGAAATACTTTCCAGGCAGAAAATGTGGTTTTTGTCAAAATAGAAACTCTCTGTGGGGAAAAATGTTAAAATTAACATTTTCTCTCCCCAATAGGGAGAATAGAAACAAGCAGTTTAATTTTGAGCCAACATTTCTAAAACCAAAGAAAAAAGTTTACTTTAAAATTTTTTTCTATTTTTCCAATTTCAAACTTTTTGTTCTCTGCCTTTTTTATTTTTTTTTTTTGGTTGCTATTTCGGCTTTTTGCTCTGGCTCAGAGCCAAAACTAATCTGGGAATGTCAAACCTGACCACGGGACAAGACTTCCATTCCCTGACCAGCTCCACTGCAGTCCGATGAGGTGCTGGGTTGCAGGCTCACGAGAAGAGGTCGAGTGTGTCTTGTGCTAGTAAAATCCGGCAGAGGAAAGTGATGCATAGGGCCAGAGTTCAGGACGGGGACAGAGGCAGAAGAGAAAGCAGTGGCTTTGGCGAGAAGGATCCCAGGATGAGCTGTTCGAAGCAAAGGGGGTCCCGGGACAAGGATTTTGAGAGCAGCGGGCTGTTGGATTCATGGCAGGCCGCATTCTCAATGAGCGAGCATGCGGAGCTATTTATGGGTGTGAGGGAGGTGCTCAGAAATGACGGTGATGGGCACGCAAAGCCTTGCAGTCCCTTCGAGAGGTAGGGGAAGAAGAGCAGGCGGTTGATTGGCTGGCCACCCAAAGCCAAGCCCATTAAATAGCTGGGCTCATTCGTTTGATGCCCAGCTGATGAAGCATAAAAAGCCCCTCCTGAATCCAACAGGGAGCAGCTCCAGCCCTGGGAAGTGGGGCCCACGGGCGAGGCTCAGGGCTGGCTCCAGGTACCAGCTCAGCAAGCAGGTGCTTGGGGCGGCACATCGGGCTCTTCGGCGGCGGGTCCCTCGGTCCCTCTCAGAGGGAAGGACCTGCCGCCGAATTGCCGCCGAAGAAGAAAGCGGCGCGGTGGAGCTACCGCCGATCACGGCTTTTTTTTTTTTTTTTTTTTCGCCGCTTGGGGCTGCAAAAACCCTGGAGCCGGCCCCGGCTAGGCTGCCACAGTGTGGAATGCAATACTTCAAATGATGACAGGCTCCGAGCCTCCTGCTGCCAAGCAACTGTGCTAGGGCTGTTTCCAGAGGACAGGTATAAATTCTTCGGTAACATCTGCAGGGGATGAGTGCGCATTCATCTCTCGCTGCCTTTCGAGAATGATAGATGAGAAAAGGGTAGCGACGATAATGCTTGCACTTAAAGATGGATGGATAGAAACACACACGCCCTACAGATGTCACCGACAAATTATACCTGTCCTCTGTATATGATCAACGTGTGTGTATGTGCGCGAAGCTGAAACGGAACACGGAAAGGCCAGAGCTACCCTTTCTTTCCATCACTCAGCATCAGAGCAGAATGAGGCCGGAGGGTCCCATACCATGCACTGAGCAAGGGCAGCGGAGATCTGCTGGATATCGTCCACCGTGTTCACATTCAGGGAGATGAGGGTCTCGGTGATGTTTCTCCGCGTCCAGGTGCGAAGATCTAGTTCGTCCCCAGTCTTGGCTTCTGAGCGCATCAAGTGCTCGTGCTTAGGGGAAACAAAAGCAGGGGGGTTTATCAGAAGCTTGCAGAACACGAGCTTTAGCACTCAACCACAAATTTCCATTGCAGCATTTAATGACTTTCCAGCTGGGAGTCTCTGATATCTGGGTTCTCGGCAGGCACAGCCAGGGCTGCTGCTGGATACAATTTGAAAGTTAAAAAGCCTCTTTGCAGTCTGCTGCCAGTGGAAAATCTAACTGGAAGCAGGACAGGAAACAATCTCCGTGAAAGAGTCTTCTCCTCTGCAGCTTCTGCCAGCTACGAGAACATTCTTGTCTCTCTCCATCTGGTCACTTTTCAACGTTGCTGTGTGATCGTACCAGATCTCCTCTCTTGCCTGTGCTGTTGTTTGTTGGGCCACTCGGTGGGCCCAGCTTTCAACAGAGCGTTCCAGTCTAATTCTGTGATTCAAATGGGCACTTTAATAGGGCACCCCTGTTCTGCAGGCTTAAACTGGTACCTAGGTGCATACACCTGGCATTTACCCAGCAAAGCACAAAGCGGGGCACCCAGATGGAGATCCGGATGCTCTGTGAAAGTGGCCATGTTTTGAAAATTGGGCTCCCCAGCTGCACAGTGACTCTTTACAGTGTCTTAGGGATACACAATTTTAGGCTATGGACAATCCAGGTGGGTTAGATTGGCACAGGCATCTGTGCCCACTGTACTGCCATGGCTGGAGTTCAGGGCCTGTTCTCTTGTTCCCCATTCACCTAGTGGCCTGGGATTGCTGAGGAAGCCGTGTGCTCAGTCCTTCAGGGATGGGGAAGGGAGAGCCCTGTGCTGACTCCCTGAGGGACCAACACTGATAGGCTCTAAAGGATGGGACGAGGCTCATCTGCGGCAAGAAAGAGGGATCCACAAAAATCTATGGGAGCTGGGCACCTGCTAGGACTGGGCCCTGAATGAGATATGAGTGACAATGAACAAAGGGGCTGGGGGAGTTGTGGGGGGAGCCTGGGAAGATGATGGTTAAGAGAGAAAAATCATGAGTTGTACTTTGTGGCCACGTGTCGGGCACCCGTGGAAGGCCCTGTGTGCATGTGCAGAGCCGTTCTGCTGACTCATCCTGGCAACTGGGCCAGGCAGGTCTCAGTGGCACCCACTCAAGTGCATGAAAGGCTAGTGAGAGAGGGAGAGCTTTGCGACAGCCAGCCCAAGGGGGAGCTCAGACTAAGGTTTCTATTGGTAAGTGCAGTGTTTAAACTGGGGGTAGAAGACAGTGAGGGAAGGCTGGCTGCATCCGGAGGAGGAAAGTAGGCTGTGAGGCTGGAGAGTGGGTACAGGGTACATTTCCCTCTCCTGGGCCTACTTTGATGCCCCCTGCTCTCACACAGGTCATGTGACTGGGACGCACTCAGATCTCCAGCACAGCCCAGCATCCCACAGCAGGTCTCCGACATCTCCTAACTTACTTGGGAGACCGGGTGAAACCGTCAGTTTACCTCAGGCCCAAGGTGAGCTCATGGACTGGATAACGAGTGGCCAGCCAACCAGAGCTGGTAGCCAGCCAGGCAGCAGGTCAGACAGCACTGCTTTACCTCATTTAAGATGGTGATGAGGGCCAGAGAGTACTCGATGACGTGCTGCGGGTCCCCCTGCTTCACCAAGCCCTGCAGCACAGTGTCTGTCTGATTGTAGAGCCAGTGAGAGAGGCTGTGGACTCCGGCCGCGGGGGTTGGCAGGGTGATGGTCATGGAGCTGGAAGGGGAAGAAGCGCTCGGTTTGTAAAGAGCAGACTGTCGAATGGAACCAAGGGTGATGGGCATATTCCTCCCCACCTCCCCCCGGCAGTGCCTAGAGAACGTCCTTTCAGCGTCACCGGACCCCGGGCATGGACCGGCTCTTCTCAGACCCCTGTCTCACAAGGGAGGGGAGGCCTGTTTCTGAATAGTTGAGATAAGGGGCCAAATTCCTCCCTTGCGTAACTCCACATAACCATTGGATTGGCAGAAGGGAGGTGTTTGACCCTGGGAGTAAGATCTGGGTTCAGTTTTAGGGTGTTTAAGAAGCACCCAAGAACTGTCTTCAGTCCACTTAGATTGTAGAGGTGTCGATCTTCTAGAGTCCAGGGGGCACTTGCAGCTTGGATTTAGTCCCTTGGGGCCCAATGCATGAGGTTAATGCACTGGGGGGGCTTGTGTTTATTCACTGCTGAATGAGAGATGAGAGTGTCAGAAATCGGCCCATGCTGGGACCTGCCCCAGCGACCCCCAGATCCAAACACAGGAGTGCGCCCACCTGAGCTAAACACAGCTCTGCCCCTGCTTGTCCGCAGTGGGACACAAGGTTATTCCGAGCACAGCTCCCTGCTGCTTCCAACTTTCTTTAAAGGGTTCTGGCTGCAAAGGAGGGGCAGGAGGCAGAGCACGCTCGCAGCACAAGCAGGGAGATCTCCAAGATAAATGGGCCCAGGTGTCCTTTATTCATTTGGCTTTCCCTGTAAGCCATTACTAATAATGCAGCCATTTGTTATGGGTACGAAAGGAACATTAAATTCTTCTCCCACCCAACTGCAATGCGAGTCAGTCACAGCCTCTTTGCCTGATGCATTGCCCTCGAACAATATTACTCGTAAAAAATATATAGCTAGGTCTCCCAGAAAACGACATCCTGCCTCAAAAGGGAAGCGTGGCTGTGACTCAAGATGAATGGCCACGGGAACAGTAACTCAGGTGAGGGGAAATGTGTGTGCAGGGGCCTTTTTGATCTTTCTTAACAAGGTAGCGTTCTTCGAGCTTTACTGGTCTAGCAACCCCGTCTATTAGCAGAGAGGTAAAACTTAAGACGTACCTGAAGAGGTCTTTAAAAGATTTCCAAATGGTGCTTGTGTTTGATTAAAATGAATGAGGAGAGGAAGTGTGTATCGACAGATGGTTAAAAATAGAGTGAATTTGTGTGTGTCTATCAGAGAAGTGAGTGCTTGTGAGGGCCTGAAGAAGTGTGATCTCCTTCCTCCACCTACAGCCCAGACATGACGGAGGCAGCTGGAATGCAAGTTCCCATCCCACTATGCCTTAACTCAGTCCTTGAGAGACCACCTGTAAGGCCTGGAGCTCATTCTCTGTGGCCCAATATTTCACTGAGGCTGTATCTGCCACCAGTGCTGGGGCCGTTTCTGAGCTGGGCACGGTTGCAGCAGGAACCCAGCTGACGAGGGATCCATAGCCCTTGAACAGACATGCCCACTGCACAGCTGCTAAGCCGCACTTTGTTATCCCGCCAAGGGCACAGGCCTGTGAGTTGGGATTCCTGGATTTTGTGCCCAGCTCGGCCCCTACTTCACCATGCGGCCGTGGGCCTGTTGCTTCCCCTGTCTGTAATAGGAGCACCTTACCGGTTGAGGGCCACGACCGTAGCTCCCAGCTGATCCTGCACGAGCACAGAAACGTACACGAGAAAGCTGTTTGCACTGAAGCCTGGTGGGAGGAAGGCGCTGTGCTCAGAGCGGCTGCCTTTGTACATGCCGAACTCCTCACATTGCCCCGCTTTGCAGCGAGTGGCCAGGAGGATGTACACCAAGGGGGCCTCTTCGTCCTCCGTGTCTCTCCAGCCTGCAAGCCAAGCACACCGGGCAGTGTCAATGGGATCCGAGTGCACCCGCCAGGCCTGTAGCTGCAGCCATTGTCTTGACCACTAGGGATCAGGCTTTTAAATCCATCATTAACAGCGGCCCGTGCCCTCTCTTCTCCCCTCTGTTACTCTTGTCCCTTGATTTGCATAATACTGTGCAGAGTTACATTGCTGACTCCCCCTGCCTCTGTACCCTCATCACTAGGGCCCTACCAAATTCATGGCCATGAATGCATCACGGACTGTGAAATCTGGTCCTTTGTGTGTTTTTACCCTATACTATACAGATTTCACCGGGGAGACCAGCATTTCTCAAATTGGGGGTCCTGACCCAAAAGGGAGTTGCAGGGGGGTCACAAGGTTATTTTAGGGGGGACATGGTCGTGCCCCCCTTACTTCTGCGCTGCCTTCAGAGCTGGGTGGCCGAAGAGCAGAGGCTGTTGGCCGGGCGGTTATTGTAGGGGGGGTTGCAGTACTGCTACCCTTACGTCTGAGCTGCTGCTGGCAGCGGCACTGCCTTCAGAGCTGGGCAACCAGAGAGCAGCGGCCGCTGGCCGGGAACCCAGCTCTGAAGGAAATACCCTGCAAGCAGCAGTGCAGAAGTAAGGGTGGCAATACTATACCAGGCCCTCCTTACGTCTCCGCTGCTGCTGCTGGTGGTGGCTCTGTCTTCAGAGCTGGGCTCCCAACCAGCAGCTGCTGCTCTCTGGCTGCCCAGCTCTGAAGGAAGCCCCCTCGCCAGCAGCAGCTCAGAAGTAAGGGTTGGGGTCCCAACCCCCCCTACAATAACCTTGCGACCCCCCCCCCCCAACTCTTTTTTGGGTCAGGACCCCTACAATTACAACACCGTGAAATTTCAGATTTAAATAGCGGAAATCGTGACATTTCAATTTTAAAAATCCCATGACTCTGAAATGGACCAAAATGGATCATGAATTTGGTAGAGCCCTCCTCATCACCCCCTCCACCGCGAGTGTCCCTGCTGCCCTGACAGGGTGGGACAGGCTGAACTAAAGCCTCCAGAGAACTGATAGAGGGATCTGAGACACAAAGCTCTGAGCTGGATTTCTCTCAAGTTTAGGGGTTTTCTGTTGTGGGTTTTGGGCCCCAGAACATTTGGTCATAGAGTTTAAGGTCAGAAGGGACCATCTCGTCTGATTTCCTGTATATCACAGGACATCAACTCACGCTCTAAACCCAACCACTGAAATGAGACCAAAGTATCACAGCCCACAGGAGCCTAGTCTAGTATGTGCCATGGGCAGAGGATAGGCAAGACCAAGGTTCACCAAGGCCCCTGCAACGGCAGGGATGATATACCCAGATCATCCTGGCAAGCGACCCGCGCCCACACGCTGCAGAGAGAGACAAAAACTCCTCAAGGTCCCTGCCAGTCTGACCTGGGGGAAAAGTCTTTCCTGGCCACACCTGGAAATCAGTTAGACCCTGAGCATGTGAGCAAGAACCAGCCAACCAAGCCCCTGAGAGAGAGGCTGCTCGGTGCCACCTCAGAGTTATGGCCAGGCCAGCCCACCCCACGGCCCAGCTTCGGCTGTGGCCAGCCTGGATGCTTCAGAGGAAGGAGATTAACAAAAAATCCCCAGATACCTTGGGGGTCAAATATCCTTTCCTGTCCCCCTAGAGGTGGCCAGTTGAAACCCTGAAGCATGAGCTTTTAACAATTCAGGAGACCCTAGAGAAATCAACACGCCACCATGGGAATAGCCACGCACTCCCCATAACTCAATAGCAAAACAAGGACGATTCTGTTGTACTGCAGAGGCTGAATACAGCACATAGCCAAGGTCCCTGACTAGATATAATGTCCTAAACAAAAGCCCTGTCAAAGCTGCTGTTAGCTTGAGACCTCAGTGCAAGCCTGTTATAGTCCACCAGCCTTAGGAATGAATGGGTTATTAGACTGGATATAGCCCACTGATCTGTATTTTGTATCCAGCACTTTGTCCCTGCTTAACATATATTACTACTAATAGCCACAAACCCCATAATGCCAAAGGTACAAAGTTTTCATAATTAGCGCTGGCAGATCAAAATATACCAGACATTAAAATCGCATCGTTCGGATTACCCTCTTGCTTTTCCACCTGATTGAAGCTGCAATGTGATCACCATCACAAGAATGACTAGCGCTAGAAACCAATTTGCCCTACCATCGGAAACATGGAATCCCAGCATTCATGTACAATAGAGCATGAATCTCTAATACTAATCACTTGGGGGAGAAGCGGGGGAGTTTCAGAGACACTTACTTGCAGGCCCACAGCAATATGTTACAGGGACCAGTCAGCTTTTGCATCATTGGGCTACATATTTTTGTCTCTGTGACTGTGTCAGAAATAACTTGCAGGAAAGGAAACTGTATTTGGGTGGGGAAAGCAGAATGAAATCATTCAGGCCACATTTTCAGAGTGGCCTCTAAGTGGTGTCCAGTTTCTGAGTTGTGTGAATGTGGGGATGTAAGTTTGGGCACTCACTTTTTTCCCCACACCCAAAACCCAGGTTTATACACACAATCCACTCGCACCAACTAGCTTGACAGGCATTCGGATACTTGATTTAGATGTGAAAAATGTGTGCATAAATGAATTTTAGAATGTGCATGCTTGGGGTACCAAAATTGAGTGGGGCCTGCAGTCTGGTACTTGCAAACCTAAGGGTCTGCTTATGAAAAATCTGACCTACCTACAGGTACCCTTAGGAATAGAAGTGGAGCTGAGAGTAAAGAGCGAGAACTCTGTGGGACCAAGGAATACATGCATCTGGATAACTCACTTGGTGTGAGAAACACACTCACCGATGAACAGTAGAGATGCCAGGCTAATCTCTGGCACTGTCACGACCACACACTCACCTGCACATTCAAAGTGAACTTTTGCCATCAGCGCCCTGATTTCTCCGGTCGGAGAGAGCTGACACAATCCTCCAATCGGGGGCCGGTTCGGGAGCAGGTCAATGGAGGCGTAACCTTCCTCCCCCGTTGTGAGGTCAGTGATGTGAAGGGTAAAGGTGTATCCTTCCCCATCCTTTAAGGCCCCTGGCCGTAAGACCAGGTTCATTCCGGTGTTCCCAGTGGAGGTAGTGGTTTTGTCCAAGATGAGAGACTTGTTTTTAAAGCTATGTGCTGCCCATCTCTACAGAGATGAAGGGAGAAAGACGGGAGAAATTCTGGTTTAATCTGAAGTAATGTCCCTAAAATGTTTTTGGACTGAGTCTATAGGGGAAAGAATAGAATCTAGAGGTAAAGGCTGCCAACTTTGCAGTTGATAATTCAGCTTTGTTCTCATGTGCTGAAGCAACAAGAACTGGAAAGCTTCCAAACTGTCTGGTGGGAATATTTCCACTGTGAGATCCACTTTCGTCTCTGGGATTACATCATCCACTGACAAAATATTTCATAATCCACAACACAAAACACAGGAAATCAAATTAAACAGTGGTGGAATCTCCTGGGGATAACATTGCTTTTACAGGCTACAATTGCTTTTTGAAGGTGTCCTGCATTGTTCCTGTCAATCGTACAAACGTACAACTGTGACAACGAGACACACCGAGACAGGCGGCCGGAAAACACCGTGCAGGAAACCGCTCAGCTCACTGGGGATATAGAGCAGCGTTTCCAGTGGGACTTTCACTTACAAAGCCTGTTTCATCCAACACCATATAGCCCAGTACGCGGCTGGGAGGGGAATGTGGCTGGAGGTGAAGAAAACAGACTGAGCGATCTATGTTTCAACCCCCTGAGCCAGAATAACTCAGGCCACCGAGCAGAGAGGCGAAAACACTTTAAAATCTCGATCAAAAGGAACATGAAATGAGCTCCTGGTACGTGAGCCCAGGTTGGCAGTGCCGTGGCAGGGGCATCATGGGTTGAATGGCCCTTGGGTAGCGGTGAGCCACTCTGATGGAGGGAGGCCACATTTCCCGCAACTCCTGGGGCAGTTACTGAGAAGATCTCTCCACA
The DNA here is from genome assembly GCF_011386835.1 of Chrysemys picta bellii. Classification (NCBI taxonomy): domain Eukaryota; kingdom Metazoa; phylum Chordata; order Testudines; family Emydidae; genus Chrysemys; species Chrysemys picta. Next base: position 84,910,687 of record NC_088800.1, read on the forward strand.
GGGACACAATTCGCACAGCCCATATGGGCATGGCTAGGGGAAGGCTCACTTGGTGGAGTTGCTGCTGACAGAACCTGAGCGGCTTCGTTTGAACGGCAGCTACAGCAAGCCTACAGTGGCAAGGCCTGGCATGACATGGGGGGGGGCTCTGTGATGGGGTCAGAGCCCCTCCCCCAGGTTCACTACAAACAGACCCTGCTCTAAGAGGTCAGGCTTCTTGCAGATTCACAGGGGACTGCACTGGATGAAGGGGACACGCTGAGCAAGGCCTCAGAACCCTGCTGCTCTGTTTCTCTTTGGGCGTTCACATCGATCGTGTTATTTTTCACTTAATTCTACCCCTCCCGCCCCCTAACACGAAAGGGATCAATTTTGCCTCCAACAGCAACGGCTTCCCCATCACCACTTTACCCCAAGCTTGGAGTCGTTCTGGCAGTTCCTGCAGGTGCCCTCCAGGTAGACATAGGAGCTCTTGCTGACTTCGTAGACAGACTGGGCCTTGCAGGAAACACATTCTAGGGACACAATGGGGACCCTTCCCTTCTTGATCAACACCTACGAGGAGGGAAGAACGGTAAGAGAACAACTCAGGAGACGTCCATTCCATGCCTGATGCAACCAGGACACACACAAAAACATAAGGGGATATTGCTATCAACTTCTGACTAGTTTGCAAATGTCCTTGTGCCCAGTTCTCTGCACGGGAGCTCACTCCATTTCAGCAAGACGCGTATTTAGGGTGAAATTCACCCCACTGCAGAGGGACCAGCACGGGGCCTGTGCACTGCGCAAGTTCACTTAAGGATTCCCAAAGGGCTTTAGTGGGACAAGCCATGAATAAGCCACATAGGGATTTCACTTTCAGGGCCTAGATACGACGCTGCTGGGATCTCTAGAACTTCCCTACATTGATCCAGGCTAGACTAGGTGATTTTGTTTTTCCGTATTTTTTTTTAATGGGTTGCTTTAAAAGTTTCTGTGTATAGTCCTGGATAGGATGCCAAGATGGCTCTTGTGGTTTTACTAAGTACATCTGTTACTAAACTGAGGTTCTCTGAAAGATGAGGCATCCTTCAAAAAAAAAAATCACTCTTATCCCAGTTAAGACTAACCTGTGCTCTGTAGAGAAGACATCTAACTGGGAGAGGGAAGGTCTAGTTGGATCTGAGATCAAACATCTGGCATGCATCTGGCCCTGGAAACTTCTGCAACGCGCCTTGATTTTCTTTGGGCCAAATCTTTGGCCCTTCCTCTGCAGCGAGCCCTGAGCCAGTGAAACTAGCTGTGAAAAGGGGGAGGCAGGACTGGCCCCCTGCTTGCCACCGAGCCCTGAACAATGGGAGTTGTCTGTCCTCCAATACATACCAAGGCTCTGTGCCTGCCTAGGCCCCTGGGCATTCTTCCCAATGGAAGGGGAATGCAGTGAGGCCTGGTCCTGCAGCAGCATCTTCCTCTCTTGTTCCCGCTGAGATCCTCAGCCTGGGCCTTTGTGCTGGGTCTCAGGATCTGGCCCTGGGCCTGCATGGCTCTGTTCAGTGCATTCTTTATGTCACGACTTTGTATAAACTGTCAGCATTCTAAATACACCTCTACCCCGATATAACGCGACCCGATAGAACACGAATTCGGATCTAACGCGGTAAAGCAGTGCTCCGGGGAGGCGGGGCTGCGCACTCTGGCGGATTAAAGCAAGTTCAATATAACGCGGTTTCACTTATAACACAGTAAGATTTTTTGGCTCCCGAGGACAGCGTTATATCGGGGTAGAGGTGTACATTTTTAAAATGCCCTTGAAAGACATGAGAAATGATAAAGAAGCTAGAACAGCAGCGCCTACTGGCTATCAAATGCATTTTGGTCTGTTGTGCAGGACAGCCAGTTTTTCCACAGGACGGTGTGTTGTCCCGGACTTTCCTCTCAACTTCACCGCCTACAACTGGTTACCTCTAACACGCCTCTCCTACAAAGCGTTGTGCAGGATAAGAACTTCAGGATCCCCGTTCCCTCCGAGCCCCTGGCTAGTGTAGTATTTCTCTGTACTTCTCCTAAACGCCTTTAATCCCCTACCAAGCAGCACTGTGCGGAGTTTGCCTGGGCCCTAGCATAATGAGTATTCTGAATGTAAAGAAAGGCAGTAATAAAGACATTGTTTAACATGGCAGGCTGTTAAAAGCAAAGTGTTCCACCAACTGAAGGGGAAGAGCATTGAAGGTTCCCTCATTCCTCCAGCCTTTGCAAATTTCCTATGACACTGGATTCATTGTTTTGCGCTCATGCATGGAAAGCTGATAGTACGGAATGTCCTTGAAAGACTATCAATTTAAATTTTTTTTCTTTATCCTCCGGCTTTGGTTTAAAAATCCAGGCAGTAAGAGTTTCCACTTTCAGACTAACTACGTCTCTTAATTGCCAAACGCACCATGATGAATGTTTCTGACATAAGCCATAAGTGCTGTCGGACTGCAGATGCGCTCAGTGTTTGGTTTAATCTGACATAAACAACATGCCCTTAAAAAACCTTCTGTTTATTTTTTAAAAAGGAAAAAAGGGTAGGAACGATTGACAGCAAAAGCAAGTACCAGCCCTCCTAAAGCTCGCCCTTCTGGTGCCAATTTGGAAAGGGCACAGGGCTGTTAAGTGGAAGTAGGGCTGGGGCACGACAGTGCTGGGCACATTGCTGGATCAGTTCTTAATCCCGTGGGCTGTAGGATCCTCATATTCTCCTAAGGCAGCTCAACCACTGTAACTTCAGAATCTGATCTGCTGTGAACTGGACCCCTGAATGATCCGGTTATTAACATGGCGCATGCAGACAGAGAGCGAGAGACAGCGTGATCTTAATAAAAGGCCTACGGGAGGAAACCCAACAAAACACTTTACCGTTGTCAGCAGATATGCTGCCCCCTGGAAATTTAAAGTGTGTCCATCACTGAGTATATGGTATATGTCCCCCTGAGGGCCGTGGACCGAGCTTAGGACTCTGGGAGGAATCAAAGGCAAATCTCTCCTTCAACCTCTCTCTGCTTCCTCCCCAATTAATGCAGACAACAGCAAGCTCACAGTCCCTTGTTATGTTTGTTACTGTCCTGCAAAGTGGGGTCAGGAGAGGAGCAGGACTCCGGACCTACCTATGACTGTGGGTATCCCAAAAGCTGGCTAGCTCTGGAGTTTTGCTTGGAAAGGAGAGTGTGAACCCTGCGCGTTGTCCTGTTGCCCAGAAGCAGACAGACACGCACAGTGAGGACAGAGGTACGTACGGTTTGATTCGTAGACTCGGGATTCAGACCCATCTTCCAGACACTGAGGTCAAACGTATATTCCACATCTGCTTCTAGTTTTGCCTTGGAAATGGTGTTGACCCCTTCTGTGGCACTGAAGTGCAGCGAGCACCCTGCAGGCGAGCTCTGCTTGCGAGGAGAAAAGACCATTCAAACCCTTCTTTGCACTGATGCACGTTGCATTTGTCTGTAGCCAATATGTTCAGTTTCCGACACAATCAGTTCTTGCTATAAATTACCCCTTGTTTGTGGCTGGGGAGGTAGGGTGGGGTACCGGTAAGCGCACTGTATTTGCCATCAGGTTAGTAAACAACTCTTGGAACACCCCTATATTTTGGCTGGCCTCCACGTTTTTTAAAAATTAATTCTTGATTAAATACCTTGTAAATATGCTAACAGAAGGCAGAAAAAGAAGAGTGCTTACATTTACGCTAAGTCTGATGCACAAACCTCCATTTAGAAAGTGGAAAAGACCGAAGAAAAGGTCTTTCAATAAACAAGACAGTTCGGGGTCAACAAGACAATATTCATCGAGAGAGTTTGCCATGAGACTCTGAAGGGAGATCCTTTTTTATTGGTGGCCAAGACTGATTCGATGTGTTGACCAGCGAGGAACAATGTCCTGTACCCAACTGTTATTTGTGCTTATCCTTCAAAAGATTCATTTGGCTCCTGCTGAAACGGAAGGTTTTGAAATGACTCTAATGGGAGCAGGATTAGAGAACACACATGTAACTCGAGCCTGCTAGACTGTAAATTGGCCCCTGTCCTTGTAATGCCTTCAGAAGATTAAAGCAGCAGCCACACCAGAACGGTTAACCAGAGGCCAGGTGCAATGGCAGATGCAGGGAATGCTCCTTGGCTCACTGCAAATGCTGAGGGCGGTGCATACGAATAGCATATAGGCATGATAAGCCATCACCGAGACTCCTGCGACTGATCTTGTGCCATCTTTCTGAGCTGGGTACCAGGCCACCCCCACTTCCCTTGTGATCCTACTGAGAGTCAGTTACGAACTCTTCCCTCTATGCCTTCCCAGCCCAGACACAAAAATGGGTTGTGTGCGCGCACAGCGCCTGGCACAATGGAGCCCTGATCCTGGGTTGGGGTCTCTAGGTACTACTGCAAGGCAACTAATTATCACCGTCTTTTTCAGTGCAGATTCTCTTACCTTGGAGCAAGACGTGCAGGACCACCGGTAAAGCAGTGGCGTCTGTTCACCATCGTCCAGGTTAGGGTCATAGGATTTCTCACCATCCAGGATTAAGTCCCGAGTGTTGGACCACACGCGGTAAGATCCCCCGTCGATGATTGGGACCAGCTTACTCGGCGTCATAGTCACATTGGCAAAAATACTCTTGGACAGTGGGGTGTCTCCAAAGGAGACAAAGAAGACGAAGCAATAGTTTCCTACTGCCAGGGCCAGCTTGGGTATGACTAGCTGGGGCCGGCTCACGTCAACGCTCAGCAGGTGGACCCTGTCGGCGTCCTCGAAGTGCAGGCAGCTGGGTGCTCTGTAAATCTCCCACAGATACTCGGTCTGGTACTTGACGCAGCCCCGGAGGTCGATCTGCGCCTCCAGGTAGTTCCTCTGGGATCGTTTCATGACTACCTGCGGTGGCAGGGCTAGTTCCACCTCCGGCTCCTCGCACTCCAGGACTCGGACGGTGACTGTGAGATGGGCTGTCATGAAGCTGACATGGTTGGTGGCGTTCACCTCCACCTGGTAATCTCCGGCCTTCAGGTAGGAGTAGTTCGCAGCTGCCACCTCTGTGGTTTGAGCTGGGGAACCATCGCCAAAGTTCCACCAGAAAACAACTTGCCACGCGCTGGGCTGCACGGAAGCTTCAAACAACACCGTCCTGTTCACAAAGGACAATGCCGGCTTAAGGGAGATTTGAACGATTGGGTCTTGGACTTGGATCACTCTGGTGATGTTCAAACTCCCCAGGTCATTGAAAGCACTGAGATGAATTTCTAGCAGCCCTGGAGCCGCTGGAGCGTAGGAGACACTTCTGCCCGCCAAGCTGACCAGGGCACGGCCGTGCTCTTTCTGCAAGGAGAACTGCCAGGAGTACGACACCCGTGAGCCACTCCCAACCTGGGCGGTGAAGGTCTTTTTTGTTCCCGTTGGGATGCCCAGCTCGCAGCAGTTCACAAGCCGTAGGTCATGGATGGCTTCCAGTACTGAGATAAGCACCTGTGCGCGTTCCCGGCTGACTTGGTTCTGCACCATCACCATCACGAGGTAGTCACCGCTCTCGGTGAACTCATGGGTGAACCTAGAACCATTGAGCACCACGGAGTAGCCCCCACTTATGTTCACCGAATAGCTCACGGAGGAACCCGAAGACATGCTGATCACAAAAGCGATTTGTTCCCCAGGCTCCACCACCTTCTTGCTCACAAAAAGCTCCAGCCCGTCAATCTTGTCCTGCACTGTGATATTCTTGCTGGCCACAGCCCAGCTGATGTCATTGGACACATTCAGACGGAGAGAGAAAAAGCCCGCCTTAGGGAACATCACCGCCACAGTCTGTCCAGTCTGCAAGCCTTTTGGCAGCTCCCACAGCCATGTCACATTGGTCCCCTTTTCGAGTTCACCACTGAAGGTCACCATGGAGCCCGAGGGGACGTAGCTGCAGTCCAGCTCTGCAGTCCCAATCCTCAACCCCACCACGGGTTCCTGTACAAAGATGTAAACCGATGCATTAGTGGAACCAATCTTGTTTTCAGCGGTGACAGTGACTGCTGTAGCCCCAGGTCTTTGGAAAGAATGTATGATGAAGGGTTCAATGGTAACAGGAGAGAAATCCTCTTCCAGGTGCCAAATATATATTAGGCAAGTGCCACTGGTTACGCTGGTGCTTATGTTAACAGAGGCGTTTATGGCAGCCGGATTGGGGAAGGCAGAAGGTTTTAAAAGGCCGATACTTTCAATGAACTCCACTGTCCTGTTAACAGCTGTGCTTCCCAGCATGTTAGTGGCTCTCAGATAGATAGTGTAGTTCCCAGCCTCCAGGATGCTCAAGGAGAAGATCTTCCCACTGAACGTCTGCACGGGGGTGCTGTCCTTCCAGGCCGTCCAGCTGTAAGAGATGTTTGTCCCATCTCTCACCACCGCTTGCAGATGAAGCGTTTTGTTGGTTGGGAAATAGGCATCTTCCACGAGGTCGCTGCTGGCGATCTGCAGTCCTTCGATCTGCTGCAAGACGTAGACGAAGATGCTGTCCTGCAGTGAGCTGATCTCGTTCTCCGCCGTCACAATGACATTAAAAGTCCCCACGGACCGGAATGTGTAGGAAATGGTGTAGGAGCCTTGGATGGGTGTGCACCTATCGCACAGGATCCAGGAATATCGGCTAGCATTGCCGGCTAGGAGAGTGGCTACGAAGCTCACTGACCCATTCAGTGGCACCACAGTCCTGCTGGCATTGATGGTAAGCCCCTGGAGTCGCCTCTTCACAGTGAGGTTGAGCTTGGTCTCACTGTTGCTTACATCGTTACAGCCAGTCAAGCTGATAGTGTAGTTGCCGGTGTTGTTGTAAGAGTGGGTGATGATCGGTCCAAGCTGGTTACTGCCATCCCCCAAGTCCCAGCGGTAGCTCACTTTGGTCCCATTCCCACTGGCGGAGAACAGATAGATCTCGTTGAGCTCCAAAACCCTTGTCCCGTTGTATTCAATCTTCGCTACCCCAACTGGTTCTTGGACTTCCACAAAAGCCGTGTCATTGTTGAACGAGACATTGTTGGAGACAGTCACTGTGACCAGGTAGACCCCTGTGCTCTTGTAAGTGTAACTCACTTCAGTCCCACCGGACCTAGCGGAATCATTGGTCCCAAAGTCCCAGAGGTACCTGTATTGGTACAGAGGCATGGCGCTGACCTGGAAATTGCTCTCTTTGCCAAGGCTCGCAAACTGCTTGGGGGGTAGGAGCGTGACATTGACAATTTCCGGCTCCACACAGACGATGGTGAAGTAGTGCGCCTTGTTCACACTGCTTGAGAGAATCAGGGAGAGAGAGAAGATTCCGCTGTGGGTGAAGTTGTGCATTACCACAGGGTCCCCAGAAATAGTGACGTTGGACGAGCCATCTCCAAAGGTCCAGTCAAAAATGTAGTTCTCGGAGTTCCCAGAGACATACGCGGTGAACTGTACGTTGGGGTGTTCCAGGATGCAAGAGGAAGGCTCTATTTTGAGGACCTCCAGGACGAATACTCGGACAGGCACAGTCTGCGAAACAGAGTTCACGGGATTCACAGCTGTCACGTTAATAGTGCAGCAGTTGACATCCTTTTCATACCTATGGTCTACCTCTGGCAGCGTGCTCATCAGTATGGTCCCGTCCCCCATGTCAAATATCCAGGTGATGTTGTCCCCTGTCTCCACTGAAGCATTTATTGATATTGAGATGCCTTGCTCTGCCACCTCGTCGGATGAAACTCTCAGCCCAGTGATCTCTTCAAAGACACGATAACGCTGGTGTGTCTCCACGCTGCTAATCGTGTTGTTGGCTGTCAGGCTGACGTTGTATACCCCCCTGGTCTGATAGCTGTGGGTCACTCTAGGTTGACTCTCCAACAGCAGCGAGGAGCCATCCCCAAAGTCCCAGGTGTACCAGACTCCATAGGGGGATGGCAGCGGACAGGCTCTGAAGGTGACAGGCCGGCCTACGACCAGGACATCTGCATCTGCTTCTACAGTCAAGTCAGTCAAGTAAGTGTGGACGTGAACCGGGATCTGGTGGGTGAGGTTCTCAAAACTGTTTGACACTAGAACAACCAGGGTGTATTCTCCTGCAGATGAAGAGAGCAGAACATGGGCAGTCATGTTGGAGGGGTCCATGCAACCACCACAGGCCTTAACGGCCTCATGGGAAAGGTTAAAAACATTCCAGGTAGACACTGCTCTGCTTCTGCACCACACATGTGCTGTATTTCTCTTCTTTCTCTCATTACCACTAAGGGTGCATTAAAATAGGACATGCATGTGTGGCCAGCCTACCTATATAGGAGGCCAGCCTGACAGTTCTGAAGACTGATTCTTTTTCCGTTCATCCATATAATAGTGGACGAACAGAGAGTAGCCATGCATGCTGCTTCTACCTGTGCCCTGCAACTGTGCCTCATCTCTGACCCGAACCCTGGATGTGAGGGAAGTTCAGTCTCCATGGGCCATTCTGCTATCGGCCTATCTCCTGAGTTCCTAACTGTCAGGGTGGTTAAACACTGGAACAAATTGCCTAGGGAGGTTGTGGAATCTCCGTCTCTGGAGATATTTAAGAGTAGGTTAGATAAATGTCTATCAGGGATGGTCTAGACAGTATTTGGTCCTGCCATGCGGGCAGGGGACTGGACTCGATGACCTCTCGAGGTCCCTTCCAGTCCTAGAATCTATGAATCTATGAATCTATGAGACTGCCAAGAAGGAAATCTGCCTGTGCCAATGAGCGTAGTTTCTATGATGTGAACACACATCCAGTGAGATTATCGGATGGTGACACTTTCTGGTCACTTCCAGTCTGGGCTAGATTTGAACCAGCAATCCAGAGGAGGATTTAAACTGGTGTTGTGAACAGGTTCTCACAGTCAGAGATGATGTCTGATCATCCAGTCCTGCCTCCTGTGTTCATCAGCACCTTTCTTGATGCTAATTTTCTGCCAGGGCTTCGTCTGTTGTTTATTACAACCAATGACCAGCAGCACCAACAGTGGAGGGCGTTTAACCAAGAAAGAAACTAACGATACATGCAGGCCTCTGAATCATTCTCTAGTGTGGAGGTGCTAGGACTTTCTGAAGCTCTTGACCCCTGTAGCCCCCAGTGCAATAAAACTGCATAAGCCTCTTTCTCCCAGGCTATGCAAACAGAGCTTACCTGGTACTTGATAGGCGTACGAAACGTTGTGCTCGATCACAACCTGATGGACGCTGGGATCAGGAATGAGGAAAGACTCGTTATATGGAGGTTTAAACTGGTAAATTTCATGACCACCATCTCCAAAATCCCATCTGGGGAGAGGAAAGCAGACATGCAGATCATGAGCTGGTCGTTACATAGTGGAATCCCGTAAGCACCCCCAGTGTTATTCCCAGTGTTCTGCTACAGTCACAACACTGTGGTTACCCGGGGAGCTACCGCAGCGGGTTCTGCTGAGTATCACAACGTGAGTTATTCTAATCCCATCGCGGTGCCATGGTGACAGGAGTATGGTGGCAGTTAGAGAAAGGGAAGGAGGAACTTCTAACTAACCAAATAGCAAGTGTTGCGGAAGAAAGGCATTATGGGACTGACCTCCAAAAACACTGAACACCCACTACCCCGGCTAAAACCAATGGGAACGCTGGGAGGCTAAGCCCCTCTCAAAATCAGTCTCTGTAAATACCAGATTTTGTTGTTATGGTACCACTGTGTTTAGATTTCTTCACCAGGACTCCTCGGTCCTGCTCCAATTAAGCATCCCTCGGCTCCTGTTCCAAAAACCCGGCATTACAAATACCAGCACGCCCTTCCCTGGTGCCAAAACATATCCCATAGGAGAGCAGAGACACTGCACAGGGAGTTCTGTGATGATTCTGTTCTGAGCAGGTGAGGAACAAAGACAGAGCCAAAGGATCACCTAGCAAAGGCCTCACCCAGTCAAGCTCTGGGGGACATCAATAGGAATTTGCCTTGAATGAGCACTGAGGAAAGAATAAGCCAGAGCCTGTGAATTAGGCCGAATACCCATTTGAAATCAATGGGCCCTCGGGTGAGAAATCAGCCATGGCAAAGCCCCTGAGCTGTGCACGGTGAGACCCTAAGTTTGGGCAACGTGCAAAGGACTCACAAGAAAGCAGCGTCCACAGCCGAGTCGATCTGTACTCTGGCGGTTAGCTCCATGGTCCTGTTCTGAGGGAGGACCAGTGGGATCTCAGACACGGTCAGGTCCTTCATCCTATTCATCTTCTCCACTGTGACGTTGTAATCAACTGTGACATTGCTGACGTGATTGGACGCGGTGAGCTGTTAGGGACAGGCAGGACAAACGGAATGGCTCTGAGGTTACCTCACCACGCTCCTGGGAGTACAGCACCAAGGAGGGATCTGGTTTCACAGTGCTAAAGGGACACTGGGATGGGGCGTCTCCCCAAACGGGCCTTGAGCGAGCGGAATTAGGCCAGGCGGGTCCAATCAGCCAATTAAGCGGCAAACAGGGGAGAGATTTAGGCGAGAGGCCACTAATTGGAAGCAAACTTATCTGTGAGGGAACAGGCGGGGCTTACATTAAAGCCAAGGGACTGGCAACAGAAGGAAGGCTCCAGGGGGAAGGAAGGTGTGGTTGGGACTATAAAGGGAGAAGGGAATTTGGGAGGGAGAGCCAGAAAGGTAGGGAAGACTCAGGGGAAAAGCAGCAAGGTGTGGGATAGGGCAGACCTTGGCTGCTGAGGAGAAGGCCCCAGAGCAGAGGGCGGGCCCGGGTTCCCCGGCCAGCCCCTGAGGGAGTGGCACCATGGGGCAGTGAGTGGGCAGACTGCCTGACATGGCTAGTGTGGACAGAGACTTAGTAATACTTTGATACCCCAGAAAGGGGAAACACGTATAGTGACCTGGTCGGAAAGCCAAGTCACAAAGAACAAGCACCCAGTCGCAGAGACCGAGTGGCAGAAGGGGATCTCGGACCCGGAAAGAGCTAATCCCCAGAGCAGCCAGGAGGAGGCACCCCTGGTGGTGAGTGCCCCCGTGACAGACTCCAATAAACCAGAGAGAGTCCAGGGGAAAACACTGAAAGGGACTGGGGAGAGGGAAAGGACAGGGCCTGAGCAGCTCAGGGGAGAGCTGGCAAGTAAGTGTGACTGTGGTAGGGGGAGTAACGAAAGGAAAGAGAGGGAGTCAGGGTAATAGGCAGTCGGAAGAGGCCCATTCAAACTGGAAAGCATCCATGACCACAAAGTCACATGCCCAGTGGAATAATCTTCCCCGTGAAGCTGTCATGGCTCCACTGCTAGGTCTGTTCAAGGGGGAACTGGATTCTGGAATCAGGGAGAGGAATTTCTGCCCTGGTGCCTTGGAACTCAACAAGTGCACACGACCCAGGAGACTCTTCCAGCCCTGAACTTACCGATCGTTCATTCGCTGGCTCTGTCTGAGCCTTGTCGCTAGCAAGTTGCTGTGCACAGGCATTCAGAGCCACTGATGGAGCAGCAGCAGCTTCCGGTGAGTAGCTCCAGACATAACAGAGGGCGCAGGACGCTAGCGTGCCAAGTGCAGCTTCAGCACTTCTCATGAGACAAGGCAGGGATGGAGGAGAGGAGAGGGCCGGGGGCAAAGCTGGAGGGGAGCTGAGAAGAAAGATCGGAACGGTCAGAAAAGGGGACCAAGATGAACTGTGAAAACTGGGAGAAAGGAGCAAAGCAACATGGGAGGAGAATGGACAGGAGCGGAGGAAGGAAATGGGCAGAGGAGAGACCCGGAGATAATAGGGACAAAGGAAAAGAAAAGGAGAAGGGGGGTGGGGAACAAAGAACAGCGGAGGGGAAAAGAAGAACAAAGGCGAGGAAAGAAGGAGAGGGGAAGGGAGGAGAGGAGAGAGCAGTGGAGTGGAGGACACAAGAGGAAGCTCTCACCCGAGCAAAACTAAAGACTAAGCAGTTTTGCAAGCGCAGCGAAAACCTCTTCAGGAAGCTGCAATGCACAGCCTGCGTTACCAACTGGCTTGCGAATGGAGCAGGGCGTTGGCAGAATTCATCAAACCGCTGCTTTCCCTTTTCAGCTGGTGGAACCCCAATGGAAAAGCAGACCTGAAACGGTGCCACGGGAGAGGCCTTGGCTTACCGAGAGCTTGTACACAGCTGGGCTTTGGTAGATAACGTTGAAGACGACGTTGTAAAAAGTGAAAGATGGCTTATCGTCTACCGTCCATCTGAAAGTCACATCCGACCCGGCCTCCATCACAGGGATGTAGCTCTGAAAGGTACGAGGACACTTCATACTAGACCAAGGGGTTCTCAACCTTTTTCTTTCTGAGCCCCGCCCCCCCACAACCCCAACATGCTCTAAAAACTCCACGGGCCCCCTGTGGCTCAGCAACTGTTTTTCTGCATATCCAGGAGATTAAAAGCCAGAGCTGGTGTTAGGGGGTAGCAAGCAGGACAATTGCCCTGGGCCCCAACCCACAGAGGGCCTCACGAAGCTAAGTTGCTCAGACTTCAGCTTCAGCCCTGCACCGCAGGACTCGGGCTTCGCTTTCTGCCCTGGGCCCCAGCGAGTCTAACGCCAACCTTGCTTTCTGGTGTATTTTGGAGGACCCCCTGAAACCTGCTCGTGGCCCCCCAGGGGGCCCCAGACCCCTGGTTGAAAACCTCTGCACGAGGGCATGAAAGAAGCACATGGCACTTCCCAACTGAACAGGAGACGGAACAGATTCAATCTTCCAGGCTAGTTCAAGATTCACTGAAAGCAGCTGATAGGACAAGAAACGGTTTCTGCATCCTTTAGACTCTGCCTTTTAGTTACTGTATTTTGGGGGATTCCGTTTTTAGTTTGAATGGAAAGTAAACAGTAGGATTTATTTTTAGTCCCTTTAGCTCTTTCATAGTCCAAGCTAATCTCCCCTCCTCAGGTGGTCAGACATCTTTCTCTCTCCAGCTCCTGGTCGGCACTGGGGAGCCTGAAATCCTGTTCATTGCCGCTAGTTCAATCAAATGTACAAGTCTCCAAACAGAGAAGCGAAAGAGAGGGAAAGAAACTTGGAGACTCTCAGCTGAGGGGATAACAACAACACTGTGACTATTGTTGGGTTTCCTTTCAAGGTCATTTCAAAGTAGTCTTTCCTAAAATTAGTTCTTATGCCTGGGACTTTCCAAGGGGTTTCAGGAGGGATATACCCTAATCCCACTAAAAGTCAGTGGGAGTTGGGGGGCTAAATTCTGCTGAAATCCCAGCCTACAGCTCCTTAGGTAAGCATGGCTCTTACATCACATACAGTAATCAGACCAGGGCCTTGCCCCAAAGAATTCACAATCTAAATTATTTTGCTGTCGAGTCTTCCCCACTGCTCTCATGCCTTAAAAAAGGAAAGAGTCCCACTTAATGGGATGTTCTAGAAAACCTGTTTTTCCAATATTTCCAGATAATAGTAATGAGCACTTTTCAAACATAGGTTTCGGAGCAATTTACAGAGGTGGGTGAGCCTCCTTAGCCTCCTTGTACAGATGGGGAAATTCAGGCAGTGAGAGACTGATGCTTCACGGAGCTCACCAGTGGCACAGCTGGGACCAGAACCCAGGTCTCCTGACTACCCCCCTTCCCTGGAGATCTGTCCACAAGACTATGCTTCCTTCCTGCCCCAAGAGGCTCTGATAACTTTGCAGACGCTGCCACGCTTTGGCTGCTTCGCTGAACTGAACCTCTGACCCTTTTCACTAGGAAATACCCGACCCAAAGCCTAAATAGATCCAGTTGCACTTGGCAGGCTGGGGTTGGATTCCTGCTCCTCTAGAACATGTCTCATTAGCACAATCAGACTTCTTAACCCAACAGCTGCAGAGACCAGCTGGTGAGGTGAGACTGACAGGCACAACCTTGCATATTTTCTGCCATTAAGCAGCCAAAGATTAAAACAGAGCATTTGACAGATCCGATGGGTAGTTACCAAACAACGATTCCTTGGCCTCTGCGCAGGGTTTAACTTTGCAGTGGGGAAAAGGACTGAAGACACCAGGATAATTACAGGACTTGGGTAGGCAAAGGAAGTATATATAGCTCCAGCTGGCAGGTGGACGGAATTTGCGATCGCAAATCAGAACTTCAAAAGGAAGTCAGAGGAACATGAACCCTGATCTTCCACAATGCACCTGGTCATCTGGGCAATTTATGGGAGCAAGGAAAGAAACGCCGAGCTAACATTCTCCTACCCTAATGCTGGGGTATTTAAGGTGGTGTACTGCTAAGTTACACGCCTAATTCAGGGGCATCCACATCTTCCCTAGTGAGGAGCTGTGTTGGCAGTTTGCCATGGGATCAAAGGCCCTATCTGACATGCATAAAATGGGGCAGATCGCATGGAGGTGCAGGTCCTCATTAGTAGTGCACCGGTGATCCACCGTGTTTACATCAGGGCTGTTTCCCAACCCCAAAGCATTCGCATTAAAGGTCGCAATGAAAACATTATTAATAATTTAACAACAGTGCAATGACTCACCACCCGGGTGTTTAGCAAGACTCTGGTTTCCGGGTCAGGGGTCGCTCTGAGTCCTCTAATGGGCTCCTCCACTTTCACTTCGACAGTGATGTTCTGGGAGCTCACCGAGTTTTCCACCATGAGCAGCCTGGTGCTCACGCTTTCCCCACCGCCACTTAGCTTGACCACCGAGAACCACGTGTCGTTGGTGTCCCTGGTGCAGTCTGCTGTCAGTGGAACAATGGCTGGGGGGCAAGCCCCTTCGAAGGGGAAGGTCCGGTTCTCGCCAAGCCAGCTTGCCGTCGCATTCACCCCGGAGGAGATCTTCACCACCAGCGAAGAGTGGTTAGTTGGCACATAGACTTTGCCACTGTGAGGAGAGGGGTAAATGACATGGAGGCCTGACACCAGAGAAGTGACCCAGAAACTGCAAGACAAGTTGGCACTAAAGACTCCATTGTCTACCGTGGCTTTAACGGTGTAGAGGCCGTGACGCTCCAGCCCAGGATTGTGTTGACTGATAAGCGGCATCACCTGTTCAGTGGCATAGAGAACCCTGAGAGAGCACACGGTATCATTCTTCCAAATTGCACCGCTGAGGTTGGCGGACAGGCTGGGCACCCAGTCAGAAGAATTTGTGCTTAAGTAGTTCATTCTGTACGGTGATCGTGTACTTGGCCGGCACTGGAGGAACAAGCCTGGCGTTGCATCGTGCTGGATGCTGAAGACATCCTTAGGCCTGACAAAGGTGTCTTCACCTTTAAACATCACCTGTGAAAGGGTAGAGATTATTTTGATTCCATGGCTTAAATTCTCAGCAGGCACCGCCATCCCCATCACCAGTCCCGAATTTGGGCAGGTGAGAAAGTTTACCATTGGATTTACCGCCAGGATAAAGACCGCAGCAAATCCAGTAGCGCAGGGAGCTTTCTTTAAAATGCCACCCTCTTTGCCGATATGAATCGGATGTGCTGAAAACTGAGATAAACATCGGTTTTATTCTACAGTTCAACCTTCTTGTTAAATGCAATGAGCGTGGCCCTGTTAAAATCTTGTACAAAGCTTTGAAAACTGACCCTTCCATCCACTTTATTGTTGCAACAAATTACTGGGGGAGTGGTTAGAGGAAGGAAACGGGAGTCACAGCTCCTGGGTTCTATTCCAGATTCTGCCACTTACCTGCTATGGGATCATGAATAAGTCACGTCACGGCTCTGTGCCTCAGTTTCCCCATATGTAAAATGGGGAGAACACCTGCCACACAGGTTGGACCCACAGTTCAGTACCCAAGGAAAATAGCCCTGTCCACACATTGGTTATACCAGTTAATTTGCACTTACCAGATACTGAGCAGAGGTGTTAGCTGGTATAGTGAAGAGAAACTCTTTGAGGAGTTCATAGCTGAGTTGGCTTTCATTGTGCCAAGAAAGGGAGTTGGTGCTATTGGTGATGGAATCATTGGCACATTCCACTGGGCTGCAGCAACTGCTTAGCGACAAACATGTGTTAGTCAAGTGACACCACTGGAAACCAGCAGGGCATTCAAGTAGTGTCCAGTTCCCAATATCCTGAGAAGTGTGGAATGGATATGTAGCGTTTTTTTCCTCCTTGTAACCTGGAAGGTGGGAGGAAAGAAGAAATCTGATAGCTCAGGCACATACTTGTGTAGAATTAAATTAAGAATAAAATCCCCAAATACTCAAAATTCAAGGTTTTCTCACATTTTTTCCATGAATTTGAAAAAGTCAAAAATGTCAATCAACTGCATTTTCTCTTTGGGCCAAAAATTGACCATGTTAGTGGAAAATTTCATTAAGATTGCACAGTTCGTAGGGGGAAAATGGTCCCTTTTCCAATTTTAGAGCTATTTCCAAGCAAAAGCAGACCCATTTTTTTGAGCAGAGCTGGCTGTGAACGTTGAAAATGCATTGTTAGTTTTCACAAGTTAGCGCTTAGATGTCAGAATATCCGTTTTCCAATGTCAAAATATCTTTTTTTCCCCCACAACTGTGGACTGTGTGACTGCATCAAACCTTCCTGTGGGGAAAATTCATTCCCACAAAAATTGTGGCTTCTGCACAGTTGCACTGAGACTCATAGAAAAGGCCTGTTAGACCATACTATTCATCCCTCTTCAGCCAAAATTATAAGAATGATCTATTGTCCTGTTTCACGGTCGGGAAAAATTTTTCTCCCCTGTTAACTTTTGGGACTAGATAGAGCACAATCCATCATGGTGTGACATTTTCAAGTAGAAAGAAATAATGCAGAAGGTGAATTCATTTCTGCCCAAGATCCGGTTAGTCTTCATACTTCATGACATGCGACAATTCCTCAAGGAAACCTTTGGAATCCATTATAAGAAATATCATCCCATGGCTTCAACCTTGGACCAAATGCAGACCTAGCGAAAGTTGGGGCAACTTCAGTGCAGTTGCCATAGTTACTGTATGAACCGGCTCTGCGGAATCCGCAGCATCTATTTTCATGCCAGCAGCCACAGAGTAATTCCCCTGCAAACTGTCCCAGCATTAAAGTGCCTGGGTGTTACAGAGGTTTCTTGTCCAACGAGCGCTGACAGTTTGTGAGGCAGACACAAGGAGCATGCGCAGAAAGGGGATTTGTGCAGCACTCTAGGCCTTTCCCAACACGGTTCTGTGTCTTGCTCTGGGAATCAGCATTGTTTCCCCCTCGAGCTTACAGGAAATGGTGCATTCTGAATAATTAAATAATAATTATCCACCTGGATATTAAAGAGGAAAGCAAATGGGCTTGTGCCACCCCTGTTTGGGGGGGAGGTCCCAAAAGCTGCAGACCGTATGCTAATGATGTAATGCCCTGACTTATAGCGTTGATAAATAGTCATTATCTCTTTTGCATAAATCCCCTCTTCTGTTCACCATCCAAAGATACTTCCTCTATGACTCCTTCTCCACTGCAAATCCTTTCTTGCATTTCCCCACCTATCCCCTTTGTCTGACTGATTCCATCTTCCCCATCGCTGTCCTGGTTCCACTCCCCACTCCCCAGCTTCTCCTCACCTCACCTCAAGTTTCCCCCTGCCCCACGCAACACACACGCTAACCCTAGACTCTCTGAGAAGAATATTCCCCACACAACCAGCCCAAAGCCATAGAGTGTCTGGCAGCTAGAGTGTCTGTCTCTCCCTCACATTTGCCCACTGCTCTATTCCTATCTCTATGTCATGTGGGTTGGGGGCTATCCTGGAGGCAGGATCTCTATGGTTAGAGTCCTGGAGGACTCCTGGGGGTCTCCATAATTTAGAGCTTCAGTTCTCCAGGGCTCTAACCATTGAGACATGGTCTAGAGTGCCTCCCCTCATTCACAAGCGGGAGACTCCCTGCCAATACAGGAGGCTGGAGAGCTTTGGAGGCTTGGCCCATTTTTTAGCTGCTCTGTGGTTTGGAGAGAAGGCCGGAATGGCTCCATTGGCTGTTGTGTGAGGAGTGGGGAGGGTTCTCACTTGATGTCTGCTTCAGAAACTCCAGGTCCTATCTAGCCCAGGAGGCGCCGCGGGACCAGAGAGCGAGTGATGCCAGCGGTATCCCAGAAGCGAAGCGGTGGGAAGCCGCAGCCATGGCAAGGGGAAGGGTCTTTGTTTTGTCAGTTTAACGCCAAAGCCCAACACAGATTTTGCGGAACAGGCGACTGTGTTAAAGATTCAAACTTCCAATCGAAGGGCGAGAGCTCACGATACACATGCACTGAGATGCCCCCAGGACATTTCCCAGCAAAACCAAGGAAGATGAGACCTCACCTGAAACTGCTCAAGATTAAAAAAAATAAACACCATAAAGCCTCTCTCAGGCCTCCTTTCAAAAGAAGAGGAAAGGCCACAAACCCAGTGTGGGTCACTTTTAAAATAACTTGGAGTCAGGGAAAGAGAGGAGATGTTGTACCTTCACTGCGTGTTGGTCTGTGCACCTGAAACCTCACGTGAATAGACCGCTGCAGTTCTTCAGTCACAAACTCAAGGGCTGTTAAAAATGCTTCCTGCTGAAACGCCAAACTGGGGAACACCATCGTCTGGAAAACAAAACCCAAGGCCTTCACCGCTCTGCTGCACTGCTCACGGAGCTCCCTCCACGGGGCTAGGATGTAAGCCCTTCTTACCTCCACAGTGTCCAATGGAGCCGGCAGCGATGCGTCTCTTGTCACGTATCTCACAGACCTGGGTGTGTCAAACGCAGGGTCGCCCATGTAAAAGTTTTCAGCGTTCAGGAGAATTCCTATTTTCAAAGGAAGCATTAGGCAAAGCCGGTGAGAGCCAGCAAGGCCTGTGTTTGTGCCTCGGCCGCGCTAGATCACATCACATATCGGAACGGTAACACCCATCACAGGGGGAATTACAAAATGGGTTTTGGACCAGTTCAAATCACATGATTCCTCAGTTCTGGGGGAGAGGCAGCTGCGGTTATGATTCAGTTACCTTTCTCTCTACGCTGTGGTTTTGATTCCCTTCCCAGCCTGTGTAATTAATGTTTGCAGCATTCCCAGCGCAATGACAGAACCGCGCAACGGTCAGCAGCTTCGGCTTCTGGGAATCCTGCAAACGCTGCCCGTCCCCCTTCACACGGGATTCACGCCCTGAGGTTTGCGTTGAATTTTTGGGTATAAATGCAGCCCCCAAAATTCTATGTAAAACTCAACTAAAGCCACCTGGTTTCCATCAAAATAACCTCACCTAGCTCAGGCTTCTCATAACCAGGGCAGGCCTTGGGGTACTGTATCAGTGAGCAGTTATTGGGACCTCTCTTCACAGCTAGGGTGGGTCCCCCACATCTCTTTACCTTACACTTTATCTGAGCCCCCTCCCATCTTTATTCTCTTTCTTATTCCCAACTTCCTCCTCTGTCTTCCACTCCCTCTCCCTGGGGTGAGGAATTTGTCTTCCAGCCAGTCTGCTTCTTCCTGCTGCCTGTGCGATGGAGGGGGGGGGGGGTTCCTATGCTGCATGAGGGTGGGGTCTTCTGCTAAGATGGCTTCTTCCCGCAATGGACTCTCCACTCAGAGTCACCCTGAAAGGTGGCACCTTAGGCAGCCAGATACCCACCCTATGCCTGGAGCCAATGCACATTCCAGCTTTGGCACGGGCACACCCAAAGCTTGTCCTTGGCTCTCCAACATGTTCATGAACTTCAGGGAACCTGACCGTGGCTCTCCAAACAGAGGAAACATTTGCAGCTCTAGCAGGTGCAGAAAAGGAAGGCAGCCGCCCTGAAGTGCCCACAAAGCTGGCGGCTCCAGGAGAGACAGGAGCTGAACCAGCCCTGAAGGCCTGGTGAGCTCAGAGACGGTAACCCTGTGCATCCCGGCATTACTTTCCATCCCAGGCTGGGGTACAGATATACCACTGTCAGGGACGGGGCAGAGGGTCCTCTGTGCTAGCAGATTTTTGGGATATTTCTAGATTAGGAAAGGAAGTCGAGGTTAGCTAACCCTGACTTTTCCCTAGTGTAGATGCAGCTTTCCACCTTTTTCACCTCAATTTAGCTGGTCAAAGCTGACCCAGGAGTGTAGCTAACCCTCACCTAACCCCCACCTCTTTTTCTTATTCAGCTTATTCACGGCACTAAAAAACCTGCAGCAGCAAGTCTCAGAGTCCACTGGCTGGGGCTGTGGGGTTCAAAACAGCAGTGTCGACATTCGGGTTTGGGCTGGGGCCTGGGCTCTGAGACCCTGCGCGCGGGAGAGGGTCTGAAAGCCCTGGCTGCAGCCTGCGCCCCACGGTCTACACTGCTCTTTTTAGCCCCGCAGCCGAACCCCATGAGCCTGAATCTGTTGACCCGGGCTCTGAGACTTGCCGCCTTGGTTCCTTTATTGCCCTTAACGGGCAAACTGAAAAAAAATCCAATCAAATCCTAGGACATGCCTGTGTAAAATGCCCCCCCTTTCTAGGCTGAGACCGTTGGGGTGCTGCATAAGCCGCTAACACAGAAAAAGAACAAAGCATGAAGAAGAGCAGGGTGCAGCCCTGTTTTGTTCTGTCTTCCTCCCTAACTTCCCAGCAGTGAGAGGGAGTTTGTTGTGACATATGGCGACTATACACCTCAAGACCCACAGCCTGAGAGCATGTTTCTCCAAGATATTTTGTGTGTGTTTTATTCAGAATATGAGGCCGTGTCTTTGGGTGATAACCCAGTATGTGCGTATTTTTAGAGAACATTTGAGACATTTGGGAAGGGTTAGCGGGCTGGGCTGCAGCTCCATCAGTGTGCACGTTTCCTGCTTCAAAACCCACAAGAGAAACACCAATTGATGGCGAGTCGGTTGGCTGTTCTCCTAGGGCTGCTAGTCATGTCTGAATTACAAACCAATGGGTTGTCCTACTTACTAGATCAGACTTGAAGTGAGCAATGACCTATTCTATGCACTCAAGACTGGTATCTGTGCTTCCAAACGAGTGCGCGCTCAAATATTGTGGGTGGCAATAAAATAGGCCATTTGGCCCATTCTGCCTTCCTTCTGGGGACTCTACAGAACATGTTTTTATGTCCAGAACATTTGTAAGAGGCTCGGAAATTCCCAACTTCCATCTAACAAAGATGATGGTTCACCAGAAAAACAATGAGGCCCTTCCCTTTGGACTGACACATGCCACCTCCAACCAGCACCCAGGTGCGGAAGGCCTGCTGAGAGCAGGGCAGCGGGAGAGCTCACCTTTTGGCTTGTACTCGCACACATAGCTGTGCTTGGCCATGCACAGGTCGGTGTTGCACTGGCCCGTCGGGCCCATCCGGACACAGTGGTCAGCGTTTGATGGATGGGGCTCTCCTGGCAGCCAGTTCTGACAGCTCTCCAGATTAAATCCTTCGCCCCTCTGCTGAGCTCCAGCACTTGCAAAATCATTGAATCCGATCCAGACATCAAGGCCCCTTCAAAACAATGCAAAGGAATGCCAGAATTTTCAGGAAATCACAAGTATTGAAAGGATCTGGGACAGACTCCACCCATCCAGGGTTCTTGATGAAAATAACTATAACAACAACAGCTTCCATCCATGGGTCAGTCAATATTCAAAGAGCCCTTTTAATTACTACATGATTGTGATACTCATTCTATCTCAAGCACCTGCTTCTTGAAAGACAGTCTCCTAAGTAGCAAACCATATTGTGACCTGCTGATGAGTTAAAGCCATAGTCATAAAGGCATTTAATTCATAAGGCAAGCTGCCTCCTAAGGAGCTCAGATGCCACGGTGATGGGTGCGCTACCAGAATCTGCCATATAATAAGATAGCAAAGCTGGGACCATGTAGCATCTTCACACGTCACTGAGTTGCACTCGGAACCTCCTGATGTTGCCAGGGATAGAACGTGGGTTCTCCTGAACAGCTGCACTGTAGATAAAGGAGAATTTCCATTACCTGTCAGCGCTGCCTGTATCTTTTATAAACCTCGCGTTTCACCTATACGAACTTCTCATTAAGAGGAGCTACTACAGTATTCTCCAGTAACACTGGAGTTGGGAATAGCATTGGTGCAGAGTTTAACACCGTACTCTGATAAATCCTGGCCCACGACAGGGGTTCCGCTGCACTACCGAAATATATAATAATATATCGATTATGCATCACTGACCACTGAAACAGCAACATCTGGGGTAGAATACAAGAGCAGAGCAAAGCAATGTAGGACGTGGAAGTGAAAAAGAATGTCCCATACAATGGAAACCACCAGTATCGTTTTAGGTCAATGGAATATAACTGCCCAATTTGGAATTTTGGCTGACCACCAAAGTTGGCTCTTGTGGAAAATCCTGTAGGATCTCCACTGGTCAAAGGCAGCCAGGAACTTCTGCTTTACATCTCACCCAAAAGATAGTGCTCGTATGCTAAGGCCTTTGTTCCATCGCTCGTCGACCTTCCCTGCACCACCTGTACCATCACCTCGAAGGTATCCCCTCCAAACCGCACCCATCACTGCTTCACTTTTGCAATCTGAGATGCTCACAAGGTAGTGCTTTGCAAAGAGCAGTCTAAGGAGATAATTGGTGTCTCTCCACCACCAAGTCTGTACCAGATGACATGATTAAGGATCCGTGTTTGTCATGGAGGTTGCGGAAGTCACAGATTCTGTGACTTCCTGCGACCTCCGTGACTTCCGCAGTGGCCGGTGTGGCTGACCCCAAGGCCGCCCTGGGGACAGCTACTCGGGTGGCCCTGGGGACAGCCAGACTGGCCACTGCTGGAGCAGCTCTGCAGGCAGCCGCTTGGATGCCCCTGCAGCCAGCCACACCAGCCACTGTTCTGGAAGCTCCCAGCAGCTGGCCCCCAGGACTGCCCGAGCAGCGCCCGATGTGGCTGGCCTCAGGGTGGCGGGAGCAGCCACAGATTAGAGGCTGGCCCCAGGGCTTCCCCCCATGGTGGCCAGAACAGCTGCTGGCCCCCCGGGGCTTCCCTCCCCTCCAGGCTGCGGCCGGATCGGCAGCGGGTCCCCGGGGCTCCCCCGCAGGCAGCGGCGGGATTGGCAATGGGCCTCCAGGGCTCCCCACACAGCTGGTGCCGCGGACTTGCCCCCCTCACAGTGCCCCCCCCAAAGATTCAATCAGGGGTATTTATGGTATATGTCAAAATCATGGCCCATGACCTGTCCATGACTTTTACTAAAAATACCTGTGATTAAATTGTAGCCTTAGCTATGATTAATGAGGTCATACTGAAAAATGACGATGAACATAATTGTTCTGTGAATCAGTAATTTTTATCACAAATCAGATTAAAAAACAAATAATTGCTGTGCTTTGTTCCTGAAACACTGGAAGGGATTAAGGAGAGCGGGCTAGGAAACAGCCTATTTGCTGTCAGCAGTAAAACCCAGTAGAGTTTTTCCTTTTCTAATTCCAGCTATGATCTAACTGCAAGTCATCAAAAATAAAAAATTTAAAAAAAGAAAGAAACAAACCAAGATTGGCTGGATAGTTCCCTTGCCCCCTCCCTGGCTGGTGGGTCCAGTGTCTCTAAATGAGGGTAAATTCTCTCCGTTGAAGTAGGGGCTGGATTGCACTTTCTTTATTCCAGCAGCATTTCTTGAGAACTAATGATCTGTCTGACTTGGGTCACTGGAGGGAGAGGAAAAGTTCCAGCATTTTGGAAGGGGAGAGTCACTGGTTGTAGGTGTGGGGGAACTGGTTCACAGGGCCCTGGTTCTTGGTGGGGAGAACTGGTTCAGAGCACACAGGTTCTGGGAAAGATCATCAAATGACAGGAGAGAGGAAGAGAAGAGAGTGACCGTAACTGCCGTGTGCGCTAATGGGAAACAGATTTTTGCTTCTGTCATTTTCCCACAAGAAACCCTGGAAGTCACGCGTTCCAAAAAAACATGGCTTATACTTCATTTCTCTCTTATCGCCAGGGAAATCACATCCTGGAATCATCTCATTCATGTTTATCTGAACGGATTAATAAATAAATAAATAAATAAAGAGAATAAGGGAGCCGGAGTGGAGAACAATGAGGTGCGGCAGCTGGGAAACAGCTTGGTCGGCTCGCTCCTTTCTAGGTCTCATGATTTCATCGCCACTGCAGTCCATCAAAAGCCCTGCAAGCAATGCGAGATAAATCAGTGCATCGAGTGACCAGCTCCTAACCCTTCGGAAAGGATGGGCTCCTCTCACTTGGCCTTGCCGGGCGCACATGTTTGTAATCTCAGGATCAATCCCAGTGTGAATGGAGCAAGACAAGAAAACAAGTTCAGGAGAAAGGCTGTTGGACCCAGGGCAGGCCTGTTCAAAGGCTACATCACATGCAGCTGCTCCAGTCTCGTGTGCTTTCTGGGACGTGTTTATTAAGAAGCCCCCGCCAATATCTGCATCTGCATGGAGCTGTCAGGCCCCTGGGAAGGTCTGAGCACTTCCCCTTTAAGATGGCTGGTTGCAGAAAGGGCATTTGTGGGGGGGATTTCATCAAAGGCTGACACGTTCCATGCTGCCTGTTTAGAAAGTGCTGGCTGTGAGGTGGAACAGATGCCTTCAAAGCCCAACACTTGGGGACGTGGGCTGCTCTGTCTCAAAAGGGTCTTTGGCTGAGGTGGACACCCTGTGACTGGGCAGCAGCGTGAGACTCAACAGAGAGAGGCAGACTTACAGCATCAACTTTTTCTTTCTATGGTGCCTGCCTCCTGTCACCACGATTCCTGAAGCACTTTGCAAACTGGACATGCAGAGCCCTGCTGCCACGTCTGGGGTGGAGGGCGCTGCCAAAGTTAGGGGAGCTGGGAAATTGTAGCTAAGGAACATAGGGCAAGCTTTGATCCTCACTAAAAGGACCTGAGTTCTTAAATGCCCACAGAGAGCAGACAGGATCTGGGGTCTCCAAGGTCTCTTTCAAATAATCCATATGCAATAAACCGGAATAAAATGCTTCTCTAGCGGGATTTAATTCCTAACAAACTCAGACGTCACTCCAAGGTCACAGACAGGGATGCTGCGGTACGGCTGTGCTTATTCCAGTACCTTCCTCCTATTCATTCAGTGACGACCTTCCACCTTCACCCAGACGTACCTCAGCGCTTTCCTCATTGGATGCAGTAACCCTGATGCAACTATATTCTGCCATCCCCAAGCACCAAGAAGACATTCCCTGGAAGGCTGGGTTTCTGATGAATGGTTGCAGTAACCCTGACATAGTGCACTGCTTCTCCCATCTTTAGATAGTGCCCATCATTAAAAAAGGGAAGAAGGAGGATCCGGGGAACTACAGACCGGTCAGCTTCACCTCAGTCCCTGGAAAAATGGAGCAGGTCTTCAAGGAATCCATTTAGAAGCACTTGGAGGAGAGGAAGGTGATCAGAACAGTCAGCATGGATTCACCAAGGGCAAGTCATGCCTGACCATGATTGCCTTCTATGAGGAGATAACTGGCTCTGTGGATATGGGGAAAGCAGTGGACGTGATATATCTTGACTTTAGCAAAGCTTTTGATACGGTCTCCCACAGTATTCTTGCCAGCAAGTTAAAAATGTATGGATTGGATGAATGGACTATAAGGTGGATAGAAAGCTGGCTAGATCATCGCGTCAACGGGTAGTGATCAACGGCTCCATGTCTAGTTGGCAGCCGGTATCAAGCGGAGTGCCCCAAGGGTCAGTCCTGGGGCTGGTTTTGTTCAACATCTTCATTAATGATCTGAATGATGGGATGGATTGCACCCATGGACAGCAAGTTTGTGGATGACACTAAGCTGGGGGGAAGAAGTAGATGCACTGGAGGGTTGGGATAGGGTCCAGAGTGACCCAGACAAATTGGAGGATTGGGCCAAAAGAAATCTGATGAGGTTCAACAAGGACAAGTGTAGAGTCCTGCACTTAGGACAGAAGAATCCCATGCACTGCTACAGGCTGGGGACCAACTGGCTAAGCAGCAGTTCTGCAGAAAAGGACCTGGGGATTACAGTGAATGAGAAGCTGGATATGAGTCAACAGTGTGCCCTTGTTGACAAGAAGGCTAATGGCATATTGGGCTGCATTAGTAGGAGCATTGACAGCAGATCGAGGGAAGTGATTATTCCCCTCTATTCGGCACTGGTGAGGCCATATCTGGAGTATTGTGTCCAGTTTTGGGGCCTCCACTACAGAAAAGATGTGGACAAATTGGAGAGAGTCCAGCGGAGGGCAATGAAAATGATTAGGGGTCTGGGACACATGACTTACGAGGAGAGGTTGAGGGAACTGGGCTTATTTAGTCAGCAGAAGAGAAGAGTGAGGGGGGATTTGATAACAGCCTTCAACTACCTGAAGGGGGGTTCCAAAGAGGATGGAGCTCGGCTGTTCTCAGTGGCGGCAAATGACAGAACAAGGAGCAATGGTCTCAAGTTGCAGTGGGGGAGGTCAAGGTTAGATATTAGGAAACACTATTTCACTAGGAGGGTGGTGAAGGGTGAAATGGGTTACCCTGGGAGGTGGTGGAATCTCCATCCTTAGAGGTTTTTAAGGCCCAGCTTGACAGAGCTCTGGCTGGGATGATTTAGTTGGGGTTGGTCCTGCTTTGAGCAGGGGGTGGGACTAGATGACCTCCTGAGGTCCCTTCCAACCCTGATACTCTATGATTCTATGGTTCCCGGACACTCCAGGAAGTAAGGGGGGGGCTAATCAGCAGAGCCAGCTATGCCCAGCCGACAGGTAAATTCACCTTGGGGTCATAACACCCCTTCCTTTGTCTGCTGCTGATCCCTGCAGAGCACAGGTGCCCCTTGGACTGTGGGTGCCGTGAGAATGGCATGAAGATGCACCAGGCAACGACCCTGCCCATAGCAAATCCCAGCCGTGACTGCACTCACTAACCTGATGACATGAGAGACCAAGAAACTCTTAATTTCAGGACTGCTCACAAAAGCCAGCTCTCCGTCACCATGGACCTGACAATGCTGTTGGGCCTCCAGCCACTGGGCCTTCTCCACCACCAGTTGGTAGCAGTGATTGTTGCCAGGGAAGACCAGGCCATCTGACGGGCACATTGGGTGAATCACTGTATGAGCGGAAAAAAAAACAAAGCTTGAAGCCCCTTAGGTGGACATGTGTTGGAAGGTGGGACGCCCGACCCACTGGCAAGACCCCATAATGCAAATGTAAGACATCAGCTCAGCAGGTGTGACCATGTCTCCCTCTAGTGGCTGGCCTACATAGATAAGGAACCAACTAGAAGTACCAGCCCTTTGTCTTACTCCCTTAGCTCCAGCAGCAGGGGCTTGTGCATTTGGTGCTGAGAGGCGTGGGTTCTTACCCCATGAATGGGCCGTAGTGGGTGGAGGTTGTTACATAATCTGGGGCATGTGAAAACATGACTAAGGCAGGAGGAATTTAGAGAAGAGTGAATGAGGCGGTGGTAGGGAAGGATATGAGGAAGATGTAAAGAAAAGAAGCTTGAAGTGCTCAGATACTGTAGTGCAGATGGGCATGGCCACACAAGGGTTCTCCAGGGCACACCTAGTGAGATTGACTAGATGACTAAAAAGGTGCTGCGGGAATGGAAGAAACCCTGGGTACTGAGAATGCCCGGTCTATCTGGAGTGAGTGGGTCTGGTTCTCCGGTGCCCTGTGTCTTGTGCACTCCTTTCCACCAGTGCAACGTGGGTGCAAAATGCCACCAGAAGTTCTTACTCCAAGTGGCAGTAATGTATAAGTGCTCAAGATGTAGGGCAGCGGTCACGCAGGCCCTTCATTCCCGGTGCTGGCAGGGCCTCGAAAGTAAAGAATTTTTGGAGGAACCAGTTCTCAGTGTAATTCTTCCCTCCACCCAGCCCAACCCAACTTCAGCAGGCACCTCATCAGCCAAACTCGACTCACCTTTGCCTGGCTCTTCATTCTCTGCAGTAATACTATACACAGCTGCTAGGCCGGTGCCACCCCTATTCCTGATCCGTAGGTCCAGGCTTTCGTTCGTCCTGACCAGGGTAGGACACTGCAGGTCTATCCGCTCTGGGGGAGCCACCACCTCGACGTCCGTCTGCACGGAGGTGACCCTGGCGCCCATGAAGAGGGTGACGGTGACGTTGTAGCGCCCGGGCAAGGCGTACTGATGGAGCGCTACGTTTTTGGTAGTGTTGAGAAGCCCTGATCGGTCCCCGAAGTCCCACTGTAAAGTGCTGACAGCAACTGGAATACTGACATTGAAGGCCAACATGTGGTGAAGGCTGTGAGGGTGGCGGGGACCTGGGAAAGAGGCGTGCAGCCGTGCTGGGAAGATAGAGCGGACAAGGGAAGGGCCACCACAGGCTCGCCTAGCAGAGTCCTCCGTGCAAAACGGCAAACAACCGGAGGAAGAATTTGGTTCAAGGGCCATGCCGCACAGACACTGCTCCTGGTCACCGAAGCCGCCGTACTCCTGGGCGTTAGCATAGCAGAGGGCGCTGCAGGTCTCCTCGCTGAGGTTTGCAGAAAGTACGGACGTGAAGAGGATGACGGAATCGGCTGCCCCTGTGGAGTTGTCGGTCAAGCATGCTATGTAAGGAGCTCCTAGAGGGGAAAGAACAGAGAAGCCTGCTGCAAACTGACCACGCCAGGCCATAACCCTCAGTTAGACACCACACCTCTGCAAGTGGACTTCCCCCAGGCCGTGAGCTGCAGGGAGATTACACAGCGGAGGGTTTCTATTCTGAGCATTTCCTATTGCAGTCTTGCTTGGGAACCCTTTAATCCACCCGTGGCGTTTGCCAATCCCTTTGTAGCGGTGACGACAGGAATACCCGGCCATCAGCACAGATTTATGGAGCAGCAAGGCACAGTAAATAAAGAGTACCACAGAGAACGTTCCACTCCCACAGAGTACGAAGCGGCTCTCAGCCCGAGTCCCTGCTTAGGAGTGAGTGTGGCTAGCACGTGGCAGGTGCGTTCTCCTCCTGGGTCTGCCACCAATTCTCTGCAGCTCCTGGTGCCATTCACTTAACTTCACTGGCATCTGAGCAATAAGCCCACACCCAGACCCAGCCAAGCAGAGGTGCATGCACACTGGCACCCCAACAGGGCAGTATCGGGGTGAAGCTTCTGCTGCCCTAACCCATGCCAGACCTGTGCTGTGGAAAAGCAGAGGATATAAACCTACAGGCACATGGATACATACACATAGTCACATGGTACACACACACACACACACACACACACACACATATGCAGCAGATCCCATTCCCAGGGCAGTAACTTATTCACTTGTGTTCCCTAACTTTTGACCTGCCTAAGAGGGGTGGGGGTTTTTTCCCTGCCACAAACACACACTATTTTGCAGCGTACACAGCCTCAACCCAGCTGGGATTTCCTTGCCTCCCGTCCAATTCTGCCCACGCAATCGAGGCATGTTTACTGGTCTGTTTCTGACTGTTGCTACAACATCGCTCCCAAAACATCTCAACACTGCTGTCCTCACGTCGGTTCCCATAACGATCCCCTCTGCCTGCCCTGGTCTCGCTGAAAGCTCAGTACAGTCATTGAGCCATGCTACCTATTTAGAAATGCATGAGAAAAGCCCCTTGTTATGATTACAGATGCTTAGAAAGTACCTTTGTTTAAAATACCAGCCCAATTACCAGGGCTGGGGCTGGCTTTTTTGCCGCCCCAAGCAAAAAAAAAAATTGGGGCAAACTCCCTCCCACAGCCTGCACCTCCTTCACCCTCCCCACACCCCTCGAGCCCCCAAACTCAATCCCAGAGCCTGCACCCCAGACCCGCTCCCACACCCACACTCCCTCCCAGAGCCTGCACCCCAATCCCCTACCCCAGACCTCCTTCCCCACCCAAACTCCGTCCCAGAGCCTTGGGCAGGTGGAGGGCGGAGGTTTTTTTGGTGGGGGCGGGTTCTGGGCAGCATGAGTGACAATGGCCCGCTGGGAGGATTTGAGGACTGGCCCTGGCCCTAAGGTAAATTGAGTTTGAGACCCTTGCCTTAGAGGAAAGTCTATTGTCCAGATTAAGGCCTTGATTCAGCAGAGCACTTATGCAGTTGCTCATCTCCATCCCTACTCAGCCTATGCTAATGTCCCATTGACTTCAGAGGGATTTCAATTTGTTAAGCACGTGCTTACTTGCTTTGATGAATTGGGGCCTAAGGAAAAAGGACATAGAGGCCACCATCTGGTGGTTGCTTTGGTGGCCTGTGAGTAATGAGTTTACTGGTCTCAGCCCTCTTCTCAGTGAATGGGGACTCACTTAATAAAGTCACCAGCGTGGCAGGCACTGATCTCTGGTCTGAGCAGCGAAGCGGAGATAAAAATAAAGGTGAAATGCAGCGCGTATTTAGGCAAAAACGTGCTGCTGAAAGGTGCTGGCTGCTGGGAAGATGAAGCCCTCTTTGTCCATGCCACAGGTGTGACATGGGCAACCGGAGCACAAAATTCCCCCTCACTGCCCCACCAATGTGCCTCTAAGGTAGCTTGGAAGAAACCTCCTTCCTGCCCCCGGTCCATCCAATCCTTAGCCTCTCTGCTGAGACAGACAACAGAGGAGCCCCGTTACTGATACGGATTCCAGTCTACCAGGACCTCGTCTGAGATTCACCAATGAGCCATCATTACTGAGTGGGCTAGATGAGAACTAGCTGAGATGACTTGCAGGATGGAAGAGTCCTTAGAGGAATATCAGCCTCTTTGATCTCAACGTTTCCACTAGATTTACCTTCACCATAAACCAGAGCCCATCCTCCTTCCTTACCACAAGTAACACTGGTGAATGAAACATTGAAAAGCGGAAGGTTTGCCACTTCAGGAGGCTGGGCGCATTTTGTATCCAGCAGCCGACTAACGTTAACTTTTCTTTCTTCCACCCAGCGGGGGAGCCAGGAAAGTTTGCAGTCACAAAGAAATGGATTCAAACTTAAGTTTCTAGAACAGAGTAGAGAAAGATTATGCATTAACTTGACAATGGGAACCATACGATAAGTGTTAATTACACCATCACAAAAATCCCCCTGTTCCCATCTGCACGACTCCAAGGAAATGTCTCATAAAGACTCACTAGGGGAGTTAATGAATAGAGAATCAAGCAATAATTAACATGATTTTTCTAAAGGCTAGAATTAGGCAAGTATTGCAAGCACTTTTTTCTCACAATACAAATAATTGTTGCAATTAGAAGTAAATTACAGCCATAATCCTATATTCAAAATAGTCTGCCGTCTAACATCAGTTGGTTGCAACGGCAACCTCTGTAGCTAAGGGAGATTTTTTACAGTGTCATTAAAAAACATCTACGAGAATCAAATTGATCTATCAAAAAAGAAATGCGAACGTAGTGGCAGTTTTGCCTTGTGGTGGTTTAATGAAAAGATGGAAACATTAACTGCAGTTGTGTTTGGCCTAAATTACAGCCTTTGGCATTCAGCTGCAAAGAGGACAGAGCTGGGAAGATGTTTGCACAACCAACTGTAGTTATGCTGCCAGTTTGAACCCAGTTCTCTTGTCTTAAAAGCACAAGCTTGAGCTAAAGAATTAAATCCCCTTGCTGGTACATGTAGCAAATGTACTGATCTCTCAACCTGTGGCCCAGCCACTAGAAGAAGACAAAGACCCACATGCTCCTAGTGTGGGTTTTATTTATGTAAGAGCTAGATAGTAGAGTCCTGCGTGCAACTATTCTTTAATCTCGCTCCCACTATTATGGCTGCAGGTCTTGCGGGTCCCAGTCCCGCTGCAGGCAGTTCTTTGAGTCCCAGGTCCATGCTCCTGCCCCACAGTAGGAAGTCAAGCAGAGATTTAGCCTCGCCACTCCCAGCCATTTTGTTTTTCTTGGAGTCATGTGCTTTGAAAATGCTAACGTGAGTTAAAAAACTTGTGCTGTTGCAAACTCCCTGAGGGCTCGTCTACCCTGCCCCCGTGGACTGCAGGGGTGAGAACAGCACTGCCCACCAAAGTGCTGCAGCGTGACTTCCCCCTGTGGATGCGGCAGGCGCAAACTAAAAGGTTCCTAGTTGGTGTTAACATTGTCCTCTTGAAACACGACCACATTCATGTGAACTAGGAACATTTTAGTTAGCGCCACAGCAGTCACACAGGGGAGTTACGGTGCAGCACTTCTGTGCGCACAGCTGTTCACAGCTTCCCAGACCAAACTCCGGGGCCTGTAGACATAGCCGGAGGGTACATCTACACCACAACTGCAGCTGTCAGTCTGACGGACGTACCGCACTAGCTTTGAACTAGCTACCTTGAATAATGAGAGCAGTGAAGCCACAACAGCACGGGGTGTATAACCCCCACCCAAGGACCCTGGATATGTGCTCAAGCAGCTAGCCCATGTTGCTGTTGCTTCCCTGCTATTGATACTAGAGCTAGCTAGATAAAAGCTAACTCAAGTGTGTCTACCCGTGCTGCAGTCACCCCTCTGATTGCAGTGTAGACAGACCCTAAGTGAGCTGAGACATAGCAGGAGCCCGGGGAAGGGAATTCTGAAAACAAGAGCCATATTCAGAGAGCTGAAGATTAAGGAACAAGAACTTACATGTAACTTAAATTAAATAAATTATCAAATATTCCATCTTCTAACGTAGAAATCATGTTGTGGCTTATATCTCTGTAACACAGGGAAAATGGGAAAGGAAAGTTTAATCATTCATAATTATAAGAATAATTTTCTGCCATTCTTACAGGATGAAAATCCAATCTGAGCTTTGGATAGCTGGGGGCCCGGCTCTAGGACTTTTCATCTCAAAGGTACAGTCATTAACGGTACAGTGCTGCCATCAGCCCACCTTCTCTTTCTGGTTCTAGGAGCCAACAGACCCTCGGGGGTGAAGAAGTCAATAAACCAGATGTAAAAAGGTGCTGGCCCTTACGGGCCCTAGGCAGCACATCTGTTAAGGGGACGTGGCCTCTTTAAGGCGGAGTTTTAGGGAGAGGCAGTCTATAGATGGAGCGCATGACTCAGTCAGGTCATGTGACTTCAGCAGGGGAACAAGACCTGCTATAAAAGAGGCAACCTGCTGCCAGTAGGAGAGAGCTCAGGGTGGAGGGTCCCAGGGCAAGAGGGGAAACCGAGGCACAGAGCGTCAGCTGATGGGACAAGGTAAGCTGACCATCTTGTCCCAGGTCTCTCTTTGGTCTAACGAGACCTCTCTGTTTCCTTATCATGGGTCTATTTCTTGTTATTTTTCTATGTGGATTTTGTGCAGCTGAAAGGAGCTGGCTTGGCATCCTAGAGACAGAAGCCTGTCTTCACCCAAAGATCAGGCTTGGCACAGGCCTCACCAGCTCATCTCAGCTATGCCCTGGGAGGAACCCCACTTCTAGGGGCAAAAGGGGCGCTCTGATTCCATGGGCTGCTCCACCCTGGTCTCTCTGCTGGGGTTGCCAAATGGGCTTTTTAGTGCTGGTTGTGATGGTGGCTCTTGGGTACCTACCTCCTAGCCGGGACTGGACTGAGAGACACCAGCGCCTTCCCTTTCGCCAGTGAAAATCCACCAGCTCATAACAACTCTGTTACTTTTGACCTGAGCAGCATTCAAACCAGGGAGTTCGCTAACAAGCCACCTTCATCTCCCTCTCCAAGCGGTCTTGGTGACATCAGTGGATGGGACAACGTGGAAGAAGAAGGCAACTGGGCTTTTCAGAACAGGCTAAGGGCATTAAGTGCCCAAGACCAAGAAATTCAGTGGGATTTGGGCACTGAGTTCTAAAACTCCTTACCAACATGCTGAGATACCACTATCCCCAGGGCTAGTCCTTTATTATGTCCCCATTTACAATACTGGACCATTCTACCATCGACCAGCCTGGTCATTGGGTTGAATCAAATTGTATCCGAACTCCTGAATGCCAGGAGAGTTAATCAGTAATTCACTAGCTCATACAGTTAAATGCACTGTGCAAATATTCTGTACTGGCCAAATTAGGCTTGCGTCAAACAGTAAAAAAAGGGCTTTTGATGCATCTGAGCCCTGGGCATAGGGGATATAGGGCCAGGAAGGTCAGAGCAAGTGTTATGGAACAAGGGTAATTTGCCAGACACCAAAAGGGATTTTTACGTAACTGCTCAAATATGCCTTAAATCTGCCATAAGACTACAAAGGGGTAACATGTACTCACAGTTCTTCCAGGGAAGTCAGATGTTGAAAAGCCTGAACATCTAAAATGGTGATCTTGTTATTGGAAAGATCCCTAAAGAAAGAAAACAGTGCAGCTTATTATCATGCAAGTTCACTGTGTCTGTCTTCCACCATGGAGGCTTAGAAAAGACTGTCTCCAAACTCCATCCAGATTCCAGACAGAAAGTAAGTTCTTGGTGTATTAAAACGGAACAGTTCTCCCAGCCAAAAATAACACCTTTCCCAGCTATCAAGCATCCGGTGCTCCAAGCTTTGCACTATGTGTCGATATGAATTAGGCCTATCACTACACACAAAAATACCCCCATCACATTTTTAAAGTAAAATAATTACAGGCATGACACATTTATTACTAATTCTCAGGCACCAGTTTAAAACTGAAGTCTAAAATATGCCTCATAAAGAAATTACTTTAAGGAATAATTTTGACAAAGTAGTTATTAAGTTATACATAGAATTTTCTGTGGAACCTTCATGTACTGTTGCCAGTGCCAAAGAACTGGTAATTAATTACAGGAGTGACGCATTCAAATTAAATACAAAAATCTTTTTTCTTTTTTAATGACTGCAGAACTTAAAAGAGGAGAAGTAACAAAATATTTTTTGTTAAAGTAAATACAGGGGCCGTATTGAACTCTATATAAAGGAACACCGGGGAAATAACCATTTTAAACCCTTCCCTGTTTTACTAATAACCTGCACCTTATTCAAACTGGAACTATTTCCACCCTCCCATTCACTTTACACGATTTATACTGTTCAATTTATGTCCTTTGTTTCACTGTCCTCCCTAAGTGACATTTAAAAGTAAACAAACTAGTCAGTTTCCATTTCAGTTCCCGATGAGTCTCATTTCTTACCCAATGAAATGGGTTCAACACCACACCAGCAAGAAAAAGATTAAGTAAAAAAACAAGAGAGAGAATCTTTGCAATTATGGTCTAAAAAATTAGCAAAACCCCTTACTATTTATATTTGGTTTTGCAGCACAAGACAAAACCTAAATTGGGAGCCTAGAATACTTGACTGGGACCCTTTAATACACTAATATAATACCAATAACCTAGCTAGCAAGCTAATAGTAAATACAACAGTTCTCCTAGCTGTTTGAATGGTGGACCAGCTACACTATCAGGTTGAAAAGGGGGTTGGAATAAGCACAATGGGTTGATCCTTCAAGATGTCATGTGCTTTCCTGACAGGACTGGGCCCACTCTACAGCTCTCCTAAGTTCAAGAGGTGCCACTTAAAAAATAAAAATCAGAGCCTTTTTTTTTTTTACCCTGAATTCTTTCCTTGCAATTTCCCTTTGCTGCTACATCTTTGATTTCATTCGGCAAGTTCTAATCCTCCTGATGGATCTGACACCTACATTTGGTCTATATTTTTTTTAACCGAACACACAAGGTAAAATCACAGTCCAAAATTCAACAATCCTCTCAAATAACAGACAGAAAACTGTCGTGGAACCACAGGAATGTAGGGTTGGTGGGAGATTAGTGACAGGAATGCCTAACAGGGAAGGGGCATTATTTGGGGAGTTGGGGTGTCTTTACGTGGGGGATTTTTCCTCCAAGCTAATAGCACATTTAGAAGAAATTTCCAGCAGCCCACTGAAGGCAACATGAGTGTTGCAAAACAACAATGAAGAAATGCACAAAGGCAGAAGCCAGCAGCGAAGTTTGTCAAATCAATATGCATTTCCTTTGCTCAAGCTAGCCAGATAATAGCAGAAAATGAAGCAGCCTTTGCTAAACTCTCACAAACATGCATGAGCTGCACTCTGTGTAGGAGGCGTTTAACTTCCAGACATCAAAGTTACTTCCAAAACCATTTACGACTCCTACTCACAAGACAAAAAAATGAGTTTTGGAATTGGATCCCAGCTGCTCCAGTCAAGACAGGTTTAATCCCTTCCCCATGGAGATGCTGTCTTATTTCTCTAGTTTATCTTCCTTGGGTCTCTGCTTTGCACCTCTGTCCCCACATTACCTATAATCATTGCATCACAATCTGATTCATTGAGGACAGGTATAGAGAGTTACAAGGGGGCTTTTGCATCGCTTGCGAATAAATTTAGTTTATCCTTTCTAAAAAGTTTTACAAAACCTGATAGAAAAAGATAGCTTCATGAAGGTTTAAAAAAAGAAAATAAGACTTTGGGTGGATTTAAACCTTCTCCCTTCGGTGCTGGAGGCCTTGTACTGCCAATCTCAAATGTTCAAAAACTGTGAGTCAGGCCCCTCCAAAAATGGAAAGATTGATTTAAATATGATGCCATTTTAAAAAAATATTTTTGGTTTCATTTGCCTCCTGGCTTTTGAGTCTTTAGGGGTCAAGTGTTCTTGCTTTTCTCCATAACTAAGAGAGCTGAACACTTTTAAAATGAAAGCAGAGGTTCTCAGACAATCACATGACTCCAGGGTCTGGGGCTTTAAGAAAACACATCTAACAACATGATACTTGCAATAAAACACAGATGTTGGCAACCCAAACCCAGCTGTGTTGTGCCAGTGCAGCAGAGAAAATGTGGAACTGACTATAAACACAAAATGATGCTAAGATGAGCACAGCTCATCTGGTGTTATTTGACAGTGTATTCACCAAACTTGCCATTATGCAGGGAGGGTGAAATTCATCCTTGTGCAGCCAGCCAGCTCATTGGGCTAAATAGCTTATGCTCTAATAAATTTGTTAGTCTCTGAGGTGCCACAAGTACTCCTGTTCTTTCTATGGGCTAAGTGGGACTTAAGCGGCATATAGGCCTTGTGACGAACCCTCTGAACTGAAGTGAATGTTACCAATAAAATTCCGGGTAACTTTTTTTTTGCATTATGTGACCAGCTCCAATAACGAGTACAATACAAAAACAAACCAAAAAACCCAACCAACCAATTCAACAACCCCAAAACAAAAAAAACCCAGCATCAGTGGTGGAAAGTGACTTACAATTTTGAAATCCTTTTGGTTGTAGGACCCTAACGCACCCCTCCCTCCTCAACCCCGTGTAACACAGGGATGGATGATATTTCTTAACTACGGGATTGTTATCTTGACTGTGTTCCTTTAACACGCTTTCAAAATACACTCCACTCCTGGGCCCCTAGCACTCAAATGTTTAAACGTCTTCAGCTTCTCCTGAAACCACGTGAGGCTGGTTAGCTTGAGATTGGCTGCGTGCCACTTCAGTCACTTTCACCAAAATAGTCCTAGACTATTTAGTTGATTTCCCTTTGGCCTCTAGCCAAAACCATTGCTAGTATTGGATATCCCCCTGGCCCCCACCTATCTACTCACTGCTACTGGACCCCAGCTAACCTACAGGAGAAAACAGCCAGGCTATTAAGGATTTCTGTGCATAAACACTACATACCTTCAGTGAAAGGATGGACTTGACAGCAAGCCAAGTCTTTAGCAAGCACCGTGTACCTTCTGTGAGGGGTGCACACACAGTGGGTAATTAATTTCCTTGCAATAACAAGGAGACAGCTAGAGTATTTCTTTTTCAGTTCTCTCCTTTGAGATGTCTGGAAATATCCCACTTATGCTGTCAGACAGCACCTCAGGCGCAGGGCAGAGGGAGATAGTGTTTCAGCCCTGACAGCTCCCACACGTTGTTCCCCAAAACTACAGCCACCTCCCAGACAAACTGACGTGCTGCCGCACAGTCGCACCTTCAGAGTCAATGACTGGCCATTCAAAGCGCTGCCTGGCCTGCACCATGCAGAGAGGCAACGGCTTTTCCCGGCCTTGTTAGATTTGTGGATAACGTCATTGTCAAGGTGGGGGTTGCAGGCGGCATATGATACCTGCTGATGTTCCTGTTCTCCCTAATGTACCTGACAGATTTAGCTGGCTTCCCCTCTATTGTGCCCCAAACCTTACTGTACTCCTGGCTTCCCCTCCATTATCCTCCACACCCTAGTGTCTGCTCAGGGCTCCTTTGGTGTTCCTCACCACACAGTTCATTGCTTCAGGCTCTTTCAGGCCTCAGACAGGCCCCTGAGGGAAATGATGCACTCTGGGAAAGCAACATGGCTCCTACCCATCCATCTTCCAATGTTATTTCAGTGCTGAGGCCCTTCACCTCCTCTGTGAGCCCCTACAAACACCCCCTCCCTCAGGTAGTTAAGCATCATTCTCCTTGTTTTGTCAAAGAGTAAACCTAGAGCACAGAGCGGTTCCGTGGCCAGCCCAAGGAATACAGCCGAAGAGCCCTGGCGCCCCAGGATTATTACACTTCACTCTTGCCCTGGACCAAGACTGGGCATGATGAACCCTCCTGGCCTGCCCCATGAAAGGGCAGGGAGTCAAAAGAAGCTTCTCTCCACCTGGGCTAGTTCCAGACAAACTGCCCAGCATAAGCAACCAGGCAGCGTGTAATGCTGTTTACAGACGGATTACAGCTCCGCCAACTTGGGGTCCTCGATTATACCTCACATATTGCAGCACGGGCAACAGATCCAAGCACCTTTGACTCCAGAACCCCAGACTTCTACCACCTGAGTTAAAAGATAGCTCCTTTAGCCAGCTCTGCTAGAAAGGCTTTTATCCTCCCTGCAGTCCTACCACTAGAGGGCACCACAATCCACGGCCAAGCCAAAACATTATTCCCTCACTGGCTGCTGGTCAGCCCATGGCTTTGCTGAGCCAACAATAGATTAAAATAATCTCCCCGATTTTAAGCAGCACCAGATCTCTTCTGTGCAAGGCCTGTGACAGCAGCGAGGTTCCTGGTGACAGGTGATAATGGGTGAGAGAAGAATGGTGAGATTACACACGGCCCCACCGGCACAAGGAGGTCACTCTCGGTCAGCTGCATTGCCAAAGGACTGATCGTCTTTTCCCACTGTTTCCTCTGCAGCACGTATGGAAAATTATCTGATGCCTTACCGGCATGGGAAGGGCTGCTTCTTAACCAAACAAGGTTACAGCATAAAAAGAAACATGCCAGGAAAGAAACTACCGACCAATAAAACCCCACACTAAGGCTGCAGGATGGGACCAAAACGCAGCCGTCCGGTGCCACAAACCGCCATGGCTACATTTTCCCATCTCTTTGCCAGGACGGAGGAAATTCGGAACAGGTTCAAAGCCAAGCAAAAGCCAGCAAAAGAACAAGGCTCTTCATTGAAAATTCACCAGCATGCAGGCTGTCACGTGCCCTCATTTGAAAAAAAAAGAGTAGTTCAATTGTCTCCTGGGTGACAGGATGGCTCAGGGGTTGAGCAGTCACTACATTGGCTTCAGTTTCCCTGTCTGTGAAATGGGGATCATGCTACTGCCCGGGGAGGCTGTGAGGATCAATGCATTTGTCTTTGTGAAATGCTCTGTGAGCCTTAGCTGGAAGGCACAGTAAAAGAGCAGTTATTACTATGAAGGAATAAAAACTGAGCTGGAAGTACTACACCACAAGAGCTCTCTTCACAGCTCCCCAAATGACCAGGAAGCTCAGATATGCTTGAGGCAATAAACATATATAGTTAAGCAAATTTTATCAAAATTGCCGAAAGCCCATTGGAGTTGGGTTCAAATGGGACAGACAAAGCTGTAGAGAGGAAAGATGGGCCGTGGTTAGGCCATTAGCCTGGGACTTGGGAGAACTGTCTTTGGTTCCCTGCTCTATCACAGGCTCCCGGTGTGACCATGGGTAAGTCACTTAGTCTGTCTGTGCCTCAGTTTCCCAGTGGGGATTACAGCACAGGCAGACTGTGAGTATCAATACATTAATGATTGTGAGGTGCTGATACTCCAGGGATGGGGACCAGTTACACACTTGAGAGAGATAGCTGGTCCCTTTATCTGAACCCCCCTTTGCTATCTGCTACCCCTTGAGCAGACCAAGAAGGAAACCAGCAGCAGGGTCTGGTGCCTGGTGGCTGCTTTGTTCATTCATAAAGTTTAGACAGGCGGAGGGTTTGCAGCGGTCAAACTGTTCAGTTTACACTGGCCAACTAATGCTCTGCAGGGCTGGGGCAGCCATTGCCTTTATTCCTGCAGCATTGTGGGGAAAAGACTTTTTCAATGTGTTTTTTTTTTTCCCTCTTCCCTAGTCCAAAGAACACATAATGTTAAACAGAGTATAGCCTCCCCTGGCTGCCAAGACTGATGTCATACCCCCATTATGTCATTCACAGGCCCATCCCGCCTTCCTTTCATGAAGCAGAAGGGGAGGGAAGAGAGGGGCAGGGAAAAAAAAAAAAAGCTACGCTGGATCACTCCTTTCTCAGCCCTTTTGGTGCATGGAGTCCAGCCAGAACAGTAATGGGAAAAGCATCCACGGCCACAGAGAACTGTCTGCACAGATAGAGGCTTGTGTGCAGGCTGACAGAGGGCTGCAGTGATTCATTAATAAACCAGCTTCGAGTTTATAAGCTACAAAAATAAAAGCCACTGGGCCAGGGAAGAAAACAAACCCAGAGAGAAAGGAGTTTCCCTGCCCTTCTGAAGCAGGATGGAGCACACGACCCTGAGCAGGGGGCAGGGTTTGGAGGGACTCAAAAGCAGAAGCAGCCACAGTCAAAGACCCACCAGCAAGTCAGGACTCTGAGAGTCCATTAAAGCCCCATCAGTATTCGGTAGGGTGACCAGTTGTCCCGATTTTATAGGGACAGTCCTGATAGTTGGGGCTTTGTCTTATACAGGTGCCAATTACTCCCCACCTCCTGTCCCGATTTTTCACCCTTGCTATCTGGTCACCCTAGTATTAGGGAAAGTGAGGGAGATTCAGCCTTGCATGGCTGCTGCTAAGAGGCCCTTAGTGCCAGCGGGGGCTGAACTCTGAGCACCCGGGGGTGCATAAGCTCATAGGCTTACAGAGGGGAAAAAGCTATTAGATCTTCCCAGGCAGGATAGGGCTGGTCCCTACAGGACACGCTAGGGCAGGGGTAGGCAATCTATGGCACGCGTGCCGAAGGCGGGACGTGAGCTGATTTTCAGTGGCACTCACCCTGCCCGGGTCCTGGACACCGGTCCAAGGGGCTCTGCATTTTAATTTAATTTTAAATGCAGCTTCTTAAACATTTTAAAAACCTTATTTACTTTACATACAACAATAGTTTAGTTATATATGATAGACTTATAGAAAGAGACCTTCTAAAAATGTTACAATGTATGACTGGCACACGAAACCTTACATTAGAGTAAATAAATGAAGACTCGGCACACCACTTCTGAAAGGTTGCCAACCCCTGCTCTAGGGCTTTGGGGTAAGAGGAGCACATCCCTGGCTAAGTGCCAGTTCAAGGAACCAAGTAGGTGCCCACATTCAACAGCTGGGCTCCCTGTCCTTCGGGAGAGACTAGGGTTTCCCTGCAGACCTGGAGGGCAGGGCGTGCCTCCCCACGACTGCATCCCCATCCCAGAAAGTCTCCCCTCCTTTCACGTAATTCCCAAATGAACAATTGAAGATGCATTTCCTAATGTCCCCACAATGGGGCTCCCGCACCTCCCGCCCCCCGCTCCCTGACACATACACACTGCCCTGCTCCTCCTAGCCCCCAGGTTACATGCACACAAGCAACAAAACCCCATTGCATGTCTCAGCCCAGGGAAACACATCTCATCTCAGCACGGCCCGGGTGGGGCAGCCCGCGTGAGTGAGATCACAACTCCAGTGTCAGCAGAGCCCGGAAAATCCCAGCGGGAGGAAGGGGTATTTACACACCCCACCCCACAACATGGGTGGGAAAGGCATGGCAAAGATATAGTGTGGTAAGGTGCTTGCACTAACTGTAGCTCATTCACAGGGTGCAGATAAGTCCAGGTCCTGCTGTGAATCAGGGGAACCGCATTGAAGTTAAACTGGAAACTGTGCAGGTGTATCTGACAAGAGAATTGGGCCCCAGGATGTCTGCATTGCCTCCCTTTTGAGTGTTTAAAACTATAACCTTAACATTCTGTTCACGGAAGGTTTATTTAAATGTAACTTCCCTGCTTAATAGAGGGGAGGGAGGAGAATCAACCAGCAACTTCTGCTT
Source organism: Chrysemys picta bellii (assembly GCF_011386835.1). Taxonomy (NCBI): domain Eukaryota; kingdom Metazoa; phylum Chordata; order Testudines; family Emydidae; genus Chrysemys; species Chrysemys picta. The sequence continues at coordinate 84,952,645 of NC_088800.1, forward strand.
ATTTCCCCAAACATTTCCAGAGTTGCTCCTTCAGAATCCTGAGGGCACGCAGCCCCTTGCAAGACTCAGCTCTCCTTAACAAAGTCTCACAGAGTGGTAAACTGAGGCACTGACAAGTTAAGTGATTTGTTCAAGGTACTGCAGCACAACACTGACAGAGGGGGGGTCCTGACTCCCAGTCCTCTGCGCTTACCATCAGCTCACACTCCCTCCCAAAAGTGAGATTGCACAATTATGTGATACACAATAATGGAGCCCCCAGGAGGACAAGTTGCATGGGGGGAGGGGAGCGGGAGAACAGAAATGCAAAATATTAAATTGTCTGAAATGCCCCCTTTTAAAATACAGACACACAGAGCAGCTGACCACGTAGGACTGCTATCTAAGGTTGCCTACACAGCAGGAATGCCGCAGTAGGTGTTAACATGGCAAATGCTTTTGTAGTAGATGGGAAGAAAATGCAGGCTAGTGCCCCTGCGTAAAAAGAGTATGTCCGGGTGTTGCCTCACTTTCATAATAGCCTTTCCAGAAAAGAGGGCTTCTGGAGGGAAAAAAACCTAGGTGTTTTTTGCACACTTGAGCCAGGAAAATGTGTTTTTTAGCTGACGATTCTTTTTTTGTTTTTTTGGCTTGCGCCTCTCCTAAGATGCAGAAAGGAAGCAACGGGGCTTGTGTGCAGCAGGGGGGTTCCAGATTTATGCCACAACGGCTTTGAAATTTTAAAAAAATAAGTCTCGTTACAAGTCTGGAGCTGGGCCCTGGGGAAGTGACACTTATGGACTCATGCTATATATAGGAATGTCCCCACTTCCAGTCTGGAAACGAATATTCTCTCAGCAGTGGTGCTGCATGGCGCTCTCTCGGCATTGTAAAAAGCTGGGGAGGTGGGGGTAGGATGTGGAGCCTTTCACCACGGGATAGCTGGTTTCAGTCCGACTCAGGTAGATACTGGCTAAGGCTGGGCTGCCAAATGAGGTTAATAGATTAAGGTGCTCAAATCCCATTTCACGTCAGAGAGCTGAAGTGGAATTTATGCATAGGCCCTGTGCGGGTCCTTTGCACACTTCACCCTTTCTGTCCCAAACTGTTGTATAGCGTTGTTGTGTGCTGTGCATTCCACCCCAGAGGTGGCTGCATTTCAGTACAGGGAAATCCCAGCGATTCCATTACAGGTATCAATTTCTAAAGCATGTTTGGATCTGTAGGGATTAAATGTACCAGACAGAGCGCCGTGCAGAGAAAGGAAAAGAGACATATATTGAGACTTGGGGCTAGACCAGGGCAACTGCTGAGCGTGAGCATTGGCTTGGACAACCTGCCGCCTGGGATCAACAGTACTGTGAGACCAGGACCATCTTTCACCCAAGGCAGCCACGGTACAATGCCAATTTAATGTACAAACCAAACAAACAGGTTTGTTCATTTTTATTTAAAAATCCAAGTCACAAATTCTGGCCCAATGTTTAGCTCTCAGAAAGGGTGCTGACCAAGAAGACCTTTTTCACAATGTTCCCCTGCAAACTTTTCCACAGCAAAATCGCAGTTCCTGGCCTGAAAATTCAAGGCAAGGACACAGCAATTTTTGCACTGTTCTGTACGCTTTGTACTCGGACAGCACTGCTCATTAGAGGACTGCAAAGAACTTGACGTACATCCCTGCAAGGTAGCTGTTATAACCGTAGGGGATAAAGAACAGGTTCTGGTTGAGGGGCTGCACTGGGGCGCACGAGATCTGGAGTCAATTCCCTGCTCCACCACAGACTCACTGTATGACCTTGGGCCAGTCGCTGGGCTTCATTTTTCTCTCTGTAAAATGGGGATGATGCTACATCCTTTCTTCCACCCTTTGTCTGGCCTATCTATTTAGACTGTGAGCTCTCTGGAGCAGGGACCATCTATTACTCTCTGTTTACACTGCATCTAGTGCAATGGGTGAGCTGGATTTGCAATGCTACGTGCTAGCAGCCTTCCTGTTACTGGGGCGTGGATCCTTTAAGATCTAGCTGGGAAGGGTCATGTGACTGCCTGTGGGGACTATATAAAGCAACACTCCACTCAGTCAGGAGGAAGCTAGTGTAGATGCAAGATCTAAGAGGAGGTGTGGTTCTCAGCAGCCGGCGAAGTGGCCTAGGGCTAGAGCCTGTGAGTCATAGGAAGGCACAGCTTGACGTGGGGCTGGGGTAAAGGCCTACCCCAAGCAGGGCAGGGAGTAGCCCTGATGGAATAATGTTGTGGACAGGTGAGGCTGGAGTAAGGACCTTGGGGCTGAAGCCTGGGGTAGAGAGATGGACTGGGCTCCTCTGCACCTTCAGTTGCCCCTCCTGGAGAAGGGAATGGACAACCCTAACCAAGGCTGAAGGGTTGGCTGAAGTTTCCCTAGGGAGAGTGATGACGCATGCACTAAGGGCAAAAGGCTGTCGGCAGAGCCCTGTACCAAGGGCTGTCTGAGTCTGGGAAGGGCTGTGAGGGCCTATTTGTTTTGGGAGTTGTTGCCCCTTTCCTATGCTGGGGAGGGGAGAACTTAAAAGCCTGTGACAGAGCATTAAAGGTAGGGAAACTTTAAGGCAGCAAATGACCTGATTATGGAAAGGGCAACCAGTTACAGACCCTCTCAGTGCTACTATCCTACAACTAAGTAATCATTTCACGGATAGCAAAACAGAGACACGGAGAAGCCTAGCGTCCAAGATCACAGAGCAACACACAGGCAGGGCCAGGGATGGAAGCCAGCAGTCCTGACCTGCAAGCCCCTGCGCTCACCACCCCTCCCTCCCTCGCTTTGCATTGTGACAGGATGTTGGTGTGTTGCCAGGCATGCTCCGATGTGTTCTCCCCAGCGTAAACCTCGGATTGTATTCTTTAAGTGTCTGGCAAAGGCAAGCTAGTGTAGGGTGACCAGATGTCCCGATTTTATAGGGACAGTCCCGATTTTTGGGTCTTTTTCTTATATAGGCTCCTATTACCCCCCCCCCCCTCTGTCCCAATTTTTCACACTTGCTGTCTGGTCACCCTAAGCTAGTGGCACATCTGTAATTCCAGGTGGGATCTGTCTGAAGTCTATCTGAGATTTAAATAGCGGTTATGAACGTCACTCTGGCCAGAGAACACTTCTCAGACTTTCCCAAATATGGTTATGAGAGCGATCAGAGATGAAGCCATTCGGACAAAGGGAACGTGTTACCTCATGGAGTGATGTCATCTTTGGCAGGGCTGATTCACTCACTTGGGTGCAAGGGCACCATGCAATACCTCCTCCTCCCAAATTAGATGGGGAGGGGGGTGACTTTTCACAGCATGCCCTCCCAGGAACTGGAGAGATGCTCGGGACCTGCAGCGCAGTTCATTTTCCAAGCTATTTTTAGATTATAATTTCCTTCATCTTCTTGTTCCCAACATTTAAACAATGAAGCCAAATGCAACAGGACACTGGTGACTCACTGAGCGCCTCCTACGTCCATGGAGGTCATTGAGAGTTTTGCTATTGACTTTTAGTCCCAAGTTTGGAACCTTCCCTGTTAAAAATGTAGTTTTCACAACTTTTAAGATCATTTCCCAATTGTTCCGCCAATCATGTGACCTGATTGGTCATCCAGACATTCTCAAACAATATGATCCCACTGTTGCATCTCCAGGGCTTGTTCTCTCATGGGAGATCTAACCAGGTGACTCTCGTTAGCATGAAACGGAGCTTGTGCCTAATTCATCTCACTCATACAGACACACTCCAATGGCCCAACCCCTCCCTGGTAAATCATGTTTTAAAACCAAAACAGACAGGACCTTACAGTTTGGAAATCCAACCACCCAAATATTTAAACTGTGTTAACAGTCACAGTTCGAGCTGCATATAAACAAGCTGTCTGCAATTTTATCCAGCTACGGGTCAGCCCTGAAAATATACATTTGTTCCACCAAAAGTTTGCAAAGAAACTAAAGCTATGTTAAAACAGTGTCTCTTCCCAGCAGACACAGCAGAACGGAAGGGGGGTGTGGTGGGAATAAGGTTAGAAGCCTGCACGCTGAACCCAATAGTTTTCCATGAAGATATCCACCTTTCTCCCCCCAATAGCGAACTTTTGGAAGAACCCCATAGTGATGATGTGCTCTCTTTCCAATGCCCAGCCCTGTTCTCTCAAAAACCAGGAGGGTTGCAAGAGGGCAGTCTGCTCAACTCCTGGAGCTGGGGGATGTTTTCGATTGTTACCTTACACTAGCCATTTAGGAGCTATGCAGGTGGGCTGCTAAGAAAACTGTATCTACACGTCCTTTGGTTAAAAGCGAAGCATGGCCTTCAGCATGACCAGACTTAGCAGGGTAATGTGCAGCCAGGTTGGCTGAAGCGGTATCCTCTAGGTTCCAGAAACAAGCAGGGCTCCCTGAGATAAATAATGTGAAATTCTGTAGTATTTTCCCCAGCCCCAGGAGCATTGCTATATATAATGAATGAGCGCCAGAAACAAGGCTTTAAGATGCAAGAAGCTTCAGAGACTATTTAAATGATATAAAAAGGACCTCAGTTCGCTTAAATGGAAGGAGCTAACTCCAGAAAATGGAGATAAATCCTGGTAAATCTTCTCAAAAAGAACACATCAAGTTGGCAACCATCCCCACATGATACGAAGTAAATATTTGCATAGCCTGTTACTGTAGAAACCTCTTAGGACATCCACATTTTGTTTCACCAGGGGAACACTAAGATACTTTAGATATTAACATGCAATGAGACCTTTGAACCATGTAATTCTGCCATCCCCCTGGTTCCGCTATATCATTGGTTTGAGTAGCTGGTACGTGCTCATCTGAAATGCAACGGTGGGGTTTTTAGTTTAATAGCAGATTTTTAAATCAATAATGTCCAACTGACTTTGTGGCTGAGCTAAAACGGAAAGGCTGCTAGAAAGGGGTGAGACTGGAAAGTGCGCAGGTGATAACAGATCAGAGGGCATCTCTGGCATATAATCTGACATTAACTATACTTAAAAGGGAGGAAAGCCGTAGCCACAAAGCAGCAAGATTATTCCTTTCAGGGGGAGCTCATGAAGGACTGAGAAGTTAATAGTTCTTAGCAAACTGATCTACTAACAACAGGCAAAGTTGGGCATCCCTGGTTCAAAATTTTTGTAACGAGGATGCAGGGGAAGAAGCTACTCAAGATACGGTTACACCTGCACTAGGGACAACGGACCTGATTCTCGTTTACACTAAGACCACCCTGTACTACTCTAGCTGTGTCAACAGGCCCTAAGTGGGTATAAATATAACGTACTCCCACTTTAAGACCCCTTTACACTGCCAGAGTGGTGGAAAGTGGCCTGACTATTAAAGAGAACCAGACCTAACATAATGATTTTGTGGCAATTTATTCATGAGCTGTTCTGCAAACCATGGGTCACATGGAGAACGTGAGATCTGCTCCAAAATTCCCAAACCACAAGTGCCTGTCACTTGGGATCAAGAGGACTCCTCGTTACCTGTGCTTATATTAGTGCTTTAGGTTCTCTTTACAAGAGTCACAAGAAGGGACGGCTTTGTGGCCTGCATCATGCGGGAGGTCAGACTAGATGATCTTAATGGTCCCTTCTGACCTTAAAGTCTATGAGTCTATGAGTCTATGAGGTCTGACTTTCTGGTCATCAGCGGACAGAGGGGATATTGGCATAGTAGCCAAATAACTACAACAAAGTAACAACCCCATCTCAAACTACCCCTTTAAAGCTTCCTCACGTGGTTTCCAGTAAAATTTTGTTTAGTTAAGGGCAAGTTCCACCAGGCACTCACATCTTGCACACCCCTAGGGTATTGCTTAAGACAGGTTTTGTTGTATTTATTTTAAGTGTGTCTGGCAAGCAGATTTTATTCCTGGTACCTTTTATCAACGTTATTCTCTTCTGGTTTAAAAGGCTCTTCTGTTCAGGTCTCTTGCCAATGCCATTTAGCTCTAAACTTGGGCAGTAACCTAAAAATAATGGAGGTAGTGGAAAGGCTAGGACTGGTAATAGAGATGTAGCGCCGTCTACCTGCAGGTCATTGGTTCATTTATGGCCCCGGGCAGCTAAGTGACCAAGAATAACTTTTGGAAATGTCTTGCGGTCTACTTTGTGCTGGACAAGTGCACCGCTATCTGCAATTTTCTCCAGCTAAACGTCAGCCCTGCAAATATACAAGACAGAAGACTTCAGGGCTGTCAGACCGATACTAAATCCATCTAAAAACAGATTAACATAAATGGTGCCACACTCTGGGCAAACAGTGATGCTGAGAACAAACACAAAGCCCGCCCCCAATTATGTTGACTGAACAAATCCAAAGCCACGCTACAGCAAGAGAAAAGCGGCTGCATGTTCAGGTCACTAGAACAAGCCAAACCATGGGCTGCTGTGAAGTCCAGCTTGTGTTTTCCTTGCAGTCGGAGTGTTATGTCTACTCTCTGTGGTCTAATAAATGACAGACAGGTCTTCCAGATGTTCTAAAACACCCCGACCTTCCCAGTACATTAGTCAGCTGGGGGGATAAGCTAGGAACCCTTTCCCTTTTCCCCTTTCCTTGGCAATCTGCTTTCTTCAGTAACAAGGAGCAAAGAGGATGATTCATCCAGTTTTTAGGCCAGAAGGGACAATTGAGATCATTGAGTTTCATATCTTATATAACACAGACCATAGGATTTCCATAAATTAAGTCTGGCTTCGAAGCCAATAGCTGCAGTTGAACTAGATCATAGCTTCTAGAAAAACATCCAGTCTTGACTGAAAGTGACAGAGAATCCACCACAACCCTGGGTAAGTTGATCAAATAGTTAATTATCCTCACTTAAAAAAAACCTGCGCCTTATTTCTTGTCTGAATTTCTCTAGCTTCAAATTCCAGCCATTAGCTCATGTTATACCTTAGTCTGCTAGATTGAAGAGCCCTCTCTTATCCGATTACTGCTCCCCATGTAGGTTCTTATAGACTGTGGTTTAATGAGATGGAGCTCCTTGAGCTTATCACTATCAGGCAGGTTTTCTAATCCGTTAATCATTCTCTTGGCTCTTCTCTGAACCCTCTACAATTTATCAACATTATCCTTAACTTGTGGACATGCCAGAACCGGACACCGTGTTCCTGGAGTGGTCGCACCAGTGCCAAATACAGAGATAATATAACCTCTCTGCTCCTACTCAGAGTCCCCCCGTTTATGACTCCAAAGATCGCATTGGCCCCTTCGGGCACAGCATTGCACTGGGAGCCCATGTTCAGCTCATTGTGCACTACGACCCCTAAGTCTTTTTCAGAGTCGCTGCTTCCCAGGACAGAGTCCCCCACCCTGAAAGTATAGCCGACATGTCTGACTTGACATTTAGCTGTATTCAAACACATTGTTTGCTTGCGCCCAGGATACCAAGCGATCCAGATCGCTCTATATGTCCTTGTCATTATTCACCACTCCCCGCAATCTTTGTGCCAGCTGCAAACTTCATCAGTAATTATTTTGTTTTCTTCCAGGTCCCTGATACAAAACGTTACACAGCATAGGGCCAAGAACCAATCCCTGCGTATCATCGAGGCATATCATTAGGCGTTTTCAGCCCATTTAATGTGTGCCGAATTGATTCCGTATTGTTCTAGTTTCTTAATCACATTGTTGTGTGGTACTAAGTCGAAAGTTTTACGGCAACACTATTACCATTATCAACCAAACTTGTCATCTCATATACAGAGACACATATATAAGATATCAAGTTAGTTTGACAAGATTTATTTTCCATAAATCCATGCTGATTGGCATTAATTAGATTACCTTTCTTTACTTCTTTATTAACTCTGAGTTCTGTTTCTAATAAACTGTAACTCCTCATTGTCCTTAAATCTGCTGGCCATAAATTTATCCTTGTCTTCTTTTGCTTCCCTTATCAGTTTTCTACTATTCCTAGCTTCTAATTGATAGTTATTGCTATCAACTTCTCCTTTTTTCCGTAAGTTACATATTATTTATTTATTTGTAAATGCCTTCAGTTCCCCTCTAAGTCAAGTTGTTTTTTTAATAAGGGTAAATGATAAGGATAGCTCTATATACTGGTCACTCTGGTACTGAGCAGAAAGAATGAGGTGTCCCCATCACAAAACCAATCCCAACACCGCAAATGAACTTCTCCCCAAAGAGGTCAAGTTGATGGAACTCCATTATCACCCGTAGAGGTGGGGTCCTTTCAGGACAGGCATGATGTAATAGAATCTGGCTCTGTTGTTGCATCTCTTCTGTCCATATGAAAAATATTCTCATCCGGTGCCTTTCATCAGTAATAATTTAGAAACACACAAGCAAACAGAAAAGGGCCCCTGGGAGCTGGGATCAGTAGCCAGTCAAGGTTTAAAACAATCCAAGCACGATCATTGAAAGTTGCAACCAGCACCACCCAGGCGGTGAAGATGATGCTTTCTTTATACGAAGTAGTGAAATGACTTTTCCGATCTTGTAGCAGATGCAAATGCAGCTGTAGAAAAAGCACAAAATGCTCAATGCCATGGGGAGCAAGAAAGTGGGGCTGGGAGGAGGATTCCTATAGCATTAACAGCTTTCTAGTGTAGTGTTCATGACCCCGTGTCAGAGCTCCATGGGGGCCAGTCCCAATGACACCGATGGACTTCCCAGCAGCGTGTTTTGATCCTGCGCAGTACAGATACTATTGAAAAAGAAAATCACAGAAATGAAAGACGGAGTGAGCCGCTAAATCATCTCTTTCCCATGCGAGATTGTTCCCTACAATTCTCCAGGGCTTGGTCTAGCCCTGTTTAAAATGTCCCAACCGATGGGGCGTCCATTTCCTTTGCGGGAACAAACAGGTCATAATCTTCTTGAATTAAACCAAAACTTTCTTTTGTTCATTCCTTCCTGTTTTACCTCCTTCCAGACTATCCTAAACAACTCCTCTCCCTCCTTCATCTTTACACTCTTCAGGTACCTTGCGCCCTGCTAGCCAAATTATTCATGGTTCTTTCAGCCATTCCCCATAAAATAATGACGTATAGCGTTGTGTAAACGTCCAATGATACAAACAACACTCCCAGCTAACAAAAGGCAGCAATATGGACTCTCGGCTAGGCTAACACATGTGTCTGTCCACGTGCTGGCAGAAGCCGAGCTCAGAGCGTTCTGCAGCTCCAGCAGAGCCGGTGGGCTTTGTACATTTAAAAGGCACCGAGCGACATTCCCAGCACTGGTACAGCCCCACAGGGTCGTGTGTGCCTGTGTTTGTTTGTGATTTTGTGAATAGGGCCGTTTTAGCATGTTGAGTCCTCCCAATAGGGACGTTGTGTTGCAGCGGATTGGCTCTCTATTCCCCGAAGGAAACATCTGCACATTCCAGACACATTTTGTAACGGGAGTGAAACCCATCCTTGAAGTGAAATTTTACAGCCTCCACGGCACAAAATAACGATCCCTGGCAAGCAGCAGTGGAAAAGTAATGTTTAAAATATTATTACAGGGAAGCGGCTGCCAGAACCTCAAATTAATCATTAGAATGTGTCTTTGGAGCAGCTCGGTGCGTTATGTAACATTCATCCACCTCCAGTTTAGAAAACGGCTCCTCTCTCTCTCCCCCACACTTCTCGGTTCACTTTTTATATTTCCCACAAAGAGAGCCATGCGGGATTGGAAGCCCCTCCACAGGTTCCATGTGTCTCCCACTGAAGCCGGCACACCGAGGCTTGGCCCAGAGGGAAAGTGCCCACCTCCAGAATGGGTTGCTTTCCGATGGCTTCAGTCAGCACTTAAGCAAATATTTCTTCCAGCTGCGTTCTCTCTTTTTTAATTACAGAAAATCCCTCGGACAGACAGGGCTAGGGACTCAGCTTCTTATACTCACCTGGGCGAGGAAGTGTTTTCACAGCTCACAACAGCAGAGCAAACCCTAAAAATGCTCTTTGGGCCACATGCTTTAGCCATTCATTCTGCAAGCGTCTGGGCAGCTGCATGGTCATGGAGTGGGAAGCCGTTTGATTTTGAAGACTGATTCAGAGCTGTCTGCCATCTGTAGGTATGTCTACACTGCAATGAAACACCCACAGCTGGCCCGTGTCAGCTGACTTGGGTTCGCGGTGCTCAGGCTGTGAGGTTAGAAAATTACAGCCAGGCACTGAGGCTCAGGCAGAAGCCTGGGCTCTGGGACTGTCCCACCATAGCAAAGGCCTAGTGCCCTGCAACATGGGGTGTTTGCTAAACGGTGGCTGGGATCCCTGTTCAGGGATCCCTCAGGAGGAGGAGGTCTGGAATGTAGCCAGGCCCTATGCTGCTCGCCTTTCTATATCACAGTCAGGATGGGCCGATCAGGTGAGCTGGGCTTCTAAGAGGACTGGGCTCAGCCTTGCCTGTGTTTGGCTAGCTACCTCCACAGGCGATGAGAATGAGTAGGAGGGTCATGTGACTGGCAACAGGTGACTGAGAACAGACCTGCTGAGAGATATAAGGGCAGCCTGTGGGCATTCAGGAGAGACTCCAGGGAGAACAGACCTAGAGCGAGTGCTCCATTAAAGAGTAGGAAACCAGCCAGGAAAAGGGCAGTGAGAAGATTAGGCTTAGCACACAGGAAGAGGTCCTGGGAAGGAAAGTCAGAGCAGTGTGAGTTATCGAGCACAGAACTCAATGGCTTAGGTCCCAGGGCTGGTGGTCCATAGTAGACGGTGGGTGTGGGTTCTCCCTATGCTACCGCCTTGTGAGGTACTACAGCCGACCCTGTCAATGAGGGGAAGAAGGGCCTGACTGGAGCCCAGGAAGGCTGGAAGCTGAGCCCAGGAGAAGGGCTACAGACTGTGCAGGAAGAGGACAGTCCCTGAGAAGAAGAGCTATGTCTGGCAAACTCTGGGGTGGAAGATTTGGTGCCATGTTTCTTTTGGACTGTCCTTAACTCTGGAAAGGGGGGATTTTTGTGACTTGGCCAGCGAGCTAAGTCACCTCAGTGACCTACCCACATTGGGAGCCAATGGATGACTGCCGTGAGTCACAACGGAAGCAGCACCAGGAGGGAAACTGAGGCACTGGACAGACCAGGTGAGTCCCTGCTCCAAGCTGGATCTGTTTCACCCAGGTGCTTGCCCTCTATCCGTGATGATGGGACCGTTCTCCACAAAGGACTTGTTCCACTGATCCTACAAGGACCTAGTCAACTGTCCTTGTGCTGCTTTCCAGCACCTGGAGTCGTACTGAGCTTTGCAGTTTTTGATCTCTCATGATGTTGCAATGAAATCTGCTGTCAGTCAACCCATGAGAGTGTCCAGCTGTTCTTCTTTTCTCCTCCCGAAAGGCAAAGTGCCCCCAACGCACACAGGCCAATGCTACAAACCCCAAATACTCTTTAGGTTTAACAAAACCTAATGCAAGTAGAAATGTTGCCTGGGATGATTTTTTTTTTTTTAAACAACAAAATACTGGGGCAGGGAGGGGGGGAGAGGGCAGAAGTGTGACGGTGAGTGATTAACCCCATCGCCCAGAGGGAACGGGAGCGACACACAGAGGGGATGGCCAATGTTTTCAAAAGTGGCCTTCTCTTTTGGAATGCCCAGGGCCTGATTTTTCAGAACTCCAGCTGAAGCCAATAGGAGCTCTGGGGGCCCAGCACATCTGAACAGTAGACCCAAAGCGGCTCAAATTGAAAATGTTCACGCTTATAAATGTCCCTTTATTACCCCCGAGTTCAACTTTCAATCAGACATCTCTGGGCTTTCTCCCTTGCAGCCCCCTATGCTTGGGAGGAGCACCTCATTTTACAAAAACAGCTCATTCCCTTGTCCTCTTTCAAACCCTTACAATTCACCTTTGCCATGATGCCTACAAACCACTTGAGAATGGCTAGGCAGTTGGTGTGCTGTCATTGCCACCTATCAAGCCATTTGGGATTCTGTCAGTGATTGCCTTGTTCTCTCTACCCATTTCTTTGTTTTATCCACTAGTTGTTTCATCATATGTAAAGAGGGTTTCTACGGGCAGGGGGGGAGAGAGAGAGAGAGAGAGAGAGAGAGAGAGAGAGAGTGTGTGTGTGTGTGTGTGTGTGTGTGTGTGTGTACAGTACCTGGCACAGTGGGCCCTGCTTCACAGTCAGAACCTTGATCTGGTACCAGAATAGAAATAATAAATTAATGTATTAAACAATAATAATTTTGGCCTACGTGACTTATCCAAAACCACAGGACTGCAATGAGGACTGCAATCCAGGTCTCTTGTCTCCTAGGCTTGCTTTTGAACCATGAGACCAGGTTAAAAACAGTTTTTACAAAACTATTCATGACAGTCCTTTCCTTTAATTCTGAAGTTCCAGTGTTCACTGAGTTATAGGAACTCCCCGCCCAGGTATTTGTAATCTGGTTGTTTGAGCTGGCGGGTTCTACGCTGAATGTATTTGGAATATGTCTGCTGAGGATCCTTAAATATCTTCCCTCTAAAAAAAGAAACGATCAGAACCGAATAGAGATCGGCTGGTTCTAGGGACAGAATGACGTTGCATGCTTCTGGCGTTAATAATCTGGGTGGTTGCTTTACTTCCTCTTAGCACTAGAAGATCTTTTGTGACATAGTCAGAATGTTCTAGATAAAAAAACAACACCACCACTGTGCAGGAGGCTAGGCCTCACAATGAGTACAAAGCAAAAGGAACTAGCCGTTCATTCAACCCTACCGTGGGGCATGAATTCAGAGGAGCTGTTGCGTCCTACAAAAGCATCTTGTACTCGAGCATGGGAAACCATAACCAATCTGTCCCTTATGCTGGAGCTCAGCAAGGATGTCCATCCGTTGTTCTGGTGGACTCCACCCACCAATCCAGGCTGTTTTCACACAAAGGACCCTAATAACCGACAATGACGGGGAAGGTAAATGCAGCAGGAAACACAGGGTATTTAGGGAAGAATTGTCAAATAGCAGTTGATGGCATTACATCAAAGATCAATTTAGCTCCATGTGCTCCGGGGGTTACAGAGAGACCTTCGCAGTTCTTTGATGTGCAACAGGCCCGGATGGCACCGCTAGCACATCTGCTGTGCTGCAATGGGGGTGGTGAGATCCCGATGTTGCTGGAAGGGAGGATTTGGAGCTCAGGGGTTAAACTGGAGTTGCACATCTAACTTTCTTGAGAAGCTGTAAGTCCAGATAGGAGAGAGCTAAGATTTTAACAAAATCTGCTTGTGAAGAATAACTGGCCGCAGTTCTGCCAAATGTTAGCAGCTGATAAATCCACTGCTGTGCATTCAAGTAAGTATCTGGGGATAGGGTGGAGGGGGAAGGACAGGTGCCTGAGAAGAGAGAGCCTCAGTGACGGTGCTCTCTTCCTACTTCGCGCTGAACAAAAGGGTTGGAGGTGCCCTTCTTTGGGGGTTCTGAACCCAAACGGCCATGTTTTCTGACGCCCCCAAACACATACAGCAGTTATCGATCCACATGGTTAGGGCATTGCGTATCATTCGCTATCCTGGCGCGGAGATGGCCCACATGAACACAGGCACCAGCTAACCTCAGATGAGGGGCATGTCTCCCCCCTCATTTCCGGCTCATCCGTTTCAAGCTGCCCAGGGTGTAATGGGAGGAAGTCGGGGCTGCCTGACAGGGGGGTGGGATAGCTCAGTGGTTTGAGCATTGGCCTGCTAAACCCAGAGTTGTGAGTTCAATCCTTGAGGGGCCCACTTAGGGATCTGGGGCAAAATCAGTACTTGGTCCTGCTAGTGAAGGCAGGGGGCTGGACTCAATGACCTTTCAGGGTCCCTTCCAGTTCTAGGAGATGGGTATATCTCCATATATTATTATTATTTGGTGGCCTAGGTGTAATGGGCTGGGTGGGCCTCAGCCCAGTCCCTAGTAGACTGATGTCCACATCACAAAACTGCCATCAGTGCAGGCACAAACGAGCGTCTTCGCTGGCAGCCGCATCAGTGGGACCATGAAACCAACGAGCCACGGAGTACAGACTCCGCTCTCACCCCGGAGCTGATTCATGCAGGTCAGGGCGTCCTGAGGAGGGGGCCTGTCCCTGTCAAGCCAACACTGTTCACAAACATACCAAAACAACCCCAAACTAAACGCTCAGCAACTCCTTCCGCCACCCAGTGACCACAGGGGGCCTGGCCCTCCAAAGCACCGAGCAATTATGATGCTGATTGCAATCAAGTAGAGTCCCCAGGAGCTCCCAGGCAACAAGAGCAGAGCTCTGGCCCTGCACTGGCCACCTGGGAACCATGTGAACTAAGAACTCTCTGGGGATCAGCTGCTCCTACCCGCTGGTGCCTCCCCCTCCCCTCCCCTTAGGCTTTGAGGGAGAGGGGGATCTCTGTCCTGCTGCCCTCGCCAGCTTCTGAAAGGTTAGGCTGTGGGGAGAATGACACTGTGGGAGGAGAGCAGAAATAGTGAAATATGGGAGTGAGGGAAAGACGGGGAGATGGAAATGTTGGATGGAGGGGGGAGGAAAAGGATATCTTGGAGTCTTTTTTTGCCCCTGCTCCCCACTTTCTCTCCATCCCCATTTTTCTGTCTACCTCCTACATGCGCTATCTTTCAGGCCAGGGTCTGATCTCCTAGTTTGTTCTCTTTTGGTGTGGCAGCTCTGGGCTTTCTCAAACACCAGCAGGCCTTTGCCTCGTTATCCAGCTCCCCTCTGGCCAGGGGGCAATGCAGTGGGGAGAGAGGACAGGAGCACACAGCCATGCAGCAGAAACTCATCTTAAGAAGCAGGCCTTGGCCTCTCCTGGGATTGGAGATCATGATTAACGCTAGGCTTTTTCTCAGTCAACAGACACGAAAGCTGGGATAGAAACCCAAGATTTTCCTTAGAGCCTAAATCAGCAAATTCCCAGGGGAAAGACAGCCAGGGGCAATTGGCTGGTCTGTTCCCTGGTAGAAGTGCTCACAGACTCAGCTGCCCCTCCTGAGTGAGAAATACTACCGCCCTGGCTGCAGACTCCGCAGTGACATCTGGAAATCCTGCCCTTTGGGAGCATTGCTCTAGAGTCCTGTTGCCTTTTTTATTCTGATGCCGTCAGCCCGTTCAGAGCAGGGGGCTCCAGGAATGAGGCAGGGAGAGAGAATAACTCTGTGGCTACACTTACCCACCTCCCTCTCCTTCGAAGGTGGGAGTACACTCCTGCAAGCTACCGTCCCTGGACCCCTTTCTGAAAGGGACACTGCTCCCCTAAATTAAATCAATCCTGATCTGATTCCATTTTCAGTGAATCGTAAAAAGGATAATTTCATTACCCCAAGATTATAAATCCTGTTACGGATCTTCCAAGGGAAGTTTCCTAACGAGGTCTGTTTCTTTCCCCCCTCAGGATTGAAACCTGCAACCCCTTCTTTTTATCATCATAACATGGACTAAACCTCCTCGGGGAAAGAAAATAGTCTCGCCGCTCCACTCATCTTTCTAATGATTTAATTCCTGCAAATGCTACAGGGAGATATCCCTTTCTTGATCTTGTTAAAAGCTGTCATGCTAAACATCTACTGCACTAGATCACCCTACGGTGGATTTCTTTTTAAACAAATCCAGTTTCTCCAGAGACTCGGTGGGTTGTTTTTGTTTTGGTTTGGTTTCTTGTGTCTTGGTTCTTTAAAGACTTTCTAAATGCCTGTCCGGGGGAGTCCAATAAGTCCTGGCACAGAGTCGCTAAAGAGTAGCAAAGCTAAACAGGGTACGGCTGTTATTGCAGGGATCGGTTACTGCCAGCATAAATACACAGACTGGACCATTCAACCGTCTACAGCGGGAAAGTTGATGTTTCACAACCAGAATCTTTCTTTCCCCCACACCCCCCTTAAAAAAAAGTATTCTTTATTTTTGGCAATCTTCCCCTCCCCACGGGTTTGGTGGTGCATTTGTTTTCTGATGTGTTAACCGTAGTAGCGAGAACATGTGCTGCTGTGAAGAGCGAGCAGGGGGAGCCCTAGAGCAAAGCACATGATTTCTGCATAGCTTCTACACAAATGGCGTCTATGGGGTTGTTGTAAGACCTTAGTGACAAGAGGCGGTGGTTTAGTCAGACGGGGTGAAATTCTCCCCTGTGCTGAAGACAAGCATAAGGCCTACACAGCACTTAAATCCTACTTAAGACTTCAAAATGGGGCTTAAATGGTTCATCGGCCTTTGTTTGTGTCGGCCGTTTGCCAAAGGGTGAATCTCACCCAGGGCACATTATGTATTCTTTTATTTAAATCCAAAAGGCTTTTTCTCTCCCAGATAAATATTTACAGGCAGGTCAATGTGGGAGCTTAAACTGCTGTCTGGACCCAAAATAAAAGTTCATCGGAACTGTTATTGTAGCTCAGAGGGCTAAATTCTGCCCTCTGGCATTCGCACACAACCATTCATTGAAGTCAATGAATGCAACAGTCCAACACACAACACTTCATCCAAAGCCCCAGAGGAAACAGAGATGGCATCTAATCCAGACCCTTCCCCGGGGCAGGTTTGCCGCCTGCAGTCTAGTTGGCAGAGTTCTGTCCACTTTAATCACAAATGGCTCAAGCAATGAGACTTCCTCTCCCTCCTCCCCCGCCCCTTCCCTTGGGAGAAGAGTCCATAGGCTGTTAAATCAGTGTCAATCTTCCCCTTGCTCAAGTTGTACCCCATTTTCCTAGTTACAACTCTCGGGACAGCCCCAGACAATTCTTGGTATTCACCCACTTCTGTTACCCGCAGTTGTCATGCAGCACAGCACGAGGATTAAGAAAGGATAAACAAACATTCAGAGAGCCACAAAGACAGGTCCCATGGGCGGAGAGACAAAGACCATCACATTTTGGGGGGGAGGGGGTAAATCACACACATTCCCTATTACAGATTTTATTTAGTGTGACTTACATCTCTTTTCTTTTTTTCATTCTCTGCCAAGTAAAAAAGAAAACTAGGAAATTAATTCCTTTTCAGCTGTGGTCAGTACAAAACTGGGGAATAACTGACTGATGATTTTTTTTTTTCAGCTTCGCACTTCGCTTCAGGCTCCCGTGATTATCTTGGGCTGCTTTTCCCTTTAACGATTCTGAATAAAAATCTAACCTAGCACACGTAGTCTTAATATACTAGGAAGAAAAACAAACCAGGTTGTGCAAGAGGCCTTTGGTGACAAATGAGAAGGGTTAGCAAATTTTGCCTGGTTTAAAATAGAAAGGAGAGTTTAAACCTGAGCATTTTCAAGTCCAAGAAAACGCAGAGCACCTCCAACCAAGCCAAGCAATGCAGCATGCTTTCCTGGAGCATGTACCCCAGAAGCTGTGTAGCACTCAGAAGGGACACCAGTCTGGATGAGTGCAGTGTCATCTGTCTAAGCACCAATGCCATCGAGTTTGGCAAGCTACCAAGCGTAGGCAGGATATGGTGGGCAATGTAAACATGGGGCCCAATCTCTCCCCAGCCTCCCTGTTATTGCTTCATATGGAGGGGTTGGTTTTGTTTTGTTTGTAAATGCCCTTGGTGATCTTCTGACCTCGCAGCCATCTTGAAACCTCATCAAGAACCATCACGTTCATAAATCAGACCTTACATCAGTGCCGTATGGCAGGAAAGAACATCTGCCCTGGCTCTCACGGAGCATGGCGCCTGAGACGATGTCATCGTTTTACAAGATTTATGGCAGGTTCTCCATTAAGCTACATCTTTGGTCGTCTTAAGTTAAATCATCTTCCTGCCAAAGCTAAAAATTACTCGGCAGTGTAATCACAATCACAGTCAGGACAGTGAAATAACAGATTTCCTTCCCATATAATAATAGCCATTTATGTTTCCATTGCGCCGCTCATCCTCAAAGACCCAAAAGACCATTGCAAACCTATTTACTGAAGTACAAACTGTACACAGGGATTGTGTAACCCACAACTAAAATGCAGCTGCTGCTGGATAACAGCACAGAGCAACATGACATGAGGGTTTAGGACAGGAAGCGAAGAAGAATTGCTAATCTCATTGAGATTGACACAGGATGTCCCGAGCCACTGTGCCTGGTCATGATTCCTATACCTACTACACAGTGGGCACGGCTCCTTTCTTCTCGTGCCGCCCTGACCCCCAATTTGTCTGACAAGGAAGGACAGGATTTTACCCAGGCTTTATCAGGTTCTCCCTGCGAACCTGACAGATTTTAGCTTGACATACCTGCCCTCCTGTTACGTCAGCACCGTCCACTCGGATTCTGCCCAAGGCGCTACAGTTATACACAGTACAGAGTCCAGCCAGGGCATCTCCTTTTGAAAGGGTAAAGCCAACAACACTGTCCTGCCAAGAAAACTCCAAACGCTGCCTGCATGGCTGGCATAAACCTCCTCCCTAGCGAGCACACAGGCAAAGAAAGCACCCACACTGGGGCTGCCTGCTGCTAGAGCGGCACTCCTTGAGCTGCCAGGAGGTTTGCAAAGCTCTTCTCTTGCTCCAGCCTCGCCAGTCGAGACACCCCCTTTCTAACGTGTCTAGAAAGAAGAGAATCAGTGGGGGTTGGTTCTGCGCTTAGGGACCCTCATAGTCAAGCAGGCTGCTCCGCTCCCATGCGCCGTGGGAGGCCTCGGGGAAGAGAGGATCACGTGGCACGGAGTGGGAGGCACTCAGCGGTGTACAGCAGGAATCAGCGAAGAGTGGAGGCAATTTGTTATAAGCAGGACAGGGATTAGCTGCACACTCTCAGCACCGTGGGTTGTAAAGAGAGGTGGTAACTGGGATGGCCAGTGCTCTCGTGGCTTGGATTAAAGCTGATCCTCCCATCTCAGGCTGGGAAGGTGCTTTTCCCCATGGGGGAGTGCGATAGACTTCATCTCCCTCTGCTGAGCTGGCAGAACCATTCCCAGGTCAGCATATCGCACACAATCAGTTTGCAGGAGGTGGCAGCCCCCATCTCTGGCTGAAATCAGGGAGTCAGTCAGCATCTGGCAGGATGTGCTCATGGGAACTCTCTGCTGTGAAATGTGGTGATGCACCTGTGCCAGGAGAGACAGTCTGGCATTCCTAGATGATCCATTAACTCCAAGGCCAGAAGGGACCATTGCAATCATCTAGTCTGACCTCCTGCATAGCCCGGGCCAGAGAACTTACCCCACAATGATTCCTAGAGCAGAGCTTTTAGACAAACCTCCAGTCTTGATTTAAACCTCGTCAGTGATAGAGAAGCTACTGTGAGCCTGGGTAAATTGTTCCACTTTAACCTGCGCAGACGCATTGGAGAAAATGCAAACGCACAAGTCAGGGGTGAGCTGTTCCAGGCCCTGGAGCTGCAGCCTTGAGCATTCTGCACAGAACGAAACGCGTGAATTCTCCTTCCCGGACACCGCCGGCCCAGGCAGAAACACCAAAGCCTTGAGGACTTCCCTCTTGGGAATGTCATCACTAGAAAAGCAACGTAGCTCCTCTCCAGGAATGTCCAGGGGTGGGGACAAGGCTTGGCTACACTGGAAAGTTAATTCACGTTAAGGTCGGGTGTGAATTTAAAGCGCACTAGCTATTCCAGAGTAACTCCAGGTTCGGCTAAGCCCTCTCTCCCCACAGGTGTCTGTATGGAACAAACATCACGAGGTGCAACAAGCATCATGGGATGAAATTGGAGCAAGGCAAAACCACGGCTGAAATCTGGAGAACGTTACTAGTAATGGGATGTGATGGAGCATGGAACAGTCTCCGCAAGGGAAGGGACGTTTAAAACCGGGCTGGACAAAGCACTCACAGTTATACTCTATCTCTGTGGGTAGGCTGTACTGTCTGTGTCTGGCAGGCTCTGTTTGTGTGTCTGTTGCTGTCAAGGAATTCAGTATTCCATTCTACTGAGAGAGAAAACATTACAAAATGAATATCACGATCATCAAATATTATGACTTTTGTGGCTGAATCCCAACTCCTACATTCAGTCCAATGTGAGTAAATAACAATTAATATCTGAGGCTGTTTTTATTTTCCTGCTGTGCAAAAATGTCAGCCAGTAAAATAAAAGCCTTGAAAATATCTGACTAGACTGTCTAATGCAGTGTTTCTCAATGACCCATCCGTGGACCGGCGCTGGTCCCTGAGATCTTCCTGACACAGTGTAGGAAGGCAGCAAGCCAATCCCTGGTATCAAAAAGGTTCAGAGACAGTGGTCTAATGGATTAAAATGCTACCCCTCCCTGGCCTAGGTGGGCTGCAGTAATGCTGACCTTACAATGGGCCAGTTCCATGAGCAGAGAATCAGGCTTTAACTCCAGACTTTCCAGCTTTTAGGAGTTTAAATTGGATCCCCCTAGGTATTTGATGGTGCTGGTTGACTGCTGACACACTGTGTGATGTGACTAATACCCATCACGTTATTTTTCACTCTCGTTTGGCTTATTTTTGGTTCCCTCCCTTCACTATGGCAGGAAGGAGAGGAGTGGAGCTGCAAAACAACAGCTGAATGATGTACCCTGCACATTGTGGGATGTGTGGGGCGGGGAGCTGGGAAGGGACCCATCCAGATGCCGCGTCGCTGAGGTGGGACCCAGAGACAAGTCTGCTGCCTGGCCCGAGTCGCGCTGAGCCACAGCGTCTCCAGACATGGCATCTCCCCAGGAAAATGGAAAATGACATGGAAGGATAAAATTCAGTCAGAGAAGGGAATTGATGAGCGCTAGGGGGCTGCTACTGCCAGGGCAGAAATGACACCGGGGCGTACCACAGGGCTGTATTTCACTGTCAGCAACACCAGCATCCAGCTGGAGAAACTCCACTCATGCCAGTTGGTTTCAACCGCATTCACAGCGGTGCTGCTGAGGACGGGCTTTGGCACCGGTGGTCCGCGGCTCGGTTTTTTATTTTAAAGTTCTGGTCACTTTCCCACACTTAACGAAGTGGGATCTGGAGCAAGACAAACAGAGGAAGTGAGACAGATGGACAGAAAAAGAGAGCGGGTTTCATGGAACGCCCTCTGGAACCGGCACTTTCCTTCAAAGTCTTTGGCACTCAAAGCCTCTGAGCTGCAGACTGCGGCCATTTTCAAATTGATTGTAGAATCCTCTCGTTTTCTCTCCTTCCTCTTCATGCCAGAATGTGGCTTCGTCTTATTGCTGGAGACAAATTGGAGCGGGCATATCCCTGATGGCATGGAAAGGAATGGAAGAGACGTCCCGAGCACTGCAACCACAGAGCTGCTGCCAGGGGCTCCTCCCAGCGCAGACGCAGCTCCGAGAGGATGCTGGAAACAGGCAACATATTCATTCTACCTGGGATCTGAAAAGGGCGTCAACGCGCTGGGGCTTGCCCAGTGCCTGCCAGTCAGCCTGGTCAGCCACAATGTGATGGGAGGGGAGTGGACACGGGGTAGCCACCCCTGGCACCACAAAATGGTCTCACTTCAAAGGTTCTCTCTGATGCTTTTCAGATGCTGCACATTGCACAGGTGGGAAGGGCTGCTCCCAACTCCCCTCACTGGACACTGAGAGTACCCAGAGCATTAAAGGGCCAGGGCCAGCATAAACAGTGCCCTCCACCCAAGTTGCTGTGCAATCTTCCCCTAGCACCATGTCACTCCCTGACCCTCTGGCCTGACACTGCTCAAGTCTCCAGAAAGCAATACGAGGAAAACTGCCAGCGATGAAACCTTTCACTTTGTTGTAATTACCAAACCCGTCTCACTGAAAGCGCTCTCCCAAACCCTCTGCTCCTAGCCCACGGGGTTGGAAACGCAGAGGGAGGATGTTTGAGCTCTCTCACACTTTGCATATACAATAAAGCAAAACTTCTCCCTGCCAACTGGAGCCTGTCATCTCAGAGAAATCCTCCCTAGTTCAACACCCTGTCAAAGGCATTTTAAAACTTTCATTGATCCCCCCATTAACCATACTGTCTAATGAGAATCTGCCCAAGGAGCCCTGGTAACTTGCAGGGAGCAATTAGGGTTTGCCGTTTCAAATTGGAAAAGACCAACAACACAGGCAATCAGTCTACGTCCATTAGACGGACACATCCAAAGCATTTGTTTGAGCAACAGATGGCAGGAGGACTTGGCATGAGAAGTCCCCCAAGTGTACACAGCCGTGAAGCGCCCAATTCTGCGTTCATAACAGTGCAAATCGGGAGTAATTCCCCTGAAGGCAATGGAGTTACAGTGATCTAAAATGGCTATAAGTCGGATCAGAATCAGGCCCTACATCATTCGTTTCCACAATCTGCCTTGGATGTCAGGAAATAAGGATTTGTCTACACGGGGACACTCAGGAAAGTTAATCCAAATTGACTTTTACAGGAGACTAGTTAAACCACACTTTGGAAGTGAATTAAGCTAAATCAAATTAAGGCCACTTTAGTTCTGAGTCAGAGCATCCACACAGGGGTTTAGTGCAGTTTAACTAATCCACTTTAAATTCACATCTTTTGTTAATTCAGATGAACTTTCCTGAGTGTCCCTGTGTAGCCAAGCCCTAAATATTAGTAAATATATCCCCATTTTACAGGTTGGAAAACTGAGGCACGGAGAGGGAACGGTTACACAGTGAGTTTCTAGGGGGGCATCTATCCTTCATCTTTAGGTGCTCTGCAATAATTAAAATATACAATACAAAGAATAATAGCCACAAAACGTATATTGAAGCTACAGGACATTGAGTTTCCTGGGAATGCCCATACACCCCAAATCTAACCAGCTCACTCCCTCAATCCACCCCCTCCAAAAGAAAGACCAGGTTTGGAGTATACCCAGAGGTGAAAGTAAGCTGGTCCGGTCCGGTACGGGGTACCAGCAAGAGCCAGTACGCCGTGCCAGACTGGACCGGCTTCTGCGGTGGTGATTTAAAGGGCCCAGGGCTCCAGCTGCTGCAGCGAGCCCTGGGCCCTTTAAGTCCCTGCCGGAGCTCCGGCAGCCAGGCTCGGGTGGGGATTTATAGGGCCCGGAGCTCCGGCCGGTGCGGGGAGCCCTGGGCCCTTTAAAGCACCGCCGGAGCTCTGGCAGCTGGGCTCCCGCGGTGATTTAAAGGGCCCGGAGCTCCACGCCGGCCGGAGCCCCAGGCCCTTTAATTCGCCCCTGAGCCCCGGGGCTCCCATTCACCTCTGCAGCTGGTAGCTCCGGGGTGATTTAAAGGCCCTGGGGTTCCCAGCCACAGCCGGAGCCCCAGAGCCTTTAAATCTTGAAAGGCCCCGCCTCTTCCCGTTGAGGCCACGCCCCCGCTCAGGACTCCGGCGTCCCGGTAAGTCCTTTAAGTTACTTTCACCCCTGAGTATACCCAAGGTAACAAACCCTGAATCTGGAGGACACTCTCTTTAAAGCAAAGATGGGCCCAAACCAGAACTTCAGATCGAAACATCTTCAACTTTTGGGTATATCATTGGGGGATGGGGTGGGGAGAAGAGTGGGGGTGGTTTAGACTCAAAGCCCTGGATCCAAGCCCAGCTCCTTCCAGTTTTGGCTCCTATCCGGCTCTGGTTTAGACAGTGCTGAAGTATCATGGGGATGTGATTTCAACCCAAGATAGCAGAAGTCTCACAAGATCTAGCGGATCACCTGAGAAATTCTGTGTGAATGGCCCTCAAGGCTTCAGCATCACTTAATCCAAACTCAGACACAGCACTGTCTTGGCCTCAGTCTTGAACCCTTAGGTCCAGCCTAAACCTGAGCTGTAACTATATCTAGCTCAGAACAACAGCTGGCTGCCCCACCTTCACCCAACAGCAGATCACCAACAGAAAACGTACTCTGTGATGCTGTCTCATGATACTTGATGTTCTTTTTTCCTTAAAGCTCCAGCTCTCAGAGTCTTGTGATTACATGAGATTCTCACTTTTTTTTTTTAAAGTAAGTTTCTAGCCCTCCTGGTTGCAAAGAAAAGCCTGAAAACATGACCTGAGTGTAACCCGAAGACTCTGAAAATAGACGGCAAAGAAAAATAACCCAAAATCTTATTATTTTTTAAAGTCTTATAATTTTTAAGCCAATCTCATGATTTGGGGGATCCCAACTCAGTTTTGAACACCTGAGGGAGGTGGGATGATGCACTCTTCTAAGAAAGCACCTCCTGCCCACCAGATTAATTCAAACCAATTCTTCTGCTGCTGCTTTAGGTGTTGATGATGCCATCCACTGTTTCAGGAGAAACACAGATCCCTGATTTCAGATCTTGGCCCGTAAAAGACCTTTAATTTTCCTCTTTGGTCATCAGCAACTGTATCTGAAGTGGGATGCGCCTGAGTGCAGGTACAGCAAGTTTCCCAGCACTGGCCAAGGTCCAGCAACAGGAGATGTTTGCTCATCCCTATTAGATCATTCAAGCATCTCCTCCTGTAGACGGCCTCTTGTCTGGAGGAGGACCAGAAATTCTCCACTTATCAGGGCTATGGTTTGTAAGGATCCAAAAAGGGATCGTGTTGCATCTCCTTTCCTATCTGATGCTGGTGATCAATTGTCTTTTTGCAGTGCGCACACACACACACACACACACACACACACAGCACAACTACCAAGGAGGGGGTTTGTAGCTATGGCGTTCAATGAATGATTAACTCGGATCTACATATTAACCATTGCTGTTCGTTCCCTCCTGCGCTGCAGAGTGCCGCGCCCCATTTCCGGGTGCTAACATCTGATATCCCTTTGGCTTTGCCAACGGACTGGTCAGGTGCTGCGGACGTTTCTGGGTTTAAACTCGAAGCCCATTAAACTGCGGTAATGATTAATCGGGGACTTCTGCACAAGAAGTTAATGATGAAATGTCATGCCCTCATGTCACACCATGCTCTCTTAGATAGAGCCTGTGTCCCAGAGTCCACCACAAAGAAGTTATCTCAGCATAAGAAAAATCTGCTAGGCCCAAGTCCAGGGTGGGCAGACCCCTGCACAGCAGGATCAGGGCCTTAGCATCAGCATATAAAAACTTCTACAAGGCAACACTCCCCAAAGCACAGTTAAGTTCAACGGGTGATACTTAGGATCCGCACCCAAAGGCTCAGGAAGGCTGCGGCGAGCAGGGTTTGAGTGGGGACACCAACTCAGGAGCTGCCGCTCCGCTCATGCACTGGGAGGTCACTGCATATTGTAGCTGGGGATGTACGTCATATTTACCTGAAACAGGCTAATGTACAAACTTCCATCTGTGTTCAGCAGACCCAGAATCGGTGCCCTAGCTTAATATATTAATTACCTGCCAATTGATTTAATGGCTTTATCGTACTACTCTGGAGAGATATTAGTGCACGTTGCCACTTTCTGTCATTATATTTTGATGTCATAGGGAATTATAATATGTTAGCAGAACACTGCCCCATCCAGTCTGGTAGCTTGTTTCACAGTGGATGCCGACATGCCTTTGAGGAAGCCAAGCCTCACATTGCAAGGAATAAGCTGATTTGGGAAGGTCATTTTTCTTCCTAAATTCATCTATTCATAGAATATCAGGTTTGGAAGGGACCTCAGGAGGTCATCTAGTCCAACCCCCTGCTCAAAGGAGGACCAATCCCCAGATAGATTTTTGCCCCAAATCCCTCAATGGCCCCCTCAAGGATTGAACTCCTAACCTTTAGTTTAGCAGGCCAATGCCCAAACCACTGAGCTATCCCTCCCACTATTGAGTTAGGCATAGTGCAAAATGGCTGAGATTGGTTTCCCCTGAAGCAGTAGGTACAGCCCTCAGCCCAAGGTAGAAGACTGGGCCAAATGAACCAGTGTTCTGCTCTTGGTATGTCCCTGTAATTCATCGCTATCCCTGCATCCCATGAGGATTGCATTGACTATCAATCATGGACAATGGGGCATAGTGGGGGTATCAAGGTGGCCTTATGGGTAAGACACTGGACCAGGCTTCTGAAGAGCTGGATTCAGTCCCAGGTGCTGACACAGATTCTCCGTGGGGCCTTGGGCAAGTGACTTAATCGCTCCATTCTTTTGCAGACCAGTAATAACAGTTCCTTTTTCTCTCTCGTCTTGGCTATTTCCATTCTACGGTCTTCAGGGCAGTGCCTGTCTCTTATGATGTTCATGGATGGTGCCTATCACTATGGGGCCCCATTCTTGGCTGGGGCTCTAGGTACTTCTGCTCTATAACTGATAACAATTCCCGGATTCTGCTCCTCTGGTTCTCCCAGACACATAAGCTGCAGTCTAATGTCTGCATTTAAAGTGAACCATTTTGTTATGGATTTACAGTGGCTTGAAATGCGGTTTCTCCTCTCCCTCCTGACTTGGTACAAGTGAATAGGCAGCAGAGCTGATGACGTTTCATAAAATCATTTGGCTGGCTTCTTGCTCATTGCTCAAAGACAGACAGTAGGGGGTACCTTGGCCTGCTTGCCATCCACGGCTGCCAGGATAGAAATTCTTTAGATCCTTGGCTGAGTGATGCAGGATTAGAGGATCATAAATGATTCCACCATTCTTACAAGGAGGATTATACAGCTTTATGAGTCATTGCCAGAGGCAACTAACAGCCATATCCTGTCCAGCATTTGGGTACACAAGACTCCTGTAGATGTCAACACAGATGTCAAATGGAAGCGGCGAATGAGGACCTGGGACCTTTAGTACGTATGGCCAGTTCACCTGCTGGCACCAGCATGTGTCTCACAGGGATTCGGAGTGTCCCAAAGCTTGGATAGTGGCAGGCCCGCCGACAGCAACTCTGGGCCCCAGGGCCGTCCCTAGGGGGGATGCGGGGCGGACGTGACGAATCTGTCACTTCCAGGACCGACCACGCTGGCCAATCGCACCAGCCCACAGGGCCTCGAAAAGCGCAGGGCCCGGAGCGGTCGCCCCAATTCGCCATACCCTAGGGACAGCTCTGCCCATGGCAGAACAGTCAATGGGCCCCTAGAAAGAGCCGCCGGACATTTGGGCGGTGCTGCGCCCGCACTGGCTGTGCCCAGCGAACTGCTGCCGGCTGCGCGGTGCTCTCTTCTGGCACGGCCAGGGCTTCCACATGCCCGCCTGGCTGCCTTTGCTGCCACCGGTACCACCCCACACATACCTAGGAGCCCTGCGGCCCCCACCCCCAGGGGTCCAGGCAATTTAAAAGGGCCAGGGGTGGAGGACGGGGAGCCCTGGCCCTTTTAAATTGCCTGGACCCCTGGGCAATTGCCCCCTTTGTCCCCCTCCCCGGCAGTAGGCTTGGATATTGGCTCTTGCAGGACTGATGCCTTCACATTTCACGGCATAAACTGAACCCTAGCTGGGCTTGGGAAAACCTTTCTCCCTCAGGGTGCAGCATTGCACAAGTAGGTGCATTATGCAAAGGAAAGGGTTTTACACTTTCTTCTGAAGTACCCAGCATTGACCACTGTTGGGGAGAAGCAGAACACCTGTCTAAGGCCTGTGGCCTACCAGTCCCTGAGCTGGGAAGAGGAAGGAATTTAAGAAGCTAAAAGAGAAACGGTGTGAATACTGAGTCCGCCAGAAGGGCGATTCTGACCCTCCTGTCTAAGGCCTCGCGTCTCATCTGAGCAGTAAACTCACAGTCCTTGCTGTGGGCCTTCCTGGGCTAGCTTCATAAAGAAAAAAGAAGACGAGAAGTCATTCTTCCGCTCTACTCTGCTCTGGTTAGGCCTCAGCTGGAGTATTGTGTCCAGTTCTGGGCACTGCATTTTAAAAAAGATGTGGAGAAATTGGAGCGGGTCCAGAGAAGAGCAACAAGAATGATTAAAGGTCTTGAGAACATGACCTATGAAGGAAGGCTGAAAGAATTGGGTTTGTTTAGTTTGGAAAAGAGAAGACTGAGAAAGGACATGATAGCAGTTTTCAGGTATTTAAAAGGGTGTCATAAGGAGGAGGGAGAGAACTTGTTCACCTTAGCCTCTAAGGATAGAACCAGAAGCAATGGGTTTAAACTGCAGCAAGGGAGGTCTAGGCTGGACATTAGGAAAAAGTTCCTAACTGTCAGAGTGGTTAAACACTGGAATAAATTGCGTAGGGAGGTTGTGGAATCTCCGTCTCTGGAGATATTTAAGAGTAGGTTAGATAAATGTCTATCAGGGATGGTCTAGACGGTATTTGGTCCTGCCATGCGGGCAGGGGACTGGACTCGATGACCTCTCGAGGTCCCTTCCAGTCCTAGAATCTATGAATCTATGAATCTATGAATAAGACAATGCTACTGCTGCTGCAATGTGTTTCACATTTGAAAAGGCAAAAGAAACTCCATTCTGGAAGCCAGTGTCCCAGATGCTAAGTGAAGCTTCCGTTACCACCTTAAAGTCCGTTTGATGACCTAGGCAGAAGATTAAGACGTTATCAAATGCCCAGGAAGAGTACTGAAAGCCCCTGTCCGGGAGCAGAAAGGGGCATGCTCGCTAGAGGACAAGTTCCTTTCCTCTCGCTTTAATCAGCTATCGTTAAAAAGCAGCTCCCAGCAGGAATGGGACATTACACGCAGCAGCTATTCCATATTATCACTTTTAAATACGGTAATACAGTCTATATCAGACGCGCAAGCTGGTGAGCCACTTTAGGGCCTGCTCCTGAAAACACGCACAGGCTGATTATTTATACTATGACAGCAGGTGTGGGCCCTTCGTCTGTAACGGCCTGTCTCTTTGTTGTGATGCTGTACAGTGCGCCATGCACCGGGGCTGGCGTTTCCAGGTGCCCCCACAGTTCAAAGGATAATAACTGCTATCACAGCTCCAGCGTGCTAGGCCTTGTACACGCACGGAGGCAGATGCTCCCTCAAAGGGCTCTTTGTGGGGAGGTTGGTGCTGCTTATAATCTATGCAGACAAGACAAGTAAAGGGTGGGATGGGAAACAGCCGTGCAGAAAACAACCCCAGCTCACTGGCAGAGCCAGGAACAGAACCCAGGTTTGCTGAAGTACAACTGGTTCTCAACCCACTAGACAACACTGCCTGCCTAGCCAGTTTCACGTCACTCACATAATAGCGCCATTAAAACTACTCAAGCAAGCGAATGCAGAAGCGCTTGCCAAGACTGGGCCTCAGAAGCTCACAGATACAGTCTGTGTGATGTGACAGGCCGAGCGTGTATTACTGTGTGTTGTCACCGCAGCCCAGCTTTATTCACCTCACTGTTCACCACCACTACACAGAGCGCATGCCCAAAATTCACTGGGCTGCACTTTTGAAATTTCTCCAACTGTGGGGATTGCAATGGGGTGTTGGTTCCTTTAAGGGAGACGACTGGCCTACCCTGGTGGGGGAGCAGCACAACACCAGGGCACTCTGGGGGATGTAGTCCACAAGGACTGGTGGGGCACCATGTGACTGTGGGCTGGGGCAGAAGGGCATTCTGGGAAGGAGTGCCAGGGAATATAAGGAGAAGCCTGCCCTACCAACAGAGTGAGCTAGCTAACTAGGTGGGGGTTGTTCTTTGAAGTATTGTAAGAGGTGTGGGGTGAGGCGGGGCTCACTACCAGGTCAGCTGGGGAAGCAACCCAAGCAGGGCATGCAAAAGGCAAGAGAGAGAGGCAGGGTCCTATAGAAGGACCCCAGGGAAGGGTGAAGGAAGCAACTGTTAGCAAAGGTCACCAAAGCAGAGAGGTTTGGGGAGGGCAATTGAGTGCTAGCTTCCTGCTTGGGACTCCATCATTGGGGTTTTCAGAGAGGGGTGGAAGGAGGCACCAGATGGCGTGCAGGTGACAGGTTAGGGAGGGCCAAGGAAGTGTGACAAAGATAAAGTCTCTTTGCTTTGACCCTATGGCCAAAGCACTTAAATGGCATGGAATCAGCCAGCCAGAAGGTAAACTGAGGCATAAAGTAGCCTACCCCAAGAGGCAGATGGCACACCAGAATGGAAACTGAAGCAGCAGATGTACTAGATAGCTGAGGTAAGATCCCATTACGGAGGAATAAACTGAAAACCCTTCCCCTCAGTACTCCTGGGTGTGGGAAACCCTAAACTCCCCACATCCCATTGACTTCACTGGGGAATTACCTATGGGAAATAGAAGGGCACAAACCCCTAGTGTCCTAGCATGCATTGCTGCTGTATAATTCAGTGCTCCTGCTCTTTTCACCTCTCCTCCAGTAACCCCAGTCAACAACTCACACAGGGCTATCTTCAGCTCAATCTCCCCACTTCCAGGCCTTGGCTTACAGCAATTCCTCTGTACAGCTTTGCTTGGGGAGCCCTGGTGCAATGGGATGTAGGAGAAAGCGATGCTCTCTA
Source organism: Chrysemys picta bellii (assembly GCF_011386835.1). Classification (NCBI taxonomy): domain Eukaryota; kingdom Metazoa; phylum Chordata; order Testudines; family Emydidae; genus Chrysemys; species Chrysemys picta. The sequence goes on from NC_088800.1 coordinate 84,982,677, forward strand.
TCCCCAGCAAGCCATCTCCACCTAGCCGACAGAGCTAGCAACAGAACAGTCTCTTCTGGGGAGCAGATATTCCTGGGCTAAATCAAATTTGACTGTGAATTGGGGAGGTGGGGTAGAGGGGATGGGGGATGTTTTGTTCAGAAATGCATTTGCCTTACCTTGTCCTGCCCCCAAACAACCTGGAGTTGTGTTAAAACTTGCTAAAGAAAAATCAATCTCTCTAGGCATGAGGGGTTGGTGAATTATTCCGCCCTGGGCAACTGTGCTTGGATGTGTGGTCATGTGCCACTGAAAGGAATTACAGCATTATTTGCATCTAGAAAGCTGCCAGGCATGAGTGAAAACTAGTGCAGAGGCTGGAAGGCAGCGATGGGTGAGTGTGCCCAAGACGAACTGGGATATGTGGTTCATTCTCATGGGGCTCACCGCAGTTGGACCAGGACTTAGTACGTGACAACACTATGCATTTCCAAAGCACCTTTCAACGGGCCACAAAGCATTCCACAAACAGGAATTCATAATCCTTGGCCTTTATACAGCATCCTGGCATCTAAGCATGAATACTGTGTAAGTAATCATGACAATAGCCCGGTGAGGCAGGTAAGCATCATCCTCATGGGGAAATGAGCCCCCAAAAGGTCAAGTGACCTCTGCAAGGCCACACAGCAAGTCAGCAGCAGAACTGTAAACAAAACCTAGGTGTCCTGAGTCCCACTCCTGCTCCAACCACTAGACAGCGCTACCTCCCAGCACAAAACAGGGAATGAGCTATACCACTTCTGTTTGGTAGAAGGAAAAGAGCGGGCTGCTCAGGTCAATGCTGGTCCCTAACTCTTGCTGCCTATTTACATTTTATCCCTGTACATTCAAATGTGCACACGCACAACCGCTCTTGCATGGTGACAGGTTTCAGAGTGGTAGCCGTGTTAGTCTGTATCAGCTAAAAAAAAACAAGGAGTCCTTGTGGCACCTTAGAGACTAACCGCTTCTCTAGCCCACGAAAGCTTATGCCCAAATAAATTTGTTAGTCTCTAAGGTGCCATAAGGACTCCTCATGGTGTTTGTGTGGTTTGTTTGTTTGTCTGTTTGTTTTTTTACAACCGCTCTTGCTCACTACAGTATTCCATTTCCAGTCCCGCCTCTCCGCAGACTTGCAGCAACTGAGTTTTAAAAATACTGCAGGCCCCACTTTCACCTCCTTGTCTGTGTGTGAGTGAACAGGAGCTAAACTCCAGGGGTACGTGGAAGAGATCAGAGTTCCTTGAGAAAAGGAACCCGTACTGCTGGGCAGAGGGACATCGGCCAGCCGGAAGAGACTGCTGGCCTCTGTGCTGGCTGCTCTCGAATTGTGGAAGGTCTGTCTTCAGCAGTTACTGCAGGCTTCTAGTTTGGGGAAAGCTCTGTCTCAGGGGGGAGGGTGGGGATTATAAATTGTCAAACAGTTTCCTCTCCCAATTTTTTCTAACTTCATGTGACAAGGCTGCAAGCTCTGAGGTGTCTAACATAATCCATGGGAAGACAGAACACAGCGGTTTGCTTTAGTGTTTCATTCTCCAGAAAAGATGGCAAATCGGAGTTAACCCTTTGGACACTGCAGTCTGTGGGCCCAATTCTGTTCTCGGTTCAGTGCAAATCCAGAGCCACTATTGAAATCGATGGAGTTACTTGGTGCAATCCGACCAAGTGAGCAGGAATAAATTCTACGGAGAATAGCAAAATTGTAACTCTACTAGCAGATACTGGGAAGGTGATATTAACATGTGGTGACTAAGGAGAGGGTGACCTTGCCTCCAGATTCAATCCTGAATCAATTCTAGGGTAGGGTGCTGGGGCCTGGACCTCTTGGAGATGCCACTGTTTGAATGGAGGCCCTGACCACCTGTGAAGGTCTTGTAGCATCCTTTGTAAGAACAGATCTGTCAGTTCTTGCCAAATCCCCTGGGGGAATTGTGTTCTGCCTACCTAACAAACCTTTCCCGTTCCATTTGGATAACTTCCGTGGCATGCGCCACGTGCAGTATAAAACAGTCGCCATGTTGCACCCAGAGGTGGCTGCATTTCAGTAGTGGGAGCAGCAATCGTAAGTTAGCTTTGTAAATGTAGGGCCATTCATTACTATTTGTATGAACCCAATCCACTTTTCACTCTCCTAAATAAACTACAGGGGAGGTTTAAAAAAACCTGCATTCTTAACATGAAATAGTGCAACTCTCCTTGCAGCTCACAGTTCTCCTCCTTCCACTTTGTCTGCACTAGACTTTTAAAGAGGTTTGAGGCAAATTCTGCACTGACTCCAGGGTTGCCCGTCAGTACAGAATTTGCTCCATAAAGGCCACTGATCTTGTTTTCCTTCTGTAGGAGTAAACTAACATTCCCACACTCCGATAGAAACCTTTGATCTGCACAGATTTAATTAATTACTTATGAATCTCTGGCCAATGTTACTCGGTTTGTCTCAGTGCGTCTCAACCCCCCCAGTCACTTCATGTAGTGGAATAGCTGAGAAGTGAGCACAACGAATAGATTCGCCAACTTGTTGCTTATGTAACAGTCCCTTTTTTTTTTTTTTTTTAAATAAAACCCACTGAGGTAGCAATAATGAGCCACCATCTAGAACAACTTTAACAGAGCGCTGGAAAGGGGCCAAGACCTTTCCAAATGGAAAGTATTCTTCTCGGGAATCACTGCATCAGATTTCAGACAAGCACTTCCCATTTTTAAATCTCCAGTTTCCAGGAACCCATTCAAGTGTGTGTGTGTGTGTGGGGGGGGGGAGGGATAATTTAAAAAAGTTTGAAACTGTGTGATGGGCTGAAAGCATCTGGGTGCAAAGACAGGTTTGCAAGGCAGAAATAACTGAAAGAAGGTCGCGGTGTGGTTTTAAGGGATTGTTTGTGAAACTGGCAAAACTGTCTACGTGCCATGCTTACAGTGCAAGTAATTGTGCAAAAATGTAAGTGCTTCCGGACAGGGACCATCTCTCTGCTGGGTTTATACTGTGTCTAGCCCAACAAGGGCCTGATCCCTTATTGTATTATCACAATACAAAATGTTAAATACACTTCATTGGGCTCAGAGAAGAGCCAGGAGAAAGATTACAAACCTGCCTTCTAGTGATAGACTGAAGAAGCTCATTCTATTTAGCTTACCAAAGAGAAGGTGAAGGGGTGACTTGACCACAGTCTGTAAGTACCTACCTGGGGAACAAATATGTAATACTGGGCTCTTCTGTCTAGCAGAGAAAGGTGTAACCCAATCCAAAGGCTGGAAATGGAATCTGGACACACTGAGATGAGAGAGAAGGTGTACATTTTGAATGGTGAGAGTAATCAATCACTGGAACAACTCACCAAGGGTCGGGGGGGAATCTCCGTCGCTGGCCATGTTTAAATCAAGAGTGGATGTTTTTCTAAAAGAGCAGCCCTAGGAATTATTTGGGGGCAGTTCGCTGGCCCGTGTTCTGTAGGAGGTCAGACTAGAGGATCATAATGGTCCCTTCTGGCCCTGGAAGCTATGAATTCCCACGTTCCAACTGACCCCCCCCCCCCTTTCTTCACTCCAATTCCTCCTTTTAAAAAGCTGCCCCTCTTACAAAGCTTTCTGACCCTGTTCGGTGCTTGCTGTAGCAGGGTAAGAATGAAATTCACCCCTGGACGGAGGGCCAGCTGCAGAGCTAGGCACCAGTGAAGTCCTATCTTGAGGACTTAGGTGGAGCATAGGCCCCTGTGTACAGGACTGACTTTGCCCTATAGCTAATGCTTCATCAGCTCTTTTGAGGAGCGATCTATGCTTGTAGACCATGACAAGGCACAATACAGTTCAGGAGAAAGGAGTGGCGAGTGAGAGGGTTATTGATGAGAAGGAGGGAGGGGATTGAAGGAGTAAAATGGGGGCGTTGAGACCTCTAAGGATTGGGGGTGGAGGGGCTGGCTGGGCAATTCCAGGTCATAAACCCACCCCCTGGGAGTGGATCTGGCTTGTTCCCCTTCTGTCTGGGACTGTATAGTCTGTATGTGATGCAGTTTTAATTGTTCCCAATTGTGGTACTAGTCCTGCAGCCCCTTAGAGCGAAAGGGGAGATGCTTCCCAAAGACGGGGCTCCCCTCTGTGAGCCCTCGGAGAGCCCCTAGACCGCCGCGGCAGCCGTGCACTCAGAACTTGGGCGGATGAGGCCTGTGATGATGATGATTATCATTCCATGGACCCGCCTGGCACCAGCGAGAGAACACGGCTCAGACAGTTCAGTCTGCTGGAAAACAGAAATGCAGCCTCCCTCTGCATGTGAAAACCATTAGGCAACAGCACAGAAGCAACTCATGAGGCAAAACCCGTGAACATTCCCCTATCAACCATGCGTGCTGGAGGAACAGTCCGCGTCTGTCCCCGCTGCCAGAGATGGGAGGAGGGGGAGGAAAGAGACACCAGCTTTGTGTCACACGCACAGGTGGCAATTTTCAAAGCCGACTGGGGGAGTGAGCTACACCCCTCTGGTTAATTTCAGAGAGAGAGAAGTGCGGCTAACTCTGAAAATAACAACCAAAGTTTGGCGGGGAGACGCAGGGCCAAAGGGGCTACACAACATCTTCCCTCCACACACGTCACAGCCTGTTTGCCAGTGTTGATCTAATGCTGGAAATGCATTACGTGAGTGTTAGGAATGGGAACATCTGTTTTAGTTAAGCCATGCTGGGAAAGGAGAAACGGGATGCCACCCTTGACCACAACCGGCCCAACTATAAGACAAGGAGATGAAGGGAAAAGTGAAAAATAGCCACTTAAACGTTCTTCCAAGCGCCACGAGCCTGCCAGATATAAATAAATAAAAGGAACAATATCTGGCTTCAGCTACTAGAGGGGCCCATGTGTTCTTGTCAGTACAATAACTCCTGGTGTGTCTCCATGGACGCAATGATTTTGTGTTCGCAGCACAGCACCCTTCAAATATCTAGACAGATAATGGACATTTAATTAGGGAACTGCCTGAAGAGATCTCTGAGCTGTTAGTAATTATCTCTGAGAAGTCATGGAGGGTGGGAAAGAGAACCAAGGACTTGAAAAGGGCAAATATAGCGCCTATCTATAAAAACGGGGAATAAGGACAGCCCAGGGAATTATAGACTAGTCACCTTATCTTCAGTACCTGGAAAGATAATGGAGCACATAATCAAACAATGTTTGTCAGCACTAGACCTGTAATAAGAAAGTCATTATGGATTTATCAAGACCAACCTAATATCCTTCTTTGACAGGGTAGCAAGCTTGTGAATGGGGGGGAAGTAGCAGATTTCATATATCTTCACCATCTTGCGTGACCGTCTCATAAACAAACTAGGGAAATATAACCTAGACGAACCTACTATAAAGGTGAGTGCATAACTAGTTGGAAAACCATACTCGGAGAGCAGTTGTCCATGGCTCACAATTGAGCCAGAAAGGTGCATTGAGTGGGGGCTCGCAGAAATCTGTCCTTGGTCCAGTTCTATTCAATATCTATTCATAAATGATTTGGATAATGGCATAGCGTGTACATTTATAAAATTTGCGGCTGATACCAAGCTGGGAGGGGTTGCAAGTGCTTTGGAGGATAGGATTAAAATTCAGAATGATCTTGACAAACTGGAGAAATGGTCTGAACTAAATAGGATGAAATCCAATATGGACAAATGCAAAGTACTTCACTTAGGAGGGAACAATCAGTTGCACACCTACAAAATGGGAAATAACTGCCTAGGACAGAGCACTGCAGAAAATGACCTAGGAGGTGTAGTGGATCACAAACTAAATAGTGGTAAACAATGTAATATCATTGCAAAAAAAAAAAAACCATCATTCTGGGATGTATTAGCAGCAGTGTTGTAAGCAAGACATGAGACAGAATTCTTCCACTCCACTCAGCACTGATAAGGCCTCAACTGGAGTATTATGTCCAGTTCTGGCTCCAAACTTCAGGAAAGATGTGGACAAACTGGAGGAAGTCTAGAGGAAAGCAACAAAAATGATTTGAGGTCTAGAAAACGTGACCTACGAGGAAAGATTGAAAAAATGGGGTTTGTTTAGGCTGGAGAAGAGAAGACTAAAGGGGGACTTGATAACAGTTTTCAAGTACATAAAAAGTTGTTTGAGGAGGAGAAATTGTTCTCCTTAGCCTCTGAGGAAAGGACAAGAAATAACATGCTTAAATTGCAGCAAGAGAGATTTTAGGTTAGACATCAGGAAAATCTTCCTACCTGTGAGCACTGGAACAAATTACCTAGGGAGGTTGTAGAATCTCTGTCAATGAAGGTTTTTAAGAACAGGTAGACAAACACCTGTCAGTGGCGATCTGGATAATACTTAATCCTGTCTCAGTGTAGGGGACTGGACTAGATGATTCTACAATGTACCCATCACCTTGGTATCTAAATATACAACCCAGGACCACTTGCACCCCAAGTGAGAATTGTACTGCTACATCCAAGCATACTCCTGAAGGGACCTGTAAACAGATGCTTTTACCAACTTGATCTAAAACTCCACATTCTGTAGAGTCAGAAAATCACTTCACTTCCTTCCTAGGGTGTGGCTTTTTGAACAAAGAAATTATCTGCACAGCATAAAAATTCATCTCAGACCTTCCCAAATTTGGGTGCTTCTAGGGTTCCTCCTCTGAAACTGCTCAGCCCCCACCCTACATCCTCTCTTCCAAGAGCCACTCCCATCTCTTGGGGGCTACAAGCCAATTACCTCAGCAGAACCCACTTAACCCATTCCTAGTAGGATCAACACCTGCTAACAGGATGGGGTGTTTCTGAAAAATACTGACTGCTGGTTATAGAGCCCAAAGAATTTTACAAACTAAAGGCCACAATGGATGGTGTGCAGCATTTTCTGCCCCACCAAAACTGCAGGGAAGGCAGGTTCAAATCACTGCCTACAGAATTTGCTGTAAATGACGCTGTTAGCCTCTCAGTGGTCTGCAAGCCCCCCACCCTTCCAAGGAAGACCTTGAGGCAGCTGCAACTGGGGAAGCTCTGAGCACCATGAAGCCCTACTGGTAAGGTACAAGGAGGGCAAGGGATTGCAGTGCATGGGTAGAGAGCTGTGTAGTGCCCAAGGCTGGCACAGCAAAGAGGCTGCAAGTCCAAGTAGAATGTCATTAGTGACATTTGCATTGGGAAACTTGCACAGAGCCGTTTTCAAGATTCCTGGCTCTAGCCCATCCTGCCAACTCCTCACCGGGAACCCCAGTTTCAAAGCAGAAGCAAGGTAGCCTTGTGCCTTAACAATGACTTTATTACAGAGAAGGTGGTATCATCATTAGCCAAATTCTGTCTATTGACCTCAGCAGGCCTCTGTAAGTGAAGGCGGAATCCAGCCCCTGTGTCTTAGTTTTTTCTGTACACAGTTTTCTTCTTTTCCCACAACGCTGCAAAAAAGACACAAATCTGAGCCAGTGTGAGTCTGGTCACACATAATCTGTAACTCTCTGTCAAAGGGTAGAGGGGGTTGAGTGTCTTGGCATGAACGCTTTTCAAATTATCCCAATTCCGATACTCAACGCATGCAAACTCCAACCGAGGAACGCGTGTGGTTCCATAGGTGCCGGAACTGGGGGTGCGGTAGCACCCCCTGGCTTGAAGTGGTTTCCATCATATCCAGGGTTTACAGTTTGGTTCAATGGCTCTCAGCACCCACACTATACACATTGTTCCAGCACCCTTGGTTGGTTCCCATTATAGCATGTACCCTCAATACAAAAATGTTACTCACACGCTAGCAGGCTCTGGCCTAGAACACATGGCTAGTGTTTGGATTTTCTGTCCCCGTTGCCTAACAGTAACTGGAATGTAATCAGACAAGAAATGATGACTTGAACGCAATTTGAGATGGGTAAGACAGTTATGAGTTCCTGGCATGGGGTTTCAAAGCTTCTTTCATCATGAGTTTTTTTTGTTTTGTTTTTTCTGAATGGTCTTAGCTTGCAAAAATCTGTTCAGCAGATTCTGTTATGTTATTGTCAAAGTCAGCCAGTCCAGTCTCTCCCATCCCATGATGACACACACTAACTTGCTTTTCTTAGGGTACTAAGCTGTTAGCGGTGCATACTGTTCCTGTCCTGAATTCCATATTGTGCAGCCAGATGTTCTCTGCACTTCCCGTTTTGATAAACATTGTTTAAATTGTGCTTTGGGGAATCGGAAAAACAAAGGCAAACTTCTATGATGCCTCTCAGCTTGAGAGAACTTGTAAATAGCTTTGGGATGTCTTCCCAATCCTGCAACTGGCTCCATCCACGTGGGCCCCTGGCTCCCTGCACAGCCCATAGCTTCTGACATGCCCACCCCAGAGGAGGTTGCTACTGTTTTACTAGCAGTACACACCAGTGCTATGCTGAAGTTGAGGACAGGAAGTGAAGAATACTGAATCCGTTGAAACCTGAGTGGGGATTTCAGGGAGGCAGCCTGTATAAACCAAATTGGCATTACAGCATGTTACCATGGTTACTGTCCCTGCTCTTACTAAAATCCCCCTGGCACTTTTCATTACCACACACAGTCCACACCTCCTTTTTCATCTCTGCCCAAAAATGGCACTGGTACAAACCAGTGCACTGTAACACCAGGCTGAGCACTGGCACAGAAAACCATTGTGCCATATATGGGACTTTCCTGGGCTCTCATGCTATCTAAGTACTGACCAGGTCTGGTGCTACTTAGCTTCTGAGATATGAGACCACAACCAGTGGTGGTCTGTGTTTTCCGCTAACCTATTCACTACAGGGTTAATAGGTAAGTTTCCTCCCAGTCAGACTCGCTAGAAAATAATGTTTATTTCTATTTTAAAATCCATCAGCTGCATGTCTCTTAAAAATTGATGAATACAAAAACAACAACAAAATTCTGGTTTCTAGTCATGGTTTCTGCAATTTTACCACAAGAAATGCTACCCATGGTTATATTGGAAATTGCAAACACTGTTACTGATGACCAAATGCTTTAAATCTGTTTTCATGATTTTAATTTTTTTTTTTGTTACCCTTTATAATTCCGTTTTTGGCTTGCAATGCATTGTAAAATATTTATACCTCGCATGTAGTCTTGCTGAAGCTAAACTGGAATTTATTATCAGTATCTTAGGGCTGGTCTATACTAGACAATTAGATCAACCCAGCAACAGCACTCGGTGGTGTGAAAAAGCCACACCTCTGAGCGATGTAGTTAAGACAGCCTAAGGGGGTATGTCTACATGACAAAATTATGTTGACCTAAGTTACGTTGGCATACGGCTGCCACACTAACTAAATCGCTTTTGCGTGTTCACACTACGCTCCTTGTGTCGGCAGTGCTCAGCCTCCCCCGGAGCGCTTGTACCGACTGTACTGTCAGCGTGGCCCACTGTGGGATGGCTTCTGAAAGCCAGTAACAGTCAATGTAGGCAACACCATGTCTACACTGACAGTGACATCGACATTGACTCTACGGCGCTCGGGGAAGTGGAGTTATTAAGTTGGCGTAGCGGGATGATTATGTCAGTGGGAGCGAAATTTTAGTGTGGACGCTTCCATAGTTAGGTCAATGTAAACTGCCTTGCGTCAACCTAACTCTGCAGTGTAGACCAGGCCTAAGTCCCCATGTGGACAGTGCTAAATTGATGTAAGAATTCTTCTGTCAATCTACTGCTTCTTGAGGAGATGATTACCTACACCAATAGGAGAACCTCTCTCCTTGGCATAGGTAACGTCTACACTGAAGCGTTACAGTCGCTGTCCCGCTGTAGTCTTTCAAGTGTATACAAGCCCTTAGTAAAAGAGCCTGGTAAGATGAAAACCTAGCTAGCCTTCTCCTGAATGTGAATGTAACTTACAGAAAGAAGGGTCTAGTTCCAAAGCCTCATCCTCTTTGTGGACCAGCCACTAAAGGGGAAGGTGACCTGCTCTGTACAAGCATGTTAAGCTAGGCTAGGCGAGTCAATAGAACTGAGGTCGATCTGGCCCTCAGGTCTTTGAAGTTGACAGGAGGCAGTCCATAGATAGGTGATGGGGAAGCAGTGTTAAATAAGGATAATGCGTCCATAAAGAAGAAGAACAGGGCCTGGAGAAGTAGAAGAGGGGCAACACAGAAATCCAATACAGAAACCACTGTGGGGAAAATAATTCACAATGAGATACAACAAGGAATTCCATTCAACTACAAACAGGGAGCAAAGCATTAACCGGTGACTTTTTAAAAATCGCTTGATTAAAATGTAGGATTAAAACCAGCAAAGATTCCGAAGGTGCGAGAGCAGAACAAAGCAGCTGAAAAATCTCGCTTGCCTTACTCATGTGAGTAGACTACCAGTGGGCCACCCTGCGTGAATAGTGGTTTGGGATTGGGCCCATGCTGTCAGTTCAAAATGCAAAAGCAAGAAGGAGCTGCATTAAAGGGGTGGTGGAATAAGCGATACAATTAGTTCTAAAATGAGGGAAGTGACACAAGGAAAATGAATTGCAGAAAGAAAGAGAAAAACAAAATTAATGACACAAAAGCAAAACACCTTCTAAACATCACCTGAATTTCAGGATAACCCAGCCACATGAATTGTACAAAGATAAGGCGTTCCCTCACACTCACCCTACCCATTATCCCTCCCAATAGATTGTTGCAAGGAATGATTAACTGGTCAAGAAATTATTTAGCACAATCATTTTAAAACAATGAACAAGCAAGTCCCACAGCTGGATTTATTTTAATGGTGTTAAAATTCTGTTTCTTAACTCTTTAAATATATAGGAGCAAAACACCACCAGGTACCTCCAAAGCCTCTTCCCAAACACTGATACATACTTAGGACCTGATCCTGCATCACTGAATTGCAGCAGAACTGGGTCTCTAGTGAGTTCTGTATTCACTCCACCCATTTGAGGTGTCTAGCTGTGGTTTCTTAGTTTGTCTCCTTAAATTATTGCTCTTGTTCACATTTGGTTGTGCTGAATTACTAAGTGCAAATTCTTAAATGGTTGGGCTGGAGTCGAGGAGGCAAGAGATTTCTCTGTCGCTCCAGTTTCTACATGGCAGCTTGGCAAATTCTCTAACCAAATACACAGAAACCGCTCTAACGCCATCTCTCAGACTGACAGTGTTTTCCCCAAACAGTAGGTTGTTGTTGTTACTAAAATGCTCTATGCCAGCAGCAGACAAAAAGCCAAAGTTAGACGTCAGAATAAAAAGCCAACGAACACTTAAGATATAGGGGTAATTTGTCTGAAACATCTGGAAGAAGAGTAGCAAACTGTGTAGTCCACTGTAGGGCATTGCTTTAAACAAAACAGACATGACAGTGACACCGCACTAATATCTTAGCTCATTGGCGTCAATCACGTACTACATAATCCCTACCTTGTTCAATGTATTAACTGGGACATGTTTTCCTTCTGTACCTCATGCAGTTTTGTCCTTTCAATAGACTGAGTTCATTTTGTTTTTAATTAATTTTATTCCTGCACCTCAACTTGTGCGCTCGTTTTTTTTAATTAAAAAAAAAAGTCTTTCTTTGGGGAAAAAAAAGGAAACCAGAACCTCACGTTTAGGTGGCGATACGGATACTTATTTGAGTGAAATTCAGGTTTTTCATGACTAACGTAGGGACGTTTTGGTTTTGTGGGCTAGCTGCTTTTGTACAAAGAGAGTGTTTTGCTACCGCTGCTTTGTTTTAATTGGATTTCATTTTTCATTACCTGTCAAGCATGACTTGAATCTTGGATAGGAATTTCTTATGTTTATATGTTGAAATAGAAATAAATAAATTCTATTAATGACTCGGAGACCTACTGAAACTTACCAAGTCATGCAAATAACTGAGTTAGGAAAAACAAAAAATATATGTGCCTGCATCTTAAAAATACATTTATACTGACAGGGTTTGCTTAGATTTGTTAGGCAACATAAAAATAGGGGTTGCTGACACATCCCCCTATAATAAGCAGGGTTAAATGAGTAATACAGGTCCCAAAACTGCAAAGATTTAACGCACGTCAGTAACTCTACCCGCCTAAGCCGTCTCATTGAAGCTAATGGAATTACTGAAATGTGCATGTCGGCAGGTTTGGGCCCATAGATTGTAAGAGCAACAACAAGACCTTGCTGCAGCATTCTGATAGTGGTATCACCCAAGAATTATGGATTACCGAAGGACAAATACATGAGTTTCTACTGAACATGTTTAGTCTTGAGAAAAGGAGATCTGATAACGGTCTTCAAATATGCTGAGGGCTGTTTATAAAGAGGACTGGGAACAATTGTTCTCCATGTCCACTGAAAGTAGGACAAGAAGCAATGGGCTTTATTTGCAGCACGGGAGATTTAGGTCAGATATTAGGAAAAACTTTCTAACAATAAGGGTAGTGAAACTCTGAAATAACCTTCCAACGGAGGTTGTGAAATCCCTGTCACTGGAAGCTTTTAAGAACCAACTGGACAAACACTTGTCAGGGATGGCCTAGGTTTTCTGCCTCAGTGCAGGGGGCTGGACTTGATGACTTTTCATGTTCCCTTCCAGACCGACATTTCTATGGACAAGATTCTAATCCCTGTATTTAAAAAAAGAGTCACGAAGATACTGCAGAGGTGTCAGAAACAGTAAATATTCACAGGGGAAAGAAAACAAGTCTCTGATCTCAACTGAAATCTAAATCAGGATTATCTGTCTCACCAAAAAGATCTAAGATCCCAAACAAAAAGTTTGCATAAATCCACAACCAATGGGAGAAGAACACTTTAAGATAGTATCAGAATTCCTCTCAATTGGGGTGAACATACAAAACGACCAGGGTTGCCACTTGAAAACTCTTGCATTTAAAGTACCTTTTTACGTTAAGGACTGAAGATGATCAATTTACACAATAGCCTTTCCTCTTACGTTTGTTTAGACATTTTATATGAGATGTCTTCAAGTTATTTGCCTTATAGGGTGACTAACTTTGATTTGATGTTGCTATTAAGTGGATCAGGAGACTGCTTTCATCTAGGTGTGCATACTCTATTTCTGGCAGTACTTGTTTTCCTTGGTGAGTCTTTGGATGTGGCATTTCTTCCGTATTCATGGTAACCGTTCCCTCAGTGTTCGCAATTCTGAATAAGAAAAGGCCGTGTCTGTTATGTTGGCCAAAAGAGGTTTTATCATAAGCATTCCTATCCTAGGCTCTGATTCTACACTTTTGCACACACGTAATCACATTGACTTCAGTGGGACTGTTAATATGTGCAGAACTGCTAAATTGAAGACTTCACCACAAAGGTTATATAATTCCTTCAGGGTTCATAGTTGCTGATCGGTACTGCTTTCATAAAGGTTGATGGAGCTGCATTTTGTGTTTAAAAATTATTTATACAACTTTTTTCTTACTACAAAATATCACTGCAAGCCATTACATGAGAATAGGAAGCAGAATATTTAAGTCCAACTGCCTTATCTGTCAATAGTCGATAAAGGAAGTCGATAAAGGAAGTTACAACCTAAGTTGTAACTCTACACCTTAGGTTGTAGAGTTTCCCTCCTATCTTGCGGGGTGTAAAGATGGGGGGCTAAATGCACCCCTGGAGTAATTGAACTCTTATAGCTCTTATCATACAGTTATGACACCCATAATTACATCCTCACACTTTCTCCTTGTTAGAAGGTCAAATAGGCTAGCAATCTTCCTACACTGTATCTTTCTGTATTTCATATCCAAGTGCATTTCCAAAGGAGGGGCACAACTTCACCACAACTTATGCCAAGAGACCAAGTATTTAAAAACACATACTTTGATCCCCAACAGAGCCTTTACTGTGCATCCTAAATGATCCACTTCCTGCCAAAGATCCCTTTGCAAATTCAGATATCGCTCAAATTTGTGAATTCCAAAGATCACTCTTCTTGTGAACCATTCGCCTTAATAGGGCTGTAAACAAATAATTTCACATAAATTAAAATAGGAAAAATCCTGCTGCTAATAATATTACCTTGAGGTTTCAATGTGCTTGCTCCAGTAGAATGTATAACATGCTTTGAGTATTTAAGTTAGATGATGTCCAGTAGCTCTTGTATATATTAAAGGCCCATCCTAATTGTTCAGGGTGCTTTTACCACCCAACACCGCTGAACAATAATTAGCTGTCTTAAGCACTCACTCGCAAAGTTAGTAATACCCATAAAGCCGCCACAATAACCCCAACTCGGTTTAGAAAGCTTGAACTGACGTTCCAGTGACACTTTTAATCTTCATCACTGTCTTCAGAAGCCTTTTAAAGATCCTTATGAGAAGAGGCCAATTTTATACACCACTTATTTTGTCCAAAGCAACATTACATTTGCAGAACCTCCATCACAAATGTCTAACTCTGCCTATTGTGCAGTTCGCGCAACCAGTAAATCAATAAAAATTAATCTTGCCCAGTTGAGGGATTTCTGCAAAATTCACTCTCTACTTTATTTTAAGAAATAAATGTAAAAACTTAGCAAGATGTACAACTTCAAGGAACGTGTTTTTATATCCTAGGGCCAGAGTATGTTTCTACAATTTAAATCTCCCAGTAAAAGAAACACTTAATACTCTAATTTTGGTGTAGGAAAATACTTAAAACACACACCTCCACTTCTAGATGAAAAGCTGTCGTTCTCTCCGAAGCTACGCTAGGTCTGTCCCCTTGATCCACATTATAAAGTTTTCAAAGGTGTTTGTGATTTTTTTTTTTAATTCTTAAAAAAAGTACAAAAAGGTGACTGACTTACAGCTTGTATAGGTCCCAAATACTGCACGCTTTCCGGGATTGCCAGTAGAATTATGCAAAACAATGGCTTTTTAAAACTTCACAGATTTAAAAATTATTGTTAAGCAACATTAACACTAAAGCTGATATTTACCTTATTGCAATATCAATAGGATGTGGATAAACTGAAACTTTCTTCCTGCACAGGGAAATATCATTTAGGTGTCTGTTTCCTTTTCAACAAAACCTATGAGAGGGTTTTGTCCCCTGAAGAACAGAAAAGTTATTCCCTAAAAAGTTTTATCTATGTAGGACAACTACTGATCTGAACTCACTCATGAAAAGAAAAAATAACAATTCCCACAGCTCCTCTTCAACCTGTTTAAAAGGCTGGACTAGCAGGTTTATTTAACGGACCGAACCGTTCTAGAGATCAGCATGATTCTTAAACTTGACTTGGTCATTAACGTCATGGAATCAAAAGCCAGTTAGAAACGTACTAATCACCTTGCATTGCTGCTACTTCTCTCTAGAAGTTTTGATCAAACATTTGAATTTGTGTATCTGCCCCTGACACAGCCAGTGCTCGAATCGTGGCCACGGGGTTCCATCTAGAGATAGGGCCTTCACTCCGTAACTTCCACTGGGGTTCTCTGAAACCCACTGTACCACACGGCCTGTTATTTTTCTCTAACATACCAGAGAACACCTTAAAAGCTTGGCGTAACCATAACACTGTTATTCAGGATCCTGGTCGAAGCCTACGGTCTTGAGCTTGCAAATATTTGCAAAGTCTGCACACCACTTAAAATGCAAAAAGTTGAGCACATGCAGAAGACTTTGCAAAGATCTAAGCCCACAGTCGCAAGGCAGTTGCTTGATTCTGTCAACACTTATGAATGTGAGTAAGTTTATGCGTGTTAGCCCTGGTTGTGGGTGTCATCAGCAAAGTTACACATATAACATAGGACGCGAAGGGGCCTCCTCGGTCATCAAATCCAGTGTCCTGCTCCTGCTGGCAGCCCTGTTACTTACACACAAGTAACATAATTCACATGAGCTGTCCCACTGAAGCCATTGTGTGAAGTTACATGCAGCATTGGACCGCCTTCATTTACAGATGCTGGAGTTGTTTCCTTTTGCTTTCTCCACCCGGCCACTGTATCATTCTTAGTTAAATCACACGCTTCACTAAGTACAGTTCTGCACACCTTCAAATTCTTGCACACCTAGTACGAAGCAATCTTCCCTTGATTTTTCCATATTTGCCTCTGCTGTCATACGTATGATCTGTGTGCCAGCATAAATCACAGCAAGTTCTATTACAAAACCCCCCCTGCAAGACAAGGAAAACTACTGCTGGAAAGAAAAGTTTACTAACACCGCCAGAGCACCTCCAATTCTTCAAGGTGAGATTTCAGGACCCGGCTCACTTGGAAAGATCCCAGCCCCGCTGTGGGGGGAGGAAGGGGGTTGCTAACGTTCACAGCTTTAAAAGAAAATTATTCCACCGTGGAAGGAATGCTTATGCCTCGTGCAATCTAGCTCTCAGCCCTGGCCTTCAGTGCTAGGCCAGTGCCAACCGCAGCTTTGGTGGCAAATGAGATCAGTGGTACCCCCCGCGTTTCTCTTCCTTTGACCACAAAGCAAGGCTGCCCGGCGGAGGCTAGCGCCTGCTGGGGCAAGAGGAGGGGGAGACCTGCCTTTCACACACCTCCCCACTACCACCCCGCAATGCCGGGGGGTGCCAGCAGCTCCCCGAGCCCAGCCACCTCCCGGCACGCAGGGAGCAGAGCGGGGAGTTTGTTTCATGAGCCGGAGGCGGCTCGTGCACGGGTGGGGGACCCCCCCCCAGGACCCTCCCCGTGCGCCCCCTCCCCGTGCGCCCAGGGCGCAGCCGGACTTACAGAGCGGTGGCTGCCGGCGGGACGCCGCTGGCCGGGCGCTGCTCCAGCCCCCGCGAGGAGCAGTTCACCAGGCAGGAGCCCGGGGCCCTGCCGCCGGCGCAGGAACAGCTGGGGCCGCAGGGCTGGCAGCTCGGGGCGAGGGGGCCCCTGGCCGCGGCCAGCCCCCCGCACAGGAGGCAGCAGAGCAGGCACCAGCCCGAGACGGGGACGCCATGTTTGCGCTGTGATCCAGTGTGTCCATTTCCAAACGGCATCGCTCACTGCGGGCAGGGCATGGCCCCGGCCCGCCGATCCCCCCGGCCCGGACAGCCCCGGGCCCGGGACGCGCTGGGCTCAGCACCGGCCGGCCCGCTGCATGGCCCCTGCCTGGGCTCAGCGGCCCCGACGCATCGCGCTCCTCCGGCCAGGGCTCGGGCTGCGCGCTGTGTCCTGCCCGCCGCTGCAGCGCTGGCCTGGGACGCGGCTAGGGCTCCTCCTCCCGCCGCCCGGGCCGCCGCGCCAGCATCCTCCTCCGCCCTGACAGCTGGAGCCCAGCGCCCCGCGGCTCTGCCCGGGGCCCGCCGCCAGCTCCCCGCTCCGCTCCGCCCCGCTCCGCCCTCCGCCCGGCGTGGGGAAGGGAAGCCAGGCCCTCGGCGGCCAGGGCTGCTCCGAGCCCCTGCTGGCCCCTCTGCCCCCGCAGCAGCCGCCCCCGCCGGCCCCTCGCCGGCGGGAGCTCACAGCCGAGCACGCCCGGGAAGTTTCCTTCTCCTCCGCCAGGGAAGAGGGAGAAAGAGGCAGCTCTGCCCGGCGGGGCTGTGCCCCCCCAGATCCCGTCTCTCCTGTGGGCTGCACAAACCCACCCAGGCCTTGCAGACCTAGACAGACAGACACACACACACACACACTCCCCTATAGCCCCTGAAAGCAAGCCGGCTGGGAGCCAGACGCCCTGGAGCCTACCCTCTTAGGGTGTGATAGTGCAGCCCATCACCTTGGCCTCTGAACGCTTACCATCTAACATAGATTGGCGAGAGCCGGGGCCTAGAAGAAGAACCTGTGGCCCTTCTCCCTTTTTAGAACGGCCAGACTGGGTCAGACCAAAGGTCCATCCAGGAGTCCTGTCTACTGACAGTGGCCAATGCCAGGTGCCCCAGAGGGAGTGAACCTAACAGGTAATGATCCAGTGATCTCTCTCCTGCCATCCATCTCCACCCTCTGACAAACAGAGGCTAGGGACACCATTCCCTTTTCCTGGTGTAGATACACTGGTCGGGTAGATGGGGAGGGCTTGGGCTGGCTAAAAGCCCAAAACTTCCGTTTTTACCCCAAGTGCACAACTGACTGGACCCACCCACGAACAGACGCACCCTCGGATTTGCAAGGTATTTGGCAGCTGACTTCCTGGAGCTGATGTCCATTCTAAAGGGCACCTACAGCTCTCTCCTGCAAAACTCCCGCTGACTTCAGCTGGGATGCTTGGATAGCATGTGTCATAGCTCTGCAACTTATTAGGCATTTCAGACCTCGTTGTCTGGAAGCAGGGCTCAGGCACTGCATGGACGTGGTGAAATGGAAGGGCGTTCCCTTGCTCAACGCTATGTCTGAAATACCGATGACAAAAGAATCCAGAGGTTTGAACACAATTTATGTGTTGCTGCTCATTAACGTAGCAGATAGAAACAGTGGGGGACTGGCTGGCCCAGGGTATTAACAACTAAATAGACTTCTCAGCCTTGGGTCACTGGTTCAAATTCAGCCCAAGTCAGTTGGAACTGAGCCCTATCAGCATCTGATGATTGTACAATGGCCTGTGGGACTCACGCCAGTTCCTAGTGGCGCTAAGGGTCTCCATTTAAAAAACAACAACAAACCCCATCGAATAGTGCTAATTATCCCCATGAAGGCAGTTGCTGCACAAAGCCAAGGAAACCGAACTAACGCCGTATCTCTAGAATCAGCTTGCCAGAAAAAGGGTTGACGCACCTATTTTGTTGCTTTCCAGGACTGTCAGCGCCAGCCCAATTCAAAGCACACCTGGGGGTGGAAAAATCATAGATCACATCCTTCTAGTGCCCTAATGTTAATGTGGGGTTTTAGGCCTAACCTTTTGTGTGGTGGTAAACAAAGAGGAAGTCTTAGGTGTCGGAGTCCGGCAGAATATAAGAAAGCCTGCATAACGCAGAGAAAGAAACTCTAGCTACTGGAACAGCTCTTCATGTTCCGTGCCAGAGCGCTCACTCTGGAAACTGGATTCCTTATTCCCGGTCCAGTCCAGCAGGGATTTCTCACTGTAAACATAACAAATGTGTATGTTTGTTGTAGTCTGTGGGAGAGGTTAGCACGTGGCCCTAGCTCACAACCTGAGGAAGCCTGCCTGACCCAGGAAAAGAAAGAGGAGACTTGGCAAGTATCTGTGGCATCTTCCACAGGGGCACAAGGCTTCGGAACACAAGTTGCATGTGCAGACGTGATGGGGCAGCAGGGAGGGCAGACAGCAGCCTCTGTGGGAAGTGCAGGAAGGGAACTGCAGAATCAGATGGACCTAAGGAGGTTGGAGGTGAAGAGGTCTCATAGACTTTTAAGACCAGAAAGGACCATCGGGATCATCTAGCCTGACCTCCTGCACATTGCAGGCGGCAGAACCACACCCACCCACTCCTGTAATAGGCTCCTAACTCTGGCTGAGTTACTGACGTCCTCAAATCTTGATTTAAATACTTCAAGTTTCAGAGAATCCACCATTTACACTAGTTTAAACCAGCAAGTGACTTGTGCCCAACGCTGAGAGGAAGGTGAAAAACTCCCAGGGTCTCTGCCAATCTGACCTGGGGGGGAAATTCCTTCCCAACCCCAAATGGCAATCAGTTGGACTCTGAGCATGTCGGCCCATGAGCCACACACCTGGGAAAGAATTCCCTGTAGTAACTCAGAGCCCTCCCCATCTAGTGCCCCTTCTCCAACTGTTGGAGATATTTGCTAATAGCAGTCGCGGATGGGCCCCATGCCATTGTAGGCAGTCCCATCACACCGTCCCCTCCATAAACTTATCAAGCTCAGTCTTGAAGCCAGTTAGGTCTTTTGCCCCCACTGCTCCCCTTGGACGGTGTTCCAGAACTTCACTCCTCTGATGGTCAGAATCCTTTGCCTAAGTTCAAGCCTAAACTTATTGATGGGCAGCTCATATCCATTTGTTCTTGTGTCAACACTAGTGCTTAGCTTAAATAACTCCTCTCCCTCCCTGGTATTTATTCCTCTGATGTATTTATAGAGAGCAATCATATCTCCCCTCAGCCTTCTTTTGTTTAGGCTAAACAAGCCAAGCTCCTTAAGTCTCCTCTCATAAGATAGGTATTTCATTCCTCTAATCATCCTAGTAGCCCTTCTTTGCACCTGTTCCAGTTTGAATTCATCTTTCTTAAACATGGGAGACCAGAACTGCACACAGTATTCCAGATAAGGTCTCACCAGTGCCTTGTATAATGGGACTAACATTTCCCTATCTCTACTGGAAATGCCTCACCTGAGGCATCCTAGGATTTCGTTAGCCTTTTTGACAGCTGCATTACATTGGTGGCTCATAGTCATCCTATAATCAACCAATACACTTCGCTCTTTCTCCTTCTCTGTCGCTTCCAATTGATGTGTCCCAAGCATATAGCAAAAATTCTTGTTGTTAGTCCCTAAGAACATGACCTTGCACTTTGTACTGTTACATTTTATCCCACTTCTATTACTCCAGTTTTCAAGGTCCTGCAGATCTTCTTGTATGACATTCCGGTCCTCCTCCCTATTGGCAATACCTCTGCAGATTTTATTAGCACTTTTTGTGCAAAGGTCATGAATGAAAATGTTAAATAAGATTGGTCCCAAGCTTAATCCCTGAAGAACTCCGCTAGTAACCTCCCTCCTGTCTGACAGTTCACCTTTCAGTATGACCTGTTGTAGTCTCCCTTTTAACCAGTTCCTTATCCACCTTTCAGTTCTTATATTAATCCACATCTTCTCCAATTTAAATAATAATTTCCCATGTGGCACAGTATCAAATGCCTTACTGAAATCCAGGTAGATTAGATCTACTGCATTTCCTTTGTCTAAAAACTCAATTATCTTCTTAAAGAAAGAGATCAGTTTGGTCTGGCATGATCTGCCGTATGTAAAACCATGTTGTATTTTACCTCTATGTTCTTAACTACTTTCTCTTTCAAAATTTGTTCCAAGACCTTGCCTACATTTGAGGTCAAACTAACGGGCCTGTTGTTTCCTGGATCACTTTCCCCCCCCTTTCTTAAATATAGGTATGACACTATGCCCCATATTCTTCAAAGATATATTGTTATTATATGAATATGGCATAACTAAGATATGTTTTATGCAAGATGGATCATGTGCGATATCATAGGATAGATTATGATGTACTGACTGTGATTATCCTATTTGTATGCATGTATCATTTTGGTATCTGAAGTTGGGAATATTGTCGATGTACCTATTATAACTGTGTTTACACCTGGGGAAACGCCCCACCAGACAAAATGCAATCAACCTGGCTGGGCCATTAGGGGAACAATAGGACTTTGAAGATGCTAATCTCCCACCTTCCTGAGAAGCTTCCTGGGATGCTGCTTTAACACTGCAGAGTCATGTGATCATGTCACCTGGTACTGGATTCCATCTTGGGCTACTTATATTTTTCCACTAATAGGGGGTGGGGATCAAACTGGGACACAAAGGATTCCCGCCATATGTAAATCCTATTTAAGATGGGGAAGTGAGTTAATCTTGGTTCATTCTTCACTGAATCCCTGCCCAGAATGACTGCTGGAAACATCTAAGAAACAAAGACAAAACAGGGGGAGAAGAGCTGAGGCCAGACTGGAAAAGGTGTCTGGCCTGTGAAAGAAATGCCTAAAATAACATTTAGGGTGAGAAATTACTACTTGTAACCAGTTTCATTTGTGTCTTAAGTTTATATTGCGGTTTTTGTTTTATTTGCTGGGTAATCTGCTTTGATCGGTTTGCGATCCCTTATAATCACTTAGAATTTACCCTTTGTAGTTAATACACTTGTTTTTGTTTATTCTAAAACCAGTTTGTGGAATTCAGGAGTGTGGGGCAAAAAGCTGTGCATATCTTCCTCCACATCGAGGGAGGGGGCGAATTTCACGAGCTTACGCTGTACACTTGTCTGTGCAGTGCAACACAATACAGTTTGGGGTTTACACTCCAGAGAGGGAATGCACTGCGTGCTGGGCAAATCCCTAGTTGAGTTTTCCCATGCAGAGCTGATCTCAGTGTCTGTGTCTTTCTGCGGCTGGGTGTGTCCCTACCTGGGTGTGTGCTGGAGGAGGTTTGAGAGCTTGGCTCAGCAGGGCAGTGTAAGGGAGCACAGGCTGGTGGAATAGGGGGGCTCAGTGGTACCCCAGTACATCAGTTGGCACCCCGGAGTGGGGCATAACATGTCACAATAGGTACTGTAGGCAATTCTCCAGTCATAGGGTACGACCCCCGAGTTTACTGATTCATTAAAAATCTTTGCTATTGAGCTTGCAATTTAAAT
The DNA here is from genome assembly GCF_011386835.1 of Chrysemys picta bellii. Taxonomy (NCBI): domain Eukaryota; kingdom Metazoa; phylum Chordata; order Testudines; family Emydidae; genus Chrysemys; species Chrysemys picta. Next base: position 85,004,828 of record NC_088800.1, read on the forward strand.
TGCCAGCTCCTTTAATATTCCATGGTCACTATGATGGGACAGGAGACATCTAATAGGATATAGGCCCCAGGTGCTCCTTTTGGATCAGGGTTGAAATTCAGACTTTCCCCAGAGCGAGGGGACTGCTCTAAATCTGGGGTTCTGATTCAAGTCTTCCTCTAAATTTCCCCAGAGACAAAATCAGCTTTGCTTGGAGTTCAAAACCAGCAGCAATTCACTGGAATTGCATTTGCAGCTGCAAACTTCTCATCACGGCTGGCTCTTGTCTAGAGAACGGCAAATGATCGGCGACTGCTGATTGTTGTTGCAGGTGTGTTCACTGGGAGAGGGCACCAGGGGGGCAAGTGACATGATTTGTGGCCACTTGTCCCACTTCTGGTTTCAGCAAACGCCACGCAGACTTGCATGAACCCAACCAAACTGAGTCTTGCTGCAAGCTCACAACAAAAATCATGCGTGAGACAGCTGGGTTCAAACTAGTTGGAATGTCACGAGGGCTCAAGCCCTGAATCTGTTCTGCTGCGAAGCATTTGCTAAATGGCGTCAAATCAAACCTGGGAAGAGTTTGCTCGGCTAAATGAGATCCAAACCCTTAGGGGCCTCCAAGAGATTGCGAAGCTTCTGGAACTAAGTCAGAGGACCACAGCTCCATTTGGGATGTACCATGACATCTACCATGGGCGACAGAATCCTTTTCCTGTGAAGAGAGGGGTTCCCTCAAGCCATTTCAAGAGGCACAGCTAGATAAATATTACTCTCTGGGGTGGCAGACTTTTGTCCCACCAGCTATGTCCACAGAGCCAAACCCTGAAATCCCTACTGTGAGACTGGTGCCACTGAGGTCAGTGGAGGTTTGATGACTCGGTGGAAGTCCAGGATTCTCAGCTCCTTGCGTGATTGGCCCTGCCTCCGACTCCTTATCAAGACAAGTCTTGCAATGGGATTTTTGACTAGATAAGGACGGCAGTGTCTGGCCTACAGTCTCTCTTGGTTGGTGGGATTCCATGGGTTTTTATTGTCCTCCCTATTATATAGTAAATAATTAACATGAGCGCACCAATGAGCCAGTGACTGATGCACAAAGGGTCGAATGTGGGAATGGTCCCATTGACGTCCATGAGACTGCTCATGTGCTGTGCTGGATTGAGACCTTTCAAGCGCTTTACAGATGCAAACTAAAGGATCCTCCCAACCCTGCTGTGAGGTAGAGAACTGTATCCCCACAACAGGTGGGGCTGGCAGCAGATCCGCGGGTGGGTCGTGAATGGGCACGTTCTCAGTCCAAGGGAGAAGGGGCCTGAAAGCTGAGTGACGCTGGTCCCAAGCCCACTGAAGTCAGTGGGAATCTTTCCCCTGGCTATAGCGGGCTTTAGATCATCAGGCCAGCTGTGAGCATTCTCCTGCCCTCTGCACTGGTCTGTCAGTCTGGCAGGCATCTGATCAGAAGTGTCAGGAGCTGATTAGCAAGGGATGGGGCCCAGTCAGGCTCTCAGGAAATCTGCCTGGCAGCTGTCAAGAGAAAATCACAACGAAAGAGGGAGTGGGAGGAGAGAAATGCGCTGCAAGCATCTGACCGTTAAAGAGCAGGCAGACAAAGCAATTGGCCAGGATGGTACAGGAAGATGGGACCTATGCTGCCTCTTTCCAGGGGGAGGGGAGAGATTTCAGGGTTTACCTTTCTCCAGGACTAAACTCCCCTAAAATGGTGGTTTCTCTCTAGCTATGGGAGTAGAACAATGTAAATGATCCCAACTTCAGGTTTCTTGAGTCTCTGTGCGCAGTTTTGTTGCCAACTCATGATTTTATCACAAGTCCCATGCTGTTTTGTATCTGTCTTAAAGCCCCAGCTCCCGGAGTCAGGTGACTGCCTCCGAATTTCAGGTGTCATTTAAAAAAAATAAGTTTCTAGCGCCTCTTCCTTGTAGAGAAAAACTTGAAAATGCAACTCTCAATAGCTTAAAAAAACCAGCAGGCAAATAAAAAGAACCTCTGTGTGTTTTATCTCATGATTTTTCGGGGCGTGGGGAAGACTCATGAGCTTTGAACCGTTGGGGCTGGCATTAGAGTGTGTGCGTGTGTGTCCATCTGTTGTCAAGCCAGGGCCGTTTACACTACATTACTTGTATAATCTCTCTGTCCACTATCTATCTAATCTGCCTGTTGAGACATTTAGGGCTCAGTCCTGTAAAATGCTGAACTCTGCCCACACTCCAGCAAAGCATTTAAGCACATGCTGAATCCCATTGAAACCAATGCAATGCCAATTGACACTGACCGAGATGCTGGCTTTCCATGTCTAAAGCACTGTATAAACCTGAACTAATGTCACAGCACCCAGTGTCACTGCTTGGCAGGATATTTAATTATGTTAAATTTACTCTGTGAAAACATTTGTGCCTTTTGGCCCAAATTCTGCTGAAATACACAGCATCCATCCGTGCTAATTGCATGATGAATTGGGCCATACATAACACAGTGTTTACTACTTTCTTATTTGACTGCAAAATATTTATCTCTGTTTTCCCCAGTTGTAAATATTTCTTTCTCCAATCTTCCTGCTTTAACATCCATATGTTCACCGTCTCTGCTTTCAGCTATCAGCAAGGAAAAGAAATCCCCGTATGGAAGGACTGTATCATTATTAAGAGAGCAGATAGTTTGCTAATGTGACCCAGCAGATGAAGCTATAATGGAGCTAAAGGTTTCCCCCAAATGACGGGCTTGCCAGGCAAATATGAGGATTATAAACAAAGAATTAATCAGGGGCATGGGCGGATATATAGGGAGGCTCACAAAAGTTTCAAGAGGATAACTAGTCACATTGATTTATTAGTTCTGATAATAAATTCTCATTACCGAGTCGGAATATATTCAACAAATGACAATGCAAAGCACAGAAAAGTATGGAGGGGAAAAATGCATTCTGGGGCTGGGATGTTATTGCCTATTTACTGCCAGGGAACGGGTGGACGTGGGAAAGGAGATTTTTCTGTCTCTGCACCATCAACAAATTGTGAATTTCTCAACACGGTTTAAACAAACTAAATTAACTAAATTAACATCTGGTTAGATGAACACCATGACTGCTCAGAACTTCACAGTGACAGCATGGCTACAACCCAGAATCCTCTGCTCCCAAAGTTTCTAGCACTCAGACTCTCCTGGCTAGTGAGGGCATATGACACCTAGGTGAGCATTTCTTTTCCATCCAGTAGAGGATGGCACTTGCACAGCCTATTCATGATGCTGTTTATATTGCAGAAGCTGTTTCTCCTGGCATTTCACAAAATGTTTCTCTATTAATAAAGAACGCATACCCTAGAACAGATGCTTCAGCTGTGAAGGAAAATAAATCACCTTAATGCAGTAACAGAGAGATGACATGTAAAACGTAATCACTTATCACAAACACAATGCGCATCTTCTTTTGCTTTTACGTGATGCCTCCCAGAGTTAAAGAGTGGGTTATTTGATAATGGTCACATGGCTTGAAATTTACCAGATTGCCATCTCTCATGATTTTATCACAAGTCTCATGATATTTGTTGTTAAAGGCCCAGATGTTGGAATCGCGTTATTAGCAGAGAATCTCAGCTTTCCTTTTTAAAACAAGTTTTTAGCTTCTGTGGTTGCAGAGAAGAGAGAGAGAGCGTGACCTTTAAGGCTCCAAATAAGGGGGCCAATAAAAAGAACCCCAAATGGGTTGCTTTTAAAATCTCACGATTGTTAGGCCAATCTGTCAATTTCTTTTTTAAGGGAATCTGACTCATGATTTTATTCAATACTTGGGGTTGGAAATACCAAATGTAAGACTTCAGTTCCAGAAGGGGAGCAAAATCTAGCACCTGCCCATCCTCTCATTTGTAAACAAGTATAAAGCAGGCTGACTTCATTCAGTGGCTGTCTATGCTGAAGTGGCTATTTTTGTAGGGTGTGATTAGCCAGTGTCTTTGCATTTGGAGCCCTGCTTCCTCAAATGTGGACAACTGGGGAAATAATAACAAGGCCAGCAAATATTGCTCTTGGAACTGTGGGAGTCGTCTTTATTAGGAGCCAGCCCACAGCTCACTCCATCTGTTGACTGTTATTGCTGCAAAGTGGAAGTGAGTTCTGGATAAACACAATTAATCAGCGTTTGTCATTTTGCTCTTATTTGTCTACTGAGAGTGACCGCGTCATATTCAAGAAGCAGAACTGATTTTCTAATGCCTCGTGCTTGCTCATTAGCTTGGCCTCACTGCGGTCTGTGACCCTGATCCTGCAGCATTTAAGTCAAAGGGAATTTTTCCATTGACTTTAATGGAGGGTGGTTGGTATGGTTCACACAAGCGAGCTGCAGAGAAGTCTGCGTACGCATAAGTGGGAGTTGATACATGAGGCCAGAGAGGAGATCCCTAAGGGTACAATAGAGGATCCATCCCTTCAAAGAAAGCACCCTCGCTCTCATCTTTCTTCCATTCCAAATTGTAACCTCATCATTCACAGAGCTGCTGTGGTTACCCCATAGTTGCTAGGGTGTATCACCTAGATCTGCCTGCAAAGATGAGAGAAAAGTGCCGAGATGTCAAGGAACGGCAAACGTCGCATCGCATCAGGATGCTGTGTTGTGACATGACAGCCCAGCTTTGTTGTACAATAGTATACATTGTGACACACGCAGCCTGGGCAGGATGGTAAAATATCCCCAGGTGAATCTAGACATGCAGTGCCTTCCTCGTGCGGCACGTCTCAGGGTGCTGTACTGTTGCACGATGAAGGCTGTCGAGTTGTGATGCCGCATTGCAGCAGGACGATGTGATGATCTGCGGTCTCATAAGCAAGACATGGTGACCGAGGGGACAAGGGACAAGCTTATGGCACAGTTCCTAAGGGTTCAACCTTCCACTTGGTGCGCCTAGACCCATACGAGTCCAAGTCTGAGGCTGACCCGCAGTAATGTGCAGGATGCACAGAAACGACCCTGTCGTTGGGCACGTGATAGGGCCACTCTAAGAGCTGGGCATCAGATGCAACAAGTGTAACTGTCCAGCCTCGTGTGTTAGTGAAGGCTGACTTTGTCGCTTGGGGAAATAAGAGATTCTTCCTGATGAACATTGGGAGGTTCTGCTCGCTCAGATCCTGCTTTGGGTGAACACATGAAACAAACTAAAAAGGAACTAGAGCCTCTTGTCCCCTGGAACCTTAAGAGAGGCCTTCCCCTCTACACACGCTCCTTTCATCTCACTGTTCGCAGCTTGGCCTGTGACCGGCCACCGCTCAGTTTATGAATGGACAGCGCCCTCTAGTACTTCATTGATTTACTGTTCTAAAATATTGTTTAAAAGCCTGGGTCTCAGTTGTCTCCCTGCAAGCATGCACCTGCTACAAACCCCTGCAAAGTGAGAGTTCCAGGTCTAACCAAAAAGGAGGAGTCCTGACCCCAGCTATCGCTGTTACACACAACATACAGTACGTCACGTGGGAGAGGAAAGAGACCCTGAGCTTCTGCCCCATAACTGAAGTCGCAGAACTACAACCGTGTACGCCTGTGCACACACACAGAGCTTCTAATAATCCAGGAGAAGTGAAGAAATCATTATTAAGTCTATTATAGACAATGCCACGCAGCTCTAATAGATCATGATCAGTGCTTAGATGCTGCATTGGCATTTTTACAGCACTCACTGAAGATCCACCTCGGGTCCCCCACCATCAGGCTGAGAGCGCAAAGATTTTCACACTGTGCCCTGGAGGTCAACAGACGCTCTCTCCATTGGACGAACTGAGGAAACCAATTCCAAAGTCAAGGATCCTCCGCTGAGATTGCTCTGTCTGGAGCCCTGCAGATGTTCAAATCTAAGGACCACTAGCATGGGGGTGTGGATGATCTCAGCTGTTGTAATGGTGCATGGGGAGAGAGCTGCTGTCTCTGGTACCTGGGACCCAAATTATATGGGACTTTAGGGCACAATCTAACTTCCGTTGAAGTTAATGGAAAGGCTCCCATAGGAGTTCAAGACTTATTGACTTCAGAGGGAGCTGGATTGATCCCTTAAAGAGCAAAAAATGCCTTGCATTGCACCCGGACATGCAGTCATTGGCATGCCGGTATGACATGCTCTTTATGGACCAGGTCTTCCCCCTAACCTTGGTTAAATCCACTTGTATTGAAATGTTACAGGAAGGGCAAGTCCAGCAGCACATTATCTGTTCCTTCCATGGTGCATGAAGTGCAACTCCAGCTGGCAGAGGGAGTGGTGGACTTTCAGTGTTGACTTTTCAGATGCTCTAGTCAGTGCTGATTCCATAATCTCCTTGCGAGGCCCTGTGGGGACATTTGGCTCTGTCTGAATTATTTCTGCGCAAGGCTTCAGCTCAGGAAGGGAATTTATTCACAGCAATTATTTTAAACCACTTGTATATTGTATGAATGCAAAAAGGTTATGGACATTTAGCCGTTTCAGGTGATATCTTTTTATACTCAGTAACTCATTGTTCATGTTCTAGTTTCTATTCACCAACAACCTTCTTCAAGCAAACAAGTTGTCTTTGATGATTTCCCTGGCTACAGTATTTTGAGCAGTCCAAAACATTCTCCAGCCTTTGGCGCTCAGGTCTGAAGTCAGAACTCCTGGGTTCTATTTCTGACTGTGTTGCTGTATGTGACCTGGGCTGAGAGCAAGCCATTTAAATTTGAATTTTCAAAAGTGGCCTCTGATGCCTCAGTGTTGGGGGACCCAATATTCAACACCTCGGTGTCTAAAGTTGGACATTTAAAATCAGAGTCCAATTTGGGCCTTAACCTTTCGGTCTCAATTACCCATCTGTCCAATGCAGATGGTAATACTTACCTTCCTCCAGTGATGTCATGAGGCTTCGTCAACTATTGGTGATAATAATGGAGCAGGGCTGGGGAAAGGCAGAGGAGCCGGGGAGCTCCAGCCTGGAAAGCACCAGGCTGCGGCCTAGCATTGGGCTAGCAGGTACTGGGGGTTGCAGAGGGCAGCCCGGGGTAGGCCAAGGCAGCAGGTACAAACCCAACCTTCCCAGTGATGAGTAGCTGATACTGCAGTCTGCCCCAGGGCGCGGGGGCTAGACAATGACTGGCAGTAGCCGTATACTGAGGCGAGGTGGGGATAGTGGGTGGAGGTTCCCCGGGGAGGGGAGACCCTAAGACTGAGGGGTTACTGCCAGGGGGCAGCGCCCCAGATAACAGGGCACCGGGTCCGGGAGGGACACGGGGGCCAGCCATAAGGCGGATCACCTGCCTGCAGAGGGCACTCCAGAGGCTGGAGAGCTAATTCCCTGAGACAACCAGCAGGAGGTGCCGTAGGGGTGAGTTCATTCCCTTACAGAGGGCACTAGGAAGTCTGGGATGGGGTGGCTGGACTTAGGCCCGCATAATGCAGTCCCTCCAGTTGGGACCCAGGGTTTAACAATCCCACACCTGGGGTTACAAATGAGTGTAGATGCTCAAGCCCTAGGTTAGCAAACCCAGGGTCTGCTAACTCGAGTTCTATTACCTCTGGGTTTACACTGCAGTGTAGACAGACCCTTGGCTACGGAGCCTGAGCTCTGAGAAGCTCCCCCCTCATGGGGTCTCAGAACCCAGGCCTGAACATCGACACTGCAATTTATAACCTTGCAGCCCAAGCTGACGTGGGCCAGCTGCGTGTGTTTTATTGCAGTCTGGACGTACCTTCAGAGGAATCTGAAAACCCAGGCGCCAACAGAGGGGATGAGTGGGCTTTTGTGTATTTCATGTCTTTCTCAGTGTATTATCATTGTGGGCACCAGGGACGAAGTAAGTCTTCAGGTGGGATTTGAATGAGGGACGGGTTGGCTTGGTGACTGGCAAGGGGGAAGGTATTCCTTGCCTGGGGGTCAGTGAGGATGTTGTCTCATGTTTGATCTTCTCATATCGGCATCCTCACAACTGCAGCCCTTGTTCCTGCAGGTTTTGGACACAGGACACCTCTCCCAAAACTGGCACAGGGCTGGCGGCAGCAGAGGAAACAGCCCTCACCCCACCCGGATAAGTGCTTCATCCTGACCTGGAGGGACCAGCTCTGGGGGCAGGGCACAGCTCGGTCTCCATGGCCCATTCAGACTTTGGCTTCTGATGAGGCTGCCCCCAAGGGTGCTAACCCCAGCACTGCTGAGTGTGGGCCAAGACCACTCGCTCACGTCGCATCGGCTCCCCAAAGCTGTCGGCCGCTGACTCCATACAAGTGCCGCTGAACTGGATCACGTTCAGGACATAAATGGCTCCTTAGCCCGCTGCCAGACTCCCGAGTCAGGAGGTCCTCACACTTCCCTTGGTGTTGTCTCAGCTGGGCCTAGGGTGGGATACGGCCCCCATCAGCAGATGGCCACCTCCCCGCAGCATTGGGAAGACGTCAGCTCCTGCAAGCGCAGCTTCGCCACATCCACAGAGAAGGGACAGCGCAAACGTGGTGATGTGGCACACACTCTACTCTGTGTCAAGTCCATTATAAAACTGCTCCCATTCCCCTCTGGCTGTGTATGAATAATGAGTGCATATGGAAAGAGTTAGATGCCAGATTTTTATCTTCGATCCCCCCCTTTTGACAACCGTGGCAGAAGATCAGCTGGCACTAGAAAGGTAGCTCATTATACAGGTTGATCTCCTTAAGGGATAATCTTGTCTAATGTGCTGCTCGCTCAATAAGCACATGTCATCCCCCTACACAGAGGGGGTTTATTTTTGAATCGCTATAAATACAGTTGTCACTGCATGCAAAAAAAGTTGCCTCCACTGAATCATTTAGATCCATCTACAATTGATGTTCTGATTTATTCTCTTTAATGGGAGACTGCAGGATACCAGTGGCTTCTCCGCCTCCACTCTGACTTGGCACATCAAACCGCATAAGTCAAACCAGTGTCAGCTACCTCTATATAAGTTCCTCTCCTCTTACAGGGAGGCAGTGTGGCCTGGTGGATAGCGTACCAGGCTGGGAGTAAGGAGACCTGAGTTCCCAGCTCTGCCGCTGGATGACCTTGGGCAGTCATTTTGCTTCTCTGTGCCTCTGTTTCCCCATTTTGCAGATATAAAGTGCTTAAGAGATCTATGAATGAAAAACACTGTAAGAGCTAGGTATTATTATTATTTATTATTATTACCAACTATGTGCGCAGTAACCAGTTCACCCCTCACCCCCATGCTCTAGAGCGGTGGTCTCCAAAGTGGGGTTTTCGCTTCTGCAGTTCAGCCGGGAGTCCGAGCGGTTTTTTGTTTGTTTGTGTGTTTGTTTGGGGCAGCAAAAATGGTAGAGCCGGCCCTGCGGCACGGCAGGGGGTGCGTGCTCAAAATTTTTTTACTGATAGGGGTGCGCGATCAAAAAAGTTTGGAGACCACTGCTCTAGAGCAGTGGTTCTTAACCTGGGGGTGCACGCACCCTGGGGGTGCGAGATGCCCTTTCTGGGGGTGTGAGACACGCCAGATTTTTTTTTGAAGGTAAATCATCGAAAACACAAATTAAGCACAGGCACATAAGTACAACTACGGTACTTTGTTTCATCAAACCTATGTATTTATTAACATTATACATTTTTTAACGATTACTGTAATATACAAACAAAAATATATCTAGACTTAAGGGGTGCGAGAACATTTTTTGATAAGGGGTGCGAGTCTAGAGCAACCATCTCTGGGGTAGAACGTAGCAGCTGTTTTTAACAGCACACTGCCCCATTACACAGCAGTGTTGGGCAGGTGGTGAAGAATACCCAAACAATGGAAGTGGCAGGGGGAATGTAGGGAGACAGAATGCAATTAACCAAAGTGCAATTTGGCAAGGACACCAGAGCTAACATCCTTTATTATTGCGGAAGGTGCCATGTGATCAGTAATGACCACAAAGACCTCATCTGAAAGACAGCAGCTCCATCCATGCAGGGCACCTGAGATCCGGAGGAAAAGTGCATTTGCTGGTTAATGGATATGCCCCTTCCTACTGCGCCCTGCTTTTTCCTTTGGGAAGGTGAGGAGGGAGGGGTGTCTTCCTACTAAATATTGACTAGGACTAGCCTTGCCTGGCTAAGAATGTCTGACAGAAAAGGTGGCATTGGCCACAGGCTAGGACTCTGGCTTGGACTGCTTTCCTTTCTCCAAGATGGACAGCGGAGCTCGGAAGGTGGGGCTATCAAAGACAGATGGGCCAATGCGTCCGATCCTCAGCTGATGTAAATCAGTGTAGTGCCCTGGAATTTTAGTGCAGACTTCAGTGGTGCTGCATCAGTTTGCACCGGCCCAGGAGCTGGGCCAGCATGGTTGTAAAAAGGAAGGATGGTACGGCCGAGTGGTTTTCATCTCTCTCTTCTGGAAAAGTCTAGAGGTGGGTTTAGATGGTGACCGTGGATAGTGGCCTCTAGAGGTTAAGGACGGTATCGTCTTTGTCTCCATACAGCGCCCAGCACGGTGCCTGGCCGGAACCTCTGGACACTGCCATAACATAAAGAGTAAGGGTGAGACCGGACCACCTGGAGCAGCACCTTCCTCCGCACACTGTCTCATTCATTGTAGCGGCGCTGTTTGCAGAGTCAGCCTGAGGAAAGGCAACAGAACCTGGCCTCATCGAATGCTGATGAATGCATTTACTAGCATGCGTTCAGTGTTCGTGTCCCAGGGCATTGCTGCGGGGTAAGTGCCGTACACACAAGCAATGAGAAAGTTGTGGTGGATCACACCTTCAACATGAGTCAGCAATGCGACGCTGCTGCAAACAAAGCAAATGCATTTTTAGGTTGCGTTCACAGAGGTGTAGCATACAAGTCATGGGAGGTGATGGTACTGTTCTACCCGGCGCTGGTTAGGCCTCAGCTGGAGGGCTGTGTCCAGTTTGGGTCACCAATGTATAGAACGGAGGTGGAGAAACGGGAAAGGATCCAGAGGCGAGCGACGAAGATGATCAAAGGGATGGAATGCAGCCAGACGAGCAAAGGCTGAAGGAACTGGGTGTGTTTAGTTTGGAAAAGAGGAGATTAAGGGGGGACATGAGAGCGGTCTTCAGATACTGGAAAGGCTGCCATAAAAAGGATGGAGAAAAGTTGTTCTCTCTCGCCACGGAGGGCAGGACAACAGGCGATGGGTTCAAACTACAGCACAGCAGATTTAGATTAAATCTCAGGAAACACTTCCTAACTGTAAGAACAGTCGGCCAATGGAGCAGACGCCTCGGGAGGTCGTGGAAGCGCCTTCACTGGAGGTTTTCCAAAGGAGGCTGGAGAGCCTCTGTCTGGGATGGCTTAACACCACAAATCCTGCATCTTGCCAGGGGGTTAGACTAGACGACCCTTTCAGTCCATTCTAACCTATGGTTCTATAAAAGACAATCCCTGACCCAGAGAGCTTACAGCTGAAGCATACGAGGACAGGCATGGAGGTGGATGTTACAAACCGCCAGAGGGAGACAACGTGACAGTGACATGATCATACCGAGTGTAGCAAGCAGCAACTGCAGCACACCGGCTTGCTAGCGAGACGGCTTTTCCTAAGTTCCCGCTGTGCTCGCTGGGTTAGTTACTATAGTGATGACGAGGTCGCAGTACAACTTAGCAAGCATTTCTCATTCGGGTCGTTGGTATTTGTTTCCTTCATTTTAAAACAATTTTTAAAAGTGATTCTTTTCATTTTTGTAATGCTGGTGAAAGGTGCCACCGTGAGCCCGAGATCTCTGTTTATTCCCAGGACAGGTGCTCCAGGGGTGGAAGCTCACCCCTGTCCCACCCCACTCAGCCACCAACCGGTCGCAACCCTGACCTGCCTTTCTTCTTGTGCTGAATAGCTCCTGAAGGGGGGTGGGAAGCAAAGAGTAGCCCTAATCTTGGCATCTCTCGCTAGGTGTTGGAGAAGATGTTTGACAGCAATCTTGGGATTCAGGGGGTTGAATTCCCCCGCCCCGCCCCACCCCGGCAATTCTTGCTGTTCTGTGCAATTTTTGCGGCCTCCCCTCCCCACCCTTTGTTTTGTTTCCATTTGTGGCTATTTTTGCATTTGAAAACTTGAAAAAAATGGGACTCTTCACCTCCCTTTGATGAGAAAACCATCATCTCGCTTCAGAAACGGGCCTGGCTTGGCTCAGAACCTGGGCCCCTTTCATGGAACGGTGTTGCACTCCTAAGCCACACTCCCACAAAGCCGGACTCCAGGGCCACTTTTGCAACGAGGTTTTGCGTTTTGCTGTGGATATTTCACACCCCTCCCATCAGGGCCTTGCTCCCACGGCTGGCATGGGCATTGGTGTCTGAGCAGTCTGTCACAGCATCACTGCTCCGGATCCAGCCATGTTGGGGGATTGGAAAGCGATACAGTGGAATGGGCATCAGGTGCTGGAATTGAACTATATTCCAGGGAGTTCAGGTAAAGCCGTCGCTGGCACAATACACGGGCTGTCTTGGTTCCAGCATTGACGGCATCACATGAAAGGTCTCCTCTGGGAGATCTGAAATCACACGAGGGCTGGAGCTCCGTTCTTTGAAAACGAAAGTGACTGTGATTGATTCTTCACATCCCTCCACTTTTCTGTGTTTGAGAGCCCCCTTCCCCCCCACACCTTTCCCCATGGATGACAATGCAGCAGAAGGGGACCCTGGATGCTAGGGGATCTGAGTAGCATCAGCAGGGACGTACAGGCACAGAACCCTCTGCTCAAAAAGCCCAGAGCTCAGATGCTGGATCTAACCCCCCTCCACGCTGACAGAGCGCGAGACCCTGGAACGCTGCAGGCAGCCAAGGAAGTGTGAGGAGGCACGTCCAGAGCTGAAGCGTAAAGATCTCCTTGAAAAGCCAGCACTGGGGCTTGGGCTGGGGTACGTGGCATCCAAGACAAAAACTCTCCTTTTTAAAAGCCAGCTCTGAGAAATTGCTAGTCAACGGCTGTTTGCTTTGTACAGAGCTGGTTTCGCTGCTTCCTTAGGGGCCAACCCTGCGATCACTGACGCACGGGAATAACTTTTCTCATGGGATTAGTGCCTCTGATTTCAATAGGGTGACTCGCACGAGTAAAATTATCTGCATGCCTAGGTGTTTGCAGGACTGGGCCATTCATTAGCTTTGCGCAGGGCAGTGGGGATGAAAAGAAAGATATTAGAAACCGGGAAATATTTGAATTGTAAGACCACAGACCTTGGCAGAAAGGTTCAGGGGCAAGAGGAGAACCTGGAAGTGCTTTGAACTAATTTATCAAAACTGGCTAGATTTCAAGTCAACGGTGTCTTTAAACTCGTGTATCTGTGGGGCTGTCCAGTCAATTAAATAACGGTCCCCTAAAGCTCACAATAATCAATTGCTCACACCTATATTAGAGTTTTGCCAAGAGGGAAAATTAGAATTGTCCTGGAAAACACTAACAAGCACTAAAAAAAACCCCAAAGCAAACAAACAAAAACACCAAACATCCTTTTCAAGCTCTGGATTTGAATGAACTGAATCCATACCAGCTGCCTGCAGTCCAGTTCACATCAAAGTTACAGCTGGCAAGAGAAGACGCAGTGCAATGCAGGGAGAGGAGCAGAAAGAAGGAAGCAATTAAGAACAAGAACTGTCAGACTGGGTCAAACCAATGGTCCATCCAGCCCAGTGACCAGCACCAGAGCTTCAAGGGTTGTGTACAGATCAGGGCAGTTGGAATGATCCACTCCTGTCTTCCTCTCCTGGCTTCTGGCAGTCAGAGGTTTAGGGCCACCTTGGGCATAGGGCTACATCCCTGACCATTGAATAATAGCCACTGATGGATCTATCCTCCATAAACTTATTTAAATTTTTTTTAAGCCAGTTATACTTTTTGGCCATGACAACGCCCCATGAAAAAGTACTTCCTCTTGCTTGTATTAACCGTTCCCTGTTCATTTCATTGGGTGACCCCTGGTTTTGGTATTGTGGGAAAGGCAAAATAGTGCTTCTCTGTTCGCTTTCCCCACTCTATTCATGATTGTATAGACCTCTATCATACCCCCCCCCTTAGCTGTCTCTTTTCCAAGCTGAACAGCCCTCATCTTTATAGTCTCTCCTTGTATGGCTGCTCTCGATACCCCTGATCATCTTTGTTGCCCTTCTCTGAACCTTTTTCAGTTCCACTATGTCCTTTTTGAGATGCGGGGACCAGAACTGGACACAGTATTCCAGGTGTGGGCGCACCCTGGATTTATATGGGACCATTGGAACATCTTTCTGTCTCCTTGTCTATCATTTCCCTAACAGTTTGATGGCTGCTGCTCATTGAGTTGAAGTTTTCAGAGAACCATCCACGGTAACTCCAAGTCCCAGCTGATCTTGGGATTTACAACTATTGTTCGGAGAAAGGGCTGCCAATGACTAATCATTGACCCGCTGCCAGGGGATTTGCTCTGGACTCTGATGAATTGCTGATGAAGCCTCGCACTTAGATACTGGCTCTCCCCACTCATGTGGAACTGCAGATCATCCATTTGCCAGCTGAAAGGATGCTGGAAAAAGGATTGTGAAGGAGCACTTGGGTGCTAACCATACTGTGCAGGTTACTGGCTAGCCAGATTGGCGTTTTCCTACGTAGGAATTGCCACCAGACCAAGGGTTCATCGAGCCCGTGATCCTGTCTCTGACAGGGGCCCGCACCAGATTCTTTAGAGGAAGATGCAGAAAACCCCATAATCATGGACAGTTGTGTAATAACCTGCCATTAGTGGAAGTTTCGGCCAATCCCCTGCAGTTAGCGGCTGCTTTATGCACTGAAACATTAGGCTTTATAACACTTATACATTTTTATTCAGGCTTATTACCATCACTTATTATTTTACAGGGCCCCAAGGTGTGCCAGGTGCATTATGTAACCGTGGATGATCTTAGCCAGATAAATGTCTACTCCTTTATTGGGTCCTGGTAAGCACTTGGGCCTAATGATATCTCCAGATCTGTGTTTTCTGTGCAGTTTCAAATGTGTTGTCCTTTTTATTCTCACTGGCTATCCCCCTTGTTCTGGTCTGAGGGTAAATAGGAGCGCCCTATCTTTCTAGCTCCTGTCTCAATAGCATTCATTATTCTGCATACGTCTAGCACGTCCCCTCTTATCCCTTTAGATGCCGATTCAGCCAAGCGCGTGCTTAACGTTAAGCACATGCTTTGCTGAATTGCACATTGCTGTCGAACCCGTGCAATCTCCCCTCATATGGCAATCTTTCCAGGACTCTGAGCGCTTTCGTCACCTCTCTCTGGGCCCATTCGGCTTCTGCCATAGCTTGCTTATTTATTTATTTATTTATTTGTTTATTTAGAGAATGGAAGCCTGGAACAAAATGCAGCACTCCAGATTAATTGTGTTATGGCCCTCTAACAATCTCAGTATTGTCTATTTCATTCCTTGCACACGCTGTCTGCTTTTATTTTGACTGTCTCTGTGCATTAAATAGCTGTCTTCGCTGAGCTATCTTTCCGTGGGGCTTACAGTTAATTTAGCCCGAGCCTATCTCATCCCATGTACTATCTCTGCAGCTGAGCTCAGTAGGGGAAGGATAGACCAGTGGTTAGGATGTTAGGATGAGAGACCTTGATTCAATTCCATACTCTGACAGAGTTTCTGGGTAACTTTGAACAAGCCCCTTGGTATGTCTACACTACAAAGAGAAACCAAGTCTCAGAGCGGTGACAAGTCTCAGAGCCTGGGTCAATTGAGGGCTCAGGCCGCAGAGCTCAAAAGAGCAGTGTAAACATTCCTTCTTGTGCTGCCATCCACCCAGGCTCTGAGACGCTTCCCCGTCCCCAGGTTGCAGAGCCCCTATCCCCCCGAGTCAGTTGAACTGGGCTCTTGAGACTTGATGCCAGTGGTTTTTCTTTGCTGTGTAGCCATACCCAGGGCCGGTTCCAGGGTTTTGGCCGCCCCAAGCAGCCAAAAAAAAAAAAAAAAGCCGCGATCGCAATCGCGATCTGCGGTGGCAATTCGGCGGGAGGTCCTTCGCTCCAAGGCAGAGTGAGGGACCGTCCGCCGAATTGCCACCGAATACCTGGACGTGCCGCCCCTGTCTGGAGCGACCGCCCCAAGCACCTGCTTGACAAGCTGGTGCCTGGAGCTGGCCCTGGCCATACCTTGAGTCTTTCCGTGCCTCAGTTTCCCAGATGTGCAGTGGGGATGAGAGCACTGCCCTGCCTCACAGCGGATGCTGTCAGGATAAATTTATTACAGGCTGGGAGGTGCTCAGATGTTATAGTTCTGGGCGCCATATGTACCACTGATAGCTTTGGTCTCCATGGGTACTAGTTTATAAGGCCCAGATTTTTGGTGGGGGATTCTCCGGTCTGAAACACCTTGTTTGTTTTTAAGTTGATATTGGTTCAATAATTTGTTTTTCCTTTAAAAAAGATGCATCTCTGTGGCCAGAGCCAACTGTCCTGGAAGTGCTTTGGCCTGGGCTTTGCAAAGGGAGTTAGGTACCTAAATGGCCTTGAATTTCAGCAGGATGTGGGTGCCTGAGCACCTGAGACTCCTTTGAATTTCCCAGCGCTGCAGCGGCAGGGCTCAATGCTCACAAGCGCATTGACTGCACTGGGAGCTGCGGGAGCTCAGCGCTTCCGAGAGCAGCACAGGGCCTTGCCGCGTCAAGCCCTGAACAGGTATTTGGCAGGAGTCAAATCAAGTTTTTGCTCCAGTTAGCACTGCAGATAGCTGGGCAAGGGGCGGCTGTGACAGGGCCTACTTACCCTGCACTGGACAAGGAGGGGTTAACCCCGTACTCTGAGCAGAAGAAACCACGCCCCCTCGCCCCTGCTGGGCATGCTCCAACTAGAGCCTCAGTATAAAAGGGAGCAGCCCAGCTCAGTCAGGATGGAGGATGCATGTTGCAGGCTCCTGGGCAGATACCCGGCTACCTGTGGACACCCAGGAGGTGTCGGAACCGTCAGAGGCTTCACAGGCCAGAGACCCAGGGGACTGGAGGACCATGCCATGGGAAGACAGGGTAGGAAGTAGCCCGGGGGAACTAGCCAGTGATCTGGTAATAGGTCCGGGAACTAAGTCAGCGTGTTTCAGTCCGATCCCTGCTGACCCTGTGGTTAGTACACTCGCTGCTGACAGGGCCTGGGCTGGGACCCAGTGGAGTAGGGAGGCCTGGGTACCCGACCTCAGCTACCCCACCTTGGGTGGTGGCTCATCCCCTCTGGCCATTGGGCCACTCAGCCCTGCAAAGGAGGGCAGCCCTATTGACTCTGGCCAGTAGGCCCTACTGCCGTGAGGCTGAGGGTGGTCAAGCGGACTCAGTTGTGGGACTATAATGCTCCTTTCCTTGCCCCAAAGTGGGGACAGGGTGTACTTGGCCTGTGACAGCGGCCATGATCCCTTCTGCCTTGTGTTTTCTCAGCCAGCCGGCTAAGGCTTTGACCCAGCAAAGCACTTAAGCACATACATAACTTTTTAAGCACATAACCAGTTCTGTTCATTGACTTCAGTGAGACTACTCTCGTGCTTTGAGTGATACGCGCCCGAGCTGCTGTTCAAAGTGGCTCGGTTTGACTTTGGTGGATCTATTTGAGATGGACGTGGCTGACTTGCCGATAAATATGAAACACAGAGGTGACATTTTTACAGCCGTTTTTATAACTGCAGCCATACTTTAATCCTTCTCCATTGTGAAAGGTGCCTATATCTTGCTACCAAAAGTCTCCCGACAATTTTAAGCTATGGTTATTTATGTAACGCTTGGTGCCACCGAGACACACGGGGAAAAGCACTGAAAATGCCCCAACTCTCCAGAAAATAACTCCAGCCCTTGCATTCAGGGAGCTGAATAGTGTCAGTTTTCCACTTCCCCAGCAGCCAATATTAAAAAATGACACATTTTAAAGACCTTTTGAATCTCATACTCCAAATCTCTTTCCCTTATTACATTTTTGGATCTCTTAGGTCATAAAAGCAGAGGAGTATTAGAACAGAGTAGATTTGAAGGCTAAGTGCTGTAGGGGTTTTATGTGCTAGCTCCTCACTGATGGAAACTTTGACTCAGTTTTGTCTCTGTTCATGAGCAAAATTAGTTTGCTGGCCTCCATCTAATCCTGGCCCCATTACAGTCTGGCATGATTAGCAGCCTTTGCTGAGGAGAGCACAAGGAATGGGAGAGTAGAGAGACCAGGCCAGGAGCTACGTTGTTTGGAAGATGTCTGTGCGGAAATGCTATTTGCACAACCTCCCACCCATAGGGGGCAGCACCTCGCAGATCATGGCACATACCGAAGCACAACAGAACTGCTTTCTTTTGAAAAGAAATCAGTAAAAAGTCAAAAATTTCAGGCTGGCAGGAGTCTTATAGATTTGTTCTATATCAGAAATGATATTGGCGTCCACCTCTGTTTCCTTTTCAATCATCCCTAAGTTGCACTCTCTCCCGACTCGGTACCACGGTGTGGCCTCTTCAACCTGGAGCCCTGTATCTGGCAAATGGAGATGAAGGCACCTACCATCCAGGACCACCGTTTACTGCAGGAGCTTCAGGAGGTGTGATCGGAGCATAGGACTGGGAGCCAGGAGCTCCTGATTTCTAGTCTGCTCCTGACACTGATCCACTGTGTTGCCTTGGTCAAGTTATGTCGCCTCTCTGCCCAGTTTCTCCAGTTATAAAGTAGGGAATAGGCCCAGTAATACCTGCCACCCTGGTGTATTGTGGCGGTTAATTGATGACTGTATTTTGTATTACAGTAGCACCGAGCTCAGGGCTCCGTTGTGCTAGGCGCTGTACATACAGTACAAGAGTCCTTGCCCTGAAGAGCTTGCAATCTAACTAGACAAGTCAGACAATTAGCTGGAGGAAGAAGGTATTATTATCTCCATTTTATGGATGGGGACCTGACGCACAGAGCGGAAAAGGAAGTTGCCCATGGTCACAAAATAAATCTGTGGCAGAGAATGGAATTGAACCAAGACCTCCAGAATCCCACTGCTATAACCACAAGACCATCTGTCAAGTGTTAAGTATTGTTATTAGAAGCGTTTTTAAAGTGCTCTGATGAAAATTGCTATGGGCCCAATCCTGCCAGGTGCTGGATGTTTCCGAGCGGTGTTGTGCAGTCTTCGCCCCCACGAAAGTCAATGTGTGGAGGGCACGCGGCATCTTGCAGGACTCAGCCATCTGTAATATCGTACGCTTCGAGTGCTCGCTCATGTCCATTCCATTAAATGGCTAAGGTACTAATACCCTGCCTGTGTTGACAACTGCTAATGCATCACCTTATCTGTGCTGCTCGGCAGGACCAATGTTGGGGAAACCAACAGAGTAACAATGATCTATATTGTAGCCAAAGGAATGAGCAGCCAGCATGGGGACTGCAAAAATAGAGAAACCACCTCCTGGTTAAGAGGAAGCCCGGCATCTGGGAACACGTGCTAATTCAGCAGATTCCGCTGTACTTGGGACGCCTGGAGAGCGATGCATTGGAAGGAGTGAGAGTACCCACCGGAGCAGGGATGAGAAAGGACTAGATTTGCAGGAGAAAGGACGGGCTCTGCTGTTGTGAATTGGAGGGGAAGAGGGGTAGGCGTGTTGTTTGATTAACACCAAGCTCTGTTACTATTGACTTCCTGAGCCTGTGGGTGGATTTCAGACTTAGTCCTCTAGAGAAGTAATCTCAGGGCAAGCAATATACATGGTGTTCTTTCCATTGACTTCAGGGATCTTTGGATAATGTCCTTGGACTGTGAGCAGTTGGGGTCAGGGGCCTCAGCGCTTATTTGTTTGGGACGTTTCACCTCTCATCTGATGCTGTGTGCCTGACCACTGTATCCGTGGTAGATACGAACGCTGCACAAGTCCTGCCAGTGCAGAATCTCAGCAGCACTTAGTTGCTAATGTTTTCATTTTCCCTGCCTAAAAGGCAAGAGGAGAATCCCAGTGTGGGATCTAGGTGACCCACTAAGGAGCCCATAATGTGCTGTGCATCCTAAAGCCCGCCAGAGATTAAACTCCTTACCAAGGACGAACAGCTAGAGGCACGCCAGATGTGTAGTTTTCCCGTTGAACATGTTACAACCAGCCATTAAATATTAAGGGCGGAGAATGTAAAATATTTATCTCTTACCCTGGGTTTTAAGGAGGAAACTCAATTATATCTCATCCCTATCAGCCCTCCTTAACTGGTGACTAACTCGGCTGTGCTTACTCAGAGTTTAGCAGTTGCCTTTTCTTGGCTTGACCTTGCAGACATTTCAGAAAGCCCTTACCTCCGAGCTGTTGATAGAGGCTACTTTACCCTTTGCCTTGTGGCTAGCTTGTTTTCCTGTGTCAAAAACACAGACCTACCCTCTGCAGCATCGTTCCCTGCGCCCTTAGGGAATGATGCGTTTAGACTGGAACAAAGCGGTGGTCATTTATGATAGGACTTCATGGTGGTTGTTGTGCTTCGTGCCATAGCAGCGTGGAACTTGGACAGCTTGGCTAGAACTCACCTCCTTCTGAGGGGAAAACCCAGCCACTAAACGGAGCTGAAGGAGAATCTCCTTTAATTGTTAGCAGTATAGGGCACATGACACAAAATTGAGCAGCCGTGATTATATTCGGTAGACATGTGTATATGTTAGTGTTTATGTATACATATACACATGAACACACTCTACAGTATTCTTGCACTGTTTTCAGTGCAGTAAATGTTATGCCCAGTGCAGGATTTACCAAATGCACTATTAAATCAGGATTTTTGTGAAAAATAGGGGGCAGTGTCCTAGGGTGGCTGCCTCCTGGGCTCCCCCTTGTGGCCTCAGGGTGGCCTTGGAAGTGCGCCCCGCCTTGGTTTCCCTCTTCTAGGCACATGCTGACTGATCCCCTCTTCCTGGGGGCCGATTGCCTGCCCACAGTCTCTGTCATATGCATGCAGCCCCTGAGGAAGTTTGTAGGGGACCCTCCCGACTGCCTTCCCGCTTTCTGCTTTCACCAGTGTGATCTGGCTCTACTGCTCACCAGGGAACTCTCCCTGCTCCCTCCTTCAGGGGCATCTGCTCCCTGGAGCTCTCGTGCCATCTCTGCTCTGCACTCGCTCTGAAGTGCCGAACTCTTCTTTGCCTTTGGGCTGCCCCTCATTTATAAATGCGTTGGGCAGCCCTGCCCTCTTCACTGTACCAAACCTAGGTTGCTTCAAAACCTGTTCTGCCCTTTCTCCATTCGCACTGAGTTCAAAGATGCGCTTTCATCAGCCCCTCGCTCTCAGAGGCAGGGGGGAGTCTGTAGAAGAACAGAGACTAAAAGGGAATTTTAAAAATTAACTACCCCAACCCCAGTGCAAGGGAAGTACAATATTTCTTATCCCAGGAGCCCCGGCAGGAATGGAGAGCTAGGGAGAGTCGGTCTTTGAGGAATTCAGTGAAATGACGGCCCAAGGGCTTTCTTGTCCGGTCACAGCGTCACAGCGGGGGTAGTTGGGTTGTCGCTAGCAGTCACCCAGGGTAAAATCCTGCCCTATGTTGCAGTGATCTTCTAGGGTGGAAGGGGGCATAGGAAGGTTCTTCTCTTCCTCCATTCAACAAACGCCTACTCCTGCAAAACTCCCATTGGCTTCAGAGGGAGCAGGATCTGGCCTCAAGGTAGGAGTGCTCCAGCCCACCTGCTGCTGCATTACCAAGGATGGGGCTTGACGACAACACCTCTGCGCAGATGGGTTAGTAGTGCACATGCTGCTGGGTATGTACTGCGCTCCCGCTCTTAGGAGCAGTCAGCAGCGCCTTCCACCCTGGTCCTGCAGCAGCAGGAAGGCCTAGGGGCTAGGGAGTGGGGAGGCAGTGCCCCTGCCCCCCTGTGCGCAGGTTACCCTAGCAAGACGGGTTTTGCCCCACAGAGCTTCAATTTGTAGATTGTGGCATTACTAATCTCCAGGCTCTAAGGGCCCGAGCATGGGAGATGCTGAGAGCCCCTTGTAGTCACTGAGCACTTAGCACCTTACAGGACGGCCTGAAGCTGCATATCTTCCTAACTCTGTGAGTGCAGCTGAGCTGGTGTTCCTAGCGATGAGTGCAGGGTCGCCCTCCTTCCTTGCACTTCTCACAGACATGAAGGCCAGAAGGGACCCTTATGATCATATAGTCTGACCTCCTGCCTCACCCAGGCCAGAGAACCCCACCCAGTGGTTCCTGCCTCCAGCCCAATAACTCTTCACTGAGCCGGAGTGGTTCTTTTACAGGGGGAGACCCTCAGTCTTGAGGCAGAAACTCCAAATGATGGGGACTCCGCCGCACCCCTGCCGTCTCCCATACGCTCCAACCATTATGTGCAGGATTTCCTGTGGAATGATGAGTTGTTTCTACCGGGGACACAATCTGTGGATAAGATCGTTCGGCCTTTACTCACATGAGTAATCCTTACTCCCCTGAGCGGTCCCTCTGAAATCTAGGCACCTAGACGCTATAGTGATTGACAGGTGGATTGGATTGCTCAGATGAGTAATGTTTGCAGTAATCAGGTCCTGCAACTATTTCATCCTGGAAAGTAGGTCAATGTCATCACCACCATTTCACAGGGGGGGGGAAACCGAGGCACGGGGAGGTGAAATTCTGTGGCCACACAGGGAGTCCATGGCAGAACCAGGGTTAGATCACAGCACATCTGAATCCCAATCCCAGCCCTTGTGACTCTCATCCCACAGTGATAAATACCAAGCAACTGCCTATTCCTTTACACAGGCTGTCACTGTTGGAGATCCAAGCTCTGGTGTCTCGTCTTCTCCCTGACATTTCCTTTCGCTAGATTCTCTTGCAAAATCATAGGGCAGGGGCCCTCCTGGTGCTTGAGTGGCAGCTGGAGACGTGTTATTTGTCAAGAGAGACGGATGGTTCTTGGGACACATTATGGCAAGGAATGAAGGCCCAGATCCACGAGGGGACTTGGGCATTGCGACACTAAGCACAGTGGTGCCTAAATTTTAGACACGGGTGTGAGTCCAGTTACAGACCAAGGTGTCTTTTCCCCACTGCTGTAACGCCTCCGGTGCAGTTTCCAGTGTAGACGTGCTGCTGTGGTGTAGAGTGGAGCTGGGGCTGGGGAAGTGTCTTCGCTCCAGGACAAATACACGGCTGTAGTTCCACTGGTGCCCATATCCCTAATCTAGACGAGCCCTAAATGGTGGCAGAAGGCACTGGCCTACAGTTCAGGCAAAGGGTAATAACTCAGGGAACCGTTGATTAGGGAAGGCAATTGAAGCCAGGAATACGAAGGCCAATCCAGCTGCAAGCTCTTTCTCACATGGCCCATTAGGACTATTCATGTGAGTAAACATTTTGCAGGATCGGGCCCTCTGAGAGGTGGTGTTGCCTAGTGGTTACCGCATTGGACTGGAACTCAGGAGATCTAGATTCTGTTCCTGGCTCTGTCACTAGCCCTCTGGCTGGCCTTGGGTAAATCACTTCATAGCTCCGTGCCTCAGTTTCCCCATCTGTAAAAGGGGGATAATGCCACTGGCCTTCTTTGTAAAGTCCTTTGAGATCAACAGATGAAACACGCTCTATAAAAGCTAGGGATGGTTATATAGCTGAGTCCAAGCCATTTTTAGTTTTTCAGGGATGGATGGGACAGGAGTAGTATGTTTTTCCTTAAGAGCTTGTCTCCACACACATTAGACTACTGCTCTAGTTAAAGCAGTGGAAACCCCTGGAATGGATGCAATTATACTGGTATAAAGGTGCTTTTACAGAGACAGCTTATTCTTAATGTAGGAGAACACGTTACCTGGATAGTGGCATATAGCTTCATCCATACTGGGTGTTGTACCAGTTTAACTATACTGGTAAAAAAATTACCCTCCTAGTTACATAGCTAAATCGGTACAACAATTGTAGCCCAGGACTTTTTCCTGCCGGACAAGCTTGTCCCACTGCAGTGCCGCTCCCAAAGGGGGAACTAGTTTAGTGCTGGCGGGTTCCACAGCAGCCGCAGAGAGTGAAGGCTCCGCTTTCCCAGAGAAGAGCGCTAGGAAGCAGCAGTGTGAGCTGTTGTACTAGCATACCTCCATCCTGAGCTGGGGTGAGGGGAGTTCAGGCTCCATGACCTAGCCAGTCCCTGGCCTCTCTGCTGGGGCTGCCAGGAAGGGGCCAGTTTTGATGCAGATGCCTTTATCCATTAGGAAGAGGCTGGAGAACCCAGTGACTCATTTCAAAAGCTGCCCAAAGAAGAACTGGCTATTGGTCCGAGCAGGGGTGTTGGTTTAATGCTCTGCTTATTGGGTGTGCCCCACGTTCTCTACAGCCAGGGTCAGAGCAGATGGCAAAGGGGTAACGAAAACATCCAGACGTGTGCCTGGGGGAAAAAATCGAACCTGGAAACACAGTATTAGGGGCAGGTGTACTCGACTGGAAGTCGGTGGGTTGAAAGTTTGAAAACCCAGACATTCCTGGGCTTGGATTCGGTGTACAGCAGGCGAGAAATAGTAAAGGGAGGAGACTGGGGCGGGGGGAACAAAGTGAAAGTAGAGCAGAGAGTAACGAAATGCAATGAGTTGGTGGGCAGGAGAATCCTACTGGGAGAACCCAGTCTCCATCCTCCATCTCAGGCAGCCACCTGCGGCATGGTTCTGTATTAACACCATAGGACTGATTATCAGCACGGGCCGCGCACCCTCAGCTCCAAGTGAAGTCAGCTCGAGATGCAGGTGCTCAGCAGAGCTGAAACCCCTTTCTCCTTGGCTCCAGAAACATGTTGTTGTTGCTTTTTTAAAATAGAATTTGCCTTGCAAACAAAATATGTGTTTAAATGCCAGGAAAGGAAGACTTGGCAATCAATCCCCCTCTGCTTCCCACCCCAAGTAGTCGGAGATGTTCACTAAACCCCTGTGATTATCCATGTATCCGTGCTCCAGCGGCAGATACTGTTAAGGACGAAGTGGTAGCGGGGGAGCTTGTAGAGAGAAGCTGCCCTTCAAGACTGATGACAGAAATAAGCCAAGGACCCTAAGATCCAAACCACAGGGACCCTGTGTGTATGAGGGAGACAGACACTAAAATAAAGAGACAAAGGAAGGAGGCTTGGATTGACCTGACAAAATAGGAAAAGGAATAAACAGGACAGATCTTCCAGCAAAATTTTGGAATTTAAACATTCACAGCTGCAAAAAAGAAAACAGTCAATTCCTGCCTGAAAATAATTGATGGGCTGCGCTTGAGGAGCTGATGTTTGAGGAATTTCAATGAAAAACCAGAGTGACACTGACAAAGGAAATGAGATTGAAGTGTTAAAGGGAAGTGAGCAGTGGGATGGAAAGGGGGAGGAACAATAAATGGAGAAGAATCACAGCAGCTCAGAACTGTGTGGGCTGCTGCATTTCCAAGGAGAAAGAGACAAAGAACTTTGTATTGTCAAGATGCCAGAGTGCTAGAAAAGTACCCCCCTTCCCCATCTTACCTCTGGGCACAAGCACCCTGCTAAATGCATATCTTCATGCATATGCATTGGTACCTGTGCACATCACCTTACACACGTCTCTGTGCATATTTACACCCCTAGACATGCACATATATTTCAAGGCCCCATTTAACAAATTGCTGCATGAGAAGAACACGTTCCTTCTGGAATATGACTTAGCGCTCTCATCCTCCTGGCAGACTCAATGAACTTGCTTGTCTTACAGACCTTGACTCTGATTTATGAAAGCTGCTCCCCGTTCATCTTCATCTAATCCCCACGCACTAGGGGAGGATGCCCGGGTTAGGCCGGCAGCGTTCACTCTCACTGTGGCTTTGTGAGAGCCAGGTCATAAAATTAGCTTTTATTTACAAACTCTTTTCAGGCTGGGCCCAGCGCCAGCTCTCATTGAATTTCAATGGGCGCCTTTGCAAAGCGGAACTGAAGTGATTGATGAATAGATCCAGGGCTACATTTACAAATGTATTGGGGAACCTAAAGATGCAGAGAGGGGCCCAGAGGGTCTTACAAAAGTGCCTAAGTGACTTAGGCACCTAGCTTCCATTGATCTTAATGACTTTAAGTCCTGCAGCTCAGGGCAGCCTTTTAACCCTTCTCTTACATTTTGGCTAGAAAGTTTCAATTCAATTGCTACTAATTGCCAGAAGGAAGAGAGCCTGTTCGCTACAGAATGGGCCAAGGGTTTCATTCTTGGCACTTCTGGGAGGGATAGCTCAGTGCTTTGAGTATTAGCCTGCTAAATTGAGGGTTGTGAGTTCAAGCCTTAAGGGGGCCATTTAGGGATCTGGGGCAAAATCACTTGGTCCTGCTAGTGAAGGCAGGGGACTGGACTCGATGACCATCCCTTCTAGCTCTATGAGATAGGCATATCTCTATATATTTATAATAGATCTCAAAGCCATTCACAATGGCAGGTAAAACCATTATCCCCTTTCACAGATGGGGACAGTGAGGCGCAAAGAAGTTAATTGACTGGCCAATGTCACAAAGTAAGTGTGGGGCAGAGCCGAGAATATAACCCGGGTTTCCTGAGTCCCAGTCCTAGCCATGCTCACTGCCTACCAAAGAGACCTCTGGAAATAGGAGCAATGGGATGAAATCAAGAAAAGGCTGGTTAGTGGGAAAGATTCCTGACAATGAGCTGTATTTGGCCACATTTATCCCTGATCTAATTCCATTGGAGCCAGGGATGCCTTTGGCCCTAAGACGGTAGCAGAATAGGATCCCAAGGGAAGTGGTGGATGGGACATGTGCAGTTAGACTGGGTAGAGCACTAGAGATGGTAGGGCTGGGCGCTGGCTTACCTTGTCGAGGGGAATGCTCTTTTTTTCTCTTTTCCAGCTCTAACTTCTGCAACTCCAGGGTCTAATCTCCCCACTTGTGTGATCAAAAGGAGGTCGTGTCATTTCAGCCCCTTTGGAAGAATTAAATTCCCCTTCCACACTCAGGTTTAACAAATACATTCACATAGTACTTGCTGACCCGTGTAAACCCCTTGTAATGTCAGAGGAAATTAAATTGTCAGTGATTCCTCAGCAAATGAGCTTGCAGTCATGTTAACAGCTTGCCAGTTACTAGCTCAGTGCTGTGCAAAGCTTCTGGCCTGCCCCAAAATGCAAAGGATGGAATAGGATGGATTTGTAAAACCCACAAAATCCCTCCCAGATTTTTACGGACGTGAAACTGAACTTGGAAAATGCAGCCTATGACCAAGAAGCATTGTCAGCAAGTACAAGGTCTTGTGGTGCCAAGAATTGCACCAAAGCTTATAGAAAGGAAATCAGGAGGGAGCCGCGAGAGGAAAACTGGAGTCAGGAATTACATTCGCTGGGTGTGTGGGCTCTTGGCAGTGCTTGTGGCATGTTGCAACAAGGTGTATAAACAATGAATTACCTGGAGAGCTGAACTCTCTCTGCAGAGAGGTCAGCTGTGAAAAGGTATCGGGTTTGTTTACAGCCAGCAAATACTCGACTGCATAGAAAGGGCAACAAAAATGATTAGGGGTCTGGAGCACATGACTTATGAGGAGAGGCTGAGAGAACTGGGATTGTTTAGTCTCCAGAAGAGAAGAATGAGGGGGGATTTGATAGCAGCCTTCAACTACCTGAAGGGGGGTTCCAAAGAGGATGGAGCTCGGCTGTTCTCAGTGGTGGCAGATGACAGAACAAGGAGCAATGGTCTCAAGTTGCGGTGGGGGAGGTCCAGGTTGGATATCAGGAAAAACTATTTCACTAGGAGGGTGGTGAAACACTGGAATGCGTTACCTAGGGAGGTGGTGGAGTCTCCTTCCTTGGAGGTTTTTAAGGCCCGGCTTGACAAAGCCCTGGCTGGGATGATTTAGCTGGGAATTGGTCCTGCTTTGAGCAGGGGGTTGGACTAGATGACCTCTTGAGGTCCCTTCCAACTCTGATATTCTATGATTCTATGAAAAGGCCCCAGGTTTCTTTTTATAAGGCATTTGTTGGAAGATGGGGCTAGCATGGAGCATCACTTCTCTGTGTGACATGCTCTCCAGAAGCTGTAGCGCGTAGGTTTTGCCAAAGGCTTACTGCATTGACTTCAGTGGGTTTTGGATCCGTAAGAGCCCAGCACCGCGAGACCCATTGACTCATGGGAGCCTGGCTTGCAGGATCTGGCCGTGGGAGGCTATCTAGGAGGGCATGTAGAAATGCAGGGTGATATGGACAGCTGGGTGACTGATGGGTATTGTCTAAGAGGTGAATCGCTCACCTCTAGAGAATACATTTGACAATAACAAAGAATGTGCCAGTAAATCCTTTAATTCTTGTGTGAAACAAGTGTTGCAGGACTGACTTGCTCTGGGCTGGCAGGATGGGATATGGACCCTCCGACCTCTAGGCCACTAGTTCCAAGCTTAGAAAAAGGAAAAGCGAGAGATCGCCCCAGGCTTTTGAAGGTTGGGATTGTACAGAAAAGCCAGGACTGGACTAATAGGGGGAGCTGCAGGTGAGAGCGAGGTTGGGGGAGGGGAAGAGTCTGAGAGGGTGGGGGCTGGGCCTGGAATAGCAAAGTGAGAGCAGGCCATTAGCAAAGCAGTGAGAGAATTAAGGACGAGACGTGAGCCTCAGAGCAGGACTGAAGTGTGTTGTTAGAGATGTCTGGGAGAAGTCTGTGTTATGCTTACAATTAATGCAGTTACAGTTACCTTTGATGCCTTGTCCAGCAATCAAGAACATGAATACTTCTCAAGACAGTGCAGCCAATGCCGTGTACAGATGTGTTTGATGGGAATAGATTGTCCTTGAAGCTATCCAGCTTGGAAGTACCACACTCCGCAACATCTGGGCTGGAAATCACATCACAGGGCAGGAAGGAAGGAGATTGGTTCTTTTTTTCCACACGTCCCTGTGGTCATGGCTCAGAAGAATGGGTATGTGGAGAATTATACGCATTAAGGGAAACAACTGGATTTAAAATCCTTTTGTTTGTGCTTGTGTGTGGACAGAACAGTTGTCCAGATCCCAAAGTATCACTCAGCAGCTCTCCATCCAGTGCATGTCTCTGCTAAAAATATGTCACGAGCAGCTACCCATTTGTGTCAGAGGTGCTGGAATGCCACGCATTCAGCAGGTGGCACTTGCTAATGAACTGTTTAATAAAGGATCCAATGAATATTTTAGCTCACACGAGAGACTTCGCTGGTACGCTCAATACTGTTATTGTTATGAGCAGCTGGCCTCAAGGGGGCACCCTCACAATGCAATACGCCTCTGTGCTGGTCAGGAGCTGAAGCAGGAGTGTTGGACTTCTCAAAATCTTTGCGTGGGAGCTGTTGTTGCCCTGCTCTCTCACTCACCTAAAATCCTGCCTTCCACAAAGAGATTTTGGCAGTGCCCTGCCTTATGTTTGAGGGGATGTTGCTGCACCTCAGCCTGGCAAAGGCAGAAATACCAAATGTGGGACGCAACCTTTGAAACGAAAGGAAAAGCCCCAAAGGGAGCCAACATACAGTTCTAGGAGCAGCTGACAGCTGCTTCTGAGGCCTTGATCCAAAGCCCACTGCAGTCCATGGGAAGTGTTCCAGTCCCTTCAGCGGGCTCAGGCCTTAAAAGTGCATTGGGTTTGTAACCTTATTTCCATAACTTTGCATAACGATGGCAAGTAAACTATACAGTGGTGGGAGAAAGGGGACGGGGCTCTGCAGAGGGATATTGGGCAAGCTGGGATGCAGACTGAAGGCGTGGGGTGATTGAGAAGCATTGTATGCTGCCGGAGGAAAGCCAGTGGGTCTCCACTCTATTATGAAAGAGCACATGCCATAATTAATTTGCATCACGTGCTAACAAACAGAACAACTTCAATTTCTGGTTGCTCTTTTGTTAAGAAGCCTACGCATTGACTTGGACATGGTGGAGCTGGTCAGCAGCCCTGCTTTACATAAAGTGTATATTGCAAATAGCTGCTGTCACCAACAATACCATTGGCCCCACGCCACGGCAGGCCTGTTCCTATGGCCCCGATTCGCCAAGGTACCAAGGCACACAATAACTTCAAGCGTGTGTGCGTGGTCCCTTGGTCTGATTTTAGTGACTATCTTCTCCCTACCCCCACTTCTCCCCTCACTTATTTCAGCTGTAGTCATCTTACCTGTTACTTGTAACTGTAGTAGGTACAACATTTTCAGACAGACATGTGATTTCCCCCCCTCCCCAAGTGGTGTCCTTTAAAAACTGCATTTAAAGTCCTTCCAGGAAGATGGGTGAAATTTCTTCTTCAGCTTCGTCTTTATTACAGCATATTTGTTGATTGTTTCCTCTCCTGTTACACTAGAAAGGTGGCAGTGTTTTCCTGAACTAAGCTGGATTTGATCCAGTGACACAGAGGTGAAGGCTGTCGTACCATGCAACCATTATGGAACGTCTGGCAACTCTGCTGAGGTCCAGCATCTGCATCCCTCTAGCCTGGAAGATTGAGTTGCATTCCCCCCACCTAGGATTTTTCTTGAACAGAATGCTTCACTTTTGCTAGAAGATTGTACTGTCTACCACACACACACTACTAGTTAATTACAGATGGTCAATTACATCATAGGTCTTTGTCATCTAGCAAGACCAAGAATGATTGAAGGAACACATCAAAAGCTCCCAGCAATCTGCTCTCATGTCTTTACAACTTTACCAATCCTTGTTTGACCTATGGTTGCAATAGTGGCTTCTAGGAAAAGTTCCAGGTGAGCTGTTACATGGCTGGGGTAGCCAGGAATGCACTTAGGCTGCTCCTAGGTTATGAGTCTCAGGTCTGGGCTCCTGATGTGGGAAATCCGAAACGAAGCCACCCCGGCTATGGAGCTCTCCATCTCCGGTAAGGGAAGAAGATAAGACTAAAACGTAAGATGGCTTCAATGCTTCCACCACTGCTGCTCTTGCTAACTCATTGCCCCAGTCGCAGGAGTGTTCATCTGATGTGACTGTGAGAAGCTGCTATCTTTGTTTATTTAAGCTTGTGAAGCCAGCCAGGTAGATTTACATTTTCATCTACTGCAGCTGAGAAAATGGGAACACGTACTTGCTGGGGCGTGGACCACACAGATATTACAGAGCCTCATCACTTTTCTCCATGGGCTGCTGGTGCCGCTAATTTCTACCGATGTGCTCTGCTGTCCTGTGCCCTACCTTCCAGGCTGGGAAGGGACGTAGTCGATTGGTCTGATCACAAGCCTGGGAACCAGGAACGCCTGATTTCTCATCCCAGCTCTGTCATAGCATCCTTTGTGGCCTTGGCTAAATGGCTTAATTTTCAGTTCCCTCCTGGTATTAGTTATGAGTGTTAAAGGGCCTGATCCTGCAACCCTTTGCTCACACAATTCATGTGAGTTCAGTGAGACTCTGTGAGCAAGGATTACTCAGGTAAGATTGCTGGGTTCGGGCTCAATGTGCTTTAAAGGTGAACTGCGCTGGGTACGGTCTAAGGCTTTGTATGTATTAACGTGGCATTGCATTATTAGCCCTTTGAAATGGGATGCTTTCCTGCCCCCTCTTGAAGACTCTTAGCCCACCAGCGTGCCATCTTGCACACAGATCTCTGAAACATACGACATGATCGCTCGCTTCCCTGCCTGTGGCCTTTCTCCCGCTCAGCCCTTTCTCCACTCGTTGCCTGCAGCATGGAATCCGTGCTCCTGCTCTTCATGCTGCCCGGGGTCTGAAGCAGGCTGGGTGGGGGAGCGGAGTGGGGAGTTGCGTCCCCAGGCTATGGGCCAGCCGGGGTAGAAGCTCCCTGCAGCTTGACGAAGCAGTAACTGGTCAAAGGGGCCCAGAGGGATGTGACCCATGGCACCAGGAGTAAGTGGTAGCACTAGGTGATTTTTGCTGTGGGATAGCTGCTGTGCAGAGGGCCGCACACAGGAACTGGTCCAGAAATCCGAAGGCTCCACGGCTAACTCGAGTGCTGCCTTTTCCTTATGGCCTTGACCCCCAGTGACCTCTCACAATCAACTCTTCAGTGTGACAGAGAGTTGGATGGGCCAGGGAGGGATCCGGATTAAAAGCATCTGCTGAGGCCGCTAAGATAAGGGCAGCGAAAGCAGTATCAAGTACGTCAGTGATCAAACCCTGAACGGGTCAGCTGGTGACTTTCCTTCTCACCAGAATTAAAGGGTGATGGAAGGGAGGGTGGGGGGAACACACTGAGAGATGCGGTGCTCAGAGTTCCCAGTTCCTCTGTCTTGTTTATGATAAATAATTGCAATGAGCAATTAGTGGTTTGCTCCCCATTGGGAAGCCTCCATTTGGAGCGATCTAAGAAACAATTAAACAGAATATGGTCGCTTGAAATGGTCCCACAAAGGGCTGTTTTGGACAGTCAGTGCATCCCTTTCCATCCCAGGATCTTAAAGTGCTCTCAACGTACCGGTGATTGGAGCTTCACACCAGCTGTGGGCGGTGAGGCTAGTACCATCCTCCCCATTTCACAGAGGGAGAAACTGAGGCAAGAAGAGAAGTGGTTTTCCCGAGGTCACACAGTGGGGCCCTGATCCTGTGATGTGGCAAGTGCACTCAACGCCTGCTCCTGGGGGCAAGATGGTCAGAAGGGTTCAGCGTGTCTGGGGCTGAGCCATCTTGAAAATCTAACCTGTGAAGGCCAGCTCGGGCTTCTGCTCCCACTGCAGCCAGGGACAAACTTATCGCAAGGAGATCAGGGTCTTCGATGGGGAGATGTCTGGGTTCGGCACTTTGCAGGATCGGGCCCAAAGCTTGCACTAAACCCCAATTCACCTGCCTCCCACGGTTGCTCTTGACCAGTCAGTCCCGGTGGCCTGATCCGGCACTAATGGAAGCTTTGTTGCTTATTTGCATCGTCCTTGTCTGTCCAGTCACCCTTTCACAAGAGTAACTGGCTGTCTGCTGCCAGGGAGGGGAACGTGCGGTGGGACCGACTGGGCCAACAGCCTCTTTTCCAAGGGCTGGAAGTGTGTCAGGAGAGCTGCCCACACTCGCTTCAGCAGAGCCCAGCTTCAGTTCTTCAGCTGACAGTTCACTTGCACTGTCAAAAGGAGACAGGCAATAATCGGTTACCCAGGGCACACTGGAGATCAGGCAGGTTGCCATTCGAAAAAGCAATGGTGCCCCAAATAATTATTGTCCCTGGAGCAAGAATGGCCTCTCCTCCACCAATATTCATAGAAGGTTTCATTTAGGGACAGTGAGGATGGCCTCTAGCCCCAGTCCCACCCTGCTCTGGGACATTCCCCCCTTCCTGGGTGATATACTGCCCCCAGTCCGGGCTTGGTCCGAAAATCCCCTCCATGGGTCAGTCCAGAAGAGCTCCTGCCCCAGTCTGTCCACCCCAGCCCTGTGCTAGAACCCCAGCGCACTGACATTCCGGCGCCTGCCTGCAGGGAGGCAAGAGCCAATGTGAAGCGAAGCGAAGCGAAGCGGATCTCAAAGCAGGCCGGGGATCGCCTGGCAATTGCAAACCCGACTGCGCCTCCCATCCCGTCCGACTCCCGATCCATCCGTCGGAGCCGGCGCTGCGGCGTCCTTCGCCTGCTGGATTGTCACAGTAAAACAAACACCTGCGCCCTTTGGAGCCCTTGATTGCGGGCTGCTTCACCTGCAGGACCCCGCCCCCGCGTAGACCGATCCCAGCCCCGTCTCCAGGCCCCTACAGCCTCCCTAGCTGGCGTCTCACCACTCCTGGAGTTGGCTTTAGGGGTGACGTTAGCTAGGGATTGAGTGTTTCCACGGGATGATTTTGAATGCAAGCCCCACGTTGCTCAACCCGTGTGGAAAGCCCCACGTGTGCGCGCTGGGGTGGGGTGTTACATACATGGGGAGGGGGGAACCTGTACTGCTCTGGGGGGAATGTGTGGAAGTCAGTGTAGGATGCACTGCTGGGGGGGGGGGGCGGAGGTGAATGCTCTAGTAGGGGAAGGGGATCCGTCTTACTTTCTGGGCGGGGGAGGGTTAATGCCATGCTATGCATTGTTTTCGGGGGGGGGGGGTTGTCAATGGATCATGCCCTGCTCCCTGGGAGAGTTCATGCAGCACACGCGGCTTTCTGGGGTGGGGGTGTAAAGGCAGCACGCGCGGCTCTGGGGTGTGTGTGTAAAGGCAGCACGCGCGGCTCTGGGGTGTGTGTGTGTGTGTGTAAAGGCAGTACGCGCGGCTCTCCGGGGAGGGGTGGGGGTGCAAGGGCAGCACGCGCGGCTCTCCAGGGAGGGGTGGGGGTGCAAGAGTAGCACGCGCGGCTCGGTGGGGGGGTGCAAAGGCAGCACGCGGGGCTCTCTGTGTGTGTGCGCAAAGGCAGCACGCGCGGCTCTCCGGGGAGGGGTGGGGGTGCAAGAGTAGCACGCGGGGCTCTCCGGGGAGGGGTGGGGGTGCAAGGGCAGCCTCGCTCCACTGCGCCCCCGGGGGGAGCCCGGGCCAAGGGCATGTTCCCCTCCGCGGGGCAGCGCAGCCAGGCGCGCAGTAACTTTTGGCGCCGCGCTCGCAGGCAGAGCCGGGGCGAGGGAGGGAGGCGGGTCCGCGCGCAGCCCCCCCCGGCAGCCGCCCCTCTCCCTGCCCGCGGATTGCCGCTGGAGCCCCGCGGCTGGGTCCCGCCCCTGCCCGGCTGCCATTGGAAGCCTGCCCGCGCTCGGGCGCTCCCAGTGGCTGCCGGAGGTGCCCGTCAGCGGGAGGCTGCCCGGAGCCGGCAGGGGCAGAGAGGCAGCCGGGGGATGCGCCGGGGCCGGCGCGCTGGGGCCGGGGCCGGGATGCTGCGCCCGCTCCCGTGCGGGTGGCTGGGCCAGGCTGCGCGCTGAACGCGCCGCTCCCCCGCCCCAGCGCACCTGAGCGGCTCCCGGAGCCAGGCGCTGCCCGGCCGGAGACATGTCCAGGAAGAAAACCCTCAAGAGCAAGGGGGGGAGCAGCTCCTCGCCCTCCTCCGCGCTGCCCCCCGCCAAGGAGAACGGCCAAGCCGGGGCGGCGGCCAGAGCCAAGCGGGGCAGCAGCCGCCCCCGCCCGGAGCTGCCCCTCAACGGGGCGGTGCTGCCCAGCCGGCCCTCCCTGAGCAGCAGCGGGGAGTTCTACGACGTGGCCTTCAAGGTAAGGGCAGCACCAGGGCACCGACCCCAGGGCTGGACCCTGGAGCGCCGGGCAGGGGCGCACGGAGCCCGGGACTGGGGAGGGGACCAGGGTGCCGGGAGGGGCGCACGGAGCCCGGGACTGGGGAGGGGACCAGGGTGCCGGGCAGGGGCGCACGGAGCCCGGGACTGGGGAGGGGACCAGGGTGCCGGCAGGGGCGCCCCGAGCCCGTGACTGGGGAGGGGTGCACGGAGCCCGGGACTGGGGAGAGGACCAGGGTGCCGGGAGGGGTGCACGGAGCCCGGGACTGGGGAGGGGACCAGGGTGCCCGGAGGGGCGCACGGAGCCCGGGACTGGGGAGGGGCGCACCGAGCCAGGGGACGGCGAGGGGACCCCAGGGCGCGCAGCCCACAAGGTTTGCGGGGCGGGCTAGGATGCTTGGAGGGAACCACGGTGCCGGGAAGGAGCGCACCGAGTCCGGGGCTGGGGAGAGGAGCCTGGGGTGCACAGACCCGCTGCTGCGGGGAAGGTCCTGGCGCGCACAGATTCAAGGGGGGTCGGAGACCCGAGGGGTTGGAAGACTCCAGGACGATATGGGGGGGGGAGTTTGGCCCCAGAACTTGGAGCGCGCTGGCCCACGGGGAGACCCCGACACAGGTCGTGAGGACTAGGCTGCCCCCCAAGTTTTAAGGCGCAGGGACCCGGCGTTGGTTGGCGCGGCTGTTTGGGGAGGCAGGGGGGCTAGAGGAACTAACCGGCAGCCCCAGAGACCAGGAGAGGCCAGCGGGGTTCCGGAATAGGTTGCAGCCCGAGGCCAGGGTGTCCTGGCACACGGCATAGCCTCGGAGGAGAGCCCGGCTCGGGGTGCCGGAAAGTGGGGTGCACTTGGGGCCCGTCCGGGAGTAGGTTGAAGAGGGTCAGGGTGGCGGGTCGGGCTGTGGTTGCAGAGAAGGGGAGCAGGGGAAACCATCTCCAAGGGGGGAATGGCAGCGGGGTACAGATGGGGGCTGGGTGGCTGGACATGTTAAATGAACCACTCCGGAGATTTCCCCCCACCTCACCCCTCCCCCAGTCAGGCCCCTGGCGATGGGTCAGGGGAGGTTGGGGGAAGGGAGGGGATCAGCAGCTTCCCAGCCGGGAGTCTCCGCGCAAACTTCGATCCCAGGGAGGCTGGGCAGGGTCGGAGACGGGCGGGAAGGCGAGGCTGGGACCGAGCCCTGCAGCTTCACGCTGTTGGCGGAATAGAGCCCGGGAGCTCGGATTGAGAGCCATGGAGCTGCACCTTAGCAGCCGCCGGGGAGGGGGGGAGTTGGGCTGGGTACAGAGGAGGGTCTCCCTGGAACCAGGGGGAAAGAGAGTTAGTGGAGAGGGTAAAGGCAGATCTTCGTGTCTCCCCCACCCCAAACCTAACCCCTGGCACCTCGCCTGCTACTGCTATGACTTCCACCTACAAGGCTCCAGGAAAAGTTCTCTTACCTGGCACAGAACCCTGGCTGCGGTGAGCCCTGCAGGGCAGAGATTTTCCTTTGTTTTTCACCTACACTTTATTTTACTCTGGACATCTGTGCTAGCGTGTACAGCAATCCCCCTTGGCTGGCACGGGCGGGTGAGGAGCATGTCTTCCCTTTCCCTGTTAGGCAGTTCCCAGAGTGGTGCCCTCCTAGGCTCCGTTCTTCTGCAACCTCCCTGGCCCCCGCCCCAATGGGTCTGAAAAATGTGTTTGAAAAGAAATAGCTGAAGATGTTCATGTCTGAACAGCCTGGTAACAAGATGACTAGTCAATTATACGCCATAAGGAACATGGGCATTAAGCGGTGCAGTGTTCCCCTTTGTGATCTTGTATCTTTGTAGCTTTCACTGGAACTTTAAAAAGTCAGTGTCCCCCTGTGTACACTGGTTGCTTTTCCTTTGCCTCTAGAGTTCTGGAAGTGATCTGTATTCTCTGTACGGCGGTAGTGCCTCTTGTCCCCAGTCACTGTGCTAGGTGCGGTACAAAGAGAACTAAAAACCTGCCCACAGTCTCTTGTGCAGACTGCTACTCCAGATACAGTTCCTCTTTGTGTCTGTGGGGGGAAAAGCGCTCTGAAAAACATACTGGGAAGGGGCACGGTTCAGATAAACTCGCCTCTAAACCCCCAAACATGCTCATTTCTCTTCTGATTCTTCATCACTGGGCTGCAGCCGTGAAATTAGATTGGTCAGTTTCCCTCTCTGAGTCTCAGGCACAAGTGACTGGGATCCAGCGGGTGGTTTAAATGCAAATCCCTTTCCACCCCCCTTAAAAATCCTCCTTTTCCACTGACCTTTTAAAATGATGAATACAAGGCTTTGTGTTCCAATTAGGTATTGGAACCCTCTGGTTCCCCCTTAACAACATCTCCACTTGGCTTCTAAACCAAGATGACAGTGTTCCTCTAACCAGCTGCATTGTGCTGATTCTGCCCGCTGCTGATGGAATTTCATTAGTTTGTACCTTTAGCCTGTTCTGTGTCTCTCCCGTATTTCTAGGGCACCTCTCACCACTGGATCTAAGTGTCAATTCCAGTGCAGTCACAGGGCCCTCTGCTCGCCCACCTTGGAGCGCTCTGTTTTTATTTGGCCCGAATCTGTAATTTCACATGACCCAGCCTGCTCTGCGCCTTGCCTTAACCCAGTTCCCTCCGGCGTTGAGGATCAAGCTGCGTGGAAGCCAGTGCTGGGTGCAGCAAGGTACGCATCTTGGCGCAGTGTATAAAGAGACTCGGTGCCTTTGGCACCCGGCGTGGCCAGGACGTGATTGAAATTCAGTGTGTGGCGTGACAGATCAATTGCCTTTGGCCGAAGTGAATTCAGTGCTCCTGACGCATCCGCAGTCCTGGAGCCTGAACGGGTCTGTTTCCTCTCCAGAAAAGGTGGAGCAGAGGCAGCCGCACCTCAATCTTCCCTACCTCAGAACGGCCTCCGCTCTAGCTTGCAAGGCTCCTCTCTCGCTGTCGGTCTCTCTGACCCATCCTGTCCTTGGCCTCTGCTGAGATGGCCAGCCAGGGGGCCAGGGACTGTCCACTGCCGGGTTTTTTCCTGACTGGGACACCTGCTCCGTTAGGAACCGGATAGAAAACACCAAGATGTTTCAAATAAGCCAAAGAGCTGCCCGCAGGAGCTACCAGCCTCTGATTGAATTTGGTCTGGCTTCGTTTTTGAACGAGCGACAGAGATGAATGGCCCCGCAGCCCATAAAGAGCTGATTTGTCGGACTCTCATTCCCAGTCCCTGGAGGGCTCCAGTCCTCATCAGAGATGATTGCTATGTACAGAAGAGCAAGGCAGAGGCTACACTCTGATCTCGAATACACTAGTGTACAACGGGACTGACCTCAGGTCAATAGAGTGATGTCAGCATATAACCTGCGATCAGAATCGGACTCCTTGGACCGTCCCCATCTCACATTCTGGCAGCTGCCCAAGATGATGAGAAACTTAGTGCATCTGTCCAAATCCAAGTGACTTGCTAGCGAGTCGGTGTCTGTGAACCTATGAAGATTAAGCCCTTGTCCTGTCCTGTCCCCAATTAATGAGTGGGACTGGTGCAAGTGAGATTTGGCCTGCTTTGCCTTTTGCTGTGAATAACGGCCCCATGGGAACTTTGCTGATCCCCAAAACTTCCTGCACTTGGGCAGACTCAGAATTCCAAGTCTGCAGTTGAGAAATGCACGTGGACCTGGCCCTCTTGCCAGAAATCTAGACCAGAACTCCCTCCTGCTATGCAAGCAGCTATCTTAGCCTGAGAGAGAAGATTGTTTAGTACAGGACACCAAGTGAGACTGATTTGCGGCGAGCTAATCTTTGCAAAGGAAGCCATCTGCTGCCTGGCTGGCTTGACCAGCTCCATTTTTAAGGTTGTAATGCGTATAACATTGGGGTGTGTGCGCGTGTATCAGCGTTTGGAACACAATGCTTTTGGCTACTGTTCCGATTTACACGCTAAGTAATAAGAGCGGGGGACAGGGGGTGGATGGGCTGTTGCTCAGGCACAGAACTCCCAGGATGATATCCTGGCCCCGTCAGTGGGAGTTTGCCACTGGAATTGCACCCCTGGTTTCTAGTCCCGTCTTTGCCAGTGTCCCCACCGAGTGATCCTCAGTAAGTCAGTTGGGGCCCGATCCAAAGCCCACTGAAAGCAACGCTAGTCAATCGGCTCTCTTCAGTGGGCTTTGGGGCAGGCCCGCAGAAGTACTGGGCAGCCACAAATCCCAGTGAAGCTAATGGAAGCTGCAGGTGCTGCGCACCTTTAAAATTAGCCCACTGACTTCTCCGGGCTGCGTCCTGCTGCACTGAAGTGAATGAGACCTGAGTGCAACTGTTACCGTTCCCCTGTCTGTAAAACGGAGACGTGGCCCAGATCTTCCGAAGCTTTCGGGCCCCGTTACTGACTTGTGCACGTGCTCCTGTTAACGGTGTGGAGCATCTAGGCTTGAGGACAGTATCTCCAAACCGTACAAACTGGCTGTACTTCGTAAGAGTGCCCTGAGGATCTTTCGAGGGTTATTAATGTGTATTTTAAAAATTGCCGGGTTACATGGCGTGTCTGGTTAAATAACGTACCTTTATTACACCCAGTATAACTAGGGGTCAGATTCTGTTACCTTTACTCCTCTTGCAGTCCCAGTGACTTGCATGTAATGTAGGAATTGCCATAGTGGGTCAGACCCAAGGTCCATCTACCCCCGTATCCTGTCCCCCAGAGTGGCCAGTGCCAGACGCTTCAGAGGAAGGCGGAAGAACGGCACAGTGCGGATATGGGATAATCTGCCACCCACATTAGGTGTCATCCTGGTCTCTCAAAGTCAGAGTTTGGCTTAAATCCTGAACTATGAGGTTTGTCTCTAACCGGTTTTGGAAGGATTAACTTGTCAAACTATCACCGGTCCCTTTTGGAATCTTGCTGAATTCTTGGCCTTAGCAGGTGGCAATGAGTTCCAAAGTCTAATTACATGGTGGGTAGGAAAAAATAGTCGCTCTGATCAGTTGTGCATTTACCACCATTCTATTTCATTAAATGGATCACACCTCTTCTGTTCATTCCCTCTGAAGCACCTGGCATTGGCTACTGTTGGAAGACAGGATACTGAGCTAGATGGACCTTTGGTCTGACCCAGTGTGGCCGTTCTTATGTCCCCTTATTTTTGTGTTATGAGACAGGGAGAACAGAAGCTCACCAAGTACCTCTGTCTAATGAAAGTGATTGAGGTTTGTAACATACTGTCTTGTGCCAGGGTCCTAAAGTTATCTGCTGTAAGCGTCATGTGAACAGCAGCATTTGGTCATGGCCAAGGCAGATTCGTGGATGTCGTAGCAATCCGTGCAGGGGATTTTCTTCCAAAGACAGACACCAAGGGGGTGTCTCTTCAATCTCAGACAAGTGATTCTTTTTAATAATTTTTTTTAAAAGTAGAAAACTTGTTCTCACTCCTGGCCTTGAGTAAACGTGAATCTAACTGTAGCCCCAAGCCTGCAAACACGGAGGCATGTGTTTAACTTTGAGTGCATGAGTAATCCCGTTAACATCAGTGGGCCTATGGTGCTGGAACCAGTCTCGGTAGTTAGGTTTCCCTTAAGGAAAACCCTCCTCCTCCTTTGTCCAATAATGTCTAACTTGCATTGCGCTCGTTTTTTTGTCGTAGGTGATGTTGGTTGGTGACTCTGGGGTTGGCAAAACCTGCCTTCTGGTGCGGTTTAAAGATGGCGCTTTCCTGGCCGGCAGCTTCATTTCTACGGTTGGAATTGACTTCAGGGTAAGGTGCTGTTGAACAGCTTTAGACAACGTTGCTTTTTTGTGTTATTTCCCCCCAACCCTCCTTCCTGTATTCAACTATTCCATGAGTGGCAAACGCCAACCTCCGAGTTCTCAGGGTGAGGAAGATTTCCTCCACAGCTGCTGCTAACGCACCATCAGGGTTGCACACATGTGCTTTGCACAGCCATTGCTTTATTTATCTGCTCTAGTGGAGTGTCAGAATGTGATGTATTGCCACCTCCGGGTGTGGGGAAACGCGTCTTCTGTTGCCATACGCTAGTGGCAGCCTCGGAAATGCGATTGGGAGAAGCAGAAGCTTCATATTTTTTTGTTTTAAGATGCTGCTTCGATATATGTGTATTGTGATGTCATAATCACAGGCATACGACCTCACTGCAGGGTCTACCATGAGTTGAAAACCTCAGCGGGTAGGAGAGTGCTTCATTCAGACCCAGATATCTACGCTGTTAACAATGGGAGCAGTGCTTGATATGTGCCAAGGCTGAGCCCCGGCACCTCTGGGCTTGGCAGTCCATAGCCCCGGCACCTCTGGGCTTCCTGAATGGAAAAAAAATTGCTTGAGTTCCAGCACCTCTTCCATTACAAATTAAGCACTGAATGGGACACAGGAAAATACTGGCAGAGGGAATGTTTCGTTTAATCTCCACCCTCCCCACGGTTCTTTTTCGAAGCCTGCTTGAGGGCAGTGCTTCCTTTTCAGATATGCCTGGTGTCTGTGCAGTGCATCAGCCCCCGAGCTGTGGGAAGGGCTCTCTGACACGCAAGAGACAGCATCTGAAAGTGTGTTTTGTTTGTCTGCGTTACAGTGTGTGTTACGCCGCGGCAGCCACACCACTTTAGGCCGATCTCAAAAGCAAAGTAGAGTCAGGCCTGGTCCTGTGGCATAGGGACCCATGAGCAAAGCAGACCAGGGCACTGCTGGAAGTGATGTTGCTGACACAGGGCATACTTGTCCCTCCGAGCCTGTCTGACCCTGGGTCCTAGCACAGTTCTGGGCAGCCCAAGTGCTGATCAGTATTGGCTTCACAGAAGATCTGAAACAGAGGTCCTGATCACGCATGGTTATTAAAGGGCCACATGGCATCCTTCATTCACAAATTTCTGCCAGTGTCTTGGGTAACTACATTCTATGTGCCTGCATTCCTCCTGTTGTTTCAATTTAATACAATAGCCGCACTCCAGGAAGTCATGTGCTGTTCAATGGACATTGATAAGTGAAATTTGTCCCCAGATTTAGGTTTTATATTATAAGCCTTTTAAAAAAGGAAAACAGAAAGCCAATCAAAATAGTTCTATCAATATTTAAAAAAAATTAACTTCAATGGAAACTCTCTTTTTGCAACCAGAAAATTTCCTTGCAGCATTTGCAACCAGAACTTTGCAGCACTGTGCTAGTGCTTGGGAGTAGAAATTAGTGGAAAGTGACTGTGACTCTCCAATCTATTTTCTTCGTCTGAGCTGAGAAATGCAAAAAATAAAGAGGCAGCATAAATAGTGCCTAGTTAATGAGATGTGTAACATTCTTTCAGTTTTAGTAATCTAAAGTGGTGTGAGTAAGAGAGAGGAAGAAATTCCATTTCCTTGATAGAATGATTATTATTTTTAGACCTGACTGTCCTTTTAAACAGCTGCTACATTTCTCCACAGAGGTGCTTGCATTTGTAAGGTGTGCATGTATCGATTGGCAACAGGTTCCGGGGCAATGTGCAGTATCTCATATTGATATAGTACTTCTCATCCCAATCCATGATATCAAAGAAGGCCTCCTTTTTTATAGTGGGTATTCCTTGGGTTCGAAATCGGGGGTCACAACCACTTGCTAAAGGGGAGGGGAGTCCCAACTACAGCCTGCTACATGGAGTTGAAGGGCGGCTCTGGGGGACCCTCGTATGGAAAAGGTTGAGAGTCACTGGCGTATCATTGTATCAGTGGGAGCAAAGCCTTAGATGATGGGAACTGTTCCAGCTCTTCAAGCAGGTCTTTCAGGGCTGGAGGGGCTGGGAAAGGAGCCCGCCTTGGAAAGGCGGCTGGTAGAGCTTTCACTTCTCAATGCACACCTCTCCTAGTTATCCGCGAGAGACCCAGCACGCAAACAGAGCTGGGATACTTTGCTCTCCTGCAGCCCCACCTCTGGAGCCTGTAAACAAACCTGCTGCGTGAGCCACTCAGCCAAAGTTCCCCTCACTGAGCCCATCAGTATTCCAAACCCGTCGTGTCAACAGAGCCTGGATACGAATGCGAATAATGAGGGAATGAAATGGATTCGTCTCCCCCCATTAGCATCAGACATAGTGTTTACCTGAATATTAAACGTAAATAAACAAGAATCCAGCAAACCGAGAGAACGGCTGATGGCAGAGCGGGTAACTCGCTTTGGTGAGATGGAGCTGGAGAGCACGTTACAGCAGATCCTGTGTCGTTGCTTCTGGCAGCCTCGTGCTGTTGAGTTGCACGTTTCCTGCGTTCTCTCAGCATTTCAAAGCCCCTCGGCTCCCTGGTGCATTGGCGTGGCGTATGCCAGCTCCTCAGCTGCCAGCTGCATTCTTCCCGTTCAGGGCTGAGAACTGACACCGTGGGCACCCCCGTCTAATTCAGGCTTGCTGCTAAATTTCAAGGAGCCCTTTCAACGTGCCACCGCACAGGCCCAGCTTTCCAAACAGTCAGCCAGAGAAAATATTCCTCTTTTAAACATAAAAGTTTTGTGTCTGTTTAGTGCTGGTGACAGCCCTGGAGGCTGGAGACCTCAGTTGATCTGCAGAACAGTTAAATCACGGGCAACCACAGCACATGCTTCAGACAACCCCCACGTGCCATGATGTCTGCTCTTACCTGGACGTGACCAATTCAGGGAGCAAGGGAGGTCAGCCTCCGTGGCCCGCTCAGCCTGTGGCCTCCTGTAGGCGAGTTGCAGCCCGGACAGGTGGTAACGGATTCTTTCCAAACACCACATGTCTCTAAGTGGCAATTGTGTCCTGTGAAGACGCTCTCTCTGCTGTGAAGGGCTTGTTCTTTAGGGGTGACCATGCCACGCCGCTGGTGAGCTGGGATCGAGCTCCCGAAGGCTGGACGCCCATCCAGTACCAAGAGGTGAGTAGTTCTCTTCGGCGTTAGAGATTTGTGCTGCCATTTCTCAGGGCAGCCCCCAGGATGGCAGCCCTTTGCCACCAGGGCCCTGCCTGTCTCCAAAACGACCTGTTTGTATCATTTCATGTTTTATTTAAGGGACAGCAGTCCAGAGAGAGGAGAAGCCAAGGCTGTGAAACCAGCTTTTTATGAGAGAGTAAATGCCCAAGAGTAGCCGTTTAGTGGAGTTTGGCTCCATGAACGTTGCAAGGAAAACTGACCTAAGGTTTTCATCCAGTTGTGGTTCATAACCACAGCTAGTGTTGATCCAGTAACCTAGGGAGACAAAGGAGGGGATGCACATATTTTACTCCCTCTTATGTGCGGGAGGCACAAAGCTGCTGCCTTTTGGGGATATCTTATAGACTAGAGGGTCTGTCCATGCCTCTCCAATGTGTCTCCTTTTAAGGGATGATACTTGTTTTGGTCCCAAAACTTCCTCCTTTCCACATGGATTTTGTGTGCTCCCCTCACTCTTATTGTGGAATTATTTACCCCAGTAATGAAGAATCACATAGCTGAGGTTGTAGGCAGTCCTCTGCCCTAGAGGAAGGAATCCGGAAGGGAGGAAGCATTTCCAGTCTCTTGTGTGAATCATATTTTGGTGTCGTGCATTAAGTCTTGTGTTGGGCTCTTCAGAGATTGTGGGTGTGTCTTGGTCTTTGCTGCATGCGCTCTTCCAGTCAACAGAAACCATTTAAAAACAGGTTTCAAGGGTGGTCACACAAGGGCATGCACTGGTTTAGCTAACTTGGTTTGAGAACATACCTTTAGTTAAACTGGTATGAGTTTGCGTGTAGCCTAAGGTCTGGTCTATACTACCCGCCTGAATCGGCGGGTAGAAATCGACCTCTCGGGGATCGATTTATCGCGTCCCGTCGGGACGCGACAATCGATCCCCGAATCGGCGCTCTAACTCCACCAGCGG
Source organism: Chrysemys picta bellii (assembly GCF_011386835.1). NCBI lineage: Eukaryota > Metazoa > Chordata > Testudines > Emydidae > Chrysemys > Chrysemys picta. Next base: position 85,049,549 of record NC_088800.1, read on the forward strand.
AGGTGGTAGTAAGCGCCGCCGACAAAAAGCGGCAGAAGTCGATTTTGCCGCCGTCCTCACAACGGGGTAAGTTGGCTGCGATACGTCGAATTCAGCTACGCTATTCACGTAGCTGAATTTGCGTATCTTAAATCGACTCCCCGCTGTAGTGTAGATGTACCCTAAGCCTTCAGTGATTCATTGGGCCTGCAAGTCTACACTTCAGGGAGTGACTGCAGTTTGCATAGACATACCTGAACTAGCTTTAAACTTGCTAGCTGGGATACCGGAGCAGTGACGCTCTGGCAAGATGGGCTTCCATACGGGCTGTGTAAGCGCACCTGGAGCCCTGGGTAATTAATTGGGAGACTTTGCTGTTCTGGTACCTGAGCTAGGTAGGTTAAAGCTGGCTTGGGTATGTCTGCACAAGCTCCGCTCACCCCTGTGGTTGTACTCCAGGAACTGGGGGAAAGAAGAAAGAGAGGCGAAGAAAAGGGAAAAAACCATTCGCCTGAATGGCTATGGAACCTACAAGGGGTCATAGATCCAGTCGGGACCAATAGGCGGGTGTTTATTTGCAAACATCTGTCTACATTCAAATAATGGATTTTTCAGTATTCACCCAGTTGTCGTTTATAGCCACAGCTGGTGGTTGATTTTTCCCTGGCAGAACCTGCTGTCAGATGCTTTCCGTGCCTGCTGCTGTGGGCTTGCTGCACTTGGGTGTTGAAAGCAGCCTTAACCCAGGCTGCGTAATACTTCCAGATAACAGCCCTGGGAAAGTTCAGTGGTTTTCCCTTTGAAATCCCATTCTGGGCAGGCTTAGATATTCAAAGTTCTCTCTCAGCTGAAGTTTTGCTGCCATTTCTTTAATGTGGAGCCAGGATTGTGGCTGCTTCACATATATATGTCTGGGGCCGTCCAGTCTGTCTTTCAACGAAGCAGTTGAAAAGCAACTTTATTTGGAAACATCTCGCTGACATGGAGGGCAAATTCTTCGTAGTACAGCTTGTGTAAATAAACCAGCGTATTTTAGTTCACTTCAATGGAGTTGGGCCTCTTTGCACCAACTGAAGACCCAACCCACTAATGCTCTGTAAATTTCGCCAGCCTGCCCCTGTATGGATGAGAGAACTGAGGGGGGATGTGTAGGGCTACGTTCTGCTCTCCACTACAAGGAAGGGTAAATAATTGGGGTTAAGCGCGGTTGATGTCAGTGGGATTATGCCATCGATGGGTCAGGCGTGGGGGTTCCTGTGCATAAAGGTGCATCTCCATGGAGAACCCCGGTTCTAGTTTGAGGAAAGCCCCCACTCAGTCCAACAAAGACACATGATAATTGGTGAAGACCATGTTCCAATGGGGAGCAGTCAGAGGGTCCTGTCTTCTGTGCATCCCAGGTGTCTCTTCGCCACCTCCTTTAGGACAGCCCCACCCAAAGGGGGCATGTTGCTGGGTGTTTGCTGTGAGGAGGGGGAGGGGAACACCACACTTTGTGCTTGCCTGGCTTGAGGGACTGCATGTGTTTTTCCTCTGTGTTTGCATTGTTGAATCAGGTTTGCTCTAGTGGAATGTACCAGACTGATGGTCTTAGGGGGTGGAGTCCCTTCCTTCCCCACAGACGGTTAGAGCATGGGCAGGGCCAGTGAAAACTCAAAAGGCATCACCAATACTAATGGGCCCGGGCTAGCCTTGAAGGCTAGCAATGCGTGAACAGGCTGGCCTTTCCACTGAGGGGCGCTCAGTTGTCATGGGGAACATGTGTCCCCCAGTTCTGGACTTGCAGGCTGAGTCATGTCACGTTGCCCACCAGAGGAACAACCTTCAGTCACGTCCTCACCTCGGCTTAGGGTGACCAGATAGCGAGTGTGAAAAATCAGGACAGGGGGTGGAGGGTAATAGGAGCCCATATATATATTAAAAAAAAAGCCCCAGATATCGGGACTGTCTCTATAAAATTGGGACATCTGGTCACCCTATCTCGGCTGGATTTGAACCATTGGCCTAAGGATGAAAGAGACTTGGAGTCCCGTTGTCTGTCCCTGAACCAATCACGTCTCCTGATGCTGTGTGAACATGATGGCGTCTTGAGATATTTTCCTCTTTTTAGCCTCCCACTAGGCATGATGCAACCTTCAGTCCAGGGAAAGAGAATTTATTTGAGACGGGCAGAACTTTCCTGCTTTGGAGCATGTGCCTTTTAAAATCGGTTCATGCTTTATTTAATAACTAATGCCTGAAATCAAACACGCACCTGTTTTCTCCCTCGCACACAAAGCTGCATTTTCTGAGCCTGTCTGTAAATTAGTGTGGCGGTGCTTAGTCTGCATCTGTCCCGAGAATTGCTCTGTGGGGGTGAGTAAACCTGCTCTTTGTGCAATCAATATTTAAAATGATGCATTTCTTGTCAATTAAATATAAAATAACCTCACCAGAGGTCCCCTACCTTGTTTTCTTGGAAGCTGGAGCTGGCTGTGGTTTTACTTTATATATAAATTTATTTTTAAACTTCATGCAGAGTTGATTCTTAAACTTGAAGGAAGTTATGGCACTTGAACTAGTACAGAGAGAACATAATTTTTTTTGGCTACGGTTAATTACAACCGATTTGAAGACATTAGGACATTATGTGCGTGTGTACTTGAACTCCCTGGTTCATGAAAGTTCTTAAGCATGTTTTTATGTCCTGTTGACAACAATGAAGTGGATCAGGCCCGCGGACAGCAATTCCGGGCCCCAGGGCAGACCAGTCAATGGGCCCCCATGCACCGAACAAACCACGCCTACATGGACACGGTCCACCACTGCACCTGTGCTGGCTGGTGCCACTTCCACCTTGATTGAATTGGCCTCGTTAGCACTGACCCCCCACTTGGTAAGACAACTCCCATCTTTTCATGTGCTGTGATACAAATACTGTACTGCCTACTGTATTTTTCACTCCATGCATTGGATGAAGTGGGTTTTAACCCACGAAAGCTTATGCCCAAATAAATTTGTTAGTTTCTAAAGTGCCACAAGGACTCCTCCTTGTTTTTGCTGATACAGACTTTAACACGGCTACCCCTCTGAAACCTGTCATGAATGGCTAACCCATGATGGACTACAATCATCCATGGACTATTCCTGATTTCTGCCGCGGTATTTGTTGTTCGTAAGGACTCTCCAGGCTCTGGCCTGTTTGAAATTCATGTTTCTTGTTGTGAGATCGGTTCTCGAACTCGCACGGTTTTGTGTCTACTCCCTGATTGAGTGAGCCTTTTTTTTTTTTAAACAGCAGAACAAGCTATGAGCTGCTGGTTTGAATGTTCAGACATTTGTGTTAAATGTTGTAAATCTGGGATTTATGAACACTTTCACAACGATGTAGCAGTCTCCTGAATAGCTGATAGCCCTGTGAACTGTGGCATGTTGGAATTGGTGCTTTATCTGTGAATCGGTTGTTTTGCTGGTTGACTAGCTGTATTAACAGCATGGACTTGGGGCATATAGCACCTTTCATAGCATGAGGTCACTCCTTTTGCATCACTGTAACAGTAGCTTTTGGCCCTGTTTTTCACATTGCTATGCTGACTGATATATCTAGCTGAATACTGATTGTGACCCTATAATAAATCAGTGACCTGTTCTTTATCTGTTACCATCCTAGAACACCTTTCCTGCTGTGCCTGTCTGCTCCTTTCTTTTCTTATTTTGGAAGGCAGTAGCCCAAAACGTGTCAGAATCTTGCCCCAAGTGTAGATAGAAGTGTTAGGTACTTGCTGTGCCTATGATCTAAACCAAGCAAAAATATGTCCTTGTCAGCTTTTTAGTGTCCTTAATGCCTAGATGCAGTACAGAGCATTTAGATTCATTCTGTAGAAAACATGCACTTTTCCTCTAATAACTTCTTTCCCCCTTTTCCCCCCAGGATTCTTTTCAGTAGTTCCTCAGATCTCTTCTATTTCTTGGAGGATTTCCATGAGATCAATGTTCCTTTCAAGTTGCTAGTAAGCAGGTGTATGAACAATATCTTTCTATTTGCCTTTTTCTGGTACAGTGCCTAGGATAAGAGATAAAGGGATTGGTTCGAAATCTCTGTGGAAATACCAGAGGTGGTGCTACCTGCAAATAGAGTAGGCTTTAGGGACAGAGCAGGTGGATGAGTTTTACATATCTGCCGAGTTACAGCTGGATTTGTAAAACCAAATTTAAAGTTATGGACTCGGTTTTGCTGAAAGTAATTGCTCAATATTTTATTTTTAAAATAGAATGTGTTTTACTACCCAATGCAATGCCTAGAACACTGGCTTTTGATACTAAAGTCCTATGAATTATTCATTGGAATGCCTTCTGAATTTTCTAGTACCAGTAGACAATCAAATTATGGTTAACTCACTTCTCCAGCATATCAGTTTATGCAACATATATTGAGTAGTCCTGTGGCGATACAATACAAAGAAAACTACGTAACTCTGCTGAAACTTATTACGGATTTTGAAAAGAACTAATGGGTTTTGGACATGGAGATGTACAGCCAGAAGACTGTCTTATCTGCAGCAACTGTGTAATTGTACATCTCTTACAGTTTGCATTGCAGGGCTGATGAGTCTGTCACTTGATAAGATGGGAGGTTTTTGCTGCATGAGTGGATGTGGTTTTTAATTTGTGTTTTGTCTAATAACAAAACCATCACATCACAACTCTGTGTAATCTAGGGATTTGGCACCAAATTTTCTGACTAAAGTAAATTAACTATGTATTGTTTTCAATAAGCTATAATTAAGGGACTCTATACTGACAAATGCTGGGCTAGCGCTGTTTAATGAAAAGGGAAATTAATTAATTTTCCCCGTCATGGTAAGGCTGTTATAAAGTATCTTGAGATTCAGCCGCAAACGTAAAATGTTGCTGCTTCAGTGGAGGCTCTAAAACTCTTTACAGAATTAAGCCACGCGCCAGCCTGTGAGATAAGTACTGTCTCTTTCATTGCACGGATGGGGAAATCTGAGGCACAAGAGGGTAGGGAACTTATCCAAGGTCACAGCTGGGGTCATTGGCAGTTGGGAAGAAAACATGCATCCCCAAGATGCAGAGCACCTGGTCTAAATGCTAGCCTCCACGAAGGGCCAGAAAACCAGACCAAAGGTCTGCTGAAGGTTTGGTTATACCCTCAAAAGCTAGAGAATTCCAAGTGAAGGCAGTAGGTTTGCCTAAGCCATGCCGTTGTATCGCAGGGCCGCAGTACCTGGGATGGTTAAGACTCTTGGGTTTCTGGGGAATTCTGCATCACTTTGGATTGTAATAATCCAGGGGTGGCCAAACCAAGGCTCCTGGAGACTGGGGGGGAAAGAAGAGCGTGGCTTCTACCCTGCAGTGGGGCTTCTGCCAGAGACCACTGGTACCTGCTGAGAATTGGCCTCCCGCCAACAGCGTGAGTTGCAGCCCCCCATGCCTGCCCCCCCTTGCCCTCCGCAGCCCCTCCCTGCTGCTCCCAGGTATTAGCGCCATGTGGAGAGGCAGCGGCAAAGAGCTGGGAGCTGCAGGGAGGGGGCCTGGCGGCACCATGTGATCAAGTGGGGCCAGCAAACCCTGGCAAAAATATGTGGGGGCACGTGACCCCATGTGCCCCCCCATGTGTTGCCTCTGGGTTCTGCCCAGCAGGGAGGGGGGCGCGGGGCTCCAGCCCCCTGGGACATGCCTACTGGGGCTCCCAAACTTCTGCAGATTGTTGTATGCGGCTCGGAGGGCCAGTAAGTTTGGCTGCCCCAATAAATAATCCATGAATGACACACTTGTATATACAGATGTCACAGCAGTTAACTCAGCTCCATACAGGGGAGCAAAGTCTGGGATCGGTTGTTCCAGAATTCCAGGCATACCCCATGGGCGTGTAACTAAAATCTCCTCCTTCAGGTACCAGGACAATTACGGCTTATGTCCACTCTGCAGCTGGCCCATAGCGGATCACAGAATCGCCCAAACACGGGAGTGGGTCTGAATACATCCAGCAGAGGGAAGAGGCCACAGTCGATTCCCCAATGGGACCTTTGAGTCTGCATCTCTTTGAAAAGTGAGCGCCCAGTGCCGTGGCAGTTCAAGAAAGGCCTAGTCTAGCAGGGTGTCCCTGTGCTGTCGTGACTTCCCAGACAGTCCTCCTGATTGCCACCTCTGTACCATGGATAAGTGGTGCAAGGCGCGCCAAGAGCAACTTTGCAGAACTGCTCCATTCTGAAGCACTGTCGTTCCCCCCCCGCTTCCCCTGCAGGGGAGCAGAGATGCAGGGCCGGTCTAGTAAGCACCGGAGACCTGCTGTTCCTATGCTGAATCGTACAGCCCTGTCCTCGCCGTGCGTGTGCCAGATTGCGTCTCTCTGCTTGATAAAACACGATGAATAAACAGTTTGTTTATGTCTCTGTCTGGCATGCACAGCCCTACAAACGTACCCACGGTGTCTTCCTGTTCAGCTCACCCTGCCCAGAGCAGCAGCTCACCAACAGAATGGACAGTCTGCAAAGTCCCTGCCTCTTCTCTCTAAGGATGAGCGATCTGTCCAAGGTGCTTCCATGTACCCAGGCATCTGCCTGTAACGTTTTTCGTGCAGCATTCAAGGCCCTCTCTGGCATCTGATTTCAACGTTATGTTGAAAGAGAGGCATGATCCTCTCTCCTCCCAAAGAGGATGAGCTATGGGGCTACGGTCTAGTGGTCCCAGCCGGCCAGAGGAGAGGCTATTAATTTCTAGAATGTTAAACCATTAGGTCTCCGCAAAGCCATTTGTAATGGTTTACGTAGTACTGAACAAATCTCAATGAACAGAAACCCATTTAAAATTAATCTGGCATTGTCATTTCTACTGGACTATTCATTTTTCATCATTCTGTCATGTACACAGCCCCTTTCCCAGGTTTTCGTTTTTTAGAATAGTCTCTGAGAACAATGTCCCTTTGAGTTTCAATACATTGTGCGAAGTAAAGCTGTGCTGATGTAGAAATACGAGTGGCCTGGCGAGGATTCTGTTTTTCAAAAAATGCATCAAACTGTGTCCATTAATTTTTAGTTTGGGGATAGAAATTATTTCAGCATCTTTTCTTTTTAAGCTGATTTTATGATGGGAGCATTTTGAGTCCATCAGAAAAAATAGCCATCGTCCCCTTTTAGGTGGGGAAGTGCCAGAACTCTCCCAGACTCTGTGCACCCTGGGGTAGCCAGACCAAGGTGTTTGGGTATGGACGGGGGCTTATGAAAACTGACCCTTTACCCATCACTATTGCTAATGGTAGAGCTGCATCTGAAACCAATCCAGAGCAGAAGGTTACGTGTGTTTAGCCGGATCATTTGAAAGGACAAAACCCAGAGGCTTTTGTATATGCCATTGACTTTCATTGAGTGACAGAAACGTCTGTCCAAATTCCTCTGCTATTTTCTTGGTTTCCTTCCAAAGGATAGCCCTCCTGTCTTGTATTCTAGTTCATCCTGATAGGCTCCATTGGGGTCTCTTTACAAAGAAATTAACTCTTTCCATAATTGAATCCATTGTTTCCTCTTTTTAGCTCAAGCATTTAGCTAATTTGGGGGCTCTTGCCGGTTGTTTCTGCTAGGAGGAGAAATTGGTGATGGTGTCAGGTATTTCTGTGATGTGATCCTGTTTACTTACAAAGAATGTACGAAGTTCTGTTTCCCTGAACACAGTAGGAATCAAACAGGGGGCAGTTTCCTTACGTAGCCTGCTTTTCCAGCCACCACAGTGACCAAAAAGCTGTCTCTTGGCTTTCTCTGAGTCATGCTATGCATTCTTCTTTTGTTGTCTGCTGGCGAGAAATTGTGAAGCAAAACAAGAGCCCGGAGTTTAAATTGGAGCTGAGGTGAATGCTTTAAATTAATTGCTTATTCAACGTGTGTCCTCCAACCCCACATCTCCCCCCTTTCCCCCCCTCTGTAAATTGTCCATGAGCTGATCACGTTCTCCCCCCCCACCTCCTCCGCAATGTTTTAATAGTTAGTTGTTGGAATGTCGCTTGGTTGTTACAAGTATTCACAGTCTGAGTTGTGTGTGCACGTTCTGTTCTCTGGTGGGTTTAACCTGACTCATGGAATCCAGTCTGCAGTGGGATCCGTGCAGGAAGTGACTATAACATTTGCGTTCTGGGATGAAATTCCCCTCCGTGCAGAAGGCTAGCATGAGGCCTATGCACCATTTAAGGCCAAATTGGAAGGCTTAAGTTGTGCCTGGACATTGTGCTATTGCTTTGCACAGAGCTGAATTTCACCCTCTCTGCATACCGTCCAATACTGGCTTAAAATCTGCTGTTTCATGGACATTCTGGCCTGAAAAGCCTGTTCACTAGAATATTCTGAGGATGTGAATATGAGGATACTGAATAGAATTGAAGCAAATTAATTTAAAAACTGGACTGACCGATCATGGAATTTTTAATTATTTTTCCAGTTTTCACCCAGCTCTAATTGAAACTCGGTTTTCTCTTTTCCCACTGCTTGCAACAACGACACCTTCTCTAATTATGGAGCTTAACAAGCATTGTCCGAGGTTGTTCGTACTCTAATGGTCTCTGGGATAAGATTTTGTGTGCTCTGTTGATTTGAATGGCCCTGTACTTACCTGTTGCATCTGAAATTGCTGGTAACCATCTTCCAGAAAACCTCTGGGTACTCCGCCCTTCCATCTAGAGACCCTGGTGCCTCCAGCCCAAATGCTAGCGTGTCCATCTGTTTTCTAAACCTTCATTTGTTTGGGGTTTTTAAAACAGATGATCTTCTTCCAATTTGCATAATTTTAGTTACAGACTCATCGCTTTCAGAGATTCCTTGCTCCACTGTGTTTTGTTCCGTTTCTAATTAGACTGAAAGGGGGAAGAACGTCCCAAGATTCCAGCCGCATTTTCCCTCAGACTTGCAAAACAACTTGATCCCAACTCTCCTCCCATAAAAGCTCACCCCAGACCCCCAGACTTGGGGGAAATGATTGACTCTGAGCCTTTCCACTTGGGCTCACCCCTAGCCTGGTTTCCCAGTTTGCCTTTGTGATTTTCACTCTGGAGTTCGGAGCTGTAGAAAGGGTTTCTGCTCAGGATGTCCAGCCTTCTAGGGAATATTCAGAGCTCTTCGATTCGGAGCTGACTGCCATTTCTCTGTGCACAGCCTGTCTGTAGCGCTTCCTTCTCCCCCAGTTCCTGTCAGACCGGGGGTGTGTTCCGTTCCTCTCTGATCCCACCGTCTCTGTCCCATGACGTTCTGAAGGGAGGGCTGCACCTGTTCACGTTCTCCCCCAGTGCGCACACCCTGAGGCTGCTGCTTGCCTGTTTATCTCGAACTTCTCTGAAGCTCCTGGATTTCTGGCTGTCATATTAATGGCCAAACTCCCCCTTCTGCAGGGCCCCGTGGTTGGCTTGGTTGGGTTCATAGCAATATTGTCTTTCCCCTCTAGGTCAGCGGTAATAGGAGGGCGTGAGCATCTCTCATCTGTTTGTGGGTCTATGCAAATTGCAGGGGGTGGATTCTCTCTTCATAGTGTAGAAGTACGTAGTGCATCTTTAAAAGCTCTCAGAAATGTCAGTGATTGACATCGTCTGCAGAGCCCAAAGATTGGCTGGGCAAAGGAAATAACCTTTGTGGGGGAGGGATAGCTCAGTGGTTTGAGCATTGGCCTGCTAAACCCAGGGTTGTGAGTTCAATCCTTGAGGGGGCCATTTAGGGTTCTGGGGCAAAAATCTGTCTGGGGATTGGTCCTGCTTTGAGCAGGGGGTTGGACTAGATGACCTTCTGAGGACCCTTCCAATCCTGATCTTCTATGATTCTATGAACCTCTCCTCATCCCTAGACACAAGGCATCTTCTAGTCAGTCTTGGCTGACACTGACGGGGCAATGGGCTTGTGGTGCTACTGCCAGGGCTGTACCTGTTCTGTGTCTAAATAAGACTCTGACCTCCAGTGTTGTCAAGCTGGCAACCTTCGCGGGTCACTTAATATTCTGAGCAGGGCAAGCCTTTGTCCTGATGATTAAGAGTTCTGAGAAGATGCAGCGTCATGGGGTAATTACAAGAACATAGTGAAAACCTTGATTGAAATGAAAGCTCCAAGGTTCACTGTAGTTCTGTTTCATTTTCACAGCCAGCTGGAGGAAGAGCATCATACCAAAGCCATGAAGCCAAAGGGCCAGTGAATTCCCAAGTTTATTCCTTTGTAGCTGGTGGGAGTGAGGCAAACTTTCTAATTTGGCTTTCCGTTGTTCTGTCAGATCCTCTGTTCATCCCAGTGGCTGAATCAAGAACACTCGCATCTCCCTTAACCTGGATGTTGGCTCCTGGATCACGAGGCTCTTCAGAAACGGTATCTTGATTCTCCTGTGAATCTGGGTGCTAATTAGAAGCTTACACCTTTGTGTTTTCCTCCTGCATTTGCCAAGTTGTGCCAATTAAGATTTTTGTAACTGGACCTGACATTTAAAAAAAGCTGCATTTCTTTTAAACTTTTCTCCTTGGAACTCGCATTGTCATGGAGGTGATAAAGAGCTTGCTGGTTTCCTTGCATTAGCAGAGGAGATGCTTTCCATATTCACTGGTGTTCTTAGTCAAGATGGTGGTGCTCTCCTGGCTGAATTTGGGAGCAGAGCTTTTTGGAAGCTCTGGTTTTTCTGAGCTCTGTAACTGGACGCTGTCCCCGGCATCCTCTTAACATGTTTTTTGTAAACCGGACGTGTCCTGGTTCTCTTTGGTTCTGTGGGAGAACGTAGCGGTGATGAGAGCACGGGGGTGACCAGTCTGAGCTCATGTGGTCGTACTATATTTCCCTTCAAAACCCTGTGGCAATGGCACCCCTCTGCGCCGGATCCCCATTTTGCGTATGGAAGATCTGGCGTGCCTGGTGCAGGGCTACAGACAGAATCGGCATCAAACCCAGAATTGAGTGCTGGTGATCCTGACTCCCAATCATGGGCTCAGGCCACCGGGCCCCCTTGCTGTCCACTCTGGGCCTCTCTGACTTCCTCAGGCAGCATTCCCACATGTATACCCAGGACAGCTTGTGTAGGTGCACGTTGACTTTCTGCAGCCAGCCGGCCTTTGCCTTGGCCCAAGAATCCACGTGCCTCCTTTCAAGTAAAGCTTCAGCAGAGACTTCAGCTGTCGGATGGAGGTGCTATTTCCCAAAGGCGCCCCTGCCCTGAAAGGACCCTGCCCAGTGTCCTGAACAGCCAAGCTTGGTGGCTTTCGCTGCCTTTGGACTTTGCAGTGACTCGAGTGAAGCCTGATGGGCGTCAGACTGGATGCTGTACCCTGGCTCTTGTGGCACGGCCTTAATATGCCCAGAACAGATTGTTGCATGGGAATAATAATTCCCATTGAATTGATCTCTTCTCCAGCTTTTACAGCGGCGAGTCCTGTGAATTTTAACTGGTTTGCAGGGGAAGCATTCCTGCCTGCGTGCAGGGGGTTCGGCCTCTTACTGACTTGTCTCAAAGTGAGATCTCGCCGTTGGTCCACTCTGACTGGAGCCTGGGGGCATAACCCTGTACACAGCAGCCACTTGCACCCTGCAGGTCTGGGTGGGGGGCAAATCTACACTTAAAACACGGCTTCGGTACGGATGCAGCCACGCTGCTGGAGTGCTTTAATAAAGACGCTCTAGGCCGACGGGGGAGAGCTCTCCCATCGGCGCAGTTAATCCACCTCCCCTAGAGGCGGTAGCTCTGTCTGTGGGAGAAGCTCTCCTGGTGACATAACCCCCCCTGGTAGAGTGTGCTAAGGTTGGTATAACGACATCGCTCAGGGGTATGAAAAATCCACCCCCCTGAGCGACGTAGTTATAGCGATACAGGTCTGCAGTGTAGACCAGACCTGCATTTCAGCATCTGAGTTTTTTCCTCCTTTGGAAACCTGAGAGCAGTGAGATCGTGACCAATGGCCTCCTTCAAACAAACCATTTAATTTAACGGTGGGAGCACTGTATTAGAGAGAGAGGCTAACCACAGCCAAGCCTGCATGCATAGTTAGTCTCCCCTATCCTTGCACTTCTCCAAGAGCTAAGTAGCTAAGAGAGGCTTTCCTCGTGAGCCACTGGAGCAGAACAGAAGCAATTTACATTCTCCTGGCAAATGGTCTGGGAGCACCATGTAGTAAAATCTCCTTCTGGGAGCAAAGCAGTGATCGAAAGGCCGGGGAGGTGGCATTTGATTCATAAAAATCTACAGAATCCGAATTTGAGGTGTCATCTTTTGCAGTGTGGTGGGAGGAGGAGGGGACTCACTCCCCCCCCATCCCGCTGGTTCCTAGTTCCAGGTCCTCTGGTTTTGATAATGACAGTGTCATTGGAAATGGGTCGAGTTGGGTATCATTTGAAAACCCTTTCTCCCACGAACACCCTGGTACAAAACATGTACAATTCTGAACACCTACATAGCTATATTTGAGAAAACGTTGAAAAATCAATGGCTTTTAAATTCTACTTTGACACAGAGCTGCATTGTGTGCATAAAAAAAGCATTGATCATGGCTGATCCTAGGGACGTTAGCCTTGCCATGTGGGACTGAAAACATTTATTCATCAAAGTCATCATCAGGGTGTCTCTGTCTAGGGCCCTGCTGCTCGACGCATCACGTTGATCCTTGTCCACACCGCGCTTGCACATCTCCGAACAAAGCAGACTGTACTGGCCGAACATTGGCAGGGTGGTCTTTGCACATGAGCATTTGATTATCTGAAGGGTTGATTCAGGAGCCTATGGTATCTCACACACAACTGATGTGATCAGTTATGCTCCAAGACCCATCCATGCCCAATAGGGGAGGGTAGTTTTGGATGTGCTCAATCGTCCCAGAGCCATTCCGCTGCTTGATGATCGCAAGTATAAATGAACCTCTTGCCGGTGGCAATTTTTCTCCATTTGTCTGCTTCTTGGAAAGCTTCCGCTAATGTAGCTCTGCAAGTGTCGTAATGTTGGTCTCCAAATGGTTAAATTGGGGTTCTGAATGCTGCCAGTGCATTTACGACCTCACCAGTGAGTGTCTCGGCCATCCCGAGCGCTTTTAGAGCTGGGAGAGTCTTTGGAGGCTGAATCCAATGCCTTCCAGTAAAATAATTTGGTCTTTCCAGTAGCGTCTCATCCAGAAAGGGTGTGGAAACCTGGCATTGCGGTGGCTTTTAATGGTCTGAGTCATAGGAATGCATCTCTGAGGGATGCTGTTCCAGTGATTCTGTTCCCCAACAGCAGGCACAAAACCAGAATCTTGCAGAAGTCCTGGGTAATGTCTCTCAGAGAGCCCTAGAACATCAATGTCTCATGCATTGTTCCGTTGTAGTTGAACATTTATCGTGGTACGCCGGGGAGCTCAGACTTTCCTACAGTCTCACGTAGATCAACGTCACACTGAGATCTGGATGCAACCAGGCGATGACCAAACAATAACCTGTCTGCTGTTATCTCTGCAACAGCACCTGCCACCCACACTCTGACTTTCTTTGCATTTGAGCTTTAGTCTGTTCTTCTTGATTGGAGCCCCCAGATTGATGGACCCTTGGTTAATTCTTTGGGTTTTGAAGGCATCATACAAGGCACAACCCAAAGTATCCATTTGACTGACTCTTCAGCTCTTTCATCACCAAAGACTGTTTTTGTCATGATATTAATGAACCCGTGAGCTTTACACATGCTCCCAGACTAAAAGTCCAGATCCTTTTGTGCCTGGGACTCTCAATCTGGGGGTGCAGATAGGTTTGGGCGCTCTGCATGGGAGCAGGCAGGATCCTTGAGGGTACGTCTACACAGAAGAAAAAAAAAATGCCCCGGCACCGAGTCTTGGAGCTCAGGTCAACTGACTCAGGCTTGCACTGTGGGGCTAAAAATAGGAGTGCGGACATTCCCTCTTGGGCTCTGAGACCTGCTGAGGGGGAGAGGATCTCAGTGCCCAAGCTCCACTGAGGGGGATGTCTGCACTGCTCCGTTAAGCCCTTAGTGCTAGCTCGAGGCGGTTGACACAGGCTCTGAGTCTCGCTGCAGGTTGGTTGGTTTGCAGTGTAGCCATACCTTGATGCCTCGCTCTGGCATTGTTTCTTAGGCCTGGTCTACACTGGGGGGCGGGGGGGTGTCTCGATGTAAGATACGCAATTTCAGCTACGGGAATACCGTAGCTGAAGTCGACGTATCTTATTCCGACTTACCTCCTGTCCTCACGGCGTGGGATCGACGGCCGCGGCTCCCCCGTCGACTCCGCTACCGCCACTCGCCCTGGTGGAGTCGACGGAGCGCGTTTGGGGATCAATATATCGCGTCTCAAGGAGACGCGATATATCGATCCCCGATAAATCGATCGCTACCCGCCGATATGGCAGGTAGTCTGGACGTACCCTTAATGACCTTTTAAGTGTAAGTCATTAGGCGTAAATCATTAGGCAACAGTTAGAAGGGGCCTCCTTCTGTCTTCCTAGGTGCGGGGCTCTGCTACCTGCACTGACTTTCAGGATGAGATACAGGCACACCGTGGTGGTGCCAGGCCCAGTTATGGTAGTAATTCCCAACCCGGCCACGGCAACCTTGGGGTCCTCTACTCCGTTAGGCCTAGGATGTATTACTGACTCGTCTGTTTCCTTTGCCCAGAGGAGAGCAATGCACCAGCAGCCTGACAATGGAAAGTGACTGGATCTCTTGAAGCTTTCCCTTGGAAGGAGTGAAGGTGCTAGTGGGAACACAGGGGAATATTTCCTGAAGTTCTGACTGTTAAGATGACAGAGTGCCCCTGCTTCCATTTTCCAGCACCCCATGATGGGCTCTCAAGGGGTGAACAGGAACCATTCTCCCTCCGGAAGGCCGAGCTCCTGCTTTATTTGCAGCTGCCGGGACACAGCTCCCCCTCACATGAATACCAAAGCCTTTCATTTGCATGCCGGGGCTCAGTTGCCAAGTGATGCTGAGAGCGGAGGGCTGCTCCCTCCCTTGTTCTCATCTGCTAGGATTTTATTCATGTCTCTTTGGAGCTTGCATTTGGAGAATATCAAAGCTTCTGGATGTGTCCTAATTCTGCAGCACGCCGATAACTTGCCAGTGCGTGTGTGCTGCCTGTAATCCCCCCGAAGTCCTAGTGGGCAACAAACTGGCTTCCTGACTCGGGCAAAGAAGGACTTGAATTCATGTCCCCAAAGTCATAACATGCACAAGTTGTTCTTGCTGGCCGGCGAGAGTGAGTCCGGCCTGGCAGCCCTGGGGCCAGTGCCTTCTCTTTCCCCACAAGCCCTGGAACCACAAGCAGGGCTGTGTGTGGGGAGGGTTGAATTTCAGTCACGCTGCCCCTGCCAGCGAGCCTCGCCCCGTCCCAGGGGGCTCCCCTCTAGGATTGAATCTCCATGGCCCATTCAGTCCTTGGCCTCCTCGCTGAAACATTTCCAGCTGAGATACTAGACTCGCGCCCATTCTGAGAGGAATGGGTCTGAACGCAATCCCGCGCGTCACAGGAGTCATCTGCTCATGGAGACTTAATTTTAGCCACTCCCAGGCTGACCAAGACTTAACTCGCTGCCCAGGAAATGAAAAAAGCTCCATAACCCATTCCTGAGTCCACCGGAGTGTCCAGTGGCAGTGGGGGTCTCGGAGAGGGAACATTTGGCTTATCAGCCTGCATAAAATCACACGCAGTCTGCAACTCACCACTCTGTGTGGCACTTTGAATTATTCATATGCTGAGTGCGATAGGAAACCAAATTGTGTTCTCTTCTGTCTGATTGAATGGGATAGATACGGTCACACCAATGCACACTTGGAATAAGTAAGTCACAAAATGTGGAGAAATCTCTGCATAACTAAAAAACCAAACCCAGGCTGAATTAGATACAAGGTGGCTAGATATTGGGACAATCTGGGTTTGATGTGCACTTGTACCGTCCCAAAAACTGACCCTTTGAGGAAGCTGAATGTTTTTTCAGAGTTGCTCTCATGGGGGAACGAATGGCGTGTAGCTGTCACCTCGGCTTGCTGATGCTTGGGCTCTGCTCAGAGCATAAAACGACAGGGTTTTTTTTTATTGTGCATTTTGTAGGATGCATTACTTTGCAAACTGAGTCAATCAAGCAGGGGAGAAAAAGGAAGAGGAACCGCTACCATCCTGCCAAAACTCAAGTGTATCGGTGCATGGGATTGCCAGGGGATTATCTGTATTAACATTCTCTGGGGTTCTGTTTATTTTAAAGATGGACCACGTTTTAATCTTACTAAGAATGGCAAATGTTAAAGGCCTGTGCCCAGCTGGCAAAGGCTACCGAAAACCCAAGTCTGGCCACGTCATGAAGTGAAGCCTGATTAAGGTGGTTATGTGCTGGCTCAAAGACTAGCCGCTCCTCAGCTCCCAGTCATACGCTAGTGAAACGTTGAAGTAGAAACCTCCCATCGTAATAATTGACTCGATCAACTTGAAGCAGATTCCCCAGGCCTTCTGTCCTTGGACCCCAGGGAGGTGATTGCATGGAGCACATTGGGAGCCCATATATAGGGCCCTATCAAATTCACAGTCTGTTTTGGTCAATTTCACACTCTTAGGATCTTAAAACTAGTAAATGTCATGATTTCCGCTATTTAAATCTGAAATTTCGCAGTGTTGTAATTGTAGGGGTCCTGACCCAAAAAGGAGTTTGCGGGGGTGGGGGGTCGCAAGGTTATTGTAGGGTGGGTTGTGGTACCACTACACTTACTTCTGCGCTGTTGCTGGTGGTGGCGCTGCCTTCAGAGCTGGGCAGCTGGAGAGTGGCGGCTGCTGGCCGGGAGCCCAGCTCTGAAGGCAGAGCCGCCATCAGCAGCAGGGCAGAAGTAAGGGTGGCATGGTATGGCATTGCCACCCTTACTTCTGCCCTGCTGCAGGCGGGGTGCTGCCTTCAGAGCTGGGCACCTGGCCAACAGTTGCCGCTCTCTGGCCACCCAGCTCTGAAGGCAGCGCAGAAGTAAGAGTGGCAATACCGCAACCCCCCGAAATAACCTTGTGACCCCCCCCTGCAACTCCCTTTTGGGTCAGGACCCCCAATTTGGTACACACTGGTCTCTCCTTTGAATTCTGTATAGTATAGGGTAAAAGCACACAAAAGGCCAGATTTCACGGGAGGAGACCAGATTTCACAATCTGTGATGCCTTTTTCATGGCCGTGAATTTGGTAGGGCCCTACCCATATATGAACCCGGTTTGTGTGTCTCAAAGATAATGTACAGAACACATTCGCTATTGAATCTTGGGCTTGAAATCTTGGCTGCACTGCGGTCATCTGCAGAACTTTTAATAACTTTAACGAGGCCAGGATGTTACCTAAGGTGCTTATGAAGTGCTAAATCACTGGGCTCTAATTTCTAGGCCAGTTGGTTTTAGACATGACAGCATATTCTGTGGTGCAGTTTTGTCTGAATGTGGCAGTCTTGAGAAATGTCCCTCTTAAACGGCGTTGTCCTGGGCGATCTTGAATAAAAGGTTTAATTAACTTTGCCACAGGATGGAAGGCCTCAATCACTGATTGTCTTGGGCCCCGGAGGAATTTCAGAGTTGGTGCATAAGCATTTTTTAAAAATTACTCAGAAGCTGCTAGCAAAACCCAGTCAAAAATGAAAGGGATGGGAATATTTAGGAAACCAAAATAGATTATTTCAGTGGGATTTACAGATAATATTGTACATGGGGCTATCTAGCTATTGACTGATGTGCTCGTTAAAGCTCTAAGATTGGTCCCCATCCTTACAATGTCTTTTTAAACAATGTGATTGAAACTAAACAGGAAAATATAAAGGAGAAAATGGGGCGCGCGTGTGTGTGCTGCCTATTGAGAATAACAACGTTAATTTGCTGGTGCTGATTATTTTCTTGATTGCTGTTACTGCTTTTTCTCCTGAGCACTAGCCTGATGCTCTTCCACTTGGCAGCTCAGGAATGCCAGCCCGCAAGGCTGCAGAAGGCAGTAACTTCTTTACTGCCCCCCGTGGCACTGTTCTGCATACGTGGGACGTGGCCATTCGTAATGGCTGAACCCAAGAGGTACTGAGTTGCCTCCTTCGCTAGCCAGGGCAGGGGAGGCTCCTCGGCACCCCGCGGAGCGGGGATCGTAGTGCCTTTGTCTCCCACCCGGGGGCAAACGTTCGAGACAGACCCTGGAATTTGCACGCTACACTTCATCTTGCTGATGATGCCTGGACTATCTAGTCCTTGAGTTTAGCCAGTTCCATGTGCTGGACAGAGAACAGAAATTACATCCCTTGTGACTCCTGGGGGCAGATGGTCCAACCCACAACCAGTGCAGGATTTGTCCCTGTAGCACCCACTCCAGCATTTCATCTGTATATCGGTCCTACAGTTGTTACTAGACGATTCTCTATGTGTGCGTGTTCGGGTGTCTAGGAAGATAAGATTTGCCGTATATTTATTTCCCATGGTCTGATAGAAGCCCATTTCCAATAATGCTTCTAAAAATTGTGGGATGATGCACTAGGGGGTGACTGGAGATTTGGGGTTCCTTCTTGACCTTCCCTATTAAACAACATGTTTTCATTCTGAAGCCTGAGATCTGACTTGCTGGGTAGCCTTCCCTTCCCTTCCATAGCTAATAGTCATACGTTTTGTCGAGTTCTTCTCTTGCTCAGACCTCATGGACCGAATCCTGCACTGACTTTATACCTGGAAGCAGCTCCGTTGCAATCAGTGAACTTGTACAGACTGTCAGTGAGGGAAGCATTCATCCCCGTGTACTAACTGGAGAAACATTAATCTCTGAAACATATTTCACTTCTCCATTTCAATGGTGGTTCTGTGTGGCTTCTAGGCAATAACTCTATTTTATATTCAGTCTTGTGGGGCTTTAAACTTTTATTTATTCTTCTCTAGTGTGTCGTAACTGCCAAAGACTTGCAAATGAAAGCTCTTTACATAGGGTCTTAAACCCTGCTCGCCAGCAGGGTCGATGTGCCGTCGTGTTGGGTGCTGCTCAGATCTGGATGTATGGTATAAATATCATGGAGGATGCAGCTGTTGGACTGATTGGCTGAACCTAAGCTCCTTGGCATGATCAGCCGCTCCACGATCGCTTCTGCTGTAGTCTGGGTCAAGTGGCTCTGGTGAGAAGGCTGCTATTGTCAGGTTGTTCCCGTTGAGGACCTGTCAGCATTTCTCATGGACCCAACGCTCAAGGGTTCTGTATTGGTAGGTCTGGCCCTGTGACGGTTCTTGGGGGAGGCTCAGGCAGGTCTGAGTGTCACCTTGTAACCCGCCCTGCCTCCAGCAAGACATAGACTTGCCTATGGTAACCGGGTGTCAGCTCCCTCACACCACCAGTCTGTCAGCCACTCAAGCACTCACCTCTGGGCTATGCCTGCCCTGTCTTTGCTTTGCAGGTTAACAATAGGGATACCTAATCCCTGAATTCCTTTGAATCGTTCCTCTGGGATAGCCAGTCCCTGGCACTAGCTACTCACAGGAATCCCAGATCCTCTGCCCCTAGTTTTACTGGTTTTACCTTAAATCACCATAGAGAGTCCACTAGAAACAAGGAAGAGTGGTGGAAACAAATGGTTACAATTGAAAGCAAAATCATAAAACTTGCACTAGGGCCTACACTTGTTAATAATGACCTTTCCCTCGAATAAAGTGGATTTCCTCCCCGAAGTGCAGTCTGTTGCAGGGCTGGCTGGGTTCACAGGAACCAGGATCCAACCTTTCTTGAAAATGCCCCTGCTCCACAAGATGTTCCCCCCGTGAATGGATGCAGAGTCTCTCTCCACCCTGTGACAGACTGAAACAATCTTTTGTCTTCTTATCCCCTGTCTGGTTTAATGTTCCTTCTTACCTCCAACTGGTTTTGATTGTTCACAATTGTCTTTTGATGGTTTTCCATTGACTTGTGAGGGATGGGGCAAGGGAAGGCAGTAGAACTTTGCATCACATCACTGGCTGACCAGGGAGGGGGGAGAACTCCCTCCCACTTGAATGGGCCAGCACAGACCCATACAATTGCCTGGTAGTGATGACTAACTTTTACTCCAAGATGATGAAGACATAGTTTTCAGTAGAGTACTTTATTCCTTAAATAGTACCCGTACACACATTTCACATGATTGAGTATTGATAAGTTACAAGCTTTCAGTAGAGACCTCGCATGCTACCCTTCATGAATAAATGCCGTGAGAGCGGTGTGTTAGATGTAGTGAGTTTGTCAGACAATTGCTTGTAAAGAACACGGGCTGGCACCAATGGGCCTCTGTGTCACACCCTCTTTCACCAGTAATGTACAGAGGTAGCTAGAGTATCAGTCACTGGCCTGAGGGGGACCCTCTTCTTCTCCAGAACGCCAGCCGCTCAGAGCCCCCCCTGCCTCCAGAGCAGCCCATGTCTGGCATCTCTTTGAGGAGTGCAAGGATGTAGCATGGGCCAGCCTGCGCTGTGCCACCTGGCCTCCTTCTGGGCTGTCTCCCTCCGTCTCGCAGACACAGGCAGAACACGAACCAGCGGCTGGCTGCAGAAGCCAGATAAATTCCTATTAGCAAAAAGGCACAAATTGTTAACCGTGATTCTTGCCAGCATATTTATACCTGCCCCTGGAAATTTCCATTATATGCATCCGACAAAGTGGGCATTCACCCACGAAAGTTTATGCTCCAATACATCTGTTAGTCTTAAAGGTGCCACAGGACTCTCTGTCCATCTCTTGATGCCTTTGGATCCAGACAGGATGCCTTTCTGGGAGTTAAACACACGCTATTGGGCGTGGGACCAGGGTAACTGCATGACATGTAACGGTCTGTGCTGAGCAGGAGGTCAGAGTAGGGGTACGTCTGAACATCAGCGGGGCGCTATGACTCCCGGCCCATGTAGACCTTCATGCTTACCTCTGCTTGAGCAAGTGCACTCAAAATACCAGTGTGTCAAGTGCAATCCTGCCCGACCCCCCTGGTGTGGACTCGGCTGGCTAGCTTGAGTTATTCTTAGCGTGCTACGTTTACCATGCTAGCACCAGCTGGGAACCAGAGCTCCCACTGCTGGGTCGATGTAAAAAAAGAAAAAAAAAAAAAGAAAAATTAACGGAGATATCCTTTCTCCTAGAACTGGAAGGGACCTTGAAAGGTCATCAAGTCCAGCCCCCTGTCTTCACTAGCAGGACCAAGTACTGATTTTTGCCCCCCAATCCCTAAGTGGCCCCCTCAAGGATTGAACTCACAACCCTGGGTTTAGCAGGCCAATGCTCAAACCACTGAGCTGTACCTCAAATGATCTGATGGTCCCCTCTGACTCAGACCTTAAAATCTCTGACTCTAAACTTCTCTGTGCTGTGGCTCTCCGTCCTTTCATACCATGTATCACAACCCATCTGGGTGCAATCTGCATACCAGGGCTGAGCCCTCTTCTTCGAGGGCAATGCTGGTTCTTACTGGCCGATTTCTTTTCTCTGAGACGCTGCATTCAGCTTCTTCAGCCCACTGTGTTGCGGGACTGTTGACTGCAGCCGGTAGCTGGAGCCCTCTCTCTGAGTCGTTCATGTCCTCAAGGTAAAATATTGGTTATTTGAAATTCTAGTGGTATGCTTAGTCACTTTTGCAAGACAGATTAAGCTAATGGAATTCTTTTCCGGCCTGTCTATACTGGGGCTGTTTGTCCTACTGCAGCTGTCCAGATGTCACCAGGTCATGTTAACCCCCTGCATATATACCCAGCACTGCCATCAGATGGGGTCTCCACCCACATCCGTCCAGCACTTCACCCTGGGGGTTTGCAATGGTGTAGCTGCACCAGTCCAGCTATCCCCCAAATAGATGGCCTCTAGTTCCGCTTTGGAAGCTGAGGGGTTGGGCCCCTTTGTCTGGAGAGCTCCAGTTCCACCTGCCTCCTTACTCTATGGGGGAAAGGGGAGATGGGTACGGGAGGAGGAGACCAAGTAAATGGAGAGAAATTTAATGTAGCAAGAGAGAAATGCTGCTTTTCTTTGTTACAAATCCCTATTTCAAGGGCCTCTTGCTCTGCCCAGCATTCAAATGGGGCACAGAGAATTTGCTAACTTCGGGGGGGGGGGGGCATTAAACACTTACTTGACGCCTGTTTATTTTTAGGCATGGAAAATGCAGGTTTCCCTGTTTCAGCTCTTTTGTGTCTGGGACAGAAACAGCTTAATTCCTTAACCTGACGTTTTCAGGCTCTTGGATCTAATTTATGATGGGAGCTGGCCTGGGGCCAAGAGGAGCTTTGAGACTTGGCCACTGTACATGGACATTTTACTCATCATTGAAGCTATTGCACAGTACAGATGGAGACAATGCTGGGCTTGGGACAGAGGGCCAAGGTCAGAGCTGTGACACAGCCAATACAGAGTCTATCCACTGGGTGACACAGCATCGCCGTCCTAGGCAGTGGCCCAAATGTTTCATTTGTAGCTTCCCTGTAGGAATTCAGCTGATCCATTCCACTCTTGGCTATCCATCATTCTATTAGGCGGGGGTGGGGGGAACGACACTAGAAATGAAGCTGTCGGTCACAGCCCTGTATTGACTGGGAGTCAGTCTGGAGGACCTAAAGGGTCTAATGTGTATGATTCTGTTACCAAACTAGTCTCGATTGCTACAAGCGAATATCTGATTGCTTTTTCCCAACTTCTTGCTGACTGGGGTGATGCAGTAGGTCGGGCTGAGAGGTCTAATGGAACGTATGGAGAGTTACCCACGGGTTCTAATCTTAGCAGGGTCGGCTCGTCCCTTCATCCTTTCAAGGTGAGATCAGTTTAACGCCTGCAGTTTACTTGTGTGTCGGTCTTTCAAATGAGGCCTTAAATCTCACATCCCCACAGAGCAGATAGAGCTTCAAAAAATCCCTGAATATCCCACAGCTCAGTAGTTGGCTGTAGTCCTCCACCCCAGAAGTAGCTGCATAATTCCTCTGTGTTTATAGCTGTGCCTTAGGGAAGAAAAACATTATGAGATGCAGTCATGAAGTTGTCTTTTTAAGATGCCCACTGTGCCTTGTAGAATTACAGGCTTTACTGTGTTTGGACATGACCCAGCAAAGGCAATTTGGTTTTATATTTTCTTAAAGAAACACAGAAGATCAGTTACATTTGAGCTGGGAATTATCAGTAGCGGGAGAGAAGGGAGCCACTGCAAATTGTGCCTTAAGCCCGAGAAATATTACTGCGTTGTTGCTCAGGACTTCTTCTTGCTCCGTGAGCAATTGATCCACTGTGTATTCTAAATCACTTCCTTACTTCTCCAAACCTTTCTGATTTACCAGTGTGCAATCTATGCTCCTTGTATTAAGAAATTAAACTTGCTTGCAAGGGAGTGCCCCAAAGAGTGATGTGTTTAAAAAGTTTTAACTTTCTGTGAAACAGTCTGCGGTGATGTTGAGAGCCTATATTCTATAGCACATGCATTTCAGCTGTGCTAACCTGGTAAAGGGGAGGGCTGGAATTTGAGCTGAGATGATTCTTTTAAATGTTTGATATTTTAAATTGTTGATCCTTTGAAAGTTGCTGCACTGCTTGAATAATGAAGAGTTTTTAAATTTCTTGTGGGGGTCTGATGGGGCAGTGTTTAAAGAGTCGTGTTTTGTACAGTTTGTAAACAATACAGGCAGATGTTCTGCCTTTGTATTACCGAGCTAGGAGCTGTAGAAACAATAATAGGAAGCCCACAAAATGCAATTGCCCTAACCAGTTCCCTGGTTAGAGAAACAAAGCAACCGCTTGCTTTTCTGTGTCATTTCTTTTCTGGCAGTTAAAGCAGGAATCAGGACTCCTGGATCCTGTCCCTCGGGGTGAGAGACGGTAGAGCGGGGATCTGGAGTCAGGGCTCCTAGATTCCGTTCTCCGCTCTGCCACTGGCTTACTTGGCAGCTTGGAGCAACCAACTTACAGCCAAATTGCCTGAAGTGGCCACTGATCTTGGGTGCCCAGATTGAGACTCATAAGTTCAGAAAGGACCATCATGATCATCTCATCTGACCTCCTGCCCATCGCAGGCCACGGAACCTCACCCGCCCACTCCTGTAATAGACCCCTCACCTCCAGCTGAGTTACGGCCATCCTCAAATCATGGTTTAAAGACTTTGTTACAGAGAATCCACCATTAACACTAGTTCAGACCTAACATTAACCTTTGGGCCTAATGTTTTCAGAGGTGCTGAGCACTCCCAGCTCCTGCTGGCTTCATATCTAGTCTCACGTGCTGAGCTTCTCTGAAGAGGTTCCAAAACTCAAGGCGTCCCGAATCGGTCCCCACTGTTTAGAAGTGTGAGCCTTACCCTCCCTAGGTATGCCGCGCCTCTGTCAGACTAGCGTCACGTTGTTGGCCCCACAGGGTCAGGCGGGGAATAATTATTTGTAAAGCACTCTGAGGCCCGGGGATGAAGGCCATAGAGAAGTGTGTCTAGGTGGTTTTGACAATTTAACCCACGTCCCAAGGGGTTTAGGTTCTTAAGTCACTGAAGTGTTTTTGAAAATGTTAGCCTCTGTTGTTTGTTTTATTCTGTTGTGATGGGCTGGCCATATTCTGGTATAATTACAGTCCCTAGCTCTTAGAAGGTGCTTTTCATCATAGATGTCAAAGCACTTTACAAAGGAGGTCAGTGTCACTACCCCCATTGTATAGATGGGGAAACTGAGGCACAGGGCGGGGAAGTGACATGCCTAAGTCACCCAGCAGGCCAGTGGCAGAGCTAGGAACAGAACCCAGGTCTCCTGACTCCTGGTTGAGAGTTCTATCCACTAGGCCTCAAATCATTGTATTTTGCTTCCTTGGAGACAAAGCCAAACCCACCTTGGTCTTGTTTGGGAGTATTCCCAGCCTACTGGAACATGGATTAGGTTACGTTTTCCAGATTTCCCTGTTAGCCTGTGACCTCCTCAGGCTAAAACAATCGCCTCTGGTCCCTGTTTGAGCAATGCTGGCCCTGCTTGTGGCAGGAGGAGCGGAATAAAACAAATACTTTGTAAATCCTAGGCTACTTGCTGTGCATGGGCTTGTGATGTAAGCCCGTCCTCAGCATTGCCGGAGTGCACAGCAGAGCTGGTGGTTAGGCAGATGTCGGCATTGGCCATACATAGACCTGGATGCCACGTGACTTCAGTTTTCCAGCTCAGGGAGAGTGCGGCTCTAAAATGCTTTTTGTCTGTCCTGCGTCAGGGAAGGGAAGAATGCGCTTGGTCTGCGCATGGCGTCACTGCAGCACAAGGTGAACAATGCAGTGGAGGTGCCAGCTCTTTGTAAATAGCAGCCCTGCCCCATCTGCAAGGCGCGAGTTCCCTCCTCCCAGATGCAGCTGGGTGTCTGCGAGCTGAGGTTATAATATCAGCCCTTGCCCATGTGAAGAAAAGATTGAGAGACTCTCTCCTTGTGGCAGTTATTGTTTAACTCACTTTCCTTTCACAAAACACTCGGGGTTTTATTTAAGGTACCGACATGACAAGCAAACCTCCTGCTGCCCGGGGAAATAGCTCGATAAACGCTGGTATAACTGAGTCTACACCACCGCTTTTGATGGCAGAACGATGTTCTAAAACCCACACCCCTAATCTATATAGCCCCCACCCCCCTCTCCTGGAGGCATCACACAGCAGCCTGTTGCTCTCCTAGTCGGAGTCTGGTTCTTACGTCTGGCACCCCGTAGTCTTGCTCAGGCCTGTCTGCACGGCCACTGTTTGCAGGCCATATGTGGCAGTCTGCCTGCCATGGCCACTGCTGTCCCCCTTGCCCACATCAGGCAGCTTTCCCCACGTCTGTCCTAAGGTGAGAGTTCCCCCTTTAACGCAACTCAGCGCTACAGAGAGAACTGATGGGGAGCGTGGAACCAGCAAAGCGCTGTCTGTGGAGGATGCGCCACCTAAATGAGATTGAAGCATTCAGTTACCAAAGGAAGTGCCACCGGATCACAGAGAGGAGGGTTTTTCCCCATAAAGTGAGAAACTAGCAATACTTCCCCACTCGAAGCAACTGAATTGCAGCCACTTATTTCACATGGGTTTGGTTTTTTAAAAGCGTGAGATAACCAGCCTACAGCTCCTTCCTGACAATTTGAGGGCGAGGGTCAGTCCCGTGTTCCTTAACTTAGTGGGATTTCTGCCCGAGGGAGATCTGCGTGATCTGACTTGCAGTTATTCCCATGGGTTTGTGCTGCTTGGAGTTTGCAGTACAGCATTTGCAACTTGCATGGCTTTGCGACAGAAACAAAATGCCTGGATTTGCCCATCTCTAGCTAGACTGCCTGTAACTGCACACCACACCTACTGTTCTAGCCAGGCATCCGGACCTTGGGACATCTAGTGCCTAGGTGAATAGATCAGAAACTCAAACTTGATGACAAAACATGGCCCCAAATGTTCCAGGATCAGGGTGAGAAATATGCCCATTGGCCCCTCGAAATTCCATACTAAAATCACTTGCAAAGCACCCAAACTAGGGAGGCAACAGCCTTAATGAGCCTGGGGCTTCTCTAACCAGAGGATGCTCGATTTGTTGATTCCTTGTGTGTTTCTGGTGACTTCCCATTCCCACCATCTCTCTCTCCCCCACAAGCCGTAATTCGTAAGGTGCCTCTGTCTCCAACGCTTTCGGGACTGTGTGCGCCGGATGCCTTGGTGCAATGCTGCTCCTAAAGCAGATGCACACAGTGTGTTTCGGCAGGAGCTGCAGTGGGTTTGTCATTATCTGCGAAGGTGGCATGGAGGGAAGCAAGCCCACCTGAGAGATGAGGTTGGAAGTTGCCCACCAGGGCTCCACGGAGCTGGTCTCTTGCTGTACTTTCCATGACAATGTTAAACACCATGTGACAGTCAAAAAATCACTCTGCCCTTTTACTGTGTGAATCTGCAAAAGGTCAGGAGACTGCCTTGAGAGACGGAGATAATCACCTGGCGAATGTCCCATTCGTCGGGCTATTGAAGTGTCCTACATAGATAATATTGGATGTTAGCAGAGCAAATGGAAAGGTGTGTAATCAGTATGCAGTTCTGGGCTGGGGCTGGAGTAGTGAGTGCCTATGAAAAAATCTTTCTCTTCCTTTAAAATACACGCTCATGTGCATTCAAACTCTGTCCATAGGCTGCCGGGGCTGCCAGAGGCTTGCATGTTTTTGCCCTGCTGTCGCGTCCATGTTCTTTCTGAGCTCGCTACATACGGTACCTCTGGTTTCTATGGTAATGGTGAGTTTAAAGATCAAGTGCTTGTTTACCTGCAGAAGCTTTGCCTCCAGGAGTCTAAAAATGATGCAAGTTGTGTTGTGGAGGGGTCGGGGGGAAATAACCCTTTAAAGCAGAAGACTGCTGGGTGGTTTGGAAGAGGATTGCATTCCCCATGATGCATTGCAGCACAGGCTTCCTGGCCCGGTGAGGTGGAGCAGGACTTCTGTTGCAGGTGACTACAGAGAGGAGAGCGTGGGGGTGGGTTTCTCTGGCATGCGGGCGGCTGAGCACCACGAAAGGGGAGGGGAAACGTCGGAGTGTATCAGCACCTCTTACTATAGGCCAGTGCTGAGGGCACTAGCCTAGGGCTTGGCAGACCTGGGTTCAATTCTATGTGCTGTCACAGAAATCCTGTGTGACCTGGGGCAGCCTCCCCGTTCCACAGCTGTCCAACAGCCCTGCCCCACAGGGGCGGTGTGGGGAAAAATGTGTTCATAGAAGGTGAAGCGCTTTGAGATCTATTGATGACCAGCGCTCAGTATGAGTGTTACTTGTCGCCTGGGGAGCGGTTTCAATGAGGGATCCTGGCTATATTGTCCCAGCACCATCACGGCAGTAGGGACGGCTTCCTTGCATATTGTGAGCAACGTGGGGCGCCCAGTGCCCCAACGCTCACTGGATGACGGGAAATGTTCCCTCACCAGCATCTTATTTTCCTGTGGGTCTTTCCCCATCCCCCTTCAATGAGGCTGCAAGAATTGAGGATTTTGCACCTGGCTTCCCTGGTCGTGTCTCTGCTATTGTGCCCATCCTTATGGCCTGAACTATTCAGGGGCTGCTGTGCTGGTGGGAGGGGGAAGGGCTGTCCATTAATTGCCACCTGTTAGCCTGTCCTGCAAATACTGCATCTTCTGCCAACTCCTGCCGAGTGAGATTGCAATTCCCTGCCTGTCCACGCCTCCAGCCAGGACATGGTGCTGATGCTCTGTCTCGGACGGCTCTGGGTCGCCGGGTTCTTTCGGACTCAGGCTCGTACTGTGTGTCCGTTGTTATTTCTTCAGTGTTCGGCTTGTAGAAGGCGTTAGCTGGATGCCCTGGTTTGTGGACAGGTTCTGTGTAATATTGGATTAGGAGGCAGCATCGTCTATCGCCTGGGAACCAGGAACAACCAAGCTGTCCCCATGGCCCTGCCAGTAACTTTCTCTGTGTCCTTTTGCAAACATCCTAATGTCTCTGCATCTGCAAACTGAGGGTGATATCCGCTCCAGAGCGGTGCTGGGGGTCCGGGTTCGCACAGGCTCAGATATAGAAGGCTGTATAACTGCTGTAGACTGTTGTTGGTTTCTGTGGTACCGATTGCTTTCTAAAAGGATGAGGGTAGTACAGCGATCGCTAGGCATCTTGGATATTAAAAAGCCGCCTTTCA
This sequence comes from Chrysemys picta bellii, assembly GCF_011386835.1. Lineage (NCBI taxonomy): Eukaryota > Metazoa > Chordata > Testudines > Emydidae > Chrysemys > Chrysemys picta. The sequence goes on from NC_088800.1 coordinate 85,078,052, forward strand.
TATCCAGTGTCTCCAGCTCTCCGCAGCAAATTGGTAGCTGCAGTATTAGGTTAGTGCCGAGAGGCCTCGCCGATAACACGGATGCATTGTGCTAGGCATGGAACAATCACAGAGTGAAAGATGTTCCCTGCTGCAAAGAGCTGGCAATCAAGGCAGGCAAAGGGGGAAAAGGGATGTAGTACTCACTCTGTTTTACTGATGGGGAGCAGAGGCACAGGTCCTCAAAGGTATTCAAGTGCCTAACGATTGGGAGTTAGGTGCCTAACCACCTGAGAGGCTCTGGGCCAGAGAGACTAAGTGACTTTCCCAGAGTCGCACAGAAAGCCAGTGGCAGAACTGGGACTTGAACAAGATCTGCTGGGTCCCAGTCCGGTGCCTTGAGAGCAAGATCATTCTTTCTCTCTTCTTCCATTCCAGAGCAAATTAGCAGCCCCCGCCCCACTGAAAACCTGGAGGGACTGGAAATCTATTCGTACAGCAAGTCCACACACGTGCATAAACCCCTCCATTTAACTATATGCTGTAGGGAACAATCTTATCCTGCCTAGGACATAGAGTTGGGGATTCACTCGGGTTCCAGAACATGGTTCCGTTAAAGCGTAGGGGGTTGATCTTGTACCAATGGGGACAGTGAGGTTTTGCTGTTGACCTGAGTGAGAGCAAGTCCTGTGATCCGATCCGGAGTTGGAGAATAGTTACCAAATATCCTCTCTGTTACCAGCACTGTAGCTGCTCAGTAGCTGAGAACAGAGGCGAGGCAGTAATGCTCCAGCTTCCCTTATTTTCTACTAGGCATCTTCAGCTTGGAGAGAGGCGAAGCTGCCAGTATTCACTCCCTCTAACTGGTCTCCCAAGGAAGAGTCAAGCATCAGAGGGGTAGCCGTGTTAGTCTGGATCTGTAAAAAGTGACAGAGTCCTATGGCACCTTATAGACTAACAGATGTATTGGAGCATAAGCTTTCGTGGGTGAATACCCACATCTGTTAGTCTATAAGGTGCCACAGGGCTCTTTGTCAGTTTTTACAAAGGAAGAGTATAATTCACCCAGCTTTGTTTGTCTAACAGGGACATGAAGTAGCTTTAGTCCTGGATAAGCACCAAATCATTGTCGTGAAGGATTGCAATACCCCTCGAAAGCAACAGCAAACGGTGAGGCCTACAGTGGAAAAGAAATCTCCCCAAACACCGTTAAATGCAGGCAGGAACCTGGTGTTCCTTAGCCTTTCAATGGTGATTCGTGTCTCCTCAGACCTTGCAGAATCTGCAGAGATACAAGGCTGAGGAGTGGGGTGGAGGATGCTGTAGCAAACTGGCAAAACGTGACCAGAATAAGGAATTGAAATGGAGGATGTCTCAGGTGCCTTGTCTCTCCATCAGTTGGGTGAGTGACTTAGTGCTTAAGGAACTTGAGTGGGCGTATTAAATAATTGCTATCTCGTTGACATGGTGCACTTTGCTACAGCCCCCGATGCAAAGCAATAAATGCTGAAGTCTGTAAAAACAGTCAGTGAGAGCAATGTGGGCTAGTCCTGAAAGCAACGAAAAGAGAATGCATGTACGGTGACACGACTAACAAAAGCAGAATGCAAGTGAACAGCACGATTCATGGACAAACTGTAGAAGCAGTAGGTGAATTTATTATCTGGGATCATATATATATCCAACCAAGGAGGCTGCTCCAAAGAAATCCGAAGACTAGGGATGGCTTGCTCAGGCATGACCTCCCTTAGGAAAGCATGGGAAAACTGTTGCATCTCGAAATGTACGAAAGTGAATTGTGGGAAGTTAATGCTGCTGACAAGATTGAAGCTTTTAGACTGTGGCGCTGATGAAGACTCTTGGGTACATCCTGAATGGGGAAAAACGTTGAATGCCTGTGTTAGAAGTAGTATTGGAAAGCAGCAGACCCTGGTCTTGGAAATCGGCAGATGCAAACTTTTATGTACGTTGGTCACATTTGGCATACAGATGGAAATAACCTTTAGAAGGTTTATTATGGACACAGGTGCTGACTTTTATTTTTCCCGGTGGGTGCGCCACCCCTGCTCGACCCCAATGCCCCACCCATGCTCCGAGTCCTGCCCCCACTCCACCCCATCTCCTGAGGGCCCACCCTCACCCTGCTTCTTCCCACCCCCTCCACCACCACCCCCGAGACTCCCCCGCCACCTGTCTGCCATTTGCTTCTCTCTGCCCTCCCCAACTGCCTCCTGCCAGTTGCCAAACAGCTGATCGGCGGCCAGCCCCGGTGCCCTGCCCTATAGCTGTGGCTGGTGGGTGAGTACCCCTGTATTTTTTTTCCATGGGTGCTTGAGCCCCGGAGTACCCACAGAGTTGGCGCCGCTGATGATGGAAGGAATGGTGGAGGGTCATCCTAGCAGGGGATGACCAGCGAGGAGATAGATGGATGATGTGGGGCAGATCACTGGAAGGTCAGTTGCTGAGTGCTCAAAGTTAGCAATGGATTGTGAAGGCTTCTGAAAATTCTGCTCCGATGTTCCTGATATCCAGACGTGAATAAATGAATTTACTTACTTCGCCGCACTCGCTCATTTATTAGCTCAAATGTGAATGTCCGTTTTGAATGTAATACATAAAAAAAAAGTTATTACCTTCAGTTTAATCTAGAGAGAAGCATAGTTTTCAAAGGATTCGGTACCCAAAATTGGGGGCAGGTTTCTAGGAATCACCACGCTAGGGGATGAGTAGGGCTGGTTGAAAGTTTCCCATTGAAACTGTTTTCCTATGGAAAGCTGGGTCTTCAACTATCCAAAATTTTTCGCAAAAAGTTTCTCTCGTCAGAAAATTTCAATTTGTTGTTGAAAAAGCCAAAGCCCCAAAGCTGAAATTTTGGCATTTGAATTTCTGATGAAATATTTGAAGTTTGTCGGTGGAAAACCTAGGCCAAAATGAATGATTTCAATCTCCAATTTCCAGGGGGAATAAAATAGTTTTTCGACCATCTAGCATGAGTCCTTTTGACTGTCTAGCCCCAGTTGTGGGTGCCAAACATTATCAATATGTCCCATAAGCTCCTTGGAAATCTGTCCCAAAGCTACTCCGAGGGAGTGGCACTCAACCACCTGTCCCAGCACAGAAACTTCCGGAGCACAGCAGCTGGGGATGGATTTTGTATGTCCGAGCAATCTGACTGGAGGGTTGAGGTGTACATCAACTTTGCAGCAACCCTGGCTGTTTTATCCGTCGTTGTTCAAAGCCTTAATAAGCACGACTGTGCATTTTGTAAATAAAACGACAGTACAACAGAGTGTCCAGAGTCTGTGGCCACTCGTTTCTATCCCAGCCAAGAACTGACCCAGCAATCCAACCTTTCTTGATTTAATACTGTCCCAGATTTTGCGCAAAGCCAGCTCCTTCCGGGAGCTAAAGGGATGACGTGGCAGTGGGCCGTAATAGGCTATAAGGGTATAGATGTTTACTCTCAGCTTGGTCTGTGTCCCTGCCTATTATAGGCCAAATCTTAGCAAGCACCTCCTCATGAGTCCTGCATGTCTACACGAACACTGACTGCGTGCAAGCGGGGTTGTAAATCTATGACTGGCAGGGAACTTGTGCTAGTGTAACGTTTGTTCACCGAAGCGCTTCTCCTGTGAACAAGGTAGCTGGGTTGTTAATGAGTGGAACTAGTTGGAAGTGGAAAGGAAGCTGCAGGGAGGTGGAGTCGCTCGGAAAATGAAAGCTCCAATGTGTGGTTCGCCATCTGCCTTCCCTCGTGTCCTGCCCGGGGTGGGAGAGGCTTGTTCGGTCTGGGACGCTCCTTGTTAAACAGAGCGTACAAGAGAAGTGCTGTGCAATAGAGAGATTGCTCTCTGACCAGGACTCCATTTATACCTACCTCGTATCTCTCCTGGACTTCACCCAGCATGGATGGTAGTATGGCCCTGGCCTGATACCTCATTATTGCCCATCATGGTGTTTGGCTTTAAGTCTGAGCTACTTCTGCTTTCCCTCTGTGTTGGTGGCTCCAGAATTCACTAGGGCAGAGTTTCTCAAGGACCAGGTCCTGGACCGGCACGGGTCCTTGAGGTCTCCCTGATGCAGTTTAGGAAGGCAGCAAGCTGGTTCCTGATATCAAAAAGGTTCAGAAACACTGCCCTGGAGGGCTGATGGTTCCTTCTGGACGGCAATGCTGTTTCGGGGGGTGTCGTGAATTGGGAGGTACTCCCGCCTCGGGGAGGTGCCCAGGCTCCGGTGGCCTGAGGACCGAGAGACCAACTCCTGAATTTGTCTCTTCTGTGCACCTGTTTTCTTATGAAATTCAGTCTCTGAGGTCCACTCCCCCCGTGAGCCGTGCCTTGCTGAGGTTTAACTCAGACGTGACTCCTGTAGTATTTGCAAATGCACAGTGACATTTTTCAGTAGCACAGCACTTATCAGCTGAGATTCTTACTGCTCTGAAGCTACTGAGCTTGCCAGCAGCAGCTGGGGTAGGTAAATTAGCTCCTTTCTAAAAATAAAGGTGAGAGGAACAGAGGCAGGGAGAGGTGAAGTGACTTGCCCAGGGTCATGAGTGACTCGGTAGCAGGGCCGCAGCTTGCGGGCCAAACCCCGGAGATTCGCCTTCCCTTGCCCAGCATTGATGACTGGCCCATGTCCCTTCCAATCAACAGTTGCCTTTAAAGCAGAGGCTTTCAGACACTGCTGGTTATTACCAAGTTGTGGACTTGACTATTTCTCTCCCACAGGCTAATGCAAAGAATCCCTCCTCCACCTTCGACTTGTGTTGGTGCTAATGGAGGTCATGGGTATGAATAGACCACAGCATGTGGCATCCAGGACTTTCTTTAATAGCAGTAAGGACCAGCCCTACTGTGGAATCGAGTGCTTAGCTGGGAGGGCACTAAATTAAAAAACAAAACCAAGCAACCCCTCCCCGCCAGCACCTAAATGGAAGTAAAAGATTCCTGCTTGCGTTCACCCAACCAGACTCGCAGCAGTGCAGTGTGGACACCAGCCAGTTCCAGCAAACCCTGAGCTTTGCACCTTCGTGAAATCTTTGTCTCGGAGCATCTTGTGTGCGCGCATGTTGTCTCCCCCCTCCCCCCGTCAAGCCGCGATGATCGTATGCCCAAGTGACACATTTGGGAAATGGAGGCCTTTGCTTTTCCAGCATCGCTTACGCCAATGTCTCTATGGAAACCACTGAGCTCCCTTCCCCTCTCGGTAACAGGCTCTTTAATAGAGTTGCTCTAAGTGAAAAGCTTGTCGAACACGCACCATTTTACAGAGCTAAAGGCATCGTTAGTGAAGCTCGGCCGGGTCTGGTTTTCTTTTTAAATGTTCCTCTTTTTTCTTTTGCTTTTTCTAATGAAAGAGAAATGATCGAGCTGCTCCTCCACTAATTCCACTTGTGCTGGTGCCCTGGGCTAGCGTTGGGGTCCGTCCCGTTGTTCCAGATTTCCGGTTGTATCAGTCTTTGGGGGCACGTCACAGGGTGTTCTACCCCTTTCAGGGTCAGGAGCCTGTGGCCAGCCAGCCCTGGTAATTATCAGTCCCAGCTGGGAAGGGAGTAAGTGATTCTAAAAGCCAGCGAGTGGCTTCCTGGAGGGGAAGTGCAGGGAGAGCTTCTCTAGAGCTCCCTGCGTCCGGGAGACTGCAGATGACAAGTCCTGGGAGTCATGGCTGGGTAGAAAGCCCCACCTGAAAGTCCTGCTTTCCTCTGGTCAGTTTGTGGCCATTTGAACAGGCAGTGGAGCTCAGACCCCAGGGCTAAAGACTAATTTGGCGAGGCCAATAATTCCCCAGGCTCGTAAGAAAGCCAGCATCTCCCATACGGCAGGGAATGCAGGCATAGCAATTGGCCCAATACAAGGGGAGAGCGCAGTCAGTTGTGGGTTTAAATGGGGGAAACTGAGGCATAGTGCGGCATAACCACTGCAGGCCATGAGCGGGTGCAGGGATGGTCCACACATTTATAGGCAAAATATTTGGGGTTGAACTAAAACCAGCTCTTAAGGTACGAACGCTTTGGAAATTGCTTCCTGCATTGTGAATTCCCCAGCTCTCCTGCTTGCCCTGACACTGGCCGTTAAACACCCTCCTGATTACAGGTTCCTCTTGCCCGGCTATTCTGCCCAGACCCAGCGGATAATGCTCGGCAGGTTGACTGCTAGAGCCTGTCCTCTGGAGGAGCTCAGAACACGAGATCTTTCAAGCCTCTTCACCCCTGCGTGGCACAGAAGTGACTCCCATTTTAGTGGGAGATTCTGATGCGTTTGCTAACATTGGGTAGTACCTGATTGAATGGGACTAGTCATGGAGGAAGATATTACTCAGTGCCAGGTTCCAACAGTCTTAAATCATTAAGTGACATGCCCAAGGGGTGGAAACCTTTGCTGTTCTCGGCGGACGGGCTAATGAGCAGTGAGGTCTCCACTGGAGTGGGCTAGGATGCTCCATGGCACTGGAGGCTGGGAATGCAGCCCTGCTCACCGAACAGGGCGCAGTGAGAGCGCCTACGCTGACCTCCCCTTTGTTGTTGTCTTACTCACGTGGCTTGTTTAAATGAATAATAATCTTATTTCCAAGCTCTTGATCTAATGCTGGTCATCAATAGAACTCCAAGTGCCTTACAAAGGAGGTCAGTGTCATTACCCCCATTTTATAGATGGGAAAACTGAGGTACAAATCGGGGAAGTGACATGCCAGAGCTGGAAATAGAACCCAAGTCTCCCGAGCTGCAGTCTTGTGCTCTATCCCCTAGGCCATGCTGCTTCCCATGTTCTCAAAGGCCTCTTCTGTGATCCCGGGAAGCAGCTTCCCGGAGAGAGGTTGTTTCTCTGGTCCTCTCATCGCTGCCATTACAACTTTTGCCCTTTCTACGGTGAAAGGGGTCAGCTGGGCTTGGGATGGAGGAAGCTTCGGGGTCTGTCCCACCCACCCACTCGCGGTTGCCCGTTTTGGAGGGTTGGCGCCAGCGCTGCTGTTTTGGACAGGGAGGAGCTATGCCACTTCCTCCCCACTTTGTGTGCTGGATGATCCATGGGGCAGGCGCAGCACTCCCCGCGCTGCCCAGAATGCCTCGACCCTGACCTGCTGGGGTCACCCGTCGGCATCCAGGAGCTGTTCCGTCTCTCCAGGAGAGTTCGCTCCTGGTCTCGCTCCAGGGACTACCTGTAAGGGGAACCAGGCGTGCTAGCTGTGGAGGTCGGTTTGCTTTTCAAGTGATGCGGGCGCCTGTCCACTGGGAACTGGACTGAAACAGCCGGGCCGTTCCCCTGGTGTCCCTGCATCAGCTCAGCAGCCGAAAACAGCGTTCGCTCCGTACTGGCCTGGATTTGAACAGGGGGCTTGGCAGTTGGCTCTGGTTCCAGTCCCTGAGCCAACCCCTCCTGCTGTCGCTCCTACAGACCCCTTTGTTGTTTAGCCCCGTTGGCTGCAAACCGTGGCCCCTGGCGGAGGGGCTGGGGGCTGCTCTGTGCATCTCGTCTGGGAGCAGAGCTGCCATCCCACACACAGCACAAAAGCGCTCGTCGTCTCCCAGGAAGGACTTGTTGCTCTGCCAGCCTCTAAGGAGACGGGGAAGGAGGAGGCCCCGGGCCCCGCGCAGCGAGGTGGCAGTGTGCCGCCAGGATATCTCCCAGAGGCAGCGGGGGTATGCAGCAGTGACCCTGGCCCAGGCAGCAGCAGCAGCAAGTCCACCGTGTTTTCTCCGATGACTGCCGTGGAGGCAGAGAGGGACAGTCCTGTTCGGGCTGTGGCAGTGCCCTGCCTGGTTCCGGCCCCGGCGTTTTTCCAAAAAGCACGACACTGCCTTTTCTTCTCACCCTCGCGCACTCCCTGCTGCCGCGAGCAGCCAGCTCCCGCCGGAGCCGCCTTGCCGGTCTCGTTGTGTCTGTCTCCACTGCAGTGTACGCCCGGGGCTAGGAGCACTTGACTTAGCAGACCCTGGGTTTGCTGACCTAGAGCGTGAGTGTTTACGCTCCTTTGTAACCCCAGGGGTCGGATTGTTGAACCCTGGGTCCCGGCCTGAGGCTTCGGCGTCTACACTGCATTATGTGGGCCTGAGTCCAGCCACCCCATCCCAGACTTCCTAGTGCCCTCCCAAACCGTCAGCACTCAGCCCTTTGTTCCTGGTGCGCTGTAGGAAAACTGGACTGTCCAGAGGACGAAGGAAGTTGGTCCGTGGTATATTTGTGGCGAACTCCCAGAGCAGGAGTCCAGTGGGGCTGCATCTACACTGCAAAGCAATAGGGCTCGAACCCTGGGTCCTGGCTTGACTCAGGCTCGGACCCTCCGCCCCCATGGGGTCCTCGGACTGTGGGCGTGAGCCCTGGGTTAGCGAGATTTGTGTGTAGACGGAAGGGGGAGTCAGGCTTGAGCCTGAGTTTGAACCGGGGCTTATACTGCAGTGTAGACGTACCCATCGGGCTTGTGGGAGGGGAGGGAATGGCCTTGCTCGTGCTGTTAGATCCGGCAGCGCTGTTCAACCCCCAGCTGACTCCCCACGAGGACCTGGCAAGGGCACGCGGAGCACGGAGCTGGCTTCCCCTTGGACAGAGTTCTGCTCGATGGCAGACTAACCCGGCGGCTACTCTGAAACCTATTGTATTGAATGTCTGTATTCAATCCCCGGGCGAGCCAGCCACGCGCAGGTGGTACACAGCTCCACCTCTCCGTCGCATCAGCACCGCTCAGCTCTCCAGGGGCCTGAGCGACAGAAGCCCCCGAAGAGCTGCTGAATGAGAACCGGAGCCCGACAGAGGTGACCTGTGAAGCTCGGAAGCGTTGGCCTCACGCCTTGGTCTTAGAGAAACCCCCCTGCCCCCGCCGCCCCGGCTGTAAGGAGCTGGGCCTGCAGCTTGTCCTGCCTGTATTTCTCCTCTTCGTGTTAGCTGTCGGATTGATGGCTGTGGCTGGCTACCGCATTGTTACAGGGGTTCGCAGGCGGGGATAGTCAAGTGACTGACCCAGCAGTTCAGTGGCAGAATCCCGAATAGAATCCAGGTTTTCTGAGTCCCAGTCCAGTGCCTTGCCCCTGGGCCACCCTGCTCTAGGCAAGCATCTGGGTCAGCTCAGTACCTCTTCTAAATGACCCCCTATGGCTTACGGCTCGGCCTGTGCACTGCGAGATTAGCTTTCTAACCATGTGCCTTAGTTACTGCGGTGATGGATCTTTTAATATTGGACTACATGATCTAATGCCTGGACGGGTTTGGCCTTTGAGTGGGCCAGAGTCTCAGCTGGCGTAAATCAGGATAGCTCCATTAAAGTCAGTGGAGTGCTACAGATTTACGCCTGCCGAGGATGTGCCTGGCGGGGGGAGAGAGTGTGTGTGTGTGTGTGTGTGTGTGTGTGTGTGTGAGAGAGAGAGACAGAGCGCGTGAGCAATTTGAAGGTGTCTGAAAGCATTATGCTTCTGGCGTGGGCTTTTCAGACTTGTAACTTAAATGAGTCAATGATTTCTGAAAACTGATTGAAGAAAATCGTTTCCTAGCCAGAGAGCACGCAGTGCAAGTTTCAGATGAGTGGGATTTTTCATTTTCCTTTCGGTGCCAAGGCGCACAATCTGACACTGCCCCGGAGCAGCGTGGTGCCGAGCAGAGAGACCGAGGTGCTGCGGGGCATCTCCTCTCACCCTTCAGAACCGAAGGAGGGCAGGGCTGGCATCCCGCTGCTCCTCCCTCCACCTCGCGCTGTGTGCCCGCCTGCCATCCTCTCTCACCACTTGCAGTTTGCTGCCGTTGCTTGTGGAGGGAACCGGTGGAAAAGTGGCTGCGTTGTGATACGGTTAGAGCAGGGGACTGCGAATCAGGCCCTCTTGGGTTCTCTTACCCTGGAGAGCCCTAGCTACAGGCCTGCACCCATGCACTTGTAGGTCTGTGCCCCAGTTCAACGAGGTGGCCAGCATTCTGCTTCCTAAAAGGCCCTTTCATGGATTTGGGGCAGCAGGTTACAGCGGGCTGCCCCCGGCAAACCTGCTGCTAGCTAGGAGACGTAAGGGGTTGCCCTGTGAAGGCTAGAATGGGGGAAGGATGATGCTGAAAAGGCTGGGCTGCCTTTTCCTCTTGGTTGGAAGCCAAAGTTATTTGATGAGGAGAAATAGGGGATTGCAAACCAAGAACTGATTTAGCAAAGCCCTTGAAAATGTGTCTAAGGTTAGTGATTGCAGAGCCTCGAAGCCAGGCACAGTCTGAGTGGGGATGAGGGTCTTTGCAAAGATCACAAGTCCTCCCTCTTTGGGTCTTTCTTTTTTTCCCATGTCTGTTTAGGTCTCACCTCGTTCTGCCTTGCTTTGCGTGCAGGGGCTTGGGATAGACATTGGACTGGGTGCCGGACTCCAAATTACTGAGCAATTTGGTGCTCAGCGGTGGATGCTCAGGAAATTGATTTGCAGAAGTAAAAGGGCCTGATTGACTTCAGTGGGGCTCAGGAGTATTAGGATCAGGCCCAGAATCCCTCGCCCTGTGTCTGCCTCGGTTCCCCACCCCAAGGAATGTCTTGTGTGTGTGTGTGTATCTCCATGAGGATGCTGATCTTCAAGCCCTTTGGGATCCTTGGATGCGGAATGGAAGCGCCAAGTATCTCGTACAAGTACCCGTCTGACAGCCTAGTCCGGAGACCGATCCGTGTCAGTCCTGTTCACTGGTGTGTTTCTAGCACCGGTAGATGCAGGTCTGGCCATGCCAGGTGCAGCAGCCATGCTCCAGGGATAGATTTCCTTATTTCAGCAGGTGTCTTGCCTAAAAGAATCTGCCAAGGAACTCCCGCACGACTGTCTGAATTTTGTTTCTTCTCGGGGTACGGTTTCTCCCATAATCAGTGCTTCCCCTGGGGAGTTAGCTCTGGCCTTCTCAGGGTACGGTTTCTCCCGTGATCAGTGCTTCCCCTGGGGAGTTAGCTCTGGCCTCAGGCTGCTTTCAGGCGTTTCTTGCTGCGCGTGTCAGTCCCAAGGTAGATTTCCCTTTTCTTAAAAGCAAGGGAGTGGGAAACCGGTATTGGGTTGAATTATACTATTTATAGAATTGCTCATTGTCACAGACCCCCTCTAAGAGAGGGGAGAGTTTTAACCCTGTATTGTGCGCTGAGAAACCAAGACGGAAATGCCGAGTGACTTGCCCAGGGTTGCACAGTGAGTCAGTGTCAGGGTGATCAAAACTGGTGGACTTCAAAACCAGAAGGAACCATCGTGATCATCCAGTCTGACCTTCTGCCCATTGCAGGCCACAGAACCTCACCCGCCCACTCCTGTAATAGACCCCTAATCTCTGGCTGAGTTACTGATGTCCTCAAATCTTCATTTAAAGACTTCAAGTTACAGAGAATCCACCATTTACACTAGTTCAAACCAGCAAGTGACCGGGGCCCCAAGCTGCAGAGGAAGGCGACCCCCCCACCCCCAGGTCTCTGCCAATCTCACCTGGGGAAAAATTCCCTCCCGATCTCAAATATGGCGAACAGCTCCACGCTGAGCATGTGGGTGAGACCCACCAGTCAGACACCTGGGAAAGAATTCTCTGTAGTAACACAAAGCCCTCCCCATCTAGGGTCCCGTCTCTGGCCTTTGGAGATATTTGCTAATAGCAGTCACAGATGGGCCCCATGCCATTATAGGCAGTCCCATCACACCGTCCCCTCCATAAACTTATCAAGCTCAGTCTTGAAGGCAGTTAGGATTTTTCCCCCACTGCTCCCCTTGGACGGTGTTCCAGAACTTCACTCCTCTGATGGTCAGAATCCTTCGCCTAAGTTCAAGCCTAAATGTGTCGATGGCCAATTTATAGCCATTTGTGCTTGTGCCAACACTGGCCCCTAATGTATGTAATTCCTCCCCCTCCCTGAGATTTAGAGAGAGCAATCACATCTCCCCTCAGCCTTCATGTGGTTAGGCTAAACAAGCCAAGCTCCTTGGGAGGTCCTGACTCCCAAACCTATGCTCTGCTCACTTCATCATGCCGTGCTCTTGTGATAGGATATCTCCATTCATATTTATTTATCTCCCAGAACTGGAAGGGACCTTGAAAGGTCATTGAGTCCAGCCCCCTGCCTTCACTAGCAGGATCAAGTACTGATTTTGCCCCAGATCCCTAAGTGGCCCCCTCAAGGATTGAGCTCACAACCCTGGGTTTAACAGGCCACTGCTCAAACCACTGAGCTATCCCTCCCCTCCTTAACTGGGGAATCTGCTCAGGTCTCTGGTTTTTTTTTTTTTTTTTTGCAGTAAAGCCCCCAAGACTGAATGTTTTATTTGCCAGTTAGCTCAGCGTGTTTGTTTTATAAAGTCCTTTTATGATGAACTCAGAATGGGGAAGAGAAACGGGCACAGAAAGTTGAGGACAGACAACTCCACCGGAAGAGCTCCTGGTGGAGTGTTGGGGACACGTTACTGCATGCAGCCCATCTCAAGATCAGCACCTAATATGCTTAATTTAGCTTGTGACAAGCAGCTGAATTTAGACTGAGAGAGGTCACGCTGCAATGTGGGTGTGCAGTGTACCGTTTTCATAGCGGGATGAATCACGGATTTTTACAGAGTGCGTTCAAACCCAGCTCTATAACTACTTAATGGCCCTAAACCCCGAGATCACACATCCCCAAATTTGAGGAAGGCTTGGATCCTGATTTCAAACATCCAAGATTGGGAGTGCTTGGCTCTGGGATTTTGGTTCAGGCTAATCTTTAATAATTACAACCTAAAAGCTTTTGAAATACGTTACCATACAGTATTTATAAATGTGCATGAACTAAAATGGAAAAGTGTTTGAGAATGCTTAAAATAACTTTTCCTTGCTCCAGGAAGCACTAATGTGTAGCTTAAGTAAGATGATGTGCTCTCCTCTCCTGAAAAATAGTGAGGTCAAGTGGCTTAAAAAATTTAGCTTTACAGCGTTCGCAATTGAACCCATCAGAAGTGTTGAGGGATGGTGAAGGGGGAGCCGGAGAGGTGGGGGGTATAGTTTTCTTCACTGCATTCTGAAACTTGTCTCAGAATTATCAGTTCTCTCCTAAGGTACGGTTGCCCCTTTTGGCCCAAGCGATTTGCCAATATTCAGGGTCTCGCAGGGTTGTGTCTGTGAAGATGAGAAATCAGAGATACCAGTCTGGCCTGTTCTTTGGTGCTATCTTGTTTGTGCGTGCACACGGTCCTGTTTCCCTGAGCAAAGTAGAAACAAACAGCAGCAGGCCGTTTCCTTTCTCAGAGATCCCCATGTCTGCTACTCTGATGAGTCCAGTGCCCAAGAAGCCCTGTGTCGCTGCTTCCTCTCAGGGCCGTGCTCACAGCTGCTTCTCCTGGCTTTTCTGCCTCTTAACACACCCAGGCAACGTAACCAGTCACCTAGCTCCTGGGTTTGCCGTCTGATAAACCCTTCAGCTCACACAATTTAGTCCGGACCTGTCATGTGCCTTGGCCACTCCCCGCGTGGTTTGTAGCTTTCTCAGCTACATAAAGGAAGGTACTTGCTTCTGTTTGGAAGAGTGCAAAGTGCAGCTACTGACTTCAGTAATGAGGCTGGCGCTTGTCTTTGGGTCAAAGACTCACCTGATGGCAGCCATTAGAACCTTTCAACATGACAGTATGTTCCAGGCCACTTATTTTATTGTGCGAACCCTTTATAAAGCCTGCAAGCTTTTCTTCCCCCCGGCCCTGTCAGGGAGGTGATTGTTTGTAGAGAATACCCTCACCCCAGGTAGTAACAACGGCTGAGATGATTAAAAAGAAAAGCCGTTTTAAAGACTTCTTTTTCACCACTCCTCCTGCTTTGCTTACCTCTTGTGCCTCGCTCTCCGGCACTGACCTGCTTAATTGTGTGGTCATTTCACTTTCTGGTTCCCTAGCAACAATGTTGTTTGGCTGGGTTTCTGCCAGTGCAGGGGAAGGTTTAAAATCCACGACCAGGTGAGATGTATTTTTAAATCTTGAAAATGTCTCTACTTGTATTGGGGTTTGGAGCCCCTCTCTGCCCCCCACCTATCAAGGAATCTACACTCAGGGCCAAAGCTGCTTGACGATGCCCTGCTCATTTCCCCCTCTAAAAGAAACAATGGAAGGATTTTGTCATTTAATTTCCCCCCAAGGCTTGTCCGCCTCGCCCGCTCACCTCTGCTGTCCAGTCCGGCTTGCCTGGCCAGAGATTTGATGCAACTGATGAAATGAAGCCTCATCCAACTGCTTGGGAGAATGAGCTGTTAGCTTTTAGTTAATTGTAATTACATTGTTTCAAGGACTGGGTCTCACCATCCTATTTATCCTCGTGTGTCATCTGTGGAAGGGAGCTGGCTTTGGTGAATGCAGAAGTGAGGTAATCAGCTACTCTCCTGATTTACACACATGTAGAGATCCTGCTCCGGCGCTCTCTTCCAACCGTCTTCCTCATTTTACTTTGGCAGGTGCTGGCTTCCAAAGGGAAACTTTGTGGGGACTTGGAAGAGCTGTTTAAGAACATGGTAGAGCATCCCCTCGCGAAGGCTGGCTTAGAGCTGCCCGTGAAAAAAAATCACGTGGAGGAACACAGATGTGTTTAGCTTTGGGATGCTACATGTGGGGTGTGCACCTACGTGATTGGATCTGATATGAATCAAACCTGTTGCTTAACCTAACTAGTGCGGCTTTTACCTATCGAAAAATATATAGAACAGGTAACAGATGCCAGAGTTTCAGCTCTGGAGACTGAAGTCTTAATGTGCACAGAACCGGTGCAGAATGGGCAGGAGCAGGCTAAGCTCTCTAATGCTAGGGTGGATTGATTTGAATCTAAGTGGGAAATTGCCGATTTAAATCAACAAGCAGAAAACCGTGATTTAAGTAATTGATTTTAGTCTTGTTTTGCCTTTGTACTTTTTAGCTATTTTCCTAAGGAAAGGTTGATTCTCATTGGTTGGTAACCATTAAAACATGTTGATTTGCAATTAAATATAGCCTTTACACTAGATTTGGAGCTTCTTTTTGCTAACGAGAAGGATACACTATATCTATATACATTTATTTAAGCTATTATATTGCTTAACTTACACTTATTGCGAGTCTAGATTTTTACATATTTATGTGTTAGAAAATGGAGAATGGTGAACTTTTTATTTACTAGATAATTTTTCGTTTTTACCAAGCTCTACTTGGATTTAAATTAAAATTCAATTAAAATGCACAAAAGAGCAATTTAATTTTATCAGTTAAATAAAACAACTTTAAATGTGTGGGACACAGAAGAAAAAAATTATCAACGTTTATCAAAACATGATTTGCTTTTAAAACCGTTGATAAATAGTCTAGTCAATTGCTTGGTTTGTTATGAAGTATATTCAAGAGGCCCAATAACCAATGTCAGTCAGGTTTATTGCTCGAGCCAATAATAACATAGTACAGGAAAAAGGTTCTGTAGAATACCAGTCTCCACTCTGCCTAATGCTGACCAGGGAGAGCCACCTCTACCAGTGAGTTCAGTCTCCAGGGCTAGTCAGTCCTTGGCTACCTCCAATGCTTCATTGGGATGGCGACGTTGTAGTGTCTGCTGGGGACCAGACAGACACCATCCAAGTCGTTTCGTGCTGGTCACTGAACAGGCATGAAAAAGTAATGACTTTCAGTCACTACCGACTTCGACAAGACTCAAACTGGTGGCCTGGGGTGACAGGTTGTGTGTCATTGTCAAGCTGTTAAGGGTATGTCTACACTGCGATAAAACAACCGCAACTGGCCCGTGTCGGCTGACTCAGGCTCACGGGGGTCAGACTACGGAGCTACACAATTGCTGTGTAGCTGTTTGGGCTCGGGCTGGCGCCCCGGCTCTGAGACCCTTGTCCCTACACGGCAACTTTAGAGCCCCCCAGCCCGAGCCCCACAAGCCAGAGTCAGCGGACACGGGCCAGCCATGGGTGTTTTGTCACGGTGTAGACGTACCCTAAGAGATCTCCTGGCTGCAGATTTTACCTTTGGTAATCCCTTTTCAGGACTATTAACAACGCAGGCATTGCTACGGGAACCTCACCGATCTTCCCTGGCCATTAGTAAGCCTTTAGCCAGCATAAAGCTGAGAGGCTTGAGCTGTTAACTCGTTAGCAATGTTCTTAATCAGGTTTAGTTATTTGTAAATGCTAGGTGGGCGCTTCCCTATACAGCGGGGTGGGTGCGTTAGTGTAGGGGCAGGAACCTGTGTCCAGGGCTCCCAATTGCAGTAGTAATTAATCCTTTCGGCAGTGCTGTAGTTGTTAAGTGTGCACTGCAGCTCCCCACACTGTTCCTGTTGCCTGGTATGTGCAGGGTGCTGAGTTCAGTTCCCTACTCTGCTGCAGTTCCCTGTCTGACCTGGAGCAGTTCGTTTAGTCTCTGTGTGCATCGGTTCCCATGTATAAAGCAGGGATAACGGCGCTGCCCCGCCTCACAGGGTGTTGGGAGGAGAAGGGGTTAGGTGCTCAGCTCCCATGGGAATCCACACTCGGATTAGGCTCGTTTACAAAAAGGATCCCCACAGTTGTCACAAATTAAAGCTGTTCCTGTAATCAGATCCATCCGTGTGGAACCCCATCGCAGTCACTGGGGCGCTGCACGGACACAGGAGGATCAGGGCCTAAAAGCCATCATCATTTCTTTTAAAGAATAACTTTTAACACAGTCTTGATATCAAAGGCTCTCGTGATTCATCACTGAAGCTGACTCAGTATCTGCCACGTTCCTTTCAAAATGATTGACTGGTTTGGGATTGTTAAGGCAACATCGCTTGAAAGTCAAAAGCGAGTACAGAACGTTTTTAGCATTGTATATTTTGGAGGTCACGTTGAGGTGCTGGATTGGCAGTTTGGGAACACACTGCAGCGATTGACAAGATCAAAACAAACCCTGCAATTAGAACTTTATTATGATAAATAACAATATCTAGCTCTTGTGTGACGCTTTTCATCAGTCGATCTCAAAGTGCCTTACAAAGGAGGTCAGTGTCATTTATCTCAATTTGAGATATGAAGGAACTCAGCCAAGGTCACCCAGCAGACCAGTGGCAGAGCTGGGAATGGAACCAGGTCTCCTGAGTCAGTCTAATGCTCTACCCATTAGACCACACTGCTTCCCTTATAATTTATAAATAAACATCATTTATTTATTTATTTAAGAAAAGCTTCACCAGGTACTGAATCAGCCTGGGTTTTGTACAGCTGGAGGACACCCCAGCTCTCTGGGCAAACAAAAGCTTGCAGATACGGCTGAAAATTGGATAATTAAAGATAAGGGGGATAATTAAAGGAACATAAGAACAGCCAAACTGCGTCAGACCAAAGGTCCATCTAGCCCAGTATCCTGTCTTCTGACAGTGGCCAATGCCAGGTGCCCCAGAGGGAATGAACAGAACAGGGAATCATCAAGTGATCCATCCCCTGTCGCCCATTCCCAGCTTCTGGCAAACAGAGGCTAGGGACACCCTCCCTGTCCATCCTGGTTAATAGCTATTGATGGACCGATCCTCCATGAACTTATCTAGTTCTTTTTTTGAACCCTGTTATAGCCTTGGCCTTCACAACATCCTCTGGCAAAGAGTTCCACAGGTTAACTGTGCATTGTGTGAAGAAATATTTCCTTTTATTTGTTTTAAACCTGCTGCCTATTAATTTCATTTGGTGACCCCTAGTTCTTGTGTTATGAGAACGAGTAAATAATACTTCCTTATTTACTTTCTCCACATCAGTCATGATTTTATAGACCTCAATCATATTCCCCCCTTAGTCGTCTCTTTTCCAAGCTGAAAAGTCCCAGTCTTATTAATCTTTCCCCCCAGTCAAGAGGGGGTTAAAGAGTTACAGTGGTCACAGTCTCCCCAATCTGCTGCACCTGTGGGGCTTGGCGGGCCCCTCAAAGAGAGGAGCCCAGCCCAGTTAGTGTGGTGGTGTGAACAAAGCAGACCTGGAGCACAGGACGCTGGGTGCTGGGCTGAGGAACGGCTTGAGAGTACCTGTGCCCTCTGAGGAAGCAGACGGGCTGGGTTTTGTTCTTTTGTTGGACTGCACCACAGCATTAGCCGGGTGGGTGCCTAGGAGCCGAGGCTTCCTTCGTTCAGGGGTCTAAAGACTGCTTCCCCTCCCAGGCGTGTGGCTGCGGGGAACTCTGTCTCCTGCGGGCAGTGGACGTTGGACTGCCTTGTCCCCTTGTGGACCCTGTCCGTGATGCAGCCTCACCTCAGACCCCGGCACCAGTCCGCAGGGACGAGTGAACGAGGTGCCCGTCCTCTCCCCAGGGGGGAGCCCAGGAGACATCACTTTTGACACTCCCTCAAGCCTGCTGTGAGGCAGGGAAGGGTTAAAAATAAGTCTTGTGAATGCAAACACTATTGTGAGGGGAGGAGATGAGCCTGCCAAAGGAGGACTGATCCCCTGTGGCGCTCAGGTGCTCTGAGCGCTTGCCACTGCCTCCCACAGAACAGCAGGGCCTGCTGGGCCTCTACCCTATCTCGCAAAGTCAGAATAAAACCCTCTCCCCTTTTATTTATGAGCAGCTGGAACGTTTCTATCTGAATGTCAGCACTCAGATGCCTGATAGACAGGATTATAGCTGTTAATTGCCTCTGAGGTTTTCAGAGATGCCAAAAATAAGCACCAAGAATAGGCTGTGAGCGCCCGCTGCGCTGGCTGTGAGGTGCGAGCCCAGCAGAGACAGGACAGTCTGGTTTTTAAGAACACTCCTTCTTGTCCCTCTTGGCTCTGGAGCGGTCTCTCGTCCGGCCGCCCTTCGGATTGTGACCCGGCCTGGTTCTGCAGCAGCTCGTAGACACGTGGTTTGGTTTTCAGTTTGATCGGCGTGGGTACATAACAACAAACTCTCCCGAAAGCGAGGAAATCCAGCCGGCAGCACCTTTGTGAGAGAGCCTGTTGTGATGAAAAATGGAGGGACAGGCACCGTCTCATTGGTGTGTGCCGTGTCCAGGGAGATGTAAGGACCTCTGACTGTTTGGAGCCATTGCAGAATCCATGGTTGGGATGTTGACTCCCATGCACTGTTAATTCTATGTATCTAACCCCCTTCAGTGTCCGTGGCTTAGGGGTGGCTCTTTATTTCCTGTCCTGTTGTATTCAACAGTTGCCGTGTTCTTCCACAAAGGTGGTCCAGCTCCACCCTGGGCTCGTTGCACTCTGCCAGCTCTGGCCAGTGATGTCCTGTAAAATGTGCTCTTGCTTCTGTTTGATGTGGTCCTCTTCTGCTGAGTTGCATTGGGTTGCCTCTGGTTGCTGCTAACAGAACAGGGTGGTTGTAGATTCTGGATTAGATCCTAGTGCAACTGGATAAGGAAACTTGGGTATTTGTTCTAGGATTTTTATATCTGTTAAGCAGAGGGTAGGACTGCTTCTCCTTTACACGATGGCATGGGTGTGCAATGCTTCTGAGTGTCCATGCATTGCCCCTCTTGGCTCATTCGGATCCCAGCAGCTAAACCAGGATTGTTACAGCTCTCACCAAGCAGTGGAAAGGCAGGTCCCATCAGTAGCCTGGACATCCCACAGACCTCTTTTTAAAATTAACTCCATCGCTTGGTTTCTCTCTCCTTGTTTTTCCTTCAGCCTCCCAGGATCATGGCGAGCTGCACAACTGAACTGAACACAGTCACATGCAAGCTTGTGTCTTCAGGCTCAGTTGAGCTGACTCGGTCCTGCTTGGAGGCAGAGAACTGGTGTGTCTTTTGTGGGCTCGGTATCCTGTGGTGTCAGCTGGTTATTGTCTTGAGCTCACTCCATGCAGGAGAGTGTCTAAAACTTCTTTAATCAGCTCTGGTAATCACTGAATTCTTTGGAATTCAATTATCATTCCTCACAAGTCTGCTCATTCCTGTGGCGCCGCATGCTGTCAGCGATGGATAGATGTCACGATTTGGGGTGCGAGCTGTCCTCGGCCACATGCAAAGGGGCCACATTTTAATTGTTGTTTCCAACGTAGCCTGAGCCCAGAAATAGACAGTCAGCACAAAATCCACATAACGGCAAAAACACTGTAAAGTGGCAATTGCAAGTCTGTGAGAATTTGCAAAGCTCGTTTCACGAAGAGGAATGGATTTGCAGACGTGTTGTTCTGAGCCTGAAATCTAGTTAGGCAAGAAAACAAGATTGTGCATAGCACCAGCTCTTTTACATATGCCAGGCGGTCCTCTAGCAGATTTCTCTTGTTTCCAAAAACCTGTCTGGAGCCTGGACTAAGATATTGGGTAGCCTGGTAACACCTGCTAGCTCTTCAGTGTGCTGTAGAGAGAAACGTTTTTTTCTCTGTTACATATTTTTTCTTTTTCAGTTGCATTTCAAAAGGAACGGGGGGGGGGGGGGAGAGGGAGCTAGTTTTATGGAGTTTTTCAGTAATTCTGTAACCTAATAAAGAATTTGCTCCTATTGTGCTATAAACACATGTGAGATGCAGTTTACCGGGAAGGGGGGGAAGTTCTAAAAGATCAAAGGCAGCACTTTAATTAAAATATATCTTGACATTTGATAGTACGCTGTGCTCAGCATTAGCATTCATGAGAATTCATATTTTCAGGCCTTTTCTTTTCTGTATAATCAGGCGCTGGTATTGAATTTCAGCCTCCGTGGCTTGGCGCGCTAAGCCCAAGACACAGGAACTCTCTCTAATATTCTGGGTTTATCCAGAGATCTGTCTGCGTTTTAGTTGGGGCTTGCTCCTCTGTTGTGTACATAGATCTAAAGTGTAAATGGTACGGAGAACACAAACACTTTTGTGCCGTCTGTGTTTTGTGAATTGTCTCAAGTGCTTCGTGGTGGATTTACTAGACAGCAGCAGGACACAGTGTCTGTAGTTTGATGATTAGGTGAAAGCTCAAACTAGCTTAGACATAGGAAAGCACGCTCCAAATAAGCATTTCATTCTAGATGGACAACAGTCTCTTATTTATTGGTGACTTTCCCCTAGCCACCACACTGGCCCCTCAATTGGAGTTAGGTGTATATCGTCTCATGACTGATCTGGCTAAAACTCTAACAATCTTTGGCTGAAATATTTCTAGATGCCTTAGGGTACGTCCAGACTACCCGCCGTATTGGCGGGTAGTGATTGATTTATCGGGGATCGATATATTGCGTCTCGTTAAGAACTGATATATCGATCCCCATACGCGCTCCCCTTCGACTCTGGAACTCCACCGGAGCGAGCGGCGATAGCGGAGTCGACGGGGGAGCCGCGGCCGTCAATCCCGCGCCGTGAAGACCCAAGGTAAACCGATCTAAGATACTTGGACTTCAGCTATGCTATTCACGTAGCTGAAGTTGGGTATCTTAGATCGATCCCCCACCCTAGTGTAGACCAGCCCTTAGAGATGGATCAGGACCCCAATGTTGCATTTGGTATACCGAGATGATACATTATGTATCGTTCGCAACATTTTGATGGAACTCTCTTCAGGAACTTGCGCAGGATACAGGAAAATATCTGCTTGGAACTGTTTCAGTATCTTTAATTTTCTGCTTCTCTAAATTCTCCCTCTTGTAGATTCACTTGGCATGGAGCTCTTCACTTCCTGTGTTTAACTGTTGCACAGGAGCTGATAAACTGCTGCTGTGTTCCACTCCGGAGCCTTCTGCGTTTCAGTGGCGGGTGAAGTAATTTTATGTGAGTGTTAAGAATATCTCTATAATACTTCATATGCTTCCATATAGTAATTTGTTAAAGTGCTTTGGGATTTCTTAGGGATGAAAGGTGCTCTGTAAGAGGGTTGCTTTCCAAACTGCAGTATGTTCAGAGAATTTGCTCTGATTGCCGGAGACCACTGTTTTCTAGCTATTCAAACCCTGATTTTTAGTTGGGGAGTCAGCCTGACCTCCAAAATTGTAGGCACCCTTGCACCCATTTAGATACCTAATTACCGATGGGCAGTCAGGCAGCAGCTCGGTTCCGACGCAGGTGTGATGGCAGGTCTGGTTGATTCCACCCACGCGGGTGAACGTGGAGGTCTCGGATGGTGGGCTTTGAGAGTTGGATTCCATGTTCAGTGGCATCTGCGTCAATGCGGGGTGACTCCATTGAATTCCGTGGAGTGACGCTGCTATACGGGCGATCGCTTCCAGGCTGTGTGACTGTCTTCCCAAGTGGCTGGCTTCGGAGCTCGGAATAATATTTGTAATCCGTTTCTGACTTCAGCAGGCCAAATGGAAAATGACTAGCAGGGACCGCGCATGACTCCATGAAAAATTAATCCGTGTTAATTGCCCCCAGTGCCTGAAAGCGGCTCACATGTTTGAGTACGGAGCCAAGCAATTGGCCAGCTTTGGAGCGGTAGAACAAACCAGAGCAGAGCTACTGAGCCGAAGGCTTTCCATAGCAGCCTGCTGCGTGATGGCTCCTTTCTCTTGGCAAACCCAGCCAATCTCCTGCTCTTTCTGGTGTGAGCTCAACAAGGCTTGGTATGAACTCAGAAAACAACGTGTGTGTTGTAAAGAGTCCAGACACGAAAACAGTCCAAGTGTCACTTTCAGGTACACTGACGTCTGTCATGGCATAGATGGGCCAAACCCTGCTTCCGTCCCCCAGACCTCCTCACACGACAAAGAAAACGGGATTATAACTGTGTTGGGCTGTTTTGATAGGAATGTAGGCCATGCTATCCCAGATGAAACCAATGGTCCATCCACTCAAGTACCCTGTCTCTGATGCCAGCCAGACTCTGGTGCCTTAGAGCAGGGGTGGGCAAACTACAGCCCGCGGGCAGGATCCGGCACGTCAGGGCTTTGGATCCAGCCTGTGGGATTTCCATCCCCATGGTGCCACGGGCCCCACACCGCTCCTGGAAGTGGCCAACATCCCGGGGGGCAGGGAGAGGGCTCCATGCGCTGCCCTTGCCTGCAGGCACCCCTTCCCCCCGCAGCTCCCATTGGCCGGGAAAGGGGAACCATGGCCAAGGGAGCTTTGGGGGAGGTACCCGTAGGTGAGGGCAGTGCGCGGAGCCCTCTGCCGTCTCCTCCCCTAGGGGCTGCAGGGACGTGGTGCCGGCCACTTCCCAGAGCAGCGTGGGGCCAGGGCAGGCAGGGAGCCACTCCAGATCAGTGGTGCCGGGCCAGAGCCCACATCCCAAACCCCTCCTGTACCCCGCACTCCAATCCCCTGCCCTGAGCCCCTGTCGCACCCCTCCTGCACCTCAGCCCCCTGCCATGAGTGCCCTCCCGCACGCCACACCCCTCCTGCACCCCTGCCCTGAGCCCCCTCCTACACTCTGCACCCCTACACTGAGCCCCTTCTTGCACACCACACTCCCTCCCGCACCCCCTTCCCCATGGCCCTGCATGCAATTTCCCCACCCAGATGTGCCCTCGGGCCAAAATGTTTGCCCACCCCTGCTTTAGAGGAAGGGGCGTGACACCCTGCTGTGGGCAGTTATGGATTGTCTGCTTCTCGGACATCCCATTTGATCTCATTCATCTATGAAATGTGTTATGAAAACTTTCTGAAGCTGCCTAGGAATGATCAGAGAATGGGGGTGTGGTCGGAGAGGCCAGGAAGGCAGGTTTCAGATCCCTGGCTTTTCTGGTGGACAGACGTTGTTGCTAGCTCTTCTAAGCACCCACCAGCACACTCTTAAAAATAGCTTTTCTGCATTTTCTTTTGACATCTCTGTGGTTGACTGAATGATCTGTTCGGAGAGTTCTTCGTGTCCCCTGCCTTGTTAGGATTCGTCACCATGCCAAATGGACTAGGAATGCCGCTGGCAATAGGTAATTATACCTTGTTAGTTTGTTCCTGGGGCGCCTCAGACGCGCTTTCTAGGCATGTGGTTTCCTTCCTCCTACGGCTTCTTGGTTGGTTGGTAGAGAGTGGACCTTTGTGTAGCCTCTTGGGTGCTCTCCACGGGAATCAGTAGAGCTGGTCTGGTCGGTTATGACAGATGGCGTCCCCCCCCGTCCTCCAGCCCTGGTTCACAAATAATTGGAGGAGGAACAGACGATTGGATGGAACTCAGGAGTCCTGTTCCGCAGCCTCATGCTCTGAGCACTAAGCCATGTATTTATTAAGGCCGTCCCTGGGCTCTCCTGGGTGGTGCCTTTTCTTCTTAGATGTTTATATTGACTGCTAGGCCTTCGTGTAACGCGCACTGTCTATGTTCGTGTAGCACAAGCCATAGCTCGTTCCATTACGTCAAGAGCCAGCTGGATGACGGAAATCCAGAGGTGGAGCATTCTCGCAACACCCCGTAAGTTAACCCTTGCGACCCCAGGTGAATGAATCATACCAATTGCTGTACTCCAGAGAACAGACGGAAATGGGGGCCAGTGGCATGGCATAGCCGAGTGACGGGCGCCTTTGCCAGCGTTATCTGCTCAGAGAACTTGCAGGTGTCCAACGGTCAGTTACTGCTGCTGTTGGAGTGGAGGAAATGGAAGTGCCTTAATGAACAGACACTGTCTGCCTGGGCAGAAAGTGCTTTCACCCGAACTTCTGCTCTAGTCAAACTCCACCAAGTGTATAGGGAATTTTGGATACTTTTTAAAATCTTCCTCTATTAAGGATATGGAGCCCTGACAATTCAATGAGTTCCCGCATAGTCATGGGTCTTGCCTCGTGCGTTAAGACACATTGGTATGTTATTGAGGCCCAAATTTAAAAACAAATGTAGCCTTCCCTCGGCCAGCGCAGCTGCAAGGATCAGCGAGTAAAATCATTAGGGTTTCTGCTGTCTGCGTTCGTGCTTTGGGTCCCTCGTGAGGAGGTTGAACTCTTTGGCCATATATGAGGGTTGCCGAAGCACGGTCTGCAGGACACATGGCTCGCCAGCTTCAGTGGTGGTCAAAAATTGTCAGTACCCCCCCGCCTCCCCAGTCATGAGACTGGCTTAAAACCCATGAGATTTTGGTAACATAATACATTCTGGGTTCGTTACTTACCCTCTGGCTTTTGAGTCTTTAGGGGGTCATGTTTTCAAGGTTTTTCCCCACAACCATGAAGGCTAAAAGCTTGAAAGTGGAGATTCTCCCGTCATCACATGACTCCAGGAGCTTGGGCTTTAAGATAAGCACCAACTATAATGACTCAGCTGCAGCCACCCTCTTCTTCATCAGAGAACTGTGGCCTATGGAGAGAACAAGGCCCAGCATGCTATGCTATTGTGATCTGAGCACCCTGCAGGTGGGACTGTGAGCTGGGAGACTGGGTGTCTATTCCTGGGTCTTCATGTGTGATTTTGAGCAAGCCACCTAACTCCTCTGGGCCTCTGTCTTCCCCATCTGTGACATGGGGATAATGTCGATCTTCCCTCACAGGGGACTGAGAGGCTGAACTTGTAGTATTTGCCAAGCACACTTTGAGATCCTGCTATGGAGAGATCCAAGTTTCCCCAGCCTGATAGGTCAGCGTCGATGGAGTGAACTAGAGAAGATGTCCCTGAGTGCTTTGTACAGCACCAACCACATTGTCAGTGTAACTGATGAAGCAACAACACGTGCAGCTCGTTCAGTATCAACTGCATGTTTACAAGATCTTCCAAGGAGGAAAGTAAATAGATGCCATAAGGCAAATGAACTGTGAAGCAGGTTATATGTTCTTATTTGAGACGAAAACCCCTTGCTAATTGAAAGACAGAGCCCCCAATTCCCCCCATTAGCACCTCCGTCTCATCTTTGTTTCCAATCCTAGGAGCTGTCATTTGCCTAATGAAGGGATTAAAAGTGGAAGAATAATTCTGGGAAATTCTGAAAGATTGTGGTGGTTTGTTTTTTTTAGCGGGGAGGACGACGTTAATCATAAAAATGATGCAAGATTTTATTTCCTCTACAGGGCTAGTAAATGATTCACTACATCACATTAATTTATGACCTATTTTTTTTCTTTTATGTAGCATTGATAAACACTGTGTGTGCGGTAACTGAGAAATTAGATCAGAATAAATACGCTGTAAAGCTCCTTGTGCTGGCTCTCATGACAGTGTGTCCTTGATGAGGAAAATAAATATGTAGATCTCTGAATTATTTATTCTTTGTATTGACAAAAATCAACACAAACATCCCCCCGCCCCCCAGTTTCCAAGGCTGCCTCTTTTAGGAACACATTTTCTCTGTATAAAGCAAATAAAAGATTTCATGAGTGAATAACGCAGCTCGAGCCAGTTAAGCTGCGGTGAGCCATTTCATGTTCTCCATCTCTGGCGAGGGGAGCAAAAAGGGGTGTGTGTGTCTGCTGCTAATTTTCAGGTGCAGGGGGGAGCCCTTTTGGATCAGATACAGATCGATTTAAAAAAAAAAAAACCAAATGTCTATATTTTAAATCCCGATCCTGCAAAGAGTAAAGCAAGTCAATGGGGTTGCCCACTTTTGAAACATTAAGCATGTGTGTCGCCGTTTAAGGATCGGGGCCTTATAGAACATTGTTCGTCAGGATAAGAATGAGAGAGAACTTTGCAGAATCTTCCTCCTTGAATCTGTTACCTGCCCCCCAATTGGGAGTGTGGGGAAGGGGGCTAAGAGAGGGGCCAGTCCAACCTGTGTTAATACTTCCAACTAAAAATCCCACTCAGCCTGGAAATAGCCTCACTCCTTTATAAGCTATTTGCTACTTTTGCAAACTCTTGCTTTTTAACTCAGTGTATGTTTTTAGCGCCTAGCTCGGTGGGGCCCTGCTCTCCATTGGGGCCCCTGGATGCCCTGGTAACTTGCTGCTGTAATACAGGTTGATAGATTCTAGTCTGACCTCCTGCATAACACAGCCCATTGCATTTCCCCCAGCCCCTCCTCTGCTGACCCCGAAACGTAAGCCCCAGTGCTGCAAAGACATACACACTTCCCCATGGACCAGCGCGGCTACTCACATGCATAAAGCCAAGCACATGCGAGGGTCTTTGCAGGATCGGGGCCCTAGTGGTCACATTAATATGGCCGGTGGCCCTTTAAACAAACCAGCTGGAAAACATTGCACAGCTCCTGCTTAGGGCATGTCTGTGGCACAGCGTGCCCATGACTGAGCCACTCTCTACAGCGACAGACAGGGTTTTTCCATGGCTATAGGTATTCCACATCCCTGAGCAGGCTGACAGAAGAATTCTTCCATTGACCTAGCTGCATCTACCCAGGGTTCGGCTGACTTAACTCCAGCCCTGTGGAGTTTAAATTTGTTACATCCCTGAGCGACCTAGCTAGGTCAATCTCCATTTGAAGTGTAGACCAGGGCTTAGTGCCTGCTTGCTGCGTCCCTTACTGGGCTGGGATGGGGGTGGGCAGAGCTCTTGCAATCTTCAAAGCACTGTGGTTTTAAAAACGCTCTCATGTCTGCATTGGCTTAGATGAACCATTCCCTTCATCAGGACCGATGATGATTCAGCCAAACTGCCCTTGGCGTTTCCCAGCGGTGCTGATGAACTCCTTAAACAGAGCAATTCATGCTGGAAATGAAAATATTTAATGAACGATAAGCGCTGGGACTCTTAGAAGTTTTATTATTCCTTTTTTCCCACCCTTTCTTGCACCAAACTCAGCTGAGGAGTTGCACAGGCTGCTGGGCGAGACCTGTAGCGGGATTTACAGAGCAGCAGAGTATGACTTTATTTAAAAAAATATGATCCTGAACAGATCCTCTTACTCCTAATCCATCAATAACAAGCGATTCTGTATCTGTTGCCAGAGAACCCGTTTATACATAGACAGATGGGAATAGAAGAAGATAATTCACTAATATCTTAATCTCTCCAGCCTAACAAGAGAATTGACTTTTATCTTGGACAGGGCTTGTGGTCCCGGGAGTTATTAATGTTGCTTTAATGCAGCATATATGTGTCTTTGTAAAGACGAACAGACCTACTTGTTTTCCCAAGATTTCGAGTGCTGCAGATGCCAGTCAAGGATGCTTGCCAGGTGCTGTCAGGCTGTCCTAGTTGTTCTTTACTCCTTTTCTCCCTGCAGGTTAGGAAGGTTTTGAAAATGGCTGTTTTGAAAATAAGAATATTGGCAAGGGGCCAGGCGCTGTAGGTCTC
This sequence comes from Chrysemys picta bellii, assembly GCF_011386835.1. Lineage (NCBI taxonomy): Eukaryota > Metazoa > Chordata > Testudines > Emydidae > Chrysemys > Chrysemys picta. The sequence continues at coordinate 85,105,933 of NC_088800.1, forward strand.
GCAGTGACAAAGGGATTTTATAGAGTCCAATTGTACCTATAAAGCTGCCAGTTTATGTGATCCAGGCGGCTTATTTGTATTAGGTCTTTTGGGGAGGCTTGTGCAGTTCTGTCTAGTCTTACGCTCACGTCCTTTATTTCCTATGAAGTTAGGCATGCGCTGGGACTGACCCCCGGGTCTGCGGTTCCCTTTGCAGAGCACAATGGCAGGGATCTCTCGTGTGCTGTTCTGTAGCACGGCTCCCAGCGAGTTCCTTGCAGTGTGCATTGCTTTCTCTTGTACATCTGTTTTCTGTGGAAGGTGCATTGTCCTGATTCTCGTGGTTGTTCAGACCTCTCTTTTGGGCTTCATGAATAGATTCCATAGACGTTAGCGCTGGAGAAGACCTCATTGATCCACTAGACAATGCAGGATTGTTCCCTAACCCTCTCGAGTTCTCCCAACTATGCTCTGACTTTCAAATGTTGCTCTTTAGCTCTGTTGGCACCTTGGGAACTTCCACACTGTGCCATTGTCAGAGGACTGTTATGATTATCGCCAGGCTGAGCCTCCCAAGAATGAAGCTGTCTCTGCATATAAGTGGGCTTGGAAGGATTATATTTCTATTGGTAAATGTCAATAAACGTCAATTTCACCATACACTGGGAGATTGTATTTCCGTCAGTAACCATTGAACCGTACAGCTAGGCAAAGTAAGAAAAATGCTGCTTGCGAACTTATTCAGGTTTGGTTTAAGGACATTTACTTTGTGCATTTTGACACATGATACTGACAGTGTGTATTTTAACGGTTATAAAACTTTCACTTCTTGAAGCCCAACACTTACTGCTATTAAATAGTTATTGTTTGACCCCCATTTCCTGACTCCTCCCCCATAATTTTGTGCAACTGTGAAAATTTAAATAGATAAAAACTGAAAACAATTCTTAAAAAGAAACATAGATATCACTTGAAATTCTTTTAAAAAATATAAATCAAAATCAAATTCTGCCCCAGCTGCATATAATCCACCCGCTCTGGAGCGCCGTCTTTGTTGTTTCCCTGGGCAGTCCCTGGAGAGGACTGTGTGGGAGCAGCTCCCCGAAGGGAGCAATGGGAAGTAGAGAACTGGTGGTGTTTTGGTGACTGGGGAGGGGGGTGAGTTGGCCCAGAACATGACTTCATAATGAGCTGTGTTTGCGTGGCCTGTTGTTGAGTTGGGTAGCAGTTGTTCCACACTGTTGTTTCTGAAAGGCTCTTGGCACTGGGCATTGGTCAGTCTGCTCTGAAGTTCGTCTGCTGCTGACAGGAGTGCGTGGGGTTTTAAAAAAACAAAGCCTCTATTTTTAGCTGCAGAGTGCAAGTGCACAATCCTGCTGAGAGAATAACTCAGCCTGCGCTGGAAAATAAATGATGCTTCTCCCGGCAGAAAGTTTATTGGAAGAATGTGGGAAATTATCTGATTTATATGTGAGCTGAGAGCACCGCCAGTGTGCAGTGGGAATCCATCATTGTACCGTATATATTAGGGCTGTTGATTTAATCGCAGTTAACTCACGCAATTAACTCAAAAAAATTCATCACGACTAAAAAAATTAATCGTGATTGATCTCCGTTTTAATCGCGCTGTTAAACAAAGTTCAGGGGGGAGGCATAACTCAGTGGTTTGAGCATTGGCCTGCTAAACCCAGGGTTCTGAGTTCAATCCTTGAGGGGGCCACTTAGGGATCTGGGGCAAAATTAGTACTTGGTCCTGCTAGTGAAGGCAGGGGGCTGGACTCAATGACCTTTTGGGGTCCCTTCCAGTTCTAGGAGATAGGATATCTCCATACACACATATATATATGTGTGTATAGTATAAATACCAATTGAAATGTATTAGATGTTTCTGTACATTTTTGTATATACTGTATTCTGTGTTGTAATTGAAATCAGTGTACATTATTTTTTATTATAAATATTTGCACTGTAAAAATGATAAACAAAAGAAATAGTATTTTTCAATTCACCTCATACAAGTACTGTAGTGCAATCTCTTGATCATGAAAGTGTAACTTATAAATGTAGATTTTTTTTATTTGTTACATAACTGCACTCAAAAACAAAACAATGTAAAACTTCAGAGCCTACAAGTCCACTCAGTCCTTCTTCTTGTTCAGCCAATCGCTCAGACAAACAAGTTTGTTTCCATTTACAGGAGATAATGCTGCCCTCTTCTTGTTTTCAATGTCACCAGAAAGTGAGAACAGGCATTTGCATGGCACTTTTGTAGCCGGCATTGCAAGGTATTTACGTGCCAGATATGCTAAAAATTCATATGCCCCTTCATGCTTTGGTCACCCTTCCAGAACATGCTTCCATGCTGATGATGTTGGTTTAAAAAAAGAATGCGTTAATTAAATTTGTGACTGAATTCCTTGGGGGAGAATTGTATGTCCCCTGCTCTGTTTTACCCCCATTCTGCCATATATTTCATGTTATAGCAGTCTCGGATGATGACCCAGCACATGTTGTTTGTTTTAAGAACACTTTCACTGCAGAATTGACAAAACACAAAGAAGGTACCAATGTGAGATTTCTAAAAATAGATACAGCACTCGACTCAAGGTTTAAGAATCTGAAGTGCCTTCCAAAATCTGAGAGGGACGAGGTGTGGAACATGCTTTCAGAAGCCTTAAAAGAGCAACACTCCGATGCGGAAACACAGAACCCGAACCACCAAAAAAGAGAATCAACCTTCCGCTGGTGGCATCTGACTCGTGATGCTGAAAATGAACATGTGTCAGTCCGCACTACTTCAGATTATCGAGCAGAACCCGTCATCAGTATGGAAACACGTCCTCTGGAATGGTGGTTGAAGCATGAAGGGACATATGAATCTTTAGCGCATCTGGCACATAAATATCTTGCAACGTCTTAATGTCTTAAGCTTGTAAAAATGCCAGAAACAAGGTTGCATTTGCACCCGTAACTCTGTCCCTTGTGCGTGGGCATTCTGACGCAGACTTTAATTCCACACTTACCTGCTGTTGCTCAGCGTGTACCAAGCAGATGGGGGCATTAGACCGATGACCACATACCTTTTAAAAATGTCCTCAAGTTGTGACTCAGAATGTGACCATCAAAATGGCAATGGACCCGCTTGGCAAGTGGGGGCTGCTGGTTGCATAGAACTAGCTTTGAGACGTCCATTCCAAGCACTGGCCGTTCTCGGCCTTTCTAGGCTCCTGTGGATTGGGCAATGCAGCAACACCACCCATTGACCGCAGGTGTAGCCACTGGAGTGGACGAAGGACATGTGCTCTTCCTCTGTCTCCATGTCCCTCCCCCTTAAAATCCACATGTCTGCAAGGAGGCCATATATAAGCTCCCTGAAGCCTTTATCAATGAGCCTGGTATTTTTCACATAAGCCCAAGAGTTTGCATACAGCACTAGGATCGTTTGTTTAACAGTCTTGTGGTTTAAAAATGAAGCCGTGACTACAAACCCAAGTAATTGCCGTTTTATTTCTCCCAAAGGCTCGGCACGATTTCTGCTAAAAGGCGTATCCCCAGAGAGGTGGAGTACCCGTGCCAATGCATACCATTTTTAATAGGGAAAGAAAGCTAGGGAAGTTTACAGAGGAGATAAAAACAAAACAATCCCATCAGTGAAGAACAGACAGGCATACAAATCTGTGAAACCTCAGCATAACAGCAACATTTGTCACTCTTTACAGTTGCACGATCTCTGTTTGAATGGCCACCATGCTTTAAAAAAGACTCTTAGCATCTTGGTTTTGTGGGTTTTTAAAATAATATAGCCAAGGAAAATGAGTAAATGCCAATATGCCCTCAGTCAGTCAAACTGAAGTCACTATCTGCCCGTCTGGGGAGTGCGCAGTTTCCTCTGGTGAGAATGCGTGTATATGTAGGTAGTCCCATCTCTGGTGCTTGGGGAGTGTTCTTTAAACATCAGCTGTCCTGGTAGGTGGACTAGACCTGATGTCCTTCTGGAAGGGAGGTTGCGCAGTCTCTCTTCGTAACTGAATTCCTGGTTTTTTTATATATTCCATAAGACTGTTGCTGTAGGATAAATATGAAATTAAAGAATTAGGGTTTGCTTAAGGAAATATGTGTTTTGTAGAGAAAGGCCCTGGCTAGCTAGCCGAAGGAAGGCCTTGAACATTGAGTTGTAGGGCCAGAAGGAATGGAGTAGGGAGTATGTCTGTCTGGTTCACAGAATAACCAATGACATAAGGGGAAGTTTCTGAAAAGGCCCCTGACTGATAGGGGTGACTGCAGATGGTTGTAAATAAGACAAAGAATTGGTCTTGAAATGAATCAATATGGCGCTTGCCAGCCCTCATACCAGTATTTTCTCCTATGTAAACCCAGGTGCAAAGGAAAAACCGTTGGTCAGCCAGAAGGAGGGGAAGAGTCAGGAAGGAAAGGCCTTGGGGAGAAGGGAGGTTGTAAATCTTGTCTGGATTGAGACAGGAAAAAAGGGCGAACTGTCTGAGCGTTGGTTTTTAGCTGAAGTCAGTAAGAGGCAATGACATCACCTGTTTGTTAAAGGGCATAAAAAGTAAACTCTTAAAGGTTTCATTGCTCATACCGGCCTGAGCAGGTGGGAGCTGACCAACAGGGGCTAAGCACCATTGGCTTTAGCCTGTTTGTAAGTATCTTCATTGAATGCTTGTAAATGTTTTTTTAGAGTTTGGATGCAGTAAATTGCTTATTTTTTAGGCTTTGGGGGCATGTTTAGAGCAATTGTAAACATACCAGTTGTATGTAATTCCAGCAGTTGGCCCCCGACGCTCCTTCTTGCTGCACGTACTCCATTTGCTATAGCACTGTTTTCTACAGTTTGAACTCAAGTCTCTGTGCATTCTTCTGGCTCACTTCCTACATTCAATGCTCATTCTCATGTCTGAATTATTTTGCTGAATGAATTTTGATTCAAACAATACAGTTTCCTTATAAAGTCCCTGCTCTCCCTTTCCATTCTTTTTAGCATGAATTCATATGTTCTAAATCAGCTCCTGTCTACCCAGAGAGTCTCTCTAAAAACAATGGGGACTGCTCTTTGCTTTAAGGCCGAACGTGCTTCATCAGTTCCTGGTTCAGGCATGACTGAAAGAAACAATTCTTTAGTCCATTAGCCTGCATGGTCCTGCTCTCCGTCGTGTCAGCTTTCTGCTCCTGGCGAGGTGATGCCTCTTGGCTCTTTGCAGCTTGATTATTTATTGTTCCTGTACCTGAAGGAAGGCACAGAGGAGGGTGGCGGGGTGAAAATCAGGCTGTGATGTTGTATTAGTGGGTTTGGTGCTTCCCTGCTGCACCCGTCTCATTGTTCTCCTTAAGGACACCTTCCTTCTTAGCTTTCTGGTGATTTGTGCCAAAATGGGTTATACGGGTGGTCTTGGGAGGTGGTTGGTGAGCCCCTAAGGGTGCTGTTCTGCTCTCTGGCTTGTGGCATGTTTCCTGTGTATCTCCGCTCTGTGGCGGATCTCTCTGAGCACCATGTTCTCTCCCCTTTCTTTAAAGTTTCTTTTCTCCAGGCGCAACCCCTAGGAGGAGGAGAATTTTGGCTATGGAAACTCACGGCTCAGTATGCTTCTGATCAGGGAGTCGGCCAAATGCTGTCCCCACTAGCAAGCAGATGTCCCAGAACCAACAGGAAACGTTGTCACTGAGCCCACAAATGGGTCATTTGGAGAGTTTTACTCTGGTTAAAACAGTCTCAGTCACCAAGGCCTCTGGGTAACGCTCTTTCCTGAGCACTGTGTACACTGTGGCACCAAGTGAAGTGCTGCTTCAGGTGGCGGAGGGAAAAGGCCACCTTTCCTGGATACATTCAGACACGCTGTCGTTAAGAGCACAGGGCATCCATCGTCGTATTCAGCAGGACCGAATAAGCAGCAAGTGGGTGCTGCTGCCCCAGTGACTTTGAATTCTCAGAGCAGTTGGGGGGCAGCGGAGTAGGAGGAATTTTGAACGTGCGCAAAGGGGCACTGGATCGATAGCACGGTTGCTGCACACAAAGAAGGGCTGTGTGCACGTGGTAGGGAGAGAGTGGATCCAAACGCTAGCCCTGCAGAATGTTCGCTTCTCTTGTCACTGGTGCATTAGTCAAGGCTCCGTATATACAGCAGGTTAAGGAAAAACAAACAAAAACCTTCCAGGGTGGATTTGGAAGCCTCCGATATCTGTGGTATTACCGGGGAAGCTGTTAGCTTCTTAAAATGTGCTTGAAATCCCAGGCTAATGGATTGAGGTATTCAGCTTGATGAATTGCAAACTAGGGGGCTTTCATACATGTATGTTTTAACAGCTGCTTATGGGGTGGAAACGGTTCCCTGATGTATGTATTCTGTGAAATGCACAGAGCATCATTTGGCTCGCCTGTCTAGGGGTTCAGTCTAGCCTCAGAAACTGGCTAGTACCGATGGCTAGCCGACAAACCGTACGCTCACATTCTGCTCTCAGCAGAACCGCTCAGTTAAGGGGGTTTATTGCTGTAACTCAGCAGAGAGGACCAGGACCGAATCACACATGGAGATGGGACTTCGCTAACTGCTGCTGTTGCAAACCTGTAACGGGAGACCCAAGTGATCCTGGGCAAGGTGTCCAACCTGACGGAAGCATGTGACTCCATTGTAGCTGTTGCAGAACGCCTCTCCTCCCCTGCTGCCCTGACCCTTTCCTGTTGCTCTCGGTGGCCCACGAATCCCCTTCTGCATCAGGTTTATACGCTCCTCCTGCATGTGATCGCAGCTATCTGCGGCCTTGCCAGCCCGTCACTGCTCTTGCTGTCTCCTGCTACCCCTGCAAACCTGCTCCCCACGGGTTCCCTCTGTGTCCCTCGCCCTGCCTCTACCGCTCTCCTCCTTTGCTTCTCTCATGAGCCTCCTGGGGGTGATTCCCCTGCTGACTCCGGTGCTCTGGCCTCTTGTTTATGGATCCGTTCCCCGGTGTACTGTGGCTGTCTGAATTCTATTCTAAGCTCCATTGCTGCCATTGATATTTAGCTAGCTAGAATAAAGCCACCTCTTGTGTGTCTCTCCCGGCTGCATTCACACCTCTGACCGCAGTGTAGGCGTACTCTGAGCAAAGGGCTAGAGGGGAGGCTGATCCTAGAAGAGGGGAAGGGAACAGGAACAGACCAGGTCTATGGACCTGGCAGGCGCAAGTCCATGGAGGGATGTAAATAGAGGAGAAGTGGTCTGGGTCATTGTTGGCCGCCTCCATTTCATGCAAGTTGGGCAAAGACTTAAACAAAAGGGATTTTACTCTTCTACTTCCTTTCTGCCTCCTTTCCCAGGATGCTTTGTTTGTTTTGTGGGAGTGTTTTGCCGATGGCCCCTTTACTTCTGTTGCCTTCTTATCCGAAGCTCCGGCACTGCCAGGGTAGCATGTGTACAAAGCTTATTTGCTGCCCATCCCCAGAGGTCTACGCAAGGCAAAACACATCTGTAATCCTTGAGCCTGCGTCCTAGTCCAGGTGTCTGCCTTGACGAACAATTAGCTGGTGTCTCTTGAAAAGCCCAGCGGGATGACACCTTACCAGGCCGCGGTGAGAGCAGATGAATAAGCCGCTTCCTTTCCTTGCTTCCTGTTTGGCTGGCCGTTTGCATACGATGACAAGCCGACAGACAGAGGTCATTTGTATAATGGTAGTGTCTACGGGCCCCACGTGGTATCGGGCACCCCCGGTGCTGTGTGATTGACATGCAGTCGCTAAGAGCTCAGTCTAAATTGACAAGCAGGCAAAGGGTGAGAGGGGAAAGGACTCCGCAGGTGAGCAGAGTTAAGGGTAGAACCCAGGCTTTGAGTCTAGTTCGGTGTCCTGTCTGCTGGACCATGCTGCCTCCCCAAGGTCAGATGTTACGAGGCAGCTGGGAACGCTTTGCAGATGAAATGCAAGCGATGACTAGACCCAGGCCAGAGAGCATGGGATGGAAATCTAGAGAGGGGATGGAAATCTAGAGAGAGGATGAAAATGTCACCCGCTGTGTGTCACCAGGAATGGGTCCTTTAGCTTGCGGCGGGCCGTGTTTCAGGTTGCCGCGACCCGAGCCTGTGGAACTGCTTGTGCGGTGTCTCTGGTTTCAGGCGCTAGCCCTCTTGAGAGTCTGGGGGGTGAGGAGGGATTGGAGGTGTGAACTGAGTCTGACTCTGTTTCTTCTGCTCCTCTGACTCTGAGCGCAAAGCCCTAGGTTTGGGATCTGGCAGGTTCTGTTCTAGCCACAACATCATCTCCTCTATCCAGCGAGGGTTGCCAGGCGTCCGGTTTTCGACAGGAACGCCTGGTCGAAAAGGGACGCTGGTGGCTCCGGTCGGCACCGCTGACCGGGCCGTTAAAAGTCTGGTCGGCAGTGTAGCGGGATCCCAGGGCTAAGGCAGGCTCCCTGCCTGCCCTGGCTCTGTGCGGCTCCTGGAAGTGGGTGCCAGGCCCCAAGGCGCATGGGGGGCCAGAGAGGCTCCGCGCACTGCCCCTGCCCTAGTGCTGGCTCTGCAGCTCCCATTGGCTGGGAGCTGCGACCAATAGGAGCTGTGGGAGTGGCCCCTGTGGTTGCGAGGGCAGTGCGCGGAGCCTCCCTGGCCACCCATGTGCCTAGGGACTGCAGGGACTTTGCGGCCGCTTCCGGGAGCTGCAGTAAGCGCTGCTGGGACCCCGCACCCCTGCCCCAGTCCAGAGTCCCCTCCTGCACCCCAACTCCCTCCAGGAGCCCACACCCTGCCCACACCCCAACCCCCTGCCCCAGCCCTGGGCCCCCTCCTGCACCCCAAACCCTTCATCCCCAGCCCCACCCCAGAGCCCACATCCCCAGCTGGAGCCTTCACCCTCCCCCTGCACCCCAACCCCCTAGATCCCTCCTGCACCCCCGCCCCTACCCCAGAGCCCACACCCCCCAGCCGGAGCCCGCACTCTGAACCCCTTGGCCCCATCCCAGAGCCCCCTCCTGTACCACAAACCCTTCATCCCCAGCCCCAACCCAGAGCCCTCTCCTGCACCCTGAACCCCTCATTTCTGGCCCCAGTCCAGAGCCCATACCCCCCTGCACCCCAAGCTCCTGCCCCAACCCAGAGTCCTCTCCCTCAGCCCAAACCCCTCATCCCCAGCCCCACCCCAGAGCCCGTACCCCCAGCTGGAGCCCGCAACCTCCTCCCACACCCCTGCCCCAGCCCGGTGAAAGTGAGTGAGGGTGGGGGAGAGAGAGTGACAGAGGGAGGGGGGATGGAGCGAGCAGGGGGTGGGGCCTCAGAGAAGGGGCGGGGCAGGGCTGTTCGGTTTTGTGTGGTTAGAAAGTTGGCAACGCTATATCCAGCGTATGCCGGCCTGAGCTACAACTCGTTGGCAGGGAGGTACTCTGACTTCTGGGCACAGATCGCTGGCCACTCCGCACAGACAGGCCGTCTGCAAGCAGGGGATAACCTCGAAGGGGACCATATGTTCATGCCGGGTTGTTGTCACACTCTCCGCGCTGTACCAGCGTGCCAAGTTTCCACATAGATGCTATAAATAATTCAGCATTGGAGGATTAGACAAAAAAAACTTGTCAGTTTCCTGTTTTAATGATACATATTTAATGCCTGACATTTTGGTCATTTTCTACCTTGCTTTGTTCCTCTCTCTCTCTCTCTCTCTCTCTCTCTCTCTCTGCCCCTCCCTGTGTGTCTTGCATATTTAAGTCCCTTTTTACACCTAGTATTTACTAATTGCAGATGGCAAGTCTAGCATGTTCAGATCTGCCAATCCCCAACCAGATTGCGAATCAGCACCTACTGCGCAGTAATTCTTCTTTCCCTAACGCGGGGGGGGGGGGGGGGGGGGAGAACGGGACATAAAGGAACTGAATGGATTCAAGGAACTGGAAGTGGGGTACCCAGCCACTGACCCCCCCCCACCCTCCAGCACGGTTACTAGTTTTAACAGAGAATGTCTTTGAGGCTATTCGAGCTGTCTTCGCATCTCCCCATCATTCGGTGGCCTCTATGGAACGAGCTGGTGCCCGCGTTCTGCTGAAACAGATGCTCATGTTGTGACTAAACCCCCTCGCAGTTGGCAGTCTCGAGTAGAAAGGCCAAATGCTGGGACAGATGCACAAATGGAGTTTTACAGGCCAGATCCTCACGGCTGTTAATTGGTGCATCTCAACTGTACTCAGCAGAGCTCTGCTCCCTTACTCCGGTTAATGATCTGGCCTTGTGTCTCATTTGTTCCCGGCGTAGAGCTCCAGCTCACATGAGTCAATCCCCAAATTTACACATTCTATAGAACATCATCTGTGCTACAAAGCAAGCCTGGTGCCCTGCCAATCAGAGAGGATTTGGCAGCCCGCCTGGCTTAGCGTAGCCTTTTCCTTCCCAAAGCAAATGGAGTGTTTTTCTCTGTGATGGAACAGTTTGTGCTAGATAACAGGTATTACGCTAACAATCAATACTGCGTGTGGGACGCTTTTCTAAACGAGGTTTGCAATACCCCGGGGCTCTCAGCATCAATGGATTTTGGGTCATTAATTAAAGAGAGCGCTGAGCAAACTGTACACCTGTGTCAGGAAGGAAACTGGCACGTTCCTCTGTCTTTATTTTGCCTTCCTGACCAGGCATTCCTGTAATAATTCTGCAAACCAGCAATCTCCTCTTGAGAGGAGCACGGCGTGATGCAAACCCTGCTCACCTCCTGCTTGATAAACTTGTACAACTCTTTAAGATGACCCTGGGGGGGCCTACAGCATACCATCTAATGTCCTGGGAATGGTTTCTCAGTGAAAGGCCCTCTGGTATTTTCTAGGGATCCATTTGTCGGATTGGGGTACATTGACAGCTTGGGGGGGGGGTTGTTATTTATTTAATGTTTCTTTCATTTGAGGTAGTTCTTGGCTAATATTTTTGTGCTCTCTAAGGCAGGCCAGACTTACCCGAGTCCCTTTGAAACCTCAGCTCAACATGCAAGATGGGGGGGAAAAGATCACATGGGATTTATTTCTTCCTTGTAACAAGTATTCAAGTGGCATAGGGGTTAGTGAAGGGGGTTGTGATTCTGCTCATTATACAGCTCCAATCAGAGTGCAAACTAGCAAACTCCTCGCCTTCTGCTCTTTCCTCCCTATGGCTTTCTCTGGCCTAAGAGTTGGTGGATCAAATTGAAGTCAATAGGAATTTTGCCATTGACTTGATTTGGTGTAGGACTTCATCAGCATGGGGAGCACAGGTAGGCAGATACTGAATGTGTGTTTCATTGTTCCCCAGGTCACTGGGGGCATGGAGACTCCATAATGAAGTACATAATTACGCTGCAAGCTTTACTGGCTGTCTGTTCTGCATTGGTATCCACACTGTGCTTTCCGAACTCCCCAAACTCTGTCCCAGCATGCAGTGGGGTCATCAGGATGGATTCTCCGCAGGGCAGGCTCTTCAACTGGTTGTTCCCAAATGCTGGTTGGGAACCAGGAGGGGGTGTTAGATGTCACACGGCAGCTCAAAGATGGACCTCTGAAGAGGGAGATACTATTTCAGGATTATTCAACCCAGGACAAAGTTACTGGGGGAAAGTCCAGATACTGAAGCTAGAATAGCAAGGTGGGTAGTAGAATACACCTTGCAAAGATAGAGTGGTGGTCATTGTGCAGAGAAGATGTATTGATTTAGTCCTAAGTGGTGCACTGGATCTGGTCCAAGAGGTGAATATAGCTCAACCACTTGGTAATAGCAACCATAATGTAATTAAACTTAACATCCTCGTAGCGGGGAAAATACCAAAGAAACCCACCACAGGAGCATTTAACTTCAAAAAGGGGAACTACACAATAATGAGGAGGCCAGTTAAATGGAAATTAAAAGAACAGTCACATCAGTGAGATGTCTGCAAACTGCATGGAAACCTCTTAAAAGCACCATAAGAGAAGCTCAAATTAAACATATACCAAATAAAAAAAATACACTCAGAGGACACCCCCCCCCCTCCCCAAAAAGCCACCCTGGCTAAATAGCAGAGTAAAAGAGGTGGTTAGAGGCAGAAAGGCATCCTTTAAAAATTAGAAGTCAGATCTTACCGTGGAAAATAGAAAGGAGCATAAACTCTGGCAAATCAAGTGTAAAAGTACAGTTAGCCAGGCCAAAAAAGAAGGAAAAAAAAAAAAAAAAAAAAGAAAAGACCCTCCCCCCCCCCTCCCAACCAACTTTTTTTTAAGTACATCAGAAGCAGGAGGGCCTCATTAATCTATTAGAATTATTTTGGGGTGTCAACAAACAGGCGGACTAGAGTGATCCAGTGGATATAGGGTGCTTGGACTTTCAGAAAGCCTTTGACAAGGTCTCACACCAATGGTTCTTAAGCAAAGTAAGCAGTCATGGGGTAAGAGGGAAGGTCCTCTCATGGATTGGTAGCTGGTTAAAAGATAGAAAGGGTAGGAATAAATGGTCAGTTTTCAGAATGGAGAGAGGTAAATGTTGGTGTCCCTCAGGGTCTGTACTGGGACCAGTTCTATTCAACATATTCATAAATGATCTGGAAAAAGGGGTAAACAGTGAGGTTGCAAAGTTTGCAGATGATACAAAATTACTCAGTATAGTTAAGTCCAACACGGACTGTGAAGAGTTACAAAGGGATCTCACAAAACTGGGTGACTGGACAAGAGAATGGCAGATGAAAGTCGGTGTTGATCAATGCAAAGTAATGCACATTGGAAAACATCATCCCAAATATGCATATAGAAGGATGGGGTCTAAATTAGCTGTTACCACTGAAGAAAGAGATCTTGGAATCATCATCAATAGTTCTCTGAAAACATCTGCTCAGTTTGAAGCAGCAGTCAAAAAAAAAAAAAAAAAAAAAGGCTAACAGTGTTGGGAACCATTAGGAAAGGGCTGGATACTCAAAGAAAATATCATCACGATACTATATCAACCCATGGTGCGCCCACATGTGGAAAGCTGTTAATTCCCTCTGAAGCACCTGGCATTGGCCACTGTCGGAGACAGGATACTGGACTAGATGGACCATTGGTCTGACCCAATGTGGCTGTTCTTATGTCCTAAGACCAAATTAGGACCCTGGCAGAGAGAAGCCATCCACAGTGCTGCTATTAAGGCTCCCTGCATTTCTCATAGAAAATTCTATGTTCTCTGGTTGATTGCTCTGCTCTAAAAAATGTGCACTCGTCTGAAAGCCGGCCAAATGAGTATCTCAGCCAGGAAGTGAACACTCCCTTAACTTGACTTTTCGTCACAATGTTGAAAATAATGTGGTTGGCTTTTGTATTACTTTTATTTTAAGGAGTAATGCTCAGAGGACAATGCTGTGTGTTGAGGTAGCAAGGGAGAGGGGGCTTGGGGTGCTATTACATCTAACTCCTTTTCTTCTTACCCCGCGGTGAGGACTTTTCTGAAAGTTAAGGGCTATTGTCTGTAAAACCCTGATAAGCAGGTGCTAACAGTTCCCAGTCAACTTCAAAAAGAGAGCACCATACTGTTTCCTAGCCAAACATACTTTTGATGCACACAGAAAATATTATAAATAGCATAAAACCTTGTAACTAGTATTTGGAATACTGTGAATAGCTTTGAAACAAAAGGTGTTAGGCAGTAAATCTACTGGTTTCTTTATACAGATTTCCCCATTTTGTTGCTGTTTCATCTATTCGAAGATCAAGTTCCAACGTAACAGTCTACACCGCTCCATTTCAGCGCACGCATCCAAACGCGTTCCCCTCGGCTCTTCTCGGAGATGATTTCTCAGTCTTGATAGTGTGGCCACACCGTGTAGCACCTCGGCACCTGAGACACATGGCAGCGTCTCAGACCTTTCAACCAGTCAGCGCCCTGGCAGAGACCAGAGGGTCTCCACAGCTCCCAGCAGGGAGCCCTTGCCTGCAGAGTGGACTGCTCCTCCCGGCTGCTGATGAAACACAATCGGTAGCCTGTATCCGCACTGGGACAGGAGTTGGGATCCATTCCCTGGCTCCCTAAAAGGCGCTTGCTCTATAGGGCTTTATCTTCTCCCGATTAGCCCAGCTGTCAGGCAGGAATTTACAAACCCTTGCTTTGCTGAGCTCGGCCTCAGTTCTCTCTCTAACTGACCGAATTCCAGTGTAAAGCAACTAATTGTTAATTCCACAGGCTCTGTAGCCTCTCCGGTAATAGATGCTCCCCTAACTGAGGAATAGCACCGACCTGTATCCGACATGGTAGAGGGATTGGGACTCCACCCTCATAGCACACCCATCTTATGGTCTTGCCTTAATCAACAGCTAAGTGCACCGCTGGCTTTAACTCCTACACTTATAACCGTTCCCCCCTCCCCACGTTCGCGCTCTGATTGGCTTAGCTCTTGGAGGGTGGCTGAGTGTGTGACCTGCCAGGTGGATTGCCCACAATAAAAACTTCCCATACGGCTTCAGCATTTAATCTGTGCGCCTCTTCCAATAATTCTGGCATAGTGTGGGTGGGGTTCTGCTATGTCCCCTTTCCTGGGGTGCACTATGTACTTCTCTCTGTGACTAACGAGGCTTTGCTGGCAGATGGTGCAGGGCCGGGGCCTGGCCTCCCTGTTCTGTCTGGGGAGGCGCAGACACTTAGCCCCTCTTTATGCAGTGGCCAGTTATAATCTGGCCTTCGAGTGTCGGAATCAGTTGTGGCTGCTTCCCTTTCAGAGACCAGGAGCAATCTTCCCATTCCATGTGCGCGCTCTCGGAGAGAAACTGGCAATGGCAGACCCGCAAATTCATGTGTTCTTCCGCTGCGTTTCCTTTCTCAGTTCAGCACCGTTTCAGGTCGCCCGTGGCTGGAGATCTGAGAGTGGGTGTTTCCAATGCCACTGCTCTGCCTGGGGGTTGATACTCTCACTAGTGCTTATCTGCTTTCGGCAAAGCTCATGAGGCCGATGCGCGACATGCTGTTGTTTTCCACCTGGGTTGGTATTTGAAGACTTTTTCTTGTTTTCTAGAAGGATTAGTAGTGTATTTTCCAGGGTTGTGAACGTGTTTGCATGTCCCCCGTGCATCTGCTTCACTAGTGCTAAGGGACAGCAAAATCAGTCATATTCTCAGTTTGCACATAAACTGAAGCAGGCCCTTCTTGATCGTGCTAGATCAGTGACAGCACAAGGGGGGAGGCATCTGTAAATTACAAATAGTCTCCTGGCTTTTTACCTAGAGTCAGTAATACCTGCTGTGCCTACAACTTCAATGTGCTTCAATGGAGAACCAGGAGAGGCAACTCAATCCAATTGCTTTAAAATGGCTGTTAGATCTTGCTCCTCCTGGCTCACCGATTGCTTTAATTAGTTTCAGGTTAAATAAATTGTCTCCATATAAATTAATTAGTTTCAGCACATGCTAAATCGCCCAAGCAGCCTGGTGCTGTCATGTGCTTTGAGCTAGAGCATTAAAGCAAAATTAATCTTAACTGTTAGCCGAGCATGTGGACCCTCCATTGACGGTCACGGGTTCTGCCCACTGGTGAGAGACGATTCACCCTTTGGAACACGGCCCGTTTGCGTGTGCATGCGACGCTCCTGCTAAAGGACATTAATATGAAAGGAGGGTACTGAGGCTGCAGGCTCTTTGGGGCAAGAATTGTCTGTTGTGTGAACAGCGCCTCGCACGCTGGAGTCTTGCTCCATGACTGGGGCTCCTAGGTAGCACCACGATACAAATCACAAACCACGATGATGATGATTTTCCCTTCGGCATTGCCCGTGGACACTGCCTCTGTGTAGTTGTGTCTGCAAAACAGAACAGCCCCGCCCCACAAAAACGCCCACATCTAGTGCACACCTAATGTTGCAGTAGTGGTGAGGTTTGCAACCAGATGGAATATTGTCCCTGTGCCGTTACCTCTGGCAGAGGGAGCTATTGTTACTGGTCATTAGCTCAGCAGTTGCCCCAACCCTCCTCAGCCTCTCTCACCTACGCCGTTCGTGCACCTTTTCTTGTTTTCTCCTTCCGTGGGTCTTGCAAACCCACCCACATTTTCATTCGTTAACAAGCTGCCAACACAGATGTAGGATACTCAAGGACGTTAAAGCAGAGTCATGAAATCTGGCATTTTCCCTGCTTCATCCCAAATAGATGCAGCAGCAGCCATACCGCCGCCCCCAACTTTTCGGCTGACTGCCCCAGTTCTCGTGGACAAGGCGCTGCCATGCTAATGGCAGGAGCAGAGGTACAGTGGTTGTGCTAACTTCCTTCTTCCCCTGCTGTCCTGGCTCCCCTCTGACAGGGAAATCAATCCTCCCCGGATAAACCCTGGGTTTCTCTTTGGTGTGTGTTCCTTCTGTTCGCTCTGTTCTGACGAGCCAGGAAATAATGGAGATGATTGAGGAGCTTGCTCGTAGCTCTTGAGCCTCCTTGTACCTCAGGCAGCCACGTCTCCCTTGAAGTCTCTCTTCTGATGCCATCCTCAAGCGGTAGGAGAAGGGGCAGGAGATGCCCAGCAGATGACAGCATTTCAGTGTCGGGGGGTGCACGACACCCTGGTGCTGCAAACTGTGGGTGCAACAGGCAGTCTGTGAAGAAGCTGTGTCTGCAGACAAAAACAACAAGGAGTCTGGTGGCACCTTAAAGACTAACAGATTTATTTGGGCATAAGCTTTCGTGGGTAAAAACCTCACTTCTTCGGATGCATCAGTTGTCTGCAGACAGTTGCTGGGTAAATAGCATGTGCATGGGGAGGTGGGATTAGAGCCCTCGTCCACACCGCTTTCTCCCGTTGTAGTTACAGAAGAACGCGGTTAGCTAGCAGTCCTCGCTGGTGCTGTGTTCTCTCTGTGGGCCCCACCACCAGAGCGCACCATCGTCCGCTCATACACAGAAAAGAGGCGTTTGCAATGTCCATGAGCTGTGGGTCTATTTCCCTCGGGTCCGCTTTTCAACCCTCCCCCCCGAGCCGGTGCACTTGGAAATGCTGGACTGCACGGTCACACCTGTGTTCTGAGCCAGCGACTGCAGCAGCTCTCATTTTCAGAAAATAGAAATGCCCGAGCGTCCGAATGCAAATGGAATAAAAATGGGATGATTTAATGTGCACAGAAATCTGAAAATTCGATGCTGAGCTCCCACGTCTCGTGTAATCGGGCCACGTCGTACATGTCTACTAAGGCATTAAAGTTAGCAGCATATCCAGGAACATAAAATACCACATATGTGCAAGGGCACATGAAAAACCTCAACCAACTTATTGCATGAACATCACTTTTTTCTTTTCTTCTTTTTTGCATTTGATGGAATTTAATTGGAAATAGCTTGGACAATGGCCACGCGCAATGCTCAGGCCATAGAGTTACCTGGAACATAATGCTGAACATATGTTTGATTAAAGAGAGATGCTGGAGCAGTAATAAAGTTAACGAACAAGGCTTGGTATTCTAATTTAACTGGCAGTCTTCAGATTTGTTGTGAAGCCAGATCTGATTTTTTGTTGGCGTCTGAATGGGTTTTTCTTAGAAGCTTTTGATTTGTCAATTTAATTATGAGCTGAATTAATCCATGTATCAGATTTAATTCTTAAGGCTTTAATTAATGAGCTAATGTGTGAAAAGCTGTGAAGAGATCCAGAGTCCTGAATTCTGGGTCTTCTGTGCCGTCGCTTCTCACATCTTTCATTAGAGGCAGATTTGGTTACGTAAAGAGCCATCTCCATGTATCTGTCACTCTCTAAAGCACCTGTTACTGGGGTGTTTAGGCACTATGTAGGCAGGTAGCAGTGCTCTATATCACACTGAGTTTGGTTCATTGCTAATGTGAGTATTTTGTGGATTTATAGAGTTAGATTAGCCAATTAAAACCCTTAAAACTAAATTTCGTAGAACAGCATTTAAAAATGGTCTGGCAGTTGTGATGGGAATTGGAGCCACTCAGCACCAAAGGAATTGTTGGGTGCCTTCAGTAGAAGCTGGTTCCAAAGTACAGCTCTTTGGGGTGAAGTGGGGACACACGGGCTGCTGCGGTGGGCTGAGGAAAAGGACCAGTTCCCTGGCTGTGGCACGGTGGAGATGGTCTCTTCCCCACAACTTGCTGGGAGAATGGGATGTGCTTTTTTTTTTTTTTTTTTTTTAAACTAAGACTGCTTTCTGTACCGTGCCTCTGATTGTCCGGCAGAAGGAGCCGATTCCCTAGCATGCTCCCACGCCCTGCAGTCTAAGTACAGAGCGTGCTCGGCAGGGATCCCCTCTGTCCATGCAGACGTACACACAACTCCTTACCTAGTATCTATACATACATCTCACAATGGTATAAATGACCCTGGCTGTCATATGAGACCTCACATGACAGTCATGTGACTTCACATGGCATTCTTTGGTAAAGAGGTATATGCCTACCAGAATCAGGACATTCCTGTAATCCACCTGGCCAGTTGGCAGTGAGGGGTTCTTGGGTCACACACTACCATACTGTTTGCTGCCCAACACTGTGTATGTTCTATCTCTTTCCCCATCTGTGTCTGTCTTGTCTATTTATACTGTAAGCTGTTTGGGTCGGGGACTCTCTGACTCAGTTTGTACAGCTGCTAGCACAAAGGGCCCCGTTCAATGGGAGCTACCCTAATACACACAAGACTGATCATCCAAACTAGGCTGAAGTCCTGTTTCTGATTTGGGATGCCAGCCTGCCTGTTGTGCTGTGTGTACCATAGCGTGCATGTCAGATATTGCATCTCAGTCTGCATCATTGATCAAAGCAACTGTGTGCCTGAGGGCAGAAACTGACCCTGGAAACTGTGTGCGTCCATCCTAAACAGGAACAGAGACATGTGCTGGTATAAAAATGCATGGCACGTGGCATTCCAGCAGGTTAATACGTCTGAGGTTAGTCCCAGTGCAATAGCTGTGAATGGCCTGGTATCCTAAGAGGTTCCTTCATTTCGTTTCATGTAGGAATTCAATTTTAAAGTCAATGAAAATCACTTGGCACTGTATGGAGTCCAACATCCATTTCCCTCCACCCCCAGCTCCCCAACTCCCTAATCCATCTTGTTTCTTTCCAGTGCCACTGCAGACGATGTTCAATGGCCCATCTTTTCCCAGGGTGTGCTCTCTGCTTTGACATCACAGTGCTTCAAAGGAGCAGGATGGATGGGACTGCAACTCCAGGGAGGGTTTTGTAAATCTAAAGGGGTCCTTTGAATATTCATCCCACAGCTTAACAGCTCCACTGCACAAAACACCGAAGTGTTTGATGCCTTTGGTTGGGTAGAAATCCTCCCGAGTTGCTGCCCAAGCCTCTGTCTCGCTCCTTAGAAATGCTGAGGCATTGCGGCAGAGCAGAGAATTCTGGGAGTGGTGTTCCCACAATGCGAAATGGCCTCTCGAAAGGCATCCAGCAATTGTGTGGGGCTTCGTGCATCTGCGAGCCCCACGTCTAGGCTGCATATCCATAGAGGGGGGCGAGGAGGGAATGGATGTCTCCTACAAGTGTTGGTTGGCAAAGCCGCCTGTAAAAGGCAGCGCCAGATCTTGACCCAAATATAAAAGCATGCAAACTCCTTACCCACTCCAGTCGGCATGTGCAGATTGTCTAGCTGCGGTTACGCTGACTTGCACGGATCTACAAAACCCAAAAGCAATGGTGTTTCAAACAGGCTTGCAAAAAAAGTTTTAAAGAAATTCTACTGCCTGGGGAGTTCAGTTTCTCTGGTTGTGGCAGTTCGCATGAATAATAGTAATTAAAAAAAAAAAAGTCTTTGCATCTCTTCCCCCAGACCCAGCCGATTTGCATGAAGAGAATTCTGGGCCATGTTGTTGTCTCTGCTCTTGAGAGTCTGACCATGACTCTGTTTCTGGAAGATTGAAGCTGGCGAGATGTGGGTGTGCTGGGAGATCTGCATGTTAATCGTAACTGAGTCGGAAACTCCGTTCAGGAGCTGTGGGTATCATCTCTGTAAACAGTCGTAGTGGCACCTGCAAAAACCTACTGATTAGATGTTAGAAGCTTGGATGTTTTTTAAAAAGTGTCATTATGAAATACGTGTGTTCGACAAGATGTGTACATTTGCTTGTCGTATTCCATGCAAATGCTTGAGTAATGAGCAATTTTCTTTGCTAATTCTCACCTTTGCAAATTTCCTAAAATTCAGCTGTGTCCCCTGAGCTTTGGAGATGGCTTTAAGTAAGCTAAGTGCTCCAAGGGTTGTCGATACAGGGATCCCAGGTGCTAATCACCACTTAGCAAGAGCGTATGGCTTTGAATGGATTCCCAGGTGGGAAGAAATCCGTGTTCAGCATGTTCACAAATAGGGAAATTGCATGTTTTCAAGTGTGTATGTGTAGTAAGATGATAATCCCTTATCTTAATCATACGGAACAGGGCATGGCTTGGCTGGGCCGTCATCTGGGGATCAGAGATGGGGAGTGGAGTTCTCCAGCTCTGCAGTGGCTGGAAGTGCTGCAAGTTGGTGAGAGGTCAGAGTTATGTGGCATACCAGTCCCTGCCTCTCACCAGCCCTACCCCACCATGTGTAAACATGATAGCTGACCCTGAGGGACCAGGGCTTGGTAGGTGGCGACACTCGGGCTGGATTATATATACATGCTCTGGGATTTTCTTCCCAGGAGCCAGAGACCAAGTTGCCCAGAAAGCACCCGGGGCTACATCTTCAGAAGTGGCCCGTGATTTTAGATGTCTTCATTCCGGGGTAGCCAACTTGGGACAGACAAAGGGGACCTGATCTTCAGAAAGTGCTGAGCACTTGCCTTCCAAATATCAGGCCCTTTTAAGGCATCTCAAATTGGGCAACCAAAAGCACTGGTCGCTTTTTCAACGGTGGGGCCCTGGTCATCTTCCTTCAAACCATGTCTCATATGAAGACCCTTAAAGTAGCATCTGAACGTAGCCGTCTCTTTCCAGTGCCATTGAATAACTGTCCAGTTTTGCCCCAGACGCTGGTCTGTGGCTTTGCAGTAACAGCTAGACAGGATGCCAACCACAGCAGCATTGAAACAACACTCCAGGATGGGGGTGGGACGGATTTTTCTCTATTTCATAGACCTGCAGCAAGCTCTTCTGGGCTCTGTTTCTGTTCTGCCCACAGTAATAACGGCTGCAACATTCTCAGCAGCTAGTGCCCAGTAAATTACACTTAAATCCCCCCCTACTCAAAACCCCTGCTTGTGCTAAAAGTTCTGCTTCATTTACCTCTGTTTTAGGGAGGCACCAGACCAGGGGTGGCCAACCTGAGCTTGAGAAGGAGCCAGAATTTGCCAATGCCACAGTAATATGGCAGCAGCCCCCCATCAGCTTCCCGCCCCACTCCCAGCGTTTCCCACCCACTGGTGCCTCCCCTCCCTCCCTGCACCTCCCTGTCAGCTGTTTTGTGGCATGCAGGAGGCTCTGGTGGGGGGGAGGAGTGAGGGCACGGCAGGCTCAGGAGAGGGGGGGAAGGGGTGGAGTGGGGGCACAGCCAGGGGTTGAGCAGTGAGCACCCTTCCCCCCACCCCCCAGCACCTGGGAAAGTTGGCGCCTGTAGCCCCAGCCCCGGAGTCGGTGCCTATACAAGGAGCCGCATATTAACTTCTGAAGAGCCGCATGTGGCTCCGGAGCCAGAGGTTGGCCACCCCTGCACCAGATGATCAAGGTCCCAGTCCTGCAAAGGGAGCTGCAGGTATTCTCAGTGAATTCTGTCTATTTGGATTCCTTTGCAGGACCTGAGCCTAGGAGCGCAGCCAAGTTTAACTGGCACCCGTCTTTTGCATTGCCCCAACCTCCCAGCCCGGAGGAACCCTCCACCCCCAGCTCATTTGGTGAAGCCATTAAAATCAGATTGTGATACAATTTGTAACCATGTGACTATTTTAAAAGCTGCATATTGATGATACTGCCCCTAAATGAGAAGCATTTGGACCCAGTAATTAAATTTTTCTCTGCATCGGAGAGGTTCTGATTTTAATTCTCCAGACACCATAATAATTGTTTAATTTATAAGGCACCTCATGCCCCCTATGGAGGTGCTCAGGCCACTGTATTATAATTCATGCTTCAAAAGTAAAGAGAGATTTTCAAAAACTCAATAAAACGTTACAGTAAAACCCCTGTCATAAAATTGCAGTTGAAGAAGCTAAATAGTGAAGGTTCTTGGCTAATTTCTGCTGCAAGTTATTGTAACCCTCTGTCACTGTACTACAGCTACATAAGATTAAAAGTGTGTCCTAACATGCATCCAAGAGCTGCAGTATCTACTGGACATTGCATGTTGCAATATGTTCTAAACACAACTGCTTTATCCGTGGAGGCTTACAGCCTGTTAAAGGCCAACGGTGCCTTTTTGAGGCTCACCTGGGCATGGAATTAACTTGTGGTTAAAAAAGGTAGAAAATAACTCTGCGTGTCTGGTACTGGGGCTAGGTAACAGAAGCTTTTGCACGTTTAATCGAGTGGAGAAATTTGGTTTTTTGCCCCAGAATGCAGCGGCCATGTTACAAATATTCTTCAATGATCAGCCGAGCAAGTGCATCTCTGTCACCTATGTTAACAAAAATAAAAACTACTTTACCTGATGCTCTCGTTATTTATGAAAGTTAGTCAAGCCACACGACTCCCACCCGAGCTAGGTAGGAGATGCTGTACCTATTCTTCAAATGGGGACACTCAAGCACAGAGGTTGTGTGATCATGCATTAGTCAGAGCAGTGGTTTTCAACTTTTTTTCATTTGCAGGCCTCAAAAACCGTTTGAGGGTGCAGACCCCTTTGGAAATCTTAGACATAGTCTGTGGACCCCCGGAGGTCCACAGACCACAGATTGAAAATCACGGAGTTAGCGTAAGTGGCAGAACTGAGGGTATAACGCAGGAGTCCTGATAGCCCAATTGCCTGTATTGACACTGCCCGGTTGTTCATCCCACATACCAGTTTCAGAAGAGTGCATGGCTCCCTTTGCATTTCAGAGTAGCAGCCGTGTTAGTCTGTATCCGCAAAAAGAAGAACAGGCGTACTTGTGGCACCTTAGAGACTAACAAATTTATAAGAGCATTTATAAAATTTATAAATTTGTTAGTCTCTAAGGTGCCACAAGTACTCCTGTTCTTCCCTTTGCATTGTGATCCACTTGTGGAAATGTCCTGGTGTCTCCTCAACAGAGCAGAGTCTTCACATCTTGCACAGAATCTCAGCTCAGACGCTCTGCAGATGTTCTGGGCTTGTTTCCCCCTCTCCTAATTGGAAATACTCGCTTACCAGGAGAGTTGCAAAAACGGATGCAACAAAAGAGTGTTTGGGGCTAGCTCCTGGCTTTTGCACAAGCTGGGGCATGGGCACATGGTGGAGCCATGTTGCAGAAGGGATCTCCAGAGAGAAGTGCACTCTGCAAGCAGTGTAGGGTCAGCACCGGCTGGTGTAGAGCCCGAACATGTCCTCATTTTGAGGGACTGGCATCTGCTGGGGTGCTAGCGGAGGTCAGTGCTTGGATTGTGCGGGGCACTTGTATCATGTCACTCTTTGCTGAGCAGGGCGAGCTGCCATCTTAGCATTTCAGAACTTCGACGCCATTAAAGCTACAGGGACTAGAAGGGCAGGATCCTCTCCACTGGCTTCTGAGCGGCACCAGGACAAGACTGTGCTACATTGCTCCATGATGAGTTTTCTGGCCTGGCTTCTTCCATTCATGGCATGCCCTCGCACACGCCCAACTTAATCATAACATCCATAAAAGAAAGGAGCAAGAGTACCACGAATGACCCTTCCGGGGAAGGGGCACTTGTATAGGATTTTATTGTCAGGAAGTGCTTAACAAAATACGCATTATCGACTTGCAGCTGCTGAGCCCAGCCTCTGCGATTTCCCAGTAGTTCTAGCACGACCCTCTCCTCTAATTTCCACGTCCGTGTGGTCTCAGCGGCGTGGGAATGGGATCTTGGTGAGTCATGGAAGCCCACAGTCGTTCCACCCCACCCCGCGACTGCTACGTCCCTGCCCTCCAGTCTCTCTTCTTGGCCAGGGGGTGTTGCTGCCTGCCCGCCCAGATTGACACAGGACCTGGCGTTTGCAGGATTGTGCTGTATCCTGCTAGACCATCTGGAAGGAATCCGAGAGCTCCCATGCAGCAGGCAGTCCTTAGGACGCCGCGACGGCTCCTTGTGTCACTCTGCAGTGTCGTGAAAGTCCACTCTTGCCCTGGGCTGCACTGGAACCAGTAGCGGTGAAGGGCTTTGTGTCCTGTGGCCACTCCCCCCTCTCTTGGTACACGACTGGCCCTCATCTGAGAGCCTGAGTCACTCCGTGCTCCAGTCTGCTCTGAACTGGACCTATTGCCCGAGAGTCCCGTTGCCATCCTGTCCTGTTGCTGTTTATCTGGCCGAGGCCACACTGCTGTAGCCAGACCAGCTTGGTTTCACCATTCAGTATTCTAGGAGACCCCCCAGTGTGAGGTCCCCCTGGTGCCCAAGGCGTGGGGGAGGAGAAATGAGAAAGTACTCTATTCCCAGTAGTGAGGGGTGAAATAGCTGTTAACAGGGGAAGGAGAGGGCGCCGGGAATGAAGGAAGAATGAAAGGGAGATGTGATTGCTTCAGAAACCACTTGCAAAGCTGCTTCAATTTTAGATGCAGCCTCTCTGGATTTCCATTCTGAAATGTCATTTTGCCAATGTGAACGAGAATTCTGTCTGCAGAAGGGGCTCTGAGCGTCTCAGGAAATGTACGAGGAAGAGGGAGAGAAAACAAAGTCTGATTAACGGTTAAGTGATGAGGGATTGTGCCCGTGAAGTTGTGTTTGAAGGCGGATTAGATTAAAAAGCAGCTGCCTTGATAATGAAGCGGCATTTGCTCTCACGCCACGTCAGTTGCCAGGACCCCAAACCCAGATCACTAGCCCACTCTATATACAGATTGTAATGTCAGAACTAAGATGAGCAACGCCAGTTATAAAGGGCATGGAATGGTGCTTCCATCGGCTCTAGACACGGTTGGCAGAGTCCACAGTCCCTGTGTGTTCCCGGCTGGGAGACGATTCTGGATCCAGGGCCCACAGTAACGCCCCTCTACAGGAACGGAGCTGCGCTGTTGGAATGGGAAACCCAGAAACCTAAAGTGCCGGGATATAATCCTGGCCCCCTGATGTCAATGGCAAAGCTCCCATTGACTTCACCCCACCCGCCTCTGATGTAGCAAATAAAGGAAACCAGCATGGGGGGGGATGAGGTGCCCCAGCTCTGACGGACGCTGGGAAAGGAAAGGGCTCCCAGAAGGACCGGTAGACTGAGCTGAGTCTGCACAGAGAGGCCCCTCGGTCTCGGAAGGTGGCAGCTGATTAGCGATGTGGTGCCTAATCTAGCATTGCTAAAAAGCAAAGTCGCACCATGTGCCGGCTGACTGGTCTCCCCTTACCGAAAACACCCGCTGCGGTATTGTACAGTCAGAGCGCACAGACCCGGCTCTGGGCCCGCACTGGAGAGCCCTGTGGTATTTTTCCTTGTAAGGGTGAAAACAGACTCCCCTGGCAGTGCAGTTGCACGCCAAGACAAGCTGCACTGAACTCGGAACTCCTCTGTGCCTCACGTAACCGCTCTCAAGCCGTACCAAGCGCGCAGGGCAGGGGTGCCCGACGTGGAGGTCTGATCCTGCAGCAGTGGGCGCGAGGCGGGAAGTTCGGACATGCGCCCAGCCATCCCCACGGTGGGAGGGTGTTCAGAGCCCGTGGTGCAGTTTGGTTGTGCCTCAGGAGGCTTTGTCCCCATGTGGGGGAAGGTGCTAAGAGCGCTTGCAGTAGGTGGTGGTTCCCATGGGAGAAGTGTGCGCCCTGTGTGTTTTGCAGAGCCGACGTTACCTAGGACAATGCACAGCTCTGCCCTGTGCGTTTCTTTCCCCAGCGATGCCGTCACACAGACAGTGCCTCTGTTTATGGCACCCAAATACCATTTCATGGCTTGAGACCTTAATGCCGTTACTTCACTGCACTCGGAGTGCTTATCCCAACTCTTCTCCAGGCTGCTAACTGTATCGAGTGGGGGGGAGGGGGGTTCAGTCTTGGCAGCAGTGCTCTTCCTTGTTCAAGTTCTGGGAGGCTAACAGCAATGACATCAAATCTAACCCCTCCCTTCAGTGCTTTAGCTGCCAGGCAGGTGAGGCCACAGCACCCAGCTTTGAGAGCCGTCCTCTCCCAAAGGCAGCAGTGCAAGGTCCATCCCCAGAGTCGCTCTGAAGCTGACCCAGGCAAAGCACTGGAGGATGCACTGGAGGGACCACTCCTGCACTGGCCAGGAAGATGGGCTAGTTGTGAATGATCTGCTAGGATTCCCCTTTGTAATTTTGGTTTCAGTGGAGAATCTTTTATCCTGCTGGCTGGGCAATGAGACTGGTAATTCACTGGCCTTGCAGAGGGTGGAGAGAAGTCTTTGTTGCTTTCTCGTGTTGCTCAAGTCTCCAGTACAAAGGGCCCCAGTATATGACAGGTGCAGACTTCTATCATCTCCTCCAAAGGAGGTTAACGGTGGCACATGGATATCGATCTCTCCGGAGCTCATCTATGATCTAGAGTCCCATTAGATCTAGAGCAGGGCTGACTGGGGTCTGGATTTGGGTTGAAACTTCTGGTCAGACCCGGCAATGTACAGAAGTGTAGTCATTAGGGTAGAGCACAGAGCAGATGGCCCTAGGAAGGTGGAGATGCTTATAGGGGAACTGAGATGTCAACGTGACAGAGGGAAAAACAGGAATCCAGCCCTGCTTACCCCAGGGCAGAGCTCACCATAGTGAAAACCATAGGTAGGCAGGCTATAAGGATTCGCTCTGGAGATATCACCGCTGAGTGCACACCTTGGCAAGGGGCGTCTGGGATGGTGATAACCTAGACAAATCAAAGAAACCTAAAGTCTGACAGAGGTGCCAATCAGGTCTGCAGGGAACCCTTGCGTGGAGGGAAGGGGCATTGTCTGGTATGCTGCCAGGCATATTTTCCTTCTTCCCTGTAATGACATGGGTCACACCACTCTGAATGACTCTTTGCAGAGTGACAGATGACGTGTTATGCAGGCGGCTTATTGTTTCTTTGGTTTTAGTATGATATTTCCCCTGGTTCTCAATTAGTCTTGTTTTTCTACAGCCCATGTGGCAATGGCCTCTGGTTTGGGAGCTTCACCAAAAATGTCTCCTTTAATCTCTAGGGATAGGCAGTGAGGAAAGGTGGCCTGACACCTGTCTCGCTTGGGATTTTCGGGCCAGAAGGCCATGGTTGGGAAATTTGGTCTGTGCACATACACAGTTATGCTGATTTTAACCTGATTTAGGTAAACTGATTTCAAATCCCATGGAGATATTCTTAGATTGATTTAACCCTGGTTTATGTTGGTTTAGTTTGCTTTGGTAAATTTCCAGAGCTCTAACCAGTTTGAAAGAGATATAAGCGCATCCCTGAGGGCTTACACCTGTTGAACTAAATCAGTTCTTAAACCAGTTTTAGTTTAACTGGTGCAATTCCAGTGTGCCGGCAAGGCCTTAAAGGGCCTTTCCCAGAAGGTGCTTCACTGAGCGATGGTGTGGTCTAGTGGTTGGGGCCCTGGACTGGACCTCAGGAAATCTGGGTTCTGTTTCTCGCTCTGTCTTTAAACAGCTGGGTGACCTTGGCAACTGACATCCCCTCTCCAGGCTCCATAATTTTGTGTGTTGGTTTCAGTGTTCCAAGGGGGCGGGTGGATCTTGAAAACCACCAAAAAATGTGTGATGTAATTTGTGGACAGCCCCTTTTGTCTGTCTTGTCTATGAGCCTGGAAGCTGTTCAGGGCAGGGGCTGTCACTTACTATGCGTATGCCCAGCACATAGTGCAATGGGACCCTGATCTCTGTTGGGGACTCTAGGCTGATACAAATAATGAGTAGCAATAACCGTGGGCCACAGTTCTAATACTGCCTAGGAACGCCCGATAACTGGGAGAAGGACACAGTCTGTGGGGCGGAGGGTGGGGCGCTCAGTCTGGATGCCTGTTGCTGCCACATGGCGAGTAAACCCAGGGTGACCGCGGTAAAAGAAGAGTCTGCAAATATTAGTCCTAAAACTCCAGTATACTTAACACTGAAAGCCCAGAGGGTCTAATTTTTCATGTCATGGTCCAGTGGCGATAGGAGCCACGTGGTGCTCATTGTTCTTTAGGATTATAATTAGGTTTCAGTATTTTTTTCCTCTGTGCAATGTAGGTCAATGGTAATTAGCGTAAATCCCATCGCTCCTTGCTTCCCTTTTAACTAGGCATCTCTGGAAGACAAATGCCGCAAGAGGTATGATGCCACCCTTGTAACTCCCAGCTCCTGATCGTGGACAGATGGTTTCCCACTGGTCTCTGCCGGACGTGTCTGTCCTATTTGTCCCGCTGAGATAGACAGGAATGCACTATGTTCTGCTGACCCGTGTCTCTCGTTGATGAATTAAATGTTCAAGCAGTCGAAGCCTGTATTTGGATAGCAGTTT
Source organism: Chrysemys picta bellii (assembly GCF_011386835.1). NCBI lineage: Eukaryota > Metazoa > Chordata > Testudines > Emydidae > Chrysemys > Chrysemys picta. The sequence goes on from NC_088800.1 coordinate 85,134,285, forward strand.
TTGTTCAGCCATCTTGTGAACTGTAATATTCTTATTTTTTTATTAATTTTTACGGGCCATTACGTCTGCATATTAGCCCAGTTAAGTGAGATAAATTGCATTGTCTCCTTCTCCCCTGAAGCTCGTTGGCTTATGTCACGCTAGAATATTCATTTTTTGAGAGCAAACAAGTGCATAGTTTTGCAATCCCAAAGACTTTTTCTTTATAAATCTAGGCTTACTCCTTGGGCTGCAATTCACGCCCCCTCCAGGGGGCCTGCACAGCGCTTAAGTGCTGCTTTTGCCTTCAAAATAGGGTTTCAGTGGAACTTTGTGTGCGTAGGGTCTTGCACAGGGGTGAATTCCATCCTGGGTGAACAGCATCAGAAAACATCCACCCCTGGTGTCACTCCATTGAATTCAGTGGAAGCCCACTAGGGATGAAGTTGTTTTATTGCTCTTAGCTGCAGAAATGGTTTGTAAACACCCAGGGCTCTATTCTCCCCACTTTGTTAAATGCACAAAACTCCCATCAGCATTGGTTGGGGGTCACTTGCTCAAAAGTCAATGGGAAATTGATCCTTCTGATACACACGTAAGGGAAACCAGCCCTTGGTTTTTGGATGCTCTGTGTGTGTGTCATCTTGGAGTTTAAAGACTCGGTGAATTTTGATGCTAGTCTCCTAGTATCTTGAGTCAAACAGTGACACTTTCAATTGGAGTGAACCTGACACAGGAGATTATTTGGACTCCAGGAACGAGACATGATTCTGATGAAAGAAACATCATGAATCTAGGTGTCCGGGGGGGAGGGGAGGAGAGAGTATTTTAGATTTTGGAGCTGTTCCCTTTGGATACAGGGTTAAATCTTTCTGGGGGGAGGGAGGGGAGGATTTGTGTCGTGCTTAGTTTTCTTTCTTAACATAAAACAGTAAGTCCCTGTGTTTAACAGCCCGAAATCACTTGCCGCTCCAGAGCTGGAGTAATTATCCTTGTCATTCTATCTTTGTGGCAGTTTATTTCAGTAATTCAGTTTTTGTGATTATTGAGGTTTCCAGCACAACCCAGAGAGCTGCACGCTCCACCAGCGCCGATCTGTGTCTGCAGCATGGAGTTGCTTAGGGAACATGCGCTCACTTGCCAGTTTCAATCGTCTTGATTTGTATGGTGTCTCTTGGCCGAGATTCTCTCCCAGCCTCCAATTGATTTCTCCCCCCCCACCCCTTCTGAGCCTGGAATGACGTTGTGTGTGGTTATTAAATTGATGGCCCGTCCTCAGAGAGCAGGCCCGAGGATGGAGAGCTTGTCTGGAAGTGGCCTGTGCTGGAGAGGAGCCAAAGAACAGCGCTCTGCTAGATTGGCACTCAGCAAGCTGCATTGTATCAAATCATGAAAAGGTCCCGACACCGAGCTGGGCAGGCAAAGCGTTTGTCTCATCTCTGCGTCTCCTGGAACACCGAAGCTCCGCTGAACAGCCAACAAATGGGAGTGGCGTTTGATCACCACTGATCTGGGGCTGGATTCAAACCAGAGACCTACAGGTGAAAGGCCCTATCAGGCCTCCTATTGTACAACAGGCTTTAGGGCCAATTTCTATGTCCCTGCCTCCTTATCCAACCTCCAGGGTAAGGCACATGATGGCCAAGAACTCATCAAAGTTCGGAGAGGGATTGGACCGTTCCAGGGACAAAGTCAGAGGCTGTGCTGGCCTGTTAAGGGAGTTTGGGCTGAGACTCACCTATGCCAGGGCTAGCCCATCCCCCCACCCCCCAGGTGAAGGGGGTGAGTCCAGGGCTCATGTGAGGGGAGCATGTGGCTCAGAACCCAGCCAGCTGGGAGACACTGAGGGCAGTTTGAGCTCTGAGACGGATTCAGAGGAGCAGGAGAGCTGGGGGAGCAGCTGACTTCTGGCATCGGCCTGGTAAGTCCCCTGCCCCAGAGAACGGGACTAGCCACAGCTGGTACGCTTAACGCTAATAAGTTTTGAAAGGGGGGTGGGGGACCGTGACCGGGCGGGTTCCCCACTGCCGTCTTCCTGCACAAATGGCTCTAACACCCCCTGGCATTTGGAGGCTGCAACTCTACCGGAAACGTGCCCTGCCGTAGCTTTCCAGATGCTAGTTGAGCTCCGAGTATCGTTAGGAAGATGGACGCTGTGTTGCCCGTGGAAATGGATTTGAAACGGAGGGCGAAGATGAGGGAAGAGTCAGCGGCCATCCAGCTTGTCTTGCAAATTGTCCCTCTTGCTCATCTTGGTTTTACCTTTTTGCCCCGAGCCACCCTGTCAGGGCAATGGCTAATGGGCTTACTGCTTACATGGCCTGAGATGCTGGTCCTGGTTGATCGCTAGGTGATTAATAAACAATGCCACAATTCTGCACATACGTCCTGCTGTTTTCTTCTCAGCTGGGCTGACGGCTGCTCCCCAGCTCCATTCCAGGCGGCGGAGTTAGCGAAGCGCTGTAGAAGAAACTTTAATTTTCCGGATTTTAGCCCTGCTCGTTTAAACCAGGCGGAAATCTGTCCGGCTTCTCCTCTGGAGTGTCTGGCCTGCTGGGGAATAGCTTCAGAGCTCATGCTTGCTTTGAACGGAGATGAGAGACGATTCCCAAGAGAACCGAAGAAGCCTCTGCATTTATCCGATCAAATTACAATTTGAGGAATTCTGGTTTTGACTGCCTGAAATGACTGTCTGGATGCAGCATGTTCACTCCCAGCCCGAACCTGTTATGTTGCGGTGTGCTTATTCCATGGCTGCGGTGGCTGCATTCAAGGGGAGAGTGGAGAAATTCCCTTGGATACAGTTTAGAAAGACTTTGGGATCTTTGGGGATGATAAATATTAAATTACCTAGAGATTTATATGGCCTGTCCCCCCCGAACAAGTATCTGAGCACTTCACACATGTCAATAGCTCCTAACACCCCTTTGAGCTAAGGAAGGGCTGTTTGCCCCATTTCAGGCACAGGAAGATGATGTAACTTGCCCAAGGGGATACAGGGAATTTATGACAGAGCTGGGAATTGAGCCCAGATCTCCTGAGTCCCCGTGGGGTGCTGTAACCCCAAACCCTTCCTCCACCTGTTCATTTTGTGAGGGCCCCTTATGTGAGGGGCATGCACTTTCAGAAGAGGACCTGGGCGGAGCAGGCTTGGTACTGAGACCATGAAGTATCAGACACTCAGAAATCTGCAGCCAACCAGCCCTGCCAACCCCTGCGCTTTGCTGCTCATCAATCATATTTATCACTTGAGAAATGAAAGAACGACTCAGAGTCTACGGCCTGTTCAATCACTTTCCTACTGAACCTCTTAAATATAGATGGAAGGCTAAGCGCCCAGGGGACGTTTCCACGATGGGAACAAACAGGACGGAGCGAGAAGTGGTTTGCACCAGGCTTTCATTTCGGAGGAGGAACCAATGACAGGCTCTCTTCCCTTCCCCTCTGGCCCCCCATAGTTAATGAAGAGCTGTCAGAAAATCAGCATCTTCCTAACCAAAGCCCTGGCACCTATCAGACCCTCAATTCAATGTTAGAGCTGAGAGCTCCCACTGCTCCTGCTAGCTGAGAAAAGGCGCTCTCTCCCATTCCAGCAGGTTCTGCGTCTGGGAGACACAAAATCCGACACGTGCGTTTCATTCCGGTGGCAATTCCAATTTCACCAACGTCGCTTTTTGCTTTCTTCGTTCTTCTGTCTTGGTGGGTGAATGTGCCCAATATTCCATCTGGGATGGCTCTGGTTATTTCAGAGCCTGCTGTCCGGGGGCACTTGGGATGCAGGGAAGTTTATAACTGAAGCAATAGGGTTACAGGTTTGTTAATATTCTCCAGAGATGGACTTGGTACAAGATCAATAAAACTCAGGTGGGCAGGAAAGTGAAGGCTTTCATTCATTTTTTTCTGCTGTGTGGGGTTTTTTCACCGTAAAGTAGGCCTGTTGCGGGTACGTGCTGGGAGCGACAGGAGCTCTGAGCCCTGGAGGGGAAGGAGGCGCGGAAAAGAATGGCATCAAAATCTAATTTCTGATTAAGGAATGTCCAATTTAAAACCCTGTCTGCAAAGACAAGCATGTGAGTTGGGTGGGGGGGAGGGCGGCAATGGGCAGACTTAGTTTACACTAGTGGGGCAGCACCTTAACCTGACGCACGTATCCACTTTGAGAGCAGCCCTGCACTTTCCCCCCGAATTCTTGTGAGGCACAAGGTAGATTTTTCTAGCTGCATCGGGCATGCACGTTGATTGGTGCCAGTCGTACTTCCGATACTTACCACCAGCTGCAGTCAATAATTTCCACTTGCCATTTATGTTTGAGTTCCCCGACGTACGTCTGGCATGATCCCAGCGTGTCTCTAGAGCCACCGAGGTTGGAAAGCATCGAAGGGTTCTGTGCGGTGCCCTGTAATCATAGGAAGTGTGTCGTGCAGAATATGCCTCCCTGACCTGCACAGATAATGCACTGGGAAGGAGCTGCTGGTGTCTGAGTCATGGATAAAAGGTACAGATAAGTTGTTGGTTCCTCCCCAGTTCCTCTTCCTTGGAACTGCATTGACTGAGTGGTCTGTACTGCAGTGTAGAGTGCAGGCCCAGTGACTTGTGAGGGGGTATGAAAATGGCCTGAACATCACTTTTACTGCCCCACGAGAGAGCCGAGATGCAAAGTCAGTACAACCTGCCCCGCACGCTTTTTAGATTCTTGATGGCTTGGCTGAAATAAGCGCTACAACGACACGGCACACCGACAGAAAATCTGGCAGCTTTTCAGCTGGGGAGGTGCTAAGCTGCCTGCTGTCCTGGGAGTCCCTAGTGCGATCTGTGACAGATGGACAGCTTCCTTGCTTGTACTTTCTTTAAAGTTTTCCTACCAGTCCCGGCTTTGACAGGACAACTCCCCAGTGGATTACCTGAACTTGCAGCCTGCCAAGTGCCGTGGGCTCGCCTGTTGTGATGTGACACATGTTAGGGCTGCACTGGGTACTGCACAGACTCTGTGCTGTAATAGAGAGAGTCCTCCCTTTCCTATTTGTCTCCGAGTTCTTGTTGGCCTGTTCCTCGCTGCCGACCTGGTTTGCTTGCTGGTGTCTGTGCACGATGCATGTTTAACTCCAAGTCTCCTCTGCCCAAGTCACCAACCACATGGCTTTTGCTCATCACTTGCTCCAGCTTCCCTGCAACAATACAACCTCCTGGGGCAACACTTGTATGTGTATCCTCACAACAAAGACACAGATGGTTTTAGCTCGGTTCCCTTGTGTTTCTAGTATTGGTGATCTATGTCCAGGCAGGCAGGCGGATGAAATCCCGACCAGCCTTCTGTAGAAATCAGTCTGGAGCGCTGCAGCTTGCGGTAGGTCATCGAATGCAGTGCCTGCCTGGATGGGCCAGATATCCCGACGATGGGTGAGCTCAAGCCACCCAAACCATCTGCACTTTCTAGTCTCTTGTGACAATTCTGTTTGAAAAGGTGATCACCGGACAGGACTGGAAGTTGAGACACGACTTCCACGGCTGGCTTTGCTGCCGGTTCCGTCGTTCCTCGCTGCCTCAGTTCCCCATCTGCATGGAGGGAACACTGCCTGCCTCACAGCAGCGCTCTGGGGCTGAATTAATTCATGTCCGTAGGACGCTGTGAGATCTCCAGAGGGAAGGCACGAAGGAAATGCAAAGGGTGTTGATTTGATGATGATTGTTACATTTCTCATTTATTAGTGCAAAAACATAAATAATTCACGCTTCCTTCTTCCAAGCTTGCTAGGTCACAACACCTCTGTGATCATTCCTCTGAGTGTCTTCAGATTTTGTTTTTTAGCTGTGAGATTTTCTAGTGAAATCTGCTTCATGGCTGTCTGATATTTATCTACACAGCACTAGCCAGTTTAGTATGGCAGCATACCAGGACCAACCAAGCAGGTGACCCCAGTGTGCCAGGCGCTGTACAAAACCAGATTGTAGATGGTCCTCATCCCATAGGGCTTCCAATCTACATAGACGAGACAGATGCAGGGTGCGGGATGGGGCTTCACACACAAAAATCTTCTCGCTGTTCCTAATGACTTTTTTAATGTGTGTTTTCATAAAGTGTTTCCTCTGTCAGAAAAATTCACTCCACAACTTCATTAACGGATAGTTAGGGTAATAAACACAGACTCTCAATGCCGGTTAGAGGGAACAGCTAGAAAAAGAGTCTGTCTAGACTAGAGCATCCTTCCTGTTTGCAATAGAGGCAAAAAAAACGTGCATATTGCCCGCATGGTTGCCTCTCTGTTCCTCCAGGAGTCCAGGGCCTGATCTCTGAGGTTCAGTACAATTAATTCTGGTCTCTCGGAGTCAGCAGCACAGGAGATGTCTGCTCCGTAATGCCCAGAAGGTAAAACGGCGTTCATAGGAGGTGTGTTTATCACTTTTGGGAAGAGCAGGTGTGCAGTGGAGACATTGACTCATCTCGGCCATAGACCCACACCTGAGGCTGCCTTTAAGCTAGATCCAGTTGCTTCAAAAATGTCTTAATTTCAGTAGCTTCGACTCAGTGCCACGCCCTGCATTTTGTCCAAGTGAGGATGGAGCCAGAGTTAAACTGACAGGAAGTCTTTTCTCCAGGAACCAAGTGTGTGATTTACAGTTTAAATATGCAAATGGCCTTTCCTACAACACAGTGTGGGTTGGTTCTAGGTAGCTCCGTGCCCTGAGAGTCCGATCCCGCCCTCGCTTACACGGCAGCCGGGTGATGGAGTAACTCAGTGGAGTTGCACTGGTGCTGGTGAGCGAGATTTGTCCCGTTGCAGGAATGCTAAAATAAAATGGCCTATCAAGAGGTTGTCAGGAGTTGTTGAACCAATAGAAATGCTGGGTTAGCTGCACATACTTGCAACTAGGAATTATAGGCTTCAGGGAGTTGGGGAGTGTGTCCAGGGATTAGAACTGGGGGACAGGAGACCTTTATTCCTTTCCTCACTCTCAATATTGGCCTTGACCTTGAAATGAGGCTGCAATGTGACTTTCAGGGAAGGGGTTTTCTTTTACTATGTGCCTCAGTTTCCCCTTCTCTACAGATAACAGCACTCATCTACAACTGATGCCCTGTCTTCACCGCAGTCTGAAAATAGTGGGGGAACAAGGCTGCTTCTGCTGTTACTACTTATGTCACTGTAGCCTCAGTTGGACTCAGGCATCCACCTTCTAGGCCCCGTAGGAGGCACATAGGAAGAGACAACCCTGTCCTAAGAGTTGACAATCTAAAGAGACAAGACAGACAAAGTAACAGGTGATGATCCCCCTTGTACAGATGGGGGAATTTGCCAGCGGATTCCACACAGCTGCTGCTGCTGTTTTGTTTACTAAGAACGGGAGAAACGAATTGGGAAGGCAGATATCGCTGTCTGGATACTGATGGCAAATGCGGCCCTTTAATACAGCCAATGATTTTCTGCCATCAACAAGCGGTACTTGTTACATCCGAGTGCCCTCTGCACCCTGTCTTGTATGGCTTGCAGGCTTGCATGTCTAGCAAAACCTCCTATAAGAGTGAAAACCCCGTAAACACTGAAAAGTCGGCTAATTAATATCCAGGCAGTTGCCCTGAGACCGTGTGCTTTTTACATTTGAATGCAAGGGGCAATAATTCAAACACTTACCGGCTTCGTTCCAGAGAAATGCACTTTCCTAAAAAGATCTTTGGGGATATTTTTCTTTTTAGATGTTAAAATACCAATAACTATGTTCAAAGAGAAACACTCAACTTGAGCATTGCATTTCTCACTGAAGATTTTATACCTTGTATTGCTACAAGTGCACAGCGAGTGGCTAGACCAGAAAGAGAATTTAAAACAAAAGACTCTCTCATCCGTTTGCTTAGTTGGGCCCCAATTCAGAATACTTAAGTGCGTTCCCAAACGGGGGCCTGGTGCGTTTGACAGCACTCTGTACATTGTCAGTTTCTGTGTTGGGGATAAAACAGGCTGGTCCCGAGGGGTCTACCAGTATCCCACCGCAGCAAAACTGAAAGTGACCAGGCAGGGGTGCACACAGGAGAAACGGGAGGTGGGACTGAGCCTGAAAATGTTTGGTGTTGCCACAGCCCCTATCCAAAAACCCTTTAAAGCATAAACAGGGGAGCTCCTCTTCCTGCTCCTCGGTGCAAACCCCAGTGTTTGCATTTAAAACCAATACCCTTCACAGCCACCGTCTGAAAGTGATGTGGGGAATATTGTTTAAAGGCCCTTGCAATTTGGAGGAAATCTGTGACTTTGTTGTTACAGCCACTCCAGAAAAAGACTTGGGAAAAAAAATTCGTTTTGCGTCCCCTGGAGTCTGGAGATGGTGAGAATTGTTCCTAACAGTTGTGCTTTTAAAATCTGTTATTTTTAAATGCAAACAAAAAATATATCCCAACCTGCAGTGTGTTTCTGCCAAGTACCAATCTCCTGCTGCTGCTGCCGGCTGGCAGAAAGAAAACTAGACCTCTGGAACATATAATCAACTTCACTGTGTGACTGACTGAGTCATTGCGAAAGCTAGCCTCGCTCACACAATCAGTATGCCGGGCTCAACTTCCCCGCAGCACTCAGAATTATATAGTTAGGCCCATTTAATAGCAGTGAGTGCAAATATCAAATCACTGACATTAAATGTGCTGTATCGCTCTCACGGTTGTGAGTACATTGATTCCTGAATTATGAGGGACGGTGTGATAAAGGTGTAAGTGGATAAGATTAGTGAGTGGGCATTGAGGAACGAAGAGCTATGTCTCACTGATTGCCGTCTTGCCTTGTTCAGAACAATCTTCTGCTTGGATATCACAACCGTGTTTCACGTGTTCTTAGGGTTGGATTCCATCAATCGACAGCAGCGAGAGGTGATGTTGGTTTGGGCTCTGCCTCTCACATGGGGGATGGTGGGTTGAGTCTGACTCCTGGGCTGCGTGAAATCGATAACTTTCTTTTGCTGGGAGTTTGTGGAGAGGGGAGTTTATTCCTGAGAACATACGAACTTCAATACAGGGACAGAATTCCTAGCTTCTGCTGGTGAGCAGAGCCTTTGATTGGACGTCTCTCTAAAAGATCTGCCCAAGCGAGTTATGGGCTGGAAGCAGGAGTCACTGTTCAGCTTGGAAAAGAGACGACTCGGAGGAGATCTGACAGAGGTTTATAAAATCATGAATGGAGTGGAGAAAGTGAATAAGGAGTAAATACAGCGCAAGAAGTGTATGTGTTTTGAAAAGTGCTGCCCCCTGCCCATGGCCTTTGCCAAGATCTGAAGGGACCACGAGGCCTGAAAGAGAATTTTCTCCATAGCCCACTGCCTTGTACTGCCAAGATGGAAAGAGAGGCAGCATGGCCCAATAGTTAGGGCACTAGCCTAGGAGACCCGAGTTCAAGTCCTTAGTCTGGCACCGATTTCCTGTGTGCCATTGGGCAAGTCTCTTAGCCTCTCTGCACCTCAGTTCCCCATGTGCACAGTGGGGACAGGAGCACAGCCCTGCCTTGGGGTGTGTTGAGAGGGTAAATACATTAAAGATTTGGATATTATTTTTTAAAAGGGGGGGGCTCAGATGGTGGCTTTAATAAAGTGGCCACTGGCTGACCCCATGTGGCTGGACTGTGACCCCCCATTCTCATTTGACAGAGCCCTGGGGACAGCCACCGCCTGGTGGGAATATGCGGCATGGAACCTGAGCAGCGACCGTTTTTCCCCCTCCACTTATGCAGTTTTCAAGGATTCTTTGAGGCACCTCTAGGATCGGCGCAGCCACATCTGGCTTCTCCTCCCAAGTGTAGCTTGTAAGGCTTTAGGCTGCGTGCCGCCCAGTCAGGCAGCCATGCAGTGAGAAACCGAGCAGGCCGTTTTTCTTCTGTAACATCAGCCAGCGCATGGATGACCAGGATCATTCTTGGGGGTTGGGGGGGCTTGTCCATCTGTGTTAACAGCAGCAAGTTGGCAGCTGATGTGCAGCCACAAGTCTAGCAAGCTGAATTGGACCTGCAGAGAGCGACAGGCGCGATCCCCTTTATTTTCCAGGGGGAAGTGCACGCGCTGTACATTTGACAGGGCCAGGCGGGATGGGATGGATCAACTGACACAGAAAAGGTTACCTCCGAGACTTACAGAAGAGGAGTTAGGTCCCAGTTCAGCAAAGCACTCAAACACGTGCTGAATCGGGGCCTCAGAGAGACCCTCCGGGATTCGTGAAACTGCTGTCAGAGGAGATGGATGTAGGTAAGACCAAGTGTGTCCCCTCCCCCAGTGTCAGTGAGTCCATGATGGTCCAGGCTGTGCAGAGCAGCTACAGGTAGGGTTGACCAGATGTCCCGATTTTATAGGAACAGTTGCGATATCCGGGGCTTTGCCTTATATGGATGCCTGTTACCGCCCCCACTCCCTGCCCTGATTTTTCACACTTGCTGGTGTGACCGGTCACGCTAGCTACAGGTTCCCTGTCATGTTGGCCGGCTCAAACTTGGGCCTCCTTTTGTTGATTTCTTTGTCTCTTTTTGCAAAGTTTGTGTCACTGCTGAATGGAGAAGACTGAGCAGAAAGCATTCGATTTGGGGAGGAAGAGTAAGATTCGTCCACAGCCCTGCCTAGCAAAGCGGGTTTGACGCCCCCTCCCCCACGCCTTCCTCAGCGCTGTATGATGGCCCTAGAGAGTAAAATTCTTTATCCATAGATCACCTGCGTCTTGAGCAGCAACCGCAGTGCAAGCGACCTGCAAACGTGCCTCCGCCCTCCCGTGCAGTAAGACCCTTCTCTAGGAATGAGGAGGGGAGTCCGGCCTCTTTGTATGCTCAGTGTGGGCCTCTCAGGTGAGACTGCCAGCGAAGGGCCCCCTTGTGCTGATGGCTTTCTGAGTGAGCCATCTGTCTCCTTGGCACGGGTCTGAGACAGCCAGCACGTTTTGCACAGGCCACCAAACAGCCATCAGATGATGATCATTTTAGGCTGCTTCCAAACTGGGCTAAAGTTGAACATGAGCCTCCGATGGAAAAGATGCCAATGCCCAGAGCTGCCCCCGTCCCTGGCCCATGGCTCGTACGGGGGTCCTTTTCTGATGCTGAACAGAGGTCCAGAAGGCAAGTGGGTTGCAGCTACCTAGAGAGGCTTCTGCTGCGCTCATGCAAAAATAATGGCATAGACAGCAGCAAGCATTCCTCTTCTGAGAAATTATGTTCAAGTGCCAATAAAGATTTTCTTCTCTTCATCCAGCAATTAGGTTTGTGTTGTGGAATATTTAGCTGGAATCAGCTGTCCTTTGTAATTTGTTTATAGCTGTGGTTTTGTTTCGTTACAGATCTGTCTATCTTTTTGTTATTGTTGCAATGACTAAAGTAATTAAAGAGAATACTGGCTGGAACGGATTTAGCAGGGTAATGATTTGTAGGGAGAGAGCCCATTCTTGTCTGGGACCTACATGTTCGGCTGTAAGTAGCTGTGCTAGATTGCAAGTAGTTTGCTCCTGATTCTCCTGGGACTGACTGCTGTAGGTCACCTTAGCTGGCACGTCGGTTTTTGTGTATTAGGAGGACGCAGGGCCGGCTCCAGGCACCAGCTTAACAAGCAGGTGCTTGGGGCGGCTAAGGGAGAGGGGCGGCACCTGCGGCAATTCTGGGGCGGCAGGTCCCTCACTCCCTCTAGGAGCGAAGGACCTGTCGCGGCTTTTTTTTTTTTTTTTTTTGCTTGGGGCAGCAGAAATGCTGGAGCCGGCCCTGGGAGGACGGTAATTCACTAAATACAATGTATATGCTCTGTACAACTGTGCATTATCATCTCTTGCAGTAGTGCTCATTTAAAAAAAAAATCCGTATGGATCCAGACAACAAACTTGCTGCTGATTTGTTCCTTCCGGTAAAGAGTTTTAAAATAAACAACAATGGTTTGGTAAAAACGATGCTAAAAAGTAGTGATGGGGCCTAGATGGAAACTCAAATTCAAAAGCCTCTGAAATGTGCGTGGGGTTGTTAGCGTTCAAATTGCTCTACAGATATAAAATTGCTATAAATGTTGTAATTTTAAAATAAATGTATGTACTAAGACGGGGTGGGAGTTTTGTGTGCGTGCCTGTTTGTGCTTATTCCCGGAATTCATGAGCGTGAAATATAAACAGACCAATCTGTAAAGCTCGTCAGGTGTTGATGAAATCCCAAAGCTAGGAAGCTGATCATGTATTGGGTTAACGAACCTCCACAACCCTCCCACTGAATGATTCTCTGAGCAGCTCAGGATTGGGTATTGAGCCCTCTCTTCCTGGGAGTATTCCATACGTAGACACACTTTGTGTGTTTCATCCTAACTGATCCTGAGCACTTAATGAGCTACCTACAGTTACTGCCCCTGAAACGCAGCCACCTCGGGGAAAGAGGCAGCAACCAACACATACTCCTAAGAAGGGGAGATTTTGGCAAAGGCCATCATAGAAGATTAGGGTTGGAAGAGACCTCAGGAGGTCCTCTAGTCCAACCCCTGCTCAAAGCAGGACCAATCCCAACTAAATCATCCCAGCCGGGGCTTTGTCAAGCCGGGCCTTAAAAACCTCTAAGGATGGAGATTCCTCCACCTCCCTAGGTAACCCATTCCAGTGCTTCACCAGCCTCCTAGTGAAATAGTGTTTCCTAATATCCAACCTAGACCTCCCCCACTGCAACTTAAGACCATTGCTCCTTGTTCTGTCATCTGTCACCCTGAGAACAGCCGAGCTCCATCCTCTTTGGAACCCCCCTTCAGGTAGCTGAAGGCTGCTATCAAATCCCCCCCCACACACACACTCTTCTCTTCTGCAGACTAAACAATCCCAGTTCCCTCAGCCTCTCCTCTTAAGTCATGTTCCCCAGCCCCCTAATCATTTTCATTGCCCTCTGCTGGACCCTCTCCAGCGTGTCCACATCCCTTCTGTAGTGGGGGGCCCAAAACTGGAAGCAATACTCCAGATGCACTGGACTTCCTGGATTTCTTCCTCTCTTAGGAGGGTTCAGATCTGGAATAACTGAGGCTCCTTACACAGTCAAAGCACAGCTGGGCTGTCCTTTATTAAATAGCTTGCCAGGGTTTTCCTACCAGTTTTGTGCCGTGGTCTCATAGACTCATAGACTTTAAGGTCAGAAGGGACCATTATGATCATCTGGTCTGACCACCTGCATGCTGCAGGCCATAAAACCGTCCCTACCCCTTCCCTGGGCTCTGCAGGTCCATCGATTTCCGCCACTCATCCTCTGAACTGAGCATTGTATTGTCCCCAGCATTGTTCATGGGCTCAGTGAAGCCAGGCCCAGCCCTAGTCATAAGCTTTAACTTGCGCTCCCCCTGTGCCTGTCTCCTCTGGAGCGGAGGAGCGGATTGGAGCTGCAGCCCTCATGCTCACGGGGGCGACAGCTTTGTTTTGTGCTGTTCTAATTTCGTGGCTCAGTGGTGCATTAAGAACACACATATCTGGAGGATGTTCCTGGCCAGATTAGATCAGTTCGGCCCTACGCGCCTTGACCAGTGGCTGCCCCTTTTAAATCGTTTGATGTTCTATCAACTCATTGCGGTCTGTCAGCAACTAACTCTTGGCACCTAAGATGACATCTCTGTCATGCACAGACTCCAGCTGTCCATTGCTCTGAAAACACGAGACAATACAGGGTACAGAACAATCCCATTTCGGCAGGGGAATGCACCGCATGCCCCATAGATGACCAGACGATCTACTTCTCCAGGGCCAGCCCAGGGCTTCTAGGGAGGATCACGGAGCTAAATAGCTAGTCAGAATGGGTGATAGAAGCTCCCCATCTCTTCGCCTCTGCAGTTGTTGGGCAGTAGCTGAAAGGGGTCTCTGTAAGGGCTTATTTCCTTCTCCTTCCTGATTATTGTTTTGTGGTCGTGCCCAGGACACGATTGCACTGGGTGCTGTACGAACACAAAACCAAACAATCCTGGGCCCAGACAGTTGACAGACTAAGGCTAGGACAAGAGACTCATTGGTTCAAGAACTGCTGCGAGCTCCTGTGGCAAGACACGGCCAGACATTGGGGGTGAAGACGACTCCTGGGTTGAGATTTTCAAAGCTGCCTAAAGGGATGTGGGTGCCCAATTTCCATTTAAGTTTGGGTGTCCACCGCCCTGGGAAACGTTGGAAAATTACAGCTGCTAGGTACGTGTCAGGGAGGGAGGGCGAGCAATTTTTAGGGCTTTGTGGCCCAGCCGGAATGAGTTCTCTGCGGATGAGTCCTCTGGAGGTGGGACGCTTCCTCAGTCAATTGGATGGGATATTTCTTTGTTTGGCTGCCTTGAGACAGCCGAGCACACGGAAGCCCGGCGGGTCCCGTGCAAACAACAAGCAGGCTTTGGAACCCGTTTTGAAAGGCCTGCTTTGCTCCAGCCGTAGTCAGGTCTCTCTTGTTGTCTTCAGTGAATTCGTGCAGAAAATGCTGGGATTGGAACAGTTTCATGTGACTTTGCCCTTGAATTTATTCCATTTTTAATCAATGGAAAGTACCCGGGGGGGCCTGACACTTGGCTGTCTGCACCGATGGCTGTTTAATTGACTTTGGTTCAAGACTTTTTTTTGTGCTTCATGAGAAAAGGCATTTAGAAGTAAAATACATCAGGACCCTACTTTGTCCTGTAGGAGATGGGAGAACAGGGGGCATAACTGGATCTCGGTGCCCTGGTCCTAGACACTAGGTGGATTAAAGATAACATTTTGCATCTTTGGGGAACTCAGACTTGTCTGGGGGGTTATTTGTGCCTGCTGTGTTCTTAGAAACTCTGCTCGTTATTAGTAATTTAAACCACCCACCTGCATCTAATCCGGGTGGAGTCATCTTTCTCACCTCCTCAGAGACTACGCCCCAGCCCCGTCACTGCCTGCATGCCAGCAAAAAACTGGCTCGATTTATTCAGCCACAGAGTTAGTCTTTTGAAAGGTACTTCAGGTAACTTGGAGGGAATCTTGCTGGGGTTTGAGCTGTCTTGGCTCCTTTTCCTGGATGGGGAAGGGTCACATCTCTATTGATAATGGAAACCCATCACTTCGGAGCGAGCGCTGACCTGTGCGGGTCTGATTGCTGGCTTGGGACCTTTTGTTCGGCAGCTTTTGGTGGCAGGAAGCCCCGAACGTTTGAAGGCGTGGCCTCTCTGCTGCCAACTTTCTGGCTTTGCCACGTGTTCCGCCTCCTGCCCGCCACCGGCCTCCACTGCTGCATTTTAATCCTTGCTAGCCTCTGGAGTCTGCACTCAGCTGGCCCCACGGCTCTGACGCATGTACAGGTAGTAATACTGCAAGGCAGGGACAAGTGAGGCATAGGAGAGATTTAAGGATTTACTCGAGTGCCTATAGCTGCAGAGTTGGAGTCCTAACACCCATTTCCTTATTCT
The DNA here is from genome assembly GCF_011386835.1 of Chrysemys picta bellii. Lineage (NCBI taxonomy): Eukaryota > Metazoa > Chordata > Testudines > Emydidae > Chrysemys > Chrysemys picta. The sequence goes on from NC_088800.1 coordinate 85,149,606, forward strand.
CACTGCTGCATTCCCCTTTGCCTAGCTGGATAATCTGTGTGTTCTCTAGCCTCCTGCCTGCTTTCCTGTTTCTTGCGGACCCTTGGTTTCTCTTGGTTTGACATGATGCCCGTAGAGGCATCACAGCTGCTCCTTATGTGTGTGCGTGTGATATGTTTCTTGCTCATATTTGGCTGAAAGTTGGGGTTTTTCCCCCTTAGAAATCTCAAGGAATGATAAATTAATCATGATCTCCTACGATGGATGTGGTAACGGCTCGAGATTGTATTTATTCTGGCTTGACTCTGCAGGCAGTAGAGTTTAAGTGAGCATTTGAGATTTTCATCAGGAAATGTTTGCAGATAGGAACATCTGCGCAGGGTTTGGTGAAGACAAACTGCTGTAGTGAGTTCATGGGAACACAAAGGAAAGCCGATTACCCAGGATACATTATTTTTAATAAAAAGCAGCAGAGGGTCCTGTGGCACCTTAGAGACTAACAGAAGTACTGGGAGCATAAGCTTTCATGGGTAAGAACCTCACTTCTTCAGATGCAAGTAATGGAAATCTCCAGAGGCAGGTATATATCAGTGTGGAGATAACGAGATTATTTTTAATGCAGAACAAAGGAACAGACTTGCTAATCAAGACATGCTGCGATGTTATTGACTCGTTTTTCTGCTCTCGCTTTGGGTGAGCGTTCATCTTCTCTTCAGCCCGTGGAATGTTGTGAGGGCCCTGGAAGCTCTGCAGATGGCAAATGGGATGCAGAATATTTTACACCTACCATAGGTCACTGGATGAAGTGCAGCTCAGGGCAGGGACTGAACGTGGCTGTCGCCTCACGTGGCTTCGGCGACCTACATGAAACGGCCTTGGTGGGGATCTGTCCCCTGCTCAGTGGGTCAGAGGTTCAGAATGCCAGGGGGGAATTAATTTCCATCTTCAGCTGGGAGGCTAATGGAGAAGGAATTTCCTTTCCACCCCTACAGGAGGGTGAGAATTGAGATGTGGCGAGGATGGGGCAGGGGAGCTTGCACTGCTGCTGCCTGTAGTTATAATCCAAACCTCTGAGGATGTCAGCCTCCAGGGCTGATGCTCAAATGCTTTTGGACTGTGCTAACTTCCTGTACCTTTCCAAGAAGGGGAAAGGGCCTGTCTCTTAGAGACCCAAGTTGCGACCATCCTGTTGCTTTCCATTTCCACGTAAAATTTGAAAGTAAAATAAGAAACAGTCTGGTTAGGGAGATATAAAAGCACTGCTCCCGCTTCTGATGCTGAAGCTTTTCTTGTAGCAGATTTCTCAGTGCTCTAGTCTGCAAAGGGCCCCGTTTTTCCTCCCTTACGTTGATAGAACCATACGCTCACGGTAAGGCATGGGTTCGGGCAGCGGGATTGGCTTTCACAGGGTACCACGGGTTTGAGCCTGCATTTTAAAACGCAGTTTCTGGCTCTGTGGTGCTTCCAGTTTTAGGTGTCCAGCGGAAGATACCTTGAGTCTGATTTCCAGGGGTGCTCTGATGTCAAGCGGAGATGCAGCCTTTGAAAATCAGGTCCGCGGGGTCTGGAGTTATGCAGTTAAAATCAGCAGACACTCTTAAAAAGGGTTGCTTAGCTCTTGTGTGTTACAGTCGGAAGTGCTTACCCCTGACAGACACCGTAGGATTTATCGCTGACCACTTCTCACTAGCTGGCTTGGCTGGCGCAGTGAATCTAAAGAGACAGGCCTGTTGTTAATGTCTGCCTCTTCTTTTGTTTTTGTTTTGTCTCAAGCACATCTTAGTAATGGAGAGAGAGCTCCGATGTTAATTTCTGGCTGCGGAGCCTGTCTGGTTGCTGGGCACTGTGTGTGATGGGAAGGGAAGCAGCAGCCCTGCTTGCTGTAGTATCCATGGGACTTTTAGAAACACGCTTCTCCAACCAGCCATCTGAGAGGGGAGTTTCCCGAAGGAACCCGGGGAGGGGGAATCAGCATTCTGGCAAAAAAGGATTAGCTGATACTTAGGAGACAAGGAGCTGAGCCCAAGGACTGGTCCTTGCAGCCCTACCGAGTGGATGGGTCTCCTGGCATTTCCCCCCTGACTTTATCTTTGCACGCTCATCTCTGGAAGGGCCTCCCACGCTCTCCCATTGCTGTTCCATTGTTGTGTTGCTCTTGCTTCTGGGAACTTGGCCTCCTCCTTCGTTTTAGTCCATTACGTCTTGAAGAATGCCCATGATCATCCGTTCAGAACCGCCCCCATCTTCTCTAAAATGGCTCTTTAGCATTTGCATAGAAACCTCTTCAGCAGCAGCGAGACGTGACGACCCTGCAGTGATGCAAGTCCGTTTTAAGCAGTCGGATTAATCAGTGTGCACCACGCATCCCAGCCTGCATCCTGAGCAGGAAGGGGCTTCTAAGAGCACATCATGCCTGTGCTCCCACACTCCCCATTCCCTTATCTCCCCATCACTCCTACCTATAAGTCAGGGTCCCGGTCCTGATCTGAAAGGCCTTTAATCAGGTCCTATCCCAATGTGCCTGACCCCGGGAAAAGGGAGATCGATGGCGTTGTGCTGCCCAGTGACCTGCTACCGCATCAGGGATGGACAGTAATGACATCGTTTTCTCAACCTGCTTTCAGAGAACAGAAACTTCCTCACATTCTCCCTGTGTTTTCCATCTCTTTAGACTATAAATACCTTGGAGCCCGGGCCGTGTCTTGTACAGGGTTAGGGGAGTGAGTCTAGAAGAGAGATTATGTGTACAGGCAGCTAGTTAATATAAAGAGCACCGTCTACCGGTGCATAAGCGGCATTGTTTATGAGTTCGGAGGTTCAGTAAAGCTGTTGTTACATCTGGCCCATGAGTGGCTGCCTGAGTCCAGCTCCTACAGCTGCAGGCACGCTGCCCCTGCCAGGCAAACTATACTGACCCATCATAAAGCCCTTTTCCCCACTCTGATTCCTGAGAAGGGAACACATCAGAATAGGACAGCATGGAACAGCCCTTCTCTGCAATCCCCCGGGCACCACTAATAGCTGGAAGAAACTAACTGGACAAAGCGAGTTCATAGGTTCAGTGATACGGTAGGATCTAAGTAAACTGCTTGAGTGATCACAGGAGTCCTGATGCTATGCCATCCCCCCCACACCGGGGTGAAAGCAAGTTAAAGGATTTACCGGTACGCCGGAGTCCTGAGCAGGGGTGTGGCCTCAATTGGAAGAGGTGGGGCCTTTAAATCAAGATTTAAAGGCCCCGGGGCTCCAGCTGCAGCTGGGAGCCCCAGGACCTTTAAATCACCCCCGAGCTACCAGCTGCAGAGGCGGCTGGGAGCCTCGGGGCTCAGGGGTTATTTAAAGGGCCCGAGGCTCTGGCCGCCACTACCGCAGCGGAGCTCCAGGCCCTTTAAATCGCCGCCCGAGCCCTGCTGCTGGAGTCCTGGGGTAGCAGCAGTGGGGCTTGGGCAGCGATTTAAAGGGCCCGGGGCTCCCTGCAGCGGCAGGGGGCCCCGGGCCCTTTAAATCGCCAGCCTGGGGAAGCCGGTCCGGTCCAGCACAGCGTGCTGGCTCTTGCCGGTGCACCGTACTGGACCGTACCGGCTTACTTTCACCTCTGCCCCACACTAACATCTCACTGTATCAGCCCTGCTGTGCCACCCCGTGTGGAACATCTCCCTTGGGAACTGGTTCCTTTTACTTTAATAGGGTTCAAAAATTGCTCCCAATATCTCCCCAAAACTTTCCCTTCCTCTTTAGCTTCAGGCCAGAGCTCCTATTTTAACCAGCTTCCGAGACGGTGAATCATTCCCTTCCCTCGTTCAGATAGCCGCTTTTCGAAGGTATTTATAAACTGAACATACTCCCCTGTGTCTTCTTTAGTAGACTCTATAAATTTAGCTCTCTCATTCACTCCTTCTACGTCTTCTGCTCCCAATCCTTTCTCTCGCTTTTCTGCGCAGGTGTGTTTGAAATAGAAGATGAGACACCGCCTCTGCTCTAATTAAAAAATAAATTACCCCACCGGGTCATGTTCTGAGGGGAATGGCGTTAAATGCCCAACGTTGGGGTGCCAGGGTATCTGTTATTCACTCTGTCTCTCCACTCATCATTGGTTAGGGTGACTTTCCTGTGTAGGAGACGCGGCAAACGTGCCATCTTTTCCTTGGCCTGCCCTAGTACTGTGAGATGTTTCCCCGCAATAATAGGTTACTTTAATTGATGTTTTATTTATATGTATGTAAAACGCAGAGAGAGCGAGAGCGAGACTACAGATCAGAAAAGCACAATGAGCAATTCAGGGCAGGGGTGTGCAGGCCTGCCTTGGCAAACTGCCAGGAACCGAAATGCAATTGTGGTAAATATAATTTACTGAGCTATATCAAGAATAAACACCAACAGCCCTGTTCTTTGCTAACAGTAGCTTGCAGCATTGCCAGCTCTCTGGATTGTATTGCGAGTCTTGTGATATTTGGGGTTTTTTTCCTTAAAGCCCCAGCTCCTGGAGTCCTGAGGTTACATGAGACTCTGCTTTCATTTAAAGAAAAGGAAGTTTCTAGCCCTCATGGTTGGGAAGAACAGCTCAAAAGCTTGATCCCCAAAGGCTCAAAAACTAGAACCAGGGGTGCTGGAACACTGTATAGTGGGGGTGCTGACAGCCATCGAACCAAACTGTAAACCTTGTCTAGGAAGAAACCCCGACAAACCAGGGGGTGCGGCAGTACCCCCAGCCCCCCTAGTTCCAGCACCTATGAACAGACCCCCACATTTGTGAAGTCTGCCAGGACACCCCACAGGGTGAAAGGTATACACAGGCTGAGGGCACAGAGGGCTCTATCTCTGGGTCCCATAGCTGATTCTTAGACTGTGTTATCCATGGCTTCACGAAGTCCTGAGCCGACCTCCTGGCCCTGACAAAGAGAGCCATCCATCTCTTCAAGGGGAGGACACAGGAGCGGGGATTCGCGGTGACCAGGGCCTTTTTCCACTCCTGGGTCAGTGCCTGCATTCGCACTGACTCCTGGACTCCTCAGAGCAATGGGTTCTCTACTCAGACCCCCTTCTGGTTCTCTCGCTTTGACCCTGTGACCTGCAGCTCGGTCCCTGTTTGTTCATGGTTTTTGGTCCCTCTTACTCCATTGATGTCTGAGTTCTGCGGCCCCTCCCTCTCCTCAGGGGGCGGACCTTCTGTTGTTTTGGTAGGCTCCTCCCACCAATCCCAACCATCCTCAAATAGACTTATACAGCATCTCTCCTCTTCTCAACTGGGGATAGGGAAAGCTGCAACTCAGGGCAGTGCCTCCTGTAACATCACGGTTCAGGTCTTCCAGGGCTCTTGCAAGGTCCTCCAGCTAAGAGGGACAAAGGGAGACGTGATCGCATTAATGTACTGAAACATGGGGAAACACTTCAATAACTACAGGAATCTCCATGAAGCCTAGAGGAGCAAGGAAGGGCAAGATAGGGGGATGAGTTGTTTTGCTTTGCAGTTCACCATTACAACATGGATACATCCTGGGACTCAGAGAGACTTCACAGCCCATGTAATAGGAAAAGAGGGAGAAGCTGGGGGTGGAATAAAAATCAGACATAAGGAGAAAACGAAAAGGAAGGGAGGACAAAGAGCCCTTTCATATTTGGAGCATATTTGGAACAAAACAATGCCTTGCGCTATGTCCTGTAGAAACCCTCCGACCAGCTCAGTCTGCCCCTGTGGGTTTCCTTGCCTGGCGGGAGCAGAGCACTCATTAGCCGTGTATCGTGTGTTCGGCAGAGAGATGATGGTGGGATATCTGTAAAGGCTCGCCCAGAACCGAGAGAGTTGCTCCGATGGGAGGCTTGACCGCTGGGCTCCCAGATGGTGACAGTATATGATGGATTTTAACCGGTCAGCTTCACGTACTGCAGTTCAGCAGCCCGAAGCCCACAGTACCTAGGGGGAATACTTCACACTGAAAGTATTTCACACCGTGTATAGAAATCTGTCCTGACCCTCTGCGCCAGTTCCTGTCACAGTTTGAGACTCATGAACTTTTCAGTCTATTCCCCTTATGGAAAATGACAAGCGAGCGGTTTCTGGGGGGCTGACAGTGCCCCTAGGGTCCCAGGGTTCAGCTTACTGCTCCAGCGTGTGGTGTTGCCTGACTAGAGCTGGGTGGCTAAGATTCATTATCCGAACCCTTCACTAGTCCATTCCCGTGGACTCCCCTGCAGGCCCAGGCATATTCCCTAGGGCGATTTTTAGAGGCCTAGGAAGAATATATTACTCAAGTTGTTCATTAAATGCCAACCCTCACGCTGGTGAAGCCACACTAGCCTAATTCAGCCTCCTCCGCAGAACCAATTATTGCATGAAAATCGTATCATGAGATCTCTGTTTCCTAACTTGGGACGCTAGTGCGTGGGCTGGGCAGTCAGGACTCCTGGGTTCTATTCCCAACCAGAGCTTGTCCCAGCTTTACTATTAGTTTGCTACCCTGGGCAAGTCACCGACTCTCACTGGGTCTCTGCCCATCTGTCCAATGGGGATTACAGTTTAGTTATCTACCTCCTAGTGGGGTTGAGGCTTATTAAAAAGTTTTGTGTGTAAAGCTCTCTGAGATCCTTAGGTTAGAGCTGACACAAATTCACCCGTTGTTTTTATAGTCCTAGAATCAGCGGCTGGGCTTCTTAAAGGAGCCTCCAGGAGTTCGGTACCCAAATCCCCATTATATTCACTGGTGATTGGGGGTCCTTTGAAAATCCTAACTAGAGATGTTAGAGCTGAGGGAAAAAAACCTACTGGCTTCTAGAGCCTGCTCTAAATCTCAGAGGTCACTGGGGTTTGGTTCAGGCTCCCGGCCCGGGCAGTACTGTGCCCTACATTACTAGTCTGTTTTCCCCCCTAGTGCTTTATCCATTGTTACCCAACCCAAGCAATGGGGCTGCCATCCTGTCTCTGGGGGGAGAGCGCCCCTCCCCTCACACTGAACACATGACGTTTAAAGCATGTCACTAATGCAGCATTAAATTGTTGTGCAGAACCATCAAGTCCTGTGTAATGAGGCTGGTTCCTTGAGCCGGTTCCATCTGTGGGGAATCTCTCTAGGGTTACGCCAGTGCGGGTTTAGGGTCCCTTGTCTCTTTCCCTTCTGTATTCAGGACTGTGCCTAGCTGCAAAAGCAATTCCATCAGAGCAGTAATAAGACACCTTGAAGTGCTGGCTCTTGTGGGTTTGTGTTTAAATTGCAACCTTAGAAGGTGGAGCATTAGCATGCATGGAACTGCCTAGCTGCTCTTGCGATATTTAGTCAGAAAGAACAAGCAGACAAGACTGATATCTGTGGACAAACTGCACATGTTGGTTTTTCGGCTGTCCTCGAACCCAAGATGTGTTCCTGGCCACTCGCATGTTAGGTAGACTTTTTCTAACTCAGAAATACGTCTTGATTGCTTAGAGTTTTTTTAATGACACCGTAATTGTTACTGCTACTAATTTCAGTGGCTCTAGTGGGTAAATTAATTTCTTCCTGGCTCTTTCCCTTGGGGCTTTTTAATGTTTAGGATTTTTTGTTTGTTTGTTCCATTTTTAGAGAGCTACATTTAGCATGTCACATGGCTGGTCACTCCAAAAAGTAACCGGTTCAGAATAGACCCTCCCATCCCACTCTCCTGTCAACAAGACGAGGATGCGTGAGTGTTTGGATAAGCCTCGGAGATAGGGAGTGACTTTCTGGCCCCAGAGAAGTCAATGGGAGTCTTGCCTTTGACTGACTTGGGGCCAGGATTTCACATTGGATGCTTCTTTGAAGCTTAACCCAACCCCTTGAAGATTCCCTCCCTGCCCTCTCTTCCAAACTCAGTCACATCCTCCCCCTTTCCCACAACTTCAGTTTTCTCTCCCTTGCATCCCAGATCTTTCCCTGACTCCAGCTTTGCTGATATCATGGGTTGGGATCCTTCACTCTCTCCAGCTCTTGAGTGGTCTGTTTTACATCTTTCAGGTTCCAGAGTTTCCTGGGTTTAAAGGTGCCCCAGAATGCAATGCTTCCGCTCCATTCCCACCAGCCCTAGGTCAACCTAGAGCTCCTGTTGTATGCAGAGAACATCTGGCCCAGCCCAGCTTGCTTAGATCCAATGTGATGATGAAATGGACTTCAGCAGAGGCTGGAGACCTCAGGAAGGGAAGTGGGGAGGGAAGAGCGTGAGATGGGGACTCAACTTACGTGAACTTTTCCAAATTACAAACAAAAGCTTGGGTTAAGCTCTAGTCCGGTATTTTCCCTGAACCCCTTCACTCAGCCCCGTAAGTGGGATATGCTGGAAACCCCACTAATTTCCTTCTGGCTGCTTTATGCTACTTGCCTAGTGGGTCCGTATCTTGACTGGGCTCTCTAATGCTACTGTAAAACAAATAATTAAACAAGACCTAATAGGAACAGGAGGAAAGAAAGAAAAGCTGTGTGTGTGTGTGTGTGTGTGTGTGTGTGTGTGTGTGTGTGTGTCTAAGTAATTAGAGCACAGGTAATGAAGTTGTTGAAGCAGAGAATTTAAAATTAAAAAAGTTAAAAATCACTTGATCTCCCCTATCAAATCTAAAGCTTTTCATTGACTCCAGACTTACTCCATAGATACTGTAGGTGACTTACAGTGATTTAACTCTACTGTATCTGTGACCTCAATTTAAAAAACACAAAGTCAGCAAATCCAATTCTTCATAATGGGCATTCTCACGAGTCTCCCCAGCAGCTCAGGTCGGGCTTTACACAGAGTCGTCGTTGCAGGTCAGACTGGCCACACGGTAGGAACAGACCTTGGTTTTTACTAATCGGTTCACTTTCCATAACTGATGGATGGAGGGACTGTGGGTTATTCCCCAGGTGCTCACTTCAACTACTCTTGGTGTGATTGGTAACTTAAATCACATGGTATCGTTTCTACTTCCTGATTGGGTGACTGGAACATGTTTTGAACATAATAGCAAATATTCTTCCTTCCACATGAGCAGAGCTGCTCATGTGAAGAGAAATCGGTTCCCACTCGTTTGTGCCAAGGGAAACCATTCATGTGAATGAGCACAAACAGCCAGGTACAGGAATATGGTCAAATCGAATACTCGGGAGCACTTTTTTACAGTATTTAACCCGCTCTAGGTTTCCCTTTCCTCTCCCTGGCTTCCTTGTGTGCTTGCTCAACATCGGCACACTGACCAGGCCCCACAGAGACACTAGTATGGTTTAGTGCATGTCCAGTATGTAATTCTCTACAGCTGCCGTGATTGTTTGCCGTCAGATCCCATTTCCAGTTTACTCCGAGTGCAAAGCAACTGGCCTGGTTGAAAATAAGTCCTGTGGTCACAGGGTCCTTCGCCCGGTGCTCAGTGTTAGGGAAAGGTTCTCCCCTGATTACATAAAGACAAACAGAGATGCCATTTTTGTTTTCCAAGGCTGTTTACGTGTTGGCATCCAGTCAGCACGAATAGCGTTGCAGAGCATCTCTTGAGCCCCGCGCCGCACCCTGATGGGGAATGGGAGAGTCAGACACTTGGTGTGCACAGTAATGAATTCCCTCATGGACTTGGGTTAGAAGAGACAATTCAGTCAGATGCGTCTCAAACCTGAACCCACCTGGGCAAACCAAGCAAGAGCGGCAGCTCCTGGTACACTTTTATTCAAGTCCTGGCAGTTTGTTTCGAAGAGAGCTGCGTGAACATTCGGTACGCAGACCTTAGGACTAGATTTTTGATCCCCTCAGTAACCACAGTGAATTCAATTTAGCTCCTTGATTATCCACCAGAACCTGGGAGGCTCAGATGTCTGATATGTTTTAGCCTGCCCCGTTAGTGGTCCAGAATGGCCGCTGTAGCTATGCACTGTAACCCTGTAGCGTAGACACAGCCTACAGTAATGGAAGGCATTTTTCCCGTTGCCGTAGGAACTCCGCCTCCCTGAGCGATGGTTGCTAGGTTGATGGAAACATTCTCCCGACGACCTAGCTGCGTCTGCACTGGGCATAGCTACGGTGCCGAGGGGTGTGGCTTTTTCATACCCCGGAGTGCTGTAGCTATGTCAACCTAAGTTTTAAGAATAGATCAGGCCTCAGTCTCTTCTGCAGTGCTGGAAACCCTCTGCACTGGCCAGCTGGGAGCTTCAGCGAGTAGGTACATATGCTTGGAGTTTGTGTGGTTTTTCTCTTTGCAGTGCAGAGGCCACTTGCTTCTACTTTGCTTTCAGCCACACATACCAACCTAGAGAGTGCACCCCCCAAATGCCTGGGGGAGCCTTGCTTTGGTCCTGTGTTGGGCAGGAGAAATCATTCCGAATGGCTGAGGTTTGGTAGCCTTCCCCAGCTCACGGTTGAGTGTTGCCCTGGCCTTCCGCACGGACAGGCTGAAGTGAAGCCCAGCGATCAGTTTATAATGAGCACCGCTGGCCACTTAATGCAGCAGGTTATTTGCTGCTCACAGTTCATTGGAGAGGCTGTGACAGGACAAATAACTTTGTATTTTTTTAAAATAAGGGAAAAAAAAGATACTTTGTGGCCTGTGTCGCTTGGATTTATTACCGCCTTCTTTGCCAAGTGCAGAGGAATCCTTGAGGCAGAGCAGGAGAAGCGGCAGTATGGCCTAGTGGATAGGCTGATGGCTTGGAGGTTAAGAATCCTGGGTTCTATTCCCAGCTCTGCTACTGACCTGCTGGGCAAGTCTTTTCTCCATCTGTGCCTGTGTTCCCTCCCCCCACGTGGCCTGTCTAGTTTATTTACAGCACAAACCCTTTGGTGTTAGAGGGACCATCGCTCCCTATGCACAGCACCCACACGAGGAGGACCCCAACTCAGCTGCTAGACACTCCCACAATATAGGTAAGAGAAAAACAGAGGCAAGTTTGGGTTAGGGTTCAGAATGAAAAATCTTGCTTAGCTCCTTTGGGCAGTGGAATTCCATGTGCTGGGGGTGTCTCCCCCGTAAACCTTCCCCATGCAAGCAAACTGAAGTCAATGGAGCTCTGCCTCTTGGTTACCGGGCTCAGCACAGGGGGAGGGACTGGATGACTTCTTGAGGCTCCTTCCAGCCCTATGTTTCTGTGATCAGCTGAGAATCTGGTCCAAGGTCCCCTGCTCCAAAGGATTGCCAGTGTAGGATAAGGCGAGCAGACAGAAAGCCAGGGAGAAGATAAGGGCAAAGAAAGTATGACCGTGTAGTTGCTTTGGGGAGCAGTAAATGTGGTTACGCTGATTTTTACCATAAAAGTTTACAGGACTAGAGTTAATTAGCTTCCTTAAGTGACTTGACTTTTGTGTGTGTGGGCACATATGCATCTAAAGGTTGGTTCCATGCAGTGATCAAGGCATAAAGAGTTCAATGTTAAATAAAAGTTACCTGCCCTCAAAGAGAGAGAGAGAGAAACGCTTTTATCCTTCTCCCTGGGGAGACGCCTACTGTCATGGGAAGACACAAGGAATTGCTTGATGTAGCACAGGAAGTTTGGCTTTGAAAAACAAAAGTGAATCCAGTAAGTTACAAATGCTTGACTAACTCCATGAATAAATTTAGGATCTTTGTCTGGAGCTATTCATCAGGAAATAAAAATTGAACTTTCTTTTCCATAACCTGCTGCGTCTAATGTCCCAGTGAGAAGCAAACTAGTTTTGGATAAATAATTTTCCTCTCTTTAGAGCATGTTTCATCCAAAGTTCTCAAAGTGCTTCACAGACTTTAGTTGAATAAATGCTCACAGCTCCCATGTGAGGTAGGTAAATATTTCCAATCCCTATTTTAAAGGTGTTGAAATGGAGGTTCATTGTCGTTATGGGACATGCCGAGGGACACAAGGAGCCAGTGGCAAAGTTTGGGACATGTCCCTGGAATCCTGGTTACCAGTCTGCTGTGCTAACTACTAGATGTTGCTTCATCATAGACCTGAACTTTCAACCCAAGATTCTAAGCCCTGGATGTCTTCTGAAGCTCAGACACATTGGATGTGCTTTTGGGGCCATGTCCAGTCCCTGTGTGACTTGCTGAAGTCAGCGTAGGTGTGCTGGAGGTGAATTAGGATTTTATTCATTTTCATGCACTTCTCCACTTCCTGCCTTTCAGCAAGATGTCAAAAACCACAAGTACCAAACTACCACAATGGGGCAACTGATGCAATGTTTGTGACCTGCATGGAATGGGAAGCCAGTAAGAAAGAAAAATCAATAAATATTTGTAAACTCCACTGGCAATGGTTATAAGAATTCTGAGAGCCAAACCCTCAAGATCTTAATAAGATTTGGAAAAGGCCATTTAAATGGGTGAGAACATGCACAGTTACTTCCATTAGGATGCAAATACATAGCAGGTATATAAACCCTGCCCCTTTGGGGCGTGAGCCAGCCACTCACTGCCTGAGGAGAGGAAGAAACTTCCGCTGTAGGCAGATTACTCCATAATTGTCCATTATGGGCCAGATTCTCAAAAGGCCTTAGCATTGGAGCGTGCTGAATGCTGAGCTCCTCTGAACATCTAGCCCTGCAAAGCCATCTTTGTCCAGTTCTGGTATCTTCCCTGCGACATCTGGTACTGGCCACTACCAGAGACAGGATCCCAGGCTAGCTAGGCCACTGGTCCATATTCTGATTCCTTTGTTCGTGTGAGAGAATCAGCACCCATGACCCTGATGCACAAGTGACCTTGGACAGTCAGGATTTTAAATTTCTATTTGAAGAGAACCCCTGAGGACAGCTGCCCGAGAACTCTTGCAAGATTCCCTCCTGGCTGGGGCTTTTGTGGGGGATTGTCAGTAAGAGGCGCAGAGTTGGACAACTGCAGAGGAATGAGTGCAACCAGACAGCTCCTTGTTCTCCAAGAGAGCAGTTTGGCATTGTGGGGTTGTGACTCTCCCTACGACTCGAATACAGCAAATCTGCGGCAAAATCTCCCTGTGCCAAAGACACAGTACAGAAGTTTGAGGGACTGGTTTCTTTGCCAGACGAATGTTTATTCTGTGTGTCCTATGAGAGCAAAACAGTTTACCTGATTAGAGCCAGGAATTGCTGGGTGGTTACATACAGCCTTGCACATGTTGTTCTGCCGTGCCAGTATACACAGTGCAGAGTCCCATAACCCCGATGCATGAAATATACAACTTAATAACTATTAACATTTAATCTTCCTGCAGTTGCTGACCCGTTCACCACAAGCAGAAGCTGTTGGGATAAATTTGAGCCTTTTAAACTGATAAAACTGCAAGTTGTGAGGCAAATTGATGGCTGGCTGGGCCGCATCTCACAGGGATGCTGTTTCCAGGGTGCGGAGGAAGTCCTCCTACATGAGCAACCTTGCTGTTTGACAATTCAAACCATTGCTCCCAGAGGAGGAATTACTTTGGAGAGCTGCTTGGTGCAATAAGGACTCCTTTGCATGCTTGTCACTCTTGCCTGTGGGACTGCATGGCTCCATTATGTCCTGTGAAGACCTTCCCCTTTGGCCCCAGGCCATGAACAGAGCAGGATTGTCAAAGGCAGCACCTGGCACCCAGCTCCCATCACTCTGACAACCTCCCCCCAAAGCCGGCCCAGCTGCAGATGGCTTGGCGGGCCCTATACAAAATAAAGAGTTGGTGTCAGTGAAGTTCCTAGCATGCAGCAGCCCCTGTCCTACAAACACGTTCCCCACGGGCTGCTTTGCTGTCCGTCTCAGCAGGGAGACCAAGGACCAAAGCGCACTCCCACCTCTCATGAAGGTCCAAAGTTACAGGAGAGGTTGGCAGGGGATGTCACGGGGGAAGCTTGCCCTCTTGCTGGTCCTGCTCTCTGGACCCACAGGTCTAGAGTGGCACCAGCAGTCAATTTTAAACTAAAATGTGTTTAGTCCTGCAGCACCTCAGCACGCTGATGTCTAATTACGGCTTCCTTGGCTTTCCCATCAAGACGTCTGTAATTAATACCAGCTGGGTTCCAGGCCAGCAGAGAGAGTGGAATTGAATCTCCCAGTTTAGTTCCTTTCGGAGAAGGCTTAGTATAGTGCAGGGGTTCTCAAACTGGGGGTCAGGACCCCTCAGGAGGTCACGAGATTATTATGTGGGGGGGTCATGGCCTCCATCTCAAACCCCACTTTGCCTCCAGCATTTATAAGGGTGTTAAATATGTAAAGAAGTGTTTTTAATTTAAAAGGAGGGTCGCACACAGGCTTGCTACGTGAATGGGGTCACCAGTATAAAAGTTTGAGAACCAGGGGTATAGTGCAAGAAGGGCTGGCTCCAGGGTTTTGGCCGCCCCAAGCAGCCAAACAAACAAACAAAAAGCCGCGATCGCGATCTGTGGCGGCAATTCAGTGGAAGGTCCTTCGCTCTGAGCAGGAGTGAGGGACCGTCCGCCAAATTGCCGCCGAACAGCTGGACGTGCCGCCCCTCTCCGAAGTGGCTGCCCCAAGCACCTGCTTGGTAAGCTGGTGCCTGGAGCCGGCCCTGAGTGCAAGGCTCCGTTCAGCAGAGAACTCCACGGCTCCGTCTCTCCGGGTTCCCTTTGACCTGCCTGTCCCAGCTCCCGTTAGATCTCTGGGGCAAACCCAGCCGCGCTCAGTGCACGGAGGCCCAGGTCTGCCTTAGCAGCACGCTGCCCCTCGACACGTGTCTTCCCCCCCTCCCCCCCACTGGGTGTTAGTTGGGATTCCTGTGTAGCCCACACGCTAAAGCATCCTACTGCCCTAAGGGGCCTTTTTCATGGCGTGGATGATAGCTGCCTCCCTGCTGCTGATGGAGATGGCGAGAGGTGGTGAGCTGGGATTAACTGCACACTTGATCCATGGCGTATGGCTTGCAAAAATGATGCTCGTGAGTGAGGCAAAGTGAGACGATAGAAATTCCTCCAGCTCTTCTAGGGACTGGGGGGAATAGCTCCCAGATGGGCATTGCCACGGCCAAGCCAATGCTAACTGGCACGCTACGGGAACTGAGATGCTGTCGTTCTCCTTAGTCCAGGGGCTCTCAAGGGTGGGGCCCAAACAAGCATCAGGAGGTTCTGACCCCTCTGCCCTTCCCATATGGCTAGATGGGAGGGGCATCATGGTGGTTGTGGGGGGAGAGGGGGCTGGTATGGAGGAAGTTGAGAACCACAGTCTTACTAAGTATAGGGGAGGAATGTGGCACTGGGGATACTAAATTGGGCCCAATCCGATATCCCCTATTGTGCTGTAGCCCTGTTGGAATCGTTGGCTCCTGAGCAAGCCTGCAGGATCGGGGCCCAGAGCGCCAGCTGTTGCCTTTTGAACCGTCTGCTCGGGGTCTGCATCCTTCGCGGCTGGGGATGCTGGAGTTCTGCAGCTGGCTCTGAACCGGGCACTTCAGATCGTGGTCCCCGTAACCCCAAGCGCCAGCATCAGGGTCAAAGATGGGAGTCACCGCTGTTCTTGTTACTTGCAGCGGCATGCAGGTCACCCCGACATGCCCGTCTGGCATGATGCTGCAGGTGAGCCCCTGCCTCAGTTTCCCCTCACCTGGGGTATAAACAAGTTAAAGCTGGCCTTTCTAGTATTCAAGAGCGCCCTCTTTTAGGAGGTCTCATTTATTTATCAGGACAGGATAACACAAAAACATAAGTGTTAGTCAACTCCTCCTCTGGATTAATCAGCCTTCCGTCTCACCCCGGAGCCCCTGCGGGCTGAATGCCCCACCTGCAGCTTGGGCCTTTGCGGGGCGTTCGGCCGGACACCAGTCTGTGTGTGGCTCTTTGCTGAGCCAGTCCCTAGCACCTCCCCAGGGGGAGCCGGGCCCAGTTCATTCTCCTGGGCTGCTATGGTCCCGTGCCTGGGAACGCTGGCTCTGGGTCTGCTCCTCTTGCCGTCAGCCTCTGCTTGCCAGGGGGACCTGGCCGACCCATTTCCCTGGGGAGTCTCGCTCCTCGGGTGTTTCCCTTATTTGGGCTTCCTCGCTGCACTCTCCTAAGCCTTTGTTAGGCCCCGGGGTTCCCTGACTAACTGCCGCCCAGGCACCCAGGTATTAACAGCTGACCGGTGGGTCTGGGTTGGCTCATTCTCCGTCGCGGTGGGCTGGGTGCCTGAGCCCCTCACGGCCAGTGACCCTGTGCCATTGTTATAAGGCTGACAAAAGGCTCTGGCCAAGATCGGGCACTGCACGTGCTCACAGTGAGAGACAGTCCCTGCCCTACAAAATGCACCTTCCGCACAGGCAAGCCCAGCAAAGGGTAGGAGAGGAAGGGACTCGCCCAGCATCACAGAGTCAGGAATGGAACCCAGGTGTCCTGACTCTAGCCCAGAGCTAAGCCACACTGCACCTCAACTAATTGCCTTTCTGCTCCTGGGCTGGGCAGTGGTGCCCAGTATGTGTGTGGTGTGTGTAGTGACGAGTAACCGTAGCTCTGCTGACCTCTGCTCCCTCAGAAGCTGGGGGACGGGCCCACGGTGTGTTTGTCCGTCCAGGATTCTTGCATGATGAAATGCTGACTGGCCTCGCCCATGGCGCTTGCAAGGCCTCGCCCATGGCGCTGTGCGATTCCTGTACTGCTCTTCTTCCCTGGCAGGCAGCCTGCTGTTGCCAGAGGGCATTTGTCGAAGAGCTGTGCCAGCACCTTGAACATCTGTACGTCCTCCGCCAACATGCAGCCAGCGGCTCTGCTTGTTTATCAGAACAACACAAAGCTCAAGATTATGGTCCGCCCTTGCAATCCATCCAGAAAACAATTGTTACTGGAATCAGTTAATTTGCCGAGTGGTGTGTGATTGCTTCAGCCGACAGAACGGTGTTACCAGCCAATTATATTACAAACCCACAGAGAGAAAACACCTTCTCGGAGAAATGAGTGAACTTGTCCTCCAGCAATCGCGGGGCCCGGAATAGACTCTTCCAGAGAGATTTTCACTGAGGCAGCTGTCTCCTCCCCATCCACTGCTCTCTAACTGCATGCAGGACTGAAATTGAATTCCTGATGGGTACTGTGTGTGAAGCCGGCTTATGTGGCCCTTTGCCCACCCCGATAAAGGAGGCTGCAGATTCACAATTTCAATGGGAAACTGGTCGTCTGCCTCCCTCCTGTCTCCGCGGCCCACGTCGCGGCTGGAGAGCCAAGTGTCGCCTTTTCAAGGGGATCCGTATGCTAGCAGATTGCTTCTCCTGGCACTTGGCTCTGGAGCCAGGGTGACTGTTAGGAGGGGCTCTCTCAAGACACAGCTGATGCCTTATATTATTAATGAGGAAATAATTTTTTAAAAATCAAAGGCGCTTCTCACTGGAACTGAGGTTCACCCTGTTTTTCTGTTTGCGAATAGTTCCATAATGGCATAGATGGTCACGGTGGTCCCTTCTGGCCCTATGAATCAGTTGAAAAAAGGGGGTACCCGCAGGATGGTATCCACCAGCGCTCTCCAGTTTGGATCCTACTCCTCCCCTTGGGCTGAGCTTGCCCTGGTTTGTTTACCTTGGGGGCATGCTATGTCAATTGCGAGATGTGACCTCTATGCAGGACAAGGACTGACTCCGTTTTGGGGGGAGGGAGGGGAGGGTTGTCCTTTTGGAGACTGGGGGTAGATAAGCTGCTGGCTTTGGTCCACTGGATAGTGCACTGGGCTGGGACTCTGCAGACCTGGTTTCAATTCCTGGCTCTGTTACTGACCTGCTGTGTGACTGTGGGCAAGTCATGTCTCCTTTGTGCCTCAGTTTCCCCTCCTGATCCTGTCTGTCTGTCTTGTCTTTGTGGAGTGTAGGCTCTTTGGGGCAGGGGCTGTGTTTTGCAATGCCTAGTGCATTGGGACAGCTTCTAGGTGCTGTGCTACCAGTCAAAGGTGTCCAGAGTAATAGAGATGTGGGGGGGGGGGGGTTGCATGTTTTTATTATAAATTTAAATAAAATCTATCGACAAATCTCATCTCTGGGCTGTTCTAACCTTTCGCTTTGATGTGTCTTTGACTTTTGGTTATAGATTCATTCGTTCATTGCGGTCAAAGCCATAAAGGGACCATTATGATAATTTAGTCTGCCCTCCTGCATGCCCCAGGCATAGAATTTCACCCATCAACCTCATAACTTCTGGTTGAGTTATATGGAACTTTACACAAAAAAATCCATTCTTGATTTAAAGATTTCAACGGACAGAAAGTCCATGCCAGCCCTTGGGAAGTCATTCCAGTAGTTAATTACCTTCACTGTCAAAAAAATTGTGCTTTATTTCTAGTCTGAATTTGTCTAGCTTCGGTTTCCAGCCCTTTGATCTCGCTCAGCCTGTGTCTGCTACATTAAAGAACCTTCTGCTAAATCTTCTGCCCGTGTAGGTACTTATGACCTGTGATCCAGTCACCTCTTAGCCGTCTCATGGATAAACTACATAGATTGAGCTTTGCGGTTGTGTGGGGTTTGAATCGTTCTTGTAGCTCTTTGCTGATTCTACCCAATTTTTCAACAAGGAGATATCCCCACCCACTTTTCTGTGGGCTCAATGGGATTTTAAGGTGCAAGGTCAGTGCAGAGTCATACTGTGGTGACAAAGATATTCTGAACATGTTTTTCTGGATTCAGTCTCTGGATACTGAAGGAGATTCTCTCTTAGGTATTAATATTTTTCATAGTGTTTGGTTGATTATCTCCATGACATAGGTAATCTGGACATAGGACATTCTTCTCCTTGGTTCTGACTGGTTCTCTTTAATCAGGAGAATAATGAAGGATCAATAGTGACTAACGAGCGCCCATCTGAGATGAATCCTTCTTTGGACCATGGTCTGGCTGAACGCTCCCAAACACTGAATAATAACAGTGGAGCAAACCAGCCAAGCTGTGTTTTATCAAAATCACTTTTTCTGCCAGCTCTGCTTCTCACTGGCTACTCTGTTGATTTTACTTGATAATCTCATCCATCTCGAACTATGCTCTGCCCTGAGGTGGTTTCTGTCTTGGACGGGTTGCTCAGAGGGGCTCTGAATTCTAGGCACTGGTCTCTGTGCAGCTTCCCCCACACCCCTGAGATGCTCCTGTCTTCTCTGCTCCCCACTCCCTGCAGCATCTGTGACTTGCTCAGCACTGAAAGTGCCTAATTGACCCCTCTGAACAGCTGGGGCAGGCAGTGCAGAGGCTGGTGCTTCCCCTCCACAAAGGCAATGGGGGCAGCGTGGGAAGGGAGCAGGGCCAAGGGGAACGCCCGCCAAGCAAGGGAGGGATGTAGAGCAGGGCTTGGGGTGTTCCCTGGCCCATTCCCGCAGTCAGTCCATCCTCAGCCAGAGGGGGGAGCGTCCATTTTGCTTCTGAAAGCAGCTCATTCCTTTCATGCGTGAGAGGCGGTACTTGGGACTCACCAGTCACCTTCACCTCTCACCTCCTGTCGCCCCCTCTCCCTGGGGATCTCAAAGCACTTTACAGACTGAGTCCTGGGGAGCTGGTGACTTTCCCCAGTGAGTCAGAGGCAGAGATGGGACTAGAAGCAGGTGTCCTGGCTCCCAGTCCCCTGTTCAAACCACTAGATACCCTCCCTCTTTGTAACCGTCAGGCCTCTAATGGGGAGCTTTCAACCTCCCCCTCTCCCTGTGCAGAAGAGGTGATCTGACAACAAGCACTCTAGGATTTGTCCTGCCGCTGCCTAGCAGCCAGGAGAGAAGCAGAACGGCACCGCTCAGCTTGCGTGAGCTGCCCCTTCCCACCAGGCAGTTTAGATGTGGAGATAAAGTTGTTATGGGTTTGTTGATTTGGTTGATCAGCATGGCTCAGAGTGGAAGCAGCAGGGCCTGCCATAAAAAGGAAACAGGAGCATTAGAGTCTCGTTAATTGCTAGGATGCATCAAAAAAAATGGATAGTGGTAATGCAGCCCATCTGCTGTCGTGCGCAGCAATAACGTTTGTTTAAGGGGAGGGTTGGGAAGGCGTCGCTAACCTGCGGGTCAGGAGGCGAGCGGAACTGCTGCTCATCAGTGCAGATACAGCACGGCCAGCAGCAATCCCGATCCACCCTCAGCTCAACATGTTTATCTACTGTGGGTACCAGAGCATCTGTGCACCTCACAATCGTCAGTGTATGAGTCCTCCCAGCACCCCTGGGCTGGGCGGTTCTCTCCATTCCCTATGGAGGATGGAGTAGACTTCCTGTCTTGTCCCAAGTCATGTAGGTCTTTTGATTCCCAAGCTAGCACCATAATCTCTGGCCCATCCTTCATCTCCTTAAAGTTCTGTCCAGCACAAGGGCAGTATGGAGAGACAGTGCAGAAAGTCTGACTGCTTCATCTTGTTTTCTTACTGATTTTTATTGTCCAATCATCTAAAACACAGACAAAATGAACAAAAAGGAGATGGGGTGTGTGTGTGTGTGTGTGTGTGTGTGTGTGTGTGTGAGAGAGAGAGAGAGAGAGAGAGAGAGAGAGAGAGAGAGAGAGAATGAATCTCGGTTTGAAGAGGAAGCCAAATTGGCAGGAAAAGCAGTGATTTTTAGGTTTCTAAGGGTGGTTACTAACTGGATATTTGTAAGTAATTGGCTGTATCTTTTTTAAGCCATTAACACCGCATACTGTAGCTCATTAATTTATTGCCAGAGGTCCTCCCGTCAGAGCTATGCGCAATTGTATAAATTGGCACCAGTGATACTGGATTTTAAATTGCCAAATATGTGTACCTGGCAGTGGACATTGACATTGAAAATGATCTTCTAGTTGCACCGCAATATAAATTGTTTCCACGGGTGATTTTTGTATAACCCAGGAAGCGTTTTAAAGAAGCGCATGAGCACTTATGAATAAAAAATAACACCTGCAGCTAGGAAAGCAGTTACCAGGACTCCCCATCCTCCTGCTTCAGGGCAGATGTTGATCAGCAGCTGGACTCAGAGAAATTTCTTCTCCCGTATGGTGCACAGTTCAGTGCGTTTTAGATGTTCTATATCGTTCTCCAAAGCATTTGTCGTTGACCGCTGTTGGATGCCGGTTCCTGGGCTAGCTGGACCATTGGTCTGCTCCGGCACAATGGGATTTTGAGCTAGCGGGTGTCAGTCTGCTCTGGTAAAACTCGGGGAGAGGGCAGGCTCGATGGACTGTCTGGCTGTTTGGAAATGGCAGTTGCTAGGTTTTTAAGAGCTCCGCTAGGTGTAGGAGATGAATGTTTTCTCATTTGTATTCAGACCTCCATGCCTCCCAGTATATCCATCTATTTTAAGAAAGAATCAGACGAGGTCCTGTCAGAATCCCCCTGGTGGGCATAAGACACAAGTGATCCTCTGGGGTCAGCCTGTCTGCCCGTCCCTGGTGCGATGACGCCCAGAAACAGACACTAGTGCGGTCTCTGGAGGGCTTCGGTTTGATGGTGGGAATTTTAAAACTCTGGGATAGGCCCTGCCCCTTGAAGGGGGTCACTAAACTTATGAGCAAACTTTCGCTAGCATTGCCCCACCCGGCGGGGGCCATTTTGAGAGGAGCTGGAGATGTGTATACACAAGGGCAGCAGGAGTAAAAAAGAATTGTAGGAACACGAGTCTCATTTGTCTAACGTTTGTGCAGCGCCTAGCCCGACGGGGTGGGGGCCTGGAGACGCTAGCGCACTGCAGATACAAAGTAGCATCGCTCTAGGTAAACAGATCTGGAATCGATTTTGTGTCCCAGCCTTCAGCAGTAAACTCGTGCTCCCATTTATAGCCCCCTGCAGACTCATTGTGCAAACATTGATGGGGAATCACTTGAAAATAGTCTCTCTCTCTGCAGTGCTTGTGGGAAAGAGGCACCTGAAGGGCCGTAGGATTTACCAAATTCCTCCCAACCCACAATCGAGGGGAGGGTGGAGAGTTGACAGTCCATCCATACCTCACTGAGAACTTTCCAAGAGCAAAGTCAGGCCAACCCTCCAGCCCCTCAAGCCAGCAGGCTGGCTCTGACCTCCTTTACGTGGCTCTACTCCATAGACATCGCTCCTGATTTGCACCCTCCCCAGTGTCCTCTGCCTGCCAGCTATTGCCCCTCAAGCTGTGCAAAGCCTGGCGGCATTGGTATCTCTGGTCACCGGGGGGGCTGTGGCAGCTTTGAGAAAGGCTGTCTGGGAGGAAATCACAGTTAATTTCCAGAGCCCTAGAGAGTGGGACCAAATGGGGAGGTTGGAAATGGAGCCTCTGAGCCCATCAAAGCAACATTTTATTTGGGGAGCAACAGCAGCCCGGTTAAGGCCGAGCTGCTGCGTGCGGTAACGCTTCTGGCAACTGCCATCCCAGCATTCCTGGGGAGCCGCTCCGGAGCAGCAGTGCCACTGGATTTCACCTGCATTTTGCTAACTTGAGCTCCGGGAAGCTGCAGCTGGAGTCGCACGTGGTTTGCTGAGAACGTTTCCGTTTTCCTGCGGGTGGTGCAAAATGCCTGCTCTTAGGGGACATCCCGCTGCAAAGCCTCTTCAAAGGGGACGGTCAGAATGAATCTGTCTCAACAACCTGCCCGTCTGCTTTAGCGGCTGCCAATAGACGGGTTGGGTTTGTCTGTGGGTGCCCAAGACTGGCACAGAGCTGGGGTTGGTTTCCTCTCCGATGCGTGCATGTCCCTGCCGCTGAAGGAAAGTGCCTGGATTCTGGTCAGGCACCCAGGTGGAAAACGATCATTTTTCATCTTTATTCTCCTTTTGCAGTACGAATACCCCAAGTGTGACTGTGTCGCTTCTGACACATCTGTCGGGTTTCCTAATCGTAACAGAGACACCTCCCTACCCTGGGAGCTGGACATGATTTTGGAATAGCTCCTAAGATGGGTCTGTTCCGTGGAGGAAGTGCTGATAAGCTCCTGCCAGGCGCTTGCCCCAGGGAGGCACATTCTGAGCAGGGCTGGGCGAGTGGCAAATATCCCTCTATGGCAGAGGAAGATGGAGGCCATGTCTGCCTGCAATGCAAGGTGTGGGTCAGAACACTCCCAAGGCAGTGAGAGAGAGAGAGGGGCCTAGCACTGTCTATATGCGGCGATTAGCTGCACATGCACTCTGCACCTACTGTCATCTTCACTGCAGAGGTGGTGACCCGCAGAGACTCCAAAACCCAGGGTGCAGTGCTGTGTCTTGATTTGAGCAGCCAGGCCTCGTGGCATGCTAGGCTCTGTAGACTCTGAGGACCCTCACCTCCATATTAAAGACATGGACTTGTTCTACTGACAGATTTCTAATGCATCCATTGCCAAGGCACCACCATACCCCTTCTCTGGGCACGGAGAGAGCGTCCATGATCTATAGGACAGGAGGAGTTCACCTCCAGGATGTCCATGCAGGCGCAGCGTTTGGGACTAGCCGTCCAACCTCTCCTGTTCTTTAAAGGCAGGTGCTGAAGTTTTGGATTCCTGGCCCATAACTTGGGGGAGACTGATTGACATTGCTCCTCAGATGGTCACCAGGACATCACGGCTGCAGGTCTGACAAAGTCACGCCAGGCTGTCCTGTGACCAGACGCCTGAAGGTGTCCTGGGCCTGTACTTATGGAGTAAAAGGAACCCTCGTTCTTGTGCTTGTGGTACCTTAGAGACTAGCAGATTTATTTGGGCATAAGCTTTCGTGGGCTAAAACCCACTTCATCGGATGCATGCAGTGGAAAATACAGTAGGAAGATATATATACACAGAGAACGTGAAAAAATGGTTGTTGCCATACCAACTCTAACTCTTATGGAGTGTTTTCACTGACATGTCTCATTCGTGCCCACTTCAGGTAGCTAAATTGACACATCTCTGTATCTTCTCCCGGTGTGACACCCCAGCAAAGAACATACAGCCTCTGACAGTCGTGACCTTGTTTATAGCCTTGAGTTTAATATTGTGCGTTAACACCATGGACTGTGCTGTAGGGACAGTGCTGGGGCAGGCTTACCAGGAATGGAAGAAAAACTTCCTGTTGTGGCCGCAAGGACCTTACTGAGGATCAAATCTGACAGCCCTGTGTTGGCTGAAAGCTGGTGTGATGCAGATGTATTTTCTGGTGGTGCTTTGAATGCCCTCTAGCATGTGTTCTCTAGCACACACTGCACGGGAGGAATGTGTAATGACTTAATCCCTCCTGCGAAGAAGTTTGGTACGATCTCCCCTTTGTAGAGGGGAAGCAGAGGTGTGAGAGGAATGGGCCGGTGGCTGAGAACCCAGAACCCAACTCCCAGAATGTGCTGGCAGGAACAGGCTTTCAGAGGGGTTGAAAAATCAAGGTCCTGACTGCTGACTGCCTTCATAAGGGTCAGTAACCCCAGTGCTCTGCTAATTTCCACTCTGAACAATGACATTCTGCCTCCCTAAAGTTCTCTCTACATTATTGTGTGGGGTTGATGTACACTGCTAAACCATTGCTGTGTTCTTCTCCAGCACGGGCTGCAGCGATCTCTTTCCAGGCATTAGTTGGTAAAGTGCTTTGGATGAAAGGGGCTGCATAACTGAAAGGCTCTTGTTCTTAATCAATACAATACGGACATGTGACAGTTACCCAGGAAAATCTTAAGTATTTGTTGGCCAGTTCCATACAAACTAATAAAACAAGAAGGGGTAAATCCACTGCTGTTGTAACTCTGTCTAAATCTGTTTTGTACAGAGGCTACACTTTTCTCATCATTCTTCTGTTTTCTCTTTCAGAATAAAGTCTTAAATGTGGATGCAGTGAAGGTAAAGCTGCAGGTAAGCCCCTGACCCGCGTCCGTCTGCTCTGCATGATTCTGACCTTGTCCATGTCAGCTTGTTTGCTGTGGGACTAGTGCTGCTGGCTATGGTAACTAGAACCCTATAAATACCCACGGTTGATCGAGGGCTTCATGAAACCCTTCTGCACGTCCAAAAAAAGAAAGAACCAAGACGTTGGGTTGGGTTGGGTTTAGTTTGAAAGGATAGCTTGTTTAGGTTATTAAACATCTTTATTAATTACCTGGATGTAGGACTAGAGAACACACTGATCACATTTGCAGATGACACGAAGCTGGGGGTGTTGATAACACTTTGGAGGATAGAGCTAAAATTCAGAGGGATCTTGATACATTGGGGACCAAGGCTATAGACAACAAAATGAAATTCAACAAAGGCAAATGTAAGGTGCTGCACTTAGGGAAGAAAAACCTAATGCACAAATACAGAATGGGGGATAATTGGCTTGGCAGCATGGCTGAGAGGGATCTAGAAGTTGTGGTGGATCAGAACCTCAACATGAGTCCGCTGGCGGAGAAGGACCTTGCAGACCTCTGAACTCATGTAGTGGAGCTGAATCAGATCTGCTCAGGCTGAAGAATTCCCAGCACGATTGGCTTTGTATCTGTTGGACTTTCTTAACACGGTTCCCGCCCAGGGAATCTGGAGTTTTGCGAGAGATGTAAGGAACGTACCAGAGTGCTCTCTCCCATCTGCAAGCGACTTTCGAACATGTGCTGCAGGGTAATGAAATCAGCAATATCTAACACCAAACAAAGCGTCCGCCACACGCTGGGGAGCAGCAGTTCGCGGAATCGCTTTGGCAGTTGTGATTTTGCATTAGTTCCTCTCTGCGACTATTTACCTGTTTCTTTATCTTTGTAATAGCTTTAGTGGGAATTTCTCTCAGCGCTGCTGAGAGGCAGCTCTGGAGACAGGCCTCTGTGCGCCATTAAACAAGTACGGCATAGCTGGCTGCAGTACAAGCTACCCCTGCCTTCCCCGCTAATGCCCCTCAAGCCTGATTGTGAGGGGTCACTTGGGGAAGGGAGGGGAGGCTAGTCTCCATGGTCCATTGACTCCTTGACCTCCCTGCTGGTTATTCTTGTGCTGGGGACACTGGTCCAAACCCAGCAGCTCTTTTCACGTTGACGACTGAACTGCCACCGGGTGAGAATGAATTCTGATTGGACACAGCCCCGATTCAAACCAGTTACTTGGATCTTGTATATACTTGGAATGAGGCTTGATTTAAGTTGCTGATTTAATTCACCCATGCAGACAAGGAAAGCCACAACTGAAACTGCTGGAGGCAATCCCTACTTGCACTTGTATATTTAAAAACAAAAAGGCATACCTTAAAACTCTACCAAAACAAGACACTCCATTGTACCCACTTCTCCCCCAGGGAGAAGATGAGAGAACAAACATGTGACAGATGTGTAGTCATGTTGCTTAATACACTGCTGGAAGATGCTCAGATATTATGGTGATAAGCTTTTGGTATAAGAACCTATTTAGAACAGAATAGAAACCAGGGTTCCACTGGTCTAAATCATGTCTTTCCTTGTCTGCAACGGTGGTGCATTATGATGGCTGAAATCCAGGCTAATTCCTGGTGCAGACAAGACCCTTGTGGTGAAAGACTCCATGATGAAAGACGCTGTGACCTGGTCCCCTGATCCATCCCGGCCCCATGATATCTCAACTCAACATTTTCAGTTCCAAAAGAATCGGAGCTGCTGTAATGCCACAAGATCTGACTGTCTTCTGTGACCTCCGTGCCAGAAGCTAACTAATAACATGAGCTCTCCTTTCCCCCAATAGGATTGTGTGTTTCTTCGCAAACACATCACTGCATTAAAAACTGATCAATTCAATTAGTAGGTCCCCACAAATCCATCCAGCAAATGGATTTTCGATTACGGAGGCATTGTAGGCTGTTTGTCAAATGCCATCATTTCAGTATTCAGACATGCTGAAGAATGGTGACGTGCCTCTTAAATATTTATGGCACTTGTCACTTTTTCTATACTTAGCCCTACAAACATCCCTCTGTTGCAAATTAATCATGTGCGAATAGATCAGACCATGAATTGTTGTTGAAATGAAACGTTAAAGTCATTTTCTCAGGAGTGCGCATTGGCACTGGATTTTATATTTATTTTCCGAAAGAATATCCGGTTGGGTCTTCATTTTTCTCCCTTCGTTGCTGAAACCCGCAATGTTTCCTCCATCGCTCTGCCAGCTGGTGTTGCTCACGTGAGCAGACTGCTGAACGCCCAGCTATGAGTCACTTCAGCCTGCAGTACGTGGCCTGGCAGGACATGAAGCCATCAGGAGCTGAGTGGACCATTTTCCACGGTGCTTCTCTTGGAGGGATGGAGACATGGAACAAGTAACTTGTGGTGATAGCATGAGTGGCCAACACCTAGCAAAGAAGTAATAACAAATAGAACTAACTGGCTAGATCTGCAAAGGCTTTGTGGTGTAATTGCCTACATAACCCCTTGGCTGGGCCAGCTCACAGGCGGGCTGAAAGGAAAGAGATTCTGATCGCTAAGCACAAAGAGCAAATCTCTGAAATGGTGGCTTCCATTCTATTATGGGTTGGGTGTGACCACAGCCCTTCATTGAATAGAGTGGTAAGAAACAATTAAGTTACCAGGTAGCTGAAACAACAACAACCTCCACTGCATACACGGGCCCATGTCACCACCCACAGCAAAGGCACTTGGGCAAAGTGGGTTTGCTGGCTATTGTTTTGTGAAGGCACGGGTGTCTGAGAAAGCATCAGAAAGACCAGAGAAGCTGGGTGATAAGGGGCAGAAAAGCCAAGAGCAGTCACACTGGGAGTGTGGCACTGAAAAATGCGGAGAGAGTGCTTTTGGGCAGAGTGTTGTCTGAAAGAGGCTTGGAGTGATGAGCAAAGACATGATCTCCTGTTGCTTGATTCCTGCTGTGTTCAAAGAAACAGGACTTCAAATCAGGTGCTTCTTTGAGGCAATCCTGTTTCTTTACAAAGGATGTGCAGTCATAATTTCTAACTGGACCAACCCACAGGACCCCAACATTTGTGGCTAACCACTTGAGTCAAAAGGGGTAACTTTATAGTAGAATTAAAACAATAATTAGCAGTCCAATCAGAAGCTGCCATCTTGATAGCACACTGGGGCAGGGATGATTTGGGGGACTGCAGGTCCCTTTCAACATGTGACTAAGCAGGAGACTTCCAAAATCCTCCTTCCATTACTTCTCTGCAGTCCTTGGATCAGCTCTATCCAGCCCCTCCCCCTTAATTCATTTTAAACTTAAAAGAAATGAAACCTCTTTGAAAGGAAAACAAAGGAGCCCGGCGTATCCTCCTGGCTCCCAGAGCAGCCTGGGCTGGTTTGAGCATCTGGCATTGTGTGTGATGCTGTCCTGTCTTTGCCCTTTTCAGATCTGGGACACCGCGGGGCAGGAGAGGTTCCGCAGCGTCACTCACGCCTATTACCGAGACGCCCATGGTAAGAGCTTCTCTGCGCTCGCTTCTTTCTAAGGGGGAAAAGTAGAGTTTAAAGGGACAGTGTCAGGAAAATGTCTGTTGTTCTGGGGGGCCTTAAGGGCCCCGGGATCATGGATCCACACAGAGCGTCCTGCTCCTTGCTGGTCCCTCTTGCTGCTGTTTGAGTTTGTGCTCCTTGCTTGGGCTGGGCAGTGAGTCTAGTCAGCTCTGTGTTACCGTCACTTCCCCTCCTGGTTTCTGTGCCCCACCTGCTGCTGGTGAATCTGGGCCACAACTAAGGTGACCAGACAGCAAGTGTGAAAAATTGGGATGGGGAGTAATCGGCACCTATATAAGACAAAAGCCCCAAATATCAGGATTGTCCCTATAAAATCAGGACATCTGGTAATCCGAGGCACAGCACGGCAGGAAGGGAGTCCATCATTTAAAAAAAAAAATCTCCCAGGGACATTTTAAATGATCTCCTCTATACTGCCCAGCTCCTCGGTGACCGAGCAAATCTCACCCCTCTCGCACCTCACTATTTTACGGAGCTGTTATTGAGAAGGGACGCTGTTAGCACCTGAAAACACCCTTTATTCCTAGCGTTAGTACTAGAAATGCAGGTGATTTTAAATGGAAAGAATTTTAAAAGATCAAATGGATTCGTTTTTGGCCTCATCCTGCCTCTGTTGGAGTCAGCGAGGAAATCCAGGGTGTGGGATCAAGCCCTGTCTGCCCTTCTCCTGGGGCAAGGGACGTAGACTGGTTAGTTTCACGTTTAAGATCCTCTGCTGGTGGAAATTGGCGAGGCTCTGTTGAAGCCCGTCAGGGTGAACTGACCCTTTAAGGGAGCTGGGGGCCAGGTTTAGCTTGTTCCTCCTGTGAAGGGAATGAGTCCTGGGGTCATGTGATGGGAACATATGACTGCTGGGGAATATAAGGGCAGCCCAGAGAGTCCAGAGAGTAGGTGAGGGACCTGCAAAGAACAGGAGTCTGTTGGGGGATAACCTTCAGCTGAGGTCCTGCTGGGTAAGAAGCCCTGGCTAGGGGGCCTGTGAGCCTGGAGGGAGGGCGCCAAGGAAGGGGCAGCCCTGATAAAGGGCTGAAAAGACTTTTGAGCCTGGCAAGAGGGCGCTGATACCCATTGTAAACTGAGAGGAGGAACTGAACCCCGGGGGAAGGCTTGGAAGGTGCTGAGTGTTTATGGTAACATACTGCCCCCAGAAGGGAAGGAGCAGTGTTGTGAAAACACCAGTTGTGGTTTGCTTGATTAGTGATTGGAAGGTAAACTGAGGCAGTGGAGAGGCCTGAAGCCAGGCCACATCAGCCCTGCTGCAAAGCCTGGAATTCTGAGCGTTATGGGGGGGGGGGTGTTGAGTTATTTACACGCTCTGTACTCACTGCGTTTTGGTTCCTCTAAGCGGTTGTGAGAGGGAAGCCGTGGCTGGCTTTCTGTCTCAGACGCCCTCCTGCTGGCATTTATTGAACGGATCCATCAGCAATAAGCAGATCGGGTGTTTCCCAATAGGATGCGGCCACAAAGTAACCGATAGTTTGTAGAGCTGAAAGAGACTCCACCAGATGCTGGTTAAATATCTAACAAGCAGTTCGCTGCTCGCTCCGGAGCGTCTGCTGAGTCGCGGGTAGCAGAAACGCGGCATTAATCTTCTAGGACGATGGATTGTTATCTGCCTCCGAATGCCAGGCGTCGCCCCAACGTGAGCTCTTACCTGGCTGGGGTAGTTTATGGTTTTACCGTTAAGCTCTGGTGGCTGAAATGGTCCTTGGAAAGACTCCGGTGCAGCCACCATACAAGATTTTGTCTTTTATGCTCATAACCCATCCTTTGCCAGTGGGGCTCTGCCCCAACCCGTGCTGGTAGGGGTGGGTGTTTACCAGCCCCAGTCAGTTCTCCACGCCTTGTGGGCAGGGCTGGTGGAACAATCTGTAGAGTTGGGGGGCTGAAAGCCATTGAATAGAACAGTGAACACCCCATATATGATGAAAGCCAGGCATTGAGCTGCCGTTATTCCTTCAAGCTACCCCCCTAGATCCAGCACCCCTGCCTGTGGGTCTCAGAAGCCAGATCTTGTACCAGTGACGAAGTCTCCACGGTAACTAATGGCCAATAGGGATAGAGCTGGAAGGAGCTATAATGATTTGGTATGCCCTCCCTTTGAGTGTTTCCTTTGTCAGAGCATCCCCAGCCCTCCATTAAGCAATCTCCAGGCCGACCTCTTCTCTTCCGGTTCTGCCCAGGGAGCTCCAGTTAAAGTGAACGGGAGCTTCATAGATCTATCAAGAGAAGATGAGACACCGGTGGGTCCCTCCTGGGAAACGGTTACCGAACGGGGGGTTCCTGTAGCTCCAAGTGAAATGAGCTGTAATAATGACAAGAGACATTTATGCGGCTCCTTTCCTTGGGGACGACCCAAAAGTGCTTGACAAACGGTATATGCAGGACTCTCCGGGGAGCCTGGGGAGAACGCAGCTGTTGCTCAACATTTCAGGGAAGAAATGAAGGTGAATCCCAGGTCTTTGCAGAGGGATCTAAGACAGGAAAATGGAATCACCCAAGCGGGAACTTGGGCAGTAACCTGGGCTGGCTCTCCGGCCAGAGGATGTCTTAAAAAAAAAATCGTATTTTTCACATACACCATCTCAGGCAGAATACTGGCTTGACATTTTTCAGTGTTTCACAGGAAAATTTCAAAATGAAACCGCTTTTGTCATTAAGAAATTTCAAAAAACTTGAAATGTTTTCCTTTTTCTTCCCAGTTCTTGTTTTCCTCTGTTGCCAGGGAATGCACTACAGGGAATGCTGGCTGGTATTTTCTTCACCCCTTTTTCCACTCTGTAACATTTCCAAAGTTGGAGAGATCTTTGGAAAATTCGACTGGAAAATGGGAAACGTGCTGGGGGGAGGGGAGGAGGAAAGCCCTAGCTATCGCCAGCACTCGTATTGCACTGAAAGGTGAAAAACGAAAAAACAGAGAGGGGAAAACAAAAGCCTGAAACTTCCAAAGTTTTTTTAAATAATGAAACAAAAATTTCAATTCCAAACTATGTTTAATTTCAAAGTTTCCCTTTGAAATCTCCAAAAAGGCTGATTTTCAATGAAACCTCGTTTTTCCGTGGAAAACTTTGGCCACCTCTAACCACAAATAGTTACGGCCCTGAGCTGTGTGCAAAAGGTAAGAGGCCAAGCCCCCAACAGCGCTGTACTGCGGCAATGGCTCAGGACCAACTGGGGGCAAAAATTCCTAGATTCTCAAGCCAGAAGGGACCATTATGATCCTCTAATCTGACTCCTGGGTAGCACAGGCCAGAGACCTGCTGCCCCAAAATAATTCCTAGAGCAGATCTGATAGAAAAACATCGAATCTTGGTTTCAAAATTGTCAGTGATTGAGAATCCACCACAACCCTGGGTAAATTGTTCCGGTGGTTAATTACTCTCACTGTTAAACATTTATGCCTTATTTCCAATCTGCATTTGTGTATCTTCAGCTTGCAGTCCTTACATCATGTTAGACCTTTCCCTGCTAGACTGAAGAGCCCAGTATTAAATGTGTGTTCCCCATGTAGGTACTTATAGACTGTGATCAATTACCCCTGAACCTTCTCTTTGTTAAACGAGATCAGTTGGGCCCCTGGAGTCTATCACTATAAGACATGTTTTCTAATTATTCTCATGACTGTCTCTGAGCCCTCTCCAATTCATCAACCTCCTTCTTGAATTGTGGGCACCAGACCTAGACACAGGATTCCAGCAGCAGTCGCCCCAGTGCCAAATGCAGAAGTAAAATAACCTCTCTGCTCCGACTCGAGAGTCCCCTGTCGATGCATCCCAGGACCACGTTCGCTCTTTTGGCCACAGCATCACACTGGGGCCCCGTGATCAGCTGATTATCCACCACAACTCCCAAAACTTTCGTGCAGCAACACTTATTTACTGAGCCACCAACACCATTTCCTACGGTTCCTGCTGCTTTCCTTGCGGGTCTTCCACCCACATTCTGAACAGGGCTGACTGCTTGGGTTGTGAGAGCAGCCCAGTTCACATCCCCAAGCCAGTGTCCCCGCAGGCTGTGTGCTTAGCGTTAGCTCCGTGTCTCTGGCTGTTAGGTGGTATCTCAGGCGTGCTTTCTTTGGCGGAAAAGCCAGCTGGCTTTAAGTGCATTGATCACAGCAAACTGGAACTCTTCCTTTGCAACCCAGTGATATTTGCAGACGCTTTTCTTCTGTGAAATGAAGATTAACCTTCCCCCACCCCGAGCAATCCATCTGACTTCTAAACAGCCCACATTTAGTCAGCTCCTCTCTCCTGTTCGACAGAATGAGAGTACTCTCGGGGGACTCATGTGCAGAGGGCCCCAGGCTGGTGAAAGGGCAAGGAGCACATGTAGCCAATGGAAGGCCTGCAAAGATCACGGTGCATTGCAAGGAACATGCCGAGCTAATATCCCAGGCACCGTCCTTGCTTTGGCATATCCTGTACCTGTGGTTCTGGGGCTTTGCTGGCATGCGGGTGGTCTTTTCTTGCCAAAACTCCCCATCAGCCTGTGTCTTGAGTAAGGATTTGGCTTTTGGGTGTCACCAGGAGCGGCGCCAGGGTTTTTGGCGCCCTAGGCGGAGGTCCTCTGCACTCCCGGTCGTCATCAGCAATTCTGCGGTGGGGGGGTCCTTCCGCGCTCCCGGTGTTCGGGGCACTTCGGCGGTGGGTCCCAGAGCGACTGAAGGACCCGCCGCAGAATTGCCGCCGAAGACCCGGAGCGCGGAAGGACCCCCCGCCGCCGAATTGCCGCCAAGGGCAGCAAAATGCTGCCCCCCCTCCCCCAAATCCTGGCGCCCTAGGCGACTGCCTAGGTCACCTAAATGGAAGCGCCGGCCCCGGGTGTCACTATTTCACGGTGCAGCCGGGTAAGGGATAATGTTCTAGCTGCTTTGCTCTGATGATAGCCAGTGTGGTAGGAGAACATTTGCTGTTACTTGGTGTGAAATTCGGAATCCTGAGTTAGTGACTTACCTAGGGGTTTTATTCCTTTATTCCAATCTACTGTAGCTATTTTGTGCTCAGTCACAGAACTAGAGCATAGACCTTTAGAGGAACTGGGACGTAATTCTGTTCTGTAAAGCTTTGGCTCCCTGAACAGTCTCAAGCCAATATTAGATGTACCCATGAACGATGCTGGAGAAAGGAATGGCAGCTCACCTTCCTTTCAGAGAATTGATTTCTTGGGAAAGATATGGTGTCCTTTGTATGTCGGGCAGGTTGTACTTGGGTACTGTGTATGTTTGTTAGAGAGGATGCTTCCCAGCAGGTTCCCGGCCCTGTAGTCAGAGCATTAAAGTGTACAGTAGAGATGTATCTGAACCAAACCCTGCATCCAAGCAGTCCTGGACTTTGGTGAAGTTGGGATCTTCATCCCGACTCTGGCCCCAGAGTGTTGATTCTAAGTGCACCATCTGCAGCATCTGTAGATGTGGTCGAGCAGGGGCAGCAAGGGGCCGACTGGCTGACGACTAGCCCTAAAACTAACCTTCTCGTACATCCCCTTGTTTGGGTCCCAGGGAGGACTGGGGAACTGGGGGCGTGAGGGGAGTGGTGGAGAGGCAGGGTTTGAGTTTCCCTTTTCAGGGGGCATGGGAGAGTTTTCTTGTTTCTCTCCGAGAGGGAATGGAGTAGCACACCGCAATAGAGAACAGGGACGGGGGAGTGTCAGGGCGGGTCCCCCCGCCCCAGGCTGGCCTCTGATGTATTTTTTTAGCTGCGAGGCTGAAGTTAAAATGCAAACGCAAGTGGAACTCTGGAGGTTGCGTTTTAATTCCGTATTCCTTTAAAGACAGAACATGTCACTAAGCCAGGCACTCGGCACGCCCTCCGCAGGGAGGGGCGTGGATTTACCTGAAAGGCCTCAATCCTGCACCAGCCAAAGCTCTCCTGCCTGAAATGGGAGTTGGAGCCGGCCCCTAGAGCGTGTGAAGGTTGCTGAATTGAGACCCCTGGCAGCTGAATTCTCTGCCTGCAGATGCAGCAGCTGTGTAAGACTCTCCCACACTGCACTCCCCTTGTACCCCCACGTGACCCTGGAGGGGGCCCCATCTGAGAGGACAATCTCCATCTCCAAGGCCTGTAGGTCCATGGGACCTCTTGCTGAGTTCCCCTTCAAGGGACCAGTTGTTGCCAACTGTGATGTGCAAACTTAAGCCACTGAACAGCCATTAGTTAGGGATGGGTTTTGGTTATTCGCCACCAACCTGGCCAGGATTCAAACCGGTATTTAGCAATTAAGGACTCACTATCACATTCTCATTCTCCCCTGTCATCTAGCCCTCTGTCGTCTTTGGCACACTGAGGCACCAAGCCCCCGGATGGACAGCACACGCCTGTTGTTCTGGCAGGCGCATTGCGCTGGAGCGGGCTTGTCCATCAGGGTCTCCCCCGGGGGGGTTGTAGTAGTTTGGCCCCTGCTGTTTTTCCCCTTGTGTTGTGCATTCTTCCAGTTAGTTCCTGTGATAAATGACAGAGGGAGATGGCCCTTCTGCCCCCAGCATGAGCTGTTCCTGTAAGATTTTCCCTGAGTGACAGAGGAGCACCCTGGGAAGAGGTTACAGACTAGGCGAGAGAGGCACTTGCGTAAACCACTGCGATAATGCTCAGGACGCTTGGCTCCTGAATGAGATGCATGGGAAGTTCCCGTTCTTGCCCTGTGTCATTTAAAACTGAATAATACCTATAGAGAGGGCCTGATTATCATTAATCCGAAGGCCTCTTGGCCCCTGTCGGGCAGTCAGGAAGGAGTACACGTGAGAATCAGGCCCGAGGTGCTGTAGACCAGTCTGTGAAGGTGCTATGCAGATGGGTCATCTCTGTTCAGCGTCCTTGCCAAGACTTTGGTCATTTCTTTCTGGACTCTGAATTTCCTGGACCGTAGGCACATTCCTGTGCCCCGCACAATGGGGCCTTAGGTGCTACTTCATTGTCAATGACAATTATCTAAAATTGTCAGTTGCTTTCCCAGTCCCCAGCTGCCGCCCCCACCAGCAAGGCGGGAGCTTGCATCCTGCGCCTGAGGTGTCAATGTCTCCTTAAAAGGACAGGCTGCGTCTTCAGTGTCTCCCCCACGCAGTGTCCTTTTAAGGAGACATTGACACCTCAGGCGCAGGATGCAAGCTCCCGCCTGGCAGGGAGAGTTCAGAATGCTGCTTGTCCTCTGGGTCTCTCAGCTCTCTGGAGACCGGTGCAATTCCCATGCAAGTTTTGCATAGCTGAGAAGGTTCCTCCTATGGATTTAAATTTACAAAAAGAAGACTGTTCTATGGAGGGTGCCTTCATGATTTCCTAACCCACTGTGAGAGATACCAATGACTTCAGTAAAACACATAATACAAGTACAAAGCTTTTGCTTCTTTGAATGAACCTAAGAATGTAAGAACGGGCATACTGGGTCAGACCAATGGTCCATCTAGCCCAGTGTCCTATCTTCCGACAGTGGCCAGTGCCAGGTGCTTCAGAGGGAATGAACAGAACAGGGCAATTATCAAGTGATCCATCCCCTGTTGTCCAGTCCCAGTTTGTGGCAGTCAGAGGTTTAGGGATACGCAGAGCATGGGGTCGCCATGCCCTGACCATCTTGGCTAATAGCCATTAAGGGACCCATCCTCCATGAACGTATCTAATTCTTTTTTGAACCCAGTTATACTTTTGGCCTTTACAACATCCCCTGGCAATAAGTTCCAGATTGACTGTGTGCGGTGTGAGGAAGTACTTCCTTTTGTTTGTTTTAAACCTGCTGCCTGTTTGTTTCATTGGGTGACCCCTAGTTCTTGTGTTATGTGAAGGGGTAAATAACACTTCCTGATTTGTTTTCTCCACACCAGTCATGATTTTACAGACCTCTTTCATATCCCCCTTAGCTGTTTGTTTTCTGATCCGTCCCAGTCTTTTTAATCTCTCCTTACGTGGAAGCTGTTCCGTCCCCTTAATCAATTTTGTTGCAGTTCTCTTTACTTTTTCCAGTTCTAATATAGATATATTTAGCTGGAGTGACCAGAACTGCACGCAGGATTAGATGTGTGGGCATGCTGTGGATTTAAATAGTGGCATTATGATATTTTGTCTTATTATCGATCCCTTTCTTAATGGTTCCCAACATTCTGCTCACTCCTGACTGCTGCTGAACAGATGGTTCCAGAGAGCTATCCACGATGGCTCCAAGATCTTTCTTGAGTGATAACAGCTAACTATAGACCCATTATTTTGCATGTACAGTTGGCTTATGTTTTCTAGTGTGCGTAACTTTGAATTTCTCAGCATTCAGTTTCATCGCCCTGAAAACATCTTGCTGTAAAAAGCAAAACAAACAAAAACCCTTTGACCATTCAGCAAGCAATTACCTGCATTAACTGTGTCTTTTCCTCTCTCCACAGCTTTGTTACTGCTGTACGATGTTACAAACAGAGCATCATTTGACAACATCCAAGTAAGTTGGACACGGTCAGGTCCCAGCGGGAACGTGCTGAGAGTTTAAGGCAAATACTTTGTGTTCCTTGAGTTGTTTGCAGATTGGTTGGTTGGTGTTGATGGCATCCTAGAATTGTTTTGCAGTGTTTATAAGATCCTATTGGCTGGTCTGTTCTGCCTCATCTTCAGAGCAGGGTTGGTGCACCAGGTCCCGTAAACCAGGACAACTCTCACCTCCCTGCAGCTCACACTAAAAAGTTCAGTGCAAACCTTTCCGAAGACTGATTAATTCTTTTCAGCCGTTGTTATTTTGGCTGCTGCCTCAGCCTTTCAGGGCTCCAGTCTGGCATGGCAGGGCGAAGTCTGGAATACCCGGGCACAGGCAGCTATCATGCCAGACTGGAAGTAGGAAGTTCTGGAGGTCTCACAAGACCCGGTTTTGGCAAGATCTGTAGCCTGTTTTTGCAGACCCAAGAGACTTCAAGAATTAGAAGACACTTGAGCAAAAGCTCGAGTTTTGCATGCTCCTCTGTACTGCCAAGCCTTTTGATGCCTTCCTGCTATCTGTGAGTGACCGACTCGGTCTTGAGTTCTGAGCAAGGGCTTGTTCTGCTCTCTGCACTCTTGTTCCCAGGTTGCATTCAGAGGCAAGTGCACTTACAGAATAAATGACTGTGAACAATTAGGACCTTGCGAGACACGGAGATTTCTGTGTAACGCTATGGAGCTTGAAAAAGAAATAATCGCAGTCTGGTTACCAGGAGATTGATTCTGTTGACACCAAAAGACTCGCTAGAGTATTGACACTTGCTGCTGGGTAATGGGAGCAGCAGGGGAGAATGTCTTTTCCATTCAGATACAGGAGTCTGATGAGAAGGGGTGTATATCTAGCTATCTCCCTAAGAACACTGCATGCCTCTTCTCCGGAGAACTGGCCCTTGCAATCGATGCAAGTAACTTGCATGCCGATACAGTACTGGGTATGATGATCCGCATCCCCAATCCTGCTCATTACTGCCCTACTGTCGATCCCTCCCGCTCTTATTTTTACTGATATTATCATAGCACCCAGGAGCTCTAGTCACGGACCGGGTGAGGACCCCATTGTACTAACACACAACAGAACGACAGTCCCTGCACAAAGAACTTCCAATCTAAGTGTAAGACACAAGATACCAGATGGAGGAAAACCGACCAACAAGGGAGTGCACAGAAACAACGAGGCCATATTGGTCAGCACAACAGGCTGCGGTCTCAGCCCACCAGTGGCCTGACAATCGTCAAGTTATTTTGTTGCCATCACAGCAGAAGAGATTTGAAGGAGGGATCTGCAGGAGGACAGTGGGGTGGCTTGGCAGATGTGGAGGGAGAGCGCAGGCAAGGCTGGGAGAAAGCTCGAAGGTGGTGGTTTGAAAATGTAACTCGTGGTATCTTAATTACAAAAGGAACTAAACTCGGGGCAGCCGCTGTCTGAGCTGGCATTGGGAAGTGAATTATTTTATATCAGCGGTGGAAAGCTTTCATTTTCAAACGCACGTTCCATTACCTTTCACTAAACGGTACAAGAAAATGTCAGGGCAGTGTGCGAAATGCTGTGTTTGTGAAAATAGGACCTGCTTGGCATTTGTAATACAGTACAGAAAAACTCAAATGTTGGGTGGATTCTTGTTTCACTACAAGTATTTCACATACCGGTGTTCTGCTCACACACCAGGGTGGGGGAGGAGAGGTGGGGAAGAGATTCACAAACACACTTCACCCCTTGCTGTACTGTAGACGAGTTGCTCTTTGTTACACTGTTGTAGCCTGTGTTGTGTGTTCATGTTGGATCTTTCCGATTAGAGCATTTTCGAGTCCACGTAGTTTTTGGCCTCCTATGTGAGAACTGTTTAAAAAACCCATAAAGCATCACCCACCATCCCACTGATTGCTGAATCGAGAACTGGTTCCATTTCTCTTGCAGCAGAGTATGATGTTAGATGGGGAGGGCTCTGAGTTACTACAGAGAATTCTTTCCCAGGTGTCTGGCTGGTGGGTCTCACCCACATGCGCAGGGTTTAACTGATCACCTTACTTGGGGTCAGGAAGGAATTTCCCCCCAGGTCAGATTGGCTGAGACCCTGGGGGATTTTCGCCTTCCTCTGCAGCATGGGGCAGGGGTCACTTGCTGGTTTGAACTAGTGTAAATGGTGGATTCTCTGTAACTTGAAGTCTTTAAACCATGATTTGAGGATGTCGGTAACTCAGCCGGAGGTCGGGGTCTATTACAGCAGTGGGTGGATGAGGTTCTGTGGCCTGCGATGGGCAGGAGGTCAGACGAGATGATCACGACAGTCCCTTCTGGCCTTAAAGCCTGAGAGTCTCTGATCCTCATTGGCCAGGCAGTGGAATTTTGGCTTGGTGAAACTGAGACACTGCTTGGAAGAAGCACTGGGAAGTAGCGACTGTGGTGGCGTCTGATTCCTGCCTCTCGCTTCCCTGAAGGGTCGTGTCCTCCATGATCTGCAGCATTGGACGGATGCTCCAAGTGGGCTGATGGCAAAACAATGTAGAAACCCAGCTGGGCAAACTCCATCTCCCAGGCCTTTCCATTAAAGCGCTGAGTTTAGCGCGTCACATTAAAAGCCAGGAGTATCCAAAGTTCCCATAATAATGAGATGCATGGCTTATGGTGATGTTACTACCTTTATCTAATCATCTTGCGCCTCCTGGGATTGGAAGGAGATGACAAAGGATTAAAGTAGGTCTTGCTCTTACCCCTTCCCCACCTTCCCTGCTCCAAGAGAGGGCTGTGTGCAGCGAAGGGCTCGAGTTGTAGAGTTCTGACTGGAATTCCCACCTAGCACACAGCAACTACACTGCACCGCGTATCTTCTCCTTTACAAAGGTCCATCTAGCCCAGAATCTTGTCTTCTGACAATGGCCAATGCCAGATGCCCCAGAGGGAAAGAGCAGAACAGGGAATCATCAAGTGATCCACCTTGCTCAGGGCATATCCTGACATCTCCGGGTTTGGCCCTGTGTGAATTCCAGGCTTGACTTGATGGTGACTCCGTTTGTTTTCCGTCATGTAATGAGGCTGAGTGAATGGGTGGCCGGCACCCGCCACCATTTGGGATGAGAAAGCCCGGCGGCGTGTGAGTCTGTGAGGTTGCCATCTGTGGTGGCTGCATGAGCCCGTATGGATTGGGCCAAAGCATCCCAGCTTGTTGCTAGAACTCCCGGAGATCCCCCCACACGAGCATGAGTTTAATCCCATCCCCTCACACCCTAGGCCAGGCAGTACCAGCAAGGGTCACCAGGCACCGCCGACAGTCTGGCAGGTCCAGGAATATCTTTGCATGGTGTTAAACTGCAGGAGCCGAGCTCTAGCTTCCCCCCCCAAGGGCCATGTAGCTGATATGTTCTCTCTCTCCCACTGCTCCTTGGGGATTTCATGCTGCAGAATTTGTCCCCTCTTGGTGCAGGGTCTGTTGCCTGGCCCTTCCCTGGAACAGTGCTATGGTCTCCAAGGGCAGTGGCCCCAAACCCTGCGTTGTGTGGGAGAGGCACCTGTGTTTGGTGCCGCCCCGTAGAGCACGGTCTGTTGTTTATAGGAACCATCTAGGGCTCAGTCGGGCAAAGGGAACTGCGTAGATGGACCCGTTGCCAAACCTGGGGCCCAGCCCTGTCCCCTGAGCAGTTGTGCCAGGCTCAGAAGTGCTTCTGCTTGGAGGGAGGCTGGCGAGTGGGGACCCTGCCCCGGGTTATTCGGGGGGGTCTGTGTGCCTCTACTGCTCTACCCCGCACCAGCAGAGTTCGGCCATGATGGTTCTGTGCCCAGTGAGCATCCGCGGAAACCAGGGCCGGCGTTAGACGCGCTGGGGCGCAGGGCAGGAAGCTGCAGGCCGAACGCTGCTGCCTGGGGCTGAAGCCTGAGCCCCACAGAGCACCTTAGCTTTGTGGGGGCCGCTGTGGTGTGGGGTCCCAGCGCTGGCTGAAACTGGGCCCACAGGGGGTGGACGTGGCCTGAGTGTGCAGGCAGCCTGGTCTCCCTGTGGGTTGAGATGGGAGGGGGCCATTTCTCCCGTCCCGGGCCTAGTCCCTGTGGCCGAGCTCTTTGCAGGCCCCTAGAGGGGAGAGGTTCGGTCACACAGCCGTACTTGCAAAGCCCCAGGATGCGGGGAGGAGGGTTTCAGGAAGAGGGAGTGAGAGGCCCCCAGAGAGCTGCTGTCAGGCGATCCGGGAAGGTGCCACGGGGCGCGGGCAGCAGTTTAGCATAGAAGTAAATGCAAAGCTAAATAGAGGAGCTTTGTGTCTGTAATTACTGCAGAGCTGGGTGGGTAATTTGCTTTGGAAGTAAGCGTCCTCTCTCCCACGCAGACCTTGCGCTGGCTCCAAGCCGGGAGAGCCGATGAGAGGCTGCGGAGAGACGCACCTGAGAGGCAGCGACTCGATCGGAACGAGCCCTGGGGTTCCTCTCTGGGGAAATGGAACTTGCTCGCTGACGGGGTCACTGCTCGCGCTGGAACCTCCCTTTGCTGCTCGGGGATCTGGAGATCTGGGCTCTGCCACTGACGCCCTGCGCGGCCGTGAGCATGTCCCACAGGCCAGGCTTCCCCACCGTGTCCTCGAACCCTGGGCTGTGGGCCAAACTCCGACACCCAGCCCCTGATTTTCACATGTGCCGAGCAGCTGCAGCTCCAGCTGTTGCCAATGGGATCTGTCCGTAAAGTGTTTTCCACCCGTCAGGCAGAAGGCGAAGCACTTGTGGTCGGTGGTGGTGGGTTGATTTAGTAGTTTGTGAATTGGACTGAGCCCTCCAGGGTTCGGCGTGTTTGCTGTTTGACTCCCTTCGCTCTCCGGCCAGTGCTCGTCCGTGCTGCGTCCGGTCCCGGTCCCAAACGTATGTCTTAGCATGAGGCATCTCCAGCCTACATGATTGTTTCTATACTGCATAGTTCAGACCAGGCTGCAGGACTCGCCCCTGGGGAATCTTGCCCTCTGGATAGCCTGGGGCTGGCCACTCTCAGGACATTTTCCTTTGGCACAAACAGCCTCATTCCCGAGCTACAAGCAACCCGCTGGTGCCCATACTTGACTGAGCCTGTCGCATCCTCCGAAAGCAGCCGTGCCCAGAGAAGGAGCCTGGCATCCGGCTGCCCTCTGGCATAGCACAGGGTAACATGGACCCCATTGAAATGCAGCCCCTTACCTCAAGTACCTTCTCAGAACGTGGCATCCATTTCCCAGCCTTTCATCTCCTCTCCCCTCTGCTTTCAGCCCCCTTTG
This sequence comes from Chrysemys picta bellii, assembly GCF_011386835.1. Lineage (NCBI taxonomy): Eukaryota > Metazoa > Chordata > Testudines > Emydidae > Chrysemys > Chrysemys picta. The sequence goes on from NC_088800.1 coordinate 85,191,338, forward strand.
GAGTTGGCCTCAAAATGAGACCTGAGGGCACAAGTCAGCCCTTGCCATGTTCTCCCAGCCACCCTGCACCAGCTGAGCCCCCTGTCCCCCCACCCCCTCTGCCCCAAATGTTTCCCTGGGATTTCTTCTTGTGGTGTCAGATCAGAGACGTGGGCCAGGCAGGCTCCTGCCTCCTGGTTTTCTTCCTGCGGATAATCCTCATTGGGACGTTGATCAAAGGCCGGATTCGCAGCCTGACGGGGGTGGTGTGGATCAGGCCCGTAGGAGCAGCTGGCTACACACACAGTGAAGGGCCAACTGCAGCAAAACCCCAAGGGAAGCTTTTTTCCCCCACAGTCTTTCTATAAGGAGCCACGAAGGGAGTTTGTGTGTGTGTGTGTGTGTGTGTGTGTGTGTGGAATAGACCACCCCCTCGGGATTGTGTCCCCCAGTTAGGCCTAATTTCTGACACAACAATTCTGATTGATTCATTTTTGGCCTCTTTGTTTGGACGAATTCAGTTTTCCTTTCTCGCTTTTTGTGCCTTTTCCCATCAACCTGTGTCGTTGTCGTAGGTGATTGTGGCCTTTTATACACTTCTTACACTCCCTTTTTCCAGCTGAGCTCACAAGTGGGGTAAATCTGTCGGCCCTGGCATGACACCAGCCCTGTCGTGTTGGATTTGAGGTCTCTTCAGATCACGTCTCACCCTGCCAAAAGTATCTCCGGATGCCTGCGCGGTAGGTGGCACATGTGAAACGAACTGGTGGGGGCTCAGTCCTGCTGTTAGCAGGCAGAATCCCACAGCAGCACCATTTCAGCTGCACTAATTGGTCCCCCCTTACCCTCTCCACATCCCCATTATGAGCCATCTTGGCAGAGAAGCCAGGAACCGAACAGGCCCTGGAGACTGAGTTCCTGTCCCTTTAGTAAAGGGGGCCTTGCAGATCAGGTCTGGGCTGGCGACAGGGAGGGAAAAATTGCTCCCTGCTGCCGCCCTTGCTGTACCTGCTGGGTCAGCAAAAGGCTCCCGGCTCCAGGGATGTCAGTCCCGCCCCTTTCCCAGAGCTCCGCTGCGGTGCTGATGTCTCCAACAGGAGCAGGGGGGGATGAGATGAAAGAAGAAGGGAAAAGTCTGAGAACAGGCTGCCGGCAGAGCAGGCTCGAACCAGACCCCACTTGAAAGCTTTCTGCGAGGCCTTTCAACTCCAGAGATGAAGAGGTTTCCCCTGCACTTGGCATCTGGAGCCCTGAGCGGCGCACAGAGCACATGGTGTCGCTTCAGCCCACTTCAAAGGGGAGCCGGGGCTGTTCCGCCCACCACATGCAATGCAAGGGCTGCATGAGGTCTCCAGGTGCAGCAGTCGGACCAGCAGGTCGTCCTGCCTCCCCCCCGTTCCCCCCGGGGTGCAGGAGCTGCTCTGGGGAGAGAATTCAAAGCTGAGCTCCCTGGCTCAGTTCACTCCGTCCACAGCCCTGGGGTGGTTCCAAACCAGCCCCGTTGGCACTCGCCCAGCTCACCCTCCTGTGCCAGGCCAGCTAGAGAGGCAGGAGCGCTCAGATGTCTTGCGGATCTTCCCAGCAGGGGATGTGGGACTGCGAGGAGCTGCGTTCTCCTCAGACGCCGTCGTTGTTCGGCTTTACCTGCACGCTGTCAGAGTCAAACAGCCGAGAGAGGGCCGGTGTGCGTCTCCGGCTCCTGGCTTTGCCGAGATTCTCCGCGGGCAGCTCCTCAGGGCATTAAATACCATGGAAAATCTGTTGTGCAGACACCTGCTCCCCTGGAAGTGGCTCCCTCTGAACCTGATCTGTGTCCCTGCCCCATGCTCGGTCTCCCACCGCCTGCACCTTGTTAACAGCAATTATTCAAACAGCTAATGAAGGTGGAGTTTAAAAACCCAGGTTCCTGGTCTGTTCAGCACTTGCATCCAGGGGCTCAGCCCCATCTTCAGAACTCCTGATGCTGCACCAGCCCTCTGCTCCTTGCCCTGAGTGGCCCCTGGAGCCGGGGCTGATGGGGGTGCTGTGGATCAGTCATTCCTGTGACTAATGCACGCAGATTTCAGGTTTCTCATCCCTGGAGACTCCCGCTCCGCGTGGTACCATGAGGAAAAACAATGCACGGCAGCCAAATCCATCCCTGGGGGAACGTGGTTGAACCCAGTGGCATTCGTCCGGGGATGGAATTGGCCCAGTTGGTTTAAAAGACAAAGGACAGGGCTGCGCTGTGATAGGCTCTCAGAGCCAGGACGTGCGCTCTCCCTGCAGAGCTGGTGGAACAGTACAGCGAGCACCTGGATCATCCCCGTCCCTCCGCAGGGCGTGAACCCCGGACCTTCCACACCAAAGCACAAGCTCTGCCATTTGAGCTTAGGAAGTAACTCCATTAGCAGGGAGCGGTAGTAGGCTGTTATCCTTTGAAGCCAGGATGCACATTTTCAGTGTTACTCTCACAGACACACGCCCAAATGGGATCAGCTCTGCTGACTAGCAAGGAGAGACAACAGGGCCACAGTTTCATTCCTTCTCTGCCCTCTTAGGGGCTGGCGCTCGCAACCCCAGACTTGAGCAGAAGGTGGGGCTGGACAGGGGATAGGGCTAGCAGCTAGACCCTGAATGGGTGCTGGGTTGGGCACAATCTCACCCATCATAGGAGAGCTCCTCTGAAATGCACACTGCCTTTCCCCGCCTCCCTCGGTCCTGCTGGGCCCTGAGGCCCCGGCGGTGCAGCTGACGATGTGCTGGCATTTCATTATGAAGATATTTTGGCACCATGTGGCTGTGCCGTTTATTAGTAACGTTCGATGTTTGTCAAGGGGGCTGATAATTACAGCTCTCTCCCTATTAACATAAACATATAAAATAGTCATCTGCTGGCTTAAATATTTGTCCACTCCAGAAAAATGAAATGACTTAATAGCATCTCCGAGAGGCTCTTTTGCTGGTTGGTTGGCTGTCCTTGCCTTTCCTACCTAGTAACTTTAAATGTCACAGCCGCACTTCCCTGTCATTCTTCCACCCTGGGCTGACTGAGCCATGCTCATAGTTTTGGGTAGTGAATATAAATGGATGGTGCCCACATCCTGGGCCAACAACGCTGGGAAAGGCAGGTCTTTGCCGTTCATACCTTTTGAGTGTCCCAGTGAGTTCCTTCCTCTTGAATGCCGAGGTCTGCTCCCAAAACACGTAGCTGGGATCATTGCATCATCTGGCAGTGAAGGAGTTAAAGATAGAAGACTTCTTTTTCCTTTTTTCTTTTTAAAGAACACCGTCAAGATGAAAGTCATGCCAAAGAAAAAGTGCTTCCCCACCCTCGACCCCGCCCCCCATTCCTAGAACCACCCTTGCTTGTTAAAACGGCCAAAAGTTTAAACCTCTCCCTAGAGAGGGCTTCCCATTTTCCCCAGCTAACACAGGCCGGTTCCCCATTTATCCCCAGATTTACTGACTGGTTCCTCCTGTGCTAGCACAATGCTGCTCCGGTATGCGTCCCTAACGCTGCAGGGGAATGGTTCAATCCAAAGGTTCGCTCCATGCTTTGTTTTAAAAGAGCGGTTCACGTCTTATTCCAGAAAGCTCAGCTGTTGGGGTTTTTTGGCATAGATCCTGAATTCTAGCCCTTGGCTAATTTTGCCCCTGTTCTTTATAAACGTTTGTTTGTTTGTTTTTTATTCAGTTTGGTGGTTATGTGACAAGTTCCCCTCCCCCCCGGGGTGCCACTTGGAACTGGGGTACCAGTGAGCCTGCCCGACCCACCAGCCCGGGTTCCCTTTACACTGTATTGCTGAGGAAAGCCAGCCAAGCCCTTCCCCAGACTGCATGTCTTCAGACTGCACTTTACCAGCACACACACAGGTAGGGACACACCTGGCTGCAGCTACACACCCAGATGCTGAGATCATCTCTGCATGGGGAGGCTCAGCTAAGGGATTGCCCAGTACTCAAGTGCACTCCCCCCTCAGTGGGTAAACCAAAATTGTACCATCTTGCGCTGTACAGGGAACGCTACAGCGTAAGGTCCTGAAATTCACCACCTCCCTCAATGTGGAGAGAGAGATACAGCTTTCTGCCCCAAGTGATGATTTCCACACACTGACAAAACAAAAGCAAGTTTATTAAGTACAAAAGGATAGATTCTAAGTGATTATAAGGGATCGCAAACAGATCAAAGCAGATTACCCAGCAAATAAAACAAACACGCAAACTAAGCTTAATATACTAAAGAAACTGGTTATAAGTAGCAAATTCTCACCCTACATGTTGTTTTAGGTGGATTGCAAGGAGTCTTGAAGGCAGGCTTCACTTGCTTGCAGCTTAAAATTCCAGATATTCCTTTCACAGGCCTGGGCTTAGCCCTTCTCCCCTAGTCCAGTCTTTTAGTTCTCAGGTTTCCAGCAGTCCTCTTTCTTGGATGGGAAGTCAATGAAGAACCAGTCACGATGATGTCACTTCCCTGCCTTAAATAGATTTTGCATAGGGTGGGAACCTATTATCATGGAGTCCAGTACCAGATGACTTGGTCAGATGACCCTGCAGACATAATTCAGAGGCTGTTTGTAGCGTCCCCAGGAAGACTTCCCTGAGATTAGCACCTTCAAAAACCTATTGTTTTCCCTACTGGCCCTTCCCAACCAGCCATCCAGACTGATTGCATTCTGTCTAGTGGGCGTTCTCCAGGTGTAAACACATTTGTACTAGATGCATAGACAATATTCCTAACTTCAGATACAAAAATGATACATGCAGACAAATAGGTTAATCATATTCAGTAAATCATAACCTTTCCAATGAGATCTCACGTGACCCATCTTGCAAAAAACACATCTTAGTTATGCCATAATCCTATCGTAACCATATCTCTATGAAGAATATGGGACATAGTGTCACAGTTGAGAAAAATTAACAAAAATACTTGGGGTGTCTCTCTTTCATCTTCAGTCTTATTTACCTTGTGTTCCTAAGCCTGCATACGCACATGCTGGGATCAGGGAAAACATCCCTTTCTGATGTACTGTAGCAAGGCACGGTTCAGCACGATATCGGATTATAGTGATTTTTTTCTTTACCGTCCTCTGAAGAATCCAGCATTTTCCACTGTTAGAGACAGGGATCTAGATTAATTGGAGATTTGATGTGCTCTGATGTGGCAGGGTACCATACATGCCAGGCTGGTATTCTGCTCCAGTTCTGCAGGAGGCTGTTAACACCTCAGAGGGATCAAATGATCTGATTCTGTACAACAGGAGACTAGAGGGACCCTTGGCCTGCTCCATGGTGCCAGTTGCTTTATTCTCGCCTCTCAAGGGACAAGAGAAGGCTCTGCAGCTTTCGCAGGTTCGCTAATCCTGATTACAGGCAGCTATACAGGAGTCTGAAGATTTATCACCTGCTGGGCTGAAGTTCGATATGTGTGTACATCAGCTCTCTGAATTCCTTGCTATAAATCAGAGCAAGAAACTCTCTTCCATTGCTGCTAAAAGGGAAGAAAAGAGGATGGGGATTAGAAAGCACCTCTAGCAAGACCATCTGGGAAGATTATGTAATTAGGCACAAGGAGAATGGTTTGCCAGAGGCTTTTCTTCCTTTCTTACAGGCTCTGACCTTCCTGCCGACTGCCTGCTGTCGCAGGTATTTCTCAGAGCGGCAGTTTCAGAACTGCTGGTTATAACGCTCTCTTCGCTGACTGTTTACGTTTCTCAGCACCTAGAGTACAGCTGGCCATGTGGCCTTTCACCCTCTGGCCTTTAATCACAGGTTATCAGTGAGCAGCAACTAGAACATGTGAGTAGGGGACTTTCCCAAATGAGAGACCCATTGCATTCCAGGGAGTTTCTTCCACCTGGGAGTGGAAATGCAGCAGTTCCCCAATGGGAGGATGGAGCAGGGCTTACTCGGCTGCATAAGGTTACTTGTGTGAAAAGTGTTGGCAGGATCAGGCCTGTACCTGCATTTCTAGTTCTTGGTGTATCTTAGGGGTTTATCTGGAGGCCCATCATCATGAAATCAATAGAAATTGCAAAGTCCCCAGTGAACAACATGGAGTCTCTGGCACTTCCTGTGTTGGGGGCCAAATCTCTGCTTGGGGAAGGAGTTTTGGTTGAGTTTTTTAGATTTTGCTAATTTCTTCTTTGGGTGTTTTTTATTATTATTATTATTTATTTGCTGGTGGGGGCATTGGGGTTTGGAGGTGTCATTGTTGAGGTTTGGGAGTTGCAGGGGAAAAGGTGGGGGTCCATGACGTGAGCCATTCTCTTAGCAGAAAGGCTTTTTTGAAGAAGCTTTGCAGCATTTTCTGCAGAGGGTCATTACTTGTTAGTACGTCTGGGCACTCTATAATGTGCTCTTTTGTGATTCATTTTAATTCACAGCACAGTAAAAGGGCAGACCACTGTCATTCTCAGAGAAGGAATGTTGACATATGCAGTATTGCCTGTCCCAAGCATTCAAATATCATGAGTCAGGCCTTAGAAAATCATGAGGTTGTCTTAAAATTCATGAGATTAAACAAAGTAATAATAAACTGATGGGTTATTTTCCTTCTGGTTTTTTAGCCTTTGGGGTACAAGCTTTTCTTTGCAACTACAAGAGCTAGAAACTTTCTTTTCTTTTTTTTAATGAAAGTTGAGATCCTCACATAATCACAGGACTCCGGGAGCTGGAGCATTAAGAAAAATACCAAACGGTGTGAGACCTTTCCAGTATACTAGTGAGAGCTGGCAATGCTGGCAGACTGCTCATGTGTGTCGGTGTTTGCAGGATCAGGCTCCTAATAGGTAATTACATATTAGTGTTTGGGGGAGGAATTTGAAAGACTGAACTTCTCTTGTGCCTTGGGCATGTTTTAGTGGGCGGTGTGGGGTCCCTGCCGGTCTCCTGGAGCGTGTGCTTTTGTTTCAAAGTTGTTGCCAGAGGGAAATTTTACCTTGTAGCACCAAACTTTCATCTGGAATCCAAGGGTTTCAAAGTCACTGGGAACTCGCATGTTGTGAAGGGCTGCACTGTTGGATCCTGACCCAGGATCAGGGCCTAAAATGCCATATCTATAGCCCAGATCCTTCTCTCAGAGAGAGGTTTGCTTTGGCCTGGAAGGCACCAGAACTGTGTGGTTGTGCTGTGCAGGGAGGCAGGCCAGAGAAAGCCCAGGTAGGGTGAGTCTGTGTATCTATGTGCTGTGAAGCTTTGCTCTGCAGGGGGGGGAGTAGGGAGGAGTTGCTGTGTGTGTGTGTGTGTGTGTGTGGTGGCTCCTGCTGACTCCTGCCATTATGATAGAACACTTCCTCTCCTCCATTATCTGCTTTGAGCAAATAGTTAACTGTTGATACTCTAAAGCATTGGAGTTAGCGCCCATTGAGAGGAAATGGGCAGTTCATACCTCACAGCTATTGTTTCAGGCTCTCTGCAAACTCAGACATCCCAGTATCATTTTCACAGAGATGACATTTTTTAAGTTTTTCTTTGCAACCAAACTAACTAGACTTATTTTTTTTAATGAAAGCTGAGACTCTGCAGAACAATTGAGAGATCTACCTAACCCCCCACATGGCTAATATTTTGTGCCGCCTGACGCTGGGGAAATACTGATTTGGGGCTTTAAATGTGTTTTCAATTATTAACCAAAAATATACTAGAAAACAAGGTGTTACTATAACATGAGCTCCGGTCATTTACATATATACAGTTAATCTTGACTGTGTCTCGTTCCAAGTGTTGATATTTATGAAGATGTTAGAGGACTGACAGTTCACATTTTCTCTCGGCAGTGAGTGAAAGGGGGTGACAGGTTAACTTGAGCAGCTAATTTATGCTCTGTGTAATTACAACACGGGCTGGGAAACATGTACATGGTAATTTACCGCAGCCAGCTTTATGGGTGAGGCTGTGAACTCCGGAACATATGTCTCATTTATTGTCCACTGCCTCCAAATCATCCTGATTGGCAAGATTTGAAATGGCGAACAAAAGCTACTGCTAACGAAGCTTGTTGCAATCTCTTAATGGCCCCACTGTGGTGTTTTTGGTGACTTGCGCTGGTATATTTCACCCATGTGGGTTTGAAGTCCAGAGAAATTCAGGCCTGTTCATGGTTGTAAAATCCCTGAGCGTGATGGAAATATAAAGCCCTTGGTGGCTCTGTGACCTGTCCCTCAGAGGCAGAAGGGGAGAGCTGCTGCCAACTTGATCCTCCGGATGGCAGGAGAGCGAGAGGGGTGAGCCGAATAAAAGAGAGCTCCCTGGGGGGAGAGGGAGGCCGCTGAGAGCCCCTATGAGAGGAGGGATGCTTCCTGCCTTCCACGTCTGGGCGTAGTTCCCATTGCCCTGAAAATCAGTCCTCATGCTTCGAGGGGGAGGTGATAGCCAGCTGGGGTCAGGAGGGGATCCTTCTCCTTTCCCCTGGGGCCTTGTCGTCAGTGGTTGGGGGGGATGGCATGTTCTTACCTCATGGGAGACACCTCACGGTAAAATCACAGTGACGACAAGGCACGCGAGTTCGCAAGGTGAGTTAAAGCGTCGAGGGCCCGCGACCAGGGCGTGAGCAGTCTGGCCTCGTGATTCGAGCAGTGGCGAGGATCAGAGCCAGAGTCAGGAACTGAGCACGGGAGCAAGACTGGGGCAGGGCAAGGAACAAGTGGGCACGGGAGCGATCGCTGCTGTGGGCGTAAGCACTAAGCCGCCAGCGATCTGCTGCTGCTGGGCTTAACATAGCGACTGCTGGCTCCCCGAAGCCGGTCAGCGGGTCAGTCAATCGGGCAGTTCTGCTGTAGCTCCTCTGGGTTCATGAGCCTGCCTGGAGACTGAGGTAACTACTCCCAGGCTCAGCAGTAGGAATTCGTTCCCGACACAAGGCTGCGGAGTTAACTCAAGCGTTGCCTCTCCACACAGACCAGCCTTTCCCTGGAGCGTGGTGGTGCTCCTATCTCGAGTTCCTGGCTCATTGGGGTACAGGCCAAAGTGCCAGTTAGCACGACTCGTCGTCTGCTAACACACCCAGTGGCCACAGGCTAGGTCCACTGGAGCGCTGCTAGTCCTCCAACGCCTTCCCACAATTCCCCCCAGGTACCCAGAAAGGACAGACAAGCTCTCCCACAATTCACTGGGAAAGAATTCATAGAGCGGTTCAAAGGAACAGGGGGTGTACCCCCACCTCAGTGTGGCCGCAGCAGCTCCAGGGTTATCTCGCGGAGTGACTGCTCTCACTCGAGCGAGGCTGACCTGAGAGGAGTAGCTGGAGCACCGATAATGGCAGGTAACTGCTCTGTGCAGGCTTGTCCATCGTCAACTCCACCTGCTAACTCGTGTGTAAACTGCCAACAGCCTTGTCTTCACTAGGGTTTTACTCTAGCTGAGAGGGCACCTTTCTCCTTAGTGTCGCATGTGCGTTAATTCAGAGTAAGGGGTCACGTCCACCCCATGATCGGGGTTTGCCCACTGCTGGAGACGGGATTCCGTGGTACAGGGACCACTCGTCTGTTCCCTGTGGCACACCCCTAGATTTTTTAGCTGCGTGTGGTTTACACTTAAAAGTTTTGCCAGCATAAATCTGTCGGTTAGCAGTGTGCAGGAATCCACCTCCCCCAAAGGAACTGTGCTGTGCTGGCAAAAGCCCTAGTGTTGATGCTGTTTCACTAGCAGAAAACGGCTTTTGCGGATTACAGCTTGTTTTGTTTGAGAGAATGGGGTACGCTGTACCGGCCAAAGCAGCCTTTCCGGTTTAAGCTGCATCTCCACTAGCAGGGTTTGCTGCTACAGCTCTACCGGTGGGACTGTACCAGCAAACACCGCCTAGTGCAGACAAGCCCCGGTCTGTTGATTGCCAGCTGACCCTGAGATGGCTCAAACATTTGTAAAGCTAGTATGGACGCTCACCAAACGCTTGTTCTTTGCCCTCGGCAGGCCGCAAGTGTTAAACGCCAGTGTTTGCAAGTTGGGGATTCGTAAGCAATTAACTGGAGGTAAAAAAAGTCCAGTGCAGGAAAAGCCAGTGAGGCCAGCACGTTGTTACCCAGGAAGTGCCCCTCGATTGCAAGTGCACGCTTGCGGCGCCCTGCACGTCTGTAGGGCCGTCTCAGTAATAACCGTGACATGCCTCTCGTCCCTGCAATGCCACCAGCCTGCGAGTTCCATTTGTACTTCGCGGCAGGGCAAAGAGAGAAGCCTGAGCTAATGAAAGCTTCCCCTTGAAATCCTTCCTGCCCCCGCCAAGATAAGGGGAGCGAGGATTGCACCGTGGGATTGGCCCTGGAAGCCGAGGGATGCTAACCCGGCTTATCCTGCGCCTCTGAGCAGAGCTGCTGCGAACAAAACATGTCTCACGACAGGCGGCTGGCAGGGCTCTTGGCTGGCTGCAGAGCCCGAGGCAGGGCAGCCCTCGGAGCACAAGCATGGTCCAGGGATTGGCCCAGAGCGTGTGTAGCTGCAGGAATCCCAGAGCTCTGCAGACCCGGAAGGGAGCAGGAAGCGTCCGGGAGCCAAGACTGACTGTATGGACAAGGCTTTCGCTGTATAGTGGGCCCGTTGTCTCTGCAGGGGCCCAGCAGCAACGCCTGGCATGGGTCCTATTAGGAAGCAGCGTCGCTCTGCACTCTCCAGATGTCCCCTCTCTACTCTTGTCCTGACCAGCTCAGACGTGCAACAGCTTTGTGATGCTCCCCCGGGCCAGGGAGGGGCTGTGTCACCGCCTGCCCTGTGACCCTGGATGTCTGCTGGGTGCAACTTGGGCTCAGAGTCCTGACACCAACAACCTGTGTACAGTACAGTGACGAACCCCTGGCGTCCACCAGCCGGTTACTCCTCCCGGGGTGACACCAGCTGCCCCCAGTTCTCTCCCCAGGATGTCTTTCTCCGCCATGCTCGACCCCCTCAACCCGTCTTCTGTAGCACCCGCAAACCTGACCAGGCTCGCGGCACCTGTGTCACGTGCTGCTTCCAGTGCATAGCAACTGAGTAACTTAACTGGGGTTGACGAAACCTCCACGCCAAGCAAAGCACGTCCTTGCTTTCTGGTAGAAGTGAAACGCACGTCCAAAGAGCCAGAGGTTTAGGTGATACCAAGGATAAGGAATCGGGATAGAAATGGTTAGAAACAAAGAGACATAAACATCCACTTCGAAGACTAAATTCAACTTAAAAAACTAGAGCCTTTTGTTTAAAGAAGTTTTTCTCCCCACAGATCATGGGGTAGTCGTGTTAGGCTGTAGCCAGAAAAACAGGAGGAGTCCGGTGGCACCTTAAAGACTAACAGATTTATTTGGGCATAAGCTTTCGTGCGTAAAAAACATCTGAAGAAGTGAGTTTTTTTTACCCACAAAAGCTTATACTCAAATAAATTCGTTAGTCTTTAAGATGCCACCGGACTCCTTGTTATTTCTCCCCACCGTCATTCTTCCAGCATGGCTGGTGTGTTCTTTAGCCAGGACCCAGCACACGCAGCTTAAAGCACTTGGTGTCTTTGACTCCTCAGGTGAAGGATAACTTAGGGCTTCTCTCCTCCTTTCTTTGTAGCCCAGTAAACATGGAAATGTATTCCTCGCCTGATAAAGTCCCCTGATGGGCTTAGATGCCAGGCTGGCTGGTGTAGGGTACGCCATGCAGGCCTTTCCCCTGCTTGTGATTTTACAATGCAAGCAGTCTTCCCGCAGTCAAACAAATAGCCACTGTCCTTGGCCACACCTGGCTTAAGGTGCTGGCCCTTTTCTTTTGTCTGGAAAAACCTTTATCAGCTTCCCCTGACATGCCAGTTGAGTTGCATATTTCCAGCACATCTGGATAATTCTTCGTAGGCTAACCATGGCGACGTCATGCAGGAATGTTAATGATCAGTGAGTTGTTAGCTCTCCGGAGAGATATTACATGCCACCGTTTGGGTCTGAAGCATGACAACAGTGTGTGAGATGCACTGAGTAGGTCAGGCCTGATGAGAGCGGCTGAGGCGTGAGCCTCAGTGTCACAAGGTTACACATCTAGAGGAGCCCTGGCAGGACTCCTGCCCAATATACTAGCAGCCACTCAGTGAGAGACCCCTGCCCCTGATGAGCGAAGGCCGCTGGGTGTCTGTAACGGCCCTAGTGAGGAAGCCACTTGGGAATCTGCCCCTCTTTGTATGTTACATTTTCATCACTACAAAACAACACTGCCTGGGTTTTCCACTGGATGCCTCAGTGAATTAAGGGCAGCTGTCAATGGGAAGGCTCCTCAGAGCCTCGGGAGACGCATCAGATCCTCGCAGCTCTGCGCTTTCTCGGAGTCTGTTGTTTGAATAACGCCAATATTCCTTGGATGAGCTGGTGCCACGGACACTGATGACAGGCGCAGTCCTGCAACCCCTACCCCTGGGCGGAGTGCCTGAAGTCAGTGATTCTAGTAAACGTTACTCGTGTAGGGAAGGGGCAGGATAGGTAAGAGTGGGGAAAAACCTGCTACCCTCCAGGGGTGCGATTCCCAGCAGCTCTCAGCCAATTAGTCTTGGCACAATTCAATTCTTATTGCCTTTTACAATGGACAGTGGTCATGTTTATTTTTAGCACTTGTTCAATTTTATTGATCTGCATTTTCAGTGTTGCACTAAATTAGGGGATTTACACATTTTTAAATGTTTTATCTAGTTACATTTTCACAATTGTGAGAAAGGATGAGGGGGTCAAGCAGTGGGGAGTGGGGAGGATCAGGCAAATAATCATTGAAGGACAGTAGCCACTGAGATTCAGAAAGTTAAAGCTTTATAACAGGTAAAACGCGAACAGTCAACATCGTATGTCAAACTTTGAGCCTGAAATCAAACGGTAATAAGGTCTCAAGCAGCCTATCTGTACATTTCCATTACTGATAAATGTTTTTGTCAGTTTGGGGGCATACGATGAAATCAACGTTTATCAGCATTTACAGAGAAAAATCCCACCGCTCCAAACCTACCAATTACCCAGATTCGAGGCAAAATCCAGGTCACCCCTGGGGACCTGACTACGTTTTATCTGAATTTTGGGAGTTCGTTAGGCATCCAGCTCTCCCAGTGAAACTCCAGCCGGCATGGGTCAGCGGAATACCAGGGGCTGGGCAGCTCTTGGGAGCTGGCTTTGCATTTCCAGTAGGCTAGTGGGCAGAGCCGGCTTTAGGAAGTGCGGGGCCCGATTCGAACAGTTTTGACGGGGCCCCGGCAGCGATGACTGAAAAAAAAAAAGAAAACACGTAAAAAAACATGTGGGGCTTATACTCACCGGGCGGCACTCGTAGTCTTTGGCAGTTTGTCCTTCACTCGCTCCCGGTCTTTGGTGGCACTGAAGGACCTACTGCCGAAGTGCTGCCGAAGACCCGGAGCGAGTGAAGGACCCGCCGCTGAAGTGCCGCCAAAGATCCGGAGAGCTGCCGGGTGAGTAAAAATTAAAAAGGAGCCTCTAGCCAGGGAAGGGATTCTTGGCCACTTGCCCCCACCCCGGCGGCTCTGCCACTGGGCGCGGGGCCCTCTTAGGCGCGGGGCCCGATTCGGGGGAATTGGTGGAATTGGCCTAAAGCCGGCCCTGCTAGTGGGCTAGTCTGGGAACCGTTCCTGCCTCAGCAGGGTTCAGAGTGTCACGTCCTGCTGCAGCTGTTGTTTAACCTTGGGGTTTCATATACACCGGCCCCGCCCCCCGATGCCTGATGCATTGACCATAGTTCCTTCCCACGCTGGCCCTGGCATGTCCCTCTCACCAGTAAACGATCTGTCTGCTCAGGGCGCTGGTTGGTTTCCCGTGCTGTTGCAGGTGTTGCTTGCAGTACGGTGTTTGCTTATTCATAGCAAACATGGCCTTGGAGCCCGGAGCAGCTGATATTTGCTTAGCAACCCCAATGAAGCACATTTATTTGTTTGATTTTCCAAACAGGCTTTTTTTTTTTTTTTTTTTCCTAGTTGTGGCTTCTAATGGAGCAGAGGAGGGTTGTGTTTTCTCTCCGATGAGCCTTCTAAGGCGGCAAGTTTTGGGTTAGTTTGTGCAGTTTGATTTCGGGGATGACTGAAGAGCAATCGGGGGTTAGCAAGGCTGGCTCTAGGCTCTGTGCCCAGGGAAGCATTCAGAGGTCGCAGACCCGTCCTTGTTTCCAGGCTGTGTTGTAATCCGGTTCAGCTGGTCCTTCGTTTTCACTGGCTCCTCGTGAGGCCTGACACCCACTGCTGGTTACAGATATGCCCTCTGCAGGTGATTGCTATGACACATGTCACAGTAACAGTCTCCTCTCCTTTCCCCTGGTCTGGGCACTGCCACCCCCTTCCCTGCATCTCTCCCTTACTGGCAGCCTCCTGTCTGGTGTCTGTGGTGGTTTTCAGGCAGGTGTGACCAGTGACGGAGCCCAGGGTACTGTCCTGGAGCACTGACCCCCATCAAAGCCGCTACCTTCCCCCCAGGTTGATTTCACCTGGCTTGGAAAGTGCCTTTGAAAGCTCTGTAGTGTGTAGTTCTTCCCATCTGGGGCTCCAAAGGGGTCACTGTTGTATTGGCTCTACACTGTTGTTAGCAGAGAAGGGAGAGGCTCATGGTTGGGGGTGGGGACTCCGGGGCGAGGAAAGTCCTGTCCAAATTACACCCGTAGCCACCCCCACCTGAGGCTGCTCAGAACTGCCCTGCTGAGCCGGGAGAGGCAGATGGAGCCAAGATTTGGAGACCTCCAATGGAAATCCAGGGCTTTCAGGAGCCTGATCCGGTAGGGGGTGCTTTCCCCCTCGTGGTGCTAGGGGGCACTATGCCAACCCTCCAGGATTGTACTGGAGTCTCCAGGATTTAAAGATTAATCTTTGTCATATGAGGAAACCTCCAGGAATACATCCAACCAAAACTGGCAACCCTCCGCTGTGCTGTCTGTCAGACACTCCATGAAACTGAAGTGCCAGCTCTCTCTGGCCATGAAAGATCCGGAGCCTGTCTGTTAAGAGTCTGGCTGTTACTGTTAACTTGGGTAACTTGTTCCATCCCTCTGAACTGAATACAGCTTTCCTCCCTCCCTGACCCAGGGCTGCTGTGTGCTGCCCAAGAAGCTGCTGCCGTGCCATCTGAGGTGGCTGCATTTGGATGAGGTGTGACGCGACGGACCGCATAGAAAGGGTTTTCGGATTCAGCAGGAGGACAGGAGTTGAGATAGCAGTACAAAATCGGAGGCAATTCTTGGTGTAAACATTAGAACAGAGAGTCGCTGCTTCTCAAGTGTGAGTCAGCCCAGCAGAAATCATTCCGATTTCAACCTTCACGGCCAGATTTGACTTTTTCTTTACTGGATTAGGATAAATCCGACGTTGCGGGTGATATTTTTGAAGCTGAAATTGTACATTTGGTTAACCTGGGCCCCTGTGACGCCTCCAGTAACTCGAGGAACAAATCGTAATGTGTAGCTTTGTAGCACCTAAGCTTTTCCTGATTAAACTCATTAAAGTCGCTGCCTCTTTGAGAAATGCAGTTTTCGTATCTCTTGACCCCACAGTCATCCTGGCTGTCACTTTGCTACAAACGGTAAATCGCAACATTTACAACCCGGGGTGGCAAAATAAACCCTCAAGAGCCCAGCTGGAAGGGCGACTGGCTGGAGTGTGGCAAGCCCAAAGTTTGACCCTGGCCTAAAGCTTGTGTTTTAAAATGTTGCTCTGATGAAAGGGGAAAAGTTAAGAGCCCTTCCAGAGCAGGTGGTGGGAGTATAGAAAGCCCAGCTGTACAGAACTGCACCCACCACGGACAGCCAGAGGCATCCTGGCACGTTGGGTTCCTTCACCGGACACCCATCGTTAGTGTTTGTATTCCAGGAGCACATCCAGGTCCCACCATACATAGGCCTGGTCTACACCTAAAACGTAGGTCAACTGATCTGCGTCACTAAAGGATGTGAAAAAGGAGATTGCCGTTAAGCTGAGCTACGCCACTGCTAGGTCGATGGAAGAATTATTCCGTCAACCTAGCTACCGCCTCTTGCGGGCGTGGATTTACTATAGTGAGGCAGACGCAGTGCTGCAGCTGTGCTGCCATCGCACTTGTACCGTAGACGTACCCAAAGCAGGAGACAGCCCCTGCCCCCACGAGCTCGCAGTCCAAATGAGCAAGACAAAAGAACGGTAGAAGCAGGGGTGTATTAGATCCCTGTTTCACAGACAGGATCTGGGGCACAGAGGTCTCAGCTCAGCAAAGCACTTGAGCATGTGCTTTATCACTTTAAGCAAGGGATGGACAATTCTTAATTGCTCTGCTGACTTGAGGTGAGCACAGTTAAGTGACTTGTCCAAAACCATACAGAGAGTCAGTGGCAAAGCCGGTTTCTTCCAGTGCCTTTACCACTAGTTCAGCCTTGCTTTCTAGCATCATGCTGCCCTGGGCCAGCTCCCATTTTGTAAAGCTGGCAGGGACTTGGCACTGATGAAATTCCTGCTCTCCTGAGAGCCTAGAGCAGGGGTTGGCAACCTTTCAGAAGTGGGGTGCCGAGTCTTCATTTATTCACTCTAATGTAAGGTTTCGCGTGCCAGTCATACATTGTAATGTTTTTAGAAGGTCTCTTTCTATAAGTCTATAATATAGAACTAAACTATTGTTGTATGTAAAGTAAATAAGGTTTTTAAAATGTTTAAGAAGCTTCATTTAAAATTAAATTAAAATGCAGAGTCCTCCGGACCGGGCAGTGTGAGTGCCACTGAAAATCAGCTCGTGTGCCGCCTTCGGCACGCGTGCCATAGGTTGCCTATCCCTGGCCTAGAGTTACCCGGCCATGGGTATCGCTTTGTATCAAAGTCGCTTGGGTGGTTGTGCTAATGTCAGCACTCTGGCATGGGAACCAGCTTCCTCACCTTCATCTCTCCACTGAGTGCATCTTCTCCTGCCCCTCAGTACAAAACTCAGTTTGGCTCAAACCAATCTCTTGCCCATGTCCTTTTAAAAACTAAAATGGAAAGCCCCTTTCCCTAGTGGGGGCCGCACTTCCCATGAGCAAACCGATGGCCAGCTCCAGTGAACCAGTTGCATGTGCCCATGTGAAATGACCATTTGACAGTGCTCCCTGGGCCAGACCTTACTATAAACAGAGTTTCAGTCCAGAGCAAAAAAAGATTTACGCCAGACATGTGAATCCCCTTCGTAGCTTTCTACTGGAAGTGCTGAACTGCACTGGTGCAGAAAGAGGCGCTCGCATTAAAATCGCTAGAGAGGATAACAGCAGATTGTACCCGGTAGCATGTTCCTCGCTGCGGAGCGGTGCAGAATGCAGCAGTGGCATGTTAAAGCAAGAAGAGCCTTGGTTCTTTGCAGATCTCCCATCTCTCTGTCTGCCTGCCTCTCTCCACACTGGTATTTGCTAACAAAACAGTGTCTTAAGTGAGGTGTTAATGGCTAGTCTGAAGCAAGTGGCCTTAAAGGACAGAAGGGGCATTCGACTTCTCTGGCCTGACCTGTATAATACAAGCCGGAGAACTTCCCCCACTGATTTCTGCATAAGTCCAATAACTTGTGCTTAAGCTAGAGTGGATCTTTCAGAAAGAGCCATCGGCCTTGATTTAACGAGGAGAGGAGATCCCACTGGGTCAATTGCTCCGAAGGGAATTTCCCTCCGTGTTGAAAAGGTGCACCCCAGTTCCAGTCTGCATTGGTCTAGCTTCAGCTTCCAGCCGTTGGGTCTCATTCTGCCTCTCGCTGCTAGATTAAAGTGCAATCTGCTATCAGAGGTCTGCGTATTATGTAAGCACTTACAGACCACAGTCAAGTTGCCTCTTAACCGTCCCTTCGATATGCTAAATAGAGCGAACTTCTTAGGTGTGTCAGCTCTGCAAGGCACGTTTCCGGTCCGTGATTACTTCCTGGGTGCCGAAGAATGCAGGAAGACCAGCCTTCATTTGGCTTCAGTTCATGGCAATGGGTCCATTCCTGTGGGTTTGAGGGGCCTGGACAGAGGGCAGAGAGGTTACCACTAGTCAGGGTGGATCTTTAGCTTCGTTTACAGGCTGCTTTGGGATTTGTAGGTCACTGGTTCAATTCCCAGGAGAGGTCCCTATAATGGATGGAGCATCTCACTAATTAGAACTAAAAAAGCCCATTTTACCCACCCCTCCAAGCAATGCAGGAGTGAGTGCTCCCTGCGGTATTTTATCCAGGCCAATTTCAAACATCTCACGCAATGGTGCTTTCACTGTTGCCCTGGCAAGACCATGTCCTGGGATAACAGACCTGCAGAGCTGGCCCTGAGAAGCAGAGCCGCCCACGGAGACACACGGATACCCCCACGGTTGGTGCAGTGAGAGCCCAGGGAGAGTAGAAAACACCCTTCAATGTCAGTTGTGGGGCTCCCTCTGGTCCCATTGCAGCTAAAACCACTGCCATGCATGGCCATGACCGGGCACCTTGCTGACAGTCCCAGCAGAGAGGTCAAGGCTGAACGGGCTGTGAGACCACAAGCCTGCGGGCAGCTGCAGTGGAGTCCAGCACGAAGTGACCCCAGTCAGGAGGCCTGGCTGGGCCTGGCTCATTCACTCCACGGGGCAGTTTCCTAGACGCAGAGAGGACGCGGCGCGGTTCCCTGGTCTGGGGGAGTGCACTGGGAGCATTCGGGGCTGTTCCTTTCGCAGAGGCTGGCAGCACTCGCCGCTGGAGAGGCGAGCCGTCCCACAGCCATTTCAATAAATACAGTCAGACAGTTTTACGAGGCCCCGCTAAGCAGGAGGCATTAGTCCTGAATAAATAGGACATAATTGCTAATGTTCCAGATGTGGAAGTACATTGTGTACGTCTCTGAGGAGACGATCGCGCTCGGCTCCTTTACTTCTGCAAAAACATTGCCTTTAATAGTCTGCGGCTGACTGAAACGCAGTTAATATTCCCGGCCCCAGTGAACTGTAACCGCCAAGGACCTGCAGAGAGCCCTTATGAGACAATCCCATTGTAAGTCAAGCTGCAGCCTCCCAGCTTCCAAGAGGGTATTTTTCAGCAGATGGCTTCTGTTTCGCCTCCTTAAGGGAGAGATTTGTGCCCAGAAGTGGCTGAGATGCAGGGGTGTAAATTAGGAGTAAGCTCAGACTCAGGTTCTGCTTTACCCGTCAGCCTCCTGTCACACCCCTCCCTCCACCCCCTTCAGGGCGTAATTACAGTCTTCTGGGCAAGCTGCATCGCCGCACTGCTAACAGCCCACCTGCAGCTCACCCCACCCTTCCGGCTCTACCATACCCAGGTTTGTAGTCACACCGAGCTGAATTCTGAATGTTGGTTTTCTAAATGCCACTGCTGGCGTGGGATCTTATCTGAACGTTACAAAACTCGTTACAGCAAAATCCGGAGAATGAAGGCCCTGATCCAGCAGACACCGAAGTAGGTGCCTGACTGAACTCTCATGGAAGCACTACCCAAGTGTTTGCAGCATCAGGGGCTAAATTGTGTTTTTATTGAAAACTTTTCCCTTCGTGGCTCATGATCTTTGTCATTTCGAAGCAACATTGCTGCAATGTTGTTCAGAATTGCAATACACAGACGTGATGGTGAACTTTTTATACGTGCTGGGCAACATTTTCAGAAATGGGAGGCTCAAAGTAGGCTCCTAAGCCCATATTTAGGCACCTAGTGGTGGATCTTCAAAAGCAGTGACTTGGGAGCACAGCTCCAATTGCCTTCCATTCCAGTGGCCAACCTGTTGGAGAGCCGTGCGTGCTTGGAGCATTGTGGCTGTGTGGACTTGTGGAAGTTCAGTGGATTGGAAGGTAGTGTTGGTTGCAGATGTATCAGGGGCTATTTGCGTATCGACGAGGTGTTGGAGTTTGTGATGGTTTCACAGTGAGGGTGATGTTGAGACCCAGGACTTGTCTTTTTCAGCATTAGATGAGCATTTTAAGTGTGAAATTTCTTACTTGAAGAAATCTCTTTGTGATCTGAAATTTCACTAGCAATTAGGAAACTAACTAACCAAATACGAAACATCTGCTTAGCAACTGAAGGCTATAAAATGTGAAGAGTAAAGTGCTAGAAACGTGGAAATAAAACATTGATCTAAGTTTTAAATCATGATTCAAATGAAATCCATTTTTTAATGTTCTTGTTTAATAAATTCTGATTGTTACCCCTCCTGAACCTCCGATCCCCTGAGTTCCAGTCCAGTGCCTTATCTGTTAAACGTCCTTCCTCCCTTTGATCAGTGTGTGGGTTAGAAGGGCTAAGTCAGGTTTCTTCTCGTTGAGCTAGGATTGATTTATCCAGAGCAGCGATCTCAACTGGCACCTGCTTAGCCGTTATCGGCTCCCAGTTTGCTTTCCAACAGGTGAGGTTGCCGTCGCGTCTGCTCCCCGCTCAGTGGTTTCATTATCCGTTCCAGCTCGAGAGTGACATTTAAAAGGACGTGAGAGAACTCTTTGCGAGGAGCTTGAGAAATAAAACCATTGTCTTTAAATGGTTTGCTGCCGCTCTGCCTAGTTGATTGAATACAACGACTCCTTGAGGGCTATTGTAAAGGGCTTTTATTGACTTGAGAAATGAACCTGAAACTCCACTCTCCACAATTACCCATTGAACTCTTCGTTTTGCCGGCTGGGTGACTGAAGGCGAGTTTTCTAGCTGTCCTGATATGGAACAATGAGGAAGCCTCGTCCGATAACACCGCTGCCGTATCTGCTGATGGGAAGACAGCTGCTCGGGAAGACTTGGACAGCACAGGCTGTTTTGGGGCGATTTGGGGTTCCACTCCGGTCTATGATAGTCGTATGATCTATGCCAGGAGCTGGGAGACACAGTTGCTAGCCAATCTCAAAGACTGTCATTGTCTCATGAATACAGCAGTGCAATCTTGGTCATGCATCTCTTTACTTCTCTGTAAATAGGGGGATGCTGCCTGCACTCCTCTGTTGGCAGGTGTTTGAAATTCACATGTCACTGGGTTTCTCTTCGGCTACAACTGCATGGGGGCCAGATGGACTCTCAGATTTTTCTCTCCCCTGCATTTGCTTCATGTTCCTTCATTGCCGGCAGCCAAATGAATGTCCCTGGGAAAATCAATGGTCAGATTAGATTCATGCACACGATTATCGTCTAATTGCTCCCATTAACCGGGGCTCACGCGGCAACATTCTAGAGGTCACCAGATGGAGCTCGTAATGAATGAGAGAGGCTTTGGCAGGAAATTAATCTGCCTGGGGATTTTTTAGCCTTCTCGTTTTCCTTGAGCTAGGGCTTAGTTTGTAACTTGCCATTTGGGTGGCAGTTTGAACGCTGTGCTGGAGACTCGCTTCCTTTTGTGTTAGCGTTTTGGTGATGGAAGAAGGGGCTGGACTGAGACCTGTGGGGTCGAACACCTTCTCTGGCCGGCCATAGTGCAAGCTTCCCGCATGCGTCACTGCAACTGTGCAGCCCCCGAGCAACCTGGCAGCAACTGCGCTAGGGCAGATAGCACCACTCGGGCCCCCCGGCTCCTTCGGCCCTGGCTTCTTTGTGACAACGGCCAACCAGGCAGAAGTGGTGTTCGTGCCAGCGGTCTTTGCGATGTGCACCCCTGACCCCCAGGAGCTGGCCTGCGACGCACCCAGCGCATGCCATGCATGTCTCCACACAGCGCTCTGGTGGTGTCCACTCACAGCTGCTGCCAAACTGGGCTGGGTTTCAACAGGTGATGTGGAACCATCACCAGTCCCTTCTGTCCACCCAGCCCCACCCCTCAGGCCTCTAGCCTTTCGGCTCACGTGACCGACCACTTCCAATATTCTGCTTTTAAGGGGGAGCAGTTGTTAAATCTTTGCGCTGGATTTGGCAGGCAAGGGGAAGCCATGGCCTGGAGGTAGCAGCTAATCAGTTGGCCTTCAAAGCCAGGATAGTGGAGTGATGTGCAAGGATCTCTGCTGAGGCTGCAGCTCCTTCAGGGTCAGGAAGGGCTGCCAGAGGTGGGAAGGGGAGGGGCTGAGCAGCAGTAGGACGGGGAGGGGAAGAGAAAGGGGCAGTGGGGAAAGAACAGGGCTTATAAGCTCCTCGAGCAATGGGAGTATGAAATGCAGACATCTTATCCTGAAAGCAGCAAGCCCAGCCCTGGGTGGATTGGGCAGCAGGGAGTGGAACTGGAAAGCCACGGAGCCCCCCACCCCCAGAGTCCCGGGATCCCACGGCAGCGCCCTCTCCTGGGTCTCTGGCTCCCCTTCATTCAAATAGAAATCAGAGGAGCCAGGGAAAGAACTACACCCCTCCTTGACACGGGCACGTGGGAGTGCCGCTCCTGATCCGGCCGGCCGTGCTGGCCCTCGTCTGACAGGAGAGGCCTGCGACACTTTTTGGCAGCACCGACAATCCAGGATGTTAATTTGTCCGTTATACGCCCCTGCCCCTTGCGGCGTCTCCCTGTTGTATTTGCTGGCAGATGTTCCTCAGTCTTCCAGCGGCTTCCCTCTCGCCGTCTCTTCTTGGTCCTTTATTGCTCCGGCGAATTCCTGCGTCCCTCTGCTGGGACATGGCGCTGAGTTATGCCCCCTGATGGGTTAGGTTGCGGTTGGTAACGCTGGTATTTCGTCCCGTTGCTCCTCATGTGACATTCCATTTTCCAGCTGCAGTGCAAGGTGGGGGTGCTGCATCCTCCATAGCCGGGCGCCCGACTACGCCTCTCTCCCCATATCCTGCCGTGGTACCTACCAGGGGACTGGCAGAGAGGCTGGTACCAGCTCCTGGCATGTGCAGCCTGTCCCCACCCTTGCTTCCCCCAAGTCCAGCGTCACCGGAGCCCGGGCTGGGGCGGCAAAGGGAGAGTTTGGGGGCATCAGGTTTTCTACCTTGGCCCAGCTGGGCTTTAGGATGGGCTAGGAATTCATGTTTTGCCGGCACCCCGGCGCTATGAACGGTGATCTCTGCCTCTGGCACGAAGTCAGACGGCGTTTGCAATGAAGGTTCGACATCTTCTCCCTGGCCGGCTGCCCATTCAGCGGGTCTCTGCGTCCAGCCTTTCCCATCCCCCAGCTCCAGAGGGCAAGAATCACGTCCGTTCTTGCTGTGAGGCCTGGCCTTAGCGTGGCCCTCCTGAAAAGGCCCAATGGATGCAGCAGAGCAAAGAGCGTCAGGAGCTCCCAGGGCCACGTGCTTTTCAGTGGCCCCAGATGGCTCCTTGCTCCTCTGAGGAGGGAATCCAGAGAGTAGCTGGCCCGTGACAGGGGGACCCTCGTGGTTCTGTCTCAGAAGCAGGCTCTTGGCAGAGATGCAATCATCAGCTACTGGCATGTCACCTGCTGCGTGCCGCGCTCTCCAGGCCGGTGCCAGGGCCGGGTGCATTTACTTCTAATTTTCGATACTGTCACTTCCTTTGTCCCATTTCCTGAGGCGGCAGCAGCTGGAGTTATTTATGCTTCTCTAGCGTCTTTCATGCAAGCAACTCGAAACACTTCACGAACCTTCATTAAGCCTCACCTAGAAACCCCGTGGGGTAGGTGAGCGTTCGCTCCTGTCGCTAATGAAGCGCAGCCACCTCTGGGGTGGGTCGCTGCAGTTGTACGTGCAGGTTGGAGCAGGAAGAGATGAACACCCTGGCCGGTGGAAATGGCGCTGGGAGTGTAAGGAGCAGAGCTGGTGGGGAAACTTTCAGCCTTTGACAAAAAAAAGGAACCGTTTTCTTTGGTGAAAGCTTTTGGGGAAATGTCCTGTTTGCTGACGAGCTCTGAGGAGGAGGGATCTGGGTGGGACCCCTGGGTTAGCAGCCCAGCACAGAGAGGCAGGCACAGAATTGTTAATGATCTGGGCCTTGGATCTAGTTGTACAACAGCGCCGGCTCCTTAGCACTAGATCTGCAGGAGCCAGTGAGCATAGGCAGGACTCTTTCTTAAGGGAATTCCAGTGGATGGGGAGGACATGTTTTCATTACCCCCGGGTCCTTGTTATCTGCACAAGAAGCAAAAATGGTGCAAAGGTCTGTGGAGACCTCCCCTCCCCCACGGAAAGCAGCCCTGCCGTTTGCACATCCCTGTTCGGAGAGGCGGCGTGATTCTGTGAAATCACAACCAGACAGCAATGCGAGAGGAGACTGGAGAATCGTTTAACTTCCCTCCTTTGCACTCCCTTTTTCTAAACAATCCGTGCCATGTAACCGCAGCGATGGGCTGGTACCGGGAAGGCGGGAGGACGGAGAAATGAGCTTACATCCATGCGTAAGTCTTGAATGAAAGCTAACGATAAGAGAGCCCTATGGGAGCTGTTCAGTTCTTTGCGATTGGCTCAGCTCTTGGGGAAGAGGCTTGCTTCAGAGCTGAGCATAATGAAGTGTGAGAAGAGGCTTTGTAAAAGGCTCAATGTGCCCGGTTAGCATCTTGCTCTCGATGATGGGTTCTGGCTGGATTTTCCCCATTGCTCCCCAGAACGTGAGAGCCGTGTTGGGCCCCTCTCTTCTCAGGCTGCCGCTTGCTGTGGTGGTTTGGATGATTTTTGGAACCTGGCCACGATGAAATGGAGTGAGACCCGACAACTCATTCCACAGGAAGGCCACCAGCCAGGAGCAGCTTCACTTTACTGCTGAGCGGGGTTGGATTAAAACCTGTTACCTATAACAACACCTCGCTCTTCTATAGAGCTCCTTAGCAGTAGCTTTCAGAGTGCTTCACAATCTCTAACGATCACATAGATTCAGCAGGATCTGGATTCAACCCCAGGGCTTCCCAAATCCCATGCTGGCGTTCTAGCCACTGGGCCATCCTTTCTCCCTAGAGGAGTAAAGTGCCAGCGTCCCCTGAGCCGTTTGATCCGGCGCTGTCCCTTGTTTAATTTTCTTTTCAGATCTACTCATTGCTCCATTTCTCTTGACAAAAGTGAGGGGAGAAAAAACAGAAAAAATTAATAAGAGAATCGATGGTCCCTCTCGTGCCGAGACTGTGTAGAAATGAAATCGCATTCAGGCTAATGGCCCTAATTAAAGACATTATTACACAGAGGAAATAAGGAGGAACCAGCGATTAGTGGCAGTGTTTCCTACCCTCGTTAAATTGTCCATTCGCCTGGTTTGCTTGTGAATGAGGGTTTCGAAGGCCCGTTCAAAACCACCCCCATGACTGGCCCGGGGAGACGCTGTGTAGGAAGTGGCCTGCAAGTGCGGCTGTGTCATGAGAGTGCAGTAGATTTGGGTGAGAGGTCTCCATCCAGAGAGGATGTGTGAGGGAGCACACACAGGCATTAGCATCTCCTTGGGGTGTGTGATCTAGTTCAGAGCCCCGCGTGATGGCGGGGTGGGACACGATCCCGAGGTCCTGGCCATTGGTGGTTGCACTGCCACTGTCGGGTGTACGTGCTTCTCCCCTCCTCCATTTATCGGACTGGGAGCAAGTGGGGTGGGGTCTAGGTCAGCCCCCTGATGGAGCGGGAGATCTTCAGCTCTAATAACAGAGACACAAACCGAGGGGAATAGCCACCCCTTCACCGTCCCTGCTGCCCTGTCCTCTCCTGCTTGCCCAAAACTAAGCTCCCTGCCCTCAGTAGCAAAGACCCCAACGGCAGAGTTTGCCTCTTTGCTGTTTCCCAGGTTTTTGTTTTCTAAAATCCCCAGCTCCTCAATATTCATGGTTTTAAAAAAGAAACGTGGGTCGCATTCTTCCCCACAGCTTGACCCCGCCCTTAGATCTGGGAGCGCTGTCTCTTTGAACTAGCGAGGAGTGTTGTTTGTTTTGAGTGGCCCTGCACATCTCTGACACGCTTTGGCTTCTGTAATATCTGGGAGAAATATTCCAGAGACTCCCTTGATAACGCCAGCCTTGTCAGGGAGGCGGTCAGGTCTTTTTATCCTGTCAGGTCTTTATTTCCAGCTTTGAGAGCTGACAAAACCTTTTGAAAGTCAGGTTCCTTGTTTTCCTCAAGTATTGCTGGACGAGATGCAGCTTAACCACTTCCACGCATTCAGAACTCCCTTCCCTGGAAGCAGAAGACTTTCTATTGGGAGGGGGGATGGCGGTGAAAAAAGCCAATGCTGTCTTGGGATGCATTAGGCGAGGTATATCTAGTAGGGATAAGGAGGTCCTGCTTCCGTTGTACAAGGCGCTGGTGAGACCTCATTTGGAGTACTGTGTGCAGTTCTGGTCTCCCATGTTTAAAAAAGATGAACTCAGACTGGAACGGGTGCAGAGAAGGGCGACTAGGATGATCAGAGGAATGGAAAACCTGACGTATGAAAGGAGACTTGAGGAGCTTGGGTTGTTTAGTCTGACAAAGCGAAGGCTGAGGGGGGATATGATTGCTATCTTTAAATATATTAGAGGGATCAATACAAGGGAGGGAGAGGAATTATTCCAGCTTAGTACTAATGTGGACACGAGAACGAATGGATATAAACTGGCCGTGGGGAAGTTCAGGCTTGAAATTAGACGAAGGTTTCTGACCGTCAGAGGGGTGAAATATTGGAACGGCCTTCCGAGGGAAACGGTGGGGGCGACGGACCTGTCTGGCTTTAAGATTAAGTTAGATAAGTTTATGGAGGGAATGGTTTAATGGTAAAACATATTAGCCAAGGAATACCAAGCAATGGTAGGTAAACAGTATAATGGCTAACGGGGTCGGGCTGGAGACTCTTGCCTATATGCTCAGGGTCTTGCTGATCGCCATATTTGGGGTCGGGAAGGAATTTTCCTCCAGGGTAGATTGGCTGAGCCTCTGGAGGTTTTTCGCCTTCCTCCGCAGCATGGGGCAGGGATCTCTAGCAGGAGGGTCTCTGCCGATTGAAGTCACTAAAACACAGGATTGGGGACTTCAACAGCAGAGTCCAGGGAAGGGGTAGGGACGGTTTTGTGGCCTGCAGCATGCAGGGGGTCAGACCAGATGATCATAATGGTCCCTTCTGACCTTAAAGTCTATGAGTCTATGAGACTCTCGAGCCAGTCCTTTGAAGGGGGCGCCTAAGCGTAAAACAACTAGATTTGGGGAGCTCGTGCCCCTCGGCTATTCTCCCACCGATGTGCTTGAGGAGCTGATGGTGTTAGCCCAGCAGCCCGACCTGAGTCAGTGGATGCAGGCTCTGAGACTCCCTGCAGTGTAGATGTATCCTGAGTGTCTGAATGAAACACTGAACAAGCATCGTTAACGTGCCCATTAAGAAGACCAGCCCCGAGTGTCTGTGCTCATTCTTCCCAATCCTGGGCCAGCCACAACAGAGGACCCCGAAGTGCTTCCAGTGTAAATCATTCACGTTTTCTCTCCACTCCAGACTCCCCTCATCACACAGCACTTCTCCTCCGCTGGCCTGCCCCTGGCAATCACAGAGCAAGGCGCGGTTCTCCTGTGTGAAGTGGCGTGTCTTGGGCGCACATCTTGTAGTTATAATTAAAAAAAAAAGAACCCACCACCAGCCAAATGTTGTAATTGATTAAATGACTCTTCCACCCCACCCCACCCCAGGACATTTCAGGGGTCCAGGGAGAAGGAGGGCTGGCTGTCATGTGTAAAAACAGGACTGTTCCAACCAAACCGGCACGTTACGTTACATTTGACATCACTGGCGTCTCAGTAGACTTGAGAAAGGCCACACAGGAAGGCTGTGGCCAGTGTTGAACCTGGTTCTGCCATGGCCCAGGCTAGCACTCAACAACGGGACCAGGCGTCCCTTCCGCCTGCTTCTGATAAAGGTGCTTGTCCATTGACTTCAATAGAACCTGTCATGTGCTTAAAGTTACACATGTGCTTTGCTGGACAGGGGCTGTAATCTGTTTGCCCATCTCAGAGGGAGGCACTGTGCGTGTTTCCCAACCATCACACTCTGGCTAAGTGGGTTCCCTTTGAAAATCTGTAATCCCTCCACAGCCCCTGTGTTACTGGTGAAATCTTCCCCGCATCCTTTTGTCCTATAGGCATGTTAGCTGGGCTAATTAATTTAACAAATCCAGTTAGGCCAGGAAAGCACATTAAGGATGAAAAGTACTGTGGAAACGTTGACAAATCTTCTTCTTCTTCAAGGGTTTTTACCCGTTTTCTGCTAAGCAGAGCTGGGTGAAAGGGGCAGGTTTAGCATGTTTTGTAGAAATCTCCATTGTTTCGCTCTGTCGTTTCCTGGCTCAGAACTGTCGCTTCGTGCAAAATTCCACTCTCTGATCTGAAAGGTTTGCTTGTCTGTAGAGTGAATCCATTTAATCTGAAAGGAACCAGAGAAATCCAGGCCAAGGACATCTCTGTGCCGGTGCGTTTGCTCTTCTCCAAGCGGAAGGATTCCCACCTCCAGCAAACACAGGCTAATCTTTGCTCTTCCTTCAGGTTTCCTAGAGCAGCGTGTTCACACTCGCTGCAGCTTTGGTAAACCCATCAAGGCCCCTTCCGTTGGGACAAATTGGGCACAGCGGCTGAGCCCCTCTTCCCAGCGCTTGGGATGAAATGTTTCTCCCACCCTCCCCCGGAAAGCTCTGATTGGAAGTGACACAGCCATTAAAAGCAATCCATGTGTAGCCCCCCACGCAGGATTTTTTTTGGGCTGGTTGAGAAGGAGCATAGTGTAGCGACAACATTGTGCAGCCAGCCTGAGAGCGACGTGGAGCTGCAGGCTTGTTAGAGCCGTTCTGCAACGACTCGCCCCGGCCGCAGTTAATGTCCTGGAGACGGCGGAGCCTCTCGGTAGCCGCCTTTCTTTGGCTTGCGTCTGGAACCCTGCTGCAGTTCAGCTCCTGCGGTGTTTAGTGGCGGAATAGGGGGTTTCCTGGTAAAACGTCAGCCCAGTGAATTCCATCTCCCCTGCCTGCGTTCCCACTTCACCTAGTCTCTGTGTTCTCGCCTGCAAAATGGGGTTAACGGTACTCGCCTGCCTCCAGGGGCCCCTTGGCTTGCGCAGCCTCTTGTGACTACACGGGTGAGCTGAGTCTCATCAGCATCACAGGCTTGTCCTGGAGTTTTACAGCTTGTCCAAGTGGAGCTAGTGCTGCCCTTCTAGTGCCCGTGTGCCAAGCGCCCTCCTTTAGACCCCGCTGCTCTAGCCCTGCCTCGCTTCCTCTCTGCAGCAGCAGGGTGTCCCGGCCGCCTGGCCGCTCAGTTGTCGGGGATGTGGCTTGGACGCTCCTGGGGCGGGGACCTGGCCTTCAGACGGGTTTGGTCAAATGCCGCAGGCTCTGTCGCTGGTCATAAAGTAACAGGCCCAGAATAGTTCTGCACTGTTCATGGTTAAAGCCCCCACGTCCTGCTTAGAAATAATGCCCTCGCCAAGCAGCGACTTCCGTTACCTTGTCTCCCTCCGCAGCAGCTTTGCTGGCGCGTCAGTGACATGGGGGGAAAGAGCTTTGCTCCCAAACAGTTTTGCAAACATGGTAACTTCTCACCACTCGAAAGCACGCTACAGAAGGGGCAATCCAGCTGCAGTTCACTCCCTCAGCCGCTGGGCCAGAGAAACCAGTCTCGGGGCAGCATCTCTTCATTCTGCTCCTCACCCCTTAGGGGAAAGATCCTGTCTCCAGCCCAGCCCAGGGACATTTCTGCTGAGTAAGTCGGGCCTGCTTCATTGGCTTCTATTGCTCAACAGGCTACAGACTTGGCTTTAGGCTGGGTCCATTGTGGACTCATTCAGAGATTTTAATTAAGGCCAGAAGGTACCATTAAGCCTGCATAACGTAGGCCAGAGGGGAGAGAGGATGCTGACGTGAATCTAAAGGTTGCTGGGAAGATTCCAAGATCTCAGTACCTCTCCCGTGTCTGCTACCTGGCTACAAAGACCTGGGGGACCTCACCTGTGGTCTTCATAAACTCTGCCCTGTGGTGGCTGGCCAGCCATGGAATAGACTCTGGGCTGCATGGTCGAGCCCAAAGATGGCTAAAATTTTAATTATTCTGTTCGAGTACGCCGTTAGCTCTCAGCCTAATGAACTGCAGCCAAACCCTGAGACTCTCCTCTCAGCTGATTGTGTTGAATACTTGAGAAAAAACCTTTTTGATGGAGGTGGCAAATTGATTGCTGGGGTGGGGGTGGGGGGGTGTAAAACCAAGCTCCGCCTGCAAAGGAGTTTGACAGGCAGGACTAAATTCCTCCTCAGAAGAATCCATTGTTTCGAACGCAGCGTAATGTTGCATCTCCCCAGCGCTGGAATTACACCGCTTCCCTCTTTCCCCAAGGTTTAGCATCCACACACGCAGCCCATTTGTAGCCTGCAGAATTGGCGCTGACTCTAAATCATAATTTTGTGCTTCAATTGTTGTGTTCCAATTAAAGACACTTGATTCAGGAGCTCCCTCGGAGAGTTAATCACTTGGCATTTCCTGTCGCCTTTTCAAAGTTCCTTGACACAAAGTGATACCTTGGCCCAGTCCCTTAAATCAGCGATTCTCAGACTTTCAGGCCTAGCGTACCTCCTCCAAAGCTCAGCAGGCCTTGGTGCCCCACCTCTGTCCCTGTGATCACTGGATTTTGAATGAATTGCAGGCAGTGGCACAGCTTGAGAACGGCTGCCGTACGCAGTAGGGTAGCTGTGTGCGTTGTTGGGTTCGGTGCACGATGACTTTAGCAGCCTGTTGTATTTTGCGCACACAAAACTCAGTGACCATCTCTCTGAGAAAGGGGGTCAGTGTTGCATTTAATGGCACCTTGCCTTGTGCCGTCTCTCTCTGCGTCCGGGGGTCGTCGCTCGTGCTGTGAGTGTTGCAGACTTGGCAGCTGACAACCTGATGTATCTGCCCTTGCATTTGAGTCACACTCTCTAACTGCTCCGGTCAACCAGTCTCTCCGGGTCACACCCTGACCCTGGTGATAATGAGGCTGTCGGATTCAGACAAGCGTGGCATCAGGTTCCCGTCCGTTCCTCTCCCGCCTGTCAGCACGCGGCTCGGGGAGCGCGTTGGCTGGGCGCCGTATGATTACCGGGCCTTTCCCTTCCCACCAGGGCAATTAACCGATTCATTAAAACCGCTGCTGTACTCTAGACCTTGAATGTACAAGTAGCAGTGCCCGAGGGAGCGAATCGTAAATTTGTGCTGGTGAAAGGGGCTGCATTAGCTGCCCCCCCCTGGCCCCCACTCTCCCCCCAGGTTGAAGGGTTCAGTGTAGCTGAATGCTGAGTGTCTCCCCCACAGCTCCCTGCTAGCGTGTCTCGGCCCTGCACGGCATCTCCGTGGCCCACTCGCTCTGTGGCCGGCCCACTGAGGGGAGAGGGATTGGCAAAGGGGGAGCCTGCTACGTCCCACTCCACGCACTCAGGAAAGGGAGTCAGTGATTGGGTGAGCTGGGACCCAGGGACTGGAGGACCAGCCGACCTACAGGAGGAAAAGAGAGCTATCAGCCCGGAGAGGCTGGCACAGATCACTTCAGCCTGGGGTTTCCAGGGTGCAACAGACAAAGAAAGGGCTTTGAGTAGAAAGGCTGGGTGCGAACGGGCACAGGGCCTGCTCTCTGCTCCCCAGACAGACACGCCATCGGCCCCAGCTCTTGGAGTTTGGAAGCCTTTGCCTGCTAGGGCCCCATGACATGGATGGGTGACCTCTGGGGAGCCCCTAGCGCGCGTGTGGGAACTTCAGGGGCTGTGTTTCTGGGGCAGGCTTTGAGCGTAGGGAGAAGGGTGCTTGTTCGCAGGAGCTGGCGGGTAACGTGTAACTGCTGGCAATGCACCGGCGTAGCCCTGGGAGAAAGAACGACACGCGGGCGCTGGCCGTCTGGGGAGATCAGGGTAAGGCAGAGAGCTGGCCAGAGGGGCGTGTGACGTGGGCCCCTGCCCGGAGACAGGTGATGGCAGGAGAGCTGGCTGGGGCAGACCCCGGAGTGTCGCTGACACTGGGACAGGGGCCGTGGCTGCTGGTTCGGGTTTCCCGGGGTGGCTGGCCTTGGGGCAGTGCTGTATTAAGCCCCGTATGCTGACTGACTCCAGCAGGGGAAGGGGGGTGAGTGTCCGGCAGTGCAGCTGGCTGTTGTGTGCTGGGAGCGGACTGATGCTCTTTCCCCACTCGGCTCTGTCAGGCCCGGCAGGACAGTCACAGGGTGATTCCTGCCCAGTGCGTTCTCTGCGAGGTCTTCCATGTCTCCGGCTCCATCTAGTGTCCAAAAGAGCATTGCTCATCATACGAGCCAGGGGCCCCATAAGCAGTGGTCTCCAACCCTTTTACGCCCAAGATCACTGTTTGAATGTAAGGGCGACCCAGGATCTATCCTGCCCCTTCCCTGAGGCCCTGTCCCACTCACTCCATCCCCCCTTTCTCCATCGCTTGCTCTCCCCCATCCTCGTTCACTTTCACCAGGCTGGGGCAGGGAGTTGGGTTCGGGAGGGGAGTGCAGGCTCTGGGCTGGGGCAGGGGGGTTCGCAGTGTGGGAGGGGGCTCTGGGCTGAGCCTGGGGCAAGGGGTTGGGGTGCAGGAGGGGGCTCAGGATTGGGGTAGAGTGTTGGGGTGCAGGAGGGGGTACGGGGTGCTGGCTCCGGGAGGGGGCTCAAGGCCAGGGCTAGGGGTGCAGGAGGGGCTAAGGGGTGCTGGCCCTGGGAGGGGGCTTAGGGCTGGGGCTTGGGGTGCAGGAGGGGCTATGGGGTGCTGGCTCTGGGAGGGGGCTTAGGGCCGGGGCTTGGGGTGCAGGAGGGGCTATGGGGTGCTGGCTCTGGAGGGGGCTCAAGGCCAGGGCTAGGGGTGCAGGAGGGGCTAAGGGGTGCTGGCCCTGGGAGGGGGCTTAGGGCTGGGGGTGCAGGAGGGGCTATGGGGTGCTGGCTCTGGGAGGGGGCTCAGGGCTGGGGCTTGGGGTGCAGGAGGGGCTATGGGGTGCTGGCTCTGGGAGGGGGCTCAAGGCCAGGGCTAGGGGTGCAGGAGGGGCTAAGGGGTGCTGGCCCTGGGAGGGGGCTTAGGGCTGGGGATGCAGGAGGGGCTATGGGGTGCTGGCTCTGGGAGGGGGCTCAGGGCTGGGGATGCAGGAGGGGCTATGGGGTGCTGGCTCTGGGAGGGGGCTCAGGGCTGGGGCTTGGGGTGCAGGAGTTGCTTTAGAATCTGAAAAGGAAAATAGCGACAGCACTCCAGTGGCCAGTGGCGCTCTCTGGCTAGATTTCGCATTTCACTTTCCATGCACCTCTTCTTGTCCAGGCCTGCAGCAGTGACCTCCGAGGGGTCCCTGGGCTCTGGAACATACGGGGTGGGGGATTGGCTGTGAGCCCAAGTGATCTGGCTGAGCCTGGCATCACGGAGCTTCAGAACGCTTACCGGAGCCAGTGTGCTGAGCAATGCACCTTTGTGACCTCTCCTCAGCCGTCCAGAGAACAGAAGAGGGAGTCCTGTCGTCCACTGGCAAGTCTCCCTTGGGTGGTTCTGGTTCCCTGTAGTGTTGATGAGGGGGAGAGTCACCGGAGGTGGGATCAGACTGTGTGCGGGGCCCCTCCAGTGGTAAGGTTGCAAGTGCGAGTCAGCCCCAGAGCCGGGCGCTGTATTCTTGTGCTGGTCTTTTCCTTTAAGGGCGTTCGTCTGGGTTTGTCTTCCAGATCCGACCCTAAACCATCCCTGAAAGGACAGTTAATACCGTCTGTCAGCCTGCCAACCTGGAGCTTCCCCTAGAAGACTCCCTCCAGCTAGAGGGGAAAGGAGTAAGGGGTTTGGATACCATTGCAAAGGCTGGGGTTGTTTTTCCTTTGTTTTCTGGATGGTTAAAAAGATGTTCAGGGTGGTTGTTGCGATGATAACCCTGAGCCACACGGACCGGGTTCAGGCTGTAATAGCGAGCACGGGTTTCATTAACATTGGGTCCATAAGACACCCCCCATGTCCACCCAGCGCAAGGCCTAGCATGGCTCCTTGGAGCACTCTGCTGTTAGCCTCTTCCCTAGCTAGAATTCACCATGGATTCCTGCCCTGTGCCTGTGCTCCCGTTTCTGATCCTCAAACGCTCTTTGCCTCTTACCCGTTAATACATCATTTCTTCGCCGGCGAGTCGGGGGCGGCGGCTCCGTCAAAGGCCTTTTTGAAAGTCATTTCAAACGTGAACCCTCCACAGCTCAGCAAGGGAAGAGTTGGAGGGGTCGGGCTCTGGGACAGCTCCTGTGTGGAAGAAGTGAGAGGTCGCACCGAAGTCTCCAGAATGAAAGCCGCAGCTCTCCTTCCCTGCGGCTGCCTCCCCTGCTGGAGTCTCTCATTGGCCGCACTCAGGGCTTGCTTGGCAGTAAAGGACAGACAGAGTAGTTGAGGCTGCTGGATACAGACAGACCCTGTGGTTGACTCTGGCTCCAAGACTGATGGACACACCCTAGGATCACCCTACAGCGTCTCCCTCGCTCTTGGCCTGGATTAAGCAGCCTTGGAACGCCCTATTGACTATTCCACACCACCTGCTGGGAAATGTGTGCTGCTGCTGGCCCAGTAACCCCAAGGAGGACAGCAGCGGTAGCATGGGGAGGCTAGACTCTCCGGTGCTTTGTGAAGGGAGCACCTCCGAACGCACCAGCACAGTGGCTCAGCTTTGCAGCCCGTGCGCGGAGCATTGAGAAGGCGCATGCGCTTGAGAAGGGCAGGGTCGCATCTGCTTCACTGCTCAAGTCAATCAGTAAATGACGAGAGTGTTGTCTTTAGCGCATGCGGGGAAGTTGGCATGTTGTGTTCCTTGCACCAAATCCCCTGACTTGTCTGTTTAACCTAAAAAATGGAATCAGACTTCACAGACTAATGACACAGGGAGGAGGGTCTACCGGTCTGTTTATCGTATAAATTGTTTTGGGGGCCCTGAAACAGGCATTGTTAGAGGGGACGGAGTGCATCATGCCACACAGCATTAGAAAGAGAGGCTCCCAGCCTATTACCATGGAAGATGCAAGTTGTATGGCGGATCTGGACAATTATGCCAAGCAGACAGAGAGCCGCTCCCCATCCTGTTGGACAACGTGGGCTCGCCCTCCGAGATCAGACTGAATTCTCAACAGTGCTGCGTGGTGCGGGCTGCCAGCCTCCATGCCGATAGGAAGAATGAGAATCCCAGGTTGAATCCACCAAGACAACCACTGTCTGCTGAGGCCAGTGAAGGCAGTGCTGGGGCGTGGCGTGTCTGACCCACACGTAGCCTTCCCTGACTTATCGCTTTGAGAGAAAAATCCGATCGTTCTGGACAAACGTCCCATTTCAATATTGGTTTCTCACCATGGTCTTGACCCTGCACACTTCACTCACCCGAGTACTCTCACTGAGCGCCTTGGCTGAGTGGGTTCCTGCTGTCCAGCCCGTTATTGATTCGTGACTGGAACGCGAGTCGGGTGTCCCTTGAATACCGGCGCGTTGGGCTAGGGACTAACGCTTACATTCTTGTTTACGTTTCTTTAACAACTCCTAGAAACGGAAGCATTTTCGGGATTTGTTTTTTCTTTTTAAATCTGAATGTCAGGCATGAAACCAGAACAACCAGCTCCCATTAATCAGTTCTGCTCTTGGTCAGCTAAGGGGGTTACAGCTCCAGCCCCCGTCAGGACAAGACCCTTGTTGTTTGTTATTTCTCCCCATATTTCCTAGTGCACCATTGGCCTTTCATGCCATCGGAGAACCATCCGGAGCTCTCCCCTCCAGAGGTTTGACTCGGACCTGGAAAGCAAGGCAAGGCAGCACTGATAAGAAGTCCAGATGATCAAAAACGCCAACTCCTCAAGGAAAACAAAAAAATCTGATTATAGGCCCCTTCTCGGAGGGAAAATGACTCTAATGCCAGCCCAGCCTTTCAGAATGAAGTGAGATAAACCCTGGTTATCGACTGTACCCAGCGAGGGCCTCTGGGACAGGCTATTAAGAGCTTTAGGGATTTTAAACAACAGTGGAGCAAATGCATTTCCGAAACAGCTGCATCAGGCAGTGCTGGGCTAATAATAATGTGTTGATGCTCCCGCGGTCTCCAGGCCTTATTGGAGAGTGATGGGCACACGCTGGGAGGAATCACTTATTGAAGCGTGGTCTGGGAGAGAGACACTTCAAACAAGATCTGAAATTAAGGTCTGCGAGAAAATTAGAGGCCTTGAGGGTTGTTGTTTTTTTTTTTTTTCTTTTTGATTTGGATGGTGACTTTTTTTCCCCTAACAAAGCTGTATTCATGGGTGCAAGACGTTAATTTCAGCCTTTTAAAAAAAAGCACGCGAAGAACAGCAGGGTGATAAGCATCTGACTTAAATGGCCATCAAGGTAGAAATTTAGTTTTAAAAAGGGGCAATTCTTCTTAAGTGGCTAGTTGTGAGTGACTGTTGTCGGACTGCATCAGAGGCAGGCTCAGAGAAGCAGTCGTCTTGGCGTTAGGGCTGCACCCAGGGCAGGAACAACCTGCCAGAGACTGAACTCACTAATCTTTAGTAGGTTCTGTTAATACATCAGTGAAGTGCCCCACTCCGCTGGGAATCAGCAGCCATCGGGAATCCAGCCCAGCTGCTCTGCCCTCTCCTTAACCGAGTTTGGAGCAAAGGTCATAGAGAGACTAGCCTGGTACAGGGCTGAGCGGGACCATGACATGCAGAGAGGTATGAGTCCCGGCCTGCCAGGGCCAGCTGTCTGAAGGCACAGTTGCCCAATGGTCAGCACAGGGGCTTGTGAGTCAGGACTCCTGGGTTCTGTTCCTGGCTGTGATGCTGCCCGTGTGTGAGATCTTGGGCAAGTCAGACAGGACAGTGATGAGGGCGACAGAAGTACTTAGCTAGCAAGTGCCTGTACTCGGCTACTGTCGGACACATAGGTAACACTGGCACAGGTAGGCGCGGCGCTTGAGGTGCCTGGGATGGAAGGTGCCCTGTATGTGACCCACTCCCAGAGGTGCTGGAACAATTTTTACAGTGCGGGTGCTGAAGGCGGAAACCACGTATTTGGGCTGTTAGTACTACAGGGGAGTCGCATCTTACGCGGGGGTTAGGTTCTAAAGTCAGCACGTAAGGCGAAAATCGCGTCTAGTCAAACGCTCCTGGAGTGGAATGGCGGGCGGAATCGCCCGCACTACAGGTACAGTATTGAAATTGTTATTTTTCTCTTTTTTGTTTTGTTTTGCTGAGCGCGTATAGTTAAAATCACAAGTTAAATGCGCCTGTGATGCGACTCCACTGTACTTCACACCAGGGGGTGCAGCAGCCCCCTACTTCCAGCCCCTGCGCCCCCGGCTGCTGTGGCCTTATCCAGTCGGCATGCAGAGGAGGAGAGGCTCCTGGGGAGGAGGGTGAAGGCTGCCCTCCGTACCCCTGAGAGAGAGGAGGCAGGAGGAGGCAGCTACTCTTTGCAAGCCCTCTCCCGAGGGCCGTTACCCGTAACAGGACGCTGGCTGCATCGCAGAAGGGTTGTATGAGCTCTGCCATT
This sequence comes from Chrysemys picta bellii, assembly GCF_011386835.1. Lineage (NCBI taxonomy): Eukaryota > Metazoa > Chordata > Testudines > Emydidae > Chrysemys > Chrysemys picta. The sequence continues at coordinate 85,228,432 of NC_088800.1, forward strand.
TCCCTCTGCAAATCCTTTAGGGGCGACGGCATTGGAAATCCTGCTCCAATCACTCATTTCACCTCTTAAACAAACCAACCGCAAAGCCACCTCCTCCATGGGTTATTGCTGGGAAATGCAACTAGATGGAGCTATTCTAACAGGTTGGAAAACTGTTCCCAGAGAGTAGTTATCAGTGGTTCACAGTCAAGCTGGAAGGGCATATCGAGTGGGGTCCCGCAGGGATCAGTTCTGGGTCTGGTTCTGTTCAATATTTTCATCAGTGATTTAGATAATGCCATGGAGAGTACTGTCACGGAGTATTGGGGAACTCAGGGCCCTGCACCCCCGGCTTCCTGCGATTCACCATGACTCTCAGCCAGCCAGTAAAGCAGAAGGTTTATTTGGATGACAGGAACACAGTCCAAGACAGGTCTTGCAGGCACAGACAACAGGGCCCCCCTCAGTTAGGTCCAGCTTGGGGTCCCAGGGCATCCCAGCCCCCCCCTTTGGGGGGTCAGAGCCATCTCTGCCTCCCAGCCATCTCTCCAGCCTCCTTCCAGCCTGCTTCCAGCACTCTCCTTCAGCGACCCCTCCCACAGCCTTTGTTCAGTTTCCCGGGCCCCGGAGTCATCTGACCTCCAACCCCCTCCTGGGTTCTCATGTTACAAGCTCAGGTATGTTCCCTTGGGCCGGCTCCCATCCCCCGATGCAGACCATCCTAGTCACACTCCCCTGTCAGCATTCACAGACCACAGTGAGAACAGTCCCAGTTCGTCACATCTCTCCCCCCTTCGAGACCGAACTGAGCAGGGTCACTTTAGCCAGTGACCCGGGGAAGTTCGAACCTACCCCCGTTCCCATGGATGCCCCCGCATCCCTCCAGTTCCTTGGTGAGAATTACACCAGGCCCCTTCCGTTCCACGCCCCCCCTTAGGTCGGGGGTGCTTGATGGCACTCGCAGTTCGCATGTGGGAAGGTTTATGCGGCCTGTGCCCTTTTCCCACCCCCATACCTCTGGGGTTCCAACTGGGCTGTGGTCTTCTCCCAGCGCTCCAGTCTGGAGGTCTGTGCTTTGGGCTCTCTTGGTTTAGAGCCGCCCTTTTAACCTTGGCCACCCTCTGGAAAGGATCCTTTATGCTGGGCAAGGGTCCTAAAGCTCTTTTCCCCTTGTCCCAGGCCTTCCTCCCCCTCTGACAGGGGTCACAGGATCCGCAGTACTGTCGGACAGTAACAAAGACCCCAGGCCAGTAAAAGCTCCGTAGCAGCCTCTGCTGGGTACGCCAGGTTCCCTGGTGCCCTGAGAGGGGAATGTCATGGGCCCGGCACAGTAGCTGGCGGCGATACTTCTGGGGTACCACCAGCTGCCTCCTGATCCCCCCTGACTCCATTTTCCCTGGGGGAGCCCATTCTCGGTACAGGAACCCCTTCTCCCACAGGAACCTTTTCCGGCCACCTCGTTCCATGGTCTGTACCGCATTGAGGTCGGCCAGGTCCCTTATCTTCCGCAAGGAGGGGTCTCTCTGTAACTCGGCCTGGAACTCAGCAGCTGGGACAGGGATGGCCACCTGCTCTTTCTCGCCCGCTGGGTCCGAAGCTGCAGCCTCCCTGAGCCGCGTCCCTGGGCGTGCCCTCCCCACCAGGTTAGGGTCCTGCGCCTCAGGCAAGGCACCCCCCCCAAGGCCAGGGCGCAGGGCCCCTCGCCGGCTCTGACTGCGGGTCACAACCAGTGCCTTTTGGGGGTTGCTTGGCCAGTTCTCCAGGTCCCCCCCCATCAATACCTCAGTGGGCAGATACGGGTGTACCCCCACATCCTTGGGGCCCTCCTTGGCCCCCCACTTCAGGTGTACCCTTGCCACGGGCACTTTGACTGGTGTTCCGCCCACCCCCGTCAGGGTCAGGTAGGAGTTGGGCACCACCTGATCTGGGGCCACCACCTCGGGCCGGGCCAGCGTCACCTCTGCGCCCGTATCCCAGTATCCATTGACCTTCCTCCCATCCACCTCCAGGGGAACAAGGTACTCTCTCCGGAGGGACAGCCCCGCGCCCACCGTATAAACCAAAAACCCTGAGTCTGGGGCATCCAGCCCCCTAGAGGAGCTGGCCTGGGGCCCTTCTCTCTCTTGAGCAGTTGATAAGCTGCCAGCCCCTCTTGCGTGAGAAGCCTGCCCCTCGTCCGTCTGGGCCTCTACCAAGTTAACCCTATGCGGGTTCGGTCTGCTCAGTCTGTCCTTGAGCTTGGGGCACTGGGCCCGAACGTGGCCTCTTCGGCCGCAGTAATAGCAGCTCATGTCCTGTGGGTCCCCTCGAGCCGGTCGGTTGTCCCTGACGCTGGGCATTCCCCGTGGGAGGGGATTCCCCATATTCCCTCTTTGGGAGGTCCCAGGGTGACTCTCTCTCTGCATCACGGCGGGCCTGTTCCTTTGGGGCTCCTCCCTGCCACCCCCTGACCGGCTCTTTACAAACTCATCAGCCAGCTGCCCGGCGTGTCGCGGGTTCCCTGGCTTTCTGTCCACCAACCACAGCCTCAGGTCGGATGGGCACCGCTCATACAGTTGCTCCAGTACCAGCAGTTTAATCAGGTCCTCCTTCGTCTGGGCCCCACCAGCCCACTTGCTGGCGTATCTTTCCATGCGGACGGCTAGTTGCAGATATGAGATCTCAGGGGTTTTATCTTGACTCCGGAACCTTCCCCGGTACATCTCAGGAGTCAGCCCAAACTCACGTAGCAGGGCCTTTTTGAATAGTTCGTAGTCCCCTTTCTCTGCCTCTCCCAGTTGGCGGTACAATGCCACGGATTTGGGGTCCAGTAAGGGGGTAAGGACCCGGAGTCTGTCCGCGGGATCAACCCGGTGCAGCTCGCAGGCCATCTCAAAGGCCTCCAGGAAGTCATCCATGTCCTCCCCCTCCTTGTATGGGGCCATGATGCACTTATCAAAGCTCCGTGCAGTCCTGGGTCCCCCCTCACTCACCGCAGCCGGGGGTTCGCTGCCCCTCAGTCTCGCCAGTTCCAGTTCATGCTGACGCTGTCTCTCATTCTCCTGTCTCTGTCTCTCTTCATGCTGTCTTTGTCTCTCTTTCTCCTCCCGTTCATGCTGACGCTGTCTCTCTTCATGCTGTCTCTGTTGTTCACGATCCTCCAGCTCCCTCAGTTTTAGCTCTTTCTCCCATTCCAGCCAATTCCGCTCCCCGGATGCCGAACGTTGCCGGGAGGATCCTCTGCTGGCCGGCGGGCTTCGCCGGGGGGACCCCCTGCTGGCCGGGGGGATCACGGCGCCTTCGGTATTTGCTGGGCTCCTCCCCACCCTTCCCCTAGGCATAGGAAGGAGGGGTCTCGGGAAGCCCTCAGCAGCCGGCTGACCACTCCCAGCTGGGACAGACACTGGTGCCTGCGCTGCATTTGCCAGGCTGCTTCCCTGAGACACAGGGATCAGTTCATTCGCGCGATCTTCCGCCTCCAGCTGGGCGATGAGCTGTTCTTTGGTGAGCCTCCCAATGCGCAGCCGCCTCTGCTTGCACAGCTCCACCAGGTCGCTCTTAAGCCGCTTGGCATACATCTTCCTGCTGGCCACTCACCGGCCTGTGTGCTCACAGCTCCCCACAGTTTGCAGGGGGCCCCCTAGTGTGCCAGCCCTTCTCGAGGTCACCACCTCTCTGCCAGGGTCGAGCTGCAGACTCCTCCGCCCCTGGGACCACTCGCTGTGATCCCACGGGGGACCCTGTTACTGCAAAAGTCCTTCTCGCTGGTCACACACTCCCAGGGGTAATAACCGTCTCTCTCCCACTCTTCAGCAGGCCTGGTCCCCGTCAATCCCCCTTCGTTTTACTGCTCCCCAGTCACTTACTGCAGGACGCGCCGTCCACGGGGTGCAGTACATCCCACCGCTGCCACCAGTTGTCACGGAGTATTGGGGAACTCAGGGCCCTGCACCCCCGGCTTCCTGCGATTCACCATGACTCTCAGCCAGCCAGTAAAGCAGAAGGTTTATTTGGATGACAGGAACACAGTCCAAGACAGGTCTTGCAGGCACAGACAACAGGGCCCCCCTCAGTTAGGTCCAGCTTGGGGTCCCAGGGCATCCCAGCCCCCCCCTTTGGGGGGTCAGAGCCATCTCTGCCTCCCAGCCATCTCTCCAGCCTCCTTCCAGCCTGCTTCCAGCACTCTCCTTCAGCGACCCCTCCCACAGCCTTTGTTCAGTTTCCCGGGCCCCGGAGTCATCTGACCTCCAACCCCCTCCTGGGTTCTCATGTTACAAGCTCAGGTATGTTCCCTTGGGCCGGCTCCCATCCCCCGATGCAGACCATCCTAGTCACACTCCCCTGTCAGCATTCACAGACCACAGTGAGAACAGTCCCAGTTCGTCACAAGTACATTTATAAAGTTTGCAGATGATACCAAGCTGGGAGGGGTTGCAAGTGCTTTGGAGGATAGGATTAAAATTCAAAATGATCTGGAGAGATGGTCTGAAGTAAACAGGATGAAATTCAGTAAGGATAAATGCAAAGTACTCCACGTAGGAAGGATCAATCAGTTGCACACACACAGAATAGGAAATGACTGCCTAGGAAGGAAAGGGATCTGGGGGACATAGTGGATCACAAGCTAAATATGAGTCAACAGTGTAACACTATTGCAAAAAAAGCAAACATCATTCTGGGATGTATTAGCAGGAGTGTTGTAAGCAATACACGAGAAGTAATTCTTCCACTCAACTCCACGCTGATATGGCCTCAACTGGAGTATTGTGTCCAGTTCTGGCGCCACATTTCAGGAAGGATGTGGACAAATTGGAGAAAGTCCAGGGAAGAGCAACAAAAATGATGAAAGGTCTAGAAAACATGACCTGTGAGGGAAGATTGAAAAAATTGGCTTTGTTTAGTCTGGAGAAGAGAAGACTGAGAGGGGACATGATACCAGTTTTCAAGTACATAAAAGGTTGTTACAAGGAGGAGGGAGAGAGATCATTTTTCTTAACCTCTGAGGATAGGACAAGAAGCAATGGGCTTAAATTGCAGCAAGGGAGGTTTAGTTTGGACATTAGGGAAAACTTCCTAACTGTCAGGTTGGTTAAGCACTGGAATAAATTGCCCAGGGAGGTTGTGGAATCTCCCTCATTGGGGATTTTTAAGAGCAGGTTGGACAAACACCTGTCAGGGATGGTCTAGATAATACTTAGCCCTGCCATGAGTGCAGGGGACTGGACTAGATGACCTCTCGAGGTCCCTTCCAATCCTGCGTTTCTATGGAAATTATTCCTAGACACCCTCCCTCTCCGCCCCGCAGGGTAAGCGTGCTGAGTGTGTCCCTGCTCTCGGCAGCGCTGAGCTTTAATGGCAGGGCCCAGCAGGTCTATCTTGTTAGCGTTCCTGGTGTCTGCAGTCAAAGAGCGGCTCTCCGAGCAACGACGACGCGCCCTTGTTGATACGTGCCCTCGCAGCTAGGAATCTGCCTTTTTCCTGCAATGATTTCATCAGTCCCCAGCTGTCCTGCCCCTTTAAATCAGAGGCTGCTCTCCAGGGGGTGCTCAGCGCCACAGGACTGTGTTACGTCACAGAGGGGGATGCTGAGACCTACCCAATCTGCTTCCAGCGGGTTGTGTAGCCTCGTTCCTCATGGCTATAGGAAATGCATGCGCTAGAGGGGACTGAGTCAGTCTCCCTGCAGGCCCCCCGATAAGATGTTAAAGGGATGCTGTATTTGATCTTAGAGGAAAGGCCACTGTTATGTGAACAGCAAAACACATCAATCAGGTAGCAGGTGTGTAAGAAGTGAATGGATCAGACGTCTCCCACCGCTAGGGCTGGGCGTGTCCCCCAGTGGCAGGCCTGGGAAGGGGGTAGATTGTGAACTGGCCCCGCTGCGACCTGCTCCCTCTCGGAGCTCCTCTGTCCGGAATTGTCTCTACCCATGTTGTGCAGCCTCTGTTCTGTTTCCCTCCTAGGCATGGCTGACCGAGATCCATGAATACGCACAGCAAGATGTGGTCCTCATGCTACTGGGAAATAAGGTGAGTTGGGCCCGGCCACAAAGCCAGGCTAGTTTCCGGATAGTCAGCCTGTCTCATTGCCAGTCAGGTCCAGAACGCCCCCGCCTATGGGAGCTCTGCAGTAGTGGGCATTAGCCATCTGCAGACGTCGTTTCAAAGCCTAACATTGGCATGAAATGTTGGGGGCTCTCAGGAGCCCAGGAATGCCTCCATCATGAGTTGGCAGGAAATCCACTTTGTTCCCGATGCTCCCTGAAGCAGGCATCACTCAACGCTAGGGAACCGCCCCAGGAGGCTTCCGGTGCTGCTGGGCCCTCAGCAAGGTCTCTTAGCAAATGTAATCAGGAGAATTAGGCTATAGGGGGACGCAGACTGGGCTAATTGTCTGGCAGTGCCCTGCCCTCGCTGTGCTGTGGCATTTGCTGATCCATGGGCCTGACCCTTACAAGCGATCTGGGCTCCCCTTCTGAGTATCCAAATTACCAGCTGCAGGAGTGACCCTGGGGCAGGGCACCCGGTTACCGACGTGGAGGTGGGCGGGGGTCCCGTGTCTGGGGAGGTTTGTGTTGGCAGAGCCCTGCTCCTCTGACTCAGCCGGTTTGCGGAATTGGGGGGGGTGATACTTCTTGGGGGAAACTCTGGTTTCTTCACTTTGTTACATTGTTGCCTGATGTCAGCATGCCCGGAACCTACTGTACAGCGTTAGTGATGCGTAGGGCATCTATCACCTCTTCGCGCCAAGGCTCTTGAGGCACTTTGCAGACATTGGGCCCAATCCACTAACAGATTTTGCTGGCTTCCACTGAGGGAGAATGTGGGCTGCAAGCCCCCCTGTACGCCACTGTAGTGCAGGCTCTTACTACAGTGACAGAGGGGGGTTTCCGTCGCTGTAGTAAATCCAGCCCCTGTGTCTACAGTGAGGTGAGGTTGACCTAATTACATGGCACAGGGTGCAAAATTCTTCACAGCCCGGAGCAATGTAGCTACTTGACCTAAGTTTAAACTCCTAGACCTCATAGAACCATAGTCTAACCCCCTGCCGAGATGCAGGATTTGTTGGGCCTCAACCTTCCAAGACAGACGGCTACAGCCTCCTTTGGAAAACCTCCCGTGAAGGAGCTTCCACGACCTCCTAAGGCGTCTGTTCCATTGGCCGCCTGTTCTTACAGTTAGGGAGTTTTTTCTGAGATTTAATCTCAATACTGTAGTTTGAACCCGTTGCCTCTTGTCCTGCCCTCTGTGGCAAGAGAGAACAACTTTTCCCCATCTTTTTTATGGCAGCCTTTCAAGTATCTGAAGACCACGATAGATGTCCCCCCTTAATGTCCTCTCTTCTGGGTGTAGCCCAGGTTGGGTCTGAGAGTTATTACTTGGCCAGTGTTTGATTCTTGAGTGACCATGAGAGGGGCTTTCCATCGGTAGGATCTGGAGGAACAGGGGCATGTTCGGTATGGAACACGCAGGCCTGTCTGGAGATCTGCTTTATTAAGCTGCATGGGGGCGAGTTTCTTCCCCAGTCTACAAAGCAGGTCCTTAGTGGGAAGAATGAAGAGGTGTCCGTAGAGTCTGGATATATGTTGGTCCCTGCCTGTGGGGATCTAGCAATGATCATGCTTGTCTGAGGGTTGGTTCAGCACTTGCTTTCCCTCCTGAGAAGCAGAGATCTGGACGGACAGATCCCTGCCTTCTCTTTCCTTAGTGATAAACACTGGAACACCTAAACTGTGACCACCCACCTGGCCAGGAGTCAAAGGGCCGAACCCAACTCGCTCGTGAACTAGCGTGGATCCCAACCAGTTGCATCCTCAACTTGGGCAGCTCCCAGTAAGGCCAGGTGCCCTCTGGATCCAAGCAGCCTGGCGTTTCTCTGCCTGCCCTGCTCATGCTCCCCTGGCTTTGAGAGCGGGAGCTGCGCTAGCCAGAGCCAGGCACGCTTGTCAGATTCTTCTGATACCAGACTCCAATTTTGTTGGCCTGAGACTGTTCTCGCCTTGGTGCCGTAAGAGCTGATTTGCAAGAACATTACAGAAGCCCTCCCAGGAATAGTCACTTGGAAGCAAAGCTTTGAGAATGAACAAAATCGCTCTTGTCTTCATTCAGATCTCCTCACTTACAAATTCCGCCTTAGCCTTTCTGTTTCCTGTTACCACGGAGGGGGCTGCTGCTGGGAACGAGAGGCCAACTCCGACGCAGTGCTGGTGGTTTCCGCTAACCTAAGCGAATTACAAACACTTCTTGTTTATTGCATCGTGCCAACTGCTGGACGAGGAGTCGGATCGGGACCTGCATGCGTCTGCCTGGGTGTGCATGGACCAGTGGTCTATTGAAGGGCCTCTCTTGTTCGTTCCAGGGTGTCTCTAGGACCTTCTTTGAAGTGAATGTCTTGGTGAGCCCGTCTGGAACTCATTGAATTTAATTTCCACTCCAGCCTACTCTTCCACACCCTCAGGGTACATTGCTCTGCACCCCTGACCCCGCGCATGGCTCCTTCCCCTTTATCCAGAGAGCAGGGACCCGGCGGTTGACCTGGATTGATTGTATCTTTGCTGGGTAGAGAGAGAACATCAGATGTGTGCTTGTTTCCCTGTTGACTCGGTTTAGGGCAGCCCTGCCACTCCATCCATTCATTGCAGGAGACTCCTTGGACAAGTGCAGCTTCAATCTCCCTCTAGGGCTGAAGCCAAGAGTGCGTCGATTCATTGCTTAGTTCTCCAACTCGATAATTCTAGCCTTTCTGCCTTCTATTGAGCGGTCATTCAAGGATCTCGAAGCATTCAACAGGCATAAGTTAATGCTGTCTCCCATCCCCCGCGACACAGGGAAGTATCGTCTCTCCGTGTTATAGATGGGAAATAGAGGCACAGAGTAGCTAAGAGGATTTGTTCAAGGTTAAGTTAATGACAGAGCCGTGGATGGAACCCAGGAGTCCCAGTTCTCTCTCTCGCTCTGAGCATTAGACCATATGCCTCTTTCATAGAGCAACAAATCATGGCACAGAAATTGCAGCCTTAGCCCTCCTTGTGCTTTCCCGGCTGCAGCAACTCAAGCTGGTCTCAAGCACGTGTCTGGGAGAAAAGATGCCGCCTCCTTGGGCCCAGCTCTCTTGTAGAGAAAGTGAAATGTGATTTCCTGGTGAAGTGGCGTGGGGCGGGGATGCTGAGTGACTGTACTATTCATGTCTGGGTCACCCTGCACTCCAGAGCTTCGCCTGACATTGCTCTGCTGATCCATTGCAAATTGCTCTTTGTCGTTATCGCTGCTAGGTGGATTCGACCCAGGACAGAGTGGTAAAAAGGGAAGATGGAGAGAAATTGGCCAAGGTACGTGTCTCCTCGCAGCCCAAGACTTCGCCCAGATAAATTAGCTGCTGCTTGCACTTGCTTGGGAAAGTTGCATTTACGGTTAAGCTGTGAGGCTACATCAGCTAAACAACGAGCCCCCAGTGCTGAAGGGTGGTGCAGGGGCCAGTCTGTAGTGGGAAGGAGCCTGCGCGGTGCTGCCTTGGATTGCTTGACTTTCGTTTCTTGTGTTTCTTTCCCCCTCTCTCTCCTCCTTTGCCTCTCCTTGTGCTTTCCCAGCTCCTTCTCACCCCTCACGCTGCCCTCGCTTTGCCACCTCGCTGCTGTTTTCAGTGCTTTGCAGAATAACCCTCCTCCTGGTATTTTTCCCAGCAAACCCTCCTGTCCTCCCTGAGTTTCCCCTAAACGCCACGTTCCCCTCAAGAACCCTCTGGCAGGGTCAGGTTACAAAGCCTTTGTCACTTTGCACAGCCGGAGTCAGATGGGTTTGTTAGAGACTGTGTTGGAGCTGGGCTCTCTTGTACCAGGCAGACAGCAGGAACCCGTGGCCTGTTCTGGGCCACTGATGGGTCTTGTACTGAGACGGGTCTTGTCTTGCAGGAGTACGGAGTGCCTTTCATGGAGACCAGCGCGAAAAGCGGCTTGAATGTCGACTTGGCCTTTACAGCCATTGCAAAGTAAGTTAACTGTCCTACTGCAGCTCTCCTGTTGGAATGCAGTCTGCACCGCTCCCAGATCTCCGCTCCCTTCCCGCACTGCCACAAAACGAGTTCACTGAACGTTAAACAATGAAACAAAAACTACAGCCTGACATTGCCATGGCATGATCTTAGCGTGCCACGGTACGGCGTGTGTCAGCTCGCTTCACCCTGCCACCAAGACAGAATCACAGCCCCCATCTTTAAACCAGCCTCTGGGGTTTGTTTCCCTTTTGTATAAGTGTGGGGGGGGGGGGGGGGAGGGGGGAGAGTTCTCAGAAATGGCCATTTGAAAACCATTGAAGTTGACTCTGAATTCCATTAATTTTTGGTACCAGTTGTATCTAAGGAGCAAGATGAGTTGATTCTAAGGCTCTCTTACGTTGTCTTGCATCTATAACTCTGATTTAGGACAGCACTTAAACGTGTTTAACTTGATGTCTGAAACATAACTTCCGTGGGACTTTAACCATGTGGTTACGTGCTTTCCTGAACCACAGCCTACGTACCTAGCCCAGCCCAGCTTAGCCTGAGAACGAGCCAAGGCAGTGCGATGAAGATGGCATTGCTAAAGGCTTTTCCTGCCTGTGATTTGCTCCCCGGGGGTTCCTTTTACAGGCAAAGCAATAACCTCGCGTCTGTCTCTCCCGCAGGGAGCTGAAACACAGGTCCATGAAGCTGCCCAATGAGCCCAAATTCAAGCTCCATGACTATGTGAAGAAGGAAGTCAGAGGCTCGGGATGCTGCGGATCCTAAAGCGCAGGCTCCAGCAGCCAGGGCAGCTGTACAGAGACTCATGCCAAGTATTCATGTGCCACACTCCCTCCTCGTGGACAGTATGTGCATGTGTGTTCATTGTCTGTGTGTTCTTGTAAAGGTGAGCGGAGATGTGCAATGGAAGGAGCAGAAGAAAAGGCTCTTTCCTGGCGGCCCCGACGCTGGCTCTGGTGCAGCCCCGACATTCCAGGCACCGCGGCCCGACGCCCCATTGTAGTAGTATTCGTTAATTACACGCTGTGATCGCTTCAGGTGGGGTGTAAAACTTCAAGTTCCTCCCAGAGGGACAAAAACGTCGTCTGTCCTACATCAGTCCCTGGGGACCTGTCCATTCCTATGAGCGAACGGTTGCTAATCCTGACATGGGTTTGACACAGACTTTCTCTAACATGTCCAGAGAGGAGTTTGGTATTGGTCCACACGCACACCTAGATATCAAGAACTCCTGTTAGCATGGTGGCTCTTGACACTTACTCCCTCTGTGGCCTTGGGCAAGTCATTTGACCTCCTTGTGTCTCGGTTTCCCCACCTGTAAAATGGGGATGATAATACTTACCCAGCAGCAGAGGGCACTGTGAGGATTAATGTTCGGAAGGTGCTATAGAAGTGCTAGGTATTATTACATGACTGAGGGAAACTCTCCCCCCGCCCCCCATAACTCCGCTCCATTCTGTTTTTCTTTTCCCACTCAGAATTCAATTATGAAAACATTTTGGCCCAGGGTACATTTTGTGTGTATTATAGATCTATAAACATGCCCAAGAAAGATCTCTGTTTTCAAGGCAAACATTTTTGTAGTCTCTCCCTTGTTACATATGTCAGTTTTACCATGTTGTGTAACGTACATTCCTTGCTAGAGAGGCTTCTCCTGCTCTGCCCTGCAAAAGACAAGAGCTTAGCTGTCTGGTTTTGAGTAAGCTCCTGCAACCATACCTGTTGTACAGAGAAACCCTGACTATTTACATGTTTGATAAAGGCTTTTGCTCTCCATTATTGCTTGTTTCTAGTATTCTGAGTAAGTAAAAAAACCCCAATGTATTGCAGCTTAGTCTAACTATCTTAACGTGGGTGATAGCGTTTTCAGACTGCAATGCTTTGATTTCTTTAAAACTCTCTTGGGATAGATCTTTCTTTCAGCTAAAGAAAGCCAAGGAGAATGCTATAGGTTTTAACTGTACAGGTTTGTTAAAAGCCCTTTGCCAGCACTGTTCATTGGAATGTTATTTTTGTAATGCACTTCTAAATGCAGTCTTTGGGAGAGTTCAGAGACATTATTGCCAAAAGGGGATTTTTAACGGCAGATAGTTGCAAATTTCATATTTCTGACTAACAGGGTTAATTGCACTGAGTTTCCCAACACCACTTTAATTGTGAAATAAACAGTTCTTTTAATCAGCAAATCAAACCCCCACCAGCTGCAAGCAGGTTGGGGATTACTTAGCTCATTAAAATCCACCCCCTTGTTCTGTTCAGCTGAACCGAGTTGAGTTGTGATGCTGCATTCCGTCCACACCTATAACTTGCTCCTGCCGATGGGAGCGTGGAGTTTGAAAGGAATGCAAGATTCAGGCCCAGCCACTGAAGCAATGATCTCAGGCCTCCGAGAAAGTCACTTTGCCTCAATGAGCTGCTTTAAAGGTGAGTGCTGTACAAAGACTGGCAACTTTACAAATCTAGATACTCGGTTAAGGGCAGTCTGGTGCATGTTTAGTAGCGGCAGCAGGGCACAGAAGAGTCATAAAAACAAAAGCTACAACCCTGACCTAGTCCAAACACGGCAATTCTTTTTTTCCTGGAAACTTTTTCTTACATTTCCCATTAATTTTTTTCAGTTTTTGTTTAAAAATTGTAAACTTTTTTCTTCAAAACAAAAAAAAAAAATTGTCAAAAAATATTGTGATGAAAATCTTTGGACAGCTGTACAGTACTGCAACCACTGCCTGCTCTAGATGCTAGTGAAATAACATGATGTGAATCTTGGCCTGAAGAGGGAAGTGCTGATAGATCCCAGCTCTCTGCTATAAATAACTGACCCCCCCAGGCATGCTATTGGGTAGGACTCAGGGTGCTGTTCTGCCAGTGTTTGCAGGCAATGAAATGCATCATGCGGACTGCACTTCCTGGCAGTTGTCTCCATGAAGCTAGTGTGCCCTGTAGCAGGGCCCAGTGAAGTGCAACTACTGCCCTGGATTCAACGAACTCATCTGATCCCCACTCTCTCCGGCTCATAGCTGTGTCTGATTGCTCCCTGCATGTGGCTTCTGTGATCTGAGTGGACTTTAGAAAAGATGCAAGTGGACAGCATGGTTCAGCTTGCATGGGTTCAAGCAGTGCAAAGATGGTTTAAGATCTCTCCTAGGAGAAGGTGCTGCCTATTCTCTGGGAAACTATTTTGTGAGTAACTACAGCACATACGTTGTTTCCTCACAGGAGGCTACCTTTTACATATAAGCTACTTGCTCTCTGTGTAAAGAGCCCTGTGTTTGCAATAGCCACCCTGTGAGTCACACATTAGACCACCTATCCACCCTAAAATTGTCCAATTCATGGCTGGTTTCAGTTTTTGCAAGCTTGTAAGAAGCAGCAGGGGCAGTAGGAGTTGGAGATTGAGATAATGAGTCTGGACAATGGCATTAGTGTGCACAGGTGAGCTTTGCTGTGCTTCTGTTGCTGCTAACATCAGTAGCTCTGTCCTGCCACCCAGCTGGCAAATAGTTTTTTTCTTAGCTAGCCAGCCTCATTCCCTCTTATTAGACTGCACTTAACCTCTTTGGGTGAGAAGATTAATGGAGATAAGTGGCACTCCTCATTATTGACCCTGCTGCTACTGAGTGTACCAATATTCTGAGTCACTACAGTATTTGCAGAACTCATAGACAGAGGGAGTTGTCTAGGGCTCGAAGAGGACCCAGCAGAAATATACATGGGGACATTAGAGCATCACTACGATTTGTTTAGGCAGTGACAGTCTGGATCTGGCCTAATGTTGCCTGTGGAGCACTTCCTCTCTTTGATAAGCAAAGGCCTTCAAGGAGCTTTCTGCTCTTCTCCTTTCCTTGGGTCTGGTGGCTCCATGGGGCACCTAAATAAAATGCTTCCCCCTGCCTACCACTGAAAGTATCTAACTTTGTGAAATCACCTATAAACCAGAACTTGTTAATTAGATTCTGCTTTTAACAGAACTGCTTTTCAGGGGTCTAACAGCACCTGAATATTCTCAGTATTGAGAAGCATATGGGGATCCCCCACTGCAAGACACCAGCCTTATTCATTGTATGGAGAGACCAAACACTGACCACTAATTGCAAAATCCTTCTGGAAAGCTCACCAGTATACTGAATACTAAAGTTCTCGCAGATTGCTGCCATTCTCCTAGCAGGGCATTGCTTTGAGCTTTGCTGTCTTTGGTAAACCTAAAAAAACCCCACCTCCATTCTTTACAATCTGCCAGTAGGAATAGAACTATTTAAAAATCAGATATGTAAGAGAGCAAAAAAATGTTAGTGTCACTGCAGTGTGCTTTCCTGCCTTCCTCCCCAACTAAATCCCTCTGGTGTGTAGCAAACATTGTTTTAATAGCAGAAATTAACTAACAACCAGTATCAAATAACTGATTTTTTTCTGGTTAAAAGCCTAGACTAAAAAATAAGACTATCCCACTGCACCTGATTCAAGCCCTCTTTCTGCTGCTTGACTTCTGCAGTCTATTTCTCAAAACTAATCTAGACTCTACTGCAGCACCTCCTGGGATTTGTATGAGTTCTTGGCATCTATTTTTACATGGGCTTTTACTGCCACCAAGCGAGGAAGAATTATTCAGTACAATCATAAACAAGCCTAAAAACCCTGTGTTGTGTGCACTAACTTGCTGTCACTTGTTTTACAGTTTTTATGTTGTTCCTCTTAATAAATTTTTTTTAAATGAGCCTCAGTCTTTACAATTGTTTTCAACATTGAGAGCACTCAGCTGAGTAGAAACAAACAAACAAAAAAAAAAAAACACGCTCAGCTGTTTAGTTACCCCAACCACAAAAAAAAAAAAACCAACCTTCTGTTGCTGTAGGAAACATCTCTTTCTGATCTCTCCCACTAGAGCACTTAAATTGACTTCACTGCTAAATTGAATTGCAGCAGGGGAGAAAGATCACACCCCTACCCGGGCAGGAAGAGCTTTGCCAAGTAAACTGCATTTCAGATCTCCCCCACTGCTCTAGGCAGAGTCCAATGTTCATTCTGGTCTTTTTCTGCTTAGAACATCTACACTGTCTACTGCTCTAGGCTAGGCCACTGTAACTTCAGCTTTATGGTAGGTATCAAAAAACCCCCATTGG
Source organism: Chrysemys picta bellii (assembly GCF_011386835.1). Classification (NCBI taxonomy): domain Eukaryota; kingdom Metazoa; phylum Chordata; order Testudines; family Emydidae; genus Chrysemys; species Chrysemys picta. The sequence goes on from NC_088800.1 coordinate 85,243,503, forward strand.
AGTTTTCTGCACAATTCCAAGGCAAGTTAAATCTAAGGTTTAACCCTTCCACTCTTTGGACACACACCTCAACAAGAGTTAACTGTAGTGAATTTACTATTAAATCCTGCTAGTAACAGACTGATGGACAGTTCAGCTTAACCCTAGTGATGTGAATACAGACTATTCTGTAACAATCTGCTTTCTCTCCCTCTAGAACCTACATGGTCATACCTTCCAAGGAAGGCTGTGAAAAGCATTGCACCTTACACCATTACTCCCAAACTGCTAGCAGAGCTTTTATATTGGATGTCCTGTCCTATCCCATGGCTACCATGTTCAGGATACCATCAAATACACACGGACTTAGCATGAGATACTCTTAAATGCAGAATGAAAATTTGAGTCCCATACTCAGTATTGAAAATTAAGTGAATATAGCTCAGAGGCCATTCTTAGATTCTCCTTGACTAAGAAGACAGGTTGTTTGGTATTGCCACAGATTTGCCATTATCCAGTACAATCCCCCTGCTATTACTGAACTGTTTCCAGTTTTCTCCAGCTGTCTCTTTGCAGCCTAGTTTTTGCCAAATCTCAAGACAGCTCTGTCCATTACTGAAGACCAGAGTAGTAAACCAAAGAATTCCTTGTTGCATCAACTATGGTAGAATTAGATTAAACATCTGGCCAAAATGTGTTCTCTAGCTTTTGTTAATAGGGGTTTTTTTGTTTGGACTAGCTACCAAAGCCCAAGGCCATCTTTGAAAACAGAAGAATTGCTAGTTTTAGCTGTTACTTCAGGGGAACAGTGTACGGAGATTCACGACAGCTTGATTCTTACTCTACCAGTGCCTAGATGTGTGCTCTAGGCACTTCACTTGTGTTATCCCCATTTAGTCTTGGAAAACTATAAGTCTCCCCCCACCTCACAAGAATAAGGTGGAGGGTTAGGGTTGTTGAACCTTGGGCCAAAGATACATGCTAGAGAGTAGCATGGAATTAAGGATAGTCTTTTCCAGATAAAATGATTATTCTTGCTTCCACACCAATGTTTTAACAGCATATTCCTCTCCTGCTCTTGTACCTCCCCACCAGGCTCTTTTCCAATAAGCAATACAACTACCAGTGGTAGTCATATCACAAAGGCAAAACTTGAAGTTCCTGTATTATGTTCTATATACTTTATTTGTAAAGATAAAACCAAAGAAATGGCCCCTGCCCTTGAAACAGTACTGAGTTTTATGGCAGTTTAGACTAGCACTCCAGAAAACTCCATCTGCACAAACAACCTTCACCCAGGAGTGAAGACTGACATGTTATGTGAATCAATAGACAAGTCTCATACATTAAAAGAACAGCAAATTGTTTCAATTGGTTTAATAACTTACATTTCACTCATACAATATACCTTTCATGTTTCATTCAAAATGCACAGGTCACATGTGCCTTAAAGTAAATCCAAATTAAAGCCTCTGTATTTGAATTAATGAGCTTTACAGTTGTTTTGATGCCAACAATGGAAGTGAGCTCTTCTGGTCCATTTCATTCCTACAAAGACAGACAGCAGCGTTAAACTCCAACCAGTAAATACAAAGTATTAGGTAGCAAACTGACTCCCCCCAGATTACAAGCTTCTCTATTCCAGTCCTTGTCAGGATTTTCACCCTTACCTAAACAAGTTTTAAAACTACTCTGAGCCTCAGCCAAAAAAGCATAATCAAATACTGCAGGTACAGTTTTCAGACGAGGTGTCAGAAATAAAGTAGCTCATCACTGGCTCAAGTTTAGGGTTTGGTTTGCTGGCCCTATTGAAACATGCAGAGTTCATTTTGGCCTCATTTTAACAAGAATCACTGGTGTAGACTCACCTCAACTTGTGTTGACCAGAGGCATCGGGTAACCTTAAAAAAAAAACACCACACCACTTAATACATCTCAAAGTAGTCATGATAGTTACAAGTACAACATGCAGCCTCAGGCATGAAGCGTAATCAAGTACTGCTTGGGCAATACTCATACGAGGTGTCAGAAATTGAAAGCTCATCACAGGCTACCCTCGGCAGGACACATCCTGCAATGGTTAATGCGACAATCTCCACAACAGCAGCTTGTCCGACCTCTAACTGGGGCAAGAGGTTCCTCAGTAACGGACCCCAAGGTTAAGTTTACGGTAGAAAAAAAACAGGTGCATTAAAACTATGATGGCCAACAAGTTTGAAACAGAACGCAGGACGGCCTTGACGCATTAGCTGGCCCTGCAGGTTAGGACTTGGCATGGGGGGGATGAGAGTCCCAGTTTACACAGACACACTTGCACTAAGCTGCATCTACATGAGCAGAGGATTCAAGCCCTGCCCTCAGCACCCAGTGTAGCCCCACCCCGCTGGCCCGTGAGAAACGCCCCCCTGCCCTGCTCACACCAGGAATCAGCCTCACTCCCAAGGCAGGAGGCGTTGAACACGTGCCAGGCGGGGGAGGGGGTCTGGGTTCCGTGGCCACGCCCAGCTAACACGGGTTACAGCCGCCCCCGGCCCGTCCACACTAGAGCTGGTGAGCGTGTTAGCGGCCTCGTGTCCAACCCCTCCCCCACAGGGAGCCCGCAGCGCGGGGGGGCTTGGCCGCGCGCAGGCACACACCGGGCCCCGGACTCCTGGGTTCCGGCCCCTCTCACCAGGGGGCGTCCCTCGGGCCCGGGGCTGCTCCCCTCCCCACCCCACCCCACCCCCCTCTCCCGGCGGCAGACTGGGCCCTCACGCGCCTCAGCGCGTCAACGAACCACCCTCACCTCAGCCAGCTCGGTGCGGAGAGAGTATGCCCGCCCCCTACCGCGACTTTTATAGCCGCCGCCGCCGGGCCGCCATTGGGCAGGCTCCCTCCTCACGCACAGCCAGTCACAAATCCTCTTTTCGGTAAAGCCCCGCCTCCTCCGGCTCTCATTGGTAGCTGCTCCCCCCACGCACCAGTCCTACGAGAGACTCGTCTTTAGCCGCGCGATTGGCCAGCAGGTGTGAAGAACGGACCGAGTGGCCAATAATGACATAGATTGCAGCATAGAATGAGCAGAGGAGCACCAATCAGGGAAAGGCGGCCTAGGGCTGCTGGGATTTGTAGTCCATACGACGCGGGGTTCTCTGTACAGCCGAATGCCAGGGGGCGGGGGGCTGGCGATGAGGGACTACAACTCCCAAGGAGCCCTGGGACCTGCGCTTCCGGCCTGGCTAGACAGGCCCAGCAAGCACCGGGGTAGCAGCTGGAGGGGCAGGAGATCACTATGGGCCGGTACCGGCCAGCCGCGGTCCGGCCGCCGCCGAGGAGGTGAGTGCGGGGACGGGTGCGGGTCCCGGCCCTGTGGCTGGGGAGCCCATGGGTGAGGGCCGGGGGATGGGGGGAGGGGCAGTGGGGGCTGGATCACGAGGGGGAGGGGCATGGGGGAGGCATCTAGGGGTAAAGGATCTGTGTCGGGGGGGGGGGCTCTGTGGGGAGATCCGGGGAGGGGCTGTGGGGCAGGTTGCAGGTGAGGAGAATGGGGATGGGAGCTGTCGGGGGAGGGGGGAAAGTGTGGGGAGGGGGCTATGTGTGTCGGGGGGGCTCTGTGGGGAGACCCGGGGAGGGGCTGTGGGGCAGGTTGCAGGTGAGGAGAATGGGGATGGGAGCTGTCGGGGGTGGGGGGAGGCTGTGGGGAGGGGGCTATGTGTGTCAGGGGGGGCTCTGTGGGGAGACCTGGGGAGAGGCTGTGGGGCAGGTTGCAGGTGAGGAGAATGGGGATGGGAGCTGTCGGGGGAGGGGGGAAAGTGTGGGGAGGGGGCTGTGTGTGTCGGGGGGGCTGTGGGGCAGGCTGCAGGTGAGGAGAATGGGGATGGGAGCTGTGGCGGGAGGCTGTGGCTGGTTGTGTGACAGGGGCACTGGTGTGATCTGTTCCCAGCACTGCAACGGGGGCGCAGTTTGATCTCCCCTGCACGGGGGCGGCCGGGCTTGCTGCTCGGTGCAAGGTCTGCTGCGGGAGCTCATGGAAGAAGCTCAGCACCTCAAGGGTTAAGAGGCTGTTGGCCTCTATGCACGGGGTTTACACCGTGAGGTCAATGTGGGTTGCTGCACTCCTATTAGTTAGCCTTGCCTGGGAATGACAAGCGTGACACATTATTGCAACAGCTGTTCTATGCTGCACCTGTGTTTAGTTAACTGGTTGACAGCTGTGTGGAGGTGCTGAGAGCTGCAGTTGGCCACTAGATAAAGCTATGCACGCGGCTTTCTTGATTGTTGTTTCCTTGTCTTTTATTAAAAGTTAAATAATTTGTTAAATCCCAATGGGGGGTTGTGACTGTCCAGCGCACAGTAGAGCCAGGTCTCCTTATGGGACATAGTCTTGGCTGCCTCTCGCTCTCCATATCTCTTATCTCAATACCTTCTCTCTGCTAGGTGTTATTTTATGTACTTCTTTATCATACGGTGCATTTCAAATCTATATTGGCTAGTTGTGTTGCATGTCCTACCCGGGGCATATGCTGCTGCTTGTCCTCTATTTCTCTTGATCAACTTAATAACCACATTTCCTCCAGGTTTGTGTCCTTCGCTTTCCCATTACTTGCCTCTCAATGTGCATTTAGTAGTAAGATTCTGCAATTGCCTCAAGGATATTTTGGTTACAGAGCTTCCTCTTTGGGGCAGAGTAGAAAATTGCTCTTTGAATCTTTCATCTCAGATTTCAGAGTAGAAGCCGTGTTAGTCTGTATCCGCAAAAAGAACAGGAGTACTTGTGGCACCTTAGAGACTAACAAATTTATTAGAGCATAAGCTTTCGTGGGCTACAACCCACTTCTTCGGATGCATATAGAATGGAACATTCTCAGATTGGCTCTTCAGTTCAGCTTGATTTTCATGCCAACCTCTAGCTGCCGCCCATGTGACCAGAGCCACTTTTTCCTACTTGATCAGATTTCAGCCCACTGATCTTTTTTGTTCTGTGGAGCTGTGAAGCGTGGGCTCTCTTTCAATTCAGCTTGCCTTCATGCTGGGATCCCATTGTAAGCCACTAATCAGGAACCTGTCTGCTGATAGACATGAAAGGAAAGATCACTGTAGACAACAGCTTTTGATGCACATGTAACAAATAAGGAGCAGGTTACTGTGTTCTCCCTGTGGAGATTAACTACGCTGCAAAGAACTCCTGTGTGGCATTCATGTATTTTCTGAACTTTGAACATGCTACCAAATCATTCCTTTCTGCTCTGGTAATTTCAGTTTTTCTCCTTAAAGTCCCTGTGCAATTTCAGTTCACCTCTGACCTAACCTGATTAGCATTGGTGGTAAGTCCCTGTCATGTTTCAGCATAGAATGGCGGCTGGGTGAGCAATCTCTGAGAAGCGCTGGAGTATCGTTTGGTTACATTTGCGACGTGCTCCGGGACGGAAGGGCTGTGTAAGTGGGTGAGGGCCAGACTGTGCCCTGGTTACCCTCGCTGTGCAGAATGGGGGCAGGCAGGTCAGCCATCTCCAGGGCAGCATCCCTACCCGCTTCTCTGGACGAGCCTCTGTCTGAGGGAAGTGGGCAGGGGGACTGTGCATTGCCCTTCTTCCCCTCCCCACTGGCTCTGGAGAGTTTCCCACTGACACTAGCTGAGGACTGAGTTGTGTTGCCAGGTAATGGTGAGGGGGCACACAAGACCTCCATGCCCATAGACCAGTGTCCCTGCAGGGTCCTTGCTTCATTCTGCAATTTCTCCCCAGCAGAAGAATGCAGAGAGATTCTCTTGGCGTTTCCTGGCCCCCTATGGGTATTACTGCCCGGAAGCACAGCTGTGCCAAAATCTCTCTCACGCATCAGGTGAGATGAAGGAACGGAAATATGTGTGAACTACTTGCCTTTCTGTGCATGTATGCCCAAGTAGGCTAGGAATTGATTTGTATCCAAATGTATGACAATGAATATTTATATACATTTACATACATAACTGCATAGGGTTGTTCAGTTGGCATGGGGATTTTAAATAATTCTTGGGTATAGAGATCTACCTGCCATGGGGAGTGGGGGGGTTCACAGGGCAATTTTCTGAATAAGGATAAAAAATGCATATAAAAATAAAACCTGTCCATGGCCTGATTGATGTCCATTGAAGTCAATGGAGACCCTCCTGTTTACTACAATGGGCTTTGGTTCAGACACTGGATGTGCCTGCAGTAGGCCTGCTGAAGTGTGTATGTGGGAACAGGAGTGACTATCTGGTAAATCGTCTGTAAAACCTGTCGATCTGCCATAGGCCGCACTCCTCACAGAGGAAAACCATTCTGGACCTAGCAGCTATTGCAATGTCTGAAATAGCATGAGCCACTGGCCCCCATCGAAGGGTCCATGTTGATTTCAACTGGTGCTGCGGGATCTTGACGCCTCTGAAAACGTTGCCACTTGGTTAGTTGCCGTAATGTCGATTTCGGGCCTAACTTTCCACACCCAAGTTTGAAGATTTTGATCCCAAGCTCTCTGGGAAAAGCTGAATGGAGCTAATCAAACATTTGTGACGTATGGCTGGAAGGGTTACCCAGGAATATAGACGGCTGGGCTGTGGGTACTTTGTTGACATGCTCCTGATGCTGCTCATAGCAGAGAGAGCTGAGAAATGATGCTGGTTCCCGGCAGGGCCTTATGGGATTCTGCAGGGAATCGAGGACGTGTGGGTTGCAAGACATTGCTTCCTGCACCAGGTCTACCTGACATAACTTCTGCACTGGTCAGCACTTGTCACTTACAAGTTTCAGTTTAAATCCCATGCCCAGAAACCTCTTTTGCGTATGTGTTGCTCGCCCGTTTGTCCAGCCTTGGCACTCTCCCCGTCCGAGGCAGATGAACGGCTCAGGAATGTAGGGGCAGCGGAACCTAGCCAAAGCATGAAGGGCTCACTGATGTAGGTGTCAGCAACTGGGACAAGCTTGAATGTTTAAAAATAAATTCAGCTCCAAGTTCCTCCATTGTCAATATAATTGCTGTTTAAAATCCACCCTTAGCAAATCGCAACAGAGGGTTCCTTCATCCACGCTGGGAGTTTTGTTCCCATTAGTTAGCGTTCGTGCAGCTCTTGGAACATGCCAAGGTTGCTATTCTGCGAGCTGCCAGGACTATCAGAAACCTGGATACACTTCCTTTAAATAGGAGATTGCAGCCGCATACAGTAACTTGCTAAAGAATCTCTTTCTGTTACAGGTTCCTCCCTGGGCCTTCATCTGCCTAGTTTGTCCCCAGCAGGAATTCTGTGGGGTTTTGGAGCAGACTGTGGCTCTCCGTGACAGTCAGGGGATGGGGGGGGGGCAGCAGGGGGAGGAGGAACATCTCACACCTTTGGAGTTCTGCGGAAGGGAGGCAAAAGGTTCCTTGCAGCCAAGGCTCACTGGGCCCAGTCTTAAGGACTCCACATGGCCGGAGTCCGAGTCCAGACACTCTTAGTCCCCGCCCCAGAAAAGGAGTTTGCTCCATTGTAGCCCAGCCCTGTTCTGCTCAGTAACAATCCCTACCGTGAAGGCAAAGATCTGGGCAGAGCGGGATTAACCCTTTCCTTACCAATCCATCCCATTACATGTGTTTAACCTATCTGTAGCTATACCGTTGCTCATCATTGGAGAAGCACTGAGCTGAGTGCATGGTGCAGTCAGCCCTTTGGCACACATTCAGCAGTTACCACTTAAAGAAATCCGCAGTTATTATTATTCATGGTATTACTGGAGTGGCTAGAGGCCTCAACTGAAAATGGGGCTCCATTGTGCTAGGTGCTGCACATGTACATAGTAAGAACCGGGCCCTGCTCCAGAGATTTTAGAACCTAAATGAACAAGGTGGGAGAAAGGGCTTGGTATTTGACAGTGAGGAACTGAGCCCAGAGAGATGACATGACTTGCCCAAGGACGCATGGGAAATCGGTGGCAGAGGAAATAGATCACCGCTCTCCAATCCCAGTGCCTTCACTCCCATGCGGTGGGGATGGAGTTTCCTGCAGTATTTCCCAGAATCAGACTGAGGAATGACACAGTAAACTCAAATATGACCATCTGGAAAGGGCTGGATTTGCTTTTCGGAGTTCTCTGCACTGGGGCTCATCTTGCGCAGCTGCAAATAAAATGCCCCAGCAAGGTGTGGCCAGGCAAAGGTGAAGATCAGTTTCTCTCTGGTGAAATATTCCGAAGTGGTGTTGGGCAACCAAGGCCAAACCGGGGCACAAAGGGGGCGGGGTGTAAGCGTTCAGTGAGTGAAAATAGCTTCAGAAAGGAAGCTTAAGAGATGTGGTGGTGTTCGGTAACAATAGTATCTGTATTAACTCCTCCACAGCCACGCTGGACAGCCATCAACGCTGCATTCGTACTGCAGGAGTGAGAAACCCAGAGGCAAGAGGTCTGGGAGGTTGTTCGGTTTGTTCTTGCTTGTGCAACTCCCCGTGGCTAGGCCGCGCTCTGCAGGAAGCTGTGGCATGTGACGAGCTGGAGGGGAATTACAGCTGAAAGGATTGTTTACTTGGGACTGATTCTGAGTGGTGCTGAGCGTCCTGCAACTTCCAGTTGACTTTAGGGTGTGCTGTGGGTGCCCAGCACCCTCAGGATCAAGCCCTTTTTTGTTATGTATGATCTCAACAGTCCCTTCTGGCTTTCAAATCTATACATCTTCCACTAGGATAATGTTAGTCTTTCAGACTGCGTATGGCCCCGGTCAAACACACACATCTCCTCCGTCTGTGTCATCCGAAGGACGCAGGGGAGAAGATCCTTCCCAGACTTACTTCTGCCCCCTTCGATTACGGAAACAAGCAGCATTTAAAAACCATGTTTGCTCTTCACCCTTTTACGCTGCTTCCCACACGCTCGGACGTCACTTTGTTCTCTTTCGGCAAGGGATCTGGGCCTGCTCGGTTTCCTGAACAGGCACAGTCCCGGCACTGCGGTGTTGGGGGTCTCAGTGGGGTATAAGTGCATTCGAAGGTTTGAGTGAGGAATTTTCAAACGTGTCCCCCCCCCCCCGGCCTAGCTCGGCTCCCACTGAAGTCAAGGGTAAAATTCCCGTTGATTTAAATGGGAGCTGTGTTAGGCCAGTGCAGGGCACATCTGAAAATCCCACCACCAGTTTAAAACACAAAGCCAAAAACTGCGTGTTCGTCCAAATGTCACCGACAGAGTTTTGGTTCGTTTTGGATGTTGCAAACTGACCTCTTCCCCTTAACCTCCAGTGGGCTACAGCTGAGTCAACAGTGACTCTTAGGAGCTAGGATAAAACATAACTAGGGGGTTGATTTGAAAGTGATGGAGTCACCCCAGCGTTCCCTGGGCAGGGCTGCACACCGTGAGCTGCCGTTTATTAAACTGCTAAACGCTATGAGGAGTTTGAGGATTTCTGCCCTTCTTTGGCCCAGTTCTAAAATCCCCCTGGAGCGAGCACTGTATGTACTAACCTCTCCTGGGAGGTTTGTCAGGCCAGAGTAAATCCGTGTGTGGGGAGGGTTTTCCTTGCTAGTCTAAATCTCTTTGGACTCAGAGAACAACCCGGACAAAGCCGAAATGGAGAGTTGCGATTGGCTGAGCTGTGGGATTTTCCAGCTGAATTTACATATCACCCACTTCTCTGCATGCCTTTCTGTTTACATCACGTAAGAGCCAGCGATACACACAGACACGCACACAGATAGTGGAAGAGACATTTTGAAAGAGTACAAGTCTGCCTGGAGCTGGAGCACTTTGTCCTGGGAGCTACTTGGCCAGCTTGGTTCTTGCTTCCAGCTTGACTAGCCCGAGTGAATTTCGTGCAAGGTAAAGCCCTGTGTGAGGAGTGTCCTGTGCATGTCGGCAGAGTTTCTGTTTGAAGCACAGGCGGAAGGTGGCTGTTATTTTTTAGCAATCAGTGACAAGTGAGGGAAGCGTTCTGCGTGTTCAGAACTGTATGCAAAGCTGAGTAAGGAAGCTGAATGGAGCTAAAATTCAAGGCCCGTTTGGAAGTGGCTGTTGCCCTTCGCCTGCACCTAATTGCAATACCTTAAGATATCTGAATGTGCTGGTATATAAGGTCAGCGTGACGCGTCATTAACCCTTTCCTGTGCAGTGATCGGGGGACTCTACATTTCCAAAATGTGTCACAAATGCTAACTAAGGAGGTTTGTATGTCAGCTTCTCTTAAAAATGCCACTCCGCTGTAAAGGGCGCTGTGTTATTAAAGGAAACGTTTGAATGGGTCATTAGTATGGGCTTTGGTACATTTTCTATCTAAAACCTGCTACTAGATTTCTGCACTTACATTTGGAAATCACCATTGTCACAAATTTATCTGAAGGAATCAAGGGTCTGTTCTCTCGGGGTTCCTAGGTCTGTTTCTGGCTATCTTTTGCGACCCGTTCCAATCCCTGCTGTCAGTAGTCTCTATTTCCTTTGCTCTGATGCTGGTTGAAAGTTTCTCTAGCAGTAGTGTTGGCTGGCTTGCATTGCATCTGAGTGTTTCTGTTTTAAGCAGCAAAGTTCAGGGAGATGTAGTAATATGAACAGACAACTGACACACACTGAAATTTTTCTCTTCTCATGGCTTTTGTGACATTTCTAGTAGGGGGCAATGGTTGGCATATTTCAGATGAGTCCTTAAAGCAAACCAGTTGCACCCAGAACATGCGTAAAGCAAGTCATCCGATTTCAAAGTGGTGTAAAAAAAAATGGACGCTACATATGTTTGGGTAGAGATTCTGGCTTGTGTTTCTCGGAATGCCTTTCAGCCAGAAGAATCCCCGTATGGGATTGCTGGCCCCTGCCAGAGGAATGCAGCCACCATTAGGATGGAACATAGTGGCTGTTTAACAGCGGACGATAGCAGTACACAACAGTTTAGGACAGGAGATAAAGAAGAAAAAGTCATCCAATTGCGGGGAGTTTTAGGAAGGCAGACTGTAATGTGCTGATTTTAGTGTCCAGGGTGCGGCAGGTTTTCTACCACTTGGCAACAGTTCCCTTGATATTGACAGGGATTTCTTTGATCATTTATTAAACTTGACCACTGGGTATTTGGTGGTGTTTAAATCCCGTCACAATTCAAGTGAAAGACGGCTTTTAAATCCACTGCAACCAATGTGAGTCAAACACCAAAGGTTTGATTGATTGAGGACAGATTAGTTTCTGTTCAGCTGCTGCTTTTTCACAGGCAAATTCCTCTGCCACAGAATATTTGAGGAGCCTGTGTATGAATGCGGGGAGCTGGGGAAGTGAGACGTGTAGGGGATGAGGTCAGGGTCTGTGTTTGGACAGTAGTTTCCTGGGTCTGTTATCACTACTTCTGGGTCAGACGCTAATTCCGACATCCTGCCCAGAGTAGACAGTTGTGCTTTGTTTCAGATGTGTATTTCTTGTGCACATATACAACACCACCAGGGCTGAGGTTGGGGTGGTTTCCTCCACACCCTAGCTCTGCTGCTGACTTGCTGCATGATCTTGTGCTGAAAGCACTTCCCCACTCTGTGCCTCAGTTTAACCCACCCGTGAAATGGGGAGAATACTTACCTACGTCTCTGGGGGATGGCGAGGCTTAGCTAGTACATCTGCAGAACTCTGAACATGGAAAATGCTGTGTATGTGTTCTGTGTTATTAGGTAAAGTACTAAATTGAGCATTAGGGTGTATTGAATTACGACAGCGCTGGGACTGGTCTGCAGTCTGCAACGGCCTGTCGGACGTATCTCTGGAGAGCCCTTGGTAACTGAAAATGGCTTGAGATTTCTTAAAGTGAATTGTGGGACCAATCAGTGCCAATTGTGATGTGATTTTTAATTCTGTCGTCTGCTTTTTAAATATCATCTCTCATGGTCATGCTCTGATTTTTGAAGCCCTGATTTTCATTGATGCTGGGGTCATTGTCTCTCCACAGTGAGAGCTGCAAGTCTGGGCCCGTAGGATGTAACTCGATAAAAATGCACACCTCCAAAAAAGGGTCTAGATGCGCTATAGGATACAACACAAGAGAGTTCTGCAGCGTGCTGATCTCCTCTGACAGTCTGCCCACTTATTCAGGCTGAACTCTTGACAATGTGGCCCAGTTGTAGACGCTGGACCCTTCTGAAAGTCTAGCCCTTTGAGTTTTATGCAGTCAGAAAAGTCTGTTTACTAGGGGACGTTTTTCCCCCCCAGGTTTCCTAAAATTAAGTCAGGGGAAAGCATGGTGAAGCAGAGTGTTTGTTTTCAATGCTTCAAGATTGATTGTGACCTTTGACCTCTGATCTAAGCTGTGATGTGATCTAATGAAAAACTAGATGCTTTAGCCCCCGGAAAATGATTTTTGATCCAGTTGTAAGAATGTGTAAACGTTATTGATTCCGTTTTTAAAACAAAATATTGCAAATAGTTTGTCCATAACTAAAGTTGATTATTTTCTAGAAGGGGAAAACCACTCCAGAGGGGCTCAGAGAAGAAGCACGATGTCTGAGCCCAGCAAAAGAACATACAAAGACTTGAAAGGCTGATTCTGTTCCTGAAGAACAGAGACCAGTGCTACAAAACCTGCCGTCCTGAACGGCAGTAACCAGGGCCCCTTTTATTGGACCTCTGTTAACAATATTTTGCACTTCTCCAGCACAGTCTGTTGGCGGATCTCAACGCGCTTTCTAGACTCTCTAAAGACTTGCAGTAGCTCAACCAGAAGTTACAGGCTGCTGCAGGAATCACTTGGTGAATTCTCTGGCCTGTTTTGTACAGGTCAGACTAGATCATCATAGTGGTCTCTTCTGGACTTAACAATCTATTAATCCAGCTTCACAGCCCCTGTGAGGTGGGTATTGTTATCCCCATTTTACACATGGAGAAACTGAGACCCAGAAAGGTGAGGTGACTCTCCCAAGGTCGCCTGGTGAGACTGTGGCAGAGCCAGGAGTAGACCCCATGAATCTGGTCTCCTTTGTGCCTTAGCCACAAGGCTGTCCTTGCCTGCTTTTGTACCAGTCAAGGATTGAATAAGCCATAGAGACTGAACTCCTCTCACAGTTGTAGAGAGACAGAGTCCCCTCCAGGGCAGAAGTTGTGACCCATTGACAGTGGAAGGAGGCTCACACTGCTGATGGCTGCGCTGTCTCTGTGCTCTGTGCATAGAATTGCAATTTCTAGGGCTGTCTCTGTTGCATACACACAGTTAAAGGCTGAGAGAAAGAGAGAGAGAAGGGTCTGCTGAGCCCTGACGTGCGACTCTGTCTTCGGGTGTCCAGAATTCTTTGTCAAGTAGAGAAGGTGTGATATCCTCAGAGACGTTCAAAATCCACAAAGCTGGCCTCCTGCTTGTTGTAACCAGTCTTTTTAGAGGGATGCCCTCCCTTGAATCCAAGAGCCAGTTCCCAACAGAAGGTGGCTTTTCAGCTTTCCATCAGACAATGTTTTTTGGCCTGGAAGTAAAACACAGACAACCCATTCTTACCGCAGCTTGGCAAAGTGGAAAAAGTTCAACCCATGACGGCAGATTCTATGTATCAGAGGGGTAGCCGTGTTAGTCTGGATCTGTAGAAAGCAACAGAGAGTCCTGTGGCACCTTTAAGACTAACAGATGTATGCATCCGATGAAGTGGGCATTCACCCACGAAAGCTCATGCTCCAATACATCTGTTAGTCTTAAAGGTGCCACAGGACTCTCTGTTGCTTTTGGCAGATTCTATGTGGATTAACTGACCACCCAACAATTGCCTCAGGGGATGAGGGAATGTGACAGAACCTGGGAGATACGTGTAGTTACCGATTCCCCATCAACTTGTCCCCCACTCCAAACACGTCCTTCCCTTTCCGTCTGCATTTGGCCCAGCATGCTCGACTGTTGGACCCGCTCACCATTTATTTCACGTTGTTGCCCTCTCTCTGCCCTGTAATATTCTTTCCTAGGCGCTGTGCAAATAAGCTAAAGAATGTGTAAGCCTCTTGTACAGACTTGCAGAAGTTTGTGATTTTTGTCATTAAAATACCTGCTATGAACTAAAGAAATTCTACGCCTCAGGGGCTCCCGCGAGATACAGTAAGAGACACTCCCCCACCCCCCATGTCCATCCTCGCCACCGTTAGCCAGTGCATGGAGCCAGCAAACAGCCCTGCTTGGTATGATTGCAACAGCATTGCATAGCATTAGAGACAACCCCAATGAAGCTGGGAGGGGGAGGAAGAAAGATACACATATGGGGCTTCTTAACTGGACTGTATGGACCATTGAGCACATAAGGTTGGGAGGTGGTTGCAGATTCCTTGGCAAGTACCAGACATTTTGCAGTATGAGGCGTCCCATCAACCAGGTCCTTCTTCTTAGGTGCAATTCTGTATCTAAGGAAATGCATTGGAGGGGTTCTGTCCCACCCCAGTGGAAGTCTCCACATCACAAAACCCATCACTGCCATCGTGCCTCTCAGCCTCCTATGGCCCAAACACGGAGCACAAGCTGGGGCGGAGACCCAGAAAGAGAAACAGAACTGCGTTCATGCAGGAGGATGGAAATGCTGAGGGATTCCTTCCCTTGGGTAAATGGCTCTTCCTAGGCCTGGCCTCCCCAGTGAAAGGGAGGGGACGCCAGGTTTGTGTGGCGCTCTGGGACCGAAACGAGGGACATCCCTGGAAATGAGCAGATTCCCCTTTCCCGCTGCCTTGTAGGCAGGTGCATGAGAGAGGCCAAAGGCTAGACTGGCCCTCGGGAACATGCTCCCCTCTTACACGGAGCCGCTCCTCCTGAGCTGGGTTGAGGCACCATGGCTTGGGAAGGGCAGTGTGGGAATTCTGACTCTGCGGAGAGGGTCGCAGTCCCGCAGACCCAGATTTCTTGTCTGGGTCACTTAGGCAGGAATTCTGGCACCTAGAAGTTCAGTGTGAGTACTTGAATCCAGCCCACCTCCCTCCCTGCGTCTGCTTACTGTCAGTCATGGGATTTAGTGAGAGGCGGGCCCTACAGCTTCCTCTTTTTTTTATTTTTCTCTTGGCAAAAACAGAGAAGCTGCTTTAAAAAATAAGCTGCATGGCAGAGGAGCTCTTCAGATCTCTGGATCTGGTCAGGCTGGCTCGCTGTCCTCCCGGGCCTGCCCCTTTCCTAAGGCATGACTCCCCCCCCCCCCCCCCCCCCCCCCCCCCCCAAGGCCTTTGCCACTAGCTATGGCCCCTGGCCACGTGAACGGTTGATACTTGCTTGGTTTTCTGGAGAAGGAGAAACCTCCCCTCCCCAACAGCAAGAATCTCAACTGCTTCCTGCTTGCCAAAACACCACACCAACTGCCGCACTTCCTGGGTGCCGAGCCCCTACCCAGCTCCCCTGTAACCACTCCTGCAGGGTGATTGCCCATTGAATCCTTGCCCTCTCTGCTGGGGCTTGTGCAATGCACAGGGACTCTGGGGGGCAGCGCAAATGCACCTGAGCCGAACCTAAATCACAGGGGGTGCTCAGCTGTCTGCACTAGGGCTGGCTTCCTGGCTGGGGTGGTGATGGGAATGGTTGGAAATGGGCACGGCGGTATCCTGGCCTGGGCAATGGGGAGGGGGCATGTGTTTGTATTAGCAGTTATTAATACAGTAGCACCAGAGGCCCATTGTGCTAGGCACTGTCAGCTACATAGGAAGAGATTGTGAACTCTGGGAGAAGGACTCTCTGAGCCGACTGGCCAGAGAGAGTCAGTGGTTTGCCCAAGGGCACGCAGAGAGTCGGTAGCAGAGCTGGGAATTGAGCCCTAGCCACAAGCCCATATTATTTATTCCCATTCTTTGTTCTCTACAAAGATAGTCCTGACCAATTGCCGGGCTCTTTGTGCTGGGCAGCATGGCTTTGACTCTGCTCAGCTCTGGATTGAAGCAGCGCCGAGCTGGTCTCGAGACCGCGCCAGTAACTCTTAACATCTCCTCCGGGATGTGGCATTTGAACGTGGCCAGTGCACTGCTTCCAAAGAAATGGAAAATATTATCCCCCGATGGCTTTTTAAAACAGTTTCTTGCTTTCTCAGACCACAGCCTGTTCCAAAAGTTTAGTTCTAGGGAACAATTCTTTTCCCAGGACTGAACTATTGTACTGTGAACATTGGACAGTTGTGCAACATGGAACCTAAAAACGGTACAGTGTGTCCTGTCAGGCGGGGCTGAGTGGTGTCCTTTTGGCTCACCAGCGGAATGTTTAACATAAAACATGGCCCGGCATGATTGTCATGCTTGTGAGGCCTGATCTACACTTAACAGTTCGGATGCCACAGCTACCTAGGTGAGGGGTGTGAAGAAACCAACCCCCTGACTGACACAGTTATGCCAACTTAACCCCAAGTGTAGATGCAGCTGTGTTAATCGGAGAGGCGGTGTTCCTGCACCGAGGGGAAGCCCTTTCCGCTGGTGCAGACTGCCTCTACGGGGACATAGCTTTGCCGGTGTAGTCTCGGGCGCGTAGAGAAATCTGTAAGCGCGAATTTAGACTCTGTTGTTGGGCGTGTGGTGGTAGCACGCGAGGCAGTCTGGGGCCGGGGCTGTCTCTGTGCTGGGTTTGTACAAAGAGTTTACATTGACCTAGTCCAGAGGCTGCATTCAGAGCCCTAGAAACTGAAGTCCTGAATGGAAGGAGCTGCGAGGGCAGGGGTCTGTCTAGTGCAGTCTCATCTTCAGTGGTTAGCGCCAGCTGCTTGGGGGAAATGGACCAGAAACACGGTGCTGGCCAAATATGCAACAGCTGGCCACAGCAGATGTTTCTCCCTATCTGTTAGTGTTGGCTCGTGCCCTGAAATAGGAGAGTTCGGCTCCCTGTTTAGTTTAATTGTTTTTGTCCTGTCTAGTTGAACTGCAGATGTTCTTCTCTGTACAAATGTCTGATCATGCACTGAATCCTCTTAAGCTCTTGGACTCTGTTGTCCAGTGGCAGTGAGTTCCAAAGGATAACTATGCCTTGTACAAACAGTTGGGTAAGCGTCTTGCCTTTCAAATTCAGCGGTCCCCTCTTTATCCACTGAGCAGATACAGGAATGCAAGCTTCTCTGCGTGGTCCATCCCCACAGCACCTCAGCCTTGACAAGGAAGGGGAAACTCAAGAGGGGAGCTCTGTCTGCTGGGCCCCGTGAATCCTTGTCTGCTTTCCTGAAATTGCTGTGATGTAAAACTGGACTGAGTGACCCCTATGGGTGTTCCATGGTATTGCTCTATAATGGCCCCACACACTGAAGTTTCCATCATTGGAGCAATTAACGTACAATACTGCAGGGTTTCTCTGTAGTCTGGGAAGCCTCCAAATAGCCATCAGATGGGTAACTAACGTTCTCCACAAGCCCTGGTCTGAATCTGAACTGGTGAGCTAGAGATGGCAGGCTCTGCATCTCATTCCCAGTGGCCTCAGACACCCAGTTCATGTCAGGCACTTGTGTTTCCTACTTAACGTGCGTCTGTTCCACACCAGTCAGTTGTTTTGAATAGAATTTGGGATGGGGGTCTTGTAGCAACTTGGTGTGCCTGTTTATACTGCGAGATTGTGGGCCTGGAAGATGTCACCTCCCCTAGGCCGAGAGAGGAAATGCTGCATTACTTTAGGTGAGGAGATTCAATATCATTGTGATCGTTCTGAACAGCGGGCTCGGAAATACCAGTTAGGGAGGACTCCCTCTTCATTTGCTCCACCCTCTCCCCATCTCGGTCACCAAAAGTGTTCCTGCATTTCTTTACATGAACCCGCCAAAGAAACAGCTCGGTGTCTGCTGGTTGTTGGCTGGGCTTTGCTGTTTAAACAAACACCCACACCTGTTACACACCCAGGCCTGACCTGCGCAGGGTGAGAACCACGCCCACGTGGAGTCCACTGAAGTCAGTGGCGTGCAGCTGAGCATCAGGGTCTGCTCACAAGAGTCTCATCCCAGGATTGAGACCCAGGACTCCTGGCCGACCCTACAATAACAAACCAGGACTCCAGCCCTACATTAAGAAACCTGGCTATTGTGTACTCTCGAGCCAAAACCATGAGGGCACTGCTGTGAGTTGTAAGCTCCCAAAGGGTTTGTTTGGGTCATACCTGTCAGAAATAATGATATGAAAAAGATGGACAAATACCTTCCTAACATTCTCTTTTTACTATGGAATTTGCTCAAACAATGAATTGGTTCCATGCCACTAAACATGTGATTCAGAGTGATGTGGCCAGGTTGCCAAGGGAACTGTGGCCAGCCCTTGTTTGGACATTAGGTGGCCTTGAAGGGAGGAAATGGGAGAATTGACCCTTCACCTATAAAAGCTCTTGGCTGTGATTGAATATGGAGTTTTTGCCACGTGCTAGAAAGGTGGCTTTGGAGGTTGTGACGGGACCCCTGGGGTGCAGCCTGGGACTGTGGGACCGCTGTGCCCCCTTAACTCTCCAGCCTGGGCTGTCTCTCCCAATGCTTTGCCAGTGCCAAGCAGCGAGCCCCTCCAGGCGTTGTGATCACTCAGCCACCAGCATGCAGAGACACACCCAGCTAAGGTGTGTGAATGCTCTCTTGAACTGTACATAGGGAAACACCAGCAAGCCTCCCAAGTCCTCCTCTGGAGCACGGCAAATGTATTAATTAGCTCACCACTTCATCAAAGGAAAGTGAACATGCACCAGCCTTTGAACCTGAGCAGGTTCCCCACACACGTCAGACAAACTCCCTGGCTAAGAGAAAACATTACAATAAGTGCCTTAGCTACAGAAAGATAGATTTTCAGTTATTATAAGTGGTAGGCATAAAAGGTCAGAGGTAGTTACCAAAGACAATAAAAGGTAAGCTCGGAGTCTAAATCCTAAACCTTATTTGAGTAACCAGTATTTGGATCAAGCAGTTTTTCTCACCCCACTGGATGTTGCAGGTAGGTTAGAGTCCTTAATACACAGGCTTCCCCTTTAAGCCTGGGACCAGTCTCCTCAGTTCAAAGTCTTTGTCTTCCCAGTGTTTTTGTTGCTTTCACCATAGGTGAGGGAGGAGAAAGGTAATTGCATGGTGCCACTGTCCCTTATTTTATAAGCTCAGTCCATGTATCTGGAAAATGCTAGTCCGGACATGTCCTGGTGGGCCTTGCTGAGTCACAGAGTTGAACGATTTAGGACTAGGAGGGACGTTCTTCTGACCTCCTCTGCCCCTGCAAAAATAACCAACCCTCCAACTTTTTGTTGTTCCGCCAGAGCAAACTTCCCATGACTAATAAATGCTGGTCTAGATTATGAGCTCAAACAAGAGCGCTCGCTACAATCGCTTCTCCAGTGGCGCAGCAAACATCACTACTTCTGAGAACACTAACGGGGTAAGGAGCAGAGCACGGGTGAGAAATGGGTGGGGGAAGGGGTATTTCTGGCTCTTACGCCCTCCTCTTTGTTTGGACAAAATAAAGATGATGAATGAAAATTTGGGGCTGCAACTGGGGCTGCGATCTCCACAAATAAAATCTTAGCAATTTTCTTGTATATTTTACCAACCTTGGCTGAGTAGCAACCCCCAGTCTGTGCCAGATCGACACGTAGTAACGTTAATTCTGCCTTCCTTTCAGACGAGAATGGAAACGACTTTTGGGCCTGCCTATTCCGCTGTGACCACCATCACGAAAGGTGAGCGTCTCGCTGCCACGGAAGGGCTGCTTGCTGCTCCGATTGAATTCTTCCTTCGCTGCACAGATTGCAGGGAACCAAAGCTAGTCACTGCGCATTCGCTGAGGGACAAGCAACAAGTCACGTGCGGCCCCAGCCCAGCATATTGTAGGGCTCTGATCACCAGGCAGGACAGAGATAAGTGTCCGTGGAGATGCTTTCCAATCAATCAGATTTCACAGTGCCGCGGGGAAGACCCTGCTATGTCCAGGACTGCACAGCAGTGTCCGTTATCTCCCCAGTTCCAGTTACGGTCCCCTCCGCGTGACCTGCCCAAGCGCTTGCTGTTCGGGCTGATGCTTTCCATCTTTGCTCTCTGCCCGAACGTGAATTACTTTGGACAGGTTGAGCAGAATCCCCTCAGGTTGTTTGGAGTTCAGCAAGGGGGGGACTGCACTTTTCCCATTTAAAAAAAAAAAAATCTTTGCCCTTTTTACTTCATTTAAAAAAAAAGTGTCCAGGATCCAAGAAAGGGAGTCCACAACCACCCAACCAAAAGTCCCCTTTAAGAAGGCCCCCAAGCCTACCCCAGCTGGCAGAATTCCTAGTTCTTACTGCTCTGGGAAGCAGGCAGGCTCTCTCCCTTTTCTGTGGGCATCAGGTTGGGGAAGGAGCAGCTTGCTGGAGCGCATCAGGCCCTTATCTCAGAGCCTTGAGTCAGAGCAACCAAACGTACCGTCAGCAAACAGACGTCTAGGCCAGGCTGGTGTCCAGGGGCCTGCAGCCCACAGCATCCAACATGACTTCTGGTCCCCAGAGTGCTCCGCTTCCCATCTCCTCTTTAAAAAGCCCAGAGCCAGGGCGGAGCAGGGTGCTCCTTGATTGCTCCCACGCTGTCTTGGCTGTAAGCGCCAGACTATCCCTTAAAGGGGTCGTACACCCCACCTCACAGGGCTCCAGCCAAACGGGGGAGGGGCATGGCATGAACATAGACCTCACAGAGGACCAGTGGCTTTGCTTGTCTTGACAGCATTGCTTTTGATTTAGCAAAGCTAAGACTCTCCTACAGGGGAAAATGACATCGTAAAAGGAACACTCACATTATAATGCATGGTCACAAAGGGGCGGAGTTAAGGTTATGGTTAAGGTTAACCTTCCTTGGAGGTTTTTAAGGCCCGGCTTGACAAAGCCCTAGCTGGGATGATTTAGCTGGGAATTGGTCCTGCTTTGAGCAGGGGGTTGGACTAGATGACCTCTTGAGGTCCCTTCCAACTCTGATATTCTATGATTCTATGATTATACTTGCGGCTGTACCTGTCGCATTTCCGGACTTTTGAGTAGTTACGTTTACAACCTTAGTGTAAATTAGTAACAAGCTGATCTTTATATGAACATCTCCACTTTGGCTATAGCAGCCTTCCCGGGCGCCCAAGGGATACCCAGACCTCCCCTGAGATAAACAATTTACAACGGGGGGAGACTCCCTTTCAGAATATTTTAAGCCTATAGCTCTAGCAGCATGTCCGTTTATTTTTCTTGCTGGGCCAGCTCCCCTCAAGGAAGCGCTGGTGATAAGGTATTGATGGCGCTGCCCTTCCTGGGGCCTCCAGGGGAGAGTGGGGAAATCCCTATTCCTTTTCTTTCGCTTCTCTTCGAGAGCCCTCGCTCCTTAAAGGTGCAGCGAAAAACCTGAAATGTTTCTTTTGCTTTAAAGCTGACGGGACCAATACCTTTAAGCAGCACCGTAGGACTCCCTCCTCATCCAGCACGCTCACCTACTCCCCGCGAGACGAGGACGATGGCATGGTACGTATTGCACAGGAGTGACCTTTCTGATCCCACTCGCAGGGAGTTACAAGAGAAGGGCATTGTCTGATTATCCCCTCTGAGAGCACACTGCCAGGCAAGTCTCGAGCAGGGCATGTGCAGTTCCTGGGCAGGACAGTAGCACAGCTAGACCTGTCTGGCTTTGCTTGGTTTAATGGAGATACCGAGTGGTGCGACGGGGACCTGTGGAATGGGCAGGTAAGTATCGCTGTCCCTGTTTGGTAGGCAGAGAGGTGACGGTGCTCGCTGACGGTCGATATCAGAGTCAGGATTAGACCTCCGCGTTCATGGCTGCCCCGTCTGGCGCTCGGACTGCGAGGCTGTGTGTCTGTCAGGCTCTAGCAGTTTGTCGCTGGGGTTAGATGTATGCGTGGGACTCTTCAGACTGCAGCCTGAGCTTTGGAGGCGATGGGCCTAATTTTTAAAAGCAGGTGCCAAAGTTGTGCTCCTAAATGTCCATGTAGACCAGCTGCAAAGCCCACAGGCCTGCTTGTGCACAGGCAGCAGGTCCCCGTGTGGGAACATTCTGCCCCCGAGAGTCACTTGTTACCCAGGGTGCAGAAGGGCTTGAAACAAAACTGTTTTTCAAGGTTTTGGGGTCCCAGTTGAGGCCTGCCAGTCTGAACCAGGCCCCTTTTCAATGCTGCCAGCAGCACCAGTTGGATAAGTAGCTACTTCCACAGAATCTTTTTCCTATTTGCACCTCTAGAGGGGGCCTCTCACCAGAGAATGAAAATCTGGAACCAGAATCAGAGCTAGACATGCCATGATTGTGCCAAAGGGCTGTGCTTCATATTCATCCCGTCCACTGGGGTCAGCCACGGATGAACCAGTGTGAAGTTCTTAAAGCAAAACATTCCCGAGTCTCCAGGTAGCCTCGCCTTCTCGTTTGTATCTGGCTGACTGATTCATCACACACATCTCTGAGTAACTTCCTCCTCGAGGATCAGGTGTTCTCACAGGGTTTGAGAGCAGTGTGGTTACGGGGCAGTTAAATCAAACTTAGATCGAGGGCTTTTTGAAACAGACAAACAAAACACCCACTTTAGTCCGAGTAGACTTTGTCAGACTTCGATAACGCTTGGTCCTGCCACCAGTGCAGGGGACTGGCCTAGGGGAGCGCTCGAGGTCCTGTCCAGTCCTGCGATTTTATGATTCTTCATTTCGATGCAGATAGTTATGGGCGGGATTTAGAGCTTGATTGTTCATGGTGCTGAGGATGCTGGTGCTGCTCCCCCAAAGTGCTAAGCACATGCTTAACTTGGAGCAGGAGAGGAGTCCCTTCAAGTTAAGCATGTGCTTCAATGTTGGGCTGGATCGGGGCCAGACTGATCAGCAATTTGCAAGATCAAGCCGCTAAACCGTCCCCTCCATTGTTGTGTCATTGCCTGAGTCATGGGCCAAGATGCTTTTCTGAAAACCTCCCCACCCTCTTGTCATTCAGTTAAAAAACCACCCCAGAGAATAGTTATTAATATGAGGCCAGATCCTCCTCTGGGTTAAATCTGCATAGGTCCCCTGGTTCCCTGGATCTGGTCCATTACACCTGCTACACTGCCCGGCTCTTGAATCCTACGTACCGAGCATTGATTTGACGCGTTCCTCTAACATCTAGTGCTTTAAAATCCTAGTAATACACAGAGGAAAAAGATCCCAGCTGGGATTTTCAGAGGAGACTAAGGGAGTTAGTTGCCTAGGTCCCCTTGCACGTAGGGCTCCAAACTCCAATCAAAAACAAAATAGATCTCTCGTAAGAGCTAGCCATGGTCCTCACCGAAATGTGCAACCCGTCTTCCCTACAGTGCTACACCTCAGTCAGCAAAAATAGCAAGAAACATAACGAACACAGGAAGCCACCCAGTTGGTGAAGAGCTCTGGACGAGGAGAATGGCAGAGCCACGGCTGCCTGAAACCCCAGACTGACTCGCTAACCCTTGGGGAAAAGCGTCCTTTCCCTTCCCGAGAAGGTGCCAGACTCTCGTCACCCATCACAGAGGCAGCTGGAGGCAAACCAGAGCTCTCTTGGGAATAGGATAGTTTTCTTTTAACTGCTGGTAACGAAACTGCTGTCTTCATGAGGGGCGATTACTGCTGGTTGCCCTGCTGGGTGATGACCAAAGGCTGTTTGGAAAACTGCACAGCATGTTCCTAGCCTTGTTTGGCCCTGCGGGAATGTGACGGGTACAAACTATGGGCCCGATTTTCATTTATACCACAGCTGCTCCACAGCACTCTAGCAGTGTGCGAAATGTACCCTCTGTTAAGGCTTCCTCACCCTCCCAGCACAGTGTGAGGTGGCCTTCGTGTAAATGCTAATGGCTAACGCAGAGTATGAGGAAACCCTTGACAATGGTGGGCCTATTGCTGCCCTGGGAGATGGATTCTCAGCTCCCACTGTGTTTGTTCGGGGTTTCACCGGTGTGCCTGAGGGTGGAATAATGCCTGTGAAATGTGCTAGGTTGTTAATTCTCCACCAAGGGAAGTTGTGGAAGCTCCATCGCTCGCGTTATCTGAAGATGGAATGGACAGAATTTTGGAGGATTTGGTGTGAAACAACCCAGCCTTGGCAGCACCTCTGCTAACAGACCTCGTCCCTCCCAAAGCTCTGGGAGAACCAATGTGCCAAATCGTCACTGCTGATGGGCAGCTGGTCACCAAGCTCCTGGGCCGGGCAGTCCCTAGGGGTCATCAACTTGCTCGTTAAAGCCTGGCTCTGTGTAGATCTCTCCCATGTGCTTCCAGGAGACAGACATTCCCGTTGTGTGGCACATGAAGCTCTTCTGTCGCCCTGGGCCCCGAATTGTTTTTGTTTTATTGCAGGAGCAGCTCGAGGCCCCACTGGAGCCCGGCCCCATGGTGCTCTGTGCTGCACACACACGTAGTGAAAGATATTCCTGCCCTGGGGCGCTCACAGTCGGAATAGCCCAGAGCAAGGGTGGGAGGAGAACCTGCCCGGGGTGGTGCAGCAGGGAATAACGCCCAGGTCTCCTGAATGTTAGGCCAGTGCTCCATGCTTTTGTATCGACAAAACCGAGGGCGATATTTACCTTCAGGGGGTCACCTCCCCAGACAGCCGATTTTGCTCACCGTCGTTTTCCTTTCAAAAATTCGAAGTTAACTCATCGATTTCTTGTTATTTCCATTTACACCACTGCCGAGCTGCCCAGACCCCAGCCCGGAGTCTTCCACTAGGAAAACTTTAGGTAGGGACATCATTACCCCACGTGCCCTCCTTCCCCCAATAAATCAGTGCAGGGCTAGTCTAGCCACACCCATCTAAATCTCAGACATGCAGAGTAGCACTGTTGACAGAACTGCCCCTTCTAGCGTGTGTGGTCTGACTACTGCAGTGACTTTCTTTGTTTAATAACGTTTTATTATCTTCCCACTGGTAGCACATTCATGGCTGAGTGCATCAAACTGAGGTAACCCATTGGAACCACTCAGCCTTGGGTTTATATATTTACCTAACAATACATTTGCCTGCTCTATTTAAAAGAACTCTGAGCTTTGGCTTTTACGCGGTGCAGTAACGATAAGAACTCGAATTCTAGTGTCATTAAGCTCCGGAGACCATAAAAGCAGAAGACCAGTTGGTCCTACTTGCTGGTCGTCTTCGGTCCAGTTCAGACCCTTTCCCATCCTGCAGTACGTGGTGTTGTGGCTTGGCCACTTGGCTTCTCAAATCCCAAAGCACTTGGTTTTCCCTGCACTTCCCTCGGAGAGCCCATTTAACAGCCTGCTACGTCTTGCTGGCAGAGATGTTCCCTGATGCTCAGCCTAAATTTTCTCCCACTTATTTTCCATTCGTACGCTCGTTGAGGCCCCTCTTAACCCATTCCTGTCTGTCCTGGGGCCTGAGCCTATAAACCCTGACGTGAGAATGCTTGTTGGGGTTACTCGTGAGTGAGGGCTTGTAGAATCAGTCTTTGGTGCAACCCCTGCTTGTCCCTTCTCAGTCATTGTTGAGCCAAGCTAGGCATGGGAATGTAGGTCTGGAAGAGACCTCGAGAGGTCATCTAATCCAGCCCCCTGTGCAGGGGCAGGACCAAGTAGCCTAAACCATCCCTGACAAGTGTTTATCCAGCCTGTTTTTTAAAACCTCTAGTGATGGGGATTCCACAACCTCCCTTGGAAGCCTAGACCAGTGCTTAACTATCCTGAGAATTTAAACGGTTTTAATTATAGCTAACCTAAATCTCCTTTGCTGCAGATTAAGCCCATTACTACTTGTCCGGCCTTCAGTGGCCGTGGAGAACTATCGATCACTCTTTATAACAGCCCTTAACAGATTTGAAGACCATTATCAGGTCCTCCCTCAGTCGTCTTTTCTCGAGACCAAACATGCCCAGTTATTTTAATCTTTCCTCACAGGTCAGGTTTTCTAAACATTTTAGCATTTTTGTTGCTCTCTTCTAGACTGTCTCCAATTTGACCACATCTTTCCTAAATAGTGGTGCCCAGAACTGGACACAGTACACAGCTGGGGTCTCACCAGTCTGAAGTAGACTAGGACATTTACCTCCCATGGCTTACATATGACACTCCTGTTAATACATCCCAGAGTATTAGCCTTTTTTGCAGCTGCATCACGTAGTTGACTCATGCAATTTGTGACCCACTATAACCCCCGGATCCTCTTCCACAGAAGTACTGCCTAACCAGTTAGTCCCCTTTTTGTAGTTGTGCGGTTAATTTTTTCCTTCCTAAATGTAGTACTTTGCACTTGTCTTTATTAAATTTTATCTTGTTAATTTCAAACCAGTTCTCTGATTTGTAACACTCATTTTGAATTTAAACCTGTTAGCCAAAGTGTTTGCAACCCCTCCCAGCTTGGTATCATCTGCAGATTTCATGAGCACACTCTCCACTTCATTATCCAAGTCATTACTGAAAATGTTGAATAGTGATGGACCCAGGACAGACCCCTGGGAGAACAACGCTAGATACAGCCTTGCAGTCTAACAGCTAACCATTGAGAACTGCTCTTTGAGTACCGTCTTTCAACCCGTTGGAGTAATTTCACCTCGACCAGATTTCCCTAGTTTGCATGCATAACACTTTGTCTTGCATTTGAAGAAGTGAGGTTCTTACCCACGAAAGCTTATGCTCCCAATACTTCTGTTAGTCTTAAAGGTGCCACAGGACCCCCTGTTGCTTTTTACAGATTCAGACTAACACGGCTACCCCTCTGATACTTTGTCTTTCCTCCATCAGTCCATCCCTCCTGCTCCCTGCAGGTTTTTCTTGCTTCTCTCCAAACTCTTTCCAGCTTGTCAGTATCGCTCTTGTACTGAGATGCCCCGCAATGGATGTACTACAGGCTGTTCATTCCCCCTCCCCCTTGCTGGACTGAAGAGTTTTCTCCATTGTTGCTTTAACGCTGAATTGGAAACACTAAGGGCCATGCTGATGGTTAATATTCCAGTGGCAACATCCCCTGCAAAGCCAATCCCAAAGAGCCCTGCAGCCAGAGCGACCTCCTTGATTGGTGCATGCAAAGCCCAGTGAGCTCTCCCCTCCCAAACAGGAAGCAACAAAGCCAGGCTGTTCTTGAATTGAATTGGAGGAAGTCTCCACGCTTACGCAAAGCAATTTGGCAGAAGTTAGATAGCAGTGAAACAACAAGTACTACTGCAGAGATTATAGAAACTGCAGAGCCTGGGAGCTGTCTCGGGGGCAGATTTACTAAGCTTTCTGTGAAGGATTCATTCTTAGCTACCGCACTACAGGGACGCGCAGTAAGTAACTGCACAAATGAACCGTGGCGTTTTAATGTGTCGGTGTACATTGGGCCTGAATGACCAGTGGCACCAAACCTGGTGGGGGAGTTAGGTGACCCATATTGTGTTGGCGATGTGATACCTACTACTTCAGTCCTGTTTTACACTTGGCCAGGCCAAGCAGCCTGGCGTGCAGGAAGATTTGGCAGAGCATGTGGGCCCCTGGAACTGCTAAGTTGCACGGAGGAGGATGGGAGAGGTGGGGTTACTTGTAATAACTGGGTTGTTTTTTGTCTTTAATATGGAAGCCTCCGATCAGTACCCCACGCCGTTCCGACTCCGCCATCTCCGTTCGCTCGTTACACTCTGAGTCCAACATGTCCTTGCGCTCGACGTTCTCGCTCCACGAGGAAGAGGAGGAACCAGTAGGTATTTTGATGTCTTCTTTAGAAACAAAATGAGGACATTCAGTATCAAAACAGCTTCTTTGTGTAACCTGCGGTGTGTCCATGCGGCCTTCAAATGGAAGAGCCCTTGTTTGGAGGGAATGTTGTCTAGTGGGTTGGTCAGGAGACTGGCAGTCAGGACTCCTGGGTTCCAATCCCAGCTCTGCCACTGGCTTGCTCTGTCATCTTGGACAAGTCACCTCATCTCGCTGTGCCTTAGTTTCCCCATTCGTAAAATGGGGGTTATGATAATCCTGACTGGAGAGCTGTGAGGTTTCACTGATTAACATCTGTGAAGTGCTTGGAGATCCTGGCTGTGATGAAGGGTGCTAGAGAGGGGAAAGGGCTATGTTATCATTCTATCTGCGGGTGG
This sequence comes from Chrysemys picta bellii, assembly GCF_011386835.1. NCBI lineage: Eukaryota > Metazoa > Chordata > Testudines > Emydidae > Chrysemys > Chrysemys picta. The sequence goes on from NC_088800.1 coordinate 85,271,339, forward strand.
CAGTGCCTGTGTAGGTCATCGCTGTCTTAGGCCCCAGTCCTGCAGTTAGCTCTACGCTGAGTCCCATCGATTTCATTGCAGCTCCACTTGGGAACAGGGATCTACCTGTTTGGAGCTTAGTACGGGATCGGGGCCTTATTCTTAAAAGCGTTAACAAGAGCTGAGTCTGTGTCACAGAGACTGCATCCAGACTTAAACGTCCCCCAGGCCAGGCCACGTCTGGTTCAAGGGTCGAGCAAATGTGTGAGTGACTCATCCTTACCACAATCCATGGGGTGCTTGGGCTGAGTTTCACTCTTGGAGCGATGTATATTGAATCTTAAGTGACTGATCTGAAAGGTTAATACATACTTACCCCTTAGGCTGCTTTGAGCTTGGAGGGTGTACTCCATCGAGCCAGGGAATACTGCTTCTGAGCCCTGAACTTCCCGTCGAACTGGAAAACTTAAAGCAGAGCTCCTGGCCCATAGTGAGAGACGCCAAGTCCCGTGGATTGCATGAGGCAGAGAAATCTTTCCTTTAGGACACCTCAGATACACAGGGGGACGTATATATTGTTTCCAAATCACTTTTGAATGTCAGGCTTCAAATCAATAATCCAGGGGCCTTTTTACCCGGAAGGTTTAAGCTGTCACTCACTGCTTCAGGATGGCCATGGTTTGGCAAGGAACTCCTGCCGAGTTGAGCAGTCCCTAAGGCCTCAGACAGCCTTGTAAACTAGGGGCCAAATTCTCTGCTGGGCCAAACTGGTACAGCTCCACTTCAGTTTAAACTAGCTGACCCCACTAGGGTCCGGATCGTGCCGGATGCGAGTACTCCCGGTTCCCAGTGAACGGAGTGGTGGGTGAGGGCCCCCAGCCATTTCTAGGCTCGGCCCCCAGCAGCTGGCCTATCGAAATTAAACTTCAGCTGGAGATAAGGCAAGTTGAGTCCTGGCAGTTGGTTAGGAAGCTTTGTTCTCTTGGCTCCTTGGTAGCCTTGGGCTGCATTGCTGGTGTTTGGCATCACAGCCACAGAACCAGACCATCTGCACTACACACAAGGCCGTTTACGTCGACCCAACTTCAGAAGCATCTACACTGAAACGTTGCTCGCACTGATGGAACCGCCCCACTCTGCCGACTTCATAACTCCACCTCCCCGAGTGGCGCAGAGTCCGTGTCAGTGCGGTGTCAGTGTAGACACTGCGTTACGTACACCCGCTGTTACTGGCTCTCAGGAGTCCCCTCACAATGCCCCACTCTGACAGTACAATGGATACAAGCTCTTCTGGGGAAACCTTGCACCACCAACACAAGGACACCCGGAGCAATGTAACTACTGCGGCATCTGTATGCCAACCTAAGTCCGGTTGACTTAATAATTTTGTAGTGTAGACATGGCCTCAAAACTCTTACTGTACAAGCTGCTTCCTTACTCTCTGCTCCCTGCAGTGCGGGAAGGGGGTTGCGTTTGAATTGTAGAGAAGCTCCTGACTTCACTCTTGGTCTTTCTTTGTATTCAGGAGCCCTTGGTGTTTGCCGAACAGCCATCAGTCAAACTCTGCTGCCAGTTGTGTTGTAGTGTGTTTAAAGATCCAGTCATCACAACCTGTGGGGTAAGGAAGTCCTCTTTCCACATCACTACCATGGGCTTTGTGAATTAACAATGTGGCTAGCAGCTATGCCAGCTCGACTGGTGACCATTAGATCTTGCAAGCCAAGCTGGTCTGTGCCTAGATGAGGGGAGACCTGCCAGGAAAACCCACGGTGCTCCATGAAATGTGTTGATGATTAGTAGGTGGCTTTGTCACCTGAGAGTCTATTCTGAACCACTGCCCCACTGAGGTGGTAGGGGGCGCTGTGCTGCCAGCTGTGCTATCTGTCAAATGAGATTAAAGATGGTTAAAGATCCCATGACACTTTTCATATTGCATGTTCCAATCTTATTTCAGTTGGGTTTGTAACCCTTCCCTTCCAGTCCTGAAGAGCTTTGCTGTGCAGCGTTTCTGCAGTCTGCTGTGTTCCACCCCAGAGCTGGCTGCATTTTAGTGGTGAATAGAATGTGCCCTATCTACCAAGTGTGGTGTGAGGCTTAATTTAGTTAATGCTTTTAAAAGTCTCTAAGACCCTCAGATGAAAGGCACAGTGGAAGGGCAAAGTATTATTAATTACTTTTATATACTCCATTTTATTAGAATTTTAATGGTAGCTGTATATTATTCCCGCTTCTGTGCCACCTGCAAAAGGAATATGTCTTTACGGTAGTGTTGGGTGTATAATTCTCTAATGCTTGTAAAGTGCTGTTGGATCTATAACTAGAGAAGCACAAGGCAGGATGATTATTAAGGTAAGAGTGTTCGCTCTCGTTAGTTGAAGCTTGTTCCTTTTCAGCCAGCCAGAAAGCCTGCCTCTCTGTACACAATCCCCGTGTGACTGTTCCAGCCAGAAACCTTTCATGTAGACTCTGAGATTTACTGGTTAATATGGAAAATAACCCTCTGCAACAGGAAACCAACTGGTTTCATTTGCAGCTCTTGTTTGGCAGCTCCACAGGGAGCGCGCAGCTGTGTGAGGCAGGAAAGGGAGGCCACAGCAGAATTGCAGATAATGTATTGCTGTAATAATAACATTGCAATTCTCAAGTGACGGTGCCAAGTTGTGGCCTTGTCGCAGACTCCGGAGAACCTACTGAGTCAGATTAGAATCCTGCGAAACGCTGCGGAGTTCCTCTTTCTCTTTTTCTGTCTATGAGCTTTAGCCTGAGAGTGAGTGTGACGGGTTGAATCCCAGAAACCCCCTTGGGGCTGCCAACTGATGTGCCAAGGCTACATCTGCCCCTGCTTTCCTGTCCTAGCAGCTTAGGACTTCAGTGCCCTGCCTGGTTTGAGCCAGACGCGCTAGCCTGCTGCAAACCCAGACCCAGGTCTGAACCACGTCCCCTAACAGCTGTAGGCTTAACTGGAAGCAGCTCACAGAAGTGTTCCTGTCTTTAACACTCAGATGCCCAACTCCCAATGGGGTCCAAATCCCAACTAAATCCATTTTACCCTGTATAAAGCTTATACAAGGTAAACTCATAAATTGTTTGCCCTCTCTAACACTGATAGAGATGCACAGCTGTTTCCTCCCCCTCCCCAGGTATTAATACATACTCTGGGTTAATTCATAAGTAAAAAGTGATTTTATTAAATACAGAAAGTAGGATTTAAGTGGTTCCAAGTAGTGACAGACAGAACAAAGTGAATTACCAAGTGAAATAAAATAAAACACGCAAATCTAAACCTAATATAGTAATACAACTAAATACAGGTAAAATCTCACCCTGAGAGATGTTTCAATACGTTTCTTTTACAGACTGGATGCCTTCCTAGTCTGGGCACAATCCTTACCCCTGGTCCAGCCCTTGTCCCAGCTCAGGTGGTAGCTAGGGGATTCCTCATGATGGCTCCTCTCTCCCTCTTTGTTCTGTTCCACCCACTTATATACCTTTTGCATAAGGCGGGAATCCTTTGTCCCTCTGGGTTCCCACCCCTTCCTTCTCAATGGAAAAGCAGGTTAAAGATGGATTCCAGTTCAGGTGACATGATCACATGTCACTGCAAGACTTCATTACCCACTTGCCAGCACACAGGTATACAGGAAGACTTACAGGTAAAACAGGGCCATCTGCAGACAATTGTCCTGGTTAATGGGAGCCATCAAGATTCCAAACCACCATTAATGGCCCACACTTTGCATAATTACAATAGGCCCTCAGAGTTATATTTCATATTTCTAGTTTTAGAGACAAATGATACATTTATAGAAATCGGGTGATCACACTCAGTAGATCATAAGCTTTGTAATGATACTTTACAAGAGACCTTTTGCATGAAGCCTATTCCGGTTACCTCATATTCACACCATTAGCATATTTTCATAGTGAGTCGGTTGCTTTAGTTACTGCAGGTTTCTGTTGCACGAGGAGAAAGGTAGATGCTGAGGCTTTTAACCTGGCTGGTTACAAGCCACCTTCCCATTCTTCTACCTGCACAGCTGTGCTTGGGACAGACCTAAAAGCTCTCCGGGTGGGGGGGATGAATGCAGGCAATTTGCCAAGTAGCACAGTCCAAGGGGGAAAAAGCTAAACTGTATTTTTCACCTTTGGATGCTTCTTTCATAAATTGTTACTTGTGTCATTTCTGTTTTGTAATGGGGGTGGGTGGCAGGGAAACCCGGGTTGGTCTTTGTGAGTAGAGAAATCAGCCCAGAGGATTCAGAGAGGTGCAGAGCAAGTCCCACTGGATTCACTGCAGGTGCTCAGAACCTCTGAGGATCAGGCCCCTGGTGTGGTTTTTTTGGCTGCTTGAACTATATGGCTGTTTTCACACAGCTTCATTTCTCATGGTCTGTGTCTGGGTGGTCACAGGGGCGTGTGACGGTACCGAACAGGGAGCATATCTGCTGTGGCCCACAATCCACGGGGCTCTGGCCTCTGACAGTCTGACCCCCCACCCCCCGGATTACCTGTCTGATCGTGGGGAGTCTGACAGTGCTATTCCTCTTTGCCTCCACAGCACACGTTTTGCAGAAGATGTGCCTTAACATCTGGTAAGTACAGAACCCTCCTCGTGCAATGCTCCCCTCTCCCTCCCGCGTCTCTGGGCCGTTCAGCCTGGCAATCTGTTCCTCTCTTCCTCCCGGAGAAACTGAAGCGCATCAGCCTTAAAGTCGGCCAGAGTCTAGGATGGACCCCCCAAGCCTACCCCATGTGACCTGTTGTGCCTCGGATCAAGGCCCTGGGGCTCAGTGCGGAAGTACGTAGCTGTGAGCGTTCTTGCTGCGTTGGCATCCCCACTGAGCTCCCAACCCCCATTGCGGCACGGCTGGAGTGGATTCCCTAGGAGCAAAGTGTTCCCAAGTCCTGGTCAGGAATGTGGAGTGGTTAATCTCCAGGACAGTAAATGACCCAAGCACCAGCGGTGCCAGACTAGTGCTCCGTTCAGCCCCTCTGCTGGGGATAATTGACATGAGTTTTGACAGAGATGTCATGAATGCCTCCTTTCCTCCTATGGTTGTGTGCAGTGGTGTTGTAGCCGTGTGAATCCCAGGATATTAGAGAAGCAGGGTGGGGAAGCTCATGTCTTTTACTGGACCAACTTGTGTGGCTCGAAAGCTTGTCTCTCACCAACAGATGTTGGTCCAATAAGAGGTATTACCTCAGCCAACTTGTGTCTCCTTTCCTCCTGGCATCCTGTTCATGCCAGCTCTTCTAGCCGCTGATTTCCAGTCAATCCAAAAGTTAAGCAACGTGTCGCCTCTTTTCTTCAATAAACTCCGGTTCAGAAAGCCAGGAGAGGCTCTCTCGGAGATGGAGTAGCCAGCACCTCTCTCCTTTGCACACCGTGCTATTAAAACCCATCTTTCTCTCTGCGTGGCACATGAACACGAACGGCGCTGTTCCACCCCAGGCCCAGCCGTGCTGATAGCTGGCCTTTCCCCCTCTTCCAGGGAAGGCTCCCCGAGGGCTCATTCTGCCTACAGATGTTTGGCTTTCAAGTGAGAAGGCTCCCCCCATTGTCCTCGTTTGCTCCTTCCCACCCCCGGGCTCTGCAGCAGGGGGCTTCGTAGGTGTGATTTTGGCTCTTTGCTCTGGGGTTTGTCCAGCGAACAAGGTCACCAGAGCCGTGCGTGGGAAAGCATCTGTTCCCTTTTCATCAGAGCTGGGGTGCAGATGTTTGTATTCTGTGCACACAGAGAGCGAAAAGAAACCTCCCCTCACCGCCTCTGCCCGCTGAGACAGCAGAGAGGTGGCTGGAGCTGAGGTGGGAAAGACGCCTAGCACAAAGCAATCAGGTTTAAGGCTCTGTTGATTCAGTGACTTTGGACAACCACTCCCCCCTTCCTCTCCCCCCCCCCCCCAATAACTGGGATTTGTGCTCCGGAGTCACGGGGCTCTTTGCAGATCTCTCCCTCGAGCCCTGCATGTGCCCGGGGTTAGTGGTGATCACAGCCAGCCGTGCCCTAGGCTGTGTGACCGGCACTAGTGCAGCTGACGCCTGTTTGACACTTAAGCAAACGGCACCGGTGCAAATGGCTACACGAGAGGTTTCCCCGGTGAACATTACAGGCTTGCACTGATGCAGCTGTTCCAGGAGCTGGCTCTGAGGGCTGAAATCAGGGCTAACCCCCAGCATAGAGAAAAGAACCTGCACAAACACCACAGAAAACAGGCCTGCCGGGGGCCAGCTGCCCTCTGCTTGGAGTGTCGTAACTAACACCTCTCTCTCCCCTCTCCCTCCCTCTCAGAGAAGTGCCCAGTGGACAACGCCAAACTGACTGTGGTTGTTAACAATATTGCTGTGGCCGAGCAGATAGGGGAGCTGTTCATTCACTGTAAATATGGCTGCCGGCCCACCGCCAGCAGCAAGCCTGCTGCCTTCGAGGTGGACCCCCACGGATGCCCCTTTACCATTAAACTGAGCGCCCGGAAGTAAGTGCCTTGTGAGCAGAGGATGACCTCTCCGGGGCGGGGCCTCTAGTGCTGGTTTATTGCTCTGTGTTTGCAACGTTATACGGCTCCTTGCAACAGTTCTGCTCCCATGGTCCTTCTGTCCAGCCCTGTGCTGCTGGGAATGGGGTGGGTGCAGGAGGGGACACCCTCTCCTCTGTGTTAGTGAGGCGCTCGGAGACGCTGTGTGGCAGTAGCGGGGTCAGAACTGACCCAAACGTCCCTGCACAGGGATGTTGTACTGAATGTGATGCCTTTCAGCTGAGATCTAAAACTGAGGTTCTGGCCAGCTGTGACAAGGACCACAGGCTCTCCAAGAGATGGGGCATTAAACCCACTATCCTACCTCCATTCCCTTTTGGGGAATTCCCATCCTGCCTCCCTAATCCACCCCCTGTCCCCCGCAGCATTTAATTTGCTTCATGTCCTCAGCTGTTGGGTGCTGTTGATCAGCTGCCATTTCATCTGTCTGTGGAAGGACTGATGCAATTGGAGAAGCTGGTCCTGTCCACGTGTATGTGGCCTGTGTATCCTCCAGCAATTGCAGCCGTATTCTTACTGCAAACCTGGTTAAATGGAGGTTCAAAGATAGCTTCCAGCATCAGAACAAGTGTGTATCTAGAGAGGGGAAGGTTTTGATTAGCTGGAGTTCTCATAAGGGCTGCTTTGCTCCACGCCCTGTCAAGCCACGTGGTTTCCCATCCTCGCTGCCTGTCGGTGACTTTCTTTCCTTTGTGCCTTTCCCTGTGTGCACAGAGATCACGAAAGCAGCTGTGATTACAGACCAGTTCGCTGTCCCAATAACCCCAGCTGCCCACCTCTCTTGAAAATGAACCTGGAGGCGCATCTCAAAGAGTGTGAACACATCAAGTGCCCTCATTCCAAATACGGGTAAGCAGTGGCGCTCCAGGGACTGGCACCGGGAGAGCCGGCTGGGCCCTTCACTGCTAGTGGGGGTTGGACTCCATTTCTGGGCTGTCTTTCAGACACCGGGTTCTTGAGCTGTGTTGGGCAGGGCCCTGAGACCGAATCTGGTGCTTGGCCTCGCTCTCCGGGGCCAAGAAGATCTGCAGAAGTGAGCACGTTGAACTGCCCCCGAGGAGCGCATAGCCCATGCTGCTCAGGTGTGACCACTGCTGGCCTTTGGCAGTGTCCTGAGAAGACTGCAATGGGAGAGCCTGCTAGAGAGAGTGGCAGGATCTGTCCAGGGCAGAACTGATACAAGGAGAAGGAAAGTGCAGCTGAGGTCGCTGCTCTCTGTGCTGGAATCCCTGGGCAGGAAGGTTTCCTGGTCTGGGAAATGCCCTGCCTGCAGGACCCAAGGCCTGAGGGCACTGGCATGGCTAGGACCCAGTGCCAGAGGTGGAGGCTGGAAGGTGGCTGTTGTGTGAGGAGACTCCCCTCTGATGTATGACTGCAGAGCTCGGCTCTGCTAGAACAGTTGTGATGCACAGACCAGCCTCGGCAATTTGCCAGGAGCCGGGGTGCATGCGGGAGGCCCAAGCCAGCACCCACTGTGTCAGCGGGAGCTTGCCCCTTGACTTTAACGGCAGCGGGACAGGGCCTTCGCGGAGCACGTGCACTGACAGAATACTTTGGACCCTGCCTGGGATCTGCTTGTTCTTGGAACTTCCTGGAGAGAGGGATCGGAAGAGCCTGCTTGGGCGAGTTCCCCAGCAGGACCAGGTGCAGCGGCTCAGCCTTGGCCTTCTCCTGTGGTTACAGGGGAGGGGTGGCTGCAGCCACGATTGGCCTTTGGGCACTGCAGCCCCATAGAGATCCCTCCAGAGGGGAGTGGGGCGCGAGAGCCTTCACCTGTATCTGTCTAAATGCCCCGCGCAGGAGCCAGTGGGCACTAGGCCCTCCCGACAAAGCCTGGCTCCAGCCTCCATCTCTCCCCTTCCCTCCAGGTGTACGTTCATAGGAAATCAAGACACCTACGAGACTCACTTGGAGATGTGTAAGTTTGAGGGGCTGAAGGAGTTCCTGCAGCAGACAGACGACCGCTTCCACGAGATGCAGGTGGCAATGGCTCAGAAGGACCAAGAAATCGCCTTCCTGCGCTCAATGCTGGGCAAGCTCTCAGAGAAGATTGACCAGTTGGAGAAGAACCTGGAACTCAAATTTGGTGAGTCTCCGGGCCAAGGGCCTGGCTCCTCCTTCAGGGCTTTACAGCTAGGTGGTCACGTTTGTCAAGGGTTTAAACTTCCCATTCGCACCATAGTGAAAAGTAGCTGTGGGCAAACCTCGGGAGGGGCAGGGATTCCCTTGGGCTGAACAACCAAAATTCAGCTGATCTTCGGAGCTACCTGGGTTTCTTGGGTGTGCAGGTTTGGGGCCTGATCTGACACCTCTTCTGCTGGACATAATTTCCCTTGGGAATTGTAAGGTCCCTTATTAAGGTTTACCATGACTCCGCTTCCACACAAGTGTTCGTTTAGTAGTCCAAAGAGAGAGAGAGAGAGAGAGACACACACTCTCTCTCTCTCTCTCTCTCTCTCTCTCTCACTTTATATCCTAACACAATACAGTTGTGAGCATCGGCCAAAATACTCACAGCACAGTCAGGCCTGGGAGTAACTCCAAGGGGGTTAGGAAAAGGCTCTGCTAGAGAGACATCTGCAAGCCTTGCTTTTTATACCCCAGAACGAACAAGTGTGAACGTTTGCCAAAGACACAAAAGGGGGTCGGAGCTGAACCCTGCACGTGGGGCCCAATTAACCAGGGTGTTTATATTTCTGTTAGTTCAACCCCCGCCCTCAGTAAGGTAACTGCAGGTATTTCCAGGGTCATGCCAAATGTAACACAAACACCCTGGGGTAATGAGTGAGTTTCCTGGCCTGGGGGTGACGGCCCTGCCCTTCTGTCCCCCTAGATGTGCTGGATGAGAACCAAAGCAAACTGAGCGAGGACCTGATGGAGTTCCGCAGGGATGCCTCCATGCTAAATGTGAGTCCTTTGCATGATACGGGGCATCGGGGAGGAGCCTGTCCATCGTAGTCATCTGGTGAAGAAAGGGTTAACAGCATGTACTTGTAAAGCTTCTCTTCCCGTGGGCGGGGGAGACCCGGGTTAGGGGTTCAAAATGGCCAAGCCCTAGTTCCCTCCGCACTGGCTCTGTTTGCCCCCCGTTTTGTGTTTGCCATAGTAAGGCAGGGATCCCTGCGTGCACAAGGTGCAAAGGGCGCCAGAGCACAGCTGGAATCGGGCCCGGGTGGGCAGCCCGGCTGCCTGCGGAAGCCCTTAGTGTGGCGCAGGCTGGAGCCAGGCTGTGGTGCAGGCCCTGGGCTGCTGCCAGCAGGACACTCGTTGCAGGGAGCCAGGGCTTTGCCCGGAACTCTAGCACTCCTGGGCCTTTCGTTGCAGCCAGGGATCGGCCCAGGGCTGGTTCTTTGGGTCTTTACCGCAGTTCTCTCTTACCACTGGCAGGAGAATTGTGCAGAGCCGCGGTAATTGTCTAGTACTAACACGTAGCAGGCCCTTGGCAGCCCCTTCTGGTGCTTCTCAGGGCATTGATAAGATCCCCTTCCAGCCAGGGTTCAGGTGGGACACGTCCCGCCAGCAGCGCACACCCCAGCTCTGTGCATGCTGCTCAGGACTGAATGCAGAGCACGCTAGCCCTAGCGGGGACAGATACAGCCAGCAAAGCGGCTCCGTTGGAGGTGGCAAGGCCCGGGCCCCGGAGCACTGTGTCGAGTGACCCCTGCAATATTTTCAGGCAAAGTGAATTTGGAAAGCACCGCAGAATGAGTAGCTCCTCACGACTGCCTGGCCCTGCCCGGTGTCGGTTTTAGGACGAGGAAGGATTGTGCATTTTGAAAGGTGTACGAGTGTCCACATCCCAGGGAGACCCGGGCTGAGCCCCGTACCCACAGGAGGGTGAAAGCAGGTGCCTGCTCACGTCTGCAGAGACAACATGCATGGCTATAAGGAAGGTGCTTCCAGACCTCCACTTTCCCCTGGCCAGAGAACGAACCCCCTGGGTGAGCACTGCCAGGCGCTCCTGTCCTCAGTCCGGAGGCTGCTGGCTGGAGCTCTCAGCGTTCGTAGGGAGGTATTAAAGCACTGGCTCAGACTCCGTGGGAAGCCTAGCGGAGTGCCTGCCAGTGCCGGGACGCCTCATGGATTCCAGTTGTTCTGCTTCTAACCCTGCCTGGTTTGTTTTTCAGGATGAACTGTCCCACATCAACGCCCGCCTCAACATGGGCATCCTAGGATGTGAGTACACGTTCGATGCTCTTGCCCTTGGCTTGCCCCAGAATGTTAGGCTTGTTGTTATGATTTCTCAGCAGATCCCTTTGGGAGCAAAGCATCAACTGACTCTGTATTTCCCATAATGCATTTCAGGCTCGCGTAACACACCAGCTCTTGTCTGTAGAACCCTCCCCTCTAGTTCCATGGCCGGTTCGGTGCTGGCAGGGCCTAGCGTCATGGTTCCCCTAATCCCCTCCTGCCTCTTCTCACTCCACAGCGTACGATCCTCAGCAGATCTTCAAATGCAAGGGGACCTTTGTCGGGCACCAAGGCCCTGTCTGGTGTCTGTGTGTTTACTCCATAGGAGACTTGCTTTTCAGTGGCTCCTCAGACAAAACCATTAAGGTAAGAGCCCCGCAGCCTGTGCGCACTTTAGACAGGACCATCCACCCCTCAGCTGGGCTCGGAGTGTAGCTCCACATCCGAGTTTACCTGCTCGGCCCCAGGTTGGAGCTGAAATGGCTCTTCCCAACTCCACCTGGGCCGGAAGCATTGTTCAGTTATCTGCACGAAGATGCCAGACCCGCGTGTCTCCTCTCAGGAGACAAATCCAGACTTCTGAGCTCTTTATGAAACCCTGATCCTGATCTCACGCCTGCTGTTCATGTTTTCACCTTGTCCCAATTCAGCCTTTAGAGAGTGTTTCAGCTGCTAATTCTTTATTTGCCATGGTGGCTAAAGCCCTTTTAGAAGCTGGAAAACAAAGTAGATTTTCCCTATGAAATGTGTCCATTTTACAAACGTTGTTTGCTTTTCCTTGTCCTGCGTTTGAATAGAGCAAATTGACAGTCCAACCAAAACAACATTTTCAAATGTTATCCTGGCCAGCCGCCAGTGTCACGCATGATTGACTGATGGACGGATGTCAGCAAAGCTCTGGGAATTGTGAATTTCACTGATTACTAGAAAACGAGGTGCCTATTGACCTTACATAAACAGAGACTGTCATGGTTGAATCTTGGTTCTTTTTGGTTTATTTATTCAAGGGCTGGGAGCCAGGACTTCTGGGTTCCAATCCTGCTTGAGTTGCTGACGCTCAGATCTGGGGCAAGTCACTTGAGGCTTGATTGATTGGATTTTCTCCGCAGGGGAGCGGAGCTCGCTCTGCTCCTATTAACATCAGGGAATGCTGTGCGTATCCAGCACCAATGGCAATTGGCCTGGTCATCTATCTGGGCCTCACGCTGGGAGTAATAATTCTTAACTACCTCTGGCCAAGGGGCACTGGAAGTCTTAATGCATGGGAAGTGGCAAGTGCTTAAAGATCTGAGGCTGGCAAAGCATAACTTTTAGTGTTCCATTTGTCTGCATTTTTCTCCCAATACTTTGCATTCTGAGATGAAGGACCTGGTTTCCATTGGCTGGAGCCACAAATGCCAACATGTCGGCATGGTGGGGTATCCAATCAGGGAGGCCACGTTAGAAAAGCAGGCCTGAGCTTGGTTAGCAGCTGACATTGCCTGGCATTTTCTTACTAGGGGTTTTAGGAAAGTTTGTTGTCTGCCCTAGCGCTGTGGAGCTGCTGTGGCTGCGTTTCAGGGTTTGGTGTCCCTTGGAAATTCAGCCTGACCCTGCTTGCGACATTTCCTTTCCTAGATGTGCTCATCTCTGCCGCTCAGACAGGAAAACAGGTGCACAGAGGACACAGGAAACAGCTGACTGATTTCCCCGTTCTCCTGGCTCAGCTGACTTCCTGCTCTGATCCCCAGCTGCTCTCGAGAGCAGGCCTGGGATCTCCTGCTAACTTGTCTTTCCTGTTAGGTGTGGGATACCTGCACCACATACAAGTGCCAAAAGACCTTGGAGGGCCACGATGGGATTGTCCTCGCTCTCTGCATTCAGGGGTGAGTGGAGCGGATGATTTTTGTGCCGCTGGGAGGGGAAATGGGGACTTGCGACGAGAGACTTGTGGTCTGTTCTCTGGCCTCTCTTAATTAGTGAATTATGAGAAGAGGGACTAAGATGTTAATTTCCTTCCTAATTCTGGCGTGCGCACGTGCACCAGGCTTTTACACACATGCGCATGTGGATGGGAGGGGCCAGAATCCCAGATCTCCCTGTTTAATAAGCCAGACGGACAAATGGGCAAAGTCATCAGAGTGAAAAGCCCCTGGGTCCCAGCCCTGTGCATCTAGGAGATGATGAGCAGAGTGTCTTGTTTGGGGACGGGGGTGTCGCCCCGGCTCCTTTCCACTGAGCAGGCAGGGGTGGGGCGAGGAGGGTCTGAAAGGTGCGAGGTTCCTGTTTCTGTGTCCCGTGAGCAGAGCCGCCGGGACAGCTGGAATCCCACCGCTGGCTCTCCCTCGCTGACGCCCTTTCATTGTCTTGTGACGTTACAGGAACAAGCTGTACAGCGGCTCTGCTGACTGCACCATCATTGTGAGTATCACGACAGCTTGTGAAAAGCAGCCCCTCCGCTGTCCTCTTGGCTGGGAATGGCCGGAGAGAGCAAGAGAACAAAGGAATCCCTTGCGTGTGGTTTCCCCATCCCGGGGATGAATTCTAATAATAAAAGGGGGGCGTTTGTCTCTTTCAAGCGCCCTACACTTGACTAGACGCCCCAGTGCACAGTGGGAAGCCAGGGCACTGAACTGGCTCAGGGCTGACCATACGGGGCATGGAGTAAATGGCAAGTTCTAATCCAGCAGTGGCTTCCTGGGAAGGCTCTGTCCTGCCACACGAGGGACCTGGCCTCCAGCTTCTGTGGCCAGCCAGGGCTGGGAGTGGGGCACAGAGCCGCTGACTCCTCGCCACCTCTTCTGCTGATTCACAGGAGGCTGTGTTAGTGTCTGGGATGAGAGTCCCACTCAGGAGCCCTCCTGTCGAACCTACGTCCATCAGAGAGGGGCTATATCCTCTGGGCACAGATGCTGTCTATCCTGTCACAGCTGCCCCTGCTGTGTTTTCCTGCTGGGGGTATTTCCAGGGCAGACAGGCGAGCGGGGGGAACTGCAGGGGGTTTCCAGAGCAGGCCAATCCCTAACCGATTTTGTCTTCCTTTTCAAGGTCTGGGATATTCAAACCTTGCAGAAGGTGAACACGATCCGAGCGCATGACAATCCTGTTTGCACTTTGGTCTCCTCACACAACATGCTGTTCAGTGGCTCCCTTAAAGCCATTAAGGTAGAGGGCTGAGAAGGCACCTGTTGGGGTTGGGTGGCCATTGGGGGAGAAGTTCGCTGGCCAGAAAAGGCTCTTTTGGGCCTGCGTGCGTCTGTCTGCACGTGCTCTGGTTAGCGCTGCAGCGTGAGCTTAGGGGGCGGCAGACACTAGGAGGGACAGCTGCAAGTAGATTTTGGAGCAGCTGACTGAAGAGCCTTGCTTGTTTGTGTTGACTCCTACAAATCGGAGGTTGTGGGCACGTGTGTAGTTGGTGTGTACTTGTGCAAACACACAGACCCATGTGGGGGCTCGTGTACCATGTGCTTAGAGCAGGGGACTGGGATCAGGGCCAAGATCGCCACAAGGGAGCAGTGACTTCAGGTGCCTGTTTTTGGGTGTCCAACCTGAGAGCCCTTCTGAGGGGCTGGTTTCCAGAGGGTGCGTGTCACACAGTCTGGCTGTCGGGGGGCCATTCAAGGTGTCTGGTTGGGCACCCACAATTGCAAGTCCTTTGGAAAATCTCGGCCAGCTCTCCTGGGTTCTGTTTCCAGCTCTGCTGGCAAGTCACCATGTGATCTTGGGTGAGCTGCTTAGCTTGGCTGTGCCTCCATTTCCCCATCTGCTGGGGTGTCGTGTGGCTCAAGGCTTTGGGACTTATCAGGCACCAGAGAGCTGTCATTCAAACAACCTGCGTTTAGTAAATATGCATTTAAAAAATAAACCTGGCTCCATGTGTGCTAGGTGAGTGGAGCAGAGAACTAACACCTGCTCCAATGTCCTCTCCTCCTGACGCACGTGCCTCAGTGCTGTTCCCCTGCATTGCTCCCTGGCTTCGCAGCTGCTGCTGGACTGCTCCGTCGAGGGTTCTGGGGACGCTGTGTGTATGTTGTATTGCAGCCCCCTAGCACAGGGCGGGCGAGTCCCAGGCAGAAAACATTCTCCGCTGCAGTTGCTTCTGTTTAAACTTCCAGGCATGTGGCTCACGTTAGAGACGGGCTGTACAAACGGCAGTGTGAATTTATCTGTACATCAGCAGCTCCAGTGGATCTTCCCAGGGCCTGACACTGCCGCTCTCACTTCTCCCCCCACATGCAAGGGCCAGTATGGGATCGAGGCCCCACTTCCACCCTCTTTGGGGACCTTGTGGATTTCGTGCAGGAAGCAGCCCTGCAGAATTAGTCGTAGCCATTTGGACTGGTCTTTCTGACCACAATGGCCCTGCTTAGCAGTGTGCAAGCTGACCCGTCGTGTGTGTGTGTGTGCCTGCCACAGGTCTGGGACATCGTGGGCACCGAACTCAAGCTGAAAAAGGAATTGACAGGTCTCAATCACTGGGTGCGAGCGCTTGTGGCTTCTCAAAACTATCTCTACAGTGGGTCTTACCAAACAATCAAGGTAAGTATGCTGATGACGTGTGTGTGAGTAAAGCACCTTCCAACCTCCAGCACTAACTTCCTATCTGTGCAAAACCAAAGGCAGCCAGGAGCACTTGGCAGCGTGCTTTCACAGCCGTTGCGTCACTGACATATTGGAGTTTACTCCGGCGATTGTGGCTGGTAGGTTCCCATCTTTGCAGTAATATCAGAGTTTGGCAGGTCCAAGCTGCTGTTTGACATTAGCCAAGCCCATCACTGCCATGTAGCCATGGCCCTTCTCCAGCTGCTGGGACGTTGTCGTCCATTCTCCGGCACTGACCCTGCTGCTGCTAAGAGAAGAGGGGCAGTGTCTGGGCTGCAGAATCACCATCGTTCTGCATTTGGTTCCTGTAAGCGTCTCGTCTTTGTTGGCCCAGTCCCTGCTGGTTAACTTAGCAGCTGGTGTCTGGACTGTTGGAAAGTTGGGGTACATTGTGCCTGGAGCCCCCTGCTCCGCACCCTCTCCCCTCCTGTGACAATGGGGCCACCTCCCCTTCCCTTCCTGGGACAGGACCAGGCTCGGGCCTGGTTTTGCTGGGCCCATCTCTGTATTTTGCTGCCCGTCAGACGCTGGCTATGGGAGTGGTGCAGCTCATGCCCCGGTAGGAACTTGGCCAAGAGTCTTTCCACCTGTTGCCGGCCCATTGGCCCTGCCTGGGACAGAGCCACTGGCCCCAACAGGCCCTCCAGCCAGTCTGGAAAGGCACCACCGGCTACGCACTGAGAGGAATCCAGTGTATCACTCCGGGGCTCACTCGTTCCTACTGGGCTGCTGCACTGGAGTGCCGCTGACCTGTACGGGGCTGTTTCAGATCTGGGACATCCGGAACCTGGAGTGTGTCCATGTGCTGCAGACGTCAGGGGGCAGCGTGTACTCCATCGCCGTGACCAACCATCACATCGTGTGTGGCACCTACGAGAACCTCATCCATGTAAGAACACGGAGTCCGGCGGCGCGGCCCTGCCGCTCCCTCCCTGCAGAACGG
Organism: Chrysemys picta bellii; assembly: GCF_011386835.1. Classification (NCBI taxonomy): domain Eukaryota; kingdom Metazoa; phylum Chordata; order Testudines; family Emydidae; genus Chrysemys; species Chrysemys picta. Next base: position 85,287,567 of record NC_088800.1, read on the forward strand.
GCACAGCGTGGCTAGCCGTGCCGGGATATCCCCAGCATCTGCTGTGCCAACGGGCCCACCTCTCTCCTGCCCAGCAGGCTGACGGAGCACCCTGGGGGATAAGAGATGGACTCCACTGAGGCTATCCAGGCCGTGTGCTTTCCCATTCTCTAGGGGTTGGCCTGAGACCCACCCTCTCGGTGCTGGGGGTGCCAGGCAGTCAGAGGGTGCTGTTACCCTCTCTGATTGGTCCCGCTCTGCAGGCCTGGGCGCTGGCCTAGCTTGCTCCCGCTCCGCACCCTTGGATGTTGGCTCCGTCACTCTGAGCTGTCTCTCTCCTGTTCTCCTCACTCAGGTCTGGGATATCGAGTCGAAGGAGCAGGTGCGCACGCTGACCGGGCATGTGGGGACGGTGTACGCCCTGGCCGTCATCTCCACGCCGGATCAAACCAAAGTCTTCAGCGCGTCGTACGATCGCTCTCTCAGGGTACGTGCTGCCCTGGCCTTGCCTCGCTGGGGGAGAGGCTCCCAAGGCTGAGGGGGAAGCAGCGTTGGGAGGCTAGTCCCCACGTAGACCTTGCACCCTTCACCTGCAGCCCTTACGGCTCTCCTTTGCTTTTAGGTTCTCAGTGTCAGGTAAGGAGGGGGCGACTGGTTGCTGCAGGGGACTGGGAGTGAGGGGTCCTGAGTCAAGTCCTGACTCCTGGTGCCCTTCCACTGTGTGTTCCTCAGTCCCTCCAGCTGTAAAACAGGGCTCGGTGCAGCCGTAGTGTCTTCGTGTTTGGAGAGCTGCCGATGCAAGGGGGCTGCAGAGCGCTGCTGTTCCCGGTGACACAGACTAGTGATGCCCCAGTGCAGAGCCTTGCCAGAACTTGTTCACTACGGACCGGTCTGGCTCTGGCCTGGCACTCAGGAGAACTGGGGTTAGTTAGTAACCGGTGGTGGGACACTGGGACACTGAACTGAAGGAGTGAGAGGCAGGCAGATGTGGTGGTGCTGGGATCATGTCCATATCCAGACAGCTCGGACGTGGTGACGCAGAGAGACTGTCTCAGTTCAGCGCCCCGGGCCTGGCTCCTGAAACTAACACAGGTCCCTGGGAGAGTAACATAGGTCCCCGAAGGGCAAGGGAGGCCTCTAGGCTGGGGGTGGAGAATTCTTTGGTCTTTGTTCGCACTCCCAGATTGTTTCCTTCCCTTCGTGGCCAGAGCCCTCTCCTCTGAGCCCCCTTGGTGCCTGGGCAGACAGGCCTTGCGGTCCCCAGCTTCGCATTCACACATCCCTGCATGTGCTTCCAGGTGTGGAGCATGGACAACATGATTTGCACTCAGACGCTGCTGCGGCACCAGGGCAGCGTGACGGCGCTTGCAGTCTCCAGGGGCCGCCTCTTCTCCGGCGCTGTGGACAGCACTGTCAAGGTCGGTCGCCCCTGGGCTTTCCACTGCAGCTTCCTCACCGAGGGGAGAACCCAGAGCCCAGCAGCTTGTCCTGGCGGGAGGGGGTTACCCTGGGAGGGCTGCAGCTTGGAGACAGCAGCTGTTGCACACGACGTGTCCGCTCTTCGGTGGGCTGGGGTTCCTGGGCAGGCCAAGAGCTCCCCTTTCCTCCTGGGTCACTAGGGCAGCAACCGCGAGTCGGGCAGCAGAACGGGCCCCAGCTGGCCAGCAGGGATCGCTAGGGACTCCGCTTCGAGAAGGGCGTTTTTGGGGAGGGAGAGGAAGGAACCGGCTGTGTTCCCTTGACTGACCTGGATCCCTGTTCACCCATCCCTCCCGGCCTCCACAGGTCTGGACATGCTAACGGTAACAGCTGCACCGGTCCTGCACCCCGAGTACCAAAATCTCCTTCTCCTCTGCCGGCCTGTTGGACGACTGACACCGCTCTGAAATAGCTGCTGCCGCCCTCTGCTCACCACCACCACCTGCTGCCTTCCATCGGCCACAGCAACTGCGCCCTCAGCATCGCTCGTCCCTCCGACCTGCCGTCGCCCAGGGACGCCCCAGAAGTCAGCCGTGTCCCATGAAATAGGTGGGAGACCTGGCCTGCTGCGAGGGCCGGTGGGTCACTGCTGTTCTCCGTACTGCACACAGCACTGGGCAGGGGTTTGTTACTGTGGTGTCACCATGGCAGAGCCTGACCCAAAGGCTCGGCGTGCCAAAGGGGACACGTGCTGGCTGGGCTGGTCGGGCCAAGCAAGGCGCAGTTGGCGTGGACGCCAGGCGGCAATGGGACAGCACAACTCAGCTGGTCGCAGCGGAGCCTGTCGAGGAAGCGAAGGACCAGGAGCGAGGTCACTTTGCAAACAGGAGAACTGAGCTTCGGCCTTGTCCTCCGCCCGGGCCCCTCTCTGTCGCTCTCGTATTTAATTTGACTGCCCAGACGATAGCGAGCTGTTGTTTGGCCTTTCAAGAGGAATCTTCCTTGTGTAGCCAGGTACGATTTTTACACCACACGCTAGTTCTCTGATCAAGTAACACGAGCGCATCGGTTCACCCTCCCTGTAATTACAGTCTCCACATTAAAGAGAAAAAGCCTCTGTTGCATTTTTACTCACATTTTCTACGGTTTTTAAGATTGTAATATAATTGGATTATTTCTTCATTGACAATAAAAGTGGAAAGAGCTGTTCCAGGCACGTGTGAGTTACTTGGGGGAGGGCCAGCTGCCACCCGCCTGGCCTTCCACGGGCACGCACTTCCCAACCCTGCACACCTGGGCAGGGAAGCTCGTCCCTGCGCCAGGCACAGCAGGTGTGGGAGCCACTAGGGGTATGTCTACACAGCCGCTAGACACCCACAGCTGGCCTGAGCCCCGGCAGCCCGAGTCAGCGAAGGGCTGTTTCATGGCTGTGTAAGCTGCTGGGCTTTGCCGGGACCCTGCGAGGGTCCCAGAGCGTGGGCTGCAGCCTGAGCCCCGAAGTCTACACAGCCATGAAACAGCCCCACCGCGTGAGCCAGCAGGCAGAGGCCAGCCATGGGTCTTTCTTTGCAGTGTAGACCTAGGGTAAGGCAAGAGCCACGAGAAGTGAAGGGTGAGGCACCCGCGGGGGTGAAGTGAGTTCTTTAAAAAGTCTTCTCCCATTGGCATAGGTGCTTGGGGCCGTTCCCCTCCGTACGCTCCGTAACTGCTGCTCAGGGCCACGCAGTGGGTGAGAATCAGGAGGGGTCTCTGAGCCGACGCGCCGATCGGCTACTGGCAGCAGAGTAAGACAGCAGGAATGGAGTAACTGGCAGTAGCATTGTCGTGTGTAGTCCAAGCGCATGCCTGTCTCCCCCCATTACCTTCACTTGGTATCATCCCTGGCCCTATCAAAGCAGAGAGCTACGCTTAGGGCTAGATCTGCATCACGGCGGGGAGGGCCCTGGCGAGACCAGTATCAACAGTGCTTTGAGCTGGTTGTGGCCCCAGGGTGTTAGAACCCTGCGTACTTGCCTCTTAGCTGAGGGCAAAAGCCATGGGAAACAGTGTCTCCTACCAGGGCTAGAACGACACCCACTGCCTTGCAGAGCAGCAGCACGGGGAGTGGGGGGCTGAGGAAGAGGGGTCTGGGCGTGTTTGTAAGCAAAGGTTGGGGGGGAGCATATGGGACTAGCGCTGCAGCTTTTCCTGGGGCCATTAGTGTCTGTGGCCCCAGACCTGGGCTTGCCCCAATGGAGGAGCAGGGTTCCAAGCAGACTGGGGCAGTATGGGTGGGATATACCCAGAGCTAAGGGGGGGGCCGGGCCAAGCGCTGCACAGGGAGGCGCTGACCTCCGGTAGCTGAGCAGCGCATGAGACGACAAAGTGAAACAGCTGCTTGTTCCGCTGCCTTATCCCCTGCACCTGCCACACATGGAGGGAGCCTGGCCCAGCTTGTGCCTCTGGTATCTGCTGTGCCTTCCACCCTTGCCAGGAGGCCTCGCCTTAACCCTGGGTACGGGCACCCGCGGGGCAGCTACACCAAAAGTCTGAGCTCCTGCAGGTGTTCCCCAGAGGTTGGGGGGCACTAACCCCACTGGTGGAAAGCCGTTCAGACTCAATCTTTCATTCGTAACATACCCGGCCAGCAATGCTCACCTAAAGAGCCATTCACCCACTCCTGCTGGCCCCGAAGAGCAGGCCCCTAATGCCACAGCCTCACGGGGCGGTGAGTAACCGGCACATTCGTTCTGGTTTAAATCTCACCCTAAACATACCCAGATTAAACTGCGGCTGGGTGCGGCCACACCATTATCCAGATAGACAGCACACAAGGGGTCAGGAATCAGCCCCCTGGGCTGACTTCAGGCAACCAAAAGGGTTTTTCCACTATGCTTAAACCACCACCACCTTTGCTCGCTGTCTAAGCTAAGTGAAAGTGGGGGACTGGGCCCGCTACTGTGGGGAACTTTCCTGCCTTTGCACGACCCCAGTGCAGTGGGCTAGCGAAAGGAGCTGAGTCCCCGCTCCCACTCCCTTTACCCAGAGACCTGCCTGGCCACGAGAGCTCCCCTTCCACTCTCGTGTGTGGCAGAGTCCTCGTAACCCTGACAAGGCTGGCCCAGGATTCCTGAGGGGGCGGGTGGTTGATCCCCACCTTGTCATGGTCACGTTGGGCAGGGGCTAGGGCAGGGGCGGGCAAACTTTTTGGCCTGAGGGCCACATCGGGGTGGGGAAATTGTAGGCAGGGCCATGGATATAGGGTTGGGGCAGTGGGTTGGGGGGGGGGGGGTCCAGTGTGGAGAAAGGGGCTCAGGGCAAGGGGGTGGGGTGCCAGAGGGGTGCAGCAGGGGACTAGGGGGCTCAGGGCAAGGGGTTCCTGGCCAATGGGAGCTGCAGGGGGGCGGTGCCTGGAGGAGAGAGCAGCGCATGAAGCTCTGCACGCCCCCACCCCTCCCGCCCCGCCAGGGGCCGCAGGGACATGGTGCCAGCTGCTTCCGGGAGTGGCACGGGGCCAGCCTTAGCCCCGCTGCTCCACGGGGCTGGCAATCCTGCGGGCCAGCTCCAAGTCTGGCCTGCAGGGCCTCTTGGCTGGGGGCGTCTCCCTGCACTAGGCCCAGTGCCCAGGGTCCCCCTCGCTCTCCCAAGCTGTTCACCGCCGTCAGCTCTGCTCTGCCTCCAGCTCTGCTCAGCTCAGGCCCCCCCGGCTCTCCTCTTAACTCTGCCCCACTCCTGCCCAGGCAGCCCCAGCTCAGCTGGGACCTCCTGACTCCCTGATTGCGTTGTCAATCAGGCTGGTCTGGCATGTTGGCTTTGCCTCATTGACTCTGAGGGACCTGTCCATTGCAGGGCACCTGAGTTCTCATTGACCCTTGCCCTTTGGTACTGGGCACTAGTCAACCCAAAACCCTGCTGAGTTTTCGTAAGGGGCCAACAGTCCCCTTACCTATGCTTGCGAGAGTAGCCAATTTTCTAATAGCAGAAAACTGAACCCCCTAGCCCCACCCTTTCCCCAAGGCCCCCCCCCTCCCATTCACTCCATTTCCCTCTCCCTGCCTTGCTCGCTCTCCCCCCCCTCGCTCACTTTCACTGGGCTGGGGCAGGAGGTTGGGGTCCAGGGGTGGGGGGGGGTGATGGCTCCAGCTGGGGGTGCAGGAGGGGGCTCTGGGGCCAAGGGGCTCAGAGTGTGGGATGTGGCTGGGGCAGGCGTATGTGAGGGGTTGGGGCTCCAGGCGGTGCTTATCTCAGGCAGCTCCCAGGAAGGCAGGCAGCAGCCGGCATGTCCGGCTCCCAGGCCGCAGCACATCCAGGGGGCTCCACATGCTGCCCTTGCTGGCAGGCACCACCCCAGCAGATCCCATTGGTTGGGAACCACGGCCAATGGGAGCTGCAGAGCCAGCACTTGGGGCAGGGACAGTGCACGGTGCGCCCCCCCCCCTCCCTCCGCCTACAGACATCCTGGCCGCTTCCTGTCCTTCCAGGAGCCAGGCAGGGAGCCTGCCTTAACCCCACCGCACCACCAACCTGACTTTTAATGGCCCGGTCCGTGGTGCTGACCAGAGCCGCCAGGTTCCTTTCTGATCAGGTGTTCCGGTCAGGCGCCCAGCCAGCTTTTTTGCCGCCCGAGGCGGCGGAAGGTCCCGCCCCTGAAATACCGCCGATGACCAGGACGGCCGAAGATCCGGCTGCCGCAGTCGCCACTCCCCAAATGTTAGTGCCCGAGGCGACCGCCTAGGTCGCCTAATGGGTTGCGGCGGCCCTGGTTCTGGTCGAAACCTGGATCCCTGGCAACCCTAAAGCTTGGAAGGGACAAGCCCAGCTGCAGAAATCCCACCCCCCACTCATTCTACAGTGTGTTGTGGCTAGTGGTAGGGGCCTTGCCTTATTGCCCAAGAAGGGCAGCACAGCGCCTCTGCATTGCCTCGGGGTGCAGGTCCCCTCTTTCCCCCACACTTCGGGACAACCCCCCACCCCTCTCTTTACTCTGCCTCTGGCAGTTCCCCCTTTTTGCCTCCCCCTAAATGCCCAGTGTGAGTGCAGGGCCCAGAAGGAGCCCTTCCCCTGCTCCAGCTGTCATGGGGCCCCTCCTCTGAGCCCCAGCTCAGGCACTGGGCCTGAGCGGGAAGGGGTCTGCTGCCTGGGCCCAAACAGCCAGGTGGCCCCGGCCCCTGGAGCTGCAGGCTGGTCCCTGGGCCGTGTCCAGGCTGGCGTTACATGGTTGACAGCCCCTGTTCCCGTCCATAGAGCAGCCCCGACTGCCTACAACATCCGCCCTGCAGCCTCCAATGATGACGTAGGCACGAGCTCCTGCTCATACCAGCGGAGAGCAGGTTGTCTAAACCCTGAGAGCCCCACGCCCAGGGACTCTGAAACACTCAGCTCCGCAGGGGATTCAAATTCTTGCTAAGCCTTTAGTACAGCACCTGACTCAAATGGGGGAGGGGAGACACAGCTGCTGCTATAACACGGGCGTCCTTACAAAGCGAATACGAGGAGCTTTGCTCTCGCCGGTAACAAGGGGGGAGATGGCCGACACCAGCCCGCCTCTCGATCGTTTTCCTCAGCCACGCTTTCAGTCAGGGAGATTTGTTTAGGAGTAACAGGGTCAAGTTTAGCATCAGAAGCCTTAAAGTGTCTTGCTGGAGCCAGAGCCACGGGAAAGGGCGTGGCCTCAGCCCCTGCTCCCTTACCTGGTGCCAAAGACATTTACCGCGTCTGGGCCAGGCCAACGCCTCCAGCCCTGGGCCTGCCCCTGGTGAATGCAGTGCAGCCAGGGGCCAGGCACGCTGCACCAAGCCCCCGAGCTACAGGACCAGCTCTGGGCGTCCATTTCCATCCTAATTTGCCAACTTGCAAAAGGTGTCAGTATTCCGGGTGCTCGACCTGAGCCAGGCAGCAGCTGGGCTGGGGATTTCACGCCCTGGGGCCCTGGGAGCGAAGCAAGCAGGGAAGGTTTGGTTTAATTGTCCCGCTGCGCGGTGACCGTGTCAGTCCCCATGTCCACAGGTGGCTGCCCCAGTTTTCCGTGCTACATGCTCACCCCTATGCTCCTGGGAGGGTTAGGAACACCTGCTCCTCCACGCCACAGTCACTTCTGCCAGGGTTGTAGCAGAACACCCACGCCCCATCTGGCCGCACCCCCCATTAACGACAGCAGCCAGGCCTAGCCAAACAAGAGTGGCACCCACCTTGAGTTTTCTGACATTTATTGAGAGCCGATGGCAGTAAATGCAGTCAGTCAAGCATACCACTGCCACATGCCTGACAAAAAATTACAGTATGAGTCAGTCCATCGCAGGGGACCAGAAGGACATATACACACACTGTACAACCTGGTGCTTTAGGAATTGTCTGTACCATGGAATTTTTTTTTGGTTGGAGTTAATTCCCAACAATAAAAATAACATTTGTCTCTTTTACAATTAAGGTTGATAAGGATTTTTTTTTTCCTTTAAATATTTGTTGCCAGACTTTTTATAGGAGCAAACGTCTTCAAAGCACCACGAGCCATTTAATATTCAGAATAGTCATAATAATATAGGTGGAACCGAAGCACAGAAGAGCAGGGAAAAGCACCAAGATGCATAGCTTTGACAGAATGGGAATACAATACAGATTCCATAACTTAATCATAAAAAATATATATATATGTATATCTCCATCATGTAGAACTTTATGGATTTTGTTAAGATACATTTTTTTTCTTTACAACAGATAGTTCTAGGCTTTTTTTTTTAAAGAAATTTCAAAGTTGTGCCAAACACATCTGGATCAGCAAACACAATGGGAGAAAAAGAGAGAGAGAGAGAGAGAGAGCAGTTTGTACTTCTCAGAAAAAAATTACATCAACACGTTGTTTTGAAACCACAAGCAAAATGCATTCATCAGAATTCAAGCGATAAACCAGACTCCAAATCCTGTTTATACATGAATATACAGCTGTGTATTCTCAAGAATACGCACACACACACACACACACACACACACACATTCACACACAAAAAAAGAAAAAAAACAACCCTGAAGACACCTAAGAAAAATAAAACAACCTCCAGATCAGAGTTAACAAAAACCTTCATGAAACAAGGCACATCCTTTGAGTTTCTTAAACCGTGTACAAATAAAGGAAGAACACTGAATTCCAACAGAAAAACAAACCAAAAGCTGTTTGCACAGACCTTCTAACGAGATAAAAGGTATCTTATGCTTGTGCTACTCTTAATATGATCTTGCCACAAAGACATAGAGCTTATTGTAATCTAATAGATTTTTCTCCAGCTAAAATCCAGTTCTCTTGATTTTTTTTAAAAACTTTTATTATATAATTGATACTATTTTTAATATTTTAAATATATATTTGTTAAAGTTTATTCCTTTTTTTAATTTCTGGGGGAAAATATCTGTCTTAAATCTTTTTTTCCCAATAAATTAATACTTCTTTATATAGCTTATTATTTCTTCATCCTTTATCACCCTCCAGAGAAAGCGTTTTTGTTCCCCAACTAGGAAGCGTTCCTAACACTTCACTGCAGGCCTCGCTCAGCCATGTCCTCCTCTGCTCTGCTTGCTTCGGCCAAGGCCCTCTTTCCTCTGCAATGAGCTCAGCGCATGTAAGAAACCTACTGGGATACAGAGCGAGCTAACAATCCTCTTGGACAGGAGGCTCAAGCCAGAAGCGAAGGAGCTGACCCCCTGGGCTGGTCTATTATTCCCCTAGCCCAATTTTGGGTCCCCAAGGTTATTGGTTTGACAAAGGAGCAAATGTATCGGGATGTGGCAGGGGAAATCACTGGCACTTGCAAGAAGCAGGGAAGCCGATCCCAGCCCCCTCACTCACACATGGCCCCGCTGACATCCATGGGCCCAGGCCTGCGAGTAACAGCTACCTACCTGGGTACAGGCTGCAGGCTGGGCGGCCTCGGAACTGGAGCCCTTGTGGACGGGAAATGCTGGTCTGGCAAGAGTTTGGAGGAAAAGCCCTGACAACACATCAGCTGCTCGGCCTCGTCCCTGCTGGCCAACCCCAGGCATTGATGCTTGAGCCCAACTAAAGCTCCACGGCTGCTAGTTCTGGTCCGGTTGTCACCCCTGCTTGTTCAGACACAGCAAGAGGCGGGGGGGAGGGAGACAGGTTATAGAAATGGGGCAGGACATTGAGGCTTTAGAAACCGATGAACAATTTGGGATTTCTCAGACATGCCCCTCCAGTCCCTGGGGCCAGCATCGCAGTGCATGGCTTACCAGCCCCTTGGAGACTTGAAAAGGGACTGGACATCCTAGGGGGAATCCAGCAGAACCGGAGTTAGCAGAACTAATGGCCACACACACATGGGCAGGGACATTCAAGCTGCTGCTTCAGGGCTGTAGCCAAATGCTGATGGGTAGGGCTGGTCTCCATGGCACTGCGGTGCAAGCCAGAGGGGTGGGAATGGTTGAGAACTCTAATTGCCCCCCGTAGACCCACTGGCACAAACTAAAAGGTACACAGTGCGTCATAACCTAACGGCCACGCTGGGTCAGACCAATGGTCCATCCATCCCAGTGTCCTGTCTTCTGGCAGTGGCCAGCACCAGATGGTTCAGAGGGAATGAAGAGAACAGGGCAATTATCGAGTGAGCCATCCCCTGCTGTCCAGCCATCGAAGGACCAATCCTCTATGAACTGATCTAATTCTTTTTGGAAGCCAGTTATACTTTGGCTTCACCACATCCCCTGGCAATGAGTTCCACAAGTTAACTGTGCGTTGTGAAGAAGTACTTCCTTCTGTTTGTATTAAACCTGCTGCCTGTTCATTTCAGCTCTACAATTCACAGCGGTGCCCTGCAGACAAGCCCTAAGAGACCAGGAGGAGGCCTAATGTGAGCGGAGGGGAATTATCCTACATCTGCCACTGCGGCCTTCTTACACCCGCCTCTGCTGCATCTGGAACTGGCCCTCGCTGAGAAGGGACACGGGGCTAGCTGGAGCCAGTCAGGCACGCCCATGGGCCTGGACTGGAAACTGGCAGCGCGTTTCTAGGGCGAGCGGCTCACGCCCAGGCCTGGGCTCCCCACGGACGGCGGGGTGTTCAGAACACAGCCTGGGGCAGTGGGATTAACCTGCAGAGTACAAGAACTGTCTGTCACACCGAGGCTAACCTGCCCAGGCCGCGTGCTACGGGGTTAGACACAGGTTAGCTACTGCGGCTCTCCAAGGTCACACTCTGACACAAGCCGGTCTCCCTGAGGGCAGGCAGGGCTGGGGTGCAGGGTGGGGGACCAGTGAGCCCCACGTAACAGAAATGCCGCTGGCACCCCCTGCAGGACTGACTGGGACGAGGAAAGGGATTTGTTCCCTGAGCTCCCTCTGCTCCAGGGGCACTGGCACTGCCCGGGCAGTGCCCTCTGGGCTGGTGGGGGGAAGGAGGAGCAGTGAGGCCTGACCGGCCAATTGGGAATCCATCACTAGGGACTCCTGTATTGTGCTTGTATGACGGGTGCTGCAGCCCCATCCCCCTCCTCGGCATGCAGCTCCCCCGGGTTTGGCCGTGGCGGTCGCTAGCAGAGCCGTGCCGCGGCGGAACCCACTGGGCAGAGCACTGGGGGCCCCATGGCCTGGCTCAGGCTCTCCGGGTCTCTAAGGCGGGGGCGCCCCAGGCTGGCTTCCCTTTGCCATCGGTGAGTTGGCTGCTGCTGCCCCCAACAGACCCCACAGAGCCACCCTCTCGTATCCCCCAGTAAGGCCCCCCCACCTCCTACAGCAGCCCGTGACCAGGCTGACACAGCACCTTGCTACAGATGGAGGAGAGCCCTGCGCTCCGCTCACTAGGCAACACTCCTCTATGAGCAGCACAGCTCCTGGAGGCTTGGGCTCTTTGGGGCCTGCAGGCAGGCCTGGGGGGTCTTGGCCGCTGTGGTTGCGGCAGTGTTTTGAGGGGACAAGTGGTGGGGGACGGAGCAGTGAACTGGGAATCAGCCTGGCCCGTGGCTTGCTGCTGCCCCAGGCCTGCATGCGTAGCGCCTGGCTCTGAATACCCACAGCCTGGCGCCCACGGCCCTCAGAGAGCTGACAAACCCTTAGGCTCCTGCCATCAGAGCCCCTTCCCTCCCAGCCCCTGCCCTCCGCAGCATCTGCCGGAGGATTCTCTCCCCCGCCCGCCGCCCCCAGCACAACTTTCCGGCTCCTCCTGGCTGAGAGCCCCACCAATGCTCACTCCCTCCACAGCCCAGCTCGCACCGAATCCCCCGCAGCCCCACTGCTCCGGGGACACCACCCCGTTGGGGCCGAGCGCACGCAAGCATCCCTTTCAATGGAGACCGCCCCCAGCCTGCTGCCAAGGGCTTCCACAGAGCACAACCAGGCCCCCAGCGGCCAGCGAGCCTGGGACTGGCTGTCGCTCCAGCAGAGGTGCGGGGTGAGGATGGGCATTAAAGGCTGAATAGTCCAAGTCCAGGACAAAGTCTTTGGAAGCCAAGTGGCTGAGTGGAGAAAGGGGCAAGGTGATGGGGCTGTGCTCAGATTTCCAACAGCCCTTTCTGTGCAGTGAAAGCCACCCGGGCCCCACCTCCTCGGGCAGCCTCCAGGAGCCGCTCCCAGCAGGGAGTGGCATGTGGGAGGGAGGGGGCTATTTTCTATATTTTTCTTTTCTTGTCATAACACTGTCTCGAGCATGCAAATCTACAAAGCTTTCTCACGGTGCCGGCGCACAGCGCTGCTCCCCCGGCAAGACGGCCCCCAAAATAACCAGAACACAGAAAAAATAATAATTTTTAAAAAATGAAAGAGCTAATTGGTCAAACCGGACTTGTCACCAGAACAACGTCTCACGGTCACAGCTTCTCAGCACCAGGAAAGAACAAACAAACACCTTCCGAATAAAACAAAGCATGCAGCTAACCGAACGCCAGCGGGCAAGCGCCCACCCTGGCACCCACAGCGGGCGGCCTCGGCCCACCACTCCTAGCATCTCCCAACATCAGCAGACGGGGGCATGGGAACGCAGAGGGCGGCACACGGGATAATGGCAGTGCTCGGTCGAGAAACGATAGCAACACGGCGTCACCAGAACGAGAGTCTAACCCAAACCGAACGGGGAGGAAAGCAGACGGATTGGGCCACGTTTGGCTACACACAGAACTGTCACATCTGGGAGTCCGGCGAGAGAGAGGACGATCGGGTCAAACTAAAAAGGTGGAAGTTCAGCTACACGGCACAACCGGAACAGAACCGTTCTTGCTGGATTTCGGGTTTGGCCTGGAGAGGCGAGTCAGGGGACGAGCCCCACGCCACTGCCTTCTCGGCCTGGCAGTTGGGTTTAGACGCCATTATGGGCACCTTTATCCCACGGTTGCTTGCTACTTCGGTAGGAAAAAAAACATAACAGGGCTTTTTGTTTTTTTGCTTCTGCAAACCCACTCCTGCCAAAAGCCTGCCCCGAGCGCCGCGGGCTGTGTGAGCACAATCCTGAGGTAATCTTTTCTTCTTTGTGCAAACCCCGAAGGATGGGCTGTTCGCCGAGGGGGGGGCAGGCTGTACAAGGGGCAGGGAGGGGGGCTGGGAGTCGGTGGATCGTTGTGCCCTTGTACCCACGGTAAATCCTGAGGTTAGCTGGGGTTCTCCTCGGGCCTCATTCCAGCATGGCGTCCAGCTGGTCGGCCAGGTCGTCGAACATGCTGCCGATGTCGTCCAGAATGCTGACTGTGCTCTTTGCTTCTGTGGCAGAGCTGCGGGGGCAGAGAGCATCTGTTAGCATCAGTGGGGGTGGGCTGCGCCCCACAGGACCCGTGGCTGATGTGGGTCTCGCCCGGAGGGCAGCGGGCACGTGGGGGCGGGAGGGGTGTCACACTGAGCAGTGGAGTAACTTTCCACCCAAGCTGCAGGGAGGGGACCCAGTCCCTCAGAGCCCAGCAAGCCCCTCCACCCCCACAGCCCCTGACAAAGTAACTTCCCTCCTGTCCCCCCATCTGTACAGTTCTGTTCCCCAAACACTCCTCATCCTGCCCAGGGCGCCCCTCAAGCCTGTGTCCCACCCCAACTCTCCTCCGTAAGGCCCCCCTCAAGCCTGGATCTCCCCAAGAACCCCCCAGTACTGCCCCTCCACGCCTGTGTCCCTCTTCCAGCTCCCCTTGGGTCCCCCTTGGAACTGAGCCTCCTTCCGGGGGGGACGAGGAGCTGGAGCTGCAAGGCACAGCTAGGCTCTGTCCCCCCTCCTAGCTGTGGGGCAGTTGGGGGTCTCACCAGCTCCACGAGGAGGGGGCCATGGAGCAGCCCCCAGAAGCATTGTCCTTCAAAAGCTGAAAGGGGGATAACCTGGGGAGGGGGGCAGGAGTTTGTATCTATTAGCGCATACGTCCTTAAAGAACCTGGAACTGACCCCAGGAGTCCTGTCGGCTTGTCGGCATGGGAGCTTTTCCAGTGATACCAGCAGAACTCTACCGGTACAGCTAAACCCCAACGGTTATCCTGGGATAACCCTAACCCTTGTCGACACTAGAAACACTGCAGCTGTGCCACTACCCTCGATGGGAGGGTCCGCCTCCCCGAGAGGCCGTAGCTAGGTCAACCTAGCGCTGTCTTCACAGGGACTTGGATTTTTCCACCACCAGCCCCGACCTCCAGTGATGCTGTTTGGCCGATCCTAAGAGTAGGTTTTCTCAGCTTAGTTTAAATCAGGGGTCGGCAACATTTGGCACGTGGCTCGCCAGGGTAAGCACCCTGGCAGGTCGGGACAGTTTATTTACCTGCTGATGCGGCAGGTTTGGCCAATCGCGGCCCCTACTGGCCGCGGTTCGCCGTCCCGGGCCAATGGGGGCGGCGGGAAGCGGCGCGGGTGAGGGATGTGCTGGCTGTGGCTTCCCACCACCCCCATTGGCCCGGGACGGGGGACCACGATCGGCCAAACCTGCCGCGTCAGCAGGTAAATAAAACTGGCCCGGCCCGTCAGGGTGCTTACCCTGGCAAGCCGCGTGCCGAACGTTGCCGACCCCTGGTTTAAATCATTTCCCGAGCAGCATAAACTAAACTGGAAATAGGACCTCTTGTACCAGAATAAGAGCGTCCACACAGGGAGTTATAACTGCAGGGCTCTGAATTCACACCCCACGTTATTCCGCTATCACTTCCCTAGGTGCACATGCCCTGCGTCTCATCATTCCTTCACAGCCTAGCAATCAGCTGAGTGTGCATCCCCATCCCCTCTGGGCCACGTAGAAGATGATAGCCTTCTACTGCTACCAGTTATTTGTTAGCTTACATGACCGAGCCCTGCTGACGACCCAGGTGGAGGGTCAAGACGGTTTAAAAAACCTAGGGAATTACCTAAAAACCCCTCCTTTACAAGCACGTGAAGGGCTGCACAGCTAAGCACAGACGGTACCTGAATTAAGGTTGTCTGCGCTAAGCGCTGTCACACTGAGCCCTGAGGAACGTAGAAAGACTGACCCAGCAGCAACCAGACTCACTGGGAGACCCGCAGGAATGGGGACAGCTGAGCCTTGTCTGCACTAGGTGAGAAGGGACTTTTTCCAATGGAGCTAGCCTGGCTCAGCAAACAGCCCCCACCTGACACCGACAGGGAGTACCGTATCCCTGAAGCATGAGGAGCAACAGCCCTTGCACCCACGGACTCTTTCCTAATTGCCCTGCTGGACTCTCGACCTGGACACTGTCCAGCAGCAGTGAGTCCCAAAGGTCGGTGCCCCTCACAACCAAGGCACAGCCCCGTGCGCACACGCATGAGGGAGCGGAATCCTTACTCTGCTGCCTGCCCGTCTTCCTGCTTGATCTTCTCCTCACGGCCTGCAGGGCAGCCGCCAGCGAGGCGCTGGTCTCCTCCAGCTTCTGGTGTGCTGTCTCGGGGCTGGCGCTCTCCGTCGAGGGCCCGGCGATGGAGGAGCGCGGCGGCTTGACGGGCACCTGCTGGGGCTGCCCACCGGGCGACAAGGGCTTGGCGGGGCTCGAGCAGAGCGAAGGCGGTGTGCTTGAAGGCTTGATCGTGGTGGTGAGCTGCTTGGCAGGGGAGGGTGTGGGCGTGGAGCCCGCGCTCACTGACTGGATGGTGGCGTGGGGCTTGGGGGGCTTGGGTGCCGTCGGGGGTGGTGGGGGCTTGGGCGACACCGGGGGTGGGGTGCCGTGGACTCGCTTCACCTCTGCAGGAGAGACGAGAGGAGAGGGGCTGTAAGGGTCATAGCCATTGCTGTTAACATGGGGAGGCTGGGATTGGGTGGGGGGGTCACCTCTGCCCTGGGTGAGAGGGGCTGGGATTGGGGAGGGGTCACCCCTGCTCTGGGTAAGAGGGTCTGGGATGGGGGGGGTCACCCCTGCCCTGGGTGAGAGGAGCTGGGATTAGGGGTCACCCCTGCCCTGGGTAAGAGGGGCTGGGATCGGGGGGGGGGAGGTCGCCCCTGCTCTGGGTGAGAGGGTCTGGCTGTGGGGGGGTCACCTCTGCCCTGGGTGAGAGGGGCTGGGATGGGGGGGGGGCAGGTCGCCCCTGCTCTGGGTGAGAGGGTCTGGCTATGGGGGGGGTCACCTCTGCCCTGGGTGAGAGGGGCTGGGATCGGGGGGGGGTCACCCCTGCCCTGTGGGGGGGCACACTAATGGGAGCCAGCATCAGGCCTTTGGGAGGCTTCCCCACAGTCAGCAACAGAGCCACCCTGACTCAGCTGGGTGGGGGGCAGGCCCCGGGGCCCCACACCTCCAGGAGACGGGCGCTGGGGATCCCAAGGGGAGCCAGGAGAGAACGGGACACCCCCAAACAGCACTAGGCCAGCCTCCAAGCTCAGTGCAACGCGTGCCCTGGGGAAGCTCTTCCCCGCGGGCCTGGATGAGCACAGGGTCGGGGAGCCGCCCGCCCTGAAGATCACGCTGCCAGGCAGGGGTACGGCCCAGAGGGGCTCCCGCTACGCCCAGGGCCGTGGCGCACGAGGCAGTTGGCCGGGCAGGGACCTGGGGCCCTACAGCTGGAATGACTTCCAGGCCCCGTTACAGACAGCGCTGGGCCTGTAACGCCCACGGGCACCCTGATGGGTGGGTTGTAAACCCGGCAAGTGGTCTCTCGAAAGGCTCCCAGAGAGCACTCCTCCCACGCCGGGGGGAAGGGAACGTCAAACCACCCCCTAGCTGGGGGGAGTTCATTCCACAGAGCCCTAAACCCTGATCGGCAAAGCCTGTTCCCCGGCGCTGGAGGGTTAGCAGCAGAGCGTTAAAACCCACCCGCCAATGGAGGCTCACCGCACGCATCCACCCAGCCTTTAAACACTTCCCCGGCTCCAGCCCACACCGGGCCCTGGGCAAGGATTATTTCGCTGGGCTGTCGCCCAATGGGCCCTGGCGTTCTGCCTGCAGAACAGCCCTGCGTTAGGAAGAGCCAGAATCCACGACCCGCAGCCATGGACACCAGGGCTGCAGAACTAGTTCGGTTAGCTCTCCTCCCTGGACGCCGGTCGATCCGCCTGTAACCCAGCGTGGGGCTCGTCCCCTCTGCCCACTAGTTAGTGCCACCAGCTCGCAGGACCAGGCCACAGAGCAGTGGTGGGCAACCCCATTGGCCGGGAAGGGCAAACCGCAGACACTGGGAGCTGCGGGCGGCCGTGGGAATGTCTGGTGGCCCGCCAGCAGATTACCTTGATGGGCCACAGGTTGCCCCCCCACCCCCCGCCATAGAAGCTTGTACTCCTAGCTCCAGAGCTCCTACAGTCGGTCCCCATATGTGCCACTCTAGGACTTTGTCGAGGACTCCAGTGAATGTGCCGCTCCCCTCCCACGAGCATGAGGAATTATGGGGCCTGGCCAATTGCTGGGACAAGCCTCCTAACGCCGCACAGCATTCCAGCGGCTGTTCCAGAGGGGTCTGTTCACTGCCCACTCACCCAATGGGGCGATGTGCAGCAGCTGCCGGCCACGACCCGGGACCCGGCCCGGCTGCGCCGGATGGGGTGTGGGGGAGGCAGTGCAATGGAGGCTGGCTGGAGGCAGGATGCACGTGAGACTGGCAGCTCTCTGGGGCAGGACTGTCTTTTGTTCTGTCTGTACAGCACCTGGTGCCACGGGGCCCTTGGCCACGAGAGGGCTCCTCGGTTTTACCACAATCCAAGCCATAAACAACAGCGGGCAAAGCTGGAATGGACCTGATCTCTCACTGTTCTGCCCCAGCTGAAGGGGTCCCACTCCACCCCGCGGTGCTCCTGGCACATCCCTGTGGGGCAGCGCTCACCAAGCACAGGCTCACGCTACAGAGGGAGGCCCAGAGAGGCTCTGCCGGGCAGCAGGAGGGCAGGTGGGGGCAGAGACGACGTCCTGTCCCAGCTGCCAGCCGCCGTGAGAAAAGGCTTCCCTCAGCGCCAGCCATGAGGATCGCCCCTCGTCAAGCAGTGCGGAGGGAGCCCGGCCTGGTGCTGGGAGAACTGCCGGAGATGGAGATGGGCTGCAGAGCAAAGGGGATTAAACCTGAAACGCCCTCAGCAGACGCTTGGCTGGCACGGAGCCTCCCGTCCCCCCGCAGTGAGCACGAGGCAGGGCCCTGCGGCTGCACCAGCCGGCGTTTGCCTGAGCGCTCTCCCAGGCAAGAGCGACCCGACTCTGACCCTGCTTAGCTTGTGCTCAGGGACCAAAGCCTGCGTCCCTTCAGACTCCTGCCAGCTCCCTCGGCAGGACACCACCTACCTGGGCTGCCGGGGCTGGGGATCGGTGCCTTTTTGGAAGTGGGTGTGGGCGGCCCAGGGACCTTCTGTGCTTGTTGGGTTAACACGGGCTTGGGAGAGACCGGTGGCTTGAAGGGCTTTTTGGGCTCCCCGCCCACAGCCTGCGGCACATGCTCCAGCCTGTCCCGCCTGTCGCCTGCGGCAGGGCCCTGCGGGGGCGTCTCCGCACCGCTCATCTCAGACGCCGGCCTCCGCTTGATGGTGCCGGTGCCGTTCTGGTAGACGGAGAGGGGGGCCGGCTCCAGCCCCTGCTCCTTGTCTTTGGACTTGGGCCGTCGCTTGACTGTGTCCGACTCGGTCAGGATGAACTTGACGCTGTCCTGCTGGCTCTGTTTGGCCCGGATCCTCCTCTTGAGTGTGGCGCTGGCCTCCACCTTGGCCAGGTCCCCGTGCCGGTGAGCAGGCGACAGCCCGTCCCCTGCCTCGCCCCTGGCCAGCCCCATCTGCCGGGGCCGCTGCTTGATGGTCAGGTTCCCATCCTCGGCGAAGGGGATGTTCTCGGCCGAGCTGTTCTGGGGGGAGCCCCCGTGCTCCGCCCGCAGCCGCTCCACCGGGCCGCCGTCCTTGCCCGTGTCCGACCTGATGCTGTCGGAGCGCTCCCTGCGGGCGGCCGCGATGAGGCCGGTCACGGGGCCGCTGATGGTCCTGCGCCGGTTCACCACCTCCCCGTCCAGGCCGATGGCGTCTTTGTGCTTCACAGTGGCCAGGACAGCGGCCACGCGGGAATGCTCCGGGCTGGCCAGGTGCATGGCGCCAGCAGGGTGTAGGTAGTAGCCTTCGGGTCCCTTCCCTCCTCCTCCTGGGTGAGGCTTCTGCAGGGCCAGCGCCCGGGCGCCCCCGCCAATAGAGGACATCTCCAGCATGGCGGCGATGCTCTTCACGCTGCCCGCGCTGCCTGTGTCCACGCTGCCCCCCACGTCGCTTGCGCGCCGCTGCTCCCGGTAACTCTCCTGCCCCTCCTCATCCTCCCCGCCGGGCACGTCCCCTTCCCCCTCCTTGCTGAAGTCGTCGGCCATGTTGGTGCTGGAGATGGCAGAGCTGGAGCGCTTGGGGGGTGGCGGGGGCGGCCCCTTCTTCTTGGGCCTGACGGCGAAAGACTGGCTGCGGTTGACATTCTTGTCTCCGCCCGACTGCGCCCGCACCGAATGGCTCCTGCCCACCCGCCGCTGCACAGTGGCGTAGGGCCCGGCGTCCGGCACCAGCAGCTCATCCCGCTCCTGCTCGCTGTCGGACATGGCGTAGCGGTTCAGGCTGTGCGCGCGCTTCTTCGGCCTGCCCAGCTCCTCCTCTGCCTCCCCGCTCTGCGGCGGCAGGCACAGCACGGGCACCGAGACTGGCAGGACTGGGACTCCTTGTGCCACGGGGCCCGGTGGGTGCCCGGCGAGGCTTTCGCCCTCCACGGGCTGCGGCATGACGTAGGCAAAGCCCCTGTGGGTGGGGGACTGAGGCAGGGACCGGGGCGACATGGGGCGGTCAGCCTGCTGGAGGAGCTGCGGCGTGGGCTTGACCTTGGCCGTGGCGTGGGGCACGATGAGCGTCTGGGGCGAGGACGGCCGCGGCTTGGTGGGCGTCTGCGGTGGGGTGAAGCGCCCTCCAGCCGGGGGGAATGACTGCCTGGGCTTGCCTGGCACCGGGGGCACGCTGGCTCTCTTGACGGTGTGCCCGTGCCGCATGGGCCTGACCTCCTTGGGCATGCTGGGGGGCCCCTCCTTCACCTCCTCCGTCAGGTACTCCTGGCTCTTGGACATGGCTGCGCTCGGCCCCTTGGGCCCGTCCCCCAACAGCTCCTGGGAGCTGCTTATGTGCTTGGCCCGGCCGCTCAGGCTGTTCTCATGCACGTGCCTGGAGGAGGGACCCCGGTAGCCTGCTCCGTCCCGGATATGTGCCACATGGTTCGCCTGCTTCTCCTGGCCCTCGGGTGCCTCGCCCGTGCCCGTGAGGGCCACCTGCAGTTCGTTGCTCAGCTCGCTGTCCTGGAAGGTGGTCATCTTGGGAGACTGGCACTCGGCGTTCTCCTGCTGGGGGGACTCGATGGCCAGCACGTCCAGAGACTGGGGCGCTTTCTTCTTCAGGGTCCCCGACTCGTACTTGACGTACTCGGCCTTCTGGATTTCTGCCAGCTTCTTCACCGCCAGCATCAGCTTCTTCTGGTGGCCTGGAAGGGGGGGGAGGACACATGGCACAAGGGGGCATTAACCAATGGGGAGCGACTCGTCCCACCAGCAAACCCACAGGCCCGGTGCTGGCCCGTGGATAGTGACGCTCGTTCCTCCGGGATGGCTGTCTCGGTCCAACCCAGCCATGCCCACACCCTGAGCGAGCGCTCGTCTCCCACAGAGCATCTGGGGAGGGGCCTTGGCAGCTTAACTGGGGCTGTGTATTTTAGGGTGTTTTAACTAAAAGGAGACTGCCAGGTTAGAGACACATTGGGGGGCCCCTGACTGGTGTCAGCCGAGTTCTCTGGAGTTCCACTGGTGACATGAAAGCAGATTTGACCCAGGTGGCCCCCGATGAAGGAGTCCTTAGATCATTAAACCAGAAATGATTTCACAGGAACCTAGGGACTGCCGCAGTAGATCAGACCCACGGTCCATCTCCCCCAGTATCCTGTGTCTGGCTGGTTCAGAGCGAGGTGCAGGGACCCCCGCAGGAGTGGATGTGGGAGAACCTGCCCCCCATACTAGGTCTCATCCTGGTCTCTAACAGGCGGCGTTTGGCTAAAGCCCTGAAGCAGGAGGTTTAATGTCCCTGCCAACAGCTGAGTTAGCATTGGCTACCCCAGCTCCGGCTCTTCCTGTTCTGCACAGACATGCCCGTCCCTTCGGGGTCTCGCCCTTCCCCTTTCCAGCCCTCAGGCACAGCCCCGCTCTGCTGCAGGGAGGGCTCTCAAGGGGCCTCAGGGAGTTAGGCACATCAGGCCTACTGATTTAGGCCTGCGCGCAGGGCCGGCTCCAGGGTTTTGGCCGCCCCAAGCAGCCAAAAAAAAAAAAAAAAAAGCAGCCGCGACCGCGATCTGCCGCGGCAATTCGGCGGGAGGTCCTTTGCTCCGAGCCGGAGTGGCCGCCCCAAGCACCTGCTTGCCAGGCCGGTGCCTGGAGCCGGCCCTGCCTGCGGGCCCAACTCCTTTAAACTCCTTTGACAATCTTTCCCTCCCAGCAGCCCGTTTCCGTCAGCACAGCGCAGGGGTTCTCCTGGAAGCCAGGCTGCCCCCTTAGGTCCTGCAACAGCTGGTTCCCACTGACCCCGACCCCGGGGCTGGATTTGAGCCAACACTTCCAGCCCTTTAACCGTTGTGTTTGTTTCCCGGCTGCGTGGGGACTATTCCTGCTGGGAATCACGGAGCAGCACCCAGCGGCTAGGCAGGGGGAGATCTGGGGTGAAGCAACAACCCCCCTAACTGAAGCAACTGGCGGTTCTGGTGAGCAGGAAGGCAGCCAACCACGGGGGCCCTTGACAGGAGAATCTCTCCCAGCAGAGGAGAGGCTGATGGGTTTTCTAGCTCCCATCTGAGCTTACAGAGCCTCCATTAGCTGGCTTCTCAATCTCCGGGAGCTATACACGCCCGCTATCTCCAGGCATTGCTCCTTTACGTGCTCCAAGCGCCGTTATGAACCCTGATCTCTCCTCCCCAGCAAACCCACCTTGGCTGCCTTGCTCAGTTTGGTTGTTCTTGGCCTCGGCCGTCCCGTCGCCACGCGGGTGCAAAGCGTAGCGATCCGCCCAGAGCCGGCCAGGACCAGAGACCGCGCTCACGACAGACGGCATCGCTACCTTACTTCCTAAACCTGACGTTACTTGCATGAATATGTCAAAAACCCAGAGACTGACTCAGGGACTTAACCCGCCACCAATTTCCACTAACAACCAACTGCACGTGCTCTTGGCACTGGTGGCTTTAATGTCACCGTTAATGTTAGAGAATCCACCACTTCCCTTGGGAGTTTGCTCCACTGCTTAATCTCCCTCACTGCCTTATTTCTAATGGGAATTTGCCTGGCTTCCAGCACTGGTTCTTGCTCTGTCTTTCTCTGCTAAATTGAAGGCCCTTTAGCAGCCGGTATATTGTCACTGAGCTGACGCTCTAACCAAATCACCTCTTGACCGTCCTGTGGTAAGCTACAGATAGAGCTCTTTGAGTCTCTCGCTGCCCGCCATTCTCTCCACCCCACCAATCCGTTTTGTGGCTTTTTTCGGCCCCCTCGCCAATTGGTCAACATCCTTTTTAAATTGGGGACGCCCGACCTGGGCTCAGCATGCCAAGATCGGTCCCACCAATGCTGCACCCGGGGGTAAAATCACCTCCCTGCTCCCGTGTTTCTCTAGTCAAGTGTCACACCCGCCCGTCTGGCCACGGCATCGCACTGGGAGCTCGCATGGTGTGGCTGGTGCGTTATCTAGGAGCCAGCAGTGTACGATCTGGGGCTTGTCTACAAGGGAAATTGACCCGCATTGCGATAGCGGTGTAAATACACGGCTACACAGCTCTGGGCCAAGTTCCCCTGGGTGCAACTGGGCTGACTTCAATGGGATTGTGCCCAAGCTGCACTGGGATGTCGGCCAAGTCGACAGGGTGCGTGTGGTAACCAAGATACAAGGGCATCTGTCTGCTTTCCTCCCTCTACAGCAAGGGCCCCATTCTCCAGGTCCCCTGGAGGCACAGCACACATGCTGCGATAGCATCACCATCCCAGGTCTGGGCATTCATGTTCCGACCGGGCACCTCTCGCTGACGCGGGCGCCTGGGGCAGGGAAGGAATCAGTCACCGCATGCAGAAACGTCAGGCTGCAAAAGTAACCACAACGGGAGCGGTGAGTCCTGCATGTCACGGCAGCTGCAGGCGGCTCCTGATTCACGGCACCGGGAGCAGTGAAGTCCAGGCACCGGCTCATGGCACACAAGACCCGCAGGAGGTCAGGAGGATGCCAGAGCTAGGGAACGTCCTGACATGGCCAAGCGGGAAGGTGCTGTGAGCCCTGCAGCTGCTCTAATAGACAGCCTGGCCCTGCTTTGGACGCTGCAGGCTTTGGGTGTGAAGCAAGGTACGGCACACCAGGGGTTAACAGAGCACAGCACAGGGTGGGAGAGGCGAGGCCTAGGTGCACCCCAGGGTGCCACAGCATCCTCTGAGCCTAGCTTCTGGTATGAGAATCCCCTCCCCACCTCGGGGAGCCCTTCCATTCCAGTGCCCATGCCCAGGCCCGCATTACCCAGCTTCGTGATCCCGATCTCCTGCAGATCCTCCCACGTGATGTCCGTGATGAAGTCGATGTTCTCGTAGCCGTTCTCCACCAGGACTTTGTAGTACTGGGCCAGGCCAATCATGGAGAGCCAGAGAGCCAGGTTGGCCTACAGGGGGCAGGAGGCAAAGGGAGAACGGTGCTTTGGCCCGGACCCGACACCATTTAAAGGGACAGCGTGGGGGTAATACCTATGCCATGACCTGGCATTAACGCCTTCCCTTCCCCCGAGGTTACTGCAGCTGAGAGCTTTATAATCTAGCCAATGACGTTCCTGCCCCTGGGGCCCGAGTCTCCTGTGCATCTGTGTGCACCAGCACCACGTGCCAGCGTTCAGGTCTGTGCACCCGCCTTGCCTGCCTGGGAACCGCGCCCCAGGTGCCAGGCAGCGAATCGGAACCCACTAGCTCAGCCTCGCGGCAGGACGCTGCCTGGGCTCTGTTCTCCAGCATGGTATTCAGTCTAGTTCCGGGCTCCCACCCCTTCCCATGGGAGAGCACTGCACCACAAGGGGGTTTCCTCAGACTCTGTCTAAATTCACTCTCTGCTCCTAGTTCCAGCCTCCTTGTCCATCTCCCTGCCCCTTCGCTTGGAGATGGCTTAGCCCCGGGGTTCCCCTCCCTTGGCATCCCGATCAACCCAGCGCCCCGGAGCCATGTCCCCTGCATTTCTCGGGGTCCCCTCCAGGACAGGGCACCCAGACCTGTGCTCAGAGCTCGGGGAGATCCAGGCAAAGCTCCTCTCTTGGGTGGACAGCATTCACTGCTCTCTGGGAGAGGACTGGAACCTCTGAATGCGCCGGGAGAGGACCCTTCCACGCCGCACCGGGACGCTGTCCCAAACTAAACAGGCTGCAACACGGGGACCAAACCCACATGGCAAGGAGACGGGGTCCAGGCCTCACCTATCTCCAGCAGTTAAAGAGCCACAGGCCATCCCCGGGTGGGAGAGCGAGGTAGGTACACCCCGGGGTGGTTAGCCCGGCGACCCCATGCCCCATAGGGAAACCTGCCAACAGGGCAAAGCTGACAGGCAGGGAGCGTTCCGGGGGAGCCGTACCGGCTTGTACTCCGGAAGCCACTCAGGGATGTTCAAGCTGTTGATCTCCGAGGTGATCTTCTTCCTGTGTCCGGGTTTCGTCACGCCAATGGCAGTGAGGTCCTAGGGCACAGACAGACACCGTCACCTTCCCCGCACAAGCAGGGCCTAGCCGCGCGGCGCTGGCAGCCCCCGTAGAAGAGCGCAGGCCGTCAGCTGCCGCAGGCCACCTCTCCGTTCCAAGGGGCGTGGGAGTGGGCTCGGAAGGGTGAGGTTTTTATCGGCAAATGGCGATTTCGCTGTACACCCAAACCCACAACAATCCTTCCAGGGACCCCCACGGAGAGCAGCAGGCAGGAGAAGTGAGAACAAGGCAGGTTGAGAACTCGTTAGAGCGCGAGGCTAATGACTTTGTGCACGTGGACATGCGACGTGTTGGCGTTTTAACAGTTACAAAGTTTTAACTTTTTGGGTCTCAACAGCTATCGTCATTCAATACTTACGGTCTGAGCCCCTCCCCCATTGCCTGACCTCCACACACACACCCCCGATAATTCCCCCCAAGTTAAAATCGATGCAAATGAAAAAATGCTTTACAATAAACATGGATCTTCTCCGTGGAGATGGGAAACCAATCCAAACGGCATTCTCCTAGTGGGAAGGAAGGCAGGCTCTGGCTTGGCAAAGCCAAGGGCACGCTCTGCAGGGCAGAGATTGCGTGTGTGTGCGCGCACACACACACCACACCCAGAGCAGAGGGGCCCCACCCACAAGAGGCCGTTGGATGCTACCGCACTGCTAGGAGTGAACAAATTGGGTCCCGTGGCATTTCCCCCAACATCACACACAGGCAGACTCCGGCTGGAAGGGCAGAGCTCAGCTCAGCCGTCCTTTGGAGCCAGGACACCCAGCGTCAGCCTCTCTAAAGCGGCTCTAGATCCGGAGACCAGGGGAGGAGAGCTAGCTCCCTCGCCCCCGTGTTCTCAGGGCAGGCTGAGGGGTCCCCGCCCAGTCACCCTGCCGGGATCATGCCCCAGGTTCTGGCGAGAATGGGGAAACGCCCCCAGAGCTGCGTCTGGAGCAGCCCTGCGACGTGCCATCCCACATCGCCAGGCCGCTAGGGGAGTGCGGCAGGGCTGGGAGCCTCAGGACGGAGCTTGGACCCAGCCGCTCAGAGCTGTCCTCGGGGCCAGTCCCAGCCCACCCGCCAGCAGCTCACGGGCGCCCCAGTCCGGCGCCCGGCAGCTTGGGACAAGCCCTTCTGGGTGCTGCTCCGAGCTCAATGGGACGCTGCTGGCCTGCGATCAACCACAGTGTGAGCTGTGGGGACTCAGCGTCTCGGAGAGGCCCGGAGCGTCCCCTGTGAGAGCGCCCAGCGCCCGTGAACTCTGTGCCCACCCAGCCCCAGGGCTCGCCGGGCGCTGGTAATGCTGCTGCAGCACGGCGACACCAGGGGGTGGGGCCAGGGCACCGGCCCCCATGCAGAGCCGCCCTTGGCCCCTCCCGGCACTCCTCACACACCAGCCCCCCACCCGGCCACAGGCGTGTGCCGAGGGGGGAGGGGGAGAGACATGGGCCTGTCCCAGCAGCTCTGGGGGGCTAAGCGCCAAACTGGGGATCTTAACTCGTCTGCAAAGATGGGAGCTCAGCCTGGATTTGCCCATGAGCGCCGCACCCGCCCCATGCCCGGCACGGCTCCCAGTCCCCCTTCCCCCCGCACCACTCAGCTGGGTCTGGAACGATCCCCTTTCCCTTTTACCGTCTAGAAGGCCGGGAGCCAGCAAAGCTGGGCGTCCCACCCCATGTCGCAGAGCCTCCCAGCCCAGCCTGCAGCCCCTCCTCCGCCCTTCACCTAAGGGATCTATGCTCTCTCTCTGGACCCGACCCCGTGCCACTGCAAGGAAAGCTCAGTGGGGGGCCCCTCGCCCTTCAGCGCCCCCCCCGGCCTCACCTCTGGTGTCATCCGGCTGATGGTGGGGATGTCGTACCCGGCGTTGATGAAGTTGGCCGCGTACAGCTGCAGCTGGAACTTGCAAAGCCATTGGTACACGGCCTCGGAGCTCTGGGGGCGAGGCAGAACGGGGGTCACTGGCACTGCCCAGCCAGACGGCAGCATGCACAGGCAGTGCCAACCCAGCTGGCACCCAGCCAATCCTCGTACACCACCCACCACCCCATGGGCTGCCCCCCTAGATCCAGCAGGTGGGGGAGAGGGAGCTGCAGTCAGGCACAGCCCAGAGGCTCCCGGCTGTAATCCCCGTGGGTAGGAGAGGCAAGAGCCCAGCCACCTGCAGGATTTAGCAGGGAAAGAACCTCCAGGCTGAGTCTGTGACAGGTGCCTGACCCCAGCTTCTTCCCGGGGCTGCAGCCCTTTGTATGGAAGAGGGGCAGGAGCCTGGGGAACTCCCTGGGACATGAAGGAGCCAGTAGGAGAATTGCTAGATGGTCCCCTCTGCCCTGGGGCCTCACAGCAAGAGGCAGGCGAGTCATTCACCCCGTCACCAGCCCCGAGAATCACTCCAGCAGGGAGACAGACCGAGCAGCATTTCCTCCCCCTCCCTCAGCCCAGCACAGCGAGGCCCTTCGGAACCCCGCAATTCCCCAGCGCGCCCCAGGTCCCTGCCCGCCCCTGCACTCTCTGCACCCCATCGCACCAGGCTCCTCGCAGCTGGCAGCGCCCCGCCGCCCCGGGAAGCTGTGAAGCGAAGGTGGCAGCACAATGAGGGAAGCTGTCTGAGGTGCTCAGCCAACGTGCGACTCTCGCCCCGGGCGCCGGAACGGTGGTGCCGGGGAGGGGACCCCGCCGTGCCGCTGCCGAGATGTGACGGCTGAGCCGAGGGCTGCAGACAACGCACTCAGCACATGGCATCCCCCTGCCCTGCGCAGAGCCAGCCCCGACCCCCACCTGCACTCCCGCACTGAGAGCCGCTCGCAGGGCCCACTTCCTCTCCAGAGCCCCCCTCGCCGTGAGCAATGGGTCAAACGGCCCCCCCTCCCTGCAACACCAAAACCTCTGGAGCTACCAAAGGGGCAGATGTAGGGATTGGGGGGCAGAATTGCTGGGCTGGGGGAAGGGCAGCTGTGGGGCTGGGCACATAACGAATTAGGATGTGGGGCTGGGGAGAAGCTGGGAGCTCTGCACCCCCAGGCGGCGATTGATAAAGGTCTGTGTGATTTGATCTGAGTTGGGCTCCCCAGCGAGAGCCCATATCCTGGCATTCGACACACCCCTGACCTCAGTGGGGTGACCTGTGCGGGGCAGCGTGCCAGATTGGGACAGGGGAGCCACTGCCATTAATAATAAACAGCTCCAAGGTGAGAGTCGACGATCAGCCACTCTCCTGTGACACCCGAACAGCATCTAGACCTACCCACTGGGCAGCCACCGAACCGCATGTGAACTCAGGTGGGGAGAGCGCAACAGAAGCGGCCCGTGGGACCTCACTAGCTCCCGCTGCACCGTTCCCCAGCTGAGGCCACGGTCCTGGGCATGGGCCGCTGCAGAGAGAGGACCCTCTCTGGGAGGAGGTGAACGCCGGGCAAGTACAGGTCCTGCCTCGGAAAATTAAGCCGGGGGAGAATCCCAGGGGGCAGAACTCCCTCAACGCGGCGCCCCCTGCAGGCACATCCGCTGTGCCCCGGGCCAGCTCACCTCTTCCACAAAGCAAGTGGCCCATCCTGTGCGGGGAAGGTTTTTCCTCACCTGGCCATCTGAGAGCCCATCCCGGAGCCCCAGCAGGCAGATCGCCGTCTGCCTGGTCCTGACTCATTGGCTAGGAGTCTCCCGGATTGGCTGGGAGTCTCCCAGAATCAGCATCGATCTCCCGGTGACTATTGAAAGCCATCCGGGAGATCTTAATAGGCCACTAAAAGTCCGGTCGGCGGTGCAGTGGGGCTAAGGCAGGCTCCCTACCTGCCCTGGCTCTGCGCGGCTCCCGGAAGCAACCGGCAAGTCTGGTAGGTGCAGGGGCAGCCAGGGGGTCTCTGCGCACTGCCCCCGCCCTGAGCACCGACTCTACAGCTCCCATTGGCCGGGAACCGCAGCCAATGGGAGCTGCGGGGGAGGCGCCTGCAGGCAGGGGCAGGGCACAGAGCCACCTGGCCACCTCTGAGCCTAGGAGCCGGACATGCCGGTTACTTCTGGGAGCCGCCCGAGGTAAGTGCCGCCCGGAGCCTGCACCCCTCCCCTCCCCCTGTCCCAGCCCGGTGAAAGTGAGTGCGGGTGGGGGAGAGCAAGCGACGGAGGGAGGGGGGATGGAGTGAGCAGGGGTGGGGCCCGGAGAAGAGACAGGCAGGAGTGGAGCAAGGGTGTTCAGGTTTGGGCGATTAGAAAGTTGGCCACCCTACGCAGGCGGCGGACAGAGCGAGCGCATCAGAGCCTGACTCGGAGGGCAGGGGGCAGCTCTCTCTGCCACTCACCGGAAAAGGGAGTGATCGCTAAAATCGAGCGGCATGTGAGCCAGGACAAGCCGGCCAGGGACGGGGCGCGCTGGGCTGTGACACTGGCCTGCCAGTCCCTTCCCTTGCACCGAGCGAGCCTGGCAGATGGGGGCTGCCTCGTGTTAAAGGCCCATTCCCCCTTCCGGCTGGATTCAATCAGCTGCCAGGTGGGCTCCCACCTTCTTACCTTCCCTTCTGACATTGGCTCTATCTTCTTCAGCTGCTGCTCAGCGGGTGGCTGCCCGGCGTAGGGCGAGCTGGCCAGGCTCTGAGTGCGAGACGAACCTGTTGCAAAGCAGGCAAAGGGAACGGTCAGAGCGGCTGGGAACGCTGCACTGGCAGGCCTTGCAGAGGCCTCGCAGGATGTAGACATTAAAGACCCCACGGCACTTCTGTCTGGGGTGACAGCCTGGGGGTCCTGGCCCCAGGACAGTACGGGAGACCCAATTCCCCAGTAGGTCCAACTGGATGAGGAACACTCTCTCGCTTGTCCTAAATTGTTGTGTGGCGTGGCTGCCAAGCTCCTCCCCAGTGGTGGCTGCATTGGGCGCCTTTCCTGTAGAACCCATTCATGTCTGTGGGGTGCTTGGGAATCCTCCCATAAATGGGGAGATCTGGAGTAAGAGCAGAGTGCGGTATTTCCGTTTCCTCCCACCCTCCTCTGAACTTCGTGAGGGATGTCTGCATGCACGCTGGGGCTGTCCCCCTTAAGGGTTCTCGGGCTCGCTTCCTGCCACTGGGGCGCTGGCATTCCTAGCCCCTTGGGCTGCCACGGAGCAGCCGTTTGTAGCCTTTGTGGCTTTCAGTGAGGCAGCCATCAGGACTCAAGTGGAACAGAGGCAAGATGGCCATCAGCACGACGCGGTCTGGAGCACGCATGCCATATCCTAGGGCAGCGATGCTCAGACCTCGGGGGGCAGGAGCCAAATTAGCCACCAACATTCCCAAGAGAGCCTCAGTCGTGTGAATTCAGTGTTTCACTTCCTCCAGTGCTACAGATTCCCACAGAAAATGACTGCCCAAGCATCATTATTTTATCCACTACAATTGGGTAATAACACAGTAAAAGCCTCCTGATTGAATTATTAACCAATCACACAGTGGTGTAACTTCACGTGCCACTTGCCTCAGTCTGAGTTTCACTGTCCTAGGCCATGTCAGGACAAGATATGAACCTGACAAGAGCCAGGGTGCCGGCCTGCCACGGGTGCAGTGCACCCGTCCTCCAGACCCTAGAACGGCCCCAGGTCCCTGGGTCTGACGCCCTGAGGAGAGCCACGTACAGACCCTAGAACGGCCCCAGGTCCCTGGGTCTGACGCCCTGAGGAGAGCCGCGTATCAGACCCTAGAATGGCCCCGGGTCCCTGGGTCTGACGTCCTGAGGAGAGCACGCAAAGGCCAGGACGTTCCGACCAGAAACTGGCCCTTCTCCAGCCCTGTTACCACGGCGGTGCCCTGCTGAGGGGCTCTGCTCAGCACCCCCAGCCTAGCTCTTTCCTTAGGTTCGGGGAGCTCCAGGTCCAGAGGAGGGAGCGGCTCTGACCCACAGGGATTACAGCATTCGGCTTAGGGCTGCTCTCCCCTCCCCCTCCGAGCCAGCAGCCAGCCGTGGGAGCTCCCGGGGCCCGGCTGAGAACTCCCACCGCTCGTTCTAGCAGTGCCGTGGGGCGGCAGCCAGGCAGGGGAGGGAACCCGAAGGGTTTAGTGACGGGCGCGACCTGCCGGCTCGGCCGAGTTCCCAGCCCCCGGGGAACCTGCAGCCCAAGTTAAGCACTTTGCAATCGGGCTGGTAAAATGGCTGAATGCTTCCAGCATGGAGGTGAGCAGCAACCCCCACCCCCGCCCCACCCCTCACACACCCCCCCACACCACACACACACACACACACCAACCACCACCACCCCAACTATACACACGCACACACCATACGCACCCCTCCCAACCACAGACAGACCCCAATCCCCCCACCCACACCAATCGTATACACATGCACACACCATACACACATACCCCAACCACACACCCAACCACCCCCACCCCAACCCTCCCATCCACACCAATCGTATACACACATACCACCATGCCACACACACACCAATCACACACACACACCACAACGGCACACACGCACCAACCACACACACGCACTCCCCAACCCCCCTCACACACATGCACCCCCATCCCCCCACACCCCTCCACACACATACACCAACCATACACACACACCACATACCCCAGCCTCCCCATACACACACACCCCAACCACCACGGCACACAGCCACCAATCACACGCACATGCACACCCCAACCACGCACACCTCCAACCCCCCCCCATACACACACCAATCATACACACACCACCACCCCAACCCCGTGCGCGCACACACACACACACACACACACACACACACCAATCATACACACACCACCACCCCAACCCTGTGCACACACCCCAATGCACCTCAATCATGCGCGCCTACACACCAGTCATACACACACACCACACACGATGCTGCTTGGCATGCAGGGACCGGCGACCAACAGACGGCTCTGGCAGCAGCGCCGAGCCTGCGGGCCGCGGGCCGCCCCTCGCTCCCTCGGTGGACCTGGAGCGTGGCCAGGCCAACAGCCTGGAGGTGGAGCACACACCAGGACACCCCCTCGCCCTCCCCAGCCCCCCCGGCCCCCGACTAACCGAAGCAGGAGAAGGCCTGGCAGCAGCAGAAAGGCGAGAGCGTCATTTTACCCACGCGCTTTCCTCTTGGGCAACAGGAGCAAAAAAATCAACACCAAGCCCTCGTAGGTACCAAGGGTCAGCCCTGCTCCGAGCGGCCAGGCAGCCGCCAGCCACGCACCTGCAGGAACCTCCAGGGCCTTGCCCGGCCCATCACCCACCACAGACTCTTGCACCGACGCCTTCTGGGACAGGACCGTCGCCAGCAGCTGAAAAAATACACCACCACGGGTAAAAAATGGGGAGGGGGAGGGGGGTTGGGGAGGGGGGCCTGTCAGGAGCCAGAGACTCTGTGTTGCTAACGCTGCGGCAGCCGGAGCCGGAGGCGCGGGCGGGCAGGGAGGGGCGCGGCAGATTTTGGATGCAGTGGGGAGTGTGTGAGAACACAGCTCACAGCACAGATGGTGCTTCGCCTCCAGCAAGTGATGGCAGGAGCTGCAGCTCCATCCGGGACACCCCAATTCCAGCCTCACGCACACCTAGCCCCAGCCTCCCGCAGCCACGGGGAGCAGGGAGGGGCCCCCTCGGCCTGCTTACCCAGAGCATGGCCCCCTTGCCCGGTGGTTCCAGAGTCCTGGGGGGAGGGCAGGCGTCTGGAGCCAGGGGGCCGAGTGGCTGAGTAGAGGCAGCAGAGCCCAGCCAGCTGCAGCCTGGGGACCCTCTGCCCCATGGCCAGGGCCGGCTCCAGGCACCAGCTTGCCACGCAGGTGCTTGGGGCGGCCACTCCGGAGGGGGCAGCACGTCCTGCTATTCGGCGGCAATTCGGCGGACGGTCCCTCACTCCCACCTCCCGCCGAATTGCCGCCGCCAATCGCGGTCGCGGCTTCTTTTTTTTTTTTTTTTTGCGCCGCTTGGGGCGGCAAAAACCCTAGAGCCGGCCCTGCCCATGGAGAAGGTGCAGGGAAGGGAAGGACAGAGCAGCCCGCATAGGATGGATCTCCTACCCCCAAAGTCAGCCCTGGTGCCACTCCCACTGGACAGCCTCAGAGAGGGGCAGGCCAGCGGGATGGAGGGCCAGGATGGTGCTGGAGGGCACAAAGCCCGTTAGGGGAGGGCTACAGCAGACAGAACCGGAGTGCAGCTGGGCCCAGCGTTCTGCGCCCAACCCCCAGGTCCGGAGCAGGCTGCAGGAGCACGGCGGGGACCAATGGATGTGCAGGGCTTAGCGTCTGCCGTGTCATCCTGCCCCCGCTGGGCTGGGCACCCAAACACAGAAGCCCCGTGCAGGCCTGCCTGGCCTCGCCATCCAAACTGAGTGAAGGGCAGGAACATGCCCAGCGTCCATGGGGTAGACACAGGGGCAGGCCAGAGGGATGGAGCGCTCTGGGCCATCTGGCACCAGGCAGGGAGCGGGTGCCTGGCGAGGGACTGGCAGTTCTCGTTACATCAGGTGCATACGCTGAGAGCGTCTCCAGGGTGGGGGAGGACGGGAGACCACCGCGCTCCGCTGCCAGGGCTCCCTGGGGAGACAGGGGCCAAGGGTTACCTGCTGCCTCCGCATACCCAACTGCCTTTACCTTGACCCCTTCGGAGCCAGCATGCAGGGCATGGCTGCCACTTCCCGTACTCTGCCCGCTCCCCGAGCTCCGGGCACTGGCCACGCTTCCTGTGCTCCCCAGGCTGCTGCGGTCCCCACCTGCCAACGGAGAGGGAGGGTTAGATAGCGGGTGACGGCCGTCTGTCACCACCTGGCAGGGCACGTCTCCGCACACCGCGGGGACCCCCTGCTGCTGGGCGCGGCCGGGCTTTGGGGCCCCAGCACCAGCCGGTGTTTCGGAGCCTCCTGTCGACACGGCTCAACCTGCTGATGAGCACCACCGCAGGGGAGCCCAGCAGAATGCCAGCCTGCCGCTGGACAGCAGCGGTTCCCAGGGCGCGGGGGGCAGAGAGACGCAAAGGCGGCTGTACCTGCAAAGGGTTTGCGCAGCACCCAGATCTCTTCCACCGGAGCCGGCGTGGCAGCGGATCCGCCCTGCGACGGCGACAGATGCGACGGGCTGTCGGACCCTCGGGAACCTTCGGAGCAGAGCGGAGAGAGTGGCGGTGAGAAGGGGGGTAGCAGTGCGGACCAGTGCAGTCTTACCCAGACGCGCACCCGGGGCGGGGGGGCACTTGCTGGGAACGCAGGCTGGTGACAGGGGAACAATCACAGGCTGGCGTCAGCTGCGTGACCCAGGTAGTCTGGCTGGGCATAGCACGGAACCACTGCCCCGCTGCCCCCAAGTGGCCCCTTCCGCTGACCAACCCCAGTGGCCTCCTGGGGCGGCCTCCCAGCCTAGCTACCGCCAGGCACTGTGCCCACGGGCACGACAGGCCCAGGGAGGAGACGCTACCTTGGCATGAAGTTCCAGGGCAGCTGGGCCCTGCAACAGCTCCTCTCCCCGCCCCACAGCACTGGCGCCCTCCCCGCCGACCAGAGGGCAGGCGTCCCCGGCTCGCAGAGCAGCAAGGCAACCAGCCTCTCTGGTTCTTTTAAGTCCGTTGCCCAGCCCTGGCGGCGGAGCAGGTACTAGACCCTCCATCGCCCCTTGGCCAGCGCGCAGGGCACACATTTGTAAGGACCCCTTTGGGAGCTCTCCACACACAACAGCCCCCGGTAAAGCGAACCCTTCACTCAGCGAGGGGTGCGAGACCAGACTCGGCTGACAATGGCTGCAGCGGGGACCAGACGGGCAGCTGGTAAAGCACTGCTGAGTCTACGCTCCCAGAGGTTATTTCCTCAAGCGCCGGCGGGCCCCACTCTGCGCTCACCACAGGGGTGCACGAGGGAGACCCGCGTGGAGGACGGGCTTCTCCAGGGCTGTGGTGAGCACGGCATGGTGCAGCCGGCAGCAATGGGGCTGCACACATTGACAATACAGCGCAGCCCCCAGCCCCGACACTGGCTCTCAGGAGGCATCTGAGACGTGCCATGGAAAAGGTGCTGCCGCTGCCCCGGGCAGCGTTTTCACACGGGGGGAGGATGAGGAGCAGTGGGTGAAGGGCAGTTTAGGCTGCCTAGCAGGAATCAGACCGAAGGCAGGCGCCTCCTGGGCCGTGCCTGCTCCAGAACATTTCATACCCAGTTCTCCACCATGGGGCAGCTGCACAGCCAGCCCCACAACATATGTTCGGCGGAGGGGGGCCCAGGCAATGACACTAGCTGGGGGAAAGGGGCTACAAGGGACCCGAGAGCTCCGTCCCATTACTACGAGCCACCGTGCTAGAATTCACCAGCCGCAGCTCTGCGGTGACCCCTCGGCCAGACAGGGGCTGACACGGCCCGGCCCTAGCCTGGCTCCCTGGCCCACATGACCCAGGAGCAGCAAACCCCTGCTGAAGTAGGACGCTCCCCATCCTCAGACATTCACCGGTCACCCCGGAGCGAGAGCCCATGTCCCCCCCAGCCAGTGGGAAGCTGCTGCCAGGTCGGATGTGGGAGAAGGCAGCTCAGAGTCGCTGTGGGGACAACGGAGCTGAACGGTCTCACCCAGCCAGCCTCCCGGCACGGCAAGGAGAC
Source organism: Chrysemys picta bellii (assembly GCF_011386835.1). Taxonomy (NCBI): domain Eukaryota; kingdom Metazoa; phylum Chordata; order Testudines; family Emydidae; genus Chrysemys; species Chrysemys picta. Next base: position 85,322,569 of record NC_088800.1, read on the forward strand.
GGGACGGGGGGCGAGACAGACGTCGAAGGCTGGAGTCTCTCGCGAACTGGATCCTGACTAGTGCAGAGCCAGTGGGCCGGGCCGTCACTCGGGGACGCGCAGACCTGGGAGGCTGCTAGCTCAGATTCTCTTTTTCCAGAATTGGGAACCTTGCTACAGACCCTGCCCGCTTGGCAGGGGGCTGCGCTGACCCCCACACACTTTGCCTAGAGGGGCGGAGCCCTGCGTGCTCTCGGGTGCGGATCAGCACCCCTGGGAGAGGAGCCGGGGAACCCTGCTGGGGCCTGGCCCCTCCACCACAGACAGCGGGGTGGTCAGTGAACGCCTGCCCGGGGAGGCTCAGGACTTGTGCATTCCCCATACGGAGGCCTGGAGGGTGGCTGCGATGGGCGGAGGGAGGGTGCCACCTAGGACATCTCCGCAGGGCAGCTGCCAGAGCTCCTCCCAACGCTCTGATCTGCTCGACTTTGCTTGGGGGGTGCCAGTGCCCCCAAAGTAAAGGGGGGGCTGGACCCACACTGCTTGTGGTTGGCCAGGGCAGCAGGGCCCCAATGCCCCCGGGATGGGCTCTGAATAAGAACAGACAACAAGTCACGACCCAGCGACCCCAGTGCTGTCACGCCCTCCCGGCAGCTCCAGTGCTGCCCCCCGACTGGCACGGAGCAGCCCCTCCCTGACTGCATGTGTAGCCCACACACCGTCTGGGGCTGGGGTGCTGTCCCATCCAGTGGCACCGCGACCACTTGAAGAGAGAGAGTTAAATGAGTCTGCGCTACAGTGCCAACTACAGCCAGTTGGCTTGTGCTTTCCAAGGGCCAGTCAGTGACTTGTTCAGCAGCTCCTTGGGCTTAGAAGCCTGGAAAACCCTCTTCTCTAGCCCTGGGTCTGAGGGAGCGGAGGGGAAGGCAGCTCCCTTTGCACAGCAGATGTCAAAGCGCCCAGCTCTGGGCACCACACTGTGATGTTTGCTGAAGAGCCGGTAGGGGGGAGCCCACTCGTGTTATGTAAAGCGAGCCCCACGTGGGGTCTGCAAACATCTCTCAGCAGCAAGGGAGCCGATGTAACAAATGGGTCACGATGGAGCAGGGAGTTTCAAAGTGGGTCACACTGGGGGTGTGGCGCAGGCGGCGTTCGGCTCTCAGACAGGAGGGTTTAAAACACGCACAGCCATTTCCCCGTGTGCGGGGCGACACAACGAGGGGGTTGCAGATTACACCAGAGAAACAACTCAACCCAACTGCACAAAGACTCATTGCAGCCATTCCCCCGGGGAGTCCTGCAAACAAACATGCATTTCTTATCCCCCTGCCAACCCCCGCGCCAGGAAAAGCAGAGTTAAAGGGAAGTGGCTCGGCAAACTCTTTCCTTGCACCTGAAAGAGAAACAGAAAAGCTGGTTGAAAAAGGAAATGGAGAAAACTGGAGATTACTCAGCATGTCCCTGGCCTGGTGATGCTCTGAACCAGCTCGGGAGAGACTGCCAGCTCCCACGGGGAAGGGGAAGGTTTGTTGAGACCAGAATTTAAACCTTTCATCTGCTCCTGTCTCTATTAGCCCTCTGAGAGGAACAAACATCACTGTCTTTTGTTTCCAGGTGGGGTCAGTGGCCCAATATCCTGCTTCTTGCAATGCCCAGGACCTGGAAAACCCAACTGTGGCCATCTATAGCCATAGTCCATGGGTCCGGCAGAGCCCTGGCTAACTGCACGAGACTAGAAGCAATCGAGTCGGCAGCGCGGCCCGGGAGGGGGGGTTCCTGCCTGACCCCAGCAGCAGAGCCCTGGTGCATTTCATCCTAGCTGTATGCATTCCGTGTGCACACAGGCTGCAGCGCAGGGTGAGAAAGCCATTGCAAGGGCTGGAAGCTGAAAAGAGAGGAGCACGGCCTTTAACGAGATGGAACTTGTCTGCTCTGCATTAGCCAGGACTTCATCAGCGCTCAGGCAGGCCAGCAGTGCGGAGTAATGGCCAGTGGAAGGAGAAGGCGAAGAGGGAAGTGCAATCTGCCTGAGATTAAACAGGGAAAATGACAGGCAGCTGCCTCGGCATGCACCCACCCAGCTAAGTAGAAGACGAGGGGTGGAAGGGACCTTAGGAGGTCATCTAGTCCAACCCCTGCTCAAAGCAGGACCAATCCCCAGATTCCTAAATAGCCCCCTCAAGGATTGAACTCACAACCCTGGGTTTAGCAGGCCAATGCTCAAACCACTGAGCTATCCCTCTCCCCCCCATTGACCTTTCCTCCACATGATTTTATGGCGAGTTCTTTCTGCATTTCCTTGCAGCTGCCTCGCCTTGGTTCTTCCCCGTGAATTCAGTGATGGACTGACAGACGTCCTCCGTGCACAGTGCAGACATGTCCTGGGTAGCAGGGCACCCTCCCACCCACGGCACCCCCATTCCCATTCCCTCCTGGAGCGCTCTGTGGGTTAATGTTCAACCAGAGGGTGAATTTCTGGCGTCATCTCAGCACTGACCAGAGACATCACACATAAGGCACCAACAGCTGCCAGCATCCCTGCCCCCTGGAGCATGCACGGCGTCTGCACATCAGGCGCGGTTGAGGTAACGGAGCAGGCGGGGGACCAATGAGTGAGACATCCAGTGATGGCAGAAATGACCAATGAGCAGTGAGGACAGGGTGGCTGGGCCCCAATATTAAATATTTGTTCCTCTGGTAGGTGCTTACAGACTGTAATCAAGTCACCCCTTAACCCTCCCTTTGCTACGCTGGATGGAGCTCCTGGAGTCTCTCACTCTCAGGCAGGTTTTCTAACCCTTTAACCGTTCTCGCAGCTCTTCTCTGAGCCCTCTCCAATTCATCGGACGCCTCCGCGCACTGTGGCCTGCAGAACTGGACAGGGGATTCCAGCCGCGGTCGCCCCAGTGCCGAACACAGGGATCAAATGACCTCTGCTAGGTGCAGCCACAACCAACCCAGCTGGGCAACCCGGCCTGGGCCAGCAGCAGGGAGCACACACCAGGGAACATCCCCGAGAGCGGCAGGGAGAGGAGTTAACAGGCCGTCCCCAGCCCGAGGTTCCCCGCTGAGCACGGCACATGTGGCCTGCAGAGAGAAGAGGCTCTTCCCGTGCTCCCATCTCACCAACCAACCAGGCAGATTAGATGCACGTAAAGAGCTTAACTGGTCAAAGAGATGGGACATGACCACACTGCTACTGCGCCCGACAGCCACGCTGCCTCCCGCGGGGAGCCAGCCAGCTCCCACAAGCCCCACAGAGAGGGCACTGGAAGTGCTCGCAGGGGAGACCTGTAGGGCGGTGCCCTGACATGACACTAGGGGGCGCGCTTCTGCTGGACTAGCTACTTTAAGGAGACATAAGAATGAGGTCTGGACCCTCGGTGTGTATCAAAGATCCCATGGCACAGGTGCTAGACTCATGCCCCGGGCACACTCCAGCTGGGGAAATGACACGTGCCCTGCCTAGAACTGAGGGTTGGGGGTCTCCATTTCCTCTCCTCACTGTCTGCAGGGCTGCTGAGTGCTGGCGGTCAGAGGTACGCAGCCACGACCACCGGGCAGCCCCCGAGCGGTGGACACAAGGGCATGGCCCAGCTTGCAGAGAGAAGCAAGAGCCACTGGCCCAGGGGGAATTTCGCTCTGCAGCAGAGACCGACGCGCTGGAGCGGGATCAGCGCTCACCAGCATAGCTTTCGGGGAACCCTCCAGCAGCCCAGCACTGCCTGCCCAAGGGGAAAGTGTGACCTGCCATCCATGCAAGAGCTAGCCCAACCCAGCCCGGCTTAGCCAGCGGGCCCCGGCTCCCAGCACTAGGTGATGCAAACAGGGCGGCTGGAGCCTTGTGTTCTGGGTCCATACAGCGCCCGGCACAGCCCAACTAGCCCAAGTCAATGCTGCTCTAAGTGGGTACCAAGCCGGCTCCAGATCAGAAGAGTATCAAGGTACGCTTCCGGTCACCTTTGCACCCCACCTCCCCACTCTCGGGCCCCTTAGATCTCAAATTACTTCACCGGACTGTTGAGAGTTGCTTCCTGCTTCGCTGTTCAAACATGCACTTGAAGGCTCTCTGAAAAAAGAACTAGCAGCCCATTGGTAACCAGGAGAGATCCCACAGGCCAGTTGGCTTTCCCTTTACTGCTGCCACGTCCCCTGTCATGCACCCTACAGTGCAGCCAGGACATTGCTGGGCGAGTTCCCACACATGCTGTCCTGGCAGACGGACCCTGTGACATTACCACACGCTTGCAGTATGCCAAGTCTTGCAGTATTTGGTGTCTATCTTAAAGCCCCAGCTCCCGGAGTCACGGGATTCTGGGAGAGTCTCAGCTTCTGTTTTTAAAAAGAAAGTTTCTAGCCCTTGTGGTTGCAGCCTGGAAATGTGACCTGAGTACACCCCGAGGCCTCTGAAACCAGAAAGCAAAGAACCCCCCCCCCACATTAATTATTAGAATCGTTCAATCTCCCGATTGCAAGCCAATCCGGCGACTTGGGGGACCTGCCTAACACTAGGGGTTAGCTGTATTGCCCATTTATTCTTGTCTCTCCGGGCAGGCTGTCAGCAGAGAACTCCCCATTCCCTCCCCGGGTCACTAGTGACCCTGCAGATTGTTCCAGCCTGAAGGGTCAGAACAGCGCCCACTGTGTACGTCCCTCTTCTCATGCGTTTCTGTGACTCTGTGCACCTCCCTCAGCCAGGGCTGGGAAAGCGGACGGTCAGTTTCACCGCCTGGCTCTCCTGCTGAGCTAGCACAGTGCTGGTGCCTTCGGCGTCCCGGCACTGAAAACAGAAGGGTTTGAACTGATCATTGTTTTGTTTTCAGCCATAACATCATGTCTAGAACTTGGCTTCCGCAACACCTCTCTCAGTTCCAAGATCTGCACCTCGGGGCCGCTTCTTGCTGACGACGGGCCCGATCCTCCACTGCCAGGCCCCTTGTGTGTCCTTTACACCGCAGTGCAGGGTGGGTGCAGAACAGACGGGCAGTGTCGGACACTGGTTTGGCACAAGGAGCAGGAGGATGGCACGCCAGGCGGCAATGCAGAAATCTCCAGGGCTCGGTGGTTTTGGTTGTAATTAGACACGCTCTTTAAATGTTTAGCATGGCTCTTAATTAGGAGAAGCTCCAGGAGCCCAAGTATTTGCTGTGCTGGGCAGCCCGCGACACACACCGATGCAGTCTAGTCGAGGGGCTGCCTGCCTGGCATTCAGATGAGTGGCTGGCACTGCGTGTACCGGGGAGCTGCTGCGGTAGACACAGCGCTAGGCTGCCTGGCAGCAGATGGGGAGGAAAGGACGCAGAGTGTCAAACCAGCAAGGAACAAATCGGGGTCCGCACACCTACACTCAGCTGGTCCCACTGAGCCAGCGGACCCATGGCAGAAGACAGCCCCACCTGTGTCATCAAACGGCCTCAGAACATCAGCCCTGCCCAGGACCCCCTGCACCCCATGGCCCTCTCCACCAAACGACTCCCCGTGACCCTGCTGCCTCTGGGCAGCAGCTTGACAGGGAACCCCAGCAGCTGTACCTAAGACCTCAATTGTACCAGGCAGTTTCCCACCATGGCGCTTTGACCACCCGTTGCAAGACGGGGGTTTGGCGCCTGGTGGAGACAGAATGAGGAGAGCGTTCTGCGGGGATCCCCCCCTCAGGCCCTGCCTGCAGAAGCGTGTCGGGGTTCTTTATAGGGCAGAACACTGATGACTGAATGGCCCGAGGGTGGGGATTGCTCACGGCAGCCACCCTCCCGCTAGGGAGTTCTGCAGCCCGAAGGACCATTCGGGACGTGCCCCCCACATGGGCGGGGAGTGACCGTCACACATCCATCATGCCACACTCACGCCACAGCAGCTCTGGAAAGGAAAGTGGGGGTTGGGCAGACACACCGGCTCGCACACGCACCAGAGCAAGCCGAGGGGGAGGGGAAGGCAACCCAAAAAACCAACACAAATCAAATGAAAACCCATGAAGCGAGCAGTGAACTACCTGGTCCATAAGGCAGCTCCTCTGCAGTGCTATGGGAGAGCCTGTGATAGCCAAAGGAACTGAAAAGAGGCTGATGGGAATGTGGTGGAGGAGGTGGAGGTGGAGGCAAGAAATGGAACGGATGGGACGAGGAGTCACCGTTAAGCACAGCCGCCCTGGGCGCAGGGAGCGGGATCTTTTGGTAGTGGTGGGGAATGGTGACTGCGCCCCACGGACCTGCTAATAAAAACATAACAAGAGACAAAATGAAAAAGAAGCAAATAATCAAGAGACACGTAAAGCCACCAAAACCAACCGGCCAAAATGAAAGCAAAACCAAGCCAGGAAGCAACCTGAGCGCAGCGCCGCATCGCACCCAGACCCCTCGGGAATCCAGGGACTGGACCCAACCCCCGAGAGCAGATTCCAGCTCCCCGCCAGGAGAGCTCCCCAGTGCCGGCTGGCTGGAAACCAACAGGCCACAGGACTTCCCGGCAGCCTCTCTCCAAACCCACATGGAGCAGCCGTGTCTGGACCACGCGGTCGCTAGCTGGCAGAGACCAGAACCCGCTGGGCCGACCACTCTGCCCCTTGGCTACAGGACGGGCCACGAGCGCCAGCAGGGCCCGAGGCTCAGGGGGACCCTCAGCTTGCCCTTGATGCGTGCATGACCTTGCAACCAGTGGGGGGCAGCGGTGTGCGGACTCCCACTAGCACCTCCCAGCCGGAGCCGGGGTGGCAAATCACTCACGCTGAGCCCAGCACCGTCCCTGGGAGCGACACCAACCCACCCTCCAGAGCGGGGCACGGCCGTCACCACGGGCCAAGGGGCTTGCACACTCCCCGCCCTCCTGCTGGGCACACCCAGGGACAGCCAGCGACTGGGGCAGGCAAGACTCCAGATCCCGCACAAGCAGGCGGCAGCCTGGCCTGTCACAGCCCGACACACACTCTGGGGCCAGCAAAAGCCACCTGATCACGCCCCCCCCATTCACACCCCAGGAAGAACTGTCCCCCCTCCGCTCCCTGCACAAACGCCCCAGCCCCTGGCCTCCTGGGCCAGCCATTAAAGCTGATGTGTTTTCCATCCTTTGGGAGCAGGTCTCAGTGCTCGAGGTGGGGGGGGGGGCATTTGCCTCTTTCGTCACAGCCAGGGGAGGCACTTGGAGGACAGAGAGGGCGCTTTGAGCAGGGCATGAAGACTCCAGCACTGCATGGAGCACCGAGGCCTTGACCTATGCAGCCCCCAAGGCTGCCGTAGGACCCCGGCAGCTTCCACTCCAAGGCCCTGGCTGGCCCCCAGGCTCAGAGCCCAGAATGGAACGTCGAGAGGACGAAGATTTACAGAGCCAATGGGATGACTTTCCTCGCGGTGCCAAATGAAAACCACCCACAATGGCCATAGCTCTCCGCGCTGAGTGGGACGGATCTGCGTCTCTGCCAGGGAAACGGCCCCCTGAGCCATGGCTGGGGGGGGTCTCATTGCTTTGAGGAACCTGCCTGCTTTCTGCAGCTTGTCAAACTAGAGACAAATCTCCTGTCCAGCCGCCGAAGGGACCGGGGTCTCCCCGATCTGCAGTGATAACCACACCTCTGGCACAAGCTGATAAGAAGGAAAGGTGACCCATGTCTGGCTTGTTTCAGCTCTAACGTGAAGGCTGCCGCCCCCTGCACTAAGACCCCACAGTGACCGCGGAGCCAGGTTAGAACTCGACAGCAGATGGGATCCAGTCAATGCGTCGCTGGACGCCACCCCCAGGACTGTGTCATTGCGCCAAGCCCGGGCCCGCTCCCTGCGACCATCCTTGGATCCCGCTCCCAGGACGGTGCAGGACACTGACAGCATGACCCTGGCCCTGCATCTCCATGCTGTGGACAGAACTAAATGCTAGAGGGGGCCAGCGAAGCCCAAAAGCCGGAGGCATCAGCCTAGTGCCCGAAATAGATCCCAGCATAGGAGTCGGAGAATGCACAATCGCCGAGATAACCAGAGCCTTGGCCAATAAAGACTTCAGAGAGCCCGTCGTCCAGCGGCTCCTTGTCTCAGCCAAAGGCATGCTATGAGCAACGGGACAGCCCTGGCTGAATCGTTCCCGTCCCGTCCCTTGGGAGGACGCCCAAGGCTCTCTGAACAGCGACCCGGTACTTTGTCTCCAAGGCCTCCAGGGCAGAGGCATTCAGGTTACAAATCAGGAGGTGGCTTTTCCAGCCGTCAGCCCTGCAAACAGCCTGGGCTCCGAGGGCCAAGCCGGGCTGTGCCTGCAGCCCGCATCATCCCCAAGAACAAAGATCTGCAGTGCCGCAGCCCCTGCCTCAGGAATCCCACGCAGCCCCCTTGCCTTGCCCAGGTTTGCCCTGGTGTAGACAGTCAGGACTTGACTCTGCCGGCAATGCATCCCCCCAGGGCCGCGCTTCCTCCCCCTCCCCGCCTTGCTCTCAGGTGACCCAGGTGGAAAGGACCAAAAGACACCAGGCAGGGGAGGTTAACAGGGCTGGCAGGTGGGGAAAAGCTGAGTTAGTCGGCTCGGACACCCCTGAGGGCAAGGTGACCCTGGCACCCCGTTCTTAGAGCCCCGTTCCAGAGCGTGGGAAGGGGAGGCTCTCTGGGCTCTGGCGGGTTCCAAGCTCCGACCCGCTCGTTTTCACCCCGATGCAGCCCCTGCTGCCCAAGCCAGGTGCCGGCTTCCTCCCGACAGGAGACGCCGCAGACGCGTCAGGACCCTGGTCTGGGGGGCTGGTGAATGGGGAAAACTGACCAGTGTGAGCAGGGGCTCTGCCGTAGACCCCCCGATCCTACGGGTACGAGACGCACAGGAATCACAGCCAGGAACCCCGCTGACTGGGCAGCCAGCTCGCTGAGCAGCTGGTGTCCACAAGGCCCTGGGGTGCGCAGGGCGTGGGCTCCCCACCTAGGAAAAGCTGGGAGTCGCTCCAGAGCCATTGCACGAGTTGGCCACAGGGGGTGTGCAGGAGACGCTCTGCCAGCCCCTCCCCAGCAGACCCCCTCTGCACTGGGCTGGCATGTGGCTTCTACCTGCTGCCCAGGCATCCGCTCCACCCCCCCAGGTGCTTTCCCACCCAGCCTGCTGCCCGCCCCCCACTGCTCTCCCAGCCTGCTCTCCCACCCCACCCCCCCGCACTCCCCCACTGGGGGCTCTCCCCCAGCCCCGCCCCCCCACTGCTCTCCCCCAGTCTGCCCTGCCCCGCCCCCCACTGCTCTCTCAGCCTGCCCCCCCCCGGCCCCACCCCACTGCTCTCCCACCCCGCCCCCCGGTCCCCGCCCACTGGGGGCTCTCCCCCAGCCCCGCCCCCCCACTGCTCTCCCCCAGCCTGCCCCCAGGATGCCATTCGCATTCCCTCTCAATCTGCACCAGACTCAGCTTCTCTGTAGCAGCAACAGGCGCTCGGCCTGGCGTTCACCCACGTCCGGCCCTGATGGGGTTGCGCAGTGCGGGAGGCACGGGGAACCGAGGGAAGCCCCCGCCCAAAGCCCGACCACTCTGGCTCAGCTGTTCAGAGCCACGGCCCACCCAGCCGGGCTGCCAGCGCCGGTGCTGAGCTGCGAGGGACGCCACGGGGCCGAGGCTGACCCAGGGCGAAGGGGCACTGGGGACAGACGGCAGGGTGCGGTCTCCCACGGGGTCAGCACGGAGTGGGAAGGGAGGAAGAGTCTTGCGGTTTGTAGAGAGCGCCGTCACTCGGCCCCCCCATGCCA